>NW_026892598.1:3619500-4826000 GCF_033815535.1 Pezoporus flaviventris
AATGCAACCTTGGTTTTCCTGAGTCTGCAATAAATAAAGGAAGAAAGCAAGGAAGAGTGAGGGAAAATGAAAATGTTCTGACTGAAATTTAAATACTTTCTATTTCTGTAGCTCATATGACCAGATTTTCTCTGGTGTGTACTTTCTTGTAGATATTAAACTTCAGTGAGTGGTTAGTTTTTTTAACAAAAATAGAAGTACACACGCAAAAGAATAGTATCTATAAGCCAACTAATGTGTACCTCAGTGATTTCAGAGATATGAATCCCTTCTTCTCCTGCAGCCTTATCCCACACATTCTCCATCTTTGCCTCTCTTCTTTTGATCATCCTTCAAATGCTGCAGGTGTCATATGGGACACAGGGTTATGATACCGCATACTAACTAATGCATTCATCTGTTTCTTACCATTTCTAATTTTGTGTATATACTTAATTTGCTCCTTAGAAACCAGTGCCCAAAATGGCTTCTTATTTGACCTTTAACACTGGGAGTATGCCTCTGAATCTAGTTTCTTTAGATAAGACAGTTGTAAATACCCTTGTTTTATATACCTTTCCTGACACTAAAATAAAGCTGAAATGTAAGCTTTGAACAATACAGACATTGTGAGGTTCTTTGTCATCTGCACAAGTTTCCATTCAAATCATTTTGGTAATCTTTAGATTTTTCTATTGATTTATTAGCCTTGCCATTTTCTTAGCTATATATTTTGAGTGAAATCAAGATTTTTCTATTCCAGCAGAATATAGTTGCTGCTCCTATTTACTTCTTGTTCTCGTGACTTCTCATCTGACTGGTGAAAGGACTTCTCCTTCTTCCCCTGTCTCAAGTTCTTATTGCACATAAATAAGGTTATTTGAGAAGCTGGTGATCATATATGATATTTCTGAATCATTCCTTATGTTCCATGTGGGTGTTGTGATAAGTCTATTATTCTTCTTACACAGGTCAAATTACCACTTAATTGGTTATTAATTAATTTAACTTCTTTTATACTTGACATCATGACGGTTTAAGGATAGATTTAAGCGTTATTTGGTTGGTGTAAGGTTTTTTTTTGGGGGGGGGAGGAGTTCTCAGTATTTGAATCATTGTGGGTGCTGTAAGGTTAATGCTTGAAATTCAGATTAAAGAATGAGGAACAAAATTAAAATAATTTTCCACATGTCCTGAAAAGGGCAGCTGATTTACTACTTGAAAAGTGTCTGCTTCATAAATTCTGAATTTGATTGTACCATGTATTATCTAGTAGAGATGCTATCCAGTAGAGGGCAGACAGCATACAGCCATATTTTCTTTATGATATTGTAACGCGTGATTTATATGACCAGAGACAAAACGTCATAAATTATCCTTACTTCAGGAAAAAGCCTGAGAGAGTTGGGTTTGTTCAGCCTGGAGATGAGAAAGCACCAGGGAGACCTTAAAGCAGCCTTCCAGTGCCTAAAGGGGAGGACTACAAAAAAATCTGGAGAGGGACTTCTTACAAGGACATGTAGTGACAAGATAAGGGGAAATGGCTTTAAACTGACAAGGGGGAGATTTAGATTAAACATTAGGAAGAAATTCTTTGCTATAAGGCTGGTGAGACACTGGTACACGTTGCCCCGAGAAACTGTGGCTACACCATCCCTGGCAGCGTTCAAGGCCAGATTGGAAGGGGCTTGGAGTAACATGGTCTAGTGGAACGTGTCTCTGCCCATAGAAGGGAGGGTTGAAACTAAACGATAATTAAGGTTCCTTCCAACCCAAACCATTCTATAATTCTCTAATCAGGGAAATTACATTATTGCTGAGTTCTCAGGCAAAACACTAATTATTTCCAAGATATCTCGTAGGTGATATCACTGTTCTGTATGTGGTATCTTTCCAGGATTTTTAATAATGTTGTTAAGAAAATCCAATGTTGATTCCAAAAGCAAAAAGATGTAAGGGAAGACAAATAACTGCTTTTGAGTGGAAAAGTTGCACTGAAAAGGGCTTGAAACAAATCTCTGTGAATAATGAAGTATTTTAAAGATACTTTAGAAATATTTACTGGAAGAAATCCATTCTTTGATGACACCTTTAAGCTTTAACTATCCTAGCTTAAAATTCTAAATATGAGATTTTTCAAGAACAGCTATAGAATAACAGCTGTAAAAGACCACAACAAACTAAAGTAGCACGTATTTTTATATTTTTTCCCCCAATGCACTCAATTTTTTCCAACTATAATGAAACTCTTCTACATTAGAGATCTAGTAGGTCTTGAAAAAAACTCCAAAAGGTGTCATTTTTCCACAGAGGCCAGACAGGGGCTAGAATGCCAGATTAAATAAATAAATATCCCAGTCTTGCACAAACTTCTTCAATTCAAAAGAAACAATATATCAAAACAAGCAAAACATGGTGTGTTATTGATGCAGTATCCTAGCCTTGAAATCTTACAGGGTAATGCATCATACGGGTTAGGAGAGGATTGACTGCATTATAGTTTTTTTTCAGCTAAGAAAGGACTTTTGCATATCATAGAAGGAGAGCTTGAAAGAAAGTTTTCATAATGAAGAGCGCGAAAACATATACCAAGCTCCAGGGAAGGTCTTGCCATACAAGTGGACTGCTCCCAGTGCTTTAATTTTTCCTATTTATATCTTACATTCTTTTAATGAAACAGTCATTCTGCAGCTTGTTTTGGATCCAATAGAAATCAAGGTTGTTTCTCCAGAATCATACTTCTAAAAACCTTTTGAATGCTGTGGTTTTGTTTCTTTTGGAATTTTTTAGTAAAGGTCAATAACATCTTCAAGTGATTAAAAATCCAAATATCATTAATGATTTTTTTTTTCCTCTTGAAAATAGAAATTTGCTTTGACAGTGGGTTGCTCTAGGTGCAGTTGCATTCTTTATTACATTTGTTATTTCACAGATTATTGAACCAGTAGTCAAAGTGCTCAGTCATGGTTCCCCTGCTTGGAAAGCAGAGAGGGTAAGTGGAAACATATAATGTTGCTGTGGGTAGCAGAATTCAGAATGCTTCTGTACAGAAAAGCAGAGATTTTGTTACTCTCCTCTGGCAGATCTATCAGTAGATTAAAACATGGCCCTTCCAGGGTAACCACCACTGAAAGGGATGCTTTTTCCATTGTCTATTTTGACTACAAATGTGACAGCCTCCAGCAGGACACAGAGATGCCTGGAGCTGCTGATACATTAGGACTCAATGAATTATATTTGTCAGTCAGTAGAGCTGTTTCTTAAGGAGGAAGAAACTTTTTATGCATTTTTGGCAGTGAAACTTGAGTATGACATTTACTCTGTCTCAGTTAATTCTGTTCCTGAGTCTTCTCCAATAAGGAAAGATATTTTCTTACTACTAAGCTCTGTGGGTTGAGTGTGTTGGCCTAGCTTTTACTGCAAACTCTTTCCAAAGACTCTAACATATTTTTTTTAAGCATAATTTTTTTAATAAGCTCCAACGGAATTTAGGAAATTGAAGCATTGCAAAAACTTTTTTTACATATTGCTACCATTTTGTTCTTCTCTTAGTGAATGTACCTGCTGTCAAAAACATGTTGCTTGTTATTTTTTTGTTAAAGTTCACCACCTCTATTCACAGTGCTCTATCTTCATGAAGTCTTGTCAATTTCAATAAAAATCCCTGTATGTGCTACTCAACATGAAACAATCAGAATTCTGCCTGTCAGCTAAAATCTTCATGGTGGCAGGGACCTGTAATTTTTAACCCTTTCTCTGTGGTATGAGAGAATATATGAATATTTTCTGTCTCTGGCATTACAGAAGGGGTAGAGCCCTTTCATTGTCATTATTCCAACCATTTACATTTGTAGTCCTGTTTTTATTTCACCTGTAATTTAGGCTTGAATGATTGTTTTGGCTTGAAAATCACCCGGATAATTTCAGATACAAACTGTTATATGACAATTATCCTAGAAACAGAGGTTCTCCCCATTTGCATGGTAATGAACAGCTCTCTTCCAAGATGCGTCAAAACAATCAGAGGAGACTAATGAGATTTAATGAGAACCAACTGCTGGACATTTACTTTCATTTTAAGATAGTCTTGGTGTCAGTGGATTATTTTTCAATTTGAAAGAATGTTTTTGGAAATCTAATGACAGAAGCATTTTAGAAAAACATCTGAAGTCTATAAGAAGCATCAGTGATATAAGTCCGTGTGAATGAACATTAAATGGTATTTTTATGATAAGACACTGGAGAGGGAGTTACTTAACTCATATTAAGATAAACAGTGTTACATAAGAGCTGCATTGACATGGTAGGACAGCACAGTGCAAAATCCCACCTTCTCTCTATGCAAAGACTCCAAATTTTCAACAAGCTCAGGTAAAAATTACTCTCTGGGTTTTTTAACAGACCCTTCAGAAGAAGTGGTGACAATTTAGCTCTGGAGTCCAAAAGTGCTTGAAACAGACTGTATCCAGAGAGAAAACAAAACAAAACAAAACAAGGTGCAAAGCTTTTACCAACTTTTGAAATGTCTTTAGTCTAACTGAACTGTAAAACAAAATCTGAGATTGCCCCAGTGGTGCCCTGGTAGCCTTAGAAAGAGAGACAAGGTTTTGTTGAGGTGTGCTTATGGTAATGACACCTTACATGCCAGAAATTGCTCTGCTCTTTCAACATCATTTTATAGTATTAACATAGAGTAATCTTTTTCTTGGGAGGATCCTTTTTTATTGTTCTCTTTCTTCAAGTTTCATTTATACCTCAGGTAATTAGACATGGCTGTTAAGTGTGCTCCAGTTGATTTGTCGGAGAAGAGTATGATGTCTGACAAAGAGAGATGAAAGAAGCAAAGGGTATCATAAGCAGTCAAAGGCAAAAAGTTTACAATTGCCTTTCCATGGCATGCATTAAGATACCATCCTTGTGCTCATGTCAGACAACACAAAAGCATAAGAATTAGTAAGATATTGTCAAGCTGCAAATGAGAAATGCCACTGATCTAATTGATATGTGCTTGTTTTTCTTAGTAAGTGATAAATGTATCGCTTGGTTTTCAGGTCATCTGCAATGAAGTGGCAGAGGTTGGACAGTTTGGCGTTTTGTTTTTTTTTTCTACACTGCTGCTTTTAGTAGTTCTCAAGCAAAAAGCTGGGGCTAAATAAAATAAACTGAGTTTTAAATCAGGTATTAGTGTAGTTTATGCATTGTGCATGTGTGTGTTAACTTTAACTTTTGTGTGTGTGTGTGTGGCTTGTTAGTGCTGTTATAATGCTTTACAAGAATCCTTGTTTCTGGTATCTGAAATGTCTGTAGTATTGTTTTGGGTTGGCCTATCCTTTTTATGGATTAAGTGGCATTATACCATTAAACGATTTGTTTTACTGTGTAATTGAATCCAAAGCATAATATTAAATTATTTTACAAACTCAGAATCAATTTCCAGAATCACAAAGCACCACCAGAGAGAATGGTTTAAAATACAGTAGAAGACACAAGGAAAATTAATTCTCTACAAATTTTTGTAAGACCTCATTACCTATGTCATCCCTATGTATCAAAAAGTCATCACAAAACAAATGATTTCTTTTAAAAGTGGGGAAATATTATATTTTGGCATCCTATCTCTTACTCCATTGGTTTATGCCTTCTTTAGCTGTATTTGTACTGATCCAATTTGGTCACATTTAAAAATCTATATATAATTGTGAGAAGTGTTGACCCTGACAGTGTTTCCTGTGTACATGCAGCCAAAGGAAAATTACAGATTTTAAAAGATGGAGCATCTATAATGTTGGACACATGAGTTGAATAAACTGTTTAGGACATGGAGAAGCCAATAGGCTTGATGTTTTGGGCTTTTTTTTTGTTTTTAAATGACACCAGATTGTAAAGCAAAATGAAGTACGAAAATGGCAATGGTTTGGAAGGTGAGATAAAAGTATCTTTTGTGCCTTAATAAAGGAGGAGGGGGAATTTCAGTCATCCTTGAAATGCATAACTAAGTTCGGTTCCTGTAAAAAAATCGTCTTTTTCCAATGTCTGCTGTTTTCAAATACAAGATTTTGGTTATTATTAGAACAGATACATACAAATTCCCAAACCCTAAAGGCAATCATGTGTGCTTAATATCTGTATTATTAGCTCATAGCCAGCATATTCAGTGACAAAAGAGTGGCAGAATGGACATGAAACTGGAAAGAACCAAAGGATTAGATTTTGTGTTACAGTACTGTGAAATATAGTGGCCTGTTATCACAGTTTCTGAAGAATGTCATTCTACTAGGTCCCATACCATAAGTATCTATGGAGATTCCATGATTACTTTAATTATTGCTGAAGTGGGTATACAAGCTTCTGCATTTCTTAAGCATTGGTTTATCAGTGGTTTGTAACAACAGATAAGGAAAATGATGGCCCAATTTTTCTATCTTGTCTATTTGTGTCATAAAAATCCTAGACCTTCTGACAGGGTTATATAAGGAGCAAAGATTTACTTTGCAGAGCTATCAGAAATTCCTTGTAATACAGATATTCATATACAACGGAAACCTTAAGTTTGAGAATCCCACAGCGCTTGTTTTGGGACTGGATTCAAATAAGATCTGAAGTGCCACAGGTATCCAAGCAGCCTTTCAAAACGTAGCAATACACGAGGTGTTGTCAGCTGTCTCCTTTACAAGGCAGTCTACATTAAGTGGTGGAACATCCCTTGCCTCCAACAACTCCTCCTCACTCTGTAAGATGATGTCATTTCTAAGCTCACAATGCATGAAAGCTAAGTAGTTCTCCCAGCAGACAGTGTTTGTGGAGCATGTGTTTTCTGGTATCTGGTTTGTTTAGAGAACCATTTTCCTGTGCCACTAAACTGAGTCTTTGACACCCAAGCTTGTGTTCCTCACTAAGACCTGTTCTGCGAGGTCAATAACTTTTGCTAACAAATGTCATGGCTTTCAGATGAAAAATTTGTGGTACTTCCCCTTTGGGAGTATTTGATCCAGCAATGACTTGGAAAAAGATAGTGAGAGTTTCAAATACATTTCTTACTGAAATCATCACCTGATCAAATTAAGGAAAAGTAGAAGCTCAAGAAATGTGGCTTTTTGTTTGTACTAAAGGTACTTATATAATAATTGTGAGAATCATCTCTTCAATTCATCCTCATTTTTAAACTCAACAGTGAATTTTATTTCTTCTAAGTTAAGTTGAGCATTTCCTTCAAGCAGTTGGACTTCAGTATAATGGAAGCATTTCTCAAATTATATGATTAAATACTCTTTCTGAGAACTGCTTCAAAGGCTCATGAAAATCTCCAAAGTTACTAGGTGACTTCCATGGACTTTGGAGCTTATATTCATTGAAATCAATTATGGCATGTCTAGTTGATTTGTGAAAGTGATAATTAACACAGTCCTAGTTAATTGAATCGATAGTATCCTGTAATTAGAATAACATGATATGCAAATATTCTCAGTAGCAATTTTATGCATAATCTGCAGACTCTGAATTATTTGATAGAACATATTGTTACCATTGGAATACAAAATAAACTGAAGAAAATTGCGGCTTTGTTCTGAAGTGCTGATGTGCAGGAAAACACACACTGATTATTTTATGAACTCTGACTCTACAAGCTGTTCTTTACATTCAGGATATTTGAACGTATTTTGCAATAACTCTATTAACAGCATATTATCATGACGGCCACTAGTATGAACACAGAGGGGAGTGGTATTTTTTACCCAATATAATAGTATGAATGGCTTGTAAAATCTTATGGAGGCACCAGATTTTTTATATTCTGTATTATAAGACTTTAATTTCAGTAAAACATTTGAATAACTTTTAAAAATAATCTATTTTGTTTGGGGAAGGAGCAACTTACACATGGACCTCCGTTCTATTGCTTAGGCTCTAATAAGCATAATCTTGTGGCTGTGTCAAAGTAATGCAACTAAATTGAAAATTACTTAGACTGTAGTCAGTGGTAGGCAGATAACTGTTTTGTATCACTGTACTAAACAGAAATGAATAATATTAAAGAACATCCAACAAAACATCATCTTATACTAAACATATCTGAGCCTTCTGAATAATTTTACATATAGTAATTAACAGTTCTAGAATATAAAATTGGTTATTAAAATTCCCATGTTAGGACACCCATTTCCTTAACTTCAGAACATAATTTATTTTTTTTATTCAAGTGCTGCAAGTTTGAGAGTTGCATGAAAAAAATAATTTAAGATCATATACTGCTGTCGTATTAAGAGGTATGGTGAATTTATGCAATAGAATCTAATGAATATTATAAAGCAAACCTCTTCAATGATGACCACTGTCAAAATAAGGAGCATTTTTGGACTGTAGTGAGATCTGCAGTCAGCACACACAGGCACAGACATAAAGCTATTACTAAAGAATCACTCATCAGGAAAGAAAATATTTTATACTTCCAATCATTTCACAAAGACAAATATATTTACTATAATATTTTTTCCTTTTAATGTTATCTTCAGATCATCTTACTGCTTTTTAAAAGAACAAGTAGCATCTGTTTTATGCAGTGTAATAAGGATATTTTTATAGGTTTCAGCAGCTTGTTTGTTACACTTGCTATGATTTAATTTAATGTTGTGATCGCCCTTTCTTCCTATACTCTGTGATGTCACCCTGCATGCTGCACATTTCCTTTGTATTTACATAACACCATTAGGAACCAGAGATTAGTCTTTTCAGTTTCAAAGTATAATCTGAGCAGTCCCACAGGATACAGGGTTTTTTCCTATCTGCAGTGTAACTTATTATGTCAAGCCTGAATTTGATTTGTCAGAACAGTCACCAGTGGTATAAAGTGGTTTTAATTTCACTCTAGAGTTTAAGCACTGTTTTCTGAACATAAGTAAGTAAAACCTGTAATTTCAACAAGCCACTTAAAGGCCAGATTAGATATTGCTTATGTTGTAATACACAAACTAAAGTGGCCTTTATTATTGTTACAATTACTCATGAAATGAAAAGCAAGGAGGAAAATTGTGCTCCTGCTTATTCATTAATGTATACAATTTAAAAGGCTTTCCCCCTCATAATTCCCTTCAATCTGTAGAAAACATGGTCATACACAATTTTGCTTAGAAGTTGGACCTAGATTGTAAGGACTTTGTTAGACAATATTCATATTATATCTGCTTGTCAGCATTCTTCCAATTTGACACTATCTCAATTGCAGCTGAGTATTGCCAGTTACATACAACCACATTAGGAAAGACATGGACTTCCAAACTTCAATGTTTTTTAATATTAATTTTATGTATCTTAGAAGAAGAACTCAAAATTTAAGCAGCCCTGATTTTTTTTTACTTCCCTTCACCCCTACACCCCACCTATCCCCCCCCAGCTGGTTAAACTAACATAACAGTAGTGACCACAGTCAACTCAATTACTTTGGTGTTAGCAAAGAAAGGTGCCATGTCACATTTCATCCCTGAAGGACTACAGAAATAGGATGCTTTACACCAGAATCTGAGCTAACAACAGCAGTCTTGCTTTCAAGGGTTACTTCTTTTGTGCTGAGCAGAGATAACCTTCTTGTGTTTTATTCTACACTATTTCAAAGCCTCATCTGTTTTTACGCATTTATTGTAAAGATGATAATGCAGTTCATTCATAGCAAGATTATCAAAAGCTTGACATACAGTCTTGCATAGATGTGATGTAAAAGAGAGCTTTCCACAGAAAGTATGACCAGTGATAACTTCAAGTAGGGAGTTCTGTGTACTTAAACAACAAACTGCATGAATCCAACTGCACTTGAAAGTAAAGGGGCTGGATTTTGTTTGTTTGGATTTTTTTAACCCCTTCCTTTTTGTTTCTGATTGTGCACTTTTAGCTAGAGAGTTAAAAATCTAAACAGTTGCAGTCAAGATATCTATGTATCAGTAGCTGCAGCCAGATGTATCTCTGGTCTCCTTCCAACTGCATGCATCATAGGATCCCATGTGGAATATGAAATGTGCTTCCTTGTATTTAACCACAGATACAAACATAATTGTCACCCCTTCCAAAGGTGGTCAAGAAATATGGGCACACACAGAGTTTATAACATGGTTTGGTATTATTTATTTTAAAGATTGTGAATGGCAGGAAGTTGTGGTTACCTTTGAAGATTCTAATATGCTTTGAGAGAGAGAAAAAAAAAAACAAAATAGAGACTGAATTTATCTGGAAAGCAATGGTAAGCATGACGTGATCTGAGAACATGCAATGTAGCTTCTGAGGCTTTGCATGATGCAATATGTGATATATAAATAGCTATCCTCTATCTTTTGTAGTGGGTCAGTGGAAAATAAACTACAGACTACTAGTTTGCAATATGTCATTGCAATATTCTGGTGCCATGGTTTCTCAAGTTCACAGTAGA
Organism: Pezoporus flaviventris; assembly: GCF_033815535.1. NCBI lineage: Eukaryota > Metazoa > Chordata > Aves > Psittaciformes > Psittacidae > Pezoporus > Pezoporus flaviventris. The sequence goes on from NW_026892598.1 coordinate 3,629,891, forward strand.
GACTGACTTGAATCGTGACCTATTCATATGGTTCCAGTGGGATCTGCTAGCAGCTTGCAAGTTCTATTTTATTGACTTCTGAAGTCAGAAACAGCACTAAATAAGACTAACAGCAGACAGCATCTGTTTATCTCTCATAGGAGATAGAAGCAGCTTATATCCAGAGCCAATAAACTGAATTAAAACATAGGAAAGATGGTATAATTTTAAATGAGATTGGTGATATAACATTCAGTAAAGCAGTAACTGGACAAGGCACTAGGCTGTTAATGGGGCAACTTAGGTACAAGTTGTGGGTGGAAAATTCAAATGGTTGGCTATGTTGTTGCTTGACAAAAGAAACAAAGTCTTTTCTAGATAGTTAGTTTAAAATGTAATTGTGTGAATGAAATAATATTTTGTTTCTAGTACAGCTGATAAAACCATTGGGTTTCTGCTGGAAGTTTTCTTTGAAAGAAGTGTCAAAAAAACAATCTGTGAGCCTTTTTCTTCTTTATTTTTAATGTTTCTTTAAGAAACATGCAAATATCCACCAAAAATAATTGTTTACAAAATGTTCAATTTTAAAGGATTTCTTTTTTAAAATGCTTTTGATGAAGTTGTAGTTGAAATCTCACAGTGAAGTTACAAGTAGAGACTTAGGTGCCTGAGTATCATAGGTGCATCCAGATGGTTAAAAATTCAGCATCCTTTTTATTTACGTTAGTCCTAGACTTCACAGTCTTTTTGTACAGGAGAAGACAGCAGAAGTGTGCCTTCTGAATTTTGTATTTTCAAACACATTAAATGTCTTCAGCTTCTCTAAAAAGCCTCATGGTTTAAAGCTGTTCAACACTTACAGATGATCACATTGTTAAGTAGCATTCGTATTTTCACTGTCAAAAAGCGCTGTAATACAGGAAGGCCTCTCAGGCTAGGTACTTTTGAAAATTTCCTGAATGCACTTGACTACAATACAGATTATTTTTTTCTTACTAAAACCCAATAAAATATTTTTTTATAAGTTGTTTTAGAAACCTTTTGGAAAGCAGTCCAAAATCCAACTGATTCAAACCCTAATGGAGCATGAGTAAAGCACTACGCTGCCACCCAGGAACTGAGGCTTTTTCACCAGGTCCTTTACTCATGTCTGTGACTCTCTGGAACAGTTTTGGGTTTTTTTGGTGGTTTTTATGATAGAACAAACAAAACTTGCATTAGATTTTTTTTCTTCATTAAATGGTTATTAGCTTTTAGTTGAAAGAAGTAGTAGATTCTATTATTTCAGAACAAAATTGTTGCTTAGAGACTGCTCATTTTTAGATCATAAATACACTCTGGCTCCATCATTATACCCTTTAAAAGACTGCATATATGCGTTGCAGAATTTGTTAAGATACACTGTTTCATATCTCTGTCAGTAGGAAATTGAAATAGCAGTACATATGGATATGCATTGAAGACCCATTATTCTCCCTATATGCTCTTGGAGACAGTGTCTTCAGATCAGCTCAAAAGAGGCTCCACTGCAGAGTGGCTGGGGTGAATTCTTAGCTTGGCTCCTCTAAAAAGACCCCAGCTTAAACACTCGGAGACCATTCAGTGGTGGAAGTCCAAGTATTGTAAGCAGGAAACATTTGTATGCTTGCTCCACCAGCTCTTTTTCAATTCAAATTAAACCACAAATGCAGATGCATCTTCACTCCCCTATGAAACTGCAAGTGGCACAGAGTTATACCTAGGATCTGACTTCTAGATAGCACTCTCCTATGAAGTTTTTATCTTTAAACTGTATTTATTTCCAAATATCAATGTTTCTGCTTGATGATGACATTTTGCATACTGCTTGTTATTTACATAATTAATGAATCATTTATAATGTGCCCTTTACTCTGGCACATGAGTTTATCACCAAAAAAATCAAGAATTTATATTTAATTTCCCATATTTCCCTTGTTTTCTAGAGCAAAGTACTTAGGAAAACACAGACAGTGAAGCATGACAGAAAAACAGAAGTGTGCTCTATTTTCTGAGTGTATTTGGTCCCATAGAATTTGTGTTCAAGCAAGTATTCATTTTGCTGCCATTACTTTTTGCATATTTCATGCATATTATTTTAACTGCATGACACAAGAAACATATTGAATAAAGAGAAGAATGTCTCAGAAGCCAGCAGTTACTACTACACTTCCTTCATCTGAGAAATTATTCTTTTACAAAGAGTTTACTGACAAAAAAAGACTGTATGTCAAGTTCACGGTGGAGCAAAGTATCCCTTATTGAAGGGCCAGGTTGGCTGGCTGTTGTCCTGTCTTCTTTCCATGTCTGGGTATTTGCTTCCAGTCTGTGTTCCATAAAGCCTGTCCTAGTGAGCAGAAACAGTTGTTCTAACATTCTTAATCCACAAGCTGCTAAGGAAAACATCTAAGAAAGTATCAGAGCCAGAAAAAGATAGAGTTGTTTCTGTCTGTTGTAGCAAAACCCCAGGTTTTAAAATCATTTCACTGCCCCTGATGGTGCTGAGATCCTTTTTAAGTGCAAGTTAGTCATTTCTCACTGTTTTGTAAGATTTCCTTCCCTTTTTGAAATAGGAACAAGGAGGTATGAATTCAAAATGAAACCTCCTGATTTCATGTGTTTAAATTAGATAATTCATTTTAGCATAAATGCATGGGTGGCTTTGAACTTCATGTATGAAATACACTTGATATGGAAAACATTTCAGCTTCTGCAGCCATTTGGTACAACGAAGGTTAGCACATACGGAATGTAAAATCTGAATCTCTCTTAGGGAAAACCTTATTTGAATTGTAGATGAGGAATTTCTAAAAGTGTAATTAGTTTTTCTTGATACCTTCTTCTTCTCATCCCGAGAAAAAATATCACCCACAAACATGGAAAGAAAAGAGGACATTTCCCCTTGCCTGTTAAGCAACTGGGAAGCATTGCACTGTCATGTTGTTTAATTCATACCTCACTTCTTATTCAGCAAATCCAAAAGCTGGAAGTGGGTAATGAATTTGGAGGGTCTTAACAAACTAAACAATACAAAGAAAAATAATATAATAGCACCCTCCCTAATGGTAGGTGATGATAGTGCTCCAGGAAAACATTCTAGCAAAGTAAAGTGATCTCTGAAGACGCACTACCTTTCTCTGATTTGAAAGGCAAACAGAATGCATCTTCTCATTGTTGGACAAAGTACTAATTGTCCTCTCACTCTAGTCCTTCTTGATTCTTGTTTGCCTTGAAATGGCATGGCTGATGGCAAGAACCCAGCTGTCATTTCCAATGCATTGTCTGGTCTGCCCATGTGACTATTTTTATTTGTTTGCTTGTTTATTTTTCTAATTCCAAAAACATTTTCTAATCTGGGTGGTAAAGAGCTCTTCTGAACCTTATCTACTTCTGGACCTTGTGTTCCCATTTGTAAAGATGAGAAGCACCATTTCACTTACCCTTGTACTTAGCAAGTCTGTGTGAGGAAAGACAGATTTCCTCATGTTCTTAAGAGGTATACTTATCAAAAACATTGCACATTAAAGAAAGTAGAGGAGAACATATGTCCCAGAATAAAGGCTCATATAAAAAATTCCCTGGAATCTGGGAGAGGATCACAACCGACAGTTCTGAAGCACACTTCTCTCTTGAAGGAAAAATTAGAAGATTTGAGGCTTATACTGCAAGATGAAGGGAAGGAAGTGGTGCACCTTGGCAAGCAGAAATGGAAGATAGATTATTTAGCTGAGAGATGGATTTTAGTCAACAATTAAGTGTGCAGACTGAGGAGATGACAGTGATTTGGACTACGTGGTAGAAATATGCATCATGCATTGTTGCCAGTATTTTGTTTAAAAAGAAGCTTAAGTAATAGTTATATTAATAGTTATTTCTTTGTATTTCTTTCCTTTTGAATTGTAAAGCAACATTCAAGTCACGTGTTGAAGGTACGAAAACAGCTAGAAATTGTGTGGTTTGTTTGCTGTTTATGTTTTTTATTTTCTCCTCCCCCCTAAAAGAATGCCAAGATTCTCACTTCTTAATGTGATCTCAGGGACTCAGGACTTGAAGTAAAATCTCCACCCCTTTAAGGGTGATTGAGGCTATGTAAATGTGTAAAGAATTGGAGAAGCATTGCAGAATTCTAAAATAAGGAGGAAATTTTTTAATTGTGCAGTATTCACAATAGCTAACATTTTGCAATAAATCTTAGCTCTGGGGTATTTAGTAAGCGGATTAAAGAAACTACATAGAAAAATTAGAAAACTTCTGTAAGGTTCTCCTGACCAGAATGAAATAAAATGCAGAACTTATGTAAAACAGAAATGCGAATTCTTACTGCTGATGGTAAGGATTCACACTTATGTCTGAAATTGCATTGTTTTAATTTTTAATAATTGAAAGAAAATCAATTTTTTTTTAATGTTAAATCAAAAAAAAATTGATTTTATTTCCATATAACCCTCCTTTTCTCATAGTGATGTCAAAAGCAATATATGTTAGTCTTAAACAGGCTTAACATTCACTTGATGCCAGCTGTGAAAAGCTGAGATCAATAAGCACAATCTCACCTATCAGATGAAAGTAAAAGAAATAGAAACCTATCAACTTGTATTTCCTTTGCAGGCAGTTTCTCTTTATTTTTATCTGATATATATTCTACCTTTTTTTCACAGTGTGGGTTACTCCTCACTTGCTAAATGAAGATAATTTTAAAAAATAATTATGAAACAAAAATAGTGAGGAAAATCTATATAATCCATTCTACAACTCCACTTAAATTGCTTGTCAGGCACTACACTCTGAAGTAAATGCTTACAAAGGTTTGTGTATAACACAAGTTCAAGACAATTTTGGAGCATTCAGGCTCTTGTTAATGACCCCTAATTTTGTCTTTATCCACTTAGCTTCACAAGTTGTATACTTTTGATGTGATCCTTGAACCTGTGTTTAAACTATAAACTTTAAGTGCTTTAAATCTGCATTGAAATATAAAGCAGTCTTAAAGATGGCAGCTGGCAAGAAGATAAGTTCACATGGCTTGCCAAGCAATTCCTGCAGCATCAGGCTCCTAAGGGTGCAATCTTTGCTGCTGTAACAACAGAGGCAGGTTGGCTCTTGTCTTATTGCTGATTGGCTTAGTTGGCTGATTCTGTGTTCTTTATCTGTATTTTTTGGTATTTGTTTGACAGGCTATTTCATAGTGTGTTTTCTCTGGAAGACAAGTAAAAAATGTATCACTTCATAGATTTGAGCAAATAGGTTTTTCCCTACTAACGTGTAATACTAACGTATTATTGTTGATACATTATTGTGAAAAGTCAAGGTGAAAATGAGAACTCTAACTTGCCTGTATTGTGCGAGTACTTTAATAAATTTTTCCCCTTCCTTTTCTCTCCTATTTCCCTATTCCCAGTCACCTCACTCTAGTTTACATGTTTTCAGAATACGTCACAGCTTTTGTAGCAGAAGTCTTTCATAAAACCATTTAAACTCATGTCTTTAAGTTGCTTTAACATTTTTAAGAGCTTTCTGAGGATGAGTAGCATGATTTATAAGCCAGTGGGCTTTTATCCTAAAGCTGTTTTTTTTAATCCTGGCCTTTTTTTACCTTTTCTTTTCCTTCCATACGCTCTGACAAGACTCTTTAGTCCAACCTTTCTTTCCTTTCCTTTGTATCAAAGTGTTAAATATATTTGGGGAGTTTTGTTTGGCTGGTTTCTGATGTTAACTCCTGGACCTTACCCTACTGAAATTAAATTCCTTGTGAAAATTTAACAGAGCGTGAGGAAAGTCAGGGGTTTGTGCCAGGCAAATACGCTGTGGTTCTAAGGTAGAAATGAGGAGGTGGAGGGCTTTTGCAGGGAACTGAGTGCTGACAGCTGAAAGCCAAAATGTGCCTGTGGAGAGAGTGTAGTTTGCTCCACTGAAGCACCAAGCTGAGGTAGCGGTTGGTACAATCCAGCACAAGTTGTGCTTGAGGCAGAGCATTTTTATCAGGTCCATTCCAGTCAGACTTATTGAATTCCCTTAAACTCTCCAGAGGTAGTAAAGTACTGAGGTACTTATCCATTCAAGAAGGTCTAGTTATAATCTATGCCAGTGTGGTTTTGTGCACATTGAGTATCATCTATTTTAAACATGCTGGGCAATCAATTTAAACTTGCTATTGTCACTGGGGTTTGAAAATTTAATAAGCAATTACCAGAGTCCATTCCTTTGTTTTTAATTTTACTAAGATGATGTTCAATTTCAGACCTTGAAGCAATCATGCTCTCTGGAATATTAAATTCAACGAGTCCGTAAGTCAGACCAGCTTTTAACTGTATTTTAATTCACTTATTTATTAGGCTGTGTGAAACAGTATCTGTGGAATGAGCAAAAAGGAAATGCAAATCAGGAGTTAGACCATAAATATAAATCACTGCAATGCTTGTCAGATCAATAGGCAGCAGAGCACATGGCTCTGCATATTTTTTGTTATTTTGCTCTGCTTTCTTGTCAGTACCTATAGCAGAAAAAAAAATATCCTCCTACGATTTGTAATTTCATAAAATGCAGTTCTCTGTATAGTTCCATATGTCCCTCATTGATCTTACAAGAGAATATCTAGAGAATAGAGGACTGCATAACTGAATTTTGGTTTCCTTTCCGTTTCCTTTTCTCATTTTTTAATAAAGCACTTTCTTTTTCTAGTGTTTTTCTACTCTAGTTCTGACTGAAGAAAAAAAAGTTACTTAATTTGTTTAAGTAACATTTTTATTGTTCATCAAAAAAACAGTAAAATGTTCCAAAATAAGATCGTCTATTTTAAATGATTAAAATATTACTTAAACACATTTGGTTTAATCCTTTAAAAAAGCAATCATGTTCTCATTCTTGTTAGGTCTATTTCCATAATGCTGTAAAAGGCAATGATTTTTATGAGATTGCACTTGAAATACAGAAGATTGAAGCAAAGCCTCTACGAATACTAGGTAATGTTTCCGAAAGACCAGAATTACTATGCTGGAAATTGATGTACTCTCTGAAAAGAGTATGATTGAAGGACAGAAATATGAAAATATCAAAAGCTTTTTGTTAATTTCTCCTCAATATTTTGCAAATGCTAATGCTTAGATTTCAGGAAATGGAGGAAAAATTCTTCATGCGTCTTCTTAAGAATTGAAGCTTAATACTAAAGTGAACTAGTTTTTTAAGAGTTGTATAAGCTGAAATTAGATTGAAACTTTTCAATATGTCTTAGAAAGTGTCCAGTGGATTAAAAATATTTTATTTTGAAATGGAATGCTGTCACTTTCAAATGGAATTTATTTATTTTTTCTCCTATATTTCAATTTTACCACAGGAAAAAAAGAAAAGATGTATAAATTGTGTCTCCTGCAATAATAAAAGTGTACCCCATCTTGGGGATTGGGGGTTAATAAGTTACTTTTTTCTTAGTAGCTGAAAGTCCCAGTAATATGCCACCAACAGTTTCATCATCTTGTAGATTCTTAATTTTCTTGTAAGAAAATCCGTTATGGTACAGTCAGCTTTTGTCTAATTTTTGTGTTTCTTCCCAGAGAAAATCCCATCCATTCTCAGCTATAAGAAAAGCTCCTGGACAAAATATATGTAGCTTTGGCCAGTTTTGGGGGTTTTCTTTTCAGGCTCATGGGCACAGATAAGACCAGTTCAAAACAGAATAATAAAGGCCCTACATGGAACGTCTTTGTATAGTTCTGACTAAAATCCTACTTCAAAGCTACGTTACTCTAAAACTGACTTCTGTAACTTAGACTCACTTTTTCCCAACTCTTCCCCATGGAAAAAGTGGTGATGCATGTGCAACCTAAAACAGTGTGCAATACTGACAAAATTATCACGCAAAGCAGCTGTAGAAATGTCAGGAATTTGCTGTGGGTAGAATAGCGGTTATCTCATTTTTATGTTGTATTTATTTTCCCTCTGTTTCCATTGTCCTGAAAACAAAACCATTCTGAAGAAGTAAATGAGTAAGCCAGAGAAGTCACCCCTGCAGAATGCACTCCCAATACAATCAGGTATCCATCTATGAGTAGAAAATTACTGACAGTTTGCTCTATAATCTGTACTAATTTTCGGTCAATTTTCTTTTGTAAAGAAATGCACTTGTCTATGGTTCAGAGTCAGGTTACCGAGGATTAGGTGACATGTATTTATTCTCAGTGAAGTGGCCAATATGCACTAGAAAAATTCACTTACTATCCAGAAAAGCAGATCCCAACACAGCCTTCAAATCAGTTGTCTTTGTTAGTACCGGCAGAGTTTTCATCTACTGAACACATTCCCTTGTTTTGCACATGGGCTAAAATTGTGGGAATTCATATTATTGTTTTCTGCATGTAAAGGTCAAATTCCTTGTTTTCTATCTGTAGAAATATGTTAATATTAAAGTCCTAATAATTTGGGTTATTGAATCTCAAGGCTTCTGAAACTTTGGCTCATAAATTGCTATTAAAAAAAATAAAAATCATTTTAGCAGATTAAATTTAATCAATTAAAACAGCAGAATGGGAAATATGTTTATAAAAGAAGAAATTTCTTATCAAATGGGGCTTCAAAGTAGACTTAGAAGTAGCTACAACCTTACTTATTTCTTTCATTTTTAGTAGGTCATGTCTGAAAAGCACCTTTTGTTTGAATGGCAGCTTTTGTTTATCACATTTTGCTTCATATTTTTTTAATTTCCATTGCATCTATAAAGAAAGAGATTAGAAGAAAAATATGATGGAGACCTATGAGGAACATGTCTTCACATTTTTCATTGTCTGCTTCATTTTGTTTGGGTTTTCCTATAGCGTGAGGAGATTTAGTGAAAAACATCTGGCATTGTTTACAGAAAATGCTAGAGAAGAAGACCTCATGTGCAAGTATTATACTCCCTTGAAAGACTAACCTGCCATTTTCATTTAAAGTTTATTTATTTTTCCTTGATTTCTGATATATGCTTTCTAGCAAATAAAATACAGTGCTCCTCTGTTGACTTTTCTCACCTCCATTGAGCATTTATTAATTATTCTGAAGATTTGGCTTCAAATCAAAATCAAGAATTTTTCCCATCAAGTTTTGCTTAATGTTAAATAGATAACATGGATATTTTTCAAATTATTTTCCCCAGTTCCATACTTAAGTAGGTTATACCCATTGGCTAACTGCAGGAAGCAGATCAATCTTTTGGGTGTACTGTGATATTTACTACCTAGGAGCCTAATTTTTGAAAATGAAGGAACACATTTACTCTTCCACATTCCACCTGAAATAATAGGTTACTGAAAATAAACATTATTGGATGTTCATTTTGCACATTGCATTGCTGGATTGAACACTGACTCACCAGGTAGCCTTTGTTTACTCTCACTATCTGCTTTTGCACAATGGTACCACTAACTTTCACCCTTTTAGACACAATCAGTAAATGTAACATGTTAGGAAAGAAGCTAATCATTGTTTTTTGAAAACATCATAGATGAGGGCATGCTCATTGATGGGAGACAGACATAAAAAGAAAGATGTTCTTTTCCTTTTTTTGCAACGAAAAGTGACCAAAATATAAAAATATAAAATAAATGTATGCATTAAAAATAGATTTTTTCTGTAAATATCAAAATATGAAAAGTATTCTCCTGCCACATCTCTGCTCAGTATGTGCCCATTCGTGTTTCTTATTTCAGCTAACTTCCACATTTTTACTGTTATATGAGTCCACCTTAATGTTTCCCATTGTTCATTCAGTTATTTTTTTCGCCATCATGATCCATTTATTCTTTGTTCTCCAAGTTCTTGCCTTTATCTTTTGTATCTAAAGCATCGCTCTGCTTTTCCTTACAATTTTCGCCCCCTTATTTATTTTTTTTTTTTTTTCTGTATGATTATTCTTCCCTGTAAGTATCTGGCTTTCATACTTCTAGCATTGAAGAGGGTATATAAAAATCTTTTTCCTAATGCTTTTTTTCCTAGTCACAAAGTTATCTCTTTTTTCCTCTTCTGACTAAATCTTTTTCCCTCACTCCACTGAGGTCAGGGCACTGTGTAGCGCAGCCAGCCAATCAGTGACTTGCAGGGAGACAAGGTGTTAAATAATTCTGCGTCAAACACATAAACCTTTTTTTTCCTTTTTGTTAGCTTGCTTTTCTTCCCTTGCCTCACTCTTTGGCAGTTTGCAGTCAGAGGATGTCCTCCTGCAGTGTGCCCAGCTTTTCTCTTTCTCATCCTTCTGTCCCTTTGTGTCATTTGTGCCGATAGCATACCTTTTCACCTTTGCCTGAACTTCTTACGTCCTTGAGTTCACTCATGCTTTCATTTTGTATTTAAATCTTTTGAAACGGACATTTCTGAAGGGTTGAAAAGATTTAGTGTAATGTATTTTTTCACAGAACAGTAGAGAAAAATAATTCTTTCTCCTAAGGCTCACAGAGTATGTGGGTTTAACATCTACTTTTATAGTTTGTCAGTCAAAGTATAATCAAGAACAGGGTAAAGAGGTGTTTCCAAAGAGGTATCTTCTATGCCCAGGTTATTCTAAAAAAGCAATAAGAGATAACCCTTCTCTTGAACGGCCAGGGACCTGAAAATCCTATTGTTATCTATGCTGTAGTATTAGTTGCTAATATTAAAACTTAGTGAGATAAGATGCGATCAATTGTACCTCAACAAAATGACTTATGACGCAATGATTTTAAGCAGCCTCAGTGGTATTTCAAAATAACATTAAGGACAACATCAGGACGCACACTGTATATCACAAAGACCATCAGCCCATTCACTTGTTAGATTTACAGAAATATAGTAATATCCATTAACAACATTGTTGATCATGTAGATTGCAGCTTAGAGACCCACGCTATTTCCTGTTCAAATAAATTGGAAGGCTGTGGGAAAATTTATTGCTATCCAGTGAGTATGACTGCACACAATATGTTGGAGCTTGTCACTGCCCTCCTCTTCCTTTACTGCATTTGACAAAGGACACTTTTATTTGTTTCTTTCACAACACAGAAGAAAAACATTGCCCTGCATATAGAAAAAGACAATCCACCTTGTTGGTAGTCAAGAAAAAAGATTTGGTTTTGTTTATTAAGGCTATAGATTGAACAAAATGAGTGACTTTTGCCAATGTAGACCATATTTCTCCTCACTTGCTAAGTCACAAAATCTTTTGTTTAACCTCACTCCATCAACTTCTTGAAAACCACACAGAAAGAGAAACTGTTTGGATATGTACATGCAAAGGGATATTAGTCAATGATGAGTCTCCTGAACTCTGCCACTACATGAACACTGTTACAAATCATTGCAAATATGCCTCAGCCAAGTACTACTGGTGTAAGTATTAACTTTTCACTTTCTTGGTGTTGGAAAGATAATCTATTAAAGGATAAACATATCTTATGTGATTTAACTACCAATAATGACATGAAAGGACAAAAGGAAAAGTACTTCCTGACTCTGATCTTAGTTGTCTTTTTCTCATTTTATTTTTATTGTTGTAAAGTTTTTGCATTATCATGATTATTTGATTGTTTGGTAGATTTTTTTTTTTTTTTTCCCAGAAAAGCGGTTACAAAAGGCCTTTAAATTTCTAAAGCTCTAAGGTCTCTCTAAGCTCATGTGTTTTGTGGTGGCCATGCTACCTGATATAATAAGGTTTACTAAATGAGGATGAAGGTAGTGTGTATCTGCACTACATTGTGAAAATCTAAAATCTGTCTGAGAAAATTGAAACAAGAAGGGGGGGAGAAATCTGCATTTTTGCCTATACTCCTTTGATTTTCCTCTTTTTTTAAAAAAAGCTCTTACTCTATTTAAAGCCATTACACTAGTTTCTGGATGGGTTGATCATACTGAGATGAAAGTCTTTCATTCCATACTTTTGACTGGTCAAACTGTGCCAGTAAAAAGTGTAGATATAAATCAAAACAAACCTAATTCAGCAATTATGAAGGAAAAATTTGGCTCAACATTCAGCTAAGTATTATAAAGAATGAGATACCAGTTTCTCGATATAGGCATATCTGTTTATAGCGACAATTAACCTCACTACTTTGGGAGTTTTGTGCACGCGATACAAGGTGCTAAAATCATTATTTTTGTTGGGTTTTAATTGCAGAAACAGCTAAAGTACTCCAGCTAGTGTTTTGTATATACTATCATTGTAAAGGGAATTAATTAATAGTTCTGTCAGTGTTTAGTTTGTGTGAATTGTTGAACCATTATATGCAATGCTTTTCAAATGTCCTGTCTAGAGTATGCATCACTTTTATAAGTGCAGCGGGCCCTTGACTAACTTGTGCTTTCATCTTTAAAACATTGGTCTGGTTAAATTTCAACATATGAAATAAAACCAACTGTCACTTAAGTCTTATTTAAAGGAGACAAGGCAATTTGACTTCTATTAAGTATGATTAAGAATTTAGACTCTCCCAGTCTTTTCAGGAACCTTATGAAGTTAACAAAGTGTCAGAGGTTTCAGAGTTTTAAACCTGTAAATTGCCTTCAAAGTCCAAAACAGGTTATAAAAAATTGCTTCAGTAGCCCAGTATTCCATTTATTCCCTTCTGCAATAACAGATACATTAAATTACATTAAGGTAACATGTCCAACAAGAATTTTGTATCTGTCTCTTCATCTGTTTCTGGCAATCCATACTGGGGTACAGATTTCAATGATAAAACACACCAAGTCTAACATCAAATACCAGAGCATGCACAGCGAAGTCCATAGCACAGATATCCCCAACACACAGTTCTACATGACACTGAGGAATTCACAGCACTGGCTGTATGATTTTTTTCCTATATGGATCCTCTGGTCTGTGAGTTTAGTAGGTGAGGTTATAGAATCAGCTGTAGGAAAAAAATCCACAAGGCACCATTGACAACTGCTCCCTGAAGAACCACCAAGACAAAGTGGAGCCCAAAGGGAAGTGAAATCCTTCCAGGCAACTGCAATTCCAGATCAACCTGAGCAGCAGCTTACGTGGGGCAAAGCAGACAAACACAGCTCACACCAGACCGTCTGAACTGAAATGCTTATATCTTGTTCAAAACACTGAAATTCCACAGCACTTTTTCAAAACAAAAGCCAACATATTTTTCTTATATTTCTTTTAGAAAAAAGGCTGGGAAATTATGAATGCGGGGTAATTTGGAGTTCAGAAACCGGCCATCTTTGCCAGATAACTGTAGGGATGCTCAGCCTGCCTGCCTGCTTCCCAGTTGCTGAGTTCAGCTTACAGCATCTTTGGCAAACCTGTGACCCTGTACTAAAATGGCCATCTATTCTTAATAGAGTAACGTGGTCAGGTGACAAAGCCCATACATTGTGAGCAACCACAATGTAAGGGATTCTGCAGATATTTAGAAAATAAGCTAGCATGATTAAATGAGGAATTTACATTAAATCCAGTATAATAACTAGATAATGTCCTAATTGCAACAGAAAGCAAAATCACTATATAGGATAAGAAACTCCATAGTAATTTGATCTTTCTTCTACTAAAATCAGAGAAAAATTTATGTTAGAAGGGACATCTAGTTGTCATTGAGTTCAACTCCCCACTGAAACTGAGGATGACCTCAAATTTTGGATCATTTTCGGTGGTTGAAAAGTTAAAATTACTGTAGCTTGATGAAAAATGCTACAACACCAGTGAGGCTGGTAGAAATGGAAATCTTTCTTGTGTAAGAACACCATAAGAAAATAACAGTAAGGATAAAAAGTACAAAACCAATCCTCTAAATAGGAATACTGAAAGAGCAGATATCAGATTGGTGTCTACTTCACAACTAACCTCTTTCTCAGATCTTCTCAACAGTGGCTTTTTTTTTTTTTTTGCTGCTTCACTTTCACAGATGAAGACTTTGTTGTTGCTTGAATACAGCTTTCTGACATACTAAGAGTAAAATATACTGTTAGGAGAGATGTCTCATAAATAACACAACTTTCTCAACGCTCACTTTTTGCTACAAAAGGTTGTTGGTGAAACCAAATAATCAACATTCAGAAAAAAATCTGTATACAGACTGCTTAATACAATTCAGTCAACATATATTTTGAGCAAGGGCTTGTATCAAAGAATCAAATTGCTCACCAGCTTCTACTGTATTGAGTCTTGAGTGTATATGTGCCTTCCCAGTGACTAATGAACTAGTACTGATATACAGAACTTTACTTATGATATCTTTGCAGAAGTTACTCAAATTCAAGAATAAAACAATTGTAAAATACTATATTTCATAAGGAAGACTGAAATCACACGTTCACCTCACCAAACCAATGTAGCTAATGATATTTAAGAAAACATTGCATAAAGCTGTGCCATTGCCATTGTTATTGGAAGCTTTAGACTGGAATGTGATGGGCACCATATATTTTTGAATATCTAAATTATTTTAAAATAATGTAAAAAAGGAGGAGATGCTTACAACTACTTCCAGGCAAATAATATGAAAAAGTCTACTCAGTAAGGTAATACCTATTCTCTCTGGTTTTCCTGTCAAATATCTTCACAGGTGAAAACATTGTAATGCATCTCGATAGGATTAGGTTCTGTGTTTGTGTGACTTTTTTTTTCTTCAGTACATTTGATTACACTTCTGGAAAAAAGAACAGAAATCAAAGATACGCAATGTGTCATACTCTTAAGATTGGCATGACATTAACAACTATTGCCAAGATACCACTTTAGAATCTCAGAATTACTCTTTGGCTTGGACCAATAGAGCTTTAAGTTGCTTTCAGCAGGCAGATTTGTTAGAGCTATGACTTACAGTTCCCGTCCTGCTATTCTGAAGTCTGAATTGCAACTTTAAATTCCATTCAACTTATGCAATTCAGAAGAAAACTGCTATATTCTGTTCTTAATTCTTCTTACAAAATTTAGTTTCAGATAGATTTTAACATGCTGTTTTACTTTGAGAAGCAGCTGTGTCAAAATAACCTTTTGCTCAGCAGATTTTTTTATCTACCTTTGAATTCACACTGCTTTACTTAAGTGACAAAACCAAAAGTTTTAGTCCTCTGAAGAGGTGCTCACACACTGAGAAAGTTGTCTAGATTTTCTTTTGGTTATCATCAGAAAAATTTATACTACCTAACTGTGAAACCAAGAAGGCATACCAAGCTCCTCTGTGACTTTTCCTACTTTTATTTTCATCCTGTTTTCCAAGCATCAAGGGTTCATGATAAAGAACCCAGTAACCAGGAGACCCTGGCAGCAGCCCTGGTGAGCATGTGAAGGCTACCCCATGCACAGATGGATCCACTAACTGCTAAGTTTACCTGTATATATGTGTCTTGTTATTTTTACCAAAAACCTGTCAATATTTACCATGTATGATTAATTAACTTCAGTCTTATTATAGTATCAGTGAAGGAATGACTTCATGGTGCTGCAATTTCAATACTTGAAAATATTTAAAACATTTTTTAGTAAGCTTCTGGAATACGGTATAACTATAGTGACACACTGATGCTTGTAACAGTGCCAAAGTATAACTTTTGCGTATAGGGTTATCTTTTCAAATTCTGAGTTCCTTCAGCTTAAGACACTAAAAAAGCTTGTTCCCTGAGCACTACTAGTGAGGCTTTCGTCGTATGGATTTGCGTCCTTTGTCCCTAACACCAGTAAGTCCCATGGCTATTCTCCATCCCTTCTCTTGTGTGGACTCATAGGAAATCTTGTGAATAACAAGCTACCTATGTGTTGGTGTCCAGACAGTGCATTTATGATGTAGAGCAAGTTACATAGTCAACTGGCAGCTCCCATCCAACTGGGGGGGGGGGGAGGGTCTAAGTCTTACCTGGGACACTAATTTGAGACTCTTCTTTCTGACTTTTTGCTGATCTTTCATGAATCTGTATAAATTTGAAATCTGTATGAATTTATCACTGAGAATTCTTTCAATGTTGGCTGAAACCAGCCAACAACCTTGGAGTTTTGGGTTGAAATGACAGACAGTGAGATCACAAGATGTGTTCTCACAAGAAACTAAACAATCAGTTTATTAATTCATTTACTGTATCAAGCATAAGTCACCTTACTGTTGGACTGCCTCAATCACCTAAAATATGTACCAAGGATGGTGTAAAAGCATACTCCTTGTTTACGAATGTAGAGAACATACTCACATGTCTTTAATTTGCACTTTTATATTTTTAGCTGAGATGCTCATCCTTTTGTTTGGAGGTTTCTTAAGCTATACTTTGAAACAAATGAAGTCGCATTTGGTGCTTATTCACTCAAAATACTATTGGAAAGTTCATTTATGTTGTTGGACTTTTTGACAGAGACATGCATTTCATCTGCCCTTTTCCTGGCTATGTAATTGTGGTTTAAGCCCAGTCAGCCACGCAGCTGCTCGCTCACTCCCCACTTCCTCCCACCAGCTCCTGGAGGGATGGGGAGGAGAACTGAAAGAATGTAACTCCCACAGGTTGAGATAGAACAGTCCGGTAACTAAGGTATAACACAACCACTACTGCTACCACCAGTAATAACAATGATAAGGGAAATAACAAGGGAAGAAAACACAACTGCTCACCACCTGCCAAACAATACCCAGCCTGACCGATCAGTGATCTAACCCTTCCAGGTAACTGTCCCCAGTTTATACAGTGGGCATGATGTGCTGTGGTATGGAATACCTCTTTGGTTAGTTTGGGTCAGGTGTCCTGTCTCTGTTACCTCCCAGCCTCCCCTCCTCCCTGGCAGAGCATGAGGCTCAGAAAATCCTTGGTCAGACTGTAAATAAAAAGCATCGGTGTTATCAGTGTTGTTCCCAGGCTGAAAGTCAAAACCACAGCACTGCACCAGCTACTAAGAAGGAGAAAAATGACTGCTACTGCTGAACCTAGGACAGTAATTTATTTTAAAATCTCTTTTCAGTCCTCTCTACGCTGCCAATCTTATTCGCTCCAGATTCTAAGTCTGACCCATCATGATGTCAATGTCCTTTTAAATTTAAATAGGTGTTTATGTCATTTATATTTCATTCTGCTCTGGAGGAGCCCTTCTTTAACCTTCACAAAGCTGCCCTATTATCAACATTTGAATTTGTTTTTTCTTCTTCATGCCTTTATGCAAAATTTGACAGCATGGTACTACTGCAAGGGCAGTCATATTGAGCAACTTTACTTTCCCATTTATTCTATGTTAATATGTTATCTTTATCTTTTACTTAATCTGCAAGATACCTGTGTCAGAGAGCATCTTTCTTCTTTCTGTGTAACATCTGTCTTAGTGACTTCACAGTCTCAGCCAAGGGAACTTGGGTATTGCAGAGAGGTTAATATTTTTGTAAATAAGTGACTATTGGGAAGCTTAAAATACATATAAATCTACAATATGTAGCAGCAAAGCTTAATTGATAAAAGTGCTTTCCATCATGATTAATTAAAATTTTCTAGAAATTTCTAGTTCACATCTTATCTGGTATTCACCTGTTTTGGCCTCTTCTCTGCTGCTTTCAGCAGGGCATATCTTTAAAGAGAGCCATTACTGTGGGATCAGAAACATTGCATCCATTATAAGAGTGGCAAAACTGGCATCAGATTCCATGAGTGTGCTGCGAAATAACACTGATAAGCAGGTATTGTTTTTTAAAAAGGTTGTTTTGTAGTGTTTTGGTTTTGGGTTGGTTTTTTTTTCTAATGGTCAGCATCAGATTTTTAGACACAGTTGCTTGACTGAAAATAGGTGTTATTTAGGATGATTCCTTGATGCTGATCTGTTTGCAGCCACCAGCCATGATGCTGGCAGAGCTGGGGAACATAAGAGACAACACAAGGAAACCCAAGCACAGGTTTTCTTTCTCTCAGCTTTATGCTGACCTGTTCTGATAGACTCCCAGTAACTGTTAAAAGCACAGAGCAAAAACTCAAGGGTCTGGACTGCTGTTCACTGGCAGATTTCTTTTGTCAGTAACTAATAAGACTTGCAAGTAAGCAGATTCTTTATATAAAATAGGTGACTCCTTCAATTTCTTCCTCTTCCTTAGTATTTGAGTATTTAAGAAGGAGAGCTTTGGTGATAAGATACCTTTTAAATGTGCATTTCTTTTTTTACTAGACATAGTTACAAAATATGAGATTTGATTGCTTGTTTGTCTAAGCTTTTTTTATTCTAAAAATCTGAAGGTTATTGTGCACTATAATCACAAGGTTACTCTAAAGACTACTAACGTAGCAAGAGTTCATTATGAAGATCCAGTGTTAGAAAAGTGTTTGACTGCTTCCATAAATTGTGAAAGCAAAGCTAGAAAGAGATTGCTCAAGTCCCTAGATATAAAAGTATCTTAATCTTTCATATACACTTTCTAGAATTGCACTTCATGTTATACTTCGAAAACTGTTGCAAGCTAAGTAACAGTATAAAGAGACCAGTTTTACATAAGTTTTCTGAAATTGCTGAAAAAAACACTGCAGTTGAAAACAGCAATAGCAAGGTTTGACATAAAAAATTAAGGTCTTGCAATCAATAGTTTAATACAAGCAGCAATATCAGACGGGGATGAAGAAGAGTGCTGTTACTGATATATGTCACTAGACCCAGAACTTCACTTTCTACAGATATTTAGATGTTCTGTGATCTTTATTTAACGCTTCATATTACAGGACTCTAACTTCATCACAGAGGTCTAAAGACCCACAGGCATCCATAGCTTTTACTTCCACAGGCTTTTAGTTTGGTAGGTGTAAATAAAATTGTAGCAGAAGAGCTTGCAAAGCTCTTTAAGAAGTTGAAGTGCAAGCTGAAGTGCATAGAGTTGCATGGTAAGATTTTTAAAGATTACCCACTCAATCTGATCTCCTTTCTTGAAAGGATTAAATACCTGAGAATGTTAGGCACCTTGATTAGAGCAAAAAGTCCAGCTCCTACTAAGATGAATGAAAATAAACCATCACAGAAACCATCACTATTTTCATCCAGTCTGTCTAACAGTGAGAAAAAAGGCAATAATGAAATCTTTTCTCATGCAAACTCCCTTTGGCGTTTCATTTTTAATTTCATTATGTGGAAAACCTTTTGATTTTATCACCATTTACTCATTTCTTCGGATTCACATTTTCCAGCTGTTAAGCAAATTGGGTAAAATTAGGTAAATATAATTCTTAGGTTTTGGTTTTGGTTTCATTTTCTTTTTTCAAAAGGTGGGACGAAGAGCATGTGACTACATCTTTTACTTAAATTTACTAATCCATTGCTGCAAAAGATAATTTTTCCCCATTATTTTTTAGCAAGTTGGAAAGAGTAGAAACATACAGAAACTTTAAAAATCAAATGGGCATTCAGTATCAGAACTTGCAAATTATGATTATAATGACAAAAAACTTGGTGGAGTGTTTCCAAAGACAAGCACAGAACTTTTCAAATTTTAACCATAAATTATATGGTTATAAGTGGAAAAAAAAACAAGTCTTCTTAATAGTAACCTCTCAATCACAATAATAACAGACTCACACAGAGTGTTTACAAGACTTACACTTCCTGCAGCAAAACAAACCACTATCATTTGAGCTACACATTTTTGTAAGTAGAACAGTTCAACTATGTTCATTTTAAGATTTATTGATGTTCACAAACATCTTTTGCAGACTAAGCCTACAGTTAAGCAACCTGGTTCTGAATTTCTGTCTCTGAAGCATAATTTCATACATAGTGAGTAAGAATTCAGTCTGCCTCTAAGCTGACCTGTAGGCACACAATAGACATGATGATGTTACAATGCAGTTTTATAAAAGCACCAGATCACTAACAGTAAAAATAAAGCAAACATAGCACTAGAAACTATATTATTTTTGAGATGTGAGAGCAAGAATTCAGGAAAGTGTAAAGAAGCGTATCAGAGATGATCAAAGTTAAAGAATAGTATCAATCTGTAGAAGGAATAACTAACTAGGCTTGGACTCTTCAGCCTGTGAAAAGGATGAGTGAGGAGGAATAGAATAAATGTGCGTAAAATCACACATAGAATGAAAAGAGGATAAAAAATTATTATTCTCTTTTCCAGGAGAAGAACTAGAGGATGCGAAAAGAAGAAAACTGAAAAAAATAAAAGGAGATACTGCTTCACACAGATCCTCAGGATGTTGAATATGCTGAAACTTTTATGTAGGTTCAAAAAGGATCTGGACAAATTAAGAAAAGTCTTAAGGACTAGTGAAAAGCAAGAGTTGTAACTCAGAAATCCCTGAGTCATAGTTGCTAGCTGTGGACATATACAAATGTCACTCTGAGTTGACATTTGACCAAGGCTAAATTTTGGCCTCATTCAGTAATGGTTACTTAAGCATGTATTCACACTCTGTGATTGTATACACACACACAAAAGATAGGCTTTAAGTACACAAATGCATCTTGCCACCTTTTTTAAGATATCTTGAAACATTCCCCAGTTTAGTGAATCTTTATAAAAAAAAAAAAACAAAACAAACCCAAACAACAGAAATAAATTTTTATATTGCACTTTACCATATGCCTTACAATATTGAAAACAATAAATCATTTATGTTAAA
Source organism: Pezoporus flaviventris (assembly GCF_033815535.1). Lineage (NCBI taxonomy): Eukaryota > Metazoa > Chordata > Aves > Psittaciformes > Psittacidae > Pezoporus > Pezoporus flaviventris. Next base: position 3,650,408 of record NW_026892598.1, read on the forward strand.
TAGTGTATTTTTAGGAGCAGCAGTTTTATTTGACTTAGATCTTTTAGACTTCTGAAATGGTTGAATACTCTCTCATAGACAATATGACAAGTAACAGGAAAACATTTTACAGATTTAGCAGCTTAGCTGTCAAGTTGTCTACCCTTAAAGTAGTTAAAAATCCTTATGGAATTGTGGACTTGTATCTGCTATCATTGTCTAGAAACACCACCCTCACACACACACAGGTGTGGTCTCCCAAGATCACTACATGACATACAGCATTTCCCACTATAACCAGACATAATTGTCAACAATTGTAGTTTCATTTCAAATGAACTCATTCTATGTGTATTCTTTAGATTTTCCCTTTAACTTTGGGCCAGATGGTGCTAGCTGGAGCTCATAACATGAACCTGTTCTCACAAATAAGGAACTTTTGAAGATGTTGCCCCTCAGTGAACTGCTGCAATATCAAAGAGTGCTGATGCTTTTTTAAAAAAAGGAAAGGGTTGGTTTACTGGTATTGAATGGGTGAGAACACAGATTTCCCCTTCTTTCCAGGACTGAACATAAAAATGGTACTATCATCAGCCTCTGCACAGAGCGTCAGAGAAGTGCAAGGCTTATTGTCTATGACACAGACCCCCATGAGTACTGACACCATTTCATTAAACTCCGTTCTGTATTTAAACTGGATTTTACTCATTGGAAGCTGCAATGTGTAAAAAAAGCATGCAATTTCAGCAGATAAATGGAACATGATTGTTTTGTCTTCTATTCTAACCATTCTGATTCACACAGACTCACTAGCAAAGAAGCTGGTATTTAAAACTGGGGAAATGAATAATTGTTTTCAATAGGTGCAATAGTTACTGCTTCAGACAAATATCATAATTAAAGCTATGTTTCAGTACCCTTACACAGTGAACAAAAAGCACTTCACACACTCTGTGATACATAGTGGAGAAAGCAGCAATGTGGCAGTTATTCTAAAGAAAGAGTTCTCAGTGATCAAATGCAAAAAAACTTCATAAGTTTCTTTTTATCTTAAGTCAAGGATACCCTTCCTGGTAGAGCTGAAAATGAGATTTTAGGTCTGTGAGACATCTGATATTTTGATGTTTTATTTCTGTTGCAAGGAAAATCTGAGTTGCAAAACTTTCCAGAAGAACAAATATTTTCAAGTAAGATCAATTCAGCAGTGAAGCATTTTTCATTTTGAATGGGCTCAGATTTATTTTTGCATCCACCTAAGCCAGCTTCATGGATTACAGGAAAAGCAACAGAGCTGTCTCATACTTTAAAATCTGGACTTCTCAACTGCCAGGGAAATGTACTTTAGCTGGGAATATTCTTCTGTGGATTAACTTGCTGTGACATATCATGAGAAATATAGTCTAGCCGTGTTGAAGCAGTATGAAGTATCTGTGCTGTATTAATTTAGTGAGGTTCTAAAGCTGCTTAGGAAAAAGCAAAATGCATTCAAAGAATTCAGACTGAAATGTGTTGAGGTGGATAGATTTAATTGGAAAAAAACAAGTTTCACAACAGAAAATTATTTGACTATATACCTTCCAACAGACTTCTTGATTAGCAAAACCTGGATTTTGTTTAAAAAATATCTCTGATAAATGTTAAGGAGCTTAATCAAGGTCATATTTTTAACAGCAATGAGCATGAGCCCAGACTACTCATGGATCAATTTTCTAACTTTTATTTACATTCAATAACACCTAAATTGCATGCAGTCCTGTTGATTTCACTTCTTTTATGATATAAAGTTTCATTCCCCACATGAAAGAGCATTGAAGAATAAAATCCCAATTTATTCTGCAATGAAGTTAACATTGAACAGAATACTTAGATATGTAAGACATCCTGAGAGATGATGCAGACACTAGCTAAATATTTTATTTAGTTTTGAATGTTTTCAGCTATATCTACTGGCAGAAAATATTTTCCTTGGAGCACAGCCATTTTTTTTTTCTGTTTTTTTTCATTTTTAAGGCTTGTGTTTACAGAGAAGTAATGTAGAGTTACTACTAAAATTTCCTTTTTCCTAGATTTCAGGTTATTTGGAGACTTCCCACTTTTTTTATTTTCAATATTTCCAAAGCACAGTTTTGAAGAAACTGGCGGGAAATAAAATGAGAGCAGTATTCATCTCTTTCTATTGGTGTTCGTATGCATGTTATCAGCATCTTTTATTCACACTTTTATTGTTTCCTGTGTTTAAAAACACTTATCTTTTCCATAAGTAATGGAATCATTTCCAAAGTTCTTTTAAACTTTATGCTTTTGATTGAATTAAAGAATGAGCAAGGCTAAAAAGTCAGGACAATATCTGTTTTCAAACACAATACACCCTCAACTACACAATAAGACAAAACCTTTTTGCAATTATGTTGGTATTGATATTAGTGGTAGGGTTTTATGCATGTGTAGCTCACAGTGGTATTCAGTCTTATCAAAATTCTAACTGGATTTTGATTCAAGTTCCTGGAGAGGTAGGAGAATATTAGCGTAGAATCATATCCTTACTGAACAAACACTGGCAAGTTTTGGAAGAGAAAGTGATGCTCTAGTGGTTTAACTAACAAGCAATCCCTTCTCCATCTGGTTTTCTTACTTTTTTAAAAGCTCAAGTTTTTTGAGTATCAGGCCCTTATTCCAGCTAATAGTAGAGAATAGATCACAAAACCCCGCTGTATTAGAGCTTGTATTCTTTGATGACTAAAGTCTTTTGTCATAGTAAATCATCTTCTTTCTATTAAAATTATAATGGGAGCTGTACATAGACAACTGCATTTAGAGACGAAACAGTATATTAAAAAATATTTCAATTTGGAAACTGGCTGAGTAGCTGAGCCCAAAGAGTGGTAGTAAAAAACATCACATCTAGTTGGCAACTGGTGGTGTCCCTCAGGGCTTGGTGTTAGGGCCAGTGTTGTTTAATATCTTCATTGGTGATCTGGATGAAGGGATTGAGCGCACCCTCAGTAGGTAAGATCAAGTGCACTTCTCAAGCTGGGTGGGAGTGCTGATCTGCTAGAGGATAGGAAGGTTCTGCAGAGGGATCTGGAGAGGCTGGACGGATAGGCTGTGGCCAATGGTATGAGGGTCAACAGGGTAAAGTGCTGGGTCCTTCCTCTGGGCCACAACAACCTCATGCAAATCTGCAGGCTTGAGGAAGAGTGTCTGGAAAGCTGATCAGCAGAAAAGGACCTGGAGGTGCTGACTGATGTCTCTGAACATGAGCCAGCTTGTGCCCAAGCAGTCAAGAAGGACAATGGCACAGTAGCACAGCCAGCACCGCCAGAGCAGTGATCATCCCACTGTACTAGGCACTGATGTGGCCACATCTCAAATCCTATGTTCAGTTCTGGGCCCCTCACTACAAGAGAGACATTGAGGTGCTGGAGTGGGTCCAGAGAAGGGCAATGAAGCTTGTGAAGGGTCTGGAGCACAAGTCTGATGAGGAACAGCTGAGGTAACTGGGGATGTTTAACCTGGAGAAGTTTCAGGGGCGACTTTATCGCTCTCTACAACTGCCTGAAAGGAGGTCATAGTGAGCCAGGGATCAGTCTCTTCTCCCAAATAACAAGCAGTAGGACAAGAAGTAGCGGTCTCAAGCTGTGCCAGGGTGGGGGTGAGGGTTAGATTTTATAGTAGGAAAAATTTCTTCACAGAGATGTTGATCAGGCATTGGAACAGGCTGCCCAAGGCAGTGGAGTCACCATCCCAGGAAGTGTTCATGAACAGTGTAGATGAGGCCCTCAGTGATATGGTTTAGTGGTGGTCTTAGCAGTCATGGGTAGTGGTTGGACTTGATGATCTTAAAGATCTTTTCCAACCTAGCTAATTCTATGATTCTGTGTATTAAATTTATTTAATCTCTCTAGCTCCCACTCAAATCAAGAGACACTCCCATATAGTCTTCTGATCACTCTTTCTTCAGTTAAGCATTAATTTTGCATTCTACTTAAGAAAGAGCATTAGCATAAACATCAGTAAAGGCTTCCCAGTTAATAGGCATGAGTTTAATTCTGACTCTGGCTAACAGCACACAGTACATGAATCTTAGCATGACATAATTAAATTAACATTTTTTTTCTTAGAACCTTGAAAATCTCTCTGGTGCTTAGCTTACCAAATTTGTTTTCTACACCTATGTCTCTTAACAAACTAAAACTAAAAGGAGAAAGAGTAGATGGTTTGTGATATTTACCATATTTCCATTTCATGACATGTCTTCTTTTTGTCTCAGATTTCAACTGTATTTTCCCTTATAGTTTTTAAATCCTTCCTGAGAAGCCGTGTAAGAAACTCCTTTAGGGCTGGACCAGCAGCAGTCTCACACTTTGACAGACACTTCAATCATTATTGCATTATTTTGGTCAGATGAGTACAGCTGGGGAATTAAACTTGCCAGTTAGTGTGTAATAACACTGAAGAAGAATTTGTGATGTCTGGATGCGGACAAAACAACTAATATATTCAATATATTTTTGCAATATCATAACAGTCTTAAAATGTTTATATTGGTAAAGATGATGAAGTAATTTGCTTCCCTTAAACCAAGAAAGAATTAAACAGAACAGTTCCATAAGGTGCTTAGAAGGAAATTTATTTTATGAACACCTTACTACTAATTTATATACTTTTGTGCTTAATAATTTTATCTGAGTAGAAAATGTTTCAAAGTATACCCTATTTATTCTGATTTGCATTTTGTTGAACAGCAGACCAGGTCACAACTATTTTGCATATAACCTCAAATAACAAAAACAAATTCCCCATAGCAACACATTAATATTCTGAAATAATTATTACATTCTTCCTGCTGCTTTTAAATTCCGGTCTATGAAAAATTGGACTATCAAGGTTAAGACTGGTAGCCTCAGCTGCTACAGAAGTTAAAAATAACCCTAAATTTTGATTACAAATTGTGGGTTCTGCAGAATTAAGGTATAATTTTGAATGCATTAAGAGTATACCACATAATAAAGTGCTAGCAGCGCAGGCAAAATGCTTTGCATTATGTTAGTTTATTAAGGTGATGGTCATTTTCACCGTTACTAAATAGCTGGCTTCCACAATTAAAGATTACCTGTTGTTTTCTATCTATTGTTGCATGCTTGTGTGCGCACATGTACAAAACATTCCCTTTCATAGCATGCACCTGTGAGGTCGCAAGTCCTGTGGCAAACCTGCGCTAGTGCGGGCTCCTCTCTCCACAGGGTCACAGCTCCTGCCAGGACCCTGCTCCGGCTCAGCTTCCCAGGGGTTCACAGCCTCCTTTGGGCATCTCCCTGCTCTGGTGAAGGGTCCAGCATGGGCTGCAAGTGGATATCTGCTTCACCATGGACTTCTAAGGGCTGCAGGGAGATATCTGCCTCACCATGGACCTCCATGGGCTGCAGGTGGAATCTGCTCCACCATGGACCTCCATGGGCTGCAGAGGCACAGCTGCTTCACCATGGTTTGCACCACGGGCTGCAGGGCAATCTCTGCTCCAGTGCCTGGAGCACCTCCTCCCCTCCTTCTGCACCTGCCTTTGTGTCTGCAGGGCAGTTGCTCTCACAGTCTTCACTCATTTCTCCCAGCTGCTGTTGCGAAGAATATTTTTTCCCCTTTTTAACTATGTTACCCCATAGTTACCCCATGTAACTATGTTACACCCTAGCTGATGGGCTTGGAATTGTCCAGTGATGGGTCCATCTTGGAGCTGGCTGGCACTGGTTCTGTCAAACATGTTGGAAGCTTCTAGCAGCTTCTCACAGAAGGCCCCCCTGCAGCCCCTCCATTACCAAAACCCTGCCATGAAACCCAATACTAAGGAAGAAGGAGTTATTTACCATTTTCAGGCTGGTTCAAAATGCCATTAAAATCAATTGCTAAATTGCAGTGTTTTAAATCAGTACATTCTTAATAAATTGCATCCTTGGATTTTCTAAAGAGCTTGCCATATATCTCCCTGGGTTGTTACTTTTCATTTTAAAAAACTGAAAATTGTAAAGGATGGCAGGAAATTAATATATAAATAACTTAAAAATGTAAATGGGATGACCTGGATAATTACTGGCTTGTCAGTGTGACATTGATCAGGCAAAATAATGGAATGACTCAAATGGGATTCAATTAATAAAGAATTACATACATAATTAATTCCAATGACTATGGAAATTGTGCCTTTCAAGCAATCTTGACATTTCTTTTGTTATTAAGTTGGTTATTAAAGACAGCAGTTGTATTAGCATTTTCTATAAAATAAGGTTTCTCCTTGGTCTCACTTTATATTACATTTTCACCAGCAATGTGGAATAAAATACTGTCACTAATCCAGATTCCAGAAGAAAAGGTGTAGGGGAAAGTAAATAAAGAGTATCTTGTATACAATGACCTGGGTATTCTTTTTAAATTTCAAGTAGGCTGTGTTTGTCTGTAAGCAAGTAAAGTCATCTAAACAGAAAATCTGTAGGCCTTACTTCAAGGATTTTGGTTTGGGATTCTATAAAAATACTTGAGGTTGGGGCAAGTAGACTGCTAATCTTAAACTTCAGACGGGTGGCACAGAGGACTGACAATTTGAGAATGCGGAAATAGTGAGGTTTTGAATAACAAGCAAATTATCTATGCTGTTTTTGCTATATGTTTCTATATAATGTTTGTATTTCTAGAATATTAGAGAATTCCTTGATGTTCTAACTGAAGAAAGATGTGAAAAAATGTAAATGGGTTCTGAGAGATAAAAATAATTAAAAGGATTGAACAGTATACTTTATAATGGAAGCCTCCTTTAACTGAAACTGCAAGCTAAATTGAAAAGGTTTGCTCATAACCTAGAAGTGTCAATATGGGAAAAAGGAACTTCAGAATAGAGGCTTTTTAATAAAGAAAACAAGGAGAAAATAGCATTCGATGGCTAAAAGCTAGAGCTATGGAGCATCAGCTCCAAATGGAAGGCACACTTTCAATTGTGGCTCTAAAAGGAACTTTCTCTTAGAAGTAGAGAATTTTCTATCAGTGGAAAATAGAGATTAGCAGCTTTTCTAAAAAGCTTCTTCTGTTTTAAAAAGACAGTAATTCTACAGACTCCTGTTATGTAGGAAAGGAGTCCAGAGAAGATGGTCATGGTAACCCCATTTAGCTTTAATTATCTCCCTATCTGTTAAGAGCATGTAACTTTAAGGATGCTGTATAATATAATAATGCTATCTCTACACATGCATATTTCTCTTGTTTCAACTAAAGGAAGAAAAAAAAAGGCACCTACTCTGTTCCTGGGTATCAGAAAGTTGGAAGCCTTTGGTATCCTCCTCCCAGACTATTATTCTCCCTCTCTGTCTTGCCTGGCCAAGAACAATTTCTCTTAAATTAGACTGATATTCTGTATAATTCACTGAGACTACATCATTTATAGGAATGTGTGTTCACTTATGTAACCATACAATCCTTTGTAAATTAACTTCCTCAATGCTTCAGTTCTGATTGTCACTCATTGAATCAGTGCCTGAAAGTGGCTCTCGGTAGAAAACCTCTGGTAGCTTTTTGCCAGGCTGTTTACGTGCAGGGTAAGTTGTTGAGGAATCACTCACTATGAGACATTACGTTACAGCCAGCTGCTTGCTTTACTTCTTACTCCTCAGTGGTAGTACTGAGTAAACTTACACTGGTGCGTGTAATTTCTTAGAGGACTGTCTATGATAGAAATTCCATGATTCCCCAGCCCTTCCTGCTGCGACTGCTGCCAGTAAGAGCTCTGCGGGGAATAAGTGGGTGTGCCTGGCCTTTACATTCATAACTCAACATACGGAGTACCCTTACAAGCAGGCTGGGGAAGTTGTGTTGTGGAGAAGCCTCGCCCAGCATGCCTTGAATTTGCAAACAAACTTTTTTTAGCTCTTGTGTCATCACCACTCCCTCCTGTTCTCCAGCACAGGCAAGGCATGCAGTTTCTCACTCACTGTGTGGTGTTGCCTGCCTCCATACTGGCAGTCTGTAGACCATTGCTGTGGAGAGGTGTATTGTGCTGGCACATGCCCATTGCTATACCTGTTGACAGTTCTTGACAATCACATCCTGCTTTAAGGCCACTGAGTAGGTGCGCTTTGCAAGCTCATGCAACGCAGTTCTTATCCAGTTGGCCAAAGTTTTCTTTAACTAAGTCTAGTCCTTGGGAGATTGAGATACTTCTCCTTCTGTTCCAAGTGACTCGGAAGGCCCCTGAGCTTTCTCTGTGCGGAGATTCCTATGCAGCTTGTGGCCATATCCGCAGGAATGAAAAAATAGGAAGGAATATCTCATTTCCCATGGAGTGGGTGGCAGAAGGTGCCTGCACTTTTTAACCCCACCTTTAGGGTGTTCATCATATATATGATGAAAGCAAGGGATATAAAAGTCTCTCCCTTGCTGATATAAAGCAAGGGAGAGACTTTTTACCTAACGTGTGAGGACAACAGTGGGATCCCTGCCGGTGGGTTGCTGCTACTTGCCGTGTACATGTCAATTGAAAGGTGCTATGTTCATGCCTGATTTTCAAAGATTTAGGTTGTTATACACACCTAGACTGTGCCTGACACCCATGTAAGACCAGTATGGGCCGGAAGCAAGAGAAATGGCATCCCTTCTAAGTGCAGTTATTACCCCTTCCTCTTCAGGTCACAGCATGTGGCAGTGTTCCTTATGAGGGCCTGAGGCACTGCTCTCAGGGGATCCTGATGGTCTGGGACATAAACATTTGCTGGAGGTAACCAAGTAATCCCACATGCTGATCTCTCATGTAAGTTCTGTTAAGGGGACCTGCTGCAGTGTGGTAAGGGCTTTGAGGAATGTCACCCTTTTTATATCTTGATAGAAAGTCTGAAGAAGCAACTGAAGGAAGTCTCAGCTGTAGGGGTGTCCTCAGCTTCACACGGTTGCAAAGTAAAACACCCATCACTCAGAAATTGTTCCTTGGGATTCATTCACTCCACTGGATACACTGAAAGTTTTTTGTGGCCACTAAGAGCATTCTCACTTGAAATCTACAATTCATTAAATTGATAAAGGTCTTACAAAGCTCCTGAACAATTAAGAAGTACTAACCTGTACTCCCTCCAGGCTCGTCAGTTTTCATGACTGATGCTGTGGCACTGTGTCCTCCACACAAGTAGGCAGGTTGCAAGACTTTCTTGAGAATTAGTGAGCTGATGGAGCTGTTATTAGAATAGGTGAGATCACTACCCACTCCAGAGACCAATATTTTTTTCCACTCGTCCAGGAAACTTAACGCTGTCTGAGGGCTCACATAGGCTTACACAATACAGTAATTATACAGCTCTGGGCCAACTTCAGATAACAGTAATTTTGAACATTTCTAGCATATCACTGCACAAAAGGAATTGTAGGTTTCTCAAAATTCTTAGTATCAAATGTCTTTCTTGCTTGCTTGCTTTGTTTCTCTCTTGCTTGCATTCTCTCTTTCTTGCTTGTTTTTCTCTGATTCTTTCATTCTCTCTTTCTTGTTTCTTTGTTTCTTTCTTTTTTTATTTGTTTCTGTGTATGTATGTATTTATTTATTTCCCTCCCTCTCTCTCTTCCTTCCTTCCTTCTTTTCTTCCTTCCTTCATTCCTTCCTTCAGTTAACCTACAACATAGTTCTCTAGCTTTTAAGAAAAAAAAAAAAAAAAAAAAAAGAAGAAAGAAAAAGGATGTTATTGAGTACCATCTTTCATCTGAAGTTAATTTGAAAATTAAATTCTAGAACCACAGAATCATGGAATCATAGAATAGAATCAGAGTCATTTACATTGGAAAGGATTATTGAGTTCAACTATTAATCTAACACTACCAAGCCCACCACTAAACCATTATAGTGCAGTATTTCCAGTCCTACAAATGTGTTTGGAGTGAGACAACTGATGAGCTGTTACTCCATTTCTTGTGGGCTCGGACAAGCATTTTATGACAAGCATTTATTTTAAAATATTAACACAATTAATTTCTTTGATTTTAAAATATTAATACATTTATTTTCTTTTATTTGCTTAAACAATGTTTTTAAAGTGATGCACTTCTTGAATAACAGACTTTAGTAACACTATTCCCACGTCCACGTCTTTAAAGATACTGAATTTGCAGGCAGTCTGTGAATATGAATATTGTTCTATGCTAACTTTCTTTAAATATAAATGGAAAGTTTGGCTGTGATTTCTTTTAAAAAACAGGTAGGGATTTTTGTCTTACTACAAAAATCTATTCTAAAAATAACAGAAAAAAGAATATTTTACAAAACACTCCAGCATTTATAAGATGACCATAAATATTACAAGATAATTATCCAGCAGAAATCTGATATAGCTTCAGCTTCATCTTTATCTATTAGTATAAGCTAACAAGGAGGAGAAAACAAAAATTAAAATGTCAGCAGTCAGTCTTGCTCTGCCCAAGGGGCTTCTGAGCTGATAAAGTAGTATCACCATATAACTCCAAAATTACTTCATAAGCATGTTTATGTTGCACATAAACCTGAATGTCTGGAAACATAATTGGTTTACCATTCAGATATAAGCTTTGGATATTCTTCAGAATGGAATACTCGTTTGGTAGAAAATTGATGTGTAGACCAAATGAACTGGGAAGGCTTAGTAAGATGTGGAAAGTGGATTAGTAAAGGGTGGTACAGACTTAATGGCAGCTCTTCTACAATTTCTTAGAGAAATAATAATTTATATTTCAATATTAATGAATGGGTCTTTGAAAAGTTAAAGGGTGAGGATGATGTGTTATTACGAAACCAACAATGGGTTTCATCTTGTGCAGTCAAATCCCCATGTAACCTGAAACTCCCACAGCTCTGAGAGTCTTTGGATAGATTATATCTCTAACTAGACAAACCCAGACTTAATTTGCTATTGAGAGCAAACATATAATTTTAAAGACAGCAATAAACATTTCATTTGTTTCAAGTTTATGGTGCAATGGCTTACTACTATATTACTGCATTTTGTACATCTGTAATACAAAATTGAAGATTAAATGTATGCTTCATTTACAGAAGGTAGTAGCTTGGAATGGCATATATTCACTGGTTATCCAAAATGAGGAAAAACTGAAGACTTAAATTAAATATGTGATGGATAAATTATAGTTGTAGTTTTTCCAAGGAAAGAGGGAGGAGGTGTTACTCTGACTATAATTACATAATTCAAAATAAATTCCTAAAAAAAAAAAAAAATAGTTTATTCTCAATATAGAAGTAAAATTTTGGCACTCTCTACCAATGCACCAACATAGTCAAACAGTACCAAATTCAGCTTATCACAAAAATGTTTGTTTTGATACTTCAAAAGCCAAGTTTTGTCCAAGCTTGCTACACATATATTGACCAAGTAGTATATATGGATGCAGCAGGGGAAAGAAAAGCTGGTTTGGGAACAGCTTTTATTCTGCCAGGATTTGTATTTCCATCTGTTGGGACTGGATTCAAATCCATTTGGCTCTGTAAACGTAGTTCATAGTAGCTCATGGTGGATCTGAATTCACAAGAAGTACTAAAATTGTTAACTATGAGCTGGAGATATTGAGACTGTAGCTGAAGCAAAAAGTTGATACTGTTTTCTGGTCTTACCAACACACACAGAAGTGGACATTTTGTTTTAGCAGTTTGGGTATAGAAACCTTACAGAGCAAGCACTCCTGTTTTATCAGGCAGCCCTGTGCTCTTCCTCTGGCGGGCAACATGATCCAGTTTTTGTGATCGGGGATGTGAATGAAATATTAAGTTTGAGTAACCAGGAAATGCTATCAGCCAGTTTCCTAATTGTCTGCTAGGAAACATCTTAGGGAAGCTGGGCGTTGAAAGGAACTCTGCTGAGATTTATTTAATAAAGATCCTGCATCATTAACTACTTATTCCAAGCAATGGCAAATGACTCAGAAAGCCGATCAAGAACCTAGTTCTTGAGTAGTCCTTAAGAACTGCTTGGATATTGGGTTCTGCTCCATGATGGCTTCCATAAATTCTAGAGATGCTGCCTATACTTTCCTTATCTGAAGAACCATTTTTACAAATTTAACTACAAATTTAGGTAGTTGCAGCCTAAAACATCCAGATGGTACACAAAAATTTTAGGAGGCAGTTGTTTGAGTAATCCTCTCTTTAGACTCCTAAGAAATAAAAAATAAATTAAAAAAAAGAGAAAAAAATAGAACAAAAATAGTCTCTCGGCTTTATTGTGTTTAGCAAATAACCGTCCTCAATCAGTGTTAAACAATTCTAAAAATCAGGTCCAACAAAGCTTTGAATGCTGTTTAATCCCTGAGAATGTGCTTGACACTTAGTATGGATTTTTTGAGGACTTGAGGTTTATTTAGAAACTGTGGTATTCAGACAAGGATCATAGTCTCTATTGCTTTTCTAAAGTGTCTGTGAAGAGATGAATCAGCAACAGAACTGAAGACAAGGACAAATCACATACCATACTGTGAAAGCAAACTGTGGTAAAACCACATGCGCTTATGCTAACTGACACATTGGTGAATCGAGGTTATCCACAGCAGCCCTGAACAGTGCAATGGTCAGTATTACATTAGTCAAGTTGGCTCTTGACAGCTGTGGTGCAATTTTGTCTGTAACACGTAGGACCACTACAGGAAGCAAGACTCACCTTTCCCTAGAGCAAATCTGAGCTTCCTAAGAGATCCTACCTGAGCAGTGGGATTCAAAATATGGGGAAGAGGAGGTATAAAAGCAGGTGACACATGAAAGTAGTTCACTGCACTCCTGAAAAAAAGAACAGAAGAAGGGTCTTGCAGTCTTGTATGAGGGAAGTTCAGGCTCTGTTTTATCAGTCAACATCTGCACTTAATTTCCTTTGATTCAAAACTAATAAGGATTTGAAAGTCAGTAGTAGAAAAAGATGACATTATTAGTATTTTAATACACACACAAGATCTAAAATACTGAAAAGAAAAAAACTAATTTTGCTCAGCAGAATTCAATTCAGTATTGCAATTGCTTATCCAAATGTAAATCCATGTGGGGAGTTGATAAAATGTTCTTTATAATTAATATTAAATTATTTCCTGACAGTGATTTTTCTGTGGGGGTAGAATGGCCTATTTGGGAGTACTAATAATACCAGCAAAAAAAAAAAAAAAAAAACAAGAAAAAAGCGGGAAAGGGTCATGCACTAGACTTAATATTTTACATGCAATAAAATGCTTACTTTGATTTAGTCTAACTATGAATGAATTTTTATCTAAATCTTCTCTTTCCCTAGATGCCACAGAAGGCTAGTAAATATTTGTCTTACAGATGGATGAATGCCATTACTACAACTATGACAACTTGGGAAAATCTAAGTGATGCATTTAACTAAAATCTTGTATGTAAGTTTAGAAAGCATTATGGTAGCACAAAATACCTCTAAAAAATTTCAGTTCCTTCATGATAAGTTTGGAAGGACCAAGAGTGGCTCATTTCTGTTAGTAGATGGATTACTGCAGATTTTAAAAATGTTAAGGTCCACTGCTTTGTAAGGGAGCCTGAGGAATCTGTCTGATTTTGTTCAAGTCTGAGGCAGATGCCTGTAAGTCAGAGAACAACTGAAAAGACAAAAATTAAAAAGAAACCTCAAGATTTTGTCCTTTTGGTGAAGAATCCTTAATACTGAGAGTACCATTTTGTGACAGCATTGTATGAAATATTGCTTGCATTCAGGTAAGAACTGATAGCGCCAAAGCAGTTTATGAAATACTTTCGGATGCACAGCTTTACTGATTTTGTCGGTATAAGCTATTACTATATTTTGTGAAAGTACATTCTAAATTTTTGAGAAACTGAAATGTTTGCTATCACAAAGACTTTTTTAAAGCTGAAGTCCTTCTAAAATTTTGATCTCATTTGACAGCCTAGTCTTTTCAATTAAAAATTTGAATTCTAATCAAACCAACAGAAATATTAGAAGTTTAAGGCCTTCTATTGATTTCACCTTAAGAGAGTGTTTAAAGTTTCAGATCAAGCAAAATGCTATTCTTCAACATTTGCCCTCTTTGCCCTCCAAAATATTATTTTGCTTTCCAAAGAAATTGTTTTTTTTTTCATTAGGATACAACTTGTCTTCTCAGTGAAGCAAGAAATTACCATTTACTCAGCTCCCTTATTGTCTTCCTTGTTTCATTTCTTTTACGGTAGTCTTCTCTTTTTTTGCTGGATCTGATCCAAAATTTTGGCTATACTTTGAGATTTTGGACTTGCATTTTAGTTAAATCTGATTCCTACTAAACTGGAAACCTTTCCAGGTCAATTTTGTTCTCTTTGAGAATTAACAGATCAAAATACAGCAGCTCTGGTTCAAATCCCCTGTCAAATAGCCAGGAATAATGGTAATCAGTTTCTTAAATAAAACCTCTGGTCACTTCTAGACAGCTATATGTCTAATTACACGAGATGCAAGTTGAAGGATGTACCCATCTGAAAACTGAGCAGAACAGATTTGTCTGTAAGTGTTAGTCACTAAACTTTCCTTTATTTTTTTGTCATAGTAACAGTTGTTTAATTCCTTCAGAAGCTTCAGAAAACACTGATCAGAATTAGCACTATATTTCTCTATTTATATTTTTAATTTGTCATCTTGTTTATTTAATGTTTTTGTATCTTTTAAAGTGTAAGTGGTCTTTCATAGCAGAGACTGCGTGTCCTACTTGAACCATTCTTTTCATTATGAAGAGGTAGTGTTTATTAGGACCGCCACTGCGACTGCATTCAGACTGACATTTTAGTTAGGTATGAACTATAATTTATTAAGACTAGCCTGACCTCTAATTAAACACAAAAGAAAAATTTATGTTGCCATTTTTGTGCTAGTTAATTTAAAATTACAGACAAATTTAAAATTACAGACAATTTAAAAATATGGAATCCCAAGTTTCAGGTACTCTAGCAAGCTTGGAAACAACCTTTGCACACTTTCTTTTTTAAATTGTGTTACGAAATCCTATTTAGAACAAAAGCATACTTAGAACAGAATACTGGAACTACTTGAAATGGTTTAGTTATAAAGAATTGCCTAAGCATTTGTGGTACTGCTAAAGTCATCAAATTGTACATGTCTGATAGCCATTTCAAAATACAACATATCTGATCTCCTGAAATATTATTTTTTTTACCTATAAAGAAGAAAATCCTCTGTAGGATTGTGCCATTTCTTTGTTTTTTTTTCTATATGAGACTTTTACATCTTTTAGCTTAGTATGCCTCTGTCCCATTATGAAGTACCATTTACTAAATGTCAGTAATAATATTTGATGCATCAATGTTTTGAGATTCTTACAGCATGCTTACTATCTATATATATTCTATGGATTTCAGATCATATCATTTTGGAAAAGAGCACAAATATATTTTTTAGACATTGCTTCACTTTATGGAAATAATATTATTTACCACATTAGGGAAACGTGGCCACTTGCTATTCTATTCAAGTGTGTACATATGCCTAAGTATATTTCTATAAGTAATGCAAAAAGCTTTTCTGAGTTAAAATATGCCAAAGAAAAATTAAGCAACCTGTTGTCACTCATTTAGATTAATAAATTGATGTTAATGAGCTGTTACAGAGGGTTAATGTCAACATATTACTTTCAGGTTAGGTATAGAAATTCACTGTGACGAAGCAGTCTAAACCAGGTTTAGTTTCTCATTGTCAGCTCTCCTTATCAAACTCCTCTGGATTTCTTTCGACATGCAATATCACCAAAAAAAAAACCAAACACTGAAATCAGTTTCTCAATGTATACACGTACAGAATTTCAGCTGAAATAGGTAGGACTACTTTGTCTCCAGATGTTGAGGTAAGCTGTTTTGCTGAAAGCTAATCTTTACTCTATAACTAATGTTTTGCTTTGTATTGCATATTTCTTTTGACTGTCTTGCCCTGTTTCAGTGGTCTCTGGACCCTAGTAACAGGTGAGACTGGCATTCTAATAACTTATTGGTATTTGCTACTATAGCTTTAGAGGGAAGGAAGAATGAAACAGTGAGCAGAGTTCAATTTGAAACTGTGTTTTCCTAAGGGTCTAAAGTTATTTGCATACAGAAATGCTCAATTACTGTCAGTGTCCACATTTGTTTGGATGTAAGAAGAGATGTATCTGCTGCATTTATAGCTACTAGTACCCATTATAAAGTACAAAGGCAAAGAAATAATCTCTCTAGAGAAAGCCAGAAGGCTCAAGTCACTTTAAAGAGCTCCTTTGTATAAAACACTACCTGAAATAATTAAAACAATGAAGCTGCTTTCAATTTCCTTTGCTAATCATGTAATGTGATTCTATGGTTTGTCCTGGGTTCAGCAGTAGCAGTCATGTTTTTCCTTTGTGTTAACTGGTGCAGTGCTGTGTTTTGACTTCTAGCTTGAGAACAGTGTTGGTGAAGCCGATGTTTCCGGTTGTTGCTAAGTGATGTTTACCCTGACCAAGGACTCTGTGAGGCTCATGCTCTGCCAGGGAGGAGGGGAAGCTGTGAGGAAGCAGAGAGGGGGCGCCTGACCCGGGCTGGCCGGGGAGGTATTCCATACCACAGCACGTCATGCCTGCGGTGGGGGGTGTAACTGGGAGTTACCCGGAAGGACAGGGGCTTCCGGGTGGAACTCGCTTTCTTGGCTGGTGGTATCGTATTCTCTTCCCTTGTTATTTTCCCTTATCATTGTTTTAGCTGATAGTAGCGGTGGTGATTTGTTGCTGGACTGTTCTTGTCTCAACCCATAGGAGTTGCACTCTCTCAATCCTCCTCCCCGTTCCTCCGGGAACGGGGAAGGGGAGAGCCCCGGGGGGGGGGGGGGGGGGAGACGGACACGGACCTCGATTGTTGTCAGCTCGGCACCACTCACTGGGAGTGAGTGAACAAGTTACCTGACTGGGTTTAAACCACAACAGTTCTTTTTTGGCGCCCAACGTGGGGCACGAAGGGGTTGAGATAAGAACAGATCTGACTGGATTGATAGTCACTCGTCACAATGCTGATTTATTGGCTCTCAAGGTTTTTCCTCTTGATCTCACAGTTTCAGTATATCATATCTTACGTCCATCCGGTATTTGCTGTATTAGTGTTTTTCAAGTGTGGGGCTTTGGCTAAGGTTTTTATCCCATTGTACTTTATGGTAATGACTTGTAATACAATAGAATCATTGATCATGAAGCTGATCTGGCTTATGTTCCCAGTGTGGTCACCACCTTTATACTTTGGGAGGTATATGATGGAAGTGCTTAGCAATTACACATCTTTTTTCTCCTACTCAGGTGCTCAACCTGTGAAGGAGACATCCTTTTACCCTCTCAGTCCTCCCCCCAGGCCATTTACATTTGAGAGTTTTGAATTTTTTGAATGGCCTTTTAATGCTGTTGAGACTTGTTTGCTGATGGTGATGGGAATCACCATGTTGGCACGCATACAGAGTGTGTTTTGCCCACTACTGATTTCAAGAGTTAAGCAGATTCAGGTTTGGGTCTTGTCTGGGGTCAAACGACGATGTAGGAGGACCGAGAGATTTTCCCAGAGGCTGGACAGCCATGAGTGGCAGGGTGTGTGGGATAGTATGGGCAAGTATCTAGGTCAGTGGGCCCCTCCAGTACTTTGGAATTTCACTACTGAACAACTGCAAAATCCAGAAGAATTAGTAAAACACTTAAATGAGGTGTGTGGTCATTCTGGCCATACCAGAGATGGACAAATCACGGCAACGTGCTAGGGCTTGGCCTATGCTTACAGGGCCTTGTTCAACACTATCCAGCACCTTCAAAAGGAAAAGAATGTCGGCAGATTTGAGGGCAAAGTGACAGTCGCTACTCAAACTTTGGCTGCAATGAACAGCGCAGCTACCCCAGTGGCAAGTACAGCAGCTGCTCGAACTTCAAATGCAACAGACAGCGTGGTTACCCCAGCTCCAAGCACAGTAGCTACAAGAAAAAGAACTGTCATGGTTTAAACCCAGTTTAAGCCAGGAAGCCACCCGGTGGTTGCTTCCACCATGGTAAGCACATGGCGCTTGCCTTGGCGGGTTGGTGGCAGTGTGATATAGTCAATCTGCCAGGCCTCCCCATATTTATACTTCAACCATCGTCCTCCATACCAAAGAGGCTTTAACCGCTTGGCTTGTTTAATTGCAGCACATGTTTCACACTCATGAATAACCTGGGCAATAGTGTCCATTGTTAAGTCCACCCCTCGGTCACGGGCCCATCTATATGTTGCATCTCTGCCCTGATGGCCTGAAGTGTCATGGGCCCACCGGGCCAAAAATAATTCACCTTTATGTTGCCAATCTAAGTCCATCTGAGCCACTTCAATCTTAGCCGCTTTATCCACTTGTTGGTTGTTCTGGTGTTCCTCAGTGGCCTGACTCTTGGGTACATGGGCATCTACATGACGTACCTTCACCACCAGGTTCTGCACCCGGGCAGCAATATCTTTCCACAGTGCAGCAGCCCAGATGGGTTTACCTCTGCGTTGCCAGTTGCTCTGCTTCCATAGCTTCAACCACCCCCACAGGGCATTTGCCACCATCCATGAGTCAGTATAGAGGTAAAGTACGGGCCACTTTTCTCGTTCAGCAATGTCCAGGGCCAGCTGGATGGCTTTCATCTCGGCAAACTGACTCAATTCACCCTCTCCTTCAGCAGTTTCTGCAACTTGTCGTCCAGGACTCCATACAGCTGCCTTCCATCTCAGATGCTTTCCCACAATACGGCAAGAGCCATCAGTAAACAAGGCATACTGCTTTTCACTTTCTGACAGTTTATTATATGGTGGGGCCTCTTCAGCGCGCATCACCTCCTCCTCTGGTGACATTCCAAAATCTTTGCCCTCTGGCCAGTCCATGATGACTTCTAGAATGCCTGGACGACTGGGATTTCCTATTCGAGTTCGTTGTGTAATTAGTGCAGCCCATTTACTCCATGTAGCATCAGTTGCATGATGTGTAGAGGAGACCCTGCCTTTGAACATCCAGCCCAGCACGGGCAGCCGGGGTGCCAGGAGGAGCTGCGCTTCAGTGCCAATCACTTCTGAAGCAGCTCGAACCCCTTCATAGGCTGCCAGTATCTCTTTCTCAGTTGGGGTATAGCTGGCCTCAGATCCTTTGTATCCCCTACTCCAAAAGCCGAGGGGTCGACCTTGAGTCTCCCCTGGAGCTTTCTGCCAGAGGCTCCAGGTAGGACCGTTCTCCCCAGCTGCAGTGTACAGCACATTTTTTACATCTGGTCCGGTCCGGACTGGTCCAAGGGCTACTGCATGAACTATCTCGTGTTTAATTTGCTCAAAGACTTGTTGCTGCTCAGGGCCCCATTTAAAATCATTCTTCTTCCGGGTCACATGATAGAGAGGGCTTACAATCGAACTGTAATTTGGGATGTGCATTCTCCAAAACCCCACTGCACCCAAGAAAGCTTGCGTTTCTTTCCTATTAGTTGGTGGAGACATTGCTGTTATCTTGTTGATCACATCTGTGGGGATCTGGCAACGTCCATCTTGCCATTTTATTCCCCAAAATTGAATCTCCTGTGCAGGTCCCTTGACCTTACTCCGTTTTATGGCAAAACCGGCTTTCAGCAGGATTTGGATTATTTTCCTCCCTTTCTCAAAGACTTCTTCCGCTGTATCGCCCCACACAATAATGTCATCAATGTATTGCAGGTGTTCTGGAGCTTGCCCCTGTTCCAGTGCAGTCTGGATCAGTCCATGGCAAATGGTAGGGCTGTGTTTCCACCCCTGGGGCAGTCGGTTCCAAGTGAACTGGACACCCCTCCAAGTAAAAGCAAACTGTGGCCTGCACTCTACTGCCAAAGGAATTGAGAAAAATGCACTCAAACCACAGTGATAATCACTGCAGCCAAACCAGAGGACCAATTCGTACCAATATCAGTTGCCCCTGTACGCAAGAGAACAAGCAAAAAGGAGGCAAAAAGGGTGAAGTGAGATGAAGAACCAATGAATTCCCCACCCAGTCCAGAATCTGATCAGGAGTCATTATCACATGACGAAGATGAAGAAGAAGAGGTAACTTCTCGACCTCGGACCTCAACCGAGCTGCTTCGGAAGTGATTGGCACTGAAGCACAGCTCCTCCTGGCACCCCGGTTGCCCGTGCTGGGCTGGATGTTCAAAGGCAGGGTCTCCTCTACACATCATGCAACTGATGCTACATGGAGTTAATGGGCTGCACTAATTACACAACGAACTCGAATAGGAAATCCCAGTCGTCCAGGCATTCTAGAAGTCATCATGGACTGGCCAGAGGGCAAAGATTTCGGAATGTCACCAGAGGAGGAGGTGGTGCGTGCTGAAGAGGCCCCACCATATAATAAACTGTCAGAAAGTGAAAAGCAGTATGCCTTGTTTACTGATGGCTCTTGCCGTATTGTGGGAAAGCATCTGAGATGGAAGGCAGCTGTATGGAGTCCTGGACGACAAGTTGCAGAAACTGCTGAAGGAGAGGGTGAATTGAGTCAGTTTGCCGAGGTGAAAGCCATCCAGCTGGCCCTGGACATTGCTGAACGAGAAAAGTGGCCCGTACTTTACCTCTATACTGACTCATGGATGGTGGCAAATGCCCTGTGGGGGTGGTTGAAGCAATGGAAGCAGAGCAACTGGCAACGCAGAGGTAAACCCATCTGGGCTGCTGCACTGTGGAAAGATATTGCTGCCCGGGTGCAGAACCTGGTGGTGAAGGTACGTCATGTAGATGCCCATGTACCCAAGAGTCAGGCCACTGAGGAACACCAGAACAACCAACAAGTGGATAAAGCGGCTAAGATTGAAGTGGCTCAGATGGACTTAGATTGGCAACATAAAGGTGAATTATTTTTGGCCCGGTGGGCCCATGACACTTCAGGCCATCAGGGCAGAGATGCAACATATAGATGGGCCCGTGACCGAGGGGTGGACTTAACAATGGACACTATTGCCCAGGTTATTCATGAGTGTGAAACATGTGCTGCAATTAAACAAGCCAAGCGGTTAAAGCCTCTTCGGTATGGAGGACGATGGTTGAAATATGGGGAGGCCTGGCAGATTGACTATATCACACTGCCACCAACCCGCCAAGGCAAGCGCCATGTGCTTACCATGGTGGAAGCAACCACCGGGTGGCTGGAAACATACGCTGTGCCCCATGCCACTGCCCGGAACACCATCCTGGGCCTTGAGAAACAGATTTTGTGGCGACACGGCACCCCAGAGAGAATTGAGTCAGACAATGGGACTCATTTCCGCAATAACCTTATAGATATTTGGGCCAAAGAGCATGGCATTGAGTGGGTATATCACATCCCCTACCATGCACCAGCCTCTGGGAAAATCGAACGGTACAATGGGCTGTTAAAAACTACACTGAGAGCGATGGGTGGGGGAACTTTCAAGCATTGGGATACACATTTACCAAAGGCCACCTGGTTGGTCAACACCAGAGGATCTGCCAACAGGGCCGGCCCAGGCCAGTCAGAACTTTTACATATTGTAGAGGGGGACAAAGTTCCTGTGGTGCATATGAAGAATTTGCTGGGGAAGACAGTCTGGGTTATTCCTGCTTCAGGCAAAGTCAAACCTACTCGTGGGATTGCTTTTGCTCAGGGACCTGGATATACTTGGTGGGTAATGCGGGAAGATGGGGAAGTCCGATGTACACCTCAAGGGGATTTGATTTTAGGGGAAAACAGCCAATGAACTTAATAGTATGCTGTTCCCTGCTGTGTAATACTTTTATAGCCCATCAACTAGATGTCTCCAGGTCACCAGCGACTGGCCCTGACTTCCCTCCAGCCATCATCCCAACAGAGAATGAACTTTGAACATCATGGACCGAATGGACTCGGCAGCATTATAGGGATTGGTCCATGCACTAAGAAAATGATCTTTTCCTCTTGGTCTGTATGTATATGGATGTATATATGTGGGAGAGAGATGGTGTATTTAAAATGTGGGATCTGAGCATGACGTGAATGGTATGGAATAAGGGGTGGATAAACCCAACTACAAGAAAAAGAACTGTCGTGGTTTAATGGTTTAAACCCAGTCAGGTAACTTGTTCACTCACTCCCAGTGAGTGGTGCCGAGCTGACAACAATCGAGGCCCCGCTCCCGGAGGAACGGGGAGGAGGAACAAGAGAGGGCAACTCCTATGGGTTGAGACAAGAACAGTCCAACAACAAATCACCACCGCTACTATCAGCTAAAACAATGATAAGGGAAAATAACAAGGGAAGAGAATACGATACCACCGGCCAAGAAAGCGAGTTCCACCCGGAAGCCCCTGTCCTTCCGGGTAACTCCCAGTTACACCCCCCACCGCAGGCATGACGTGCTGTGGTATGGAATACCTCCCCGGCCAGCCCGGGTCAGGCGCCCCCTCTCTGCTTCCTCACAGCTTCCCCTCCTCCCTGGCAGAGCATGAGCCTCACAGAGTCCTTGGTAAGGGTAAACATCACTTAGCAACAACCGGAAACATCGGCTTCACCAACACTGTTCTCAAGCTAGAAGTCAAAACACAGCACTGCACCAGTTAACACAAAGGAAAAACATGACTGCTACTGCTGAACCCAGGACAGGTTCTATAAAAATAAATACTATATTCTGTATGTACAGTAGAAAAACTGTATTCTAAAAAACACTGTATTTGGTATGCACAAGTCCACAGGACCTGATGAAATCCATCTGTGGGTTCTGAAGGAGCTGGCGAATGAAGTTGTTAAGCCACTGCCCACCGTATTTGAAAAATCATGGCAGTCAGGTGAAGTTCCCAATGACTGGAAAAAGGGAAATATAACCCCCATTTTCAAGAAGGGGAAAATGGATGACCTGGGGAATTACAGACCAGTCAGTCTCACCTCTGTGCCTGGCAGGATCTTGGAACAGATTCGTCTGGAAGACATGCTAAGGCACATGAAAAACAACAAGGTGCTTGGTGACAGCCAGCATGGCTTCACTAAGGGGAAATCTTGCCTGACCAATTTGGTGGCTTTCTATGATGGGGCTACAGAACTGATGGACAGGGGTAGAGGCAGTGACATCATCTACCTGGAGCTGTGCAAAGCACTCAACACTGTCCTGTATGACATCCTTGTCTCTAAATTAGAGAGACATCAATTTGATAGGTGGACCACTCAGTGGATAAAGAACTGGCTGGATGGCCGCATGCAAAGAGTTGTGGTCAATGGCTCAATGTCCAGCTGGAGATCAGTAACAAGTGGCGTCCCTCAGGGATTGGTGTTGGGACCGGTCTTGTTTAACATCTTTGTCAGTGACACGGACAGTGGGATCGAGTGCACCCTCAGCAAGTTTGCAGATGACACCAAACTGTGGTTCAGTTGATTCGCTGGAGGGAAGGAATGTCATCCAGAGGGACCTCGACACACTTGTGAGGTGGGCTGATGCCAACCTCATGAAGTTTAACCATGACAAGTGCAAGGTCCTACACCTGGATCAGAGCAATCCCAGGCACAGCTACAGGTTGGGCAGAGAAGAGATTCAGAGCAGCCCTGCGGAGAAGGACTTGGGGGTGAGGATCGATGAGCAACTTAACATGAGCCGGCTTCAGTGTTTGCTTGCAGTCAAAGAAGCCAACCGTATCCTGGCCTGCATCAAAAGGAGCGTGACCAGCAGGTCGAAGGAGGTGATCCTGCCCCTCTACTCTGCTCTTGTGAGACCTCATTTGGAGTATTGTGTGCAGTTCTGGTGTCCTCAACATAAAAAGGACATGGAACTGTTTAAGCAAGCCAAGAAGAGGGCCAAGAGGGTGATCAGGTGACTGGAGCACCTCCTGTATGAAGACAGGCTGAGAAAGTTGGGGCTGTTCAGCCTGGAGAAGAGAAGGCTGCATGGAGACCTCATAGCAGCCTTCCAGTATCTGAAGGGGGCCTGTAAGGATGCTGGAAAGGGTCTCTTTATTAGGGACTGTAGTGATAGGACAAGGGGTAATGGGTAAAAAGATATAAGAAGGAAGTTCTTTACTGTGAGGGTGGTGAGGCACTAGAATAGGTTGCTTAGGGAAGTTGTGAGTGCTCCATTGCTGGCAGTGTTCAAGGCCAGGTTGGACAGAGCCTTGGGTGAGATGGTTTAGTGTGAGGTGTCCCTGGCCATGGCAGGGGGGATGGAATTAGATGATCTTAAGGTCCTTTCCAACCCTAATTATTCTATGGTTTTATGTCTCTGTTGTTTTGTCCCTGTTTCTATGTGCGCTTTACCTGCAGACTGGTAAAGCTTTTTTTCTGTTTTTGCTGGTTTTCTATGGAGAAGGGAGGAATCAAAATCCTTCAGCTTTCTCTGGTTTCTGGGAATCTTTAAATCTCTCTGAGTATTTTTCATAGACTCTAGAAAAGAAAATTAAGATTCTTCCAATTTTCCTTTCACAGTTGAAGTTCTGCCTAGATTTTTCCTCCACTGAATAAAGTCACTTGGTAAGATTCAATGACCAATAAACTTCTTCTGCTTTAATTGCTATTATTTCAGATAGTTACAGTATATGTGTATATATGTGTGTGTACATGTGTATAGAAATATATTCAACATATATTTCTTGGTGTTTTGTGGACAGTGGTATGCCTCCTCAATGAGCTGCCTTTGCTGACATAGCTTACAAATTCTTCCTTCAGAGATGTCTTATTACTGTATAAGACAGTAAGGTCATTTATTGTGACCACTTCTCAGACAGTCTTGATCATAGTTTGACGGCCTAGATTTGGCCTAAAATAGTCTGTGCAGCAGGTCTTTATGGTCTGTGGACAGTCATGTGGAAAAGGCAGAACTGCTTTGACAAAGAGCTCCTGAATAGCTTATGTTTAGACAGAATTAGCCTGCTTTTAGCAATATAAAAGTAGTACTGCCAAGCTGTCTTTAGAAGGTACTTACAGGGGGTTCAGGACAATGCCCATGAGAATAAACTGACTTTCTCCATCTTGAAGCTGAGTTTGGAGCTTCATCATCTGATTTGGCAGCACTGGATTACCGTTCAGAGCTGTGCTCTGGCCTTGAATGCTGGGTGACAGGGGAGTCCAAACCTACAAAAGGGTGTTCTGGTGTTAAAAGAAGGAATAGCTCAAAACCTTATGCATAAATCAGTAAGTTGGTCAGTGTAATAATGCATATTAGGAAGGACTAAAATGGTTGGACTTAGGCGTCTGGTACCAGTTATATGTGGTTTATGTAGTTATTACATGCAGTTATTACATACAGTTATTATGTCACGGAGACATTGTTCAAAGTACATTTTTAACAGCTAAGACAAATAAATGTCAGCGCTATTCTCAAAACTATTAATAGAAGTTTCTGTTAAAAAACATGAGGAAGTAGTTTACAAAATAGTACTTACATAATAATAAGATAATGAATGGTAATGGTATCTGCTATGGTAACTCATTTACTCAATAAGTTCAGTACACAGAATAAAATCGAAGGCAGTGAAATTCCACAGAAGTAATGAGACACCCCAGTATCAGCTGTTCAAATTCTGCCTGGAAGCCACCCTGTTGCTGTTCAGCTTTGGGAAATTATAACCAAAGTAACTGAAAGGAAACAGATGAACTCCCTTTTGGGATGGAAGCCAAGTTGAATGTTATTCTAAAAAAGCTCTTATGTTGTGTGAGGGCATCAGGGGAAAGTTTTCACCCACCCTTCCGTTTTGGCGCATACAATTATAGGCATACAGCATTTCATCATGTTTCTTTCTTCTGCCTTTCTGGCTGAAAATCTAAAAAAAAAAAAAAAATGCATGGATGTCTTAGAAAATAATACAGTAATAGGCATCAATTACGGGAGTTGGAAGCAAGTGAAATTGTTTGAAGTAAAAATAGTGGAAAAGAAAGCCTAAGTTCACTGATATCTCCCAGTAATGTGAAAGGTAGTATCTTTAGAGCATGTTTCCTAAAATTAAAAAGGGGCATATGTATAAGCTCAGGCAAAGTTTGTCCTGCAGTTTTGAAGGTCTAACATTCTGATGAAATGGCTATGAAAAACCACAGTCACCAATGGGTGTACGCTTAAAGAAATTCTTGTGTGGACATATGTACCATCCAAAAAAAGCCCTTTGTAAACATACTTTAAATCAGTTTCCTTACTGGAATAAACTATAACTGTAAAGTTAATAAGTGAGTATAAGATCAGCTAAAATAACTATTAAAAGCTGCTTCTCTGGTACTTGTTGAGTTGTGGGTTCTGTTTTTCTTTTTTTTAATGTAACTGTATAAGCTTATGTGTATCAGTAAACTCTTTCAAGAACACATTTTTTTTCTATAGAAGTGTTGTACTGCACAGCACCCAGGGAACAGTTGACATGGTTCCCTGTACTACTGAAGTAGGGTTGCAGAGACTCTGTGCTATTTTCTGTGTGCCTCCCACCTAAGTGTTGACTGGAATAAGCACTAGGCAAAAATCTTCACTCTTTTCTGTTTATACGATGAACATGAAAAATATACAGAAGGACAACAAAGATTTTACAGTTCTTTAAGAATGCTATAAAATGACCGAGCATAAAACTTTATAGCTGAGATAAGGGAGGGGAAAATGAGGGATGCCAGGATGATAACTTATAAAATGTCTTCAAAGTAATAGTATAAGTAACACAAGAAAATTTCTTAGACCCAAACAAGGAAAAGCAAGTAATACAAGTCTGGACTTCAAGTATTCAAGTAAACAACAAGGTTGGCAGAGGGGAAGATAAGGAACTAGAAATCCTAAAGAAAAAGATAAGGCTGTGGGGACTTGCTGGTGGCATTGTCATGGAGAATCTAGTCTGACAAAATGGGTGTTTTCTGGCTCTGTTTCCTGTGAAGCATATCCTTCTACTTCCTCCACAGCTACAGAAAAAGCTTGTCTGCTGTGGGACTGCTGTGATGGTATCGCTGTGGGAAGAGTGTAGGAGTCTTTTTATCTATTTATACCCAGTTTACGCATGCAGCATTAGTAGAAGTGGTTGGGTAAAGCTCAGCACTTCTGTTATAACTCAGTCAAGCACATAGCTGCGTCTTTAGGTACCTTAAGAAATGGGGTGAGAGGAAAAAGAAGCATAAATCTCTGCTTTCTAAAACTGATTTGTGAAAAGAAGAATATACATTTAGTGAATTACCAGCACTGGTATGAAAACTGCCACTGTAACAGGAAAAAGAAAAGATATATTTAATTACTCAATTAGCTTGCATAATAATTCTTAAATGTATACATTTTCAAGAAGTGTTGCAGCAGTTTGTAAGCTATGTTTATTACACTCTAGACTCACTCTGTTCTTTCAGTGTGTCATGGTTTAAACCCAGTCAGGCAACTTGTTCACTCACTCCCAGTGAGTGGTGCTGGGCTGAGAGAAATAGAGGCCCCACCCTCCCCCCCCAGGGGCTCTCCCCTTCCCCACTCCCGGAGGAACGGGGAGGAGAATCGAAAGGGGGCAACTCCTACGGGTTGAGACAAGAACAGTCCAGCAACCAACGTACAACACAAATCACCACCGCTACCACCAACGACAACAATGATAAGAGAAAATAACAAGGGAAGAGAATACGATACCACCGGCCAAGAAACGAGTCCCACCCGGAAGCCCGGGTCCTTCCGGGTAACTCCCAGTTACCCCCCACCCCGGGCATGACGTGCTGTGGTATGGAATACCTCTTTGGCTAGCCTGGGTCAGGCACCCTGTCTCTGCTTCCTCCCGGCTTCCCCTCCTCCCTGGCAGAGCATGAGCCTCACAAAGTCCTTGGTCAGGGTAAACATCCCTTAGGAACAACCGAAAACATCGGTATCACCAACACTGTTCCCAGGCTGGAAGTCAAAACACAGCACTGCACCAGCTACCACAAAGGAGAAACATGACTGCTACTGCTGAACCCAGGACACAGTGGAATTGAAATTATTGTAGCTATGATCTGGTACTATGTCCAAAAATCACTTTATCAGTATCAATGTCTTGGCAGAGAGCAATCTTTTGTACAGTTAGTACCATACTCTCAGTGTTTATCTGTCTATCTTTACCAACTCTCAGTGCTTATCCTGCCCTAGAAACATTGCAAAGCCTACCCATTTTTAAAAATTGGCAAGTGTTCCTGTGCTATGAGAAAGTGTGGTGACAGAAATGAGCAGGGCCCCCTAAGAAGTTTACCTAGATCAAATGTATAGACGGTGCGTGCTCTTCAGGCAGGTGTAGTTTCCAACAGGGGAAAATGTGACGGGAAAAATCTGTCTCCTGTTTCAAAATAATAAAGCCACACCTCTTCTGTACTTCGTCCAACAACCCCTCCAGGAGTAACCCCTACACTAACTTTAGTAGAGTGGGTGGTTCTGTTCAACTGAACCATTTACTGTTACCATTTTCTTCAACACAGTGAATCTTGTTTGCATAATGCTTGACTAATTACTATCAAAATATTAGCTTTATATGATTCTATATTGTATAAATGGCTTATTCCTGTATTGGTCTAATGCAGTAGTATAATGAAAGTCTTTATGGGAAGAGTCCTGTTTCACACAGCATTATGCCCAGCTGGTACAATGAAACTCGTTAAGACACTCTAAGTTAGAAAAATATGAATGTTTAATATTGATATAGAGAATATATTAATGTAGTTCCTAGATACTGCCTTGAGGTATTAGGAAGTACGCTGTTTCTGATTAATCCAAGACTTGTACTACACGAGCACATGTGCATTGTCCTGATAAGGTTAAAAAAGTATGTTTTGCTATCTAAACATATTAGAAGTCTAAACCATTTCAAATTACTCCCAGCTTTGAGCATTTGATACTAACTCATTAACTTTTCTAATTGTGTGAAAAAAATTCCTTACTGACTTTACTGGAATTTATTAGCAATTTCTAGAACATTTTCAATGTCTATAAATCTGAGTTACTAATTGTGTCTCTTTATTTGTAGACAGAACAGCATGTGATTTGCCCTTTCCATTAAACCAATCAAACAATACTTTTGCAGTTTCAGCCTCCTCATATCATAAGGCTCTTCTGACCTGAAATCCCGGTGCATACTTAGCTCTATGTGTCCTAGCAAGAGGTCTGTAAAGACCTGAAGGAGGGGAACGGTTTTGGATGTCTAGCCTTTGCCAAATAGGCACTACTATCTGTAACATAATTTTTCTTCATGGAATATTCTAACATTTTATGGAAGGCTTAAGAGAATTTATGGAATATTTAACTAATTTCTCAATGTGACTGGAAAATGGTACACATGAAAAAAAGTCCTGCAAAACTATTTGAAAATTTGGGGCTGAGATTAGCACTGATGCCCACTATAACTGTGTATTAGATACAGGATTAAAACTTCATCTCTTTCATATATTTCCAAGGCTGCTTTTCATAAACAATCTCAGCACTCAGTTGTTTTTTTTTCCCTGCATACTAGCCAGCTGCTCAGAATTTCTAGCTATTTTGATGAAGAAGTATTCTGTGTTAGTGAAGAAATATTTAAGATGAAGTTAGCCAAATAGTTCGGGCTGGGAAATTGCAGATATCATATGGAAATTATATTCATGTTATCATGAAATACATAGTATTAATAATGAAATGCAGATATACCATGAAATTAGCACATGAATATATATGCAAAACAGTCATATATATTCAGATTTTTCTAATACAAAGTGACTTCTGCATGCCTATAATTAACATGAATGCAAAAGTACTTGCGTTGCAATTAATATAAATAGTAACTACAGAAGATGTTGCATTTATGAAGCTTTTGTTTGTTTAATACTCTGCCAGGCATAAAATATGTAAAGTCTGATTGACTTTTGGGCACCGATATGGGAAAAGCTGTTAAATTGTAATAATGATATACAGACACCTAGAGAACATATTTTCCTTTATGTAGGGCACAGAGAACATTGAAGTGAAATCAGCAAAAATAATAACATGAACTGGAGTATTCTGTGGGCACAAACTAAACTTAAACAAGTTCACAAGAAGGCCAAAGATGACCAAATATGCAAAAGATGTTGAAATCGGCAGCAGAATAAGTGTCTTTATCAGCAAAGGAGAGCATGACATAGCTTTTAAAGTTAAAAAGAGTAAATAATAAAGAATATTTTGTAAATAACAATGGACATTAACATCATCTTTTTAAAGAATATGAGAGAAATAGTATTGTGATACTGTTTTGGTAAAGAGAATTGAACACAGAAAAATTTTATTTACTTGGAAGCTAATTAATACATATATAAACAAATATGGCAGGTGACACTGAAAAGAGAACCAATATAGATGGTTGCAGAGAAAAGCTATCCTTTGGAAAGCAATATAAATACTGTTGTCATTTTAGCAAATGCTGAAGGCAAGTGAAAGAAAAAAAAAAACACAATTATTGACTATAAATATTTGAAGATTTGTAACTTAAAAGCATTTGGTTTTTACATAACTAAGTTCATGAAAAAATGTCCTCCATGGGAGACACGTCACTATAACAGTCTTTTAGGAAACCTGGAAAAGAAATCAAGCAGGTGAGTCCTCAGGGATGTGTGTCACGTATACCCAAACTTGTGAAGAGAAACAAGTAAACACTGCTTCTCATCCTGATGAGTTACAAGTCATAAATCAGTCCCTATGGAAATACCAATGGGGTCTAAGGCAGTCTTAGTCTTGGTAGGTTCCTCTAACAAAGACAGGAATAAACTTAGGATGTACCACACTAGATGCTTTAGTTGGAAAAAGTAATACTGAAGTTGAGGGATGCACATCCTCTCTCATACTCAAAGGATAAGATGAAGATACAAGCTATCAGAAATCATCCAGATGTGGTTTAAAGAACAGGATGACAAACAAGAAATTGTTGGAGTGTGTGAATGCATAAAATCTTAACATTGTTGAGAAGACAGAGATGTGTAAGAAAAGAAAGGGGTGTGACTGAACTTTTCTTAAGAGCCTGCTCAGAACCTGTGAGGATAAAACATTAGACTGACTATCAACAATAGACATCTGCTCTTAACTCTTAAGTAAGAATTCCAAAACTTTTTTGATATGTCTCATATACCAAACCGGTTTTCAAATGTAATTTCAAATGTGATCTAAACAGGAAAAGTAGGGGACTTTGTAAAGCTTTTCCATCAAACCTATGTTGAATTTGTTAAAACCGAGAAAAGATCAAGTTTGGAGTGCTTTGTTTCAAAATTAAATATTTAGATATTTCATTGCAAGATTCCTACTTTGTTTTAAAAGTATATATCATTCTAGAGGTAAAAGGAAAAGAGCAAGCAAGCAAAGTTAAGGATGTGGAAATATCACAAAACATTGTGGGGTTTTGCCTATCAGCTAAAGTGACTGTGATTCTATGCTCATTCTGAACTATTTAATTGAGAGGCAGTGTAGTCTCAGTTAAATTTCAGTGGAAAAGATTTTAAGTTAAGTTGCATTTCATTGAAACTTCGAACAGCTGTTAATACACTTGTATGTTTTGATAAATTAACTGAAAGTATAAATGTTTTGCCCAGTGTTAAACCTAATTACAAAAGGATGGAAAATTTTGCATAGCTCTGATTTTTGGGATGATTTCTGCTTACTGTACTGCCATTTGCTATAGTAACAGATTCTGTGAAGGAGGATTTGTCAAAAAATCAAAGTGCTCATAAAAAAAGGAAAAACAAAAGTTCAGTAGTTAGGAATGTCTGCAGGTCATATGATCCTTTATGATTTTTATTTTTTTTTCACTCATTAACAAAAAGAAAATTTGTATCCCAGAAAAGAAGCAGGTTCCTAAAAGCTGTCTGCTGATGTGAGACAGTTGCAAGCTTTTCCACACAGAGAATAAGTTATTCAGTAGCATGGCTGTAACAGTCCCACAGCTCTCACAACCTCCTCCTCAGATAGACATGTGGTCATTGTAGAGACTTTCTTGATTTTCTTTTGCCATTTCAAAACTGTGAAATACGCAGGACTATTAAGAACAACACTTTTTAGTATTCTGCTGAGATGCTGGTCACCAAGATCTGAGTCTGGTATAAATCACTCTGAAACTGGTCAAACGGATGAAGACTTGGATGGGAGGAAAAGCAATTTCCTGCTTTTTTAGTCTCTCAAATGGAAATTAGCAAATTCACTATGCAACCTAACATGTAGCTCAAAATGTCTACTCTTCTACTTTAGGTGGCCAGCTATATTTGAGAACTCATTAATCTCTTATTGTTCAGCCTCTAATTTTTTTTTTTTTGTAAACTTAACATTATTTTAACATGCCTTCTAGCTGGTAATCAAATTCACTGTCTTAGGGCAATGTTGAAATCCCCTATAACAGGTATTCTCTAGGGTTTTCAATGTCTATATAGTAAATACTCCATATGTTTTTTTACAGATTTTTCTTTTTTCGAGATAGTGTAGGGAATGTAGTCTCTGAAATCATATTCAGCCAACTCTGAAATTATTAATTAAATAGAATTATACAACTGTGTGGAAATACACTGAAGTACCAGCCAATACTGTGTGAGGTTAGCTGGGAGACAGAATGCAGGCAATTGGCATTCTGCAGCTTGCTGTCTCTCAAGATCATAAAATCATATAATAGCTTGGGGTTGGAAGGAAACTTTAAAGTTCTTCCAGTCCAACCCTCCCTGCAATAAGCAGAGACATCTTCAAATATGTCAAGTTATGGATTGCTCAGACACCTGTCCAATCTGACCTAGAATGCTGAGGCTGGATTTGCAGTCTTCGTCTATTAGTTCCTCATCAGATCTGATTCTTCCATGATCCCTTTTACGCTAAGAAAAAGGTGCTGGAACAAACATGATTTTTTTTTTCTTCTTACTTACCTGATGTCTTTTTCATTATGAGTAGAAAATAAGTCACTTCCATCATCTGATTGATGAATGTTATGAAGGGTGCAATATAAAATTCATTCCCATATACCTAAAAAGTTCTTGTTACATTTTATACCTAAAAGAGCTGTCATTGCCTTTTAATTCACATGAACAGCTGAGTGATGTTATTTCTTCTTGCATAAGGAAGTATCCCAAGTATCCCCATACCTCTGAAAGGAGCTGTGCTGGATTCACACTCATTCAAATGTTCAAAATATTCTGACTTGCTTGGGTTTTGTGGACTTTGACTTGTGTTTGATGAAAATCTGGAATTTGTTAGAAAGGATATAAAGATGTATGAGATGTTTTGCACTCCTGATACATTTTATTATCATTTTCACCCTTGTTTGTCCTTCATCTAGCTCAATTAGAATGACCCTTTGTAGTGGTTTAAGTCCAGTCAGTAACTCAGAACCATGTAGTTGCTCTCTCACTCCCCCGCTTCCTCCCCTGCTCCCAGGGGGATGGGGAGGAGAATCAAAAGAAGGTAACTCCCACGGGCTGAGATGAGAACAGTGCAGTAACTAAGGCATAACACAAAACCACTACTGCTACCCCCAATAATAATAATAAGGGAAATTACAAGGGAAGAGAATACAGCTGGTCACCACCCGCCGACTGATACCCAGCCTGACCCAAGCAGTGATCTAGCCCTTCTGGGCACCTGCCCCCAGTTCTACATCCTGGGCATGACGTGCTGTGGTGTGGAATACCTCTTTGGCCAGTTTGGGTCAGGTGTCCTGTCTCTGCTTCCTCCTGGCTTCCCCTCCTCCCTGGCAGAGCATGAGGCTCAGAAAGTCCTTGGTCAGAGTAAACATTGCTAAGCAGCAACTAAAAACATCAGGGTTATCAGCGCTGTTGCCAGGCCGAAAGTCAAAAACGCAGCACTGCACCAGCCACTAAGAAGGAGAAAAATGACTGCTACTGCTGAACCCAGGACACCTGTTCAGTAGAAGATTTTTTCTCAGGTAAATATTCCTGTATTTTGTGTTTTTTAGTCTGGTCTTGGGTTTTATTTAATTTTCACTTCTGTGGGGCTGGGAACAGTAAGCAGATGACTTTATCAAGCAGATATTGTCATCTGTGTGGCAATACCTGCATTACACCTTCCCTGTCCATTTTACTGAATCTTTCCACATAGAAATAAAGACGCTGTTTTGCTGTGGTATTGACAGTCTAAAGGACAAAAAAAATCCACACTGCTGGTGCTAATTTTCATCTGGGGTTGAGCGGTGATGAAGTATGTGTATTTGTTCCCTGCTTCATTCTTTTCAGTCCTCAACATTGACACAGCTTACTGCAGATGTTACCTCTATGTTTTACTTCTGGGGTAAGTGCTCCACGCTTGAAACTTATCCTCGTACATCTACTGCTGTAAGACTTATTTTGGACTCAGAGACTTTATGATTGTTAGGGATATTTTCTTTAACTTCATAAGGCAACTATTCAACTGGTATCCATTAGTATTGTGCCTCTGACTTCAATAGATCTATATCAAGTTGCCCTAACCACAGATTTAGCCTAAAATTTCTTTGGTTTTAGGACATGCTCCTCTGAGAATTCCTTAATTAACACCAAATTTTCATCAATCATTCCTCTCTTCTTCCTGCTAATTGCTACTATTGCAGCTCATGCAGAGAAATATCTGTGTCTTGTTCTGGATGAGTGCTAGTGTATGTTTGCCTTTTCACTGGTGACAAGGTACCACAGGTGAGAAAAGATGTCCAGTCTTTCCAAATGTGCTTAATTTATTGTTAAAATTTGAGTTTCCATGTGGTTTTTATTTTTATTCTCACTTTACAATAGTCAGATTCTCCACTGCAAGTTAAACATAATAGCATTGTTAAATGAAAACAATAGAAAAGATGGACAATATGAAAGCAATTAAGAGTAACAGAGAAGATGACATCCATTTATTCTACCTCATTGCATCTTCATGCTTTCATATTTTTAACATTTTACAATCTGCCTAAAAAGCCATTTTAAACATTCCTTTTTTGACTATTGCATGTGAAAACACTTACTTAATAGCTGTTTAGTCACTAAGATTTTGTTTGGAGATCCAGTTTTGTTCTCTGTAATTTAAGTCTTCTAAGTTTATTAAATAATCATTCAGTCATTTTTGTAAACAAATATTAATCTGTTTCTACTGACAAAATGTGTGTCACTGAACAGCTAATACCTGGCACAATATCAGTGCCTAGCATTGATGTATATCCTGATAAATTGCACTATGTTTTTTAATATTGGTCTCATGTAATATGATCTATTCAGACATACAACAGTTTGTCCCCCACTTTTCATGTATAAGTTGCTTTCTTGCTCCTACATAAAAAATGCGTGCAGAGTACTGAGATGTGTGCGTGTTCTTGAAAGATGGATGTTTATGAACTTACTGAAATCTTTGTAGTACTTCTCCTTTAATTCAGTGTTACTTCAAAAGTCACTAATAATACATAGAGAAAGTAAACAAGAGGTGAACTCTTCTGGATTTTTGAGATTTAAGTCATTATAACATATAAAACTTGGAAAATCTTAATTAAGCAACCTGACGTTTTATGTTTAGAAACGACTTGACATTTATGTGGAAAAAACAAATTCTTAAGTGCAGTTCAATGTATTTATGATCTTTCCTGATCTATTAATTTGATCTGGCTTTACTGGGAGGGATCACCATGTATGCTGCAATCTAGGAAACACCGTTTCGTGTGGTGATCCCTTCACTATCAGATTCTTTGATCTTCCAGTACAATTTATTTTCATCTTCAGATAGGAAGTAAACAACAAAAAGTAGAAAAAGAAAAGACTGTTAGGTCATTCCCTTCTTTCCATTTTGCCAGAATGGGATCATGCTCTGCCATATATAGGAAAGCCTACTTTGCCTTGTGTGAAACATCTGCCACCTCCTGGCCCTTCTTGCTGATACATGAAGGGCAGCATGTTTTAAAACCATGTGGGATTTGTGGAACTGGAAGCTGGTAAGCAACAAGGTCTACACTGTAAAAGTAGCCAGAAAGCTGTCAGATACTTATAAAGAAAAAGCTCAATATAAGATGACAATAAGAAAAAACATGGATCAAAGACTTGTTTTTTTTAAGCCCCGGTATTTTTCGCCTGAAAAATACCCTTACTGAAAAATGCAGCTTCAAGTTCATGCAAACATTAAATGCATGTTGGTTTTGCCAAGCTATCTCAGCAAGCTTAAAAAAAAACCCTCCATGCATCATTTTAATCTTTTTTTAAAAAATGTTAGAACCTCAATTGAAAAACAAGCTTCTTTTTACAGTTCATATATATATTTAAAATAGAAGTTTAAAAATAAAAACTTACAACAAAGTGAAGTTTTCCTTTAAACCAAAATGCATTTCCAATGCTGTTTGTGGACCTGTGATAAAGCAGGACAACCAGCTGTTCACATAACTCTGGCAAAAACCTGCTTCAGTAGGGGGTCAGGTTGCAGAGACCATGGTCTCTTTGCCCCTCCTCCCAACATAGCTGATTTATTCTACAGAGTTTCAATCCATATAGATTGTATACGTTTCACCGTAGAGATTTGTAATCACCCTTGTTTTCTAGTAGATCCATGCACAATACTGACAAAACCACATAAAATTACTAAGCTTTAATGAGAAAAGCTAATACCCTGCTCAAATATGTTCTTCATATTATCTGATAAATTGAATTTATTCCTCTATTCCCCAAATCTCTACTATTCTTCTGTATAAAATACTTTTCAAATATTTGTGAGTATTATGGTCTGACTAGCTTCATATTAGGCAAGGTAGCCATTTTAATTTTGTTAACCTTTCTTCCCAGGCTAATTCTTCTATCTTGATCATATTTTGTTTGTTTGTTTTTCACTTTCTTTTTTGTTTGAATCAGCCTCCCATATATCCTAATTGATGTTAAGCTCATCTGTACCTAGTAAGCTTATGTAAGCTCACCATGGCAATGGTGATCATGTAAGATCATCATGGCAGTGGACATCTCTCTCTGATGAACCTCAGACTGAGGCATAAAAATTGCAGATGACTAATGTTATTTTTTTTCCTCCATCTGCTGAAAGTGGAGGTGTGTTGCCAGTTTTCAGTGCCTGGCAAGTCAAGCCTCTTGTCAGCTTATAGGTTTAAGACTGACCCAGTGAGCTGTGGCATTGAGCATTGAAAAATTTTCTCTCCATTTCCCAAATTTATTACCTGCTCTCCTTTGAAAAGAATCTGGAAATCCTTCCCATCCTTTTCTAGAACAACAGGATATTTCTCTTTGAGATGAACTGGCCATGTTTATCTCAGTGGTTGGTTGGAAGCCTAGTACAAGTCCTGCAGTATGTATCTATAAACATCTCTGCAGGTGTACATCTAAAGGAAAAAAACAGAGGGTCAACCCATATTTGATCAAAATATTGATTTTCAAGGAAGTAAAATGTAAGTGAATTTTTGAAGCTCTGACTTTGGCACAGTTCACAGAAGATACTTGTCTTCCTTTACCAGCTCTTATATTTATTCTTATTTCTTAAAAAGGCCTAAAAACACTTGTAATAATTGCTAAAAACTCTGACGAATGCACTGAAAAAACTTTGAAGAAGTGGTACATGTTTTTAACCTTGGTCTGAGTCAGAATAGACCTTTATTTTAAAAAAGCAAGAGAAGGAGGGAGAGGCAAAAGGAGAGCTTAGAAGGATTTTGGCATGACTGAGAACAGGAAACTTCTGTTATCACATGTTCAACGTATTTATTAAAATGGGAGCCTATTGCAGCTCATTTTTTTCCTATGCGTAATATAGAGAACAGAACCAGTTTTGCTCCTTATGCCAGTCAGTGACCCAGACACCAGGGTGTGAATTTTATTTTTCCACTCTGCAAGCCCTATATATAAGCAGGTGCAGAGGCACATGCTTCATATCCTGCCAAACAATAGATGTTGCATTACAAAAAAAAATTGTCTTTGTTTTGAGAAGCAAAAAATGCAAAAGCAAAGTTTAGCTGGAAAGGGTAGTATAGTTGAGGCATTTGATGAAGAAACCAATGACTGCTTAAATCAGGGACATTAATATCTCCTTCTCAGCAGTGTTAGGCACTTACTGCTTTGGCCTGCACAGCAGCTCCAGGAGAGGAACACTTGGTGGTTACAAGGACTGTACTAACATTGATCATACCATACACCAGATTGTCTGGCTGTGACCTATTTAATTTGAAACTGTGGTGTGGGTTATGCCAATCCTTTGAAGTAAGAAAAATAATCATGACGAGCTGTTGGCTATTATCTTGAAGCTCTGTCCAAGTCTAATTGATCTGTGATCATGATGTATATTGGTGGCTGAAAAATCTGTTAACAGCCTACTTGTTGCGTGTTGCTATCTTCCCTTTAGTTGTCCAATCTCCTGACAAACAGCAGCTGATCCAGCACTGGGCTCTGCTCCTCTCCCAAGCAACCTTGTCAACAAGAAGGAGAAAAAGAGAGCACGGACGATGAAATACATCTTAAGCACTTGTCAGAAACCTCCTAAGTGAGACTTCTACCCTAGACTCTTTCTAGTGACAGCCCCTACACTGTAAAGCCACAGTCACAAGACAAATAATGCTTACCTATTCACGCAGAGCAAACAACTGGCAGTCTAACATGGCTAGGACTTTTGGGAAAAGGATTTTGAAACCATGCCAGTTGAGAAGTTAATAGGGTTCAGCTCTTCTCCGTAAATGCTCTTAACAATGAGTGGGGAAGAATAGGGGAAATCAGCAGAGACATTGGCTGCATGAAAAGGATCAGAGGAGGCAGCTTCAACTCCATCTACCTATAGCTGCCTCTGAGAAACGTTCTTTGAATTTCAAAAGGAAATGAAAGAATTAAAAAAAAAAGTAGAGAAATATGCAGCATAAGGAGAACTTTCTTCGTCTTCCAATTTAACTCAAAACCCTCATAAAGGCAATACTTAAATACTAGCCTTCTTGGTGGCAATTCCTAGTAGATAGCTCCAAGAGCTTACTGTTCAGGATGCTGGCTTGGAGTCAGGCTCACTTCTCCAGTGTATAGCACTACCCACGCATTGTAAAGGAATGATAGGCATTTGAATGCACAATTTCCACTTCTGAAATGGGTGTAAAGCACCTAAATCTAAACACTCATGTGTTCTAAGGCATCACACTTTTATCAGTTCAACTTCTTGAAATTCTGAATGTGGAAAAGGGAAAAATAATGTCAGAGAACCACTGCTGTTTTATTAATAATTAATTACCTATTTAAAATATATTGAAATATGAATGGGTGTCATCCTGTGATCTTCATGTTGCAGGAGCATGTGCTTTTACCTGTCATTCTGCCTTGGTTAGAAATACAGGCATATATGCCATACAGGACAAGTGTGGTGAATTTCATGGAAGGGACAGGCTGAAACTACTTTGCAGTGCTAAGTAGATGGTCAGTCCGCATGCATGAGCCATTGCATATGCATGAGCTCCAACAGATCTCAGATACCTTGGATTCATCAACTAAGCACACATTTTTTCATTATGTCTCTGAAACTTTTGAATACTGCCACTGGGCTTTTTCTGAGAGGCCTCAAAACCTACAGGGGTCCTTCACAAATACACAGCACCAAGACAAGTGATATGGGATGATAAAAGGAGCTTCAGTATCATCTTATACATCAAAACATAGAGGTTTTGTGAGATTAAAAAAAATTATAGCATTTTGCAATGCAAATAGTGAGGCTAAGGACTATATTTGCAATCTCATTGATTCATTGTGTAGTTTTTTATTTTTGCATATGGAACACAGAAGACTTATTTTCTACTATGAATAATGTTTCTAGGATAAATAGTTTCCAGAGACAGCTTGTTCCAATATGGCAGACTTCTATAACTGCTGACAACAGAAACATCTTCAGAAGTAGTCAACCAGCCACAGATCTAATTGCCATAGCTGAAAATAAATGTAATTTAAAATGTGAGACAGATGTATCCAGACCATAGATGCTAGAACATATTGTCATAGTCTTCTAGCAATTTAGCAGTCATGCGCTAACATCACTGTTGGAATTAGTGAGATAAACTCTTTTCAGTAGTGAAAATGTGGGTAGGTTTCCTGGATTTTAGTTACAATTTCTGCTAACTAGAGTACCTGAAGGAAAACATTTTAGTTCATTCCCTGATATGCGGAAACATAAATCCAAGGGAAAAAAAGTGTACAGGAGGTATTGTAAACAACAACCCTTTTTGGCCTATGAATGTTTCTAGATTTTCTGCGACAATAAGAAACTAAAATGTAAGACAGAAGAGAACTTCAAGAGGTCACATAGCTCTTGCCTCTGATCTAAGGTAGGGT
This sequence comes from Pezoporus flaviventris, assembly GCF_033815535.1. NCBI lineage: Eukaryota > Metazoa > Chordata > Aves > Psittaciformes > Psittacidae > Pezoporus > Pezoporus flaviventris. Next base: position 3,690,514 of record NW_026892598.1, read on the forward strand.
TAGACACACATTCACAGGTTCTTGCCTAATCTGTTTTTGAAAACTTTAAATACATATTTTATGCATTTAATCACAGCTGCCGTAGGTAGCATTTTGTGGCATTAATTATCCTTATATTTATTAAGCTTTTTCTAATATCTAGCCTCAATCTTCTTTGCTACCAATTAAGTTGATTAATAGTTGTTCTACTCCTCTAATAATACCACTCTAAATATAGCATTAAACATAACCCACTTTGAAATTTCACATGAAGCAAGTATCACAGGCAGAACTATTTTTCTAATGCATTTTCCAAACTAATCAGTAATTGAGATAAAAATTATTCAGATGTAGTGTGTGTGTGACAAGAAGATAAGTCAAGAAATAAAGTTTTGTAATAGATTATCTGGGTTTTTTTCCTTCCCACCAGACAAAAATTTATATTTGCTCCATTTTTCTTGAGGAAATATAATGAACTGCCTTGATTAAGATCTGATTTTTTTTCAGTATTCAAACTTGGGAGGAAAATAACATAAAAATACCTGGAATTCGTTTTCATACAACCTTCAGAATTATGGATTGTATTAAAAATCACCCCCAAAAAAAAATAAAAAGGAAAACTTAATGTCCTCAGTATGGATGCAGAATATAAATACTAGTGAAAGCCATGTTAGACCAGAACCTGATAGTAAAACAATCTAGTAATAAACAGCACTGGAATATTGGAGTGGCTGTTGACTAAATACAGCCTGTTCCACAAGCAGCAAATTCACCTTCTTATAGTATTCTATCATGTCTGAAGATGAATCCTTCCGTATATGAGTTCCTGTCTTAAAACATACAGGCATGTAAGGATATAACCCTTCCAAATGAAAAGGTAAGTATGCTCTAGCACACTCCTATTTTAGAGAAACTTGAGGTGACATGGCAACTGTTCTGCAGGACAATGTCATCATGTATGTAGCTATGGCTTTTGGAGTAATATGCTAGTAATGTCCTCTTGGAGGGATTTACTGGTGACATGGCAGATTTATAGCCAGGAACAGATGTTTCTTGTTCCTTAATAGCTGTAGGAGATTTATGCTTACTGGGGAAATTGCAAAATTATCTACACATAGTGTGGAATTATATCCATTATTATTAGATATGTACATTGGCTGTCTGATGTTTGTCTTTTTTAAATTCCAGAACAACTGAAAATCAGTGTCAGTTTGGAGACTTACACCTGAATAACACCCAAATAAAAAAAACCAACAACAAAACAAACACAATCAAAACTCAAATTAATTTTTTTCTTGGTCTTTGTTTGTGAGCAATTAATCTATAATCCATCCTAAAAAAAGATAGAGATTAAATACTTCCTGCGCCAAAACTCTAGTTGTTAGTTTCTCTATTTCATGAAAATATAATGGCAGGTAAAATATAAAATCATTTTATTTCATGGAGGGAAGCAATATTTCTCTCCAGCTAAACTTTTCACAAAACAAACTGAAATAAACTAAGACTATTTATTTATAGGCTTAGGGAAAAGCATGACAGTAAAACACAGTGAATATAGTGAACTTCGCTGTCTGTGGAATAGGCTGCGCTTAGTCAACAGCCACTCCTGTTGTGGAATATTCCAGTGCTGTATAATACTAGATTATTTTGTTGGTCTGATATGGGTTACATTAGGATTCATATTCTTAATGTTGAGGACATTAAGTTTTCCTTTTAAATTTGTTCTCTGGATGATTTTTAATGCACTCTATCCATAAATTCTGAAGGTTGAATGAAAATGCACTCCAGGATCTTTACATTATTTTCTTAAAAAAATAAAAAATAGCAAAGTTTAATTCTTTCTTCTCTTCCCCTTCCTCACAGCCTGCAGAATAAAAAAGTATTTTCCATTTTTATAATTGTGCTTGTTAAACTTCTTGGCGGAAGACAGTTTGAAGCTTGTATGTATCATGACCTCAGACTGAATTTCTTGGCTAATCCTGTAGAGTTTGCCTAAACTCTAATCAAAATTTTTCAAGGAAGTCAACACAAACTGCCTTCCACTCTCTACTAGCTACACATACATGCATGCCTGTATGCACATACATACATACTCATATGGATGTGTACAGACGCACTTTCTATTCAAAAAGATGTAAGATTGATTTAAGATCTTTAATAAGTATTTCTTTCTCTCCACACTTTCATTGTTTCAATCTCAGTATTATTTATACATTATTTCTTTATTGTATTTCTTCATTTATACCAATTTTCAGAAATTCTATCAGGATTATGGAGTTAATAAATACTTTGATGATTAGCTTATATTGTTTGCACAAGTATCCATGTGGATCTATATATAAGTTAATTATCCACAGACTATTCAATTAAGTACATTATAAGGCACTGCAGATGTGATTTTGTTCAATCTTGTGAGATTTTAGGGGTAGGAAGAGATTGGGTGTTTGTTTGCTTGGGTTCAAATTTTTAATGTAGTCTTTGTCAATATGTTATATTCTTCTTTAAAAAAAATCTTCTGTAAATACCAATGTTGTTATTTTGTCTGAACAAAAAATTCACCCTTTCCAAAGACTGGAACATCAGGATTACCCGGTAAGTAAGTACCTGTAAGTAAGCCTGGAATATCAGGATTACCCTGTAAGTAAGATTACCCTGTAAGTACAGTAAAGGTCACCTGAGAAAGGCACTCAAAATCTGAATGACTGGATTAGGTTATTGATACAAAATGGGAACTTCACAAGACTGCATAGCGAATACCATGCCAGTTGGTAATGTCCAAGGTCCACAGATAGTGGACTCTCCTCAGAGAGAGCAGTAGGTGGTTTCCAAAAAATTTCAAAAAATTCCAAAAATATCCTGTTTAAATGAAAGAGAGGTAGGGCTGCCATCCTTGCCAGTTTAGCCCATATTTCTCAGAGCAAAATGTTCTGAGACCTTTTATTAGACCCATGACTGTCAGCTAATTATCAAACCTAGCTCCCATACACCCTTTTCCACTTAAATGATCATAAACTATTGGAAATGTAGCTTCAGGGTACTCACTGGCCAGCTCCCCAGTTGCCTCTGCCATTTGTCCGAAATTCAACCCAATGGAAACAGGAGGCCAGATAGAAAATACATTAGTGTCCTTTATTTTGTTTGTCATTATTAAGCAACAGTTCTGTAAATGGTAGAAATGATCCAAAGGAGAAAAATCCGCAGCCAGATCACTCTTTAGATCTAAACTTTTCCAAATTTAGAAATGTTCCAGTCTCTGGTTTTGAATTGGACAGAGACAAAATTAACATACATTTAATAATAATCACAGAGGCTAACTAAAGATCTGTTTGTGCTGATAGCAACAACCCTTTTACTAGAGTTGTTCAAGAAGCAAAATTCATTAATTGTTATATAAAACATCATGTTATTGTTATATGTTATGATATTACATCATTCATTATTTGCAAAAATCCTACCAGCAATTAGGTGTCTAGATATTTTCCAGCTCTTGCACTCAGATTAACATTAAAGAGTTGCAGATTGATCAACATTCAAGCCATAAATATTATGTTCATATTTAAAATATATCCAGTTTGAGAGAATAAATAGTAGCATGTGACTTATGTTTAGAAATAAAACATGCTGAGAAAGTGTTTTCTCAAAACTTTGCTGTATATTTCCAAATTAATGCAATTGTAATATCATAAGTGTTTGGCTAGGATGTGAGTCAGTAACTGTAAAGTGGGCATCCTATCTAGCAAATATAAATTTTGCTAACAATGTTAATGCATTGCTTTTCTGTATTGTTGCCAGATTATGCTACAATCATTCAGATTAAATTGTTTTATATTTTCATTTGTTTTTCTTTTCTAACAAAACAATATTTCTAAGAAATGTTGGAAATTGAGGATAATTCATTTATAAAACAAGTTTTAAAGTAAATAATAATTTAAAAATTTCTATGTTTTCCTTGTATGAAGTGTGGGGTAGACTGAGTTACCCTTATTTCTCAGAGGCAAAAAGGGATACCACGACTGCAGGATTGGTGTCCCTCTGATTCACTGAAAAAAATTACATATATTGGAGAACATGGGTATAGAGGAACAGATTTATTTAATTCCATTTTATTTTCTGTGGGAATACATTGTGTCTGTGCTTCTTTTTCCCATACTATACCCCACATTTTCTCTTTTGCAAGTTAGTTGGTATGTTGAGGTAACTTCCAAGAGGATGATGAACCAAACAGAACACTGAAAATCGAGAAAGTTTCCATAATAATGAAAATTTAGTAATAGCAGTCAAAGATTAGCATATAAATCATAGAGATGTTTCAATCAAAGAGAAAGACAATTAGCAAAAACTCCAGTGTCTGTGGAGATGATGGTCATAAAATCAACATTCTGGTGTGTCAGGACCCTTCGTCACAAATATTACAATGTGATGCTGAATGCAAGTTACCTTCAAGGTCAGATCATGTATTTCAAGAGCTTATTTGTGTGAAAGGACCCCTAAGAATGTTTTACCCAGGATGATATCTCTATATATTGCCATAGAGATAACTGATGTTACAAGTATAGACTTGTTTCACAAAGCAGTCAGAAGACTCTGAAAGTATGTGATATATGTTGCTTGCCAGGAGAAGTCAGCTCCCACAGAACACCAGCTAAGTCTGCTGACACAGGACAGTGGTTTTGTGAACAACCAACAAGGGGTGTCCAGGTTAGATCTAATTTGGATGTGGAGTTGCTCATATTTGGTATCAGAAAGTCTAAAATATATTTCTTCCCCTTTTTTAATATACTGATATTAATAATGAGGGAGTGAAACACAATTAAAATAAACAAAAGGTAAAAGAATCAGTGTTAATATTAACTTTTAGCTATCCAGTTATCAATTTTATTAAAGTATATTAAATAGTCCAGTAATTAGATGTCAAATGCTGACAGACGGGAAAGCAGAATAGCCATAAGATATGAAAGCACATATATACAAAATGCACAGATGTGGATAAAAAGGTGGTTTATGTATTGTGAAAGACTTCATCGTCAGTGGCAGGCTTTTGTAGTTGCAACAATATAGATACAGAAATAAAAAAAGTTTGCATAAGAAGAGAATAGCTTTTGTTAATATATACTAAACCAACCTATCAAAAATCTAAATGACTGAAAAAGAACAATGTTCCATGTGCATCTTTCCAGCATCTGGTGACAATAAAAATATAATAACACCTTGCTTTCTTTTACTCAATGCATTTTGTGAATTCTAACCACATCAACCTTTTTGGATTTGGATGTGGCCATACATTTCTGCAAGACACACACTGAATTAAAAAAAAATAAGTGTAAGATAGATTAGTTAGATTCAAGCAACTGCTACTAAAAAATAAAGACTAAAAAAGGAAAGTAAGGCAAAAACAGGAAGTTTGTAGTCTGTGTGGAAACTTCTTGGGTAGTAATGGTGCAATGTTCAGATACACGCAGGGCAAAACATGTACCAGTTTCAGGATGATGGAAGTCATGATCTCATGCAGCTCAGAAAGGTGTTACATGATTGAAAAGTTCATCTACATTTTATAAATGAAAATGTTTTCATGTGAATACAATTGCTGTCTAACTAGGCACTTCTTGGTTGTATATTTGAACTATTAAATATATACCATGGTTCTCGTACCTTTCAGGGACCAACCCGGGCAATAGAGGAAGCAAATATCTTTTTGGTGAGTTGGGGCATTAGTAGGTGAACATTGTGAACAAGTCAGGAGCAAGTATGCTTTCTTTTTCAGCTGGAAATAGGCTGGCTCGTTCACCTACCTTGCAACTAAATACTTTTCTATGTACATTCAGTACTTACGCTGCTAGTTGTCCTGGGTTCAGCAGTAGCAGTCATTTTTCTTCTTAGTAGCTGGTGCAGTGCTGTGTTTTTGACTTTCAACCTGGGAACAGCACTGATAACACCAATGCTTTTACTTGCTGATCAGTAATGTTTACTCTGACCAAGGACTCTCTGAGTCTCATGCTCTGCCAGGGAGGAGGGGAAGCCAGGAGGAAGCAGAGACAGGACACCTGACCCAAACAAAGAGGTGTTCCATATCACAGCATGTCATGCCCAGGATGTAGAACTGGGGGCAGTTATCCGGAAGGGTGAGATCACTGCTCGGTCAGGCTGGGTATCAGTCAGCAGGTGGTGAGCGATTGTATTCTCTTCCCTTGTTATTTCCCTTATCATTATTATTTTTGGTGGTACCAGTAGTGGTTTGGGTTATACCTTAGTTACTGGACTGTTCTATCTCAACCCGTGGGAGTTACACTCTTTCAATTCTCCTTCCCATCCCTCCGGGAGCAGGGGGAGGAAGAGGGGAAGTGGTCAAGAGGATGTGTGGTTCTGGGTTGATGGCTGGGCTTAAACCACGACATCTGTCCATATGTTCTATCAGTCACATAGGTATACCTGTGTAAATATGTATCCCTACACTGTAGAAAATTTTCTATGATTTTTATTTCCTATGTATTTAATCCAGTTATCTTTTAAACTGACAATTGCATAATAATGTTCCAACTTTCTCTGGGTGTTTCAATAGAATATATTGGGTTTTCCTGCATTCTGAAGCCTTGGTAGTCATAAAAATATCACTTGAGTTTTTATACTGACAAGCAGAACATGAGAACACACTCAAATAGCACTTTATGAAATTGATGGTGATGGCAGACAAACTAAAGGATCTGATTCTAGCTGAAACAGCTATAATGTATTCATATAATCTGTGTGCTATTATTTGGCTGATCACAGGTTAAGTACATGCCAATTGTATCTTGGCAGCCTACCTAGAAATTACAGTTGTCTGTGGATTAAATGAAAAAGAAAATTTTATTTTGAAACTATTTTCTAACAGCAATTGGGGAAGGAGGTGAATATCTGAGCATAACTTGCTAGAGAGAGCTATTGTGTACAGATAATATCACAGATTAAGATGGAGTTTCAAAAGTCTGACTATAATCAAGACAGTATCTTCAGTTTTGAAAGGCTGCTCTTTACTAAGGAGTCTTGAGAATGGATTTGCACCAGAAGCTACATGCACACTGCTTGGCATCAATATGGTATAATACTCCCATTCGTGAGGAAAAAAAAAAAAAATCAGCAGAGCCAGGATGTCACAGTGAAAAGGCTGAGGGAAGCATAAACTCATCTTTAGAATAAGAACTATATGCCTTATTGGGCCATTGTGTTCTAAGTGTCAATTGGGGTTGAAGCTAGATGATCTTAAGGTCCTTTCCAACCCAAAGCATTCTATGGTTCTATGATTATGGCAGCTAAATTTTTCTCTTAATCAGTCACTCCAGCATTAACTTCAGTGTCTGATGTAAAAAATATCTTAAATTCACTAACATACTGGAAACTTAGTCTGCCTGGTTTTATTTACCGTGCACCTCTTAGTTAAATCTTTCATTTCATTGAAGTTATATGATAACCTTTATCAAAACTAGTTCAACATTTCCAGAAAGAGAAGTTTTTTTCTTGAAATTCAACTGGCATCACATTATTAGTTATAGCTGGGAAAATGTCAGAATTTGGTAAAACTGTGTCTTCTGTTAACTGTCATCTTGCACTTTGATCTTTGTTGAGTGAGGTCAAAACATCTGCCAATTTCAGCAGGGAGGAGTGGATGGCCACAATCTTATTGCTTTGTATTCAGTCTAAAACTGAAAGAGGTTATGTTGGCTGGCAAGTGGATAAAACTACATGGATATTGACTTTCATTTTATATGAGGGCATAGTTGTTTCGCTGTGAAGTAAGACAGTAAATCTCAAAGCATTCTGGATTTCGTTTGACTCCTTTGGTCTTTCTGTGTTGCCTGGTAATTCTAAAACTTGATCTTTTCTTCCAGATGTAACTAGTGAGAACTGTGATTTAATTCCTTCCAGAGCTAAGAGCTAAAAAACCCTCCACCTACTACTACTGTAGAGTTGCCTAGAAACTCTTAAGGCTTCAGATCTGGGGCAGAGCAAAGAGAATTTTTTCTTGTGCCCAAATGTCTAGTTGCTGTTAAGTCAGTTTAGGATTTAATTCAAGTTTTTGACCCACATCCTTACAGCTCTTTCTGGTAATACTTTTTCCAGTGAAAGAGGATTTGGCTTTTAGTTCAGTGGGCAGAAACAGCAAAGACAAGATGCATTCCATTGAAAGAGCCCTAGAACATGGCATTCACTGGAGCTGGAGATCCATCTGAGCTAATCTTAACTCCTGTAAGGTAGGATAAAAGTCTCATCTCTTTGTTCTGCCTTTCCCGGTCTTGGATTACAGACGGCTCCTAGCAATGCTGTTGTGGACACTACCTTGTTTTGTTCCATTTTTAAAATAAGCTACTACACTAAAGGGGCACACACTGAATTTCTTCAGTGTATTATATGAAATTGGTGACAGCTGTTATTGAAAGGAACGGGAAGAGAAGAAATACTTTGCAGGACTTTGTTTAGCTATGTTGCATTTAGAGACTTGTTTTTAACGTTGGTAACGGCATGATATATTCATATACCAGCAGTCATTAAGCATTTGTCACATATGGTTTGTCAATACTCAAAACCAGACTAAATTCTTCAGGTCTAAATAAAAATCAGTGCCCTATTTTTGCCAGCTGTCCTATTGATTGCAGTTGTTACATGTGTATTTGTAACTACATGAAATACAAATACTGCAAGGAGATTTCACTGATCTTTACAAGATTGTTATGGCAGTATTTTTCTAGTGTATCTGCATATTAGAGAATGATGAAGGTTAGAGTGGAAGCATGATGGAAATAGAATGACGTGGAAGGGGGATACTTCACCAATCAATCAAAGAAAGGATGCAATCAAGGAGAGCATTTAGAAGAAAAGTTAGGGAGCATTACAGAAAGACACAGATAGAAAGCGAGGAAAAGGAAAACATATTAGATGGAGTAGAAGATGACATCGATTATACAAAGGGCCCTGGCTTTTTCTTGTGTTCATGGGCCGAAAATTTTCTTGCCAGCTTTAATTGCCATCAATAAAACTACTTCATCACAATTACCATATATATCTGGAAGCCAGCCACACTCCTTGTTTAACCACAGTACATGCTTTGGAAATTTCCTTTAAATGTCAAAACTGTCTGTTTGAATTGAATTGGATTTTATTTAACTGTTTGCTTTTATCTAAGTCAACTTGCAGCACCAAACTAGCTCCTGAATTTTCTAACCTTTAACTTCTTCCTCTCCTTTTCTTACTTTCTCCAGTGTCAAAATACATTTTGGTTTTGTTACATGACTGTCTCACATGCACATACACACACGCACACCAATTAAATAGAAGGAAAGAAAAGGATTCCAGAATTTTGTAGAGTGTTTCAAATTGGCCTAAAATCTGTATTTCAAGTTTACGAATGGCATAGCATTGAACTATCACATGTAGCAGGACAGTGATCAATAACATGCTCTTTCCAGTCCTCCTTTTGGACTATTTAACTCTGCTGCTCATGACTACCAAGATGTCCTAGTACATAGTTAGAACAGCCTCTCTCAGCCTTTTGTCTTGTACTGTTCTTAGGTTTTTTTAGAGCCTCACACAGGGTAGGCACAAGTGGGTTACTTATATTTTTGCAGATCTAACAATAATATTCATTAGTGTTTTAAAAAAAATCCCTCCTTTAAGCAATCTTTTCATACTCATCCAAATACTGTAAAAAGGTGTCAAATTTTGAATGAGCTTGTTAGCCCTTCTTCAGCAGCCATCAAATCATCTGTATGCATCTTACTGAAAGTCTTTTCAGATCCTTATCTATTAATAACTGGAAAAAACAGCTGGTGCCAAAGCTACACCGTGTGGAAGATCCTCTTAGTGACACAAGTGTTTATGGTGATGTAATAATGAATGAAAAATTAAAAGATTAATTGATGGTATATAGCATAGTAAAGTGGCTTTAAATGATCACCGTTTGTATGGATCACACAAGAGGTTCTGACCTGGCTTTTCAATACAAGGGCAAGGTCTTTCTTTTACACTTATCATTAGGGATGACCATAGTTTGGAGTTGTACCACTTGAACAGGCAGCTCTGACTAAATTCTTTTCTCCAGAATAACTTGAATCCCATCGTTCCTTTTTTTGTTTTGCATACTACATGGCTTTGAATAACTTAGGAATGGCAAGCAACAGCATGTAAGCTATTTTTCTTATTGTGCTTCTTTCATTTTTCCAATTTTCACCACTTCCACTTTTACTTTAAAATTCTGCTAAGATTTCTTGCTTCAGTCCATGCCTTGCCTGTTTTAGCATCTAACACTCTTTCCTGATGGTTCCATTATCCTTCATCAGCCGTGCTTTTATTGTTTCATCTCCCTCTTGGTGCCCTCCTCAGCTTTTTGCTGTCTTTTTTCATCTCATGGTATAAAGTGAACTACAGATGCTTCGATATTAAGTATCTTTAAAGCACCCAGAAAACATGGATGCTTTATATGACTTCTCTTCTTATCTTCAAACCCCCACCATCTGTTGTTCTTCCTTTACCTGCTACATATTCTTTTTCACCATTTTTCTCAACTTAAATCCCAGAGACAATGTTTATATCTTCTTTTCTTGACATGTCGAGTATCTACCAGTCCTGTGCTTCCCACCTTCTGCCCTTTTACATGTTTGTGCACCTCTGTTGTATGAATTCAATGAGTCTCATTGGTGTTATACTTTCTTCTTCTTCCAAAGAAGTCTTCACTGATACCCTTTAGTTCTCCCTCCTCATCTTACCTGATGCACAAACACAGCCACCACCTTTATAACCATCATTCACAGCCTGCCTCTTTGCCTTCAAACCAAAGGCTCATGCAGTCTTTCTGATGTTTCCGTAATGGTAACTTACATTCACCTTAGGCTCAGCATGACATAAACAGATTTCACATTCACTCCTATTGTCCAGTTTTTCTTGGTGCTTCTGTAAAACAATTTATAACTCAGACATATTAGTGCAAGCAATCATTTTCTTCTTAGAACTATGACTAAATTCTCACTTCCATGGTATAGTTGAATGTGAAAATCTCAGACTCTTTGCAGCCCTTAATCGATTATTCCAGCTTCCTTTTCATTACTCTTGACAAATGCTGTTTTTACCCATAAGTGCCCATCCTGAATGCAGCTACAGGGGATGTTTTTCTGACCATTATTTTCTGCTTTCCACTTTGTCCAACATGAGGAGTTTGGTCTTTGTTTTCAAACCTTTTCATGAGAAATCACCAATTATCCTTCAATTGTCCCTTTGCATAATTTCACCAGCAGTTGGTAGTTACTCAGAAGTGGATTTTTTTCCTTCTTAATTTTCCTTTGTAAAACTGTCTTTTGATGTACTGCTTGCACATTATTTGCTAACTGCTATTGGTGCCAGTTATCTCCACATCTTGAAATCAGGCTATCACAACACCCCACTTTTGTCTCTGTCTCATATTATTTAGATGGTATGCACCTCCAATGTCTTTTTTTTCCATATATCAGTGTTATTATTTCCTTGACTTAGCTGCATTTATAATTTTGAGACCACTGAGATCAGGACTTTTCTCCATAATGTAAGAGTAACAGCATTACATTTATGCAGATTTAACCTTCTGCTAATGGAACTTCAGAAGACACAAAATGACTCTAAGGACTAGGGGAGGAGCCACAATTAGATGACATTGTAATGTTGACTCAAATTGACACAATTCAGCATCAATCTCAGACATTTTTAGTTTTTCACCCACCTTTTGAAATTTGTCTTTTTTTTTTAAATTACTTCTATGAAGATTTGAAGTTCATTTCCAGGTACAATGGTCTTCTGTGTTTGTGCTCAGTTCCATACCTATGAGCTGGTGCTTTGTTGCATCTTCAAAAAAAATTACTAGAGCTGTTTGATAGTATGGCTTTTGGGATAAGACTATGTGATTCATTGTTTTCTTCCAAATTCTCTTTTCTGGCACTTTTAGTAATTTTTTTACTTTCTTACTTAAATATCCTTACTTTTTACATAAATTGACTTCAGTTTCTTTTTGTACTTCTCATAAATTTATTTCTTTTTTTGTTTGTTTGTTTTTTTCTTTATTTTTATTCAAGGTAGCATATCCAGTCCTATGGAATTGGGGTTTTTATGCAGCTATATAATCTAGCTATTTGGTATACTTCAGGGTGAAATATTTCCCATGTATTGAGCTTATCTTGTGAATGACATGCTACAAATTTTAACATTTTTGTCTAGCTGTATATAGTCACATAGATTTTGGTCTAAAAATTTTGTCTGACATACATATGCTTCTGCAAAAATCATCTGTAATAGTAACTTTTGTGCGGTTCTCTAAAAGGAACTGTCTGTCAAAATCATCAATGTATGTGTCTTCTCTGTTTTTAAGTGTCAGAGCTTTCTCTAGTATTTGCATTGTTTTGCTAAAAATACATTAAAAATACATCTATTGGAATATAGACTGTTCTGATGTGACTGCGTGATTAAATATTTTATACTAATTTTTCTTTGGACTAAAACTCAGGTGTCTTCTTATCCCCCCCCCCCCCCCCCCCCCCCCACCCAGCAGTCTCTCAGCAACCTCTGCTTTAGGAGGCAGAGATAAGTCCACCTACCTTTTTTTTTTTTTATATTGAACTTATTTCTCCACTTTTTAGCTTTTTACATTCTGAAATCAACAGCACTGAACAGGGCACACTCTTTTGAAAGGGTGGTGAATTTCTCAGCTATATGCAACAGCTCCCAAAGACACAGCAGGGTATCCTAATACCTTTTTATGTCCATCCAACATGCCTTTGAGAGCTCTTCATAAAGTAAGGAAGAATGCTTAGCTAGTAGCTTCCTGCTGTTAAAAGTGATGTGGAATATTTTGTCCATTTAATCCCCCAGTATTACCATGAGACAAGAGCATCCAGACTTTCTTCTTATCACAAGTGATGGTCTTAAGCTGGCATCCTCGTTGTGCAGCCTGGTCTTTTCCCTCTATCTTTTCATGAGATTACTAAGCATTTTGCTTTGTTGCTTTTCCTCCTTTTCAACTATGCAGTAAAATACAGCTGAATATGCATATTTTACATATTCAGATATTTACATATATTTACATATTCAGATACATATTTTAGTACAAGAAAATTCCTGAATTCTGTTCATGAAATTCAAAATGGCTTTTGCACAGCAACTCTATTGTGTTTTTGCAGATCTCCACTAAGACCTCACTAAGAGCACTTAAAAGCAACAAAGTTCCTGTTTCGCTGTATTTGTATCCATTTTTGTATCTTTATTTTGTCATAGCAATACCTTCCTCCTTAGCTTACTCACTTTTTCCACTTTCAAGTTTTTACAATTCAAGGTGGAAAGGGATGAAGTTATACCTGGAATAAGGCTAACTGCTTTTGTTTGCCTACATTTGAAAATGGAAGAAGCTTGTTAGAAACATTCTGCTTCCCAGTTACTTACAGAGTCATTTACATGCTTAAAAAAAGCATAGGCATTTCAATGCCTTAAGGTTTCGGAGACATCTGCAGAGTAATACAGTATGGCACAGAACTACCAGGAGCCTCCCATCTGTCTGGAGCAGCAGCATAAGTCCAAATGGAGTACACTGATAATTTTTAAATGGTACTAGAAACCATGCATAGACAGCTGAATTGCTCCCTTAGGATATACACTGGTTTCGACATGAAAAGCCTCTGGCCTATATGCAGTTCTTTCTGTGCCATCTTAGAGAATTGTACAGTTTAGTAAGAGTGTATTTTTCATGACAAACGCTGAGAGCAGAGACTGACTGGAAGCATCATCTTTCCTGTAGATCAGGTTGAAGGTGCATACAGAGCACCATGGAGGGATATTTCCTGCTCTTGGGTTATAGGTCTCCTGCCTCAACTGTGATATGTACAAATATTAATTGACAACACAATCTTGTTTTGAGGCATTTTACTACTGTTTTGCCTCTAAGGTTGTGAATGTATTTTCCATACTTTATATTTCACTCTATTACTATTTAACCCTGGCTGGCAACTAAAACCCCCCCACATCCACTTGCTCAGTCGAACCCAGTTGGATGGGGAAGAAAATCAGAAGTAGAAAAGTGAGAAAACTCATGGGTTGAGATAAAGACAGTTTAATAGATACAGAAAAAGCTATGCATGCAAGCAGAACAAGGAATTCATTCACCGCTTATCATGGGCAGGCAGGCGTTCAACCATCTCCACGACACTAGGGCCCCATCACACTTAAGAGTTACTCATGAAGACAAACACCACCGCTCCCAATGTCCACCCCTTCCTTCTTCTTCCCCAGCTTCATATGCTGCTCATGACACCATACGGTGTGAGATACACCTTGGGTTAATTGAGGTTAACTGTTCTAGTTGTATCTCATCCCAACTCCTTATGCACCCCCAGCGAGCTCACTGTTGGGGAGGTGAGAGGCAGAAAAGGCCTTGGTTCTATGTAAGCACTGCTCAGCAGTTTTCACTGTTTTCAGCACAAACCCAAAACATAGCCCATATCAGCTATTATGAAGAAAATTAACTCTATCCTAGCCACAGCCAACACACATTGTTATTAATCTTTACAGTCCACCAAATTCAGGTAGCTGTAATAACATCTAGAGTAAATTATACATTTGTTTATGGTTTGATATTGTGAAATAATTTTGACAAATCCACATACATGTATCATGTGCAGAATTAACTCTGGACCACTGACAATCACTAAAACCGGATTCATCAGAATCACAAGGCTATTTACATCTAGAATAATATTGGAGAATGTTGATGGGATGCCTGGTTTACCTCTGATTAAAACCTCATGTACAGAATACTTTGTTGGCTGCTCCTTTCATTATGCGACTAGTCTACTGTTTCTGAAAAACATTCAAGATATCATCATTTCTATCAGAGATTTACAAGAATATAAATTACCTTCCTAATTTGAGCTAGGAATTACTTCATGCAGCCAAAAAGAATTGTCCACACTACCTACTTTATTGGCGGGGGCGTTACTTTTTGTTGCATGCCTGCATGGCCACTTGTCACTGAACTTTATTTCATGTCTTTTAATCTCATGCTAAGCTTCTCCATCTGCATTAAAACTACAGGTTGTTTGGTTTTGGTTTGTTTTTTTTTTAAAGTGGATTTTTCCATCAGCTATCTCACCCCTTTATTACAATCATTTTTTAACAGACTCTAACACTAGACTAGGACAACAGTCATAATACTTTTCTGTGTCAATATGTAACACAGTAGGAAGCTCTTATTCCAGCATGTTTTCAAGGTATAACTTAGTGCCTTTTAGTGCTGCATGAAGGTATAAGTGGAGGATTAGGTTCCTAATGCTGAAGTAAACATAAACGTAATTAATGTAGATACTAAGCAAGGTCAAAAAAAATAGATCTTCAAACAAACAAGATTATGTGATTTGAAGTTCTCCTGCAGTAACTACACATTAGGTCTCTCTAACCATATACATCTATCTCTCTCTTTTCCCTCTTCCCCTCTTTTCTCAGCTGCGATATAAGGTTTTTTTCTTCTGATAAGGACCTAGAGGGATCTTAAGAGTGAAATAAATACTGAAACATTTTATCTGTATTGTATTTGAAAATGCCAGTTCACAGTTTCTTCAGACCTTTGAGTTACTCCTGGCTTTTAGGTCAAATACTTTAATCATTGAAAGGCAGTAACATTTATTATTCCTTCTTAACATTCACTCTAATTATCTTCAAGTTACATAGATTTGAGAAAAACATCATTAGGAATACACAACCCACAGACTTCTTATGGTATAGCAGAATTAGCCAAGGGAAAAAGTACTGAGCTGTTCTGTATATATTTATGTGATATATAGGGAGCTGTGCTGCAATTTTCTGTGCTGCAGTTTTCTGTACTTTGATCTCTATTCAGGGAATGGGAGGCATAATGAGTGTTATGAAAACTAATTGTTAGTTACTGTGGGGTATTTCCCCCAGAAACAGAAATTTAGTACCTTCTTGAAAGGTACTTTCAGTCATTGAAAAGTAATTGCAGTATGCTTGCATAGTGGTAATGTGAGACACTAAAAGTGAAATCCTGTTCTGCAAGTACACATTGTATAAACTTAATGCCCTACTGTATGCAAATTAAAGGGAATTAAAATCTTTACAGCCATATAGCTTACATAAGTAACTTATTGTCATAAAAAAAAAATGATGTATGCTAACACAACCCTGGTCAAGCTTGCCCTGCTCCCAGCTCTTGGATGCTTACCAAACTGCCATGCTGAACTTGTATTTCTTCATGCTTTCTGGAATCCAGACAAAGCCTGCACATTGCCTGTGCCTCTGGCTTTCCAGGATTCCTTTCATTACACAGGCTTGTTTCATTTTTTAGCGCTTAAGAACTGAGAACCATTGTCAACTCTTGCAACTGGCTCCAGTTTTTCATAGGCTGCTCTGTTACTTAAACACACCTTTCCCACAACACCAGCCTTGAAGATACTTTAGTTCAAGTTTTAACCCTTTAAAGAACATAGAAACTGGTGCAAGTGAAGCCAAATTTTATGGAACTCATGCCTGTGGAAATGAAAGATAAAATGAAAGTATAAGAGAGAGCTTGAAAGTGGGATGAAAAAAATGTGAAAGTGAAGTTGGAAGCTTGATTTGGACAAGTGGCGGTTGAGAAGCAGAGAGCAAGGAAGAGGGACAAATCTGCATAATTTTGAGGGCACATCACTTTACAGAGAACATCGTGATCAGGAAGAAGATCCAGCTTACCATGCAACTCCTGGCTACACTTCATGACTTTCCAGAAAAAAAAAGTAGAGTCTGGGGAAAAAAAAAAAGTAAAAAAGACTTCTTTTTTTCATTTGATTCCTATTTTCAAAAAGCAGAAGTCACATAAAATTTTCATTTATACTATTATCCAAAATATTTTTTAAATGTTTGTGGGAGTTTTGATAAGTTAAAGAGTTGGCTAAAAACCAGGAGTTAGTCATGCTGACTGTAGTAATTTCAGAAAAAAATTATCTATTTTCTAGCTGCTTCTTCAAATAACTTATAACTGAACAACAGTGCCTCTGAAGAACTAAAATCTGTCTTTTGAAAATATTATCAGCTTACCAGGGCCTAGGCTGAGCTGGAGCAATGGGTGAGTAACAACAAGAAATTTTTTTAGGACTAACATGCATTTAATGAATGGTGGTATAATATCCCTCTAGATTATGTGATGCCATCTTCATACCATATAGTTTTGGTAGAGAAACTATTCCCAAAGTTCAGTGAACAGCTTATATGAAATCATTGTAAACATTTTCACATATGTATCTACAACATAATGAAGCCAGGGAAAATCTTACAGTAATTTTAATGTGACAGAGACTTCTTGAAACTCAATACATGAGAAAGATGCTGAATAAGTAAGTATGCTTTGTAACTCTCTCCATTGGTATGCCCCACATTATGCACTGCACTAATAGCCTACATTTATCAGAACTTTTTCTCTTGTCCATTTCTTCTGCATCAACACAAAACCAGAACACAGCTGAAATCCACAGTTTGAAGCAGTAGCTGTATTTTCAATTCATTAAATCTTATAACTTGACAGATACAAAGATTAAGAACTGTATGACACCAATGAATTTGCAATGATTTTTAAAAAATAATGCTTTTACTATATTTCTTTCAATTCTTTTCCAAAACCAGGCAGTTATCTTACAGCCAAATAACTAATGTGCATTAGCTGTCTCAATTTAAGATCCGAACAGAGACAAGGCCTGAGTAATTTTTTTGCTACCACAGTGTCACTAGGTGAGGTTGACATTAAAGCCTGACCTCAACTACCTACATCACGGTGAAAAATTTCATTTCCACTAGGATTTTGACAGAAAGCTAGCTAATGTATTCAGTTATCTCATTGTGGGGGAAAAAAAAAAAAAAAAAAGCTTTTTTGACAGTGAAGACATACCCTAAGTGTACATAGGAGGACAGATGGGGCTAGTTGTGTGAGGGAACAGGATTTGGTTCCGTATGCCTCTCAATCAAAGAAGCCATAAACAGAATGGAGAAAAATAGCAGGAGGTAGCTGAAAAATATTAGAGGGACATTTGGAATAGAAAGAATGAGTATCAGTAAAAAAGCAGGTTTATATGCTAATATTAATTTTGGAAAATTTTCTGCCAGCAGATGCATCTTGCTAAAGAGCTGTTTTCTTTATTGCAATAACAGATGCATATAATTGTTCCTTGAGAAAATGGCATTGGCTAACATGAATCCCATATGCTTTTTGTTTCAAGGTAAAAAAAATAAAAGGTAGTTATACTCCAACCATTCTGCCAGTGTTAGCTCATATACAATGCTGAGCTGTTTCTTTTTAATCTAAAAGTTATAAGCTGAAATGTAACCTGATTTAAATTTCAAATTCACAGGTCAGTATAAACTTGTATAGTGGTGAACAGATGTTCGTGTGGGCACCTTAAAAGAAAAACATGTCAATGGAATGTCAAAATTAAATCTCCATAGGAAATGCCAGGAGGCTAAGTCTTTCAAAAATATTGAACTTTGCTATTAATTTTGCTGTAACCCCTTGTTCTTTGACCCGTGGATTTACATGACCCACAAACTACTAATGATTGCTTTAGAAATTTATATTCACTCAGAAGGTTAGCTTCAAGACTCAGAGATAAAGTAGAATTGCAATATGTATGTGCCTTTACTTACACTATGTTTCCACATCTCTGTTTAGACAGTGTCTTGCTCACACTGGTAGCTGTTAAGATGTCACAGCTACCATATTTGTACTTGATTAAAAGTCTCATTGCTCATGACAGTTAGCAATGGTCATACGAATTCAAAAAAAAAGGAAAGAAGCCAATAGTATCGCAATTTTCAGGGAAACGTGGAGCTGTCCTTTAGCTTGGCAAATGAGGAGGAAAAAGTAGGAAACTGTAAGAGAATTTATTCAAAAAGTTAGCTGTAAATTGGTAATCTGAAAACAAAGTCTAGTTACAAATGTTTGTGTCCAGATTCTTCCTTCACAATTGCTGTATTCCTAAATAACTGCATGAATGACTTGGGGTTTGCAGCAGTGAGCAGCAGATCAGAGTTTGGTTCATTCACTTTGCTACAGGCATTCAAAGCTATGAATAATTTTATAGTTTGAGCTGAAGTATTAAAATTTGTTGTAATTTCTCACCAAAACATATAGACTCAGAATGATGGCTCATGTCAAGTTATTATATACATTCTAGTGGGTCATAAAACTAGTCTGATCAATATTTTTGTATTCTGAGAATGGCTTGGAGCCTCACCATTCTTAATTTAAGGAAAAATTCTTTCTTTGGCAGCCTTGAGCACAGATTCATGACTCCCTCCCTCACACCACAGTCTGCTTTGGAAGGATAAAAGGCTGATGCTCAGGTCAGCAGCATTATCAGCACTCTCCTGCTTTTGTCCTTTCATATAGAACAGAAAAAATGTAGATGGCTTTGTGAATTAATAACAGAAAGAATAGGGAGGGCTTTTCTCAGGCCTAGTGGTGTGCACGCACAGAGCAGAGCTGCCTAAATGTAGCACACTCACTCTATCTGGAAGGCTTCCGAGAACAAACTTGGATTTTGTTTGAAACAAGAATATTCCAGCATATGAAGCATCTTCACAATGCGAAGATGTTAATGGATAACATTCAAGTATTTCCAAGTGAGCATTCCTCTTAAGTTCTGCTCAGTCCAAATCAACATGTGCATTTGGGTGGCCATAGCCAGACGAAGGTCACTGGTCAAAGGCCTGCTTATGTTCCCATTTCAATAAAAGAAGTGTTCAAGAACTGATTTAACAGAACCTAGGATGCCAACTCACCGTGCCTTCTCTGTCTCAAAACTTGTCTTTTTATATTCTGGGTGAAAAACTGTTATTTCTTATCTTGGCATATTTTTATGTGGTTTTATACAGCTATAAACCTTCTTATTTTCACATCCAGACATTTGTTTAGTTTTGCTGTTGGAACAAAAATAGTGCTCTCCTATTCCTATTATGAGAAACTACATCACCACCACTTTATCTTTTTGTCCTATCGCTGTTTGCTTCCTCACACACTGCTTTCATCCTATTGAATTTGCATGGGAATCAAATTCCAAATGTAATTTAATTCTAGGTGTATTAGCCAAAAATAAAATGCTCTTTAGACACTGAGAAGAACTGCAAAAAAACAGCATGCAAGGATGCTAATGATGAGGCATGATCCAGCTACTCTGCTGGCATCTCACTGTGATCTGGATCATGCCTTAGATCTCATTTACCACCTGGTCAGACCAAAGTTTTGTTCCCCTGGGAGAAGAGGACTGTGTGGAAGTTATAACAACCAGTGATGGAAAGGAGGTACAGTTGCCTCTGTCAGTGACATCGGCTAATACTGTTGCATCGTAGCACCCTGACACTTTCCATAATATGATAACTGTTAATTAGAATCATATTACAGAGTAACTTCACAGACAAATAAGTTAGCAAAGCCTGTAGGCAGGATCCAAGGAGGCTTAGCAATGGCTGTAGCATCACTGTCTGTTGACAATTTATCCTAAAGTTTGGGCCTTGAGCCCATTGTGAAGTTGATTTTTCACCATAAAGACTCAAGGAGGATAGCAAAGCTAGAGGATTCAAGTATGTATATATAGACTCTGTCTGGCTTCCTACTGTCATTAAGCATCACTTCGTTATATGTATACAGCTCTTTCAATTCCTTTACTTTCTGATCACCTTTCTGATCTGCCCTCCATCCTCAGGTCTCTCATGTCTATCAGTATCTTTCATTAAATTAGCAATGCTCCAAAACATGTATGGTTTGAGTAGTAAGAGTAGACCTCAATATTTATATGTATTAGGTATTTGAGCATACACTTTTTCTGTTAAGGTGAGATGATATGCAGCCGTTTGCAACTTTTTATTTAAACTGAAGTCCTGAATCTCTTTTTAATTAATTGCTGACAGAAGCACATACTCAAGTCAGACCAGCAAAACAGGTTGGGCTTTAAAAACAGGTGGCCTTGAATTCTGTCATCCCATTGCCTCTTAATTTCTTCTTCTAGCAAATATTGTAGAGAAGTTTGTATTTTCAATTAGTTGCTGAGAGTGGTTTTTGGCTTTGATTTGAGGGTGAGAAATTATGCTTCATTTATAAGAAATGCCTTTCGTTATTCAAATAGACATTGGTTTTGGTGTTACTGAATAATGGGACACTGAAACTCCAGTTTGCCTACGTATAATATGGTTGACATTTTTCATTCGGGTTCTAAATTTCTCTGATAGGAAAGGCCTCTGCATGCTCTATATGTAACTAGTTTACAAACACATTCATGTATATCATGTATGTCATGCATGTAACGTACATGTAGCATACATGTAACATGTATGTCATGGTTTAAGCCCAGCCGGTAACTCAGCTTCACACAGCCTTTTGCTCATACCCACCTTCCCTCCTCACCCTCCAGGCAAGATGTGGAGGAGAACTGAAAGAATGTAAACCACACAGATCTAGATAAGAATGGTTTAATAACTAAAGTATAATATAAAAAAATAATAATAATAATGAAAAGGGAAATTACAAGGAGAGAGAATATAAAACTAAAAAGGGAAAGAAAAAAATACCATAAACAGCAGTGATGCACAACACAATTGCTCAAGACCTGCCGACCAATACCCAGCCTGACCTGAGTAACTATCTGGGCCTTCCAGGTAACTGCACCCAGTTTATATTCTAGGCATGATGTGCTGTGGTATGGAATACCCCTTTGGATACTTTGGGTCAGGTGTCCTGTTTCTTCTTCCTCCCAGCTTCTTGTTCCCCTCCTCACTGGCAGAATATGGGACTGAAAAGTACTTGATTGGAATAAGCATTACTTAGCAACAATTAAACCACTGTTGTGTTACCAGCATTGTTCTCAGACTGAAGCTGAAACAGAGCACTGCACCAGGTGACAGGAAGGAGAAAAATAACTGTTACAGCTGAAACCAGGACACTGTATATCAACTAGTGAGCTGTAGCATTGGCTTCTTGAATATGACTACTCTGGCCCATCTCCCCAAGACTGATTGTATCAGAGCCCCTGAGCATTACATCTCCCTTTTCACTAGACTTCTTGAAGGAGAAGAATTTTTGCATGTAGCCTTCGTTGCCCTGTTTAACTGTTATCCTGAATACTTAGGGCTCCCTTTTCTTATTAGGATGAAACTGCCCAGGAGTATCTTCTAACTGTAAGATAAGTTTTTTTAACATTACCCACCAGATCAGAATGCCTGTTTTTCATGGTGCCTGCTCAGGAGGGTTGTCACCTACAAAACATACAATTCGTAGCCTGAGGAAAGAAAATGAGCAAGGATGGATATCAGCCACTTCTTCAGTTTCCCTTTCTATGCTGCTGCATGGCTTGTGGTGTAACCGAAAAGCCCTGACAGACCAGTTTCAGTTACAGTAGTCTGTCAAACATGTCTTTTTTCATAGCTCTCCTGAAGGTGGCTCAGGCAGATCAAGTTAAACCATCAAGGCAAATCTCTGCTGTCTCCTAGACTGCTACAGCTTGCCTTCAGTAAGCCCTGTTCTTTTTACGTGTGTGTCCCTGAGGACATATATCCTACGCTTGGATTAGCAGAAAAGTCCTCCCCACGAAAGTTTTAAGCCCACTTCAGCTTCAACACAAAATTCCTTGCTTGGACTCAGACATCCCTGTGTTGCTTTCATGCTTCTTGTTCCCACTTCTCAACTGAGGGAACACTATTTCATAATGCTGAAAGGACAACATTATACCTGGTACTACACCACTCAGTCTCCAGCACCAAGGCATGGGCAAGGCAAAGCTGCTCTGATGCCACTCCAAAGGGATCTGCAGATAGTTTTGCAGTTCTTTTATACACTGTAAAACACACACTTTTACTTTACTGGAGGACTCTCTTGGTTAGAAGTAGACTTGGAGACTGTATTTTACCTGGTCCTCATGTTTTTTCTCTGCAAAGAGACACTGAGCAAAGCATATATCTCCCTTTTATCCCAACACATTTCTTATAGAACTGCAGAGCAGATAATAAAGCCTAACATATTAGTGGGAGGCTGAAACCAAATTCTCTACTCATAAAAGGCCTTAATCAACATGTCAGACGTGTCAGGAGTTGCGTCTGTGTAGACTTCTTTCTACAATCCTTCCCCATGTAAGAAGCAGGCTTTTCTAATGCTAATAGTCCCCAAAGCCTATTCGGTTTCCTGAAGGAGTAATGCCATTCAACACTGGCCCTGCTTCCTTTCACAGAAAACATGGCTCCTGTGCCCAGATAAACTTACCATTTTAATGAACAAAAGACACTTTTCAAAATATCCTATGCTAGTTCTGCAAAATTTCAGGTATAGGGAAGGATGTAATTATATACACTCACTGACAGCTATTAGACTCAGCATTCTCAAAAAGGAAAAAGAAGGAAACGGAAAAAAAAAGCCAAACTCTATCAAAGTGCAAAACCGTTTATACATGAGCATAGAATTTTGCGAATTAGTTAAAGCTAGAAAAATAATCTAACCTCACTGAGGCACATGGGATTGATTATATATCAGACATAAATTGCAAAAAAGAATCTGCAAATGCATGGAAAGGTAAATTCTGACCATTTGCTGTGCAATAAAATGGACTGTTAGCCAGAGAATGGAATCATAAAACGCTGGCTCTATTTTTCTACACATTTCCAGGAAAGGAAATATAAAACCATTTTGTTTTTTTAACCAGATTTTAAAATTTTTATTCCCTTTCAGTTAGTTGACAAAAGAGCTTTAGGAAAAAAAAATTAATTGTGCTTTTCTTCCCCATGCAAGTTAACTCAGTGATTTAGACACAATGACTGGTATTACTTAGGAAAAATGTAAAATAATTAGCAAAACCTACCTAGGTCAGGTACATAAGGATCATTAGGTTCATGAAAAAAAGGGTTATTTCTTAATCAAAGTGTAGTATTCATTCCTAGTCATACTGAAGATGAAGAGTGCTTGCAGCCAATTTCAACAGTATCTGTATTTTATTCAAAACTTACTGTCTTTTGAACTAAACCTTGGAACTGAATTTAAACAAGAAAAGAAGTGATTATTTAGGTCATTTAAAATACCAGCTTATTTAAACTACTAACTCAAAAATGAAAAATAACTGCATGGTTTACTAAAGCACTTGCTCCTGAAGAAGCTATCTTTCAATTCATGTAAATCAAGTCACTATTCTGCTGCAGAAGTGTAACTGTCACATCTTTGAACTACATAGAATCATAGAATAGTTAGGGTTGGAAGGGACCTTAAGATCATCTAGCTCCAACCCCCCTGCCATGGGCAGGGACACCTTACGATAAATCATATCACCCAAGGCCTCGTCCAACCTGGTCTTGAACACTGCCAGGGATGGAGCATTCACAACCTCCCTGGGCAACCCATTCCAGTGCCTCACCACCCTAACAGGAAAGAATTTCCTTCTTATATCCAACCTAAACTTCTCCTGTTTAAGTTTTAACCCGTTGCCCCTTGTCCTATCACTACAGTCCTTAATGAAGAGTCCCTCCCCAGCATCCCTATAGGCCCCCTTCAGATACTGGAAGGCTGCTATGAGGCCTCCACGCAGCCTTCTCTTCTCCAGGCTGAAGAGCCACAACTTTCTCAGCCTGTCTTCATAGGGGAGGTGCTCCAGTCCCCTGATCATCCTCATGGCCCTCCTCTGGACTTGTTCCAACAGTTCCATGTCCTTTTTATGTTGAGGACACCAGAACTACAGCCTGTATACAAGGCACACTGAAGCAATGGATATTATAGTTGTGTGTTTAAGGGGTTCTGGATTAATTTCAGTCATTCATAACTGAAATACACTCTTATGGTGTCCTATGTCTCCCACATTTTGCATCTCAAAGCTCTCTGTGGGTATTTTCAGCCTGCTTATGAATTAATTGCACGCAGACACATGCAGTAACTCACTTATTCAGAAAGTGTCATCTTAGACTAAGGATCATTTGTTTTACTGCAATCTGTGTTAATCTGCAGTGGTATTAGCCGAGAGATGGAATACAAGCAAGGGTGTTTTGCTTTTTGTCTATTATTTTTTTCTAATAACAAAGACTCTCAAACATCTACTTAAAAAAAATGAGAAAATAGAAGATACAGTAGTTCACCCAAGGAATACAGCTCAGATGTCTGAAGCATTTTTAGATAAAATGCAATAAGTGTACAAAACTCTAGTCTGTAATAATGAAATTTTTACTATAAAGAATTTACACTGTATGTTAGCTAAGCTTTTAACTTTTTTGTTGTTCCCACATCCACACAACACACATCCACAAAATTTCTTAGGGATCAATTATTTCTCTAGGTTTGTTGTTACTGTTGCTTTTCAGGCTAATACATTTTAATGATATTTTTCAGACATTTTAAGTCTTTCTAAAATTGATTGCAGAGAAAATTTGAAACTGCATACTTCACATCTAAACTGGGAGGGAGAGCTAGGTTTCAGATTTTTTTTTTGAGATCCAGAATCTTACCTATCAAAGGGTCATTACATTCTAGTCCTAAAGCAGATATTTGTAATTTAGCTTATCTTATTTAAATCATTACTGAGGTTTATAGAGAAAAGCTATGGTCCTACAGAAAAAAACACTGGTCAACAATAACTGTGAAGGAGCAGACAAATTGCTGTATGTTTTTTTCACGATCAAGCCTTACTTTTCACACAAATTTTAACTTTATTACACCATATAAAAATCTTCTTATTGCTATAGCTCACTTTACAACCCAACAACGGCTGTCTAAAGATGATTGCAACATTCGAGCCACCTTAGGCTCTTTTAGGACCCAATCTTAGAATATTTTAGGACCCAATTTGAAATCCACTGCACTGAATGGAAAGACTTCTTTTACTTGAGTCAGTCAAAGAATGGAGCTGCAAGAGATGTGGTATGGGATCTAGACTGATTAGTGTACTGAGGCCTTTTTAATGTGTAAGTCACTGTGAGAAGCACCTTTGATTCAATGTCTTGTGAATGTAAGAGAGAGAGGAATATATAGAGTGAAGAACAGTGAGAGCAACAGGATGCTTGGAAGTGAGTCATGCCTCTGATTTTTGTATCACTTAGCACTGCAAACCAACAGATCCTGCCAGTCAGCTCCTGCCTGTTCCTTGCCATTCTTGTGTCAGGAATTGTTCAGCCCGTACAACAGAAAGAGCAGGCAGAGGAGAGTAGCAGAGAGTGAAATACTTCCTGATTTGTCATTTGCACTGTAATAATAAGAAAATTAAGATGAGCAGGGAGAAACCAGGTTTTCAGCAGCTTTTGATGAGAAAAGCTACCAAGACGACACGAAAACTGCTGACTAGAAAAAGTATTGTATTCAAAGCTTAAGAAAAATAATGTAAACTGTAGGAGACGACAGATGAAATTCATGCTTTGGCACTGTTATACATAAGGTGTGTTTGTTACTGATTTTACAAAAAAAAATGCTGAGGATCATGTCTTGTTCACATTCATTCTAGGAAAATTTCAATGACTTTTCAAGGAATAAAACCAGTTATTTTCCAGGGAAATGTTCTGTGATTCTGTAACAACTGACAGTGCAAGCATGGCTTCACTTCAGTAGGTTTTACAATCACCCTTTAGATTTTACAGAGCAGATATATGACTTTTTAAAGAATCTTCTTTCTCTCAATATCTACAAAATTATCTACACCCAGTGAGAAACCTTTGCATACAGGATCTAACAGAGACAAGATCTAACTTTGTGTTTTAATTCAAATCAGTATTTTAAAAGCCATCTATATGATTTCCAAAGAGAAGAAAAACGTGTATACTTTTAAAACATTAAAATAGACCCTCAAGATGAAAACTTGCCAACTCAGTACTTGTAAGGTTCCCTCAGCTCCCATAGAAATCAAAGGGCATGTGCTTAAACACTTTCCAGAAGAGAGACATTTTCTTGAATTAGTCATAATGAAAATGAATTAATTTTGGTCTATTTCCCAGTGTTCCCCTAGAGTCACAGTTTTCATATTTTTCCTACAAGCTCTAGTCTGGGTGAGATTTTTGTGCCTGGAGTTTTTGAGCTATAAGATTTTATAGTCAGTAAAGCCTATTTCTGCTTGGCACAGCCTCCTGCTTTGCCAGGTTGGCTGTAAAGAAGGAATAAAATAACTGCGCCACAACACTAGATGTAATGTTTTCAGGAGACCGAACACCTGTGTATGCATGTAATCACCCTGAAAGAGAACAGCTGATGTTTCAAAGTAAATTTTTTAACCTCTATGTACCAGCTATAAGGCAGTAAATCTAATTCATTAACAAAAATCCAACATCCCTAAAGAGTATGATATAGGAACAGTACTGCCACCTTGCTGGAGGAACAAAATGTGATTTTGTTTTACATAGTTTGAATAGCCTAGAAAGTTCAGAATTAAGTATGGTAATGAACTGGCAATTAACAGTAATTTCTTTTGTCACTGTGGACTTTTTTCCTAGTACTGCAGGTATTGTTGCTGTATTTCTAATTATCCTTCCAGTCACCCAAGCTACTTCAGAGCAGTTATCGAAGTAATGCC
The DNA here is from genome assembly GCF_033815535.1 of Pezoporus flaviventris. Lineage (NCBI taxonomy): Eukaryota > Metazoa > Chordata > Aves > Psittaciformes > Psittacidae > Pezoporus > Pezoporus flaviventris. The sequence goes on from NW_026892598.1 coordinate 3,718,020, forward strand.
CAAAGACCCCAGATCAGCAACCCAGATCATCTTATTTTTTTGATCAACTGATTAAAAGGTCAGAAACATTCAAAAAAATTAACCGTGATGTGACAAGCATGGTGTATTGAAGAAGTAATTAGAGCTATCATCTGCCACTTGACAACTTTTGGGAATATAAATGCATGTAAATAGGCAGAATTGAAAAAAAAATATTGTTGTTTTAGACTGCTCATATAATTAAAACTGTGGTTAAAAAAAAAAACAAACAAAAACATCAAAAAGTTAAAGATGTTGAACAAAATGCAAAGCAACTGCATTTGCTGCTTGACCTATTAATTTCTGTTATCATCAGTGTTTTATGTGCCTCCCCCCCATCCGAGGAGAGAATGAAGTCTTTGAGGTTCAGGGAGTAGATGTTTTAGTTTGATCCTAGATTTCTCATTCCCTTCCTTCCAGTCCTGTGTAGCATGTAAATGCCACTTCACATAGCTGCTTGCAGAGCCATGACCCAGGTGCATCTTTGCTGGAGCAGGCAGTGGAGGCTGGGACTGAAGGCAAAAGGCAGGGCTGTGCTGAGTCCTTCCCACTGGAGGTATGGAGAGGCAGGCATGTCAGGAGCTGAACGACTGCATGTCTCTGCATGGTCCCTTAGGAACTATGATGAACAGACAAAAGTTGAAGAGTCCCTAAAGTCAGAAAAGAAAAAACTCTGAGGTTGGCTAAAATTCTCAAGACCACATGACCATTGTCACCTAGACATCCTATGTTTTTGAAATTTTTTCTGTGTTTAGATGAAGATCACCTCCCCTAGGATTGCTTCAATATTTTAGGAACAGGTAGTCAAATCCTAAGTGTTTGTATTCTCATAGAAATGGGTCTTCCTACCAATTATTAGGAGAGGAAGTGCTGCCTAAAATGGAGTTGATGGAGATATCAGAAAGACCATAAAGCATCCCATCAGCTAATCTGCATGAGTGGAATTAAATACTTAGTACAGATGTTTGCGGGTGAACATGTAGCAGGAGCACATAGTAGCACAAAGAACAGACACAGCACACAAACAAAAGGTCTGAGTCATGCTTCTTTTGTTTCTAAATGGTTAAAGATTTATCACTCTGTCAGCTCCTTGCCTTTGCACTCTTCCACTCCAATTTTTTTCTCTCTTCCCACTCACTTCCTCTGTTCCCCCTTCCACTTCTCTTTGCTATGCTTTTTCATCTGGAAAGCCACATGGTGCTCTGCTCAACATCTGCTTGTGAATCCCTGGGGTAGGAGCCCAAGCTGTCTCCAGCTCTGCAGTCTGAAGGGCTCTAAACAAGCTCAACAAGTAGCTTTGGAGATTGAATGCTTTAAGGGACCCTCCCAGTACTGATGATGATGAATATTAATATTTAATATTATGTGTATATCATAGAAATATGTTATGCTTATAAAACTTATAATAGCATGTTTGTTGTTTCAACTGCAATGCTTTAGATAATAAGATGAAGGGATTCAGTACTAGTAAACTTAAACTGATTGTGGATGAGCTGGACTTAGCAGTGCTATGCCTGCAACTTATCTACATGTGCATGGATTGACATGGTGCAGGTTCTTTCAATCACTTTTCCTGCAACCTGTGCTTCTTTGTTCTAACTCCTTAAAGGTTGCCCCTATCACCAGAAATTGTTCAAAAACCTGTAACACATGCCTAGCTTCATACCTAGTCATGCCTAGTTTCATGACTTCCCAAGGCAGTCCTGTTTTATGAAATGTAGGCCTGTGGTGTTTATATTTGGACTTTTGAGACTCTTTTAAGGTAGAGACCATCTTTTAATACAAGTTGTCTTACTAATCCTTTGCCTTTTCTATATGACCGCATAGATCAGACCTTCCAATTAGAAATGGTAAAACATTTTTTAATAGCTGTTTTTAAAATGGAGAAATTACTTATATATATATGTATATATGTATTACTTATAAAAAAAAAAATACACCTTGTGGATTTCATTAAAATGCAAAAGAGCCAGACATATGTAATCCCCCAGATCTCAGCAAGCCCTGGACGCTACTCTGTAAGCCATGTGGAGCATCTCTGACTTAATTTTATCAACTATGATAACTGGCTTTCTAGGCGAAATTCCTTCCAAGAAAGGTTAAGCTGTTTGGTCTCAGTTCTTATCTACAACTTTGAAGCTTTATGTTGCCCACTTTCACCAAGGCCCGTGCTGCTAGCCAGGAGTTATTCATGAGTGGGAGGTATTCACCAGGGAACTCTAAATTACCCAAGTAGTACCTTAACACCTCCGGTGTCCTGAGGCGTTTGTGGAAAAAAATCTGCTCCTAACAATCCTGGCATGTTGTATTGGCTCAGCAAGGCTGACTGCTGTTCTTGTACATAAGAACAGCCATTATACTTCCCTAATTCATGCCAGTTTCCTAGCAGCCTCTGGATCAAGAGGTCACAGTACTAAATGGACTATGAGACATTCTTTTTCCTTTGAGTGTTCCTTCACATTTGGTGAACAGACTACCCTGAATATGTGTTTTGCTTCATCCCAGTTAAGCATACCTCCAGAGAAGCCAAAAAAATTACATCACTGAGACATGAACCAGAATATTTGTATTATGTGTGTGAACTTGTTTTATTTGCTGCATAAGTGGTTAAGGTCATACCACAAACATGCCTGAAGATGACTTTTTTATTTACTTTTCTTTATAACAGTTCTAGTATTTTAATGATTATAGTAACAGCTATGAGAAAAATTAAAATTTTTTAAAGACTTGGTTAGTGCCTCTCTACATAAAGAATTTATGAAGCCTATGATTTGTTGAGGTTTTGGTTTTTTTTTAAATATACTAAATATTTTGCAGCTTAAACACTCATGCATAATGTGAGAACATATGAGGGTCACTCTTTAAGAATGTAAATACACATTGTTATACATTACATGCATTTAGGAAGCTGAAGTGGGATTGTCATCGAACTTCACACATAGTGTTACTCAAGTTTTTTATCTATGATACTCAATATATTTCCTCTCATAGTTTTTTCATGCTTCTCTTCCCCCCAAGCAATGGGGTTTCCCCCTGATTTTCCTTTGTGGAACTGAAAACATGAATCTGGGGAAAAAAAAATCTGCTTGTTGAACAAGGTGAAAATGAATCTCGACATCGCAGTATCCCATTGAGTGTAATGATTATCACGACTGCCCAATCACTGTAGAATGTCACACAATGGCTATTACAATTTTCTCAACTCTCAGTCTAACTATATGGTCTTTGATTTTTCAAATGAAACAGAATTCTGGCAGCAGTTGTCCTGTTATAATAGCCCTTTATTTGCTTCAGGATTTAAATTCTTTACTTCTTGATCAAAGCACTGTTTCAGAGAATTGTAGGTTATGTAAGAGGTAGTTCTTATTTCTGAAAAGATTCTTTATTTGCAAAAAATACAAATTTCTTATGAAGTCTGTAATGTCAGAGACCTTGTATGAGCTTTTCTCCATTTAGGCACTTAATTTCAGAGTGGAAGTTACATGAAAAGTGTATGGTCAAATAGTTAAAATGTTACCTTAGCTTAAAGCTCTTCCACTTACATTGAGCTCAAGCTTATTACTTCTAAATGACTTGTGGCATGTATGTGCTTCAGTTCCTTGATCTGTAGTGGAAAAGACAAAAATAAGAATTTCTGCATGCTTCGTAAGAGTTTTGAAAGGCCTACATTTATAGAAGCTCCACCCAGTAATTCAAAAATCCACCCAACCTTGTATTTTGCCCAGTGCGGGTTCAAAGTTGTAGGAAAAAATCTTGTTTTGTACCTACAATACATTGAAATTAGTTTTAAGTTCATTAGGAACTAATCCACAATTTCCCCAAAATTGGACACATCCTTGGTTAAAACTTGAGTAATCTTTCAGGGTAGAAGAGAAGTTAAACATGAAACAAAAGGTTAAAACCTCAGAATTAAGTTTTGTGTTTATCATGGAAGTACAAAAATGAAAAACAATGCAAACAAACCAAACAAACATTCATAAGCAAAGTAGAAAGCTGTCCTTTAAATGCTAGATCACCTTGTGTGCTACTTCAGCGTATATCATATAGCTTTGAGTCTCAGGAAGTAAAAAACAAAAGTAACTGCCTAATCTCAGAAATCATCCACTTAACGTAATTATTTTGATTGGACTCATCCCAACTATGAGTTCACATATGCATTTCACTAACGCTGCCTAATATATAAGGGTAAGTTACGTATTGCAATAAAACACTAACTGGAGAGAAATCCTTGCTTAATTCAAATCCCTATTGACCCACGCAGGGCTATGTTTCAACCTTAGTTCTTTCATGTCTCTTTTCTTTCTTGGATGTCAAAATGCATTGGAAAACAAAGTATAAGACACATTCTCAACACTTCTGGGTGAAATGACTTGTTACACATCACATAAGCAGCCTGTTTTCCAATCAGATTTGGATATCCCACTTGCCCTTGGTCATCGTGCTTGTAGTAAGCATGGTTAAAGCCCTTCCTGAATCTTCGTTCGCAAAGCCAAGCCATCAATCAATCAATCACAGAGTCATCCACTAACTTACATACAAGTCTATGTACTGACTTTAATCTCATAAAGGGATTAATTTTTCCATGTTAGTAAGCAGAAAGCAAAGAGTTACATTCCTGTTATCCTTAGCCAAACATCTGCAGCTGCTACCTGAAATCCCACATTTGTGTTTAATAGATATTGGGAAAGCCTTTCAGAATAAGGGCTCGTCTGATCAATTCCAGGTGCCTGATTGCCTGAAGGGCAGATAAAATAAGGAGAGTGGCAAGCAGAAGGGAAACAGCATGAGTTTCTTCTATATAGACCTTAAGTTGTCAAAGGTTTGTTGCCTGTGGTTAAGCTTTGTGCTGCTAAAAGCTCACTGATTTGGGGGTTATCTTGTCAAAGAAAAATCTCTTTTTCTGCTAGAGAGTTTTTTCTAGATCCCATATGCAGTATCTGCTGCAAAGTGCACTTAGACAACACTTAGAAGAGCCTGGGCTTGACCACAAAAGCTTGGGCATCAGAGAAGTTATTGCAGGAAATCTGGGTCTTGGAGAAAACAGAGGCTGGTCAGAATTTTCTTCATAAACAGGAATTGTTGTTCTTTTTTGGCATTCCATTCATGTGTATTGCAGACTGAAGTAACAGATGATTTTAAGAAACAGGTAGACTTTTGGTTGGTTCTTGATAGTGTTCCAGCAACATACGTTCCTAGTTTGTGCCCTAATAGAGACTAAGCGCAAAAAACATAACAAGGGAGCCTGTTTCATAAGAATGTGTTGATCCTTATAGACTTTAGCCTTAGTAGTGTGCTACAAGAAGCTGAAACTTGAATTTCACCTGACTAAAGTTAAGCAAAAATTTGAGGCCATGGTTGAAAGAAAGAGTTGCAATGGGGATGACATCAACAGAAACAGTTAGGTGTAAGTTTTATATAGTCTTAATTGGTAATTTATGGAATACTTTTTACTCAGTTTGGACTTTCGTTAAAAGACTAGGCACTGTAGGTTTATAAGAGGCTTATTGATTTTAATGAAGAAAAATAGAAGAATAAAAATCATAAATTCTCACTCTCCCTTACTTAGATACTGGATACTTCACACTTTGCTGCATACCTTGGAGGTCTTTCAACCTTGAGAAAATTTAGCATTACTTCAGAGAAGTCACAAGGTAGCATCCAGTTCCTAACCATTCTACAAACAGGCAAAAGTAGTTTCTGAGTTTTCAAAGATTTGTGTACATTCTTACACTCTCAGATTTCCTGAGAATTACCTGAAGTAATTGAAATTGTACAGAATTCCACTTTTACTAAAAGAACTCTCAGGCAGCCAATTCAATACAGGAATGTAATGCATAACTCAAGACATTACATATGTAAACATGTGGAATTCATTTTTACGTTGCCAAAATTATGTTCTTTATGCTAGATGGATAAGCTCTGATGTCTATCAATCCTTGGAGAAAATAGCCATTGTTAGAGAAACTGCAGTGTATCATCAGTGTAGTCAAAGGCATTCTCAAGAATTTACATGTTTCCAATGCCAAAGATTTATTTGGCTGAACATAGACTCAAGCATTAACTTCAAAAACAAACCCAAGATTTTTCCAGCTGTTGCCACATCTGTTACCAGGATCTGCTGCCATGCCAGTGAATGCATTTAGGCAATTGTTACAAGAAACAAACTTTGGCTTTTGTGCCTACAGGAAAGAAGGATATATTGGAAGCTATGAGATATAAATCTTTTGAGGGAGAACATGGGTTTAAATCTTAGTAGCAGATAGGATACTAGGATATCAAAATCAAACTGTGGAGAAATATACTGCAGTAATAATAATGCACAAGAGAATGTCTCTGGAAACTTAAACACAGTATTAGGAAAAATTGTGTAAAATTGTTTTGCAAAATAGAATGAAAGACCTTCCTTTGAGAACATGTATAAATTGCGTTGTATTGTTGATTTAAATTTAAACCTGTTAAATCTAGCTGGCCAAGAATTCTCAAAGGTTTTTTGCATAATATTTTAATGCTTCTTTACATATATACCATTCTCATGAATTCTGTCTAGGAGTAGAAAGTGAAGCAAGAAGTAAGGAAGTGCTCTGAAAATACAGATGACTTGGTAAGCACCTATTCAAGTATGAAGTTCACCTTATAAAAGTGTAAAATTTTGCCAGAGAAACACTAGTTTTAAAAAATATATATCTTAAAAATACTTTTAAAATTAAAGTTAAGAATTTGTAAAATAGTCAAGATTTTTAAAAATACTTTTTAAGTTACAGATTTGCAAAAAACTTGTTGAGAGGAGAAGAGACACACAGATATTGCAAACCTGCAGCTCTGTTAAAGGCTGTATAACTTTTGTGCTTGTGGTTGTTACACAGTCTTTCAAACTGCTCAGTCAGTAAAGAATGCCAATATAAACAGCCCTCTTAAATGGTTTTCTTTTCAGGTCAGTTCTTTCATCATGAATTTGCCTTTTGGCATCTTACTGTTTGTTCAATGCACTAGTCAAACAAATGTAGTGTCACAGCCATAATAAAAAGTCATCAAACATTCCAAGCTGAACAAATTAGCTTGCACCTGTCAAATGCTGCACAATTGTTATTTTGATACATTGTGCATTAAAGCAAAATTCATCAACAGAATAATTTGAGAAGAAATAAAAAGTTTTATGCTCTGAGGAGACTTAAAAGACCAGCTATAGTGGTGGTGAAACTTCTGTGCCATGATTTAATTTAAAAAGAACATTGTTTTATCCTTTCATTTCTAGATTTCAAGTCAGATCGTCTTCTCAAGAGATAGAGGTAGTAGTCCGGATAATAAAACTCCTATTACAGCTGTTCTTCCTGTGCAGCTATTTCTGCACCTTAGTATTTTGTGTGGGGACTGAAGTCTCCCCCATGGTGTACACTTGTCCATATATATCTAATAAAATGATAGTTCTAGTTCCAAGAACATGGCTGCTATCTGTGAAGAGCAGGAAGCACACGAGTACAAAGAAACCTTATCAAAAAGTTTAAATTCAACAGACTTTTCCCTTTCTTTTTTCCTAGACTGTCTCTTCTTCCCTGAGGTATTGCTTTCTATCCTGGTTTTGCTCACTTTCCTCTTAAAGTCCCAAATTCTAATCAGCATCTTTCCTTTTGAAAAGTAAAGGGGAATGCATCTTTGCTGCAGAACTGATACAACATGCTTCTATCTTCCAGAAACACTTGCTGCTCTATTTTAGAATTCTCAAAACCACATGCAAAAAGTGTGAGGTCCTAAGGTTTTCTTAAACATGTACCTCTACGTGCAATAAATCCATATACTTAGGGGGACACTTCTTTGATGTGCATGCAGTGTGGACATAATCTACCTAATCTAACGTTCAGTAGGTGTTTGTCTTCGTGGGTTTAGAGTATTTTTGGTGTATGCTTACAACAGAAGCAGCAGCTTTACTAATAAGAATTTTCCATTCATTTTCACAGAAATTAGAATCCTTACTTTTCAGAAGGTGAAGATCTTGTGTTTAGCTACTTACTACTTGCTGGTGTTTCAAATGGGAGTCTGCATGTCCAGAAATCCTATATCAATGATCCAGAAAATGGTAGGGCACATAAAACTGCAATTGATGTGTCCTCCTGTTGGAGATGCACAACACCTAGGCAATTCCATAAAACTTCCTACTGCACAGTGAGCTCTTTGGAGCACAGACTATGCTAGGTGTAATTCTGCCTTTCCTCAGTGTAACTCTAATCTTGAATGGGGCTTTTAGGTACTGCAGTCATATAAGGTGCAAGACATAATAATGTAATGAACAGGGTGTCCTGACTGTACTAATAGATGAAGGATGCCTGCTTTACTATATATTAGCTTGCTCCCAGTTATAATTTGAATTAAAACTGTAAACAATTAAGAGGAGTGAATATTAGACTGTTCAGATATCTATTGTCCTAGGCTGTTTTAAACCAGTACAGTGAAACTGCAAAGTACATGCTGTGTGGTTATAGCACTTTTCAGTTATATTTCAAAACCATCAAAGGTAACATGTCTTGTATTTCTCCTCTGGACGTGGAAATTAAAATAATAACAATGAGATGTGTTTCTTTTAACTTTCTGCATGGCTAGGCTCTCTTATTATGAGAGCTTAGCGCTGATGAATAGGTTAAGCACAGTTGAAAGTTAGTCTTTTCTCCCTAAGAGCTTGTTCGACTTAAGATATTTCTCAGTTGTTTAAAGGTAAACTGATTTTCTTCATCACTTGAGCAATCACAGGTACTTATGAATAGTCAATGTGAAAAATTTGGCATTTTGTTTTGTTCATTTGCTTTTGCCTCCTTCATCCTGGCAAAATGTGCCAGCCTGGTTTTCTCTAACAGCAGCCTCAGAAGTGCTCCTACTTATTATGCCAAACTCTTTGTGGTTGGTATATCTTTATAAGACAGAAGCACAGCATAATAATCCCATTTTTAAATAGAACAGATTTTTGCAGTTTTACAAACAACTCAATAGCACAAGCTCTTTGCTTGACTGTGTGAATTATGTGAACATCTTTAAAACAAATTCCAATTTTTACATAAAATATGCATGTGCCTCTGCCTTCTTTAAGCCCTGTTTATTGCCTCTTTCTTGTCTTGCTGTTGACTGCTACTAAAGACCTTTCTCTAGGACTTACATTCAGAACTTTATTTGGCCAGAGAAGAAGCCCCATCATGATGAACAAGAGACTTAATATTTTGACTTTGTAGTATATTCATCTTTCACTCACCAATCATGAAGTATCCCTAGCAGTCTAGAGTGCTCCTTTAAATATTTTTTAATGTGCAGAGCAAAATCATTCTCTTAGAAACCCAGTGCAAACAGTGCCATCCATAGGTACCTTCTGCCTTCTGCTTTTTTAGTGCATGGTTTTGTTAAACTCAGAGGTGAATATAGGAAAAAAAAAGGAAGAAAAAAGAAGCAGCAGCCCCAGTCTTTGAGCCCTATCCAAGATCAGCATTTCTTCTGAAACAGTTTCCTTTTGTGTATTATTGCTGGACGCAGACACAGGAGTTGTATGGGAAGTGCCATGGTTAATCCAGCTATACACTCTGCCAAGAAATGTAGGAGCTAGTGTGGAGGAGCAAAGCTTCTTTGTTCCCTAAGACATAAGTGCTTCCTGTAATAATAGTGGTAGGTTCATGGTCCTAGGAGAAGCAAACTCACTATTTCTAATACAAACAGGAATCATAACCATCCCTGTGTCACTTATGGCACAACAAAAGCAGTCAGTTTCTCTGTGGCTCCTACTTCCAGATGGAATTGTCTTAATTTTATTATAAGCAGAATCCCTTTCTGTATTCACAATATGAACATCCAATAGAGAGAGATACATTTTGATTGTAAGCAGCTGTTGCCATCTGATCAGGAGATATATTGCAAATATTTTAACAAATGTTTCTCCTCCTCCTCTTTTTCCCCTAAGACTCTGGCAAAGTTGATGCGTGACTGGGAAATCTATCCATATGTGAAGAAATTCCCCGTGTCAACCCCCAGACAGCAGGCAGCGCCATTTCAGAAGCACGTACATCAAGTAGCACCTGTTAGAGTTTAAACTTTGTCTAAAACCTTGACTTGATGGAGTAGCAAGAGAAGTGTGTGTTTTAGACTATTCAGCTTGGAGGTGATGAGGAAGTTAGATCCCTGTTGACTGAACCTGAAACCAAAAGCTCCCCATAGGTACAAAGCTAGACTTTCATTATATCTTTCCCTAGATGCTCCACTGAGAACAGCAGTGTTTAAATCAGTGAGATGTGATACTACCCCAGAAACAGTCTCTTTAGAAGTATATTATGAGTGCTGGAATATATTTTCTGCTGTAGGCTAAGGAGGGGGAAAGAGTCTTAATCTCTTTGAGGGAGAAGGAGTTGTTTAAATAAAGTCCCTGACTAAGATCTATAGAGAAGAGAGAAATCTACAGACCTCCTAATGCCTGGTTTTAATTTGATTCATCATTTTCTTAGATATGACCATGAAACCATTAAGCAAAAACTGCTTTTTCCACTTTTTGCTGTTATGCTTCAACATGAATAAGGTGAGCAGGATGTGAACAGTGCTCTTATACTGCAGAATAAATGCCATTTGTATACATTACATTTAGATCACGCCCAAATTCTTCATTAGTGTATGCTCAGGTTCTCATCCAAAGGTGGAAATCTAGTATACAATTGCTTAGTTATTATTACTTTAAATGGGAAGTAAATTGGAAAACTGACACACAGAAAGAGTGCAGGCTCTGGTTTTTTGTGTACAACAGAATCCAGCAAAGTACTGAATATCTCCAAGCCAGGTCGGCAGTGTACCAGCTTCCAGCAAGTCCAGCAGAGATGGCAGGTGCTGACCTTTGTCTAGAAAATATTCTGTGTTGTCCAGAATACTGACTGAATGGAAAAGGCAAGCATCAGGCAGCTTGTTGATGCCCCTAGAGAGTTTGCTACCAGATTAATTTCAAGTTTTAATGAAGATAAGCAGTAATGATGTAATGGGGTTTTTAATTAGAAAATGTACAGTCCTTCGGCATATTCCACTTGAGTCCTGGGTGACTGACAAGCAAATCGGAACAATCACCAGTGAATACACAGATACTTATTCTGATTATTCCAGGAATTTTAGAGTGTTAGCATGATGCACTGTATCACAGTTTTTCTAGGTGTTTGTGGCCAAACACTGTGATTACCCACAGGAGATGTACTCATCCACACCTACATCTGATTGCACCTGTCATTAATATCAGGAAATAGCTCATAAGAAAAAAAAAAAAGTGTGTGTGTAATGCTTGTACATCTGCTAATATGACTGATCAAGCTTACAGGATAGATCCTGATTCCTTGATCTGCACGTGTAACTCCTGTTTAGTTCAGCAGTCGGGAGCTGATTTCTATGGTAGATTCCTCTAAGCATGAAGTGTTACACCTACTTACTCTAAAAGTAAAAGCTACTCATGCTTGCACCTTTTTTTCCCCAAGCTTCCCTCCTTCGCTTTCTCAGCTTGAATAATTCACATTAGAACCACTGCCCTTATGGTTTCTTCTTCATGCTCTTAATTTCTTTTGCTGTTAAACTATTCAGAGAACAAAAAAAGGTTGAAAGCGTATGTGCCTATTAGATTTGACCATACAGAGCAATGTTGCTAATAAAGATCCCAGACAACTGAAGTGTAAGATTATTTCTGGGATTAACAGTTAAAACCCCTAATCCCTTTTTCTTTGGTAGCTCTACACTAATCTAAATTTCCAAAATGAGTATTTTCAAGTTTTCAACATTATACATCCTGGTAAACTCTAATATAGATTCATTATCACCTTGGGTAAACTAGAAAGCTTGCTTTCATGGGATAAAAAATTTAACATGTTTAAGAGTTTCACAGCAAATAAAAAGAAATTTAGTAATAAAATCCAAAAAAAAAAGGACAGAAGAAGCAATATGAAAATCAAAACAAGTTTTTAAGAAAGAAAATGCTTCTAATGTCTTCTTTCTAAATGTAACATTTTTATTAAAGACTGAAAAATGCAACTAAATAACATAACTAATCACTGTGCAGGCAACTGAGATCAGTGTATGGAGCATAGACAGGTCTGGTGTCTGAATAACTTTCTCAAAAAAAGAAGTCCAAATCAGTATGAAAGAGACCACTCAAGAATGATGAAAAAAGTGTCCTAAGATATTGCACAACTTGAAATATGCCTAACTGTAAATGAAACCATTAACGAAGAAGCTTTCATGACAGAAAACGTCTACAGTTACCTTCTATATATAGACAGCTCTAAAATTTTCCAGTAAACAATTTTTACCTGCTATGTTATATAGGCAGCACAATAGCTGATTAATATTTAATGCAGAATGAACCCTTTAATGATTATAGACTTTATTTTGTGCACTTGGACTCTTGTGCTGCAGGGAATTCCCTCTGGTTTTCTCTGCATGACAGGCTTCTAGGAAAATAAGTGAGAATCTTGGCTTTTCCTGAAAGAGTAGTTTTAGCTGACTGCCCTGTCAAAATAGGGCTTTAAAATGTAAACCAATGCACAGTAGGCTATTTCTGTTACTGCATTTTTTTTTTATAAATGGCTGGAGAGCAGAGGAACAGACCAATAAGTAAATTATGCGTAAATATGTACAAATGAATGCACACAAGCTCTTTAGCAAGGAACCAGTTACATTGGCAGTTAACCTAAAGTAATCTTCCCGGTTATTTCTCTAAATCTGTAGGCTGGATCTTTGCTCTGTGGACAAGAATAGGTTACATTTTTGTGGGGGAGGATGGACATGTTTTGCAGGCTCAGACAGGCTCTGAATACTAACTCAAGGGTTCAACCTATATATACATTTTGCAAGACTATCTTTTTCCAGCCATTTGTGGGTAAAATTGTGGTTTATCCTTATTCACCCTGGCACACTGCAGTGTTTCTGAAGAGTTGGATTTGACATCATGTTACTGTGGGGGTGGGATTGCTACGGAGGACGAGTGAAAACTCGGGAAAAGGACACTCATCCTGGAATGTTTCTGTTTAGGCTGATGTTGACAGCTATAGCTTGATCATGGTAGAACATTGTGTCATTATGCCACTTAACCATAAGCAGCATAATTTTCCATTTTCTGAAATGGAAAAATTATAATCTTTAAAACATTGCAAATTGAAGCTACTCATGATGTCTTAATTTTTGTCTCTGCTACTTTATAGTTTTTCTAAGGTCTGAAAAGATTATCTTTATACTATATATTATGCATATATTTATATTTTATACATATTTAATGAAATAACGTGGAAGTAATTCCTATGCTGTAAGGCCATCAAAACAAATTCATGGTTTGAAAACAAACACTTCTGTCTTTTCATTCACAAATGGTATAAGGATTCCTTTGGATCTGAGCTTCTCAGTAAAATATTTCTCTCTTCCACATCCTGTTGCCTTTCTCAGCTTCATGGCTTTCTTCACAACTCTTCTCAAGGCCTGGTGCTCCTCTCTATTTTACATCCCTGCATCTCCAAGGCTACTCACTGAGCTCTTCAGATACTTGGCAACCCCAAAACATGCCTGTGCGTGAAGGCTAAATTTCATGTTTAATGAGGTGCTATGATTATACTGGAATTTCCAGTGTTTGCCATGATGTTAAAGAGTCACCTTGTCTGACATTGTAAATTAACTGTATTTGCAAAGTAAATATTTTCTCAAAGGTTTCAGTTCCCAGAGAGCAAATTTGAAGCTGACTAGTGTTCAGATGTACTTGAATGTAATTTATATGATTGCTGACTGAATCATGTACACTATTCTGCATCATTCTTCAAACTGAGAGCCAACATTTTAGATTCTGGTGTATGTCTTGACTAAGGCATGTAATTATAGCAACCCTGGTGCCACTTGATAATTATGACATCTCATTACCTAGTAATGGTGACTATAACATTGCATGCTGTTCATGTATCAGTGAGTCCACATTCAACAGTCTTCTGGATTCCAAAATCTGTCACCTGGTAAAAAGAGCGTAATGATGAAAACATTAGACTGAGTTATATGAGAACTACATACAAATCCCAACTGCTGACTAGACTTGGGGCAGGAGGATGAAGCTGGCTACTGTTCAGGGAGCCCACACAGAGGGTGCAAGTGGGGGGTGGTGGCTCATGCAAAAAGCTGAGTTTTATCCAAATAATTTCTACAGCTGTCAAATGAGGAAAAGTAATAGCTTTTTTCACAGTGGCTTTTTGAAATAAAGACATTGCTTATAAGGTTCTTGGAAATCCTCTGACTAAAGATACTGCAGAAGTGCAAATTGTTTATCATGTCTACAAACTGTATGTACCCTTGGGCTTGGCTTGCACAGAAGAATGATGTGTTACTAGTACCGACCAATTAACTTATTTTAAAGATGTCTAATAGGCAAAGCACACTGCCTTTATTGTATGCTAAAATAACTTAGTTTGGATTATGCTCGGTTTGCACCTGGGTGGGTGCTGTGACACTGCAATCTTTTATCCCTCTAAGGTGTGTATTTTGTTAACTTTCTTTGTATAACCACTGCTTTCACTCTGATCTGGCCTATCTACACATTACCAGTATAAATCCTTTCCCCTACCAGACTGCAAAATGACCTTCAATAGTTATTTGGTTTTGTTTGTGAAGAAACTCTTTTCAACATCTCTCTGGGAGCTCTTAATATTCCTTTGGGTTAATGTAAACAGGTGTATTTTCCAGTTTTCCAATTTGCTGTATATGGTAGAGATTACTTTGGTGTGATAGTAAACTAATCACCACTGAGAAAGCAACTTTCTGTTAACCAATTCCACCTGATTAAAAACAGGTTTTCATATTAGGCCTTTTAAAGAAATATTCCTCCATGTGCAGGTAAAAGGAAGTCCTATAATCTGCGTCAGCTTAGGTGTAGAAGAAGAGATAGCAGCTCTTGTCTGCCAAATGAGTTTCTTTCATTTTCACAGCACAGACTTTCCCTTAGAAACATGTTTTCATCAATTAATAAAAATTGTAACCTGCCATTTTTCACATAAGACACAGTAACATGTCCCTACTTGCACCGACACCGTAGAAATGCCTGTGTTGCAGATTAAGTTTACCTGAATCTTTCTATATTTTGTGTTTGTTTGTGAAACAATTATCTATAGGAACATCTTGATTTAAGACGTTAGCCTTTATGTTAGCATGGGTTGCTGTGTTACTTGAAATTAGATGCTGTGTTGCTTGCAGTCCCTGTTCTCTGTGATGTGTTAGTCTTAGTCCTTACTCTAGAGCATAATCAGAGCACCTAGGGTCTATTGTATATAGGGTGAGTTATGTGACAACCTGGCAAGGTAGAAATCTAGCCAGCCAACTTGGCAACAAAACTTACTTTTAAAGTGACCTGAAGTAAATTGCCTTCATTATAATACTAAAAAACACCCACAGATTAAGAAGACTCTTGCTCAGGTGAAGACCCTTCCCTCGCGCAAGCATAGTAACAGAAGAGAATTACATTGCACAGATTATAATTGTATATAAATTACTAACCAATTGTTGCAACTGTGAGTGTACTACCTTGTAATTTTTGTGCATAACTGTAACTATGAAATTGGCATTGGGTGTGCTTATTTCTGGAAATTCTGCCTAGCACCCAGCACTGCAATAAAGAAATGCCTGCTTCTTAATGCTACTTTGGTGTTAAGGAGTTTTATTCTCCCAACTTTTGGTGACACCTGGAGCATGACTTCTTCCAGGGTCTCATACTGAACCGGGAACAAGCAAGTTTTCAAAAGCCATAAAATAAGTAGCCATAAGAGCCATTAAAGGAGAAATGTAGACATTGATGCGAACAGTGAAAACAGGTGACAAGCGCTCAGAGTGTGAATAGGACCAGGAAGGAAGGTGGTATGCACCTTTGAGTGGTAGCTGCCATGCCACTGCCCTAATGAAGAGTCCCTCTCCAGCATCCCTATAGGCCCCCTTCAGATACTGGAAGGCTGCTATGAGGTCTCCACACAGCCTTCTCTTCTCCAGGCTCAACAGCCCCAACTTCCTCAGCCTGTCTTCATACAGGAGGTGCTCCAGTCCCCTGATCATCCTCGTGGCCCTTCTCTGGACTTCTTCCGACAGTTCCATGTCCTTTTTATGTTGAGGACACCAGAACTGCACACAATACTCCAGGTGAGGTCTCACAAGAGCAGAATAGAGGGGCAGGATCACCTCCTTTGACCTGCTGGTCATGCTCCTTTTGATGCAGCCCAGGATACGGTTGGCTTTCTGGGCTGCAAGCGCACACTGAAGCCGGCCCATGTTCATTTTCTCATCAACCAACACCCCCAAGTCCTTCTCCACAGGGCTGCTCTGGATTTCTTCTCTGCCCAACCTGTATCTGTGCCTGGGATTGCTCTGACCCAGGTGTAGGACCTTGCACTTGTCATGGTTAAACTTCATGAGGTTGGCATCAGCCCACCCCTCAAGCATGTCGAGGTCCCTCTGATGGCATCCCTTCCCTCCAGGGCATCAACCGAACCACACAGCTTGGTGTCATCGGCAAACTTGCTGAGGGCGCACTCAATCCCACTGCCCGTGTCAGCGATGAAGATGTTGAACAAGACCAGTCCCAACACCGATCCCTGAGGGACACCACTCGTTACTGGTCTCCAGCTGGACATTGAGCCATTGACCACAACTCTTTGTGTGCGGCCATCTAGCCACTTACCAGCCTTAGCAAAAAGCCTCAGTATGTACTTCATACCCTGACCCCACACATGAAATACTGACACAAATGGAGATTCTGTTTAAAGAGAGTTTGAGCATTCCTTGGGCAGGCTCTAAATCTTAAAAGGCAACTTGGCATGTCATTTGCTGAATTCTGCTCTCTGTTCATATGTTTCAGTACAGACAAGACCTTAAAAAACACATATTATTTATGAGGTAGTTTAGAGAGTTACATGCTTCACACAAAGAGTAAACTGAAAAGGTATACTTTTTCACATGTTCCTTCTAGCTCTAAGACCCCTAGGCAAATGTACATCTTATTGGGGATCTATACAGGTCTTGGAGAGGGGTTTAGTGACTATTAGGTGAAGGCAGGGCAGCAGAACCACAGGGCGATATGCTGATGTAATGTCAGACTGAACAACTCCAGCATGTTAGTACAATGCTGATAATATTGCTAGGGGTAATGGCTTGGCATAGGACGTTAGGAGAGCTTTAGCAGAGCTTTATGTTTCATTTCAAAGCCTAATCCAACTTGCCTGAACATCTTTGGGTGAGAAACAAGAATGTAAATTTCTGAAGCTGTAACTACACTAAAAACTTGTATCTTGGGCAATATTTTCCTATTTTCTTTAACTGAAATTAGAAAAAACAGGACTCTTAAAAAAATGAGATTAAAAAAAAAAAAAAAACAACCAAAGCAGAGAATCACCTGTATCTCTTTTAAGAGACCCTTCCTTCTTTTCCTTCTTTCCTTTCCTTTCCTTCGTTTCCTTCCTTCCTTCCTCCCTGGAATTTAGAGCAGACAGTCTGCCTTATTCTTCCTACTTTCTTGTATTTTACATTAAATGGCGCTACTGGGGAAAATGCAATATAGATTTTGGCATGCAGTAGAAGGCAGTGGACAGAAAACCACTGGAGGAGTGTCAGGGTATCTAAGCCCACATTGCTATGGTATCAAAGTCCACACATCTTGTCTGCCTTTCTGCTTCTGGCAGATGTGCAACAACAACTCCGCTGTCAGCTTCAGGATTCAGCAGTTCCTGGGCATTTCAGTTGTAATAAAGTTATAAGAGTGCTGACTATAACAGACGCATCTTCACCTATTGATCCCTAAACTCGCAGTAAGGATGGATCAAGACTACCAAAGTCTGTATTTCCATTCCCCAGTACAGAACAGTATAGCGTGTCCAGTCACTCTGCTAGAAACTGTTACACAGACCTTCTTTGTTTTTCTTTTTTTCCTTTTTTTTTTCCTTTTTCCTTCTTTTTCTGTTGTTTCCCAGTAGACGACAGCCTTTTGTGCTTTTCTCCTGGGAAATCTGTCTTAGTACTTTCTCTGGCTCTAGGATCAGGGCACACAGGGTTTTTTCTCACAAAGTGATTTGTGCAAGTTAACAGCTAGACCTGGCACCAACAAGTCTAAGCACTCTTTAGTTTCCTCAACTTTTCTCATCATTTAGATTATGCAAATTCAGGTTCCACAGCCTTTCTTTAGAACCACAAATTTATGCAAATATTTTTTTTCTTTCTGGGAGTTAGTACTTTGGTTTTAGTGTCCATCTTTCCTGGATTTCCCATTCATCTTTTGCAATTCATCGTGAGAACTTCTTAGGGCTGTCTTGTTATTGTTAAATGTATTGCTATAGCCACTAAACAAATATCACTATGAGCAAAAGCAAATCCAAATGCTAATCCAGTGTGCAACCTTAGGACATTAGAACTGCTTTTTAAGAGTATCTCAGCACATTCAAGATGTAGTGAAAGTTATGGGAGGTACTGGGTTTTTTTGTGTAGATGGACTTTTTTAGGAAATGCTCCCACATATTCTTCCATTGGGATAAGAGTGGGGCATTTGAGCATTTGACAGTTTAAACAAAGCCCCTACATCTTGGTGGACAAGGCAGGCAGCAGCACTTAGCAAGCACAGACAACAATTTTTTTCTGTGTAGCTCTTATTTTGCTGTATAGAAGCTGACTCAGCGATTACAATTTAAGATGCCAGCATGGTCTGCTGGTTTTGGTTGGGTAGAATTAATTTTCCTCATAATGGCTAGTCTAGGCTAAGTTTTAGATTTGTGCTGGAAACAGTGTTGACGGTACAGAGATGTTTTCCTTACTGCTGAGCAGTGCTTACACAGAGCCAAGGCCTGTTCTTCTCCTCATCCCACCAACGACCAGGCTGGGAGTGCACAAGGAGTTGGGGGGGACACAGCCAGGACAGCTGACCCCAACTGACCAAAGGGGTATCCCACACTATATGGTGTCATGAGCAGCACAGAAAGCTGGGGAAGAAGAAGAAAAAGGGGACATTGGGAGTGATGATGTTTGTCTTCCCAAGTCACCATTACACATGACAGATCCCTGCTTCCTGGAGGTGGTTGAACACCTACCTGCCTGGCCATGGGTAGTGGTGAATGAATTCCTTGTTCTGCTCTGCTTGCGTACATGACTTTTGCTCTACCCATTACATTGTCTTTACAACAACCCACGAGTTTTCTTACTTTTACCCTTCTAATTTTCTCCGCAATCCTACTGGCAGCAAAGTGAGCGAGGCTCTGTAGGGTTTATTTGCCAGCTGGGGTTAAACCCTGAAACATGGGAAACCCTAAGAAGTGGTTCTGAATTGTGTTTATGCTCCTGCAGGACTGTATTAGCTTCAGAAACCTGTTGTCACTTCAGAGACAATATAACAATATCTATTATACTGCAGAGGGATCAAACCTCAGATATAGGCATTAATGAGCCTCATTCTTACATTCTGGAGGCAAGAAAATCCATGCAGAAGTTTATGGAACTGGGTGCTTTCTTATTCAGGTATGTTCTTGTAGAGCTGAATAGTGGAAATGTCTTTTAATTATGGAATTTTGCTGCTGGTTTTGCTTCTTCCTGTGGAAATATTTTATGAGGTCTTCAAAGGCACTTGTAGAAATTCTGCACTGAAATTTACGTTGACATTTCCTAAGTGAATATGACCAGCAGGGATAAACTTCTCATTTATCTCCTAGTGGATATGCTGTTTCAACGGAGGGAGGAACAAAGAGAGAAAGAAAGAATTAGACCATCCAGATTTGCCTTGAACTAGCTAAATGGCACCTTCTCCAAAGACTCTCTAGAGAAATTTAGCCACAGATGCCCTAGTGCCCACCTGCCATCAAGTAAAAGAAAACTTGCAGAGATGGTGAGTGCTCACAGATAGTTTTGCACCAGGAACAAAGGAAATCTTGAAGACTTTCAGCTGCTAGGAAAATCAATGAAATCTGTGTTGTGCACCTTGTAATATGCTCAAAGTTAATCCTTTTGAGAAAGTCAGCTCCTCCCTCATTTAAAATGGACACCTACAATTAATGCACTCTTCTGAACACTTTAATTTCACCATTAATGGACCTATCTCTCTCCATGATGAGATAAGGAAAATAACAACACTTCATCTGATGCAGATTGTAAGAGTAAAGGCAGTACTTACAAAGCTCTCGGATAATGTAGTGAGGAGAATCATAGAAAAATCTATAAGGAAAATAATGATTCTGCATTGAGCACAAGGCTTGACTGCCATATAATAAAAAGCAAGGTTGATGACTATAAATTCAGAGATTGCAGTCCAGCCTGTGAACCGAAGATAGAATGTTACAAGAGGAAACTGCATAGGATTATATTGTCAAAAACTATGTAAAGGTAAAGTCATTGTCTTTTTATCTTGTTGAACCCTTACCGTGGTCAGCAAGGAAAAGTAGCTTCAGATCTCAAGAAGCTCTGGTTTCACACAGAGTGCGGAGTCAAACCAGGGATCCCAAATGAGCTTATCCAAGTGAGATGACATGTGGTGTCCCTGGAAGGACCATGCACAGGAAAGTAGTGCAGAAACCTTGACTTCACAGAGAAATTTCAAACCTTTGTACTTGCCTTTTGTTGGATATATCTGGACAGGATGTATATGTAACTGTGGCCACTGCAAATAGACCATGAACTAGAAATTTTGTGAGTCTTTGGGATTGATTCAAATATTTTGTATTTCATTCACTAAAACAGAGGGAAAAATTATGTCCAGACTGGAGAAGGAACAAATAGTCCTTCCTGCTTATTAAGATTCATTCTTAAATGTCAGCAATAGTTTTGAAATGAAAGAACATATTAATTGTTTATTTATAAGCAACTTCAACAAAATAAGATTTTGAAACAGCAGTAAGGGGAGGTAAACCAGAGTGCCTTGCTTTCACCAGCTCTTCCTTCTGACATCGGGATTTAACCAGGTTGGCTTTCTGATTATCAGCATCAAAAAATGTCAAGCTACAATTTTGTTAGGGTAGGTGGAAAAAGTAATTTACAGCTTTAGTGATGCATACTTAATCACATGCTGGGGAGAAGCTGCAGTAACCCCATAGCACTGTGATGCATAAAAACATTCATTAATAAGTCCCAAAAATAAAATAAAGCTAATTAAAACTTTGGTGTAAATGTCACGCTGTAAATTTTGGCCAGAATAAAGGATGAAGCAAAACTTTTAAATAATAGTGAAATATATATTTGATGACACTGAAGAGTCTGGTGGGTTGATCTTAACTGGACACCAGGTGCCCACCAAAGCCTCCCGATCACTCCCATCCACGGCTGGACTGGGGAGAGGAAATATACCAAAAGACTCACTGGTCTAGATAAGGACAGGGAGAGATCACTTATCAATTACTGTCACATGCAAGATACAATTCCAGGAACTTGAATTTATTACCAATCAAATTAGCCTAGGATACTAAAAATAAAACCTAAATCTTAAAACACCTTCCTCCCCCACTCCTCTCTTCTTCCTGAGCTCAACTTTACTCTCAAATTTCTCTACCTTCTCCCCCTTCAGGGCTCATGGAATGGGTGTAGGGGTCAGTTCATCACATATTGTTTCTGCTGCTCTTTCCTTCTTAGGGGAGGACTCCTCACACTCTTCCCCTGCCCAGCGTGGATTCCTTTTTTGCAGGGTGCAGCCTTTCAGGAGCAGGCAGCTCCAGTGTGGATCCCTGTGAGGTCACAAGTCCTGCAGCAAACCTGCTCCAGTGCGGGCTCCTCTCTCCATGGAGCCACAGCTCCTGCCAGGACCCTGCTCCAGCATGGGCTGCCCGTGGAGTAACAGCCTCTTTTGGGCATCCCTCTGCTCTGGTGTGGGGATCCTCCATGGGCTGCAGAGGGAATCTGCTCCACTGTGGACCTCCATGGGCTGCAGGGACACAGGGGCCACTGCTGCCTCACCGTGGTCTGCACCATGGGCTGCTAGCCATAATCTTCAACAGGAACATTCATGATGGCTTTTTGTCATCCTGTTCAGAGTTCACAGGTTACCTTCCTGGTCTTTCACAGGAACATATGCAGAACGCAGCTCCTCCATGATTCTGTAGTTGTATTCCAGAGTGCAGCACCTCCCATACAGGAGGAGATGTTAACACACCACTTTCCCTGGGAAGGAAGTAGGGGTGAAAGAGCAGCAATGATTGCAGGAGATGGAGTGTAATTCGTTTTTCAAGAGTCATAGTACCAATTCTGCCATTTATCTCACCAAGTCATAATGTCACAAGCATTTCAGCTTTCTGAATCTATTATTTCGAAGACTTTTTTCAAACTGTTCCATTTTTCTGAGGCTGAGCTTTGTTCTTTGGAAGAGTGCTTCAAAGTGCAATTCCTTTGATACGCACATACAATGACTACTTGAAGTAAAACAGGAAATACCAAAGTGTAAGGGTGTCCACATTAGTCTCATATATGTGCAAAATTGTCTGTGTGTGTCAAACCAGCACACTTATGGAAATCTGATAAATAAAACTAAGGAGAATTGGGGGAGGGGAGGGGGAATGGTAAAGTGAAGGGGAAACAGAAGGCGAAGGCAAAGGGGAATTGTTGAGGCAGAGCGAAAGGGAGAGAGAATAAAAACTCTGGTCCATACACCCAGAAGAATAATTTGTTTCTGATCTCAAACTTGGAATTCAGTTCAGCTCTGTACACTCTAGTAAGCACCATTGTCATTAAGACATATGTGGGGAATGTTGCACAAGAAGCTGCTCCAGCAGACCTGAAAGAGAGCACGAACATCCTGACCCTCAACAGCTGCAGACCATGAGAGAAGTGAGCAAGACAAGTCAAGAGGAGTCAAACTTAGAACACCAAGATAATGTCCGAGAACTGTAGACATGAAACAAAGAAGTTACTGAAGACAAAGATGAGATATTGCACCCAGGACTTTCCCAGGAGCTAATGAAAGTCTCCAATATGGACTGAGGGGACAAAGAACGTGTGTTCAGGGAAAATGGAAAGTAATAATGTAGCAGAAAGTGGTAACAGAAAAATGTGCTTATACATCTGGGTACAAATAAGTTGTTCAAGCAAAGGTGCATGATCAGTAATGTCATTGTCTGGGAAAAGCGTTATGATGTTGTGGAAAGTACCGGAAAGAAACTAACCAATATTAACAGTTACTAACTGCTAGACAGGGGTCTATAAAAGCCTGTAAGCTCAATAAACGATTTCAGTTGCACCACAACTGGGGTCCATGCCTCAGTTGCCTCAGACATAAGCTGGAAAGGGCATATGTTTCATCAGTTACATCCAAGTAATGCTGCTGAGAGCTTCACAAATGTACAAAGGAGAAAATAGACCCCAAGATTTTAGTATAAGGATTAAATATTCTTCCATTAATTGAATTTCAATCAGTCTGTCCTAATTTTGAACCATTTAAAGTACATTTTATGGTTTCAAATAATTTTTCTGCTTAGAGAACTCAAAACTAACTGTAATTTTTTTTAATAAGTAATAATTTGTAGTCAATTGTTCCCAAATGGAAATGAGTTAATTTTCCCCATTTGGAAAATATGTAAAACTAGATCAGCTTCCTTCATTTATATAAGCAGATATTATTCTTGCTTTTAATTTTAATTCTTTTTTATAGTACGTATAGAACTATTGAAGTTCACTTGAACCTTGAATGGCCTCTTAACAGGTGTCCTGGGTTTAGCAGTGGCAGTAAACTACTAAAGCATTTCTGATAGAGTCTATCCTAATGAATTCATACAAATCAGTGCAGTTTACTGTTGCTAATGCTTTAAAATGATCCTAGCAATATACTTCCTCTTAAATGTTTCATTAGTAGTGTTGTATCTTCATGTGTCAGTGGTCATCAGACATTATCTTTGGGCCTTAAGACATAAGAAATTCTTACTGAGAGAATTCAGAGTTTGTAACAAGCTCTGAAAATTAGATGAATTTAGGTATTTAATTAATGAAATTCATCACTTCTCATTTAGCATTGTGTAGGTTTTTTTATCTAGTTTTTTTTTTTGTCACTTTTGTGTCATCACTTAGCATACATTTAAAATGCATGTGTCTTGCCTCTAATCAAAATGTTTATATCTGGAACCTACTTTTAGAAATACTAATAAACCCCATATGTAAGACCAAAACATCATTGACAGAATACACCAAAAGTGTTCCTTTTATGAGATTCCTCTAGGTTACTCCTCCAGATATTGAAACTTTCATCAGTACGAAAGGAAGAGGGAATTGGTTCCTTTGCATAATACTTTCATTGAAGCCCTGTGATCACTCCTGACTTCAAAGGGCGCCTTTACCACCCATCTCTCAAAAGCATTTTGTCTGGCTCCATATGGGAATGAAACCCCTCCTTCAGGGAAACACAGCTGTACAGGAAAGGTGGGAGAACAGCTAGCCCCTTACCCACAGTAAATGACTGAAACACTGAGAGCTCTTGCCCTGCCTGACCACACAGACAGACATTCACATCGATTTTATCATTCAGAGTCAGGGAGAAAGGCAGAAAGATGCTGGAAAGGAAAACATCTCCATGCCTGTTCATCATAGCATCCTGACTATCATTTTATTTGGCTTGAGCCTTTCTGTCGTGTTTACAGAGTATGAGGAAGACACTCTCCAACTGAGTCCACAGGTTTTGTTAGGGTATCTGACTGAGCTCTATGTAAATGAAATAAGGAGTTTGAAGGTCCATCTGATATTCTGTTAGATTATAATATATGAAATGAAAATCCTACATTTTCAACTTTATAAACATTTTAGGGAACCATCTATCAAGTGCAATCTGGAAAATTGTTTGGCTCAGCATGTGAGGGCAATGAGTTCATCTCAGCATCAGTGATTGAATTGGTAGTTTGGGACTGATTAGTCTGAGCAAGAACTTAAATGAAATAAATTATTTGTGACTTTGGGAGAGGTAGCAATATCAATAATGCAATTCCCTACAGCAAAAAAATAAAAGTTAATGTAGAGGCACTTACTTTACTGGCCTGTATGATAGCAAAAGAAAAAATAAAGTCTACAGTGACTGATGCATTTCAAAATAAACTCCAAAGTAACTATTTAGGTATGTGACATCACATTAAAATGAGATTTCTTGCTCAAGGAGAGATGACACAAAAGTCTGTTTTACATTCCAGTCAACAAATGTTGTGTTTTACAGTGTGGCAAAAGTCGCTTGCCAGAGTTATTTATGAATGCAACATCCTTGACAAAGGGATTAAAATGTGAATAAGGTAATGATAAGGAAGAAGACATGTTAATTAATGGTATATCCTCCTCAGAATATATTGCTTATCTGCATTAGCATTATAAATAATTGAGTAACCCCTTGAGGCAAACATCCAGAGACTGTTTATAAAAGTAGTACCTTAAAAAAAAAAAATCTGAATAAATGTCTATAGTAAGGGGAGTGGGAATGTACGGTTGCAAAGCAAAGGTCAGTAAAACCAAATATACTGCAGGGTTCAGTCCTTCTGTTGTACTTTACTAGATATTATACCACTATTCTGTAGTGATTGGTTTTGCAAGGAGATTGAAGTACAGTTGACCTCCTCCTCCTTCCAGCATTAAATTTTGAATTTAAAATGCTGAAATGCAGTTGGCTATTAGATAAAATTGCACTGTAAAGGGTATTAGCTGAATCAATGCTTATTTCTATGTCTTGCACATCAGTTATTTCCCTAATATTCACACATTGCATGTAGCTTTTCACACATTGCATGTAGCTTTTTCCTTCAAGATGTGAAAGGGTTAAATTACAGGGGTTTTGGGGATGTATATATATATATATATATATATATGGTACTCAGACAGCAGGGACTGTGACTTTGAAGTCCAGAAGAGGGTGATGGGTAGCAAGACCAAAAGTACTGCCTAGGAGGTCAAATGAATTTGGAGAAGTTTAGGAAAGTAAGTGTGTGCATATGTTTATTTGTTTTATCTGAAGAAAGGAAGACCTGTGTGACTGCTTTGCTTCTCATCATCCCTTTTCTCATAATAACATTCCTTTTTGGTCAGCTTTCACTGAATTTGACAGACAGAAGAGGTCTTCAGGAAACAAAGTTCCCATATATTTAATACCTTTGACAGCTAAGGAAAGAATTGTAACTCTAATACTGGCACTACCAGTTTTAGAGAGAGAAGTAGGGAGAACAGCCATATCCATTTTGTCTGGCAGCTGCCTGGTGGCCGGGATGACTACTTGCAGTACAGTCTAGCCATAATCAGCGCTGCCCTCACTTGTTTGACATGCCAAAGATGAAGAAGGAAGGACCATGTAACAGGAAGTGTATGTGCCACAATGGGCATTAAGGAAGCCCCAATTACTGCACTGATCATATCATGCAAGCCATGGAAAGACTGACAGGAGTACACTCGCTCTCTTTGCAAACACTTCTTTATACCTTCTTTTTTTAATACAGTATCAATTTTGCTCTGTCGTATCTTTCCTTTATAAACTCTAACCATGGAGAAAAAGAAGACACGTGGAAAAATCAGTTGAATTCATAAGTTAAGAATCTGGGGAGCAGGAACAGGCAGGATGGTATAAGAAATGGCTTTCTACATGTTGCAGGCAGAAAACTGTAAAAATATGGCCACTGCCTTGTGGGATATAGGGAGGAAGGGTGAAGCATCTTGGCACAGCAGTCCAGAAGATTAAGCAGCTCCCTTGCCAGCACAAGAATAACAGAAAAGAGGCACATGAGGGCAGAGCAGGTGAGAAGGCAAAGGCAGCAGGTTGTGCAACATAGTAGGAAAAAAGTGGGTGCTGTTGAATAGAAGCTGTAGTGAAGACTTCCCTCTCTTGCAAGTCTCAGATCTCTTCCACTGGAGCACAATAGAGAGATTTGCCTCCAAGAACTATTGTAGGAAATCTGGTAATCCTATTGCAGATAAACCTCAACTGCTGTTGCTGCTATTTCCACTCACACTTGGAAATCATCCAGGAAAATGACAGGCTGCAAAAAAGCTTAGCAGTCGTTGTTTGTCATCCTAATAAATTGAAGAGACTCTTGAGCATTACAAAGGAATTGTTTTGCCTCTCTTTGTCACCTCCTGTAGAATCAATGATTTTAAAAGACCTAGACCTGTTTCAGTACCCTGAAGAGCTAAGACATTGTCAGTGATTGCACTGCGGCAGCTGCATGTTTCACCTACACAGCGCTGGTGTGCAAACAGCGCAGGTGATTTAAATAGAAGCCTCACGTGAGAGCAAACAGGGAAAAATGCATAAGTGGCAACTTGGTCTATCCAAGTATAAAAGCATGAGCTTAACTTTAGACTCTCAGTTTTAGCAAGGCGTAATCCACTGGACTGATTCACCTTCTTAAAGGTAAGCATATGCCTAAATGCTTTGCTGTATGGGGTGTGTTTAAGGAACGCATTACATTCTCAGTTACTTCATTTACACTGATTAAAATGGTACGTCATTTGTGTGAGATACAGTTTTAGCAAATGGAAGAATAAGATGGAACACAGTGAAAGTAAAAGCCTGTGAAGATGATTTGTGTAGCAGTTGTCTAGTTTGCTCAGTATCTCTTGGAAAATCCCCTGGCGAACCATGGCAAAACTCAAACTGTAGCAGGTTATCTGGACTCCAAAGTATTTAATCTGTCGTTTCTGCAATACAGCTCCCCATGTCTCAGGTGTTGCTTTGTTTCAGAGACAGGTTAAAGAAAAGATAATGAACAGTTAAGAAATGCTTGTCTTCTATTCAGCCTGTTTTTCTTTCTGTTTTAGTGTTTCTAGGGTGTTTTTCTGTTACTGTCTGCTGTGGTAGGAGTCCTGAATGCTAGCTGTTTTCAGCCACTTGATTCAGCTCCAGGAAGTTGCGCTGAGGAAATTACTGTAACATGCGAAAATGGTGCAACAAGTATATTTTACACTCTCCCTGAATCAGATGGGTGAAAGCAAATCAAGTTTTGCACTGACTTGCTCAAAACAGTGAGCACAAAATTGGTATATGAGCTTTTAGGCTGATTGCAATATAAAAAATACAGAAATGTCATGTATTTGAGCAATGCACAAATATAGCCAAAGTATTTTCTGCCATTATCAAAAATATGGAATTTTCAACCACAGCACGTGAAGTTAAGTCTTTGAAGAATGCTGTGTAATACATGTCACATTATACACATTTTGAAACTAGTCAAGGACTGTTGCCAGATGGGCAGGAATGATCTCCAACCACTTATTACCTAGGAGTATACAAGTGACTGTGTCCTAGCAGTCTGAAGTGGGAATATAGTTCAGTTCTATCAGTGATTTGCTCTCTGCATTGAAATATCTTTTCTTTCTTTTCTTTGCCTATTCTTTCCCCTGTGAAGCTGGGCAATCCTCATTTCTTGTCAGTCTTTCAGCTGATAAATCTGTAGGCTGCTGTTATTTTCCCATCCTGTATTTATACTGATTATTAGTGATCCATCCGGTCTCAGAATCTCGCAATATGTTTTTACAGCACTCTGAAAACTCTTTTGTTTTTGAAAGTAACCACCCAAATGATGCTGTTGATAATCTACACGCAACCATTCATCCAGGTGTGGCCTTCCCAGTAGGAAAGCTGTTTCATCTATTGGCAGACCTCACCGCTAAATGGCAGTAATGACCACGGAAAAGCTAGCTGGCAACAGCATCACCACCCCATTCCCCCAGCGTCAGTTAAGTGACCTTCAAGTACACCCAGAGATACCTATGTGCAGAAACGGTGTTTCAGTCTGCTTTGCGGTTGCCTCTTTAACTAGCTGGTTGCTCCTGAACTCAGTCTTCCCTCCTTCTGGTACCCCCAGGCACTGAGCAGTGGGGCAAATACAGAACATCTCAGGGGCTGCTTTAAACACCCCTGACTAGTCGCACCAGCACCTGGGGTTTCTGGATTTCGGTGGAACAGGCATTGCAGGCTCTGGGAATCTGCTATATCAGACAGTTTCTCTTCAGGACAAACCTGTTAGGTAGCATTCATTCTTTATCAACGTGCAACAGGGAACAGCTTCAGGGCTGGGACATGCCCTGGGACAGGGTGGAAGAGTGCTTTAGTGCTTTAGATGCCACTGTGGCATCAGAGTGGGAGAAGGGAAACATTTATAAATGTTTGGTGAAATTCCCCTCTCAAAAATGCAGGAAAATTCATGTTATATAGAGCAGCTTCTAGATTTCACTCTTTCACAGAACAACAATCATGAAAAAGCAGCCATGGAAAATGATTGGTTGTAGCAGCAACCTCTAAATTTACCTTTGTACCTTTATATTGCAGGAGACAACTTCGGAACACTACAGGGTTCACACATGTCAATGCACCCTCTATTTCAAATGTCATGCTTGAATGCCTCAGGCCTAATTGTTGGTTCAGTTGTCATAAACCATGGGGAATGTTGACTGAAGGTCTCATGGCAAAGGAGGATAGGAGCATTGTGCTTTAAGTTCCCTAGGGCATATGGGACAAAGGCTTCCCTGTTTCAAGCAGAGTAAACTCATCAAGTCCACATTGTTTCAAGTTGGGTTTTAACCTGGAATCAGAAATGGTTAGAATGAATGAAAGCACAAAAAGATAAGTGATTTATAACCCTGTGGGGAAAAATTGCATTAAATGCAATAAGAAACTGAGAAATGAAATATCTTTCTTTGATTATTTTTCTTCTGCACTCATCTATATATGGTGATTGTTGTCATCGCTGCTTTGTAAAGACAGACTGAATTTTATCACTACATAATTAAGGTTTAGGTGTTGGTTTTTTGGGTGGAAGGGTTTGTTCTTTGATTTTCTGGGGATTTTTTACCCTATGAAAAAAGGAAAACAGAAAAACTATGCTGAAGGAATATCACAACATGACTGCTTGCATTTTTTTTTAATTTCTTTTTTATTTAATCAAGGAATAAAAAGGCTCAAGAATTTTATCAAGAATCCTGCAATGGAAAATAGAAAGTGTTTCACATTGTTCATTCATGACTTTTTCTGCTGTAATTAAGCAGCTAATGCTCCAGATGGCTTAGTTTTCAAAATTAGTAAATTTCAGCTCTGCTGAACATTTTATTTTAAAACATACAAAATGCTAACCAGAAACTTTTAGTAACTTCAGTTGTAAAATGTCCCAAAGCACTGGAGGCTTTGTGACACTTGGCACATGGGGCAGGGACGTAGGGTCCCAAACTGTGCTCTATGTAACACTGTGCCAGCTGGTTAATGCAGTTCCCAGGATCCAGTCCATGCCCAGCAGTCCCTCTGGTGCGGATTCAGCATTTCTCCCAGTTGGGCACTGCCTGTCTTCTTTGCATAAGTTTTGATGGGTAGGCTGAGATTTTGGCACAGAATATTTGAAGAGAGATATCTGGCCGTAACACTCCAGTCAAAATGAGGGTCCTGCTTGTTGCTTAGGACAAATATGTGCAACACCACCAGCATCAGCATTAAAGCAGTTTACCACAGTTGTTCTTGGAGGTCAAATGAACTGAGTTCCCATTTGTTCTCTGTCTGTGTCAACCATCTGCTTGCTTTGGAAAGGAGTGTGCAGATAGATGGCATATTCTTATCCTGCACACTCAGGCCTGAGATGCAGCTAGCCTATGCTGGAACTTGCTAGAGGATTTGTGCTGCCTTGCATGATTCTCTAGACCAAATTGAGAAGTTTAAGTTCAAATTTTTTATCAGCAACTTAATGTAACCTAGGACAGAAAATATTCCTCTGACTTTTCTGAGCAACCTTTTCTTATAATGGTATGCGTGTGTGAAAGTAGTGCTTAATGGACGAGATGTTATTTCATGTTTTCTCATGGTTTGTTCCTGAGGATAAACGACTTAAAAAAAAAAAAAAGCATTAAACCTGTAGAAGTCTTCAGGCATTTCTTCATCTCCTGTACCATTCTTTTTTGATGGATCACTTGTTGGCAGCTTCTGTCATGTAGCTCCAAACTTAAAATATCTCAGAAGTCTGAGCCTACTAAAAGGTACATTGCTTATGTACCAATATCTTTGCTAAAAGCAGGGCACTTAGTAGTAAGGCCAGTGGAAAAACAAGCATTGCTTCTTCCCCAGAGCTTATGGTGTGAAAGAAAAGGCATTCCAGGGGAGTGTGGGGAAGATTTGGAAAGCAAGAGCTAGCCCACAATATGGATTTATGAAGGCTTCATGAATTAGATTAATTTTTAAAGCCACTAAAGATATGAGTGAAGTTCTTAGTAACCTCATTGATCTTGTGTATCTCATATAAACACCCAGCACTGAACTGGGTGTACTGCCTTTTCTGGGTCACAGAAGACATAAAGCATTCTCATCATCACTAGTTTCTTAAAGGTAACTCTCCCATAGTGCCAGGACACAGCCAGTTGTTTGTATTCTCACATTCCTGAGCTGATAGCACCAAATGACTGCAAATACCTTGCACTGGAAAAAAAAAAAAAATCACTTCGTGGAATTTATTCTGGGCAGACTACAACCTTAGCTTACCTTCCCTTGGCAGCATTGCTGCCTGACTGTTCACTCACAGCCCCAAGAATAGCAGAGAAGGTGTACAGCATATTTGCTTAGTGTCAGTGTCCAGAGGCCTTCGAGGGCCACTGAAGTAATCCAGATTTGTCTTTTCCTCAGCTCTCCAGCAGCTGGAAGAAACATGCTATGTGAGGTGGTGTGTGAGGCCAGCATTACCTGACAATTTAATTTTGCAGGTAGAACTCTCCAGGTCTGGATTTATAGTTCCCACATGTTGGCCCATCAGCATGAAGCTGTTGCCACACAATCAGTATTCTGGGTCACTGTTTGTGCCTTTTCAAATGAAGGCTGCTCTCACTATCAGACTGAGCTGATTACAAGCCACCTTGGGCTACACCTTCTAGTTTCATCCCGTATTTTTATGTGCAGGTCAGTTATAGCCATATTTTTACCATATTTCCTGGGAAATGGCATTCATGAAAGAGCTTTGAGATTTATCCACCAAGCCAACCACCTGTTTCTGCTTCTGAAAACAGGCTTATTGTAAATTATTCAAACCACAAATGTGAGCACAGGGAAAAGGATTGTTTGATTTACTGTAAGGCCACCATGAGATTTCTTTCAAGATCTGATAAACAGGCTTCTAAAAGATCTTAAAAAGCATCTACAGGGCCAGGACTTATGTTTACCCGTTAGACTCTTAGCCCACTTATGAATGGCTGTACTTAAACAAAAATTATTGCTTTCCAAGGTCATGGCCCTTTGTGGTGGGCTTTGCATCCTGCACAAGGAATGGTCTGTGTAGTTAGGGATCAGAGCTGTGGGGCATTGGGCAGGCATAGAAACTGTGCGACTATGGGAGCAGTGTAGGAGTAACTTGCAGATTTAGGGAAGAAATAATAACTTCTAGTTGATGCTGGAACTGCTGAAAGCAGAGAGTGGGAGCAGAGAATGAAAAAGGCAATTCTCTAAAGGATTCCCATTTAAAGATGTCAGCAGCAAGGGCTGCCAGAAGAGTATTAGAAGTGTAGAGACTCAGTAACAGCCGGAAGTGATAATGGAGGCCCTGATAGCAGGCTGGGAGTTTCACTTGGGTAGTTCCTTCCAGCTGCTGTGGAAGAGGTAGAAACTGAAGCACAGAAGAGACAGAGTCAGCATACTGACAAGCCTATACTGCACCATCAAAGCAGCTCAGGAGGCTTTGGTTCCTAGATCCACATCTTGCTGCCTCTCCTTTGCTGTGTCTCACAATATTCAAGTGCTTGTGAGATCAAGAGCAGGACCTGGCAGCTGGAGCATTTGGTGAGAGGGGAGGCCTGGGAGCTCTTCTGCAGCCAGCCCATCCCTCTGGCCCTGTGCTGTGGTATAATGCATTCAGTGAATGCCATGATTAACTTCACTCTGTCTATTCCACAGCATTTTTGTCATCGCTTGCCCTTGTGTTGACAGCAGGACTGCTTCTATAATCCTACACCTCCTGGGTGGCTTCAAACGTTTCTGCTTTTGCCTACTTAGAAGACAAAAAAACCTCCCACCCAAAACAATGAAACACCAAAACAAACCAAAACCCCCCAAAAAACCCAAACAAACAAACAAACATACAAGCAAAAAACAACCCCTCCACAAAAAAAAAAAAAGAGCAATTTCTTCTTTCAGACAAAATCAGGAACAGTCAGAGCCAATCCTAGACACAGTGAACTGTTAAAATGTTATGATAAAATGTAAAACATTCTAGCTAGAAACACCTGTTTAATTATTCTGTTGGGGAGCTGAGGCTCCAGCTTCAGGAAGATTGGTTTCCAGCTCAGGTCAAGCATAAATTAGCTGATTTTGAAGTGCATCACTCTTATTGCTAGGATTTTTATGTAAGAATATTCCTAGAACGCTCTTCTATGTCTTTTTGTCTCTTTTATAGTCCTCCTAAACTGCTGAATTACCAGTGAAGGACTAAAATCTTATAAATTTACTGAAACTTAATTCAGAATAACTGAAGTGTGACAACACAGGCTTTACTCCTATGGATCTTTCAAAGTGTCTCTTTTTGTGAACAATGCCACCGCATCGAATTCACCCTCTTTAATGATGCTTTACATATCTTGCAGTCAACAAAGGTGCTCAGAAAACACCTTAACCATTTCAGATCTCTTTTGAGTCACTCAGATCTCTAAATCTACCACAGTTCACCCATCATCAGTTAAAAGATAATCTAACAAGCCCTGAGGTAGCCCAACAAACTTTGATATAGCAAAACTTGGCAAATGTCTTTCACCATTCCAGTAAAGCTCAGGAGTTAGAAAAATCTGAAGATCTGCTGCCTGGAATGGAGTATTCAGTGTTTGTTCCAGTTTGAATGACTGAGAGATTCAGTGATTTATGTATATTGTCTAGTTTGGTGGTTCTCAAAAAAATAAGTGTACATTTAAGAAGAAATCATACCACAAAACCTGTGAGCATCTACTTCCTTTCCAGCCTTAAACTCGTGTGTGCTCAAAGGAAATTGCAAAATATTCTTGTTTCTGAGCTATAAAAGTGAAACCTACAGGTGCTGTTCTGGATGATTTGTATTACTTAAAAAAAAAAAATGTATTTTACATTTTGAGGAGATTTCACCACACTTACTGCTTTGATTTATCATCTGTCTATTTCAATATTAAATACTGTTCATTATAACATGGGACTAAGAAGGAACGATTAATATTCACAATAGTGACAGCTTTGGGACAAGTTATTCAGGCAAGCCTAACATTAATTGTTGAGTGTTCTGTCTTCATGGGCACCGCACAGGCCCCTGGCAGGTCTGGTGATCATCTCCGCTGAGCCTCGGGAAAGACCATGCCTGAAGGAGAGGCAGAATTGTTCTTTGATCTTCTGAGCAGTCAGGGAGCTGCCCATGCTTAGCTTTAGTCGAAGAATGAAGCTGTGTGCTTGAGTGCTTTCAATGGCATGTTTTAATGACTTGATGCTCTTCGAGGTCACCTGAAGGAGCATGACTAAGCCTTGTTGCTCATCTGGGTACTTTTTCAGGGCCCTGTTTCTATCTGGGTAGTTAACAAGCAGCAGTATTTGCAAAATACTATAGAGTACATGTTTAAGACCAACAACTAAATCGCATAGAAGAACTTGTTAGAGAATGAGTTTCCACCTAACTTTGTTTTAATTCTTAATAGAGAGTGGGTAGAAAAAGTTGGCATTCAGAAATGATTCATGAGGTTCACTTGGGAGGGGAAACTGTTTTGTTAAAAAAGCTGTGGTCACATTCCAGCCCTCAAAATATCTGTATAAACATTGCAATATTTAACATTATTGAAGGCCATTTCAAAGTAAAAATAAATAAAATGGTGCAATATGCCATTTTTATGTTTTTAAAACAATTCTGTTTCTAAAACAAATGCTGGTCTATGAAATGCTGTTTAAAAGTTATCAGCTTTACTGAAAAGCCTGTTTCTGGGGCAACCCTATTTGATTTACACATTCTGAACAAATTTTCTCTGCAGAACTTTCATGCTATTACCCTCTATTGCACTCTGCAGTCACAGCCTCTTCAGTACCTATTAGTCTCCTATCCTTCCTAAAGTGCTCTGTAGTAAGTCAAAGTAAATGGGTAGGGAGAAATGGCCTTTAATATTTTACTGAGCAAACCTGGCTGTAACCAGCCTCCTGTCACGCAGTCTTGGTTCTTGAAGTGTGCTTCATTAATTCTTCAGTATGTCCTGTGATATCCTTTCTGATCATTGTAGGATAAAGTTCATTTCCTTCACACTTTTTTGGAGCTCTTTGAGGTGGTTTTCATTTTTGTTTCCAGATGTACCAAGAGTTTTGGGCTTCTAAGTCAAATGTGGTTTAAATCTCCCTTCCATTCAGGAAATGAAGAAAATAATCCATGGCCATGCTTATGTAAAGCACATCATTTGTCTCCCAAGTGCTTGCAATAGAGTCAGGGAAAGCAACTGAGAACTGGTTGTCCTTAACAATGAAACTTTCTCATTTCCAGCCTAGGACCCTTTGCGGGGCTGCAGTCCCTTCTCCAAAGCAACTTCAAAACATTTTATGTGTCATTGTGTCAGTCAAGTCAGTTTGTTAAGTTAAAAGACAACAGGGATATATGAGGGAGGTGGAAACTGCAGTGTTTCCCACCCCTCAGAAACATTTGGTTCTGAAGCACAAAAGTGAATATGATTTCATCTCAAAGTTTAAGGATGCGTCCAGTCCCAAACTGTGCCAGCATGTTTCTGCCCTCTCCAGATCATTAGTGGGGCACCCAGCTTCAGTCAAGACTGTAGCAAGAAAGTGGGAGGAGAAACGTCCTTGGGGTGGTCTGGGAGGGAGGGTCTGGGAACAGCAGGATGTGAGCCCGTCCGCCCCCAGGCCCCCAGCATGAGTCATCCCGCAGCTGCTGCAGCCTCTCTAGCAGCAGACACTTGTTGAGTTGCTTTCTAACCCAGTGACCTGGGAAGCACTGTGTAACCTTTGTGAAATTCAGACAGTCTGGATCAGAGCTGAACATCAGGCAAACCTTTTTTTTTTCTTTCTTTCACACATGTATATGAACACCTCATTCATAACTGGTTATTTAGCTGGGCAGGGGGAACCTTAATATTTCTAAAACATGAACAAACTGATATCTTAGAGGAATATGTTCAAAGCTAGGTTTAGATTTACTCACTGTGTGAGTCAGTAAGCTCTTAGAAAATGCAGGTACTGATATATGGTTTCAAGTAAATTTAACTGTTTGTCCTGTTACCCCATGCATGGACACATACTCAATTATTATTAGTATGATAGTCTGACTTCGGAAACTGGTAAGCACTCTACTTCTTAATGAGAAAAGACCTTATAAAACAATAAATGAAGAGGACAGTAACAAAAATAAAACAGCAGAATACAGCATCTGGGGGGAAGTTGCTGCTGCAATTTGAAATACCTTTCTCCTCATAGCTGCCTGGGATGGGTTTGGCCATAGGAGTTCTCTGAAGCAGCTGAGGTCTCCAGTGTTCAAAAGAATTTAAAATGTCTCTGTTCCTAATTTAATTCTGGAAAAAGTAAAGAATAGGTAGGATTTCAGGATGTAATCTCTAAGAGCCAAAATTGCTCAAGAAACAAGCGAAAATTCAAACGTGGAATGTTCCTGTCCTGACTTCACTAGGTATCAGAACAACCAGACAAACAGCCAAAATCAAACTTAGTGTAAGAGTAAAATTTTATGATCCAAGAAATAGAGATTAGTAGATAATAAAAATTTCAAGATTCATATGATATACAAATTACTCTGTTATATGTGGTTAGAAGAAAATAGACTTCCATGTAGACCCATATATGATTTGTTGGCAGTACCCCATTCCTCAAACCTGAAAAAAGAATAGACCTTCACAATGCATAGCTATACCTCACTGCAGTGTATTTCAGTGCTTGTGACTCTGGACTATAAGTAGTAAATTTATATTATTCCATATTATTAAAATGCTTCATATCCTAACGAGTAACTTAGCCAGCCAGGTCAGCGAAAATACATCTGAGCTTCCCTCTGAAAATTTTCATTAGGGTAATAATAAAGAAAGAAACCAGATTATGACTAATTCCTTCTAAACTATCCCAAAAGGTTTAATGATTACAATATTTTAGCTCTGGGCCTGACTTTACAACGTGTGAAAGAAGAACATTCATTAAGCATCTAACGTATAAAAAAAGTCTTTCATGTGGTTGCAAGGTACATACATCATAAAATAAAGTACTGCATCCAAGCTGATAAGGTAAATATAAGTTGTAAGACTTGGCTGCTTCTCAAACAAGATATATTTTAAAACACCACTACTTCCAAAACTTAAAAAATAATGAAATGGTTTAAAAACATAGAGCCTCACATAGCATGTAGATTACAATAAAAACAATCATAATCCAACATACTCACAGGTAGTGGTTAAATTAATTTTAAGACTCATAAAATCCCTTCAAAAAATAAACAAAATGGCTTGACCTTCAGAAACATAGAGAATTAGCCATGTAAACCCTATCCAAGTCTCCTTGAAACTGCAGTTGCATTCTGTGGGCTTTAAAACACTTTACGGCTTAAGTTTCTTATTTTTAACTTTGCATATTTGATTCCACCATTTAACTAACTACCACTTTAAAGACAGCTCATTAGATGGCCAAAATGATTGACTGATCATTTCAATCTTTTTGCACGTGATAAGTCCGGGGTACATTGTTTTCTTTTAATTACGGAAATTGTACGTATACAAGGCAGACTGTCTGAATGTTAACATCGGTTAATTGTACTCTATATCAGTCCTCATTTTCTCAATAAAGTGTGTAATATTCGTTTGCTTCACCTCCAGTCTGCATAGAAACACATCACTTTACTGTGCAGCTGCAAATCCATTGCATCTTTATCATTTTTGACACGCTGCTTTCTCCACTGAAAACATGTCTCAGACTACAGAAAACATCTGTCTGTTGATGAATACTCTGCAATGACGTATGTGTGTTCCTTGTAATTTCTGGTCTTTGCTGATATAGAGCATTCTATTTTGCAGAAAATTTCTTTCTCTGTATCTTTACTTCTGAAATGAAGTCTATTGTCTTGGCCCATAGAAATAAATCTGTGAAAGCTAATAGTTTTTTGTGTTTATTTCCACAAGTAATTATTTGTCCCTATCCACCCATATTC
Source organism: Pezoporus flaviventris (assembly GCF_033815535.1). Taxonomy (NCBI): domain Eukaryota; kingdom Metazoa; phylum Chordata; class Aves; order Psittaciformes; family Psittacidae; genus Pezoporus; species Pezoporus flaviventris. The sequence goes on from NW_026892598.1 coordinate 3,756,098, forward strand.
CTAAAATAACACACAGGCAGGAAACACACTAAGCTGCACTACCTTCTGTTCTATGCACCATTCGTTCCGGTAAGGGTAAGAAAACTACCTGAAAAGTTGACCTGAATTTTGGGTATCTCTGGCAAGATACATAGAAGTAGAACATATCCAAATGTCTAACTGTGTTTGGCACTCCTGTTACTCATATCATCCCTACAGGAACAAGTTAACCACTGGACCAAAGAGCACAGTCTGTCTGCTGCTGTCTGTCACAGACCTCACCCTTTCCCAAAGACTGTAAGATGCGCAGAGCTTCAGGTATCCACCTCCAACCAAATGTAGCGATTTTTTCAATGTCCCATAAAACACAAGTCATTTGAAACTTCTCTCAAAGATGTGCACTAGAAATTCCCAATTATTGTGCCTATTAGTCATGGTGTTCTCAGCAATCTCAATCTTTAGTATTGCGGGGCTCGCAGGTAGACGTGAATTAATTATGTGTTTGCATATCATGCTGCTTTCAGCATCTCTGGCCCATAGATGCTTTAAACCAGTATAGGGAAGCAGAAATACAGATCCCATGTCAAGACTCTTCTTTTCCAGTAAATACACAGCTTAGGAACCAGAAAGTTGCCCAGTTTTTGTTGAACTACAGGGTGGTTTTGTACGTCGATAAAGACATGTCTGTGTTAACTGTTCCTGATCTTTTTTTTCTTTTCTGTGTTTTGCACAAAAGAGTGGACTCCATTTAACCATAGGTGTAAACCTTTTTTAACCATGGTAGACTTATATGTCATAGCTTTTGGAGAAGCAAACAGAAAGTTTAATTAAAACAGAGCTCAGTCAGATTGAACTTGCAACCTTTGAAATAAGAAGTAGGACTTTTATCCATTTGGCTACCTGGTCTCCACAGGAATGTATATATACATATATATATATATATATGAGAGTTTACTAGCTGCGCTTTTGTTCACTGAAAGTAATAGAAATCTGGAGAGAATAAAACATTGAGAATAATTTTAAAAATCAAATATAAGTAGTATTCAGTTCAAACAAAAACCTATTCCCCAATTCATACAAAGATCTCAGTGCATAGAAAAATTAATGAAGGTTAGATTTGCAGTAATAGTCTGTTATTTTGCTTGAACCAAAGATATTTGAATATCTTTAAGGACCAAATACTAGGACTATTCAGTACATCAGCTACTGATTTCAATGGGATCAAAGTTTGGCCCCTGATGCCCTATTTTGGCATTCTAATGAATTTATTGTTTGACTGCTTTGAAAAGTCTCTTGGAAGAGAGCTTCTGCAAATACAATAGTTCAGTAATTTAGGGCCATTTTTTCCCCCTCTATGCAGTATTAGTTGCACTTTCAGCTATTGTGGAATAGAAATATTATTCAGCGAAAGAGCTATATTAAAAATTATGAAGTGAAGTTAATTAAAAGTTAGCTGTAAATGCTGACTGCAAACAAAACTCACTCTTTACTTCAGAACTCTATGTGTAAACAAAATGTAATGAAAAGTGAAGCTAATCTACCCTTTTATCAGAAAAAAAAATGATCTGAAAGTGAGTTACATACTCCTTTAGTACTTAATCCATAGATATATGCAGAAAGATGGCACCAATAAAATGACCTTGGGATATGGGTGTGACTGGGTCTATGCAAGACCATCAGAGGAGTAGTATTTTAGAGTTTGATATTAAAGTTCACATCTAAATATGAATTATTCCTTGGGATGTGAGACAATATTTAGGGCCTAGAAAAGGGTATACATCCATGTACATCCTAGCTTGTTTATGCAAATTCTGTAAGAATAATACAGTTTTTCTCTGTGACTGATTTTGTTGCAGGGTTGAGATTTTTTTTCTTATGTAGATTATGTGGTATTTCACTTTCCTAAGTTTTGTCTCAAAGATATAAGGATTTCTGCTCCTAACAAACTGTTTTGATATATGTCTCTGTTCTATGTAGGTCAATTACCCACATCCTGTTTGTACATATATCTTCAGCATGTGTGTTTGGGGATCTGAATTAATTACCTCAAGTATTCTGTTCTTTAGATGTGAGAATCCTGGCACAGGCAACTGAAGTCACACAGTGATTCAGTAATAAAAAAAAGCCATGGGCTTTCTTAATATCCAGATTTTTAATGGTTATCTGTGATGTCCCTCCCAGCCACAAACATACACACACAAAAGTAATACGTATATATATATATACACATATGTATTATTGTTTCTTACTTCTTAGGAAATTAAATATGGCTGGTAAAAATTAAAGTGCTCTGCATGGCTAAGGCAATGCCAGTTTGAACTAAAAAGGCATGCCCTCTAGTCAGCAGAATGTCAAATGCTCCACCAAGTATCATCTTGCCTACATCATAGTCATGAAACTCCCCTCTAGCCAAGACCAATCGTAACTGCAATAAGGCAGATATGTGCTAAAGGTCTGTGTATGGTGGTGATTACTAATCTCGAGCAGTCCTTCCAAAATTTCATTGCATAGCCACATATTTAACCAGATAATTTGACTTTCACGGTAGGATCATCTTGAGCAGCAACATGTGAAACAGGTCATTTTGTGCAAACTAGGGCCAAGTGGGTAATACACACTCCCTGTCACATTGCTAACTCCTTGAAAGAGAGAGACATAGGTTGTTACCATTACTATGCAAGTTTTTTCCAGCTGTTGTAGAACATCTGTCCTAAGTCATGCCATATTTGCTGACTGACTGAGCAAGCTTAATAAAATGCTTTGTGTGTATGATAGCACTCTGCAATGATATATAGAAAAGGGGAAGAGAGACTCAGTGGAACAGCCAAACAAAGCCAAAGTAGTTGCTGTGCCTGCAGTGTATCAGGGACAGCTGCTAGTGTTTCTCATTTACATATAGCATGAAAAAATTAGGCTATGGTGGATGGGTCTTGAAACATAAGGAAAGGAACTATAGGACTGACATTAATGAGGCTTCAGGGTTTTAATGTCCCATGTCTCTGCAACAGCTCTATTGCAGCAGCTGGGATTGCTCTGCTATCCTTTTCTAAAAGGCTGGGTTTATCTGCCCCAGTCTTCTCCCCTCAGCCATTGAAATCTTGCTAACTTGTTGGGATACTGATGAAATAAGTTTCAGGCAGGCTGAAAATGCTACCACTTGCAGCTGGTATAGTGGTCTTCTTTTAACTTATGCTTTAGTAATAGTGGCATTGTTGCTGGCAGCATTAGGACAGCAACAGGATCCCTGCACTCTCTGCAGCTCTTGTACAGTGCTCTTAGCAGAACATAGGCACAGATGCTTTGTGTGTTATAAGTATGCAGACAAGTATGGTCTTGACACACGGTGTTGTCACCATTATAGTTCAAATAAGGCATTAAATCTCAGAAAAAGAGTTCTTTTTAAATACTTCTTGAGTGACAACACTCAGAGAATAAAGACTTCAAGGTATATATCCAACATTTGCTGTCTGTAAGTAGGAGTATAGTGCAAAAAAGTAGTGGGTTGCTCTTGGAAGTAAATATTCTATAGCCCCAGGACTGCAAAACCAGGCCTGTCAGCAGCTAGATCATTTATAGCTACTGTCTCCATTTTCTGCTATTAGTCTTCTTCTGCACTTCCATCTCTCACCGAAATGGTCCTGCAGAATTTGTGAGAGCTTACAGCTTCTAGATAAGGAAAAACATATTAAGGGAGAAAAATGCTGTGATTTTTGACTCCTGAAGGAGTGTGCTTCTACTACTAAATCTTAAATATACCTTTTCTTTTGTGGGGGGAGGGGGAAGGAAGGAAGGAAGGAAGGGAGGAAGGGAGGAAGGGAGGGAGGGAGGGAGGGAGGGAGGGAGCGAGGGAGGGAGGGAGGGAGGGAGGGAGGGAAAGAGAAAGAAAGAAAGAAAAAGAAAGAAAAGGAAAAGCAAAATATATTAGGCAGATGGAGTTAGAGTTATCATTGTGACTTCCAATAAGATGCTATTTTGAGTTTTTCAAGGAATGTTTGTGCAATGGCTCACCAGTGTACTGCAGAGTCCTGGTAGCATTGAGTGAAAATGAGAAAGAAAGCACCTCAGTAAGCATATACCTTCATGTTGCTTACAAAATATCCCTAAAACATTTGTGCAAGGTTCCCCCACAATTTTTAATACAGACAAAATGATTAATAAAAACGTCATGGAAAGAAAATAATCAGTGTGCAGAAACCTCTTGATTAACTGTAATCCTGAGGTAAATTGCACATGTTTATGCAGGAGGTCAGTCACTTCTGTTGCAGAGAGAAGCTAAATATCTGGCTGGTCAAGCATAACGATTGTACCCTGAACACTTGGCAATAGATGGAATTCACCATTTGATAAAACTGTTTACTCTAATTCATTCAGTAGGAATAGCCAATGGTAAGTGAGGCTATATCTCACAAGAGTATAATCTATGGAAATGTATGTAGCGTCCCATGAATACTAAACAAATTCATTGTGATCAGCAGTATTTCCAATGAATCTGTAATGATGGAACCTTTAAATTAAATTCTCTCTCTTGATTTTTCGATGTAATCAAGTTCATCAGTCCATTCCTTTTTTTTTTTTTTTCCTTATTTAAGGCATTAAACCCTTGAGCTCGTCCACATATGAAAGCACATTTGAACAGCTCAGCTCAAGAACAAAACAGATGGAAAGAGACAAAGGAGTCATTCTTCACATCATGGAGCACTAAACTCTTTATTATAAAAAGCACAGGGAAAAAAAAAGAGAAAAAAAAGACAGGGATTAAGAAATGCAGAGCAGACTATCCATGCTAGAGAAACTGCAAGGGCTTATTTCCTAATCTCTACAAAGGTATTGTAATGCCTAAGAGGGTTAAGATATACCCCCTGATATTTGGATCAGTCAGAAAGATTTCTGAAAAAGAATCATTATGAGGCTTAAGCCTGTTTCTTGCTAATGAGACAAACTCCCAAAACGTATGGTGACATGAAAAACATGTTTTTCCTATCTGCCCCTCAAACTCTTACTACAGCGATGCCATTCGTAGCCTGCTTGCACCTGCACTATTTAGGGAAGTATTTCCCTAGGCTGACAGGAAAGTGTTTTTTTCCTTTGTGTGAACTACCTGCCAGAATGTCATGTATCCAAGTGGGACACGACCTCTTACATTTCTTCAGCATTACCAGTGAATCATCAGAGAAACAGCAAATGATTGTTTTAACTACTTTCCTAGTACTGTAGGAAACATTGGCTACCTTTGTCTATTAGTGAGTCTCTTAGTGACATTGTTTTTCAAACAGAGCCATTCTCCAGCTGTATTATTTGTTCTTATAGTGTTCAAAATCTGTATACAGTTATCAAAAAGCAAAGGCTATTGATTCTGCATGTCTAACAGTTCTAAGTTTATACCTTCATATTTCTGTGTTGCTCCCAGTAGACTAATAGAAAAGGTCACTATCAACACTATTCCTTTTATCTGATACAGGAAATATGTATAAGAACAACTCAAGCTATAGTGTCTTAGGTCTTTTAACAGTACAGCCAGCTTGAATGTATATTTTCAAGCTAAAGTTCTTCTGTACCTAGTTGAATTGTTAAAAATAATTCTTTCCTGGTAGTAAATTGCAGCATTTAACAATATGCATACCCCAGTAAATACCTATTCAGCTTCTTTATTTCTGTCAGAAATTAGTTTGAGTCTTGTATAAAAAGTGTGATTTTATTCACTCTGTCCAGCAAATAAGCATAGTTTAAAATATATAATCTCATTTCAGTATAAGTGAATTAGAATTAGGTGGAATTAGAATTAGAGAATCAGAGAAACTGGATGCTGTTGCTTTTAAATGGTCAAAAATTAATTACAGCATTCTTATTTATCCAGTAAGTCAAAGTGTGTGCACTTTATTGTATCAGCATTTGAAACAGCTCTGTGAGCAGTCTTCCTGCATCAGATTTTGCATCTATGAAAGGACAGAAACAATACCTTTTTTTTTTTGAGAGAGAGAGAATGTACTTAGATTTCACACAAACATTCTTCAGTATCTGTGTAAGATACACAAAACTATAAACGTAGTAGTTAAATTCCTTTGAAAATTAAAAAAACTTTTGCAATACTCCTTAAGCTCTCTGGCAGTATGGAAGTATCTTCCTTTTTTTCCACCTGCCTTCCTGTTCAATACCGATACCTTGAAGGACACCATTTATCATATCAAATCAGCCGTGGGGTCCCATCCAACAGCATATGTCTCCTGTTGGTGGTGATGAATGTCAAATGCCCCAAAGTTTTAGGCTAAAGCTGAATAAACTGTTCCTTGGTCTTTGCTAATAGAGACTGGCTATAATCTTGAGAACCGAATATCTCGTTCAAAATTTTGTTGTCACTCTGAAGTTTAGTGAGTGACTACTGTTCAAATCACCTGTTCAAACTAAAGCAATACCAAATCCTGAAAAGCTATGGGGAAATATCAAGTGAATTGCACAAACAAAAGGTTTCAAATGAGCTTTCCTTATCACTGTAACCGAAACCTGCCGTCTACTAAGTTCACTGAACACCCTTCAAGCACTCATGCTCATGTATCTTTGATTTGTTTTACTCTGTTGCATCTCCATAGTAGAACTAATTGGATAAAAAGGCTTGCGTGCATTGTGTGACCTTTCTTTTTCATTGTAGAGTGAATGCAGTAAACATGTATTTATGGGAAGTAGATAATAAAAACGCAGAGCAGAGATAGGTTACTGCAAATATAAGTGGCTTCATAAAATTATTTCTCATTTTCCAGTTTCAACACAGCTATATTCCATCAGCATTTCAGTGATGTGGGTGTATCTTCATTTTTGCATGCTTTTTTCACTTTTGGCAGATGTATGTTTTTGGCAACACTATATTCATCTATTGAAGTCCCTAAACACGTGTTGGCATGACAGTGTCCAGGCTGCCTTGGCCTAACTCTATATGTAAGCCTGGATTTATACTGGTGGAAGAGAAAATCTCCTTTTGATAATATAAAGAAAGCAAAGTAAATCTTAACAGACTTAGCAGTTTCTATTAGCATTTATTAAAGGTCTCATGCAATACCCATACAAATCAATAACAATTTTTCCTTCTTTGAATATCAACAAGCATCACAGAGAATGGAAGGCACTTAGTGACGTTTTTTACAGTGCTATATTGCTAATATCTGTAGCAGTGTCATGATGTACCTGACATGGCTTGAACAAAATGGATAGCATAGGACATGTTCAGCAAGCCTTAGATTGTACCATGTTACAAAATAAATATTCGTATTAATTAAAGAGAAAAAAAAATCAGAAAACCACCACCAAAACTGCATAAAAATCTTACCACAGATGCTTTAGAATTTGCCATCTGAAGACATTCAAGCAGTCTTATTGACATGATTATTTGTTGCAGATTCAGAGAACCTGAATCTTTAAAGTAGGTATATATAAAAATCAATTTTACTTGACAGAAGATGGAAAAGATTACGTTTGTTGTGATAAACTTGATCAGTGGCAACTGATCAATACCTTTAAAATAGTAAGCATCAAATGTCTGTTCAGATTGTGATGGCATAATAACATAGTATGAACAAAAATATCAAATATTGACTGAAAGCCAGTTATATCATCTCATTAGGAAATTTTGTTTGAAGCATTCAGCAAGAAGCTTCTGTGTCTGCTAAATAAGAGAAAACATCTTTGACATACTTAGAACCTGTAACAATTTCTCAGCTGAAAGCAAATTGACACTTGATTACATAAAAAGCAAAATGAAGGAATCTTGTTATAGCTTGGTGTCAGCTGCTGTAGTGCTTCCCTGGAATGAGCAGAACAATGACTGCATGCAAAATCTATTTACACAAAATGACAGCTATCTCACCAGTGTAACAGCTAAGGTAGCACCATGGCTCATTAGCCAGTGATAGTGGACTTATTCTTGAACAGAACTCAGAATTTCTTGTTCAGTTTGCTAAAACCAAAAAAGGAGTAGTGTGACATAACAACCTTTGGCCTTTAGCAATAGTGACAGTACATTTCAAGATAAACTAGATGGAGGACAAGCAATGGGACCAATACAGTTAAATGGCCATTGTTTGTTCACTTTGTACCATGTAACCATCTCAGCTGAGTAAAACTCCCTGATCAAAATTGTGATTACGCAACAAGTTGCTTTGAGTCATTTTGCATACAGTGCTTTTTTATTGTTTTTATTGTTAGCATGCTTGAAAGCCCTACACTTTTAATTCACACAAACTTTCAAAAGGGGCTTAAATAATCCTCAAATGAAGATATCAGCCATTCCTCAAAGACTACTACATGCTTCCACTTACATTAAGTATTGCCCAGTCAAAAATATCCAGCTGTTTTACACAAGAAATCACAAAAACTGAACTGAAATCAGTTGCTGAACTGATTTTCCTTTGAGCAAACAGAACTTCAGGAACAGCATAAAACAAGCAGGAGCTAGATTCTGTAATACTGTATTCTGACAATTTTTCAATCAAACAAATACTTGAACAGACATTTGAACAAAGTCTATACCCTACAGTTGTGGGAGATTCCAAAAATTACATGGAAACAACTAACGCACAGAGCAACCCAATGTAACTTTGAACTGATGCTACTTTGAGGAGGCCCTTTCAGGAGCCCCTCCCAACCCAAGATGGCCTATGATATTGCATATTGGTTACTATGAGCAATGGATTTCTGCTATGAAACTAGATATCTCATTGTAAACCACTCAAGAGTTGTTTGCTAATCAGTTTTGTTATGTATGCAAATAACAACTGGAAGGGCAATAACCATATATCAAAGCTCTTTTCCTAATGAAAGATACTAGGAGTCAGAAAACCTTTAATAAGATTACCTTGACTCTACCTAGTTTAGAACACCCCAGTGTTTTCAGGATACATCAAATGCAAAAGAAGCCTCCAAATGACAGTCCATCCACAGTTAACTTGGTAAACAAGCCATTTAATTGAAAGAGTTTCCCTGGATTGAGTAATTTATGTATATAGGTAAACCTAACATTTCTCCAAATGCTTATCTTCCAAGTATGTGAATAGTCTCATTTACTGCAATAAGATACTACTGGCTGTAAGAGGTTGAGCAAACGAGTAAATATTTATAGAACTAAATTATTGCCAAAATTCTAGATACATATAACTATGCACCACTTTCTAATTGTAAACATTCAATATATAGAAAATAACATCTATTAAAATAGAGATTCTTCTTAGTTTTTCTGGTTTTGTGAGTTTTTTTAAGAAAAAAGGAGGAAGAAAAGACGGAGGAGAAGTTTAATTTCAATTGTGCGATTTAGAATGTAATATTGGAAGATTTTTTTATAACCTGCCATGTACAAGAATAGAATGCCCTTTTCTCTTTTTAAGCACACATGTTAACGCTGATTGGAATAGCTACAGTTATTCCAACAATATAGCATGTTATTAAATACTGGTTGCAAACTGCCTTAATATTTGGCAGTTTTCCTTAATAATAGGAATATAGAACTCTAGCACTGTAAAACCTTCCACCCCTTTCTCTTTCTGTTTGCTGTAGCTTTTTCTAAATTATATTATGCTAGTCAGTTTTTCTGTATAATTTGATGTATTTTATGGCAACCTTCAAAATGTTATTTTCGTAACTTTTGTTTTGGCCAATAAAACTCTAAGGAAATGCAGCTGATGTCTCTCTCCAGATATACTTTTGCTGTCATGTTATAGTTTGTTTTAGCTGCAGTTAATGTAAATATCCATGCACTGGAGCTTTTAGCTATTTTTTTTACAAAAGTGGTCTTAGCAATTTCCAATGCATACATCAAATATGACATTTCCAAGCACCTCTTATTTAGTGGTTCCACTTTTGCATAAAATTCATCCTTTTTCCTAAGTCTCATGGCTGGTCAGAGAAATGTCAAGAGAAGAATAGCTAGAGCCAAGGTTAGCCTGGTGGTTTTGCTCAGGGTAGCAGATTACTCCAGCAAGAGGCATTTAATCCCTGCACAGCCACATCTTTCATCTTTCCCCCACTAATCTGGGGACAAGATGTGGAAGAGCAACTTGACAGGAGCAAGCTACTCTATGGGAATAGGATACTGCTGGGATGGCTCCCCATAAGCCAAGACAAGAGGGCTTCTGACTCTGCACATGCTGCAGGCTGTAGCTTTCCAAGGGGAATCTCCCAGAGGAGAAAGTCTTGCATAGGTGAGGGGAAGGGGATTTGCTTTGTCTCCGCAGGGCACTTTTGACAGTCCAGGTCGAAACAGATAAGAGGGCAACAGAGTGACACCTGTATCAGGATGTCTATTCTGTTCTTCCTCCGGACTAGCAGAACATAACTTTTTCTCATGCCACTGAGAAGACCTTAACCAGCACTTCTCATCTGTGTTAGTACAGGTATTCTCTGCACTGGTTGAGTAGTACCAGCAATCAGCAGCTGAAACAAGAATTGCAAAGTGTTATGCTCCAGAAAAGTTTTTGAGGAGATAGTAGCTATCTCATTTCTTAATATATGCTCATTGCACTCTGATCATATGTGTATGATCAAGAATGAGTGTCACTACCTGTGCACAAAACCACAAGCTTTCTAACAAAAGGCAAATCTTTAAATTCTTCCTGTGGGGATGGATCTGGGTAGTCAAGGTCAAGATTTAGTTGTACTTGATTATTCTACACTGGGAACGTGTGTAGAGCAACTACAAAAAAGGCTGCCTGCCTCTCCAGTCGTGATTATTGGTCATGCTCTGAGTACAGCAGGCATTCTAACATTTCATGTTGCTCCTTCTGTATGAACTGTTTGATGTTCAAGTATCTGATTTAACTGTGCAGACCTTGCTATTTTAAGTGTCACTGAGCTAGTTTAACATGAACAGCTTAAATGTTTCTCCTTTTTCAGCTGCTGAGAGGTATGGAAAGGGCCAGTAGTGGTCTGACCAAAAAATAGGAAGGAGTGGAACGAAAGAGTAACGGACAGGCTAGAGAGTATTGTGCAAGAGCAAAATAATGGTAACAGATGGGGCTTGGTTTTGTGATGCACTATCCTCTTGGAAGTTTTGTATTCCTCCAACTGTCCCTGTTTGCAGGACTAAGTGTAAAATTTCCTATCCTGGCTGTTCACCAGTAAAGCAGCATATTAGGACTTGTAAAAACTCATTAATATGTCAGATTATTCCAGTCAATAGAATTAGGCTTCATTCATCCAGAAGAAGTGCACAGTGTGCTATATAGGAACATGCTAGTAAGTTTTAAATTCTAACTCCACAGAGACAATTTTATTTTCCTTTTCCAACTGTTGGGTTGGAAGGTTTATTTCATTATTGCTCTGTCTCATATGTTTATTACACCCTCCTCCTCTTCCTCTGAAAACTCTTGTTGCCTTCAGCTGTTTGTTATTATTTGGTCTTCTGTATCACTTTAGTATCTCTTCATCACTTCTCCCCCTTCCTGTCTCTTTTCTCTCTGAGATTTTCCTCTCTGTGTTTTCTCTTAAATACTCCTCTTTTTTTCCTTCTGTTTCTTTTTATTGTTTATTTTTACTAGCACAAACTAATGAGGATCATTTCTAGTTGCCATGTCTTCCAGAGTTGGGGTGAGAGGGTCTGTGGTGGCTTCAGGAGTTAAGACTGTCACACAATCTGCTGCCCCAGTTCCTTTTCATGCACAACCTAAGTAAAGGATCTTTTCTCTGTTCCCTGGGGTCACCTCAAGGAATGTCCTCAGAAAGTCCTTGCACAAAGGAGAAATGCTACAGATATGTGGTACTCTCCTCCACTTGATTCAAGGGTATTTGGAGTAATATGTGATATAACTTTTTCATCTCTTTTTCATAACAGAAAAAACCTGTGCAATGTACAAGCATGAAGGGATGGCATAGAAATCAGTAAAAGTTCAAATGCTGAAATTCCTGGCTTTAACCAGACCCTTCCTCCTACTTGTTTAATGTATCCTGCAGAGGGGACTTGGCGGGAAGATTGTGTGACTGCTGTTCCAGCCAGCAGGATCTCAGTCATTAACAACTTCAGGTTTTAACAGAATAAGTACTTCTGCTACTTATTTTCTTTTTCCTATCAGCAAATAACATGTATGATAAACATTCAGGCCTAGCACTGTATTTCTCCTATTGTTTTTATGCATTTTATTCAGCCTTTTCTGCAGATTGTTGCTAGAATGAAAAGACAGTAGGCCAAGCTTCCAGAAAGCAAACTTCCCATTGTTCTTTGAGTAAGAGATTGCATCTGAGTACAGAGATTTGCATAAGAATTAGTCCTTGTATCAAGTCAGCTATTTTGAGCTCAAAGTAGCAATCTTTGATTTCTTGGTTGTAACTATGGCAATAAGATTAGATGGTATTCAGTAAAATTCATTTTATAAATTGGCATGGGAGGGTGTCCATGACTCTGATAGAAGAAGAGATGTAAAAACATTGTGGAATGAGGTTGAAATTAAAGCAGAACTCAGAATATTCCTCAAAATAATGTTTCTCAAATTCATCCAGAACCATCTGGTAGTTTGTGAGTGATTTAGAGTTAGCCACAATAAACATGATGGGATCAATGGGCCAGGTGGGGGTCATATTTCTTACTCAAAGCCATTTTGAAAAGACATTTTAACCCCATTTTGGGTGGATGCTGAATTCTTTGATCTGGAACTTTTATAATAGTAGCAGTCAAATCAATTTCAAACACTTTCATTACAATACAAATCTACAAAGCTCGTTATCGTCTACCAAGGGAAAAAAAAAATAGAGTCATGCTCCAGGCCCCAGGCCATGTTATAATGAGGGTAAGAATGAACATTAATAGGTACTATTTGGAGTTCTGCCTCTGCCTTTCTGTTGCCTGGTAAAGGCCTGTCAGTTCATCAAAACAGCAGACCTTAATTTGCACACACTAAATATGGCTTCCTGAAGCATCATTTGCAATAAATCTTGGGTTTGATCATATTTCATTACTAATGAGTCTGCTGTCCAAAGAACAGCCTTTGCTGTTCTTCATGATATATGCAAACAGGGTTAGAAGGAAGGCAGGTTTGGATACTATTTTTTTTATGTTTAATGAACTCTATTGTTATTATTATTATCTGCATTTTTCCCAAAGAAACTGTTACCTTAATAAGAAAAGTACTGCAAAAAATGAATTTCCAAAGTGTTTGACTAACTGGTTATTGCCTTGGCATGTTATGATGTGAAACTTAATATGACATGATACTGAATTGATACTGACAGGGTTCTTTCATCGAATATAAAGGAAAAACTAAATCTCAAAAAGCAAGTAAAGTTTTATTTTTCTTCTTTTAAATGCAGTCTTTCACAGCTTTTCTTGGATGTAAGTTTGTATATTAGAAGGCTGGCAGAGATCAGTCTTACAGCCTTGCAGAGGAAAAAAGCAGTATTGCATGAAATTTCACCTCCCAACACAGGTTAAGCTCAAGTGATGTCCTTCAATATTGCGTAAGGCCTGTACTAGCACCCTGCAAAGTGTGTTGTGCCCATGCAATAAACACATTCGAATTGCATAAATAGGTAAAATGGAATTTTGCCTTTATAAACAATGTCCAGCAGCCAGAACAATGATCCTCAGTCTGACCTGGTCATCCTACCAAATTGCATGCACAGTCTCCAAGATCATGAGTAGCCAAACCTGTCCCTTTAAGAGGAAAGGGGAATATTAGATTATCTAGACCTATGCAGGAATATTATTTCTGTCTGAAAGGTTCATCTTCAGGTATTTTCTCAGTACTCAGTCCTGAGGTATCAAAAGTCTTAGGAATCATAGACTCATAGAATAGTTAGGGTTGGAAAAGACCTTAAGATCATCAAGTTCCAACCCCCCTGCATGGTCAGGGACACCTTACACTAAACCATGTCACCCAAGGCTTTGTCCAACCTGGCCTTGAACACCACCAGGGATAGAGCATTCGCAGCTTCCATGGGCAACCCATTCCAGTGCCTCATCACCCTTACAGTAAAGAACTTCTTCCTTACATCCAATCTAAACTTCACCTGTTTTAAGTTTTAACCTGCTACCCCTTGTCCTATCACTACAGTACCTAACAAAGAGTCCCTCCCCAGCATCTTTACAGGCCCCTTCAGGTACTGGAAGGCTGCTATGAGGTCCCCACACAGCCTTCTCTTCTCCAGGCTGAACAGCCCCAACTTTCTTCATACGGAAGACCACTCAGAGCTTCTCAGGATAAAGCCATTACTTGCTGTGTGACCATTCTGGGCCTTCCCAAAGTAAATGAATGTGGAACTGTGTTGGCTATTCTTTTCTTCTAATACCTTCCTCTGAAGTTATTTAATTGCAAAGCCTCATTGTAAGTCAGGAACAGGGACATTACTTCACTAGACACATAATGCATTATCAAAATTGCTTTGTGTTTCTTCTCAGGTAAAAACAAAAGCTATTGGGGTGGAAATTTACTTGCTCTCACTATTGGTTATCTGAATAATTGTTTGCTGTTCTAAATGAAAATAAATGGTTGTTTACATATAAATAATCGTAACCCATTTTCTTGCCAGCAATGTATATTCCAATTGGTGGTATATAAACAATTATTTACATAGTGGCTCAAAAATTATTGTGTCTTTTAAAAATGGTCTGTTCATGTATAAGACAGTTTCAACCAGCATAGGCAAGAGCTTAAAGTCACAGTTTTAAACCCTCTATACTTTTGCAGGACAGAATTCAGCAGTATGCTCAATTTGCAGTGAATCTCTGAAATAGATGACAACACAACACAAATTCGTCTTACACACGGGTTATAATGTAATATGACAGGAGAATGACAATGCACATACTAGATTACTAAAATCTGTATAATATGTAGTTCTTAATGTAGGCAGTTTAACTGAAGCAAAATAGTAAGAAACCTGAACTCAAATACTGTAATTCAGGAGGTGACATGACATCCATCTTGATTTCAAAAACAAAAGGTGAAAGGATCAAGTAGGTCTGTGAAGGCTGTCTTCTTCCCAGGTGGGAAGGACACAGTTTGCCAGACAGTGACCTAGGTCAGAAGGAGTGGAACCAAACCATCTAACACATGTTAAATTATTGTTTAAACTCTTGGCATTTCCCAGAAAATACTAGATAGTCCTCATAGGTTTAGCTTATGCCATTTAGAAGAAGCAGTCATATGATAGGTAGGAACCTGATAAGGACAGCTTTTTAAGAATCCCCACAAGGAACACCTACTGCTTCATTCTTATGCAATGGAGACTTCTGCCTTGGATTTCAACCCTAAATCTAATCTCCTATTCCAGTGCCAGAAGTGCTGCATAAAGGCATTTTATGGGTAGCACAGCTCCATAAGTAACTTGTCTCATAACAGTTGCCCAATAAATCTCTTCTTGACTTTTGCAAGCATCAAAGTGAGGGGTAGTGGCAGGCCCTCCAGTTCCCCTGTTCCCAGACAAAGACACTGGATTGTTTTTTTTCGGAGTTGAACAAGTATGAGCTGGGATGTATGTGTGCACTAGCAGTGGGGAATAGCTGACAGCCCATTTGAGAGCAGGTGAAGCGCAAGTTAACAGGATGATCCTGCCTGTCTTGGGAAAGTTGTAGATTACATGTACAAATAAAGGGAGAAGAAGAAACTAAACTGACCTGTAGACCTACTTGCTATAACTCTCTCCTGTCTCAGCCAATCAAGGCCATACAGCCTTGAAATGCTGCGGGACAATCAGTTAGGTGTATCAACAGCCTTTGTAATTGCTGAGCATGTTTCTGCTTTTAATTTGTGAATGCACTGTGTTTCATAATGCCTGCCTCTGATTGAAGGAAATGCCTGAGTGTAACAGAAGCCTGTGGATAAGGTTTGCTCTCCTGTTGTCCTTCACATACTGAGAACAATGCAGAAAATGAGGCATTACTTAGCTGACAATGTAGCAGATCAGAAGTAGCTGATACTTATCTCTGATTAGGAAAGCATCACTATGGTTGTTTTCACCTGAGCAACTTAAAACCTTTTCTTTAATCTGAGAGAAAGGAAGCTCTGCTCTTGTACTCAGTGGAAGTTATTTTTAGAGTTACTGAATACCATAGGGTCAGAATTTCCACCTGTCTTTTAAACGTGTTAGAGCTTTCCCATTCTTGTGGACTAGATTTCCTTATTATAGCCTGTCCAACCTACTCTTCATACAGTTCTCATGCAATGAAAGAAATACATGGCAGTGTACTCGTCTACAGGGCACAAACAATGTCCAAATCTTTGTGTAGCTGCCAACTTTCAGCTTTGGAGGGCTATAAGGCCCTATATGTTTCTGCTTTTAGTGCAGTTATGAGTGAAATGAATTTCCAAAACCATCACTTGCTGAAAAAGAACAATATTACTTTACATTTTGGATTTGTGAGGAGCTGAGTTGCCAAAGGTGTAAAGCACAGTAAAAATGTATAGATGAAAGAGAAAAAAAATGAGTACTTCTGAAAAGTGCTTTACGGTAGGTGAGGTACAGAAATATTTTTAGCAGTATTAATCAAGGTACAAGGAAAATTATGCAACATATTCATTCTTGTAGGCTTTACACAGTTGGTATTCATCATCAGTATGGGTTTGTTGGTGCACAGTGGAACTTTCAGCTAAACCAGTGAGATCTACTGTCTTTTTATACAGCTGATATGACAAAGATTGTTTGCCCTTATCGCAAAAATACAGACTGATCATATATGTAATTTTTTTTCGCAAAATCATGTGCTGGTTCATAGGACTCATGAGGAAATCAGAGTTTAGCTTACCTTAGTTTCACTTTACTTCTGCTTTGGAACAATTCAGAGGCAGGAAGAGCACACCTTTATGGTCAACTCCAGAGTAAGAACAGAATGCTCTCCCTGGGGTCTACCTGGCATCTTCCCTAAAAATCAGAACATACCCTCTACTGAGCATGTGAAAAATGGGGGTAAAAGGAGGATCTTCTCATGAAGGACCACAAGGAGAGAAAATCCACAAGCAAGTATTGAGGTGGATTCGTTGTTTATTCTTTTCAGTTGAGAATGCAGAGCAAAAACTGCATCATCACCAAAATGCCCTTGAACCGTTTAATGATGGTAATGCTGCTGCATCTGTGACTCATGCATTGTTTTTTTTTATTGTCTCATGTCTATTAAACATATGGGTACAGTGGCTGGCAGCAGCCCAGCACTGGAAATCTTTGCCCCAGCTGCAGTTTGGAAGCAGCCTGTAGGTCAGCATGCTCAGAGAGGGACAGAAAGTAGGATCCTTCCTGAGGCCAATACCATAACTCTGCTGTCACAGATCACTATTGTTACTACAACAGATCCTGTAGAAATGCCCCAAATCCCCACACAATAACAAGAACCTGTTTTCTGAATACGTATTACAGCATCGTCAATTCCTCTAGGAGATGAAGCACTTTAACGTGAAAATTTCCGCATTCAGTCTTTGCTTGTTCTTTCTGAATCACTGGAGCTGCTCTTCACTGCAGAGAGGTCCTACTGAGCCCTTTCCTGATGTAAATCACATTACACCCAGCTAGGACTCTCCTGCCTGTATGCTTGCCAAAACGACAGGAAAGCTAACAATTTACAGGTATCTGCATTTGCTGACTTGTCCTATTAAGCATGTTAACTGGCTGCTTTACTAATTGCAAGTGCAAGAAAATGAGGAGGGGGCAAAAAGAGGTGTGAGCAAACATGCACAAAATGAGAAAATCCAGTAAACTTGTGGTAAAACGAGAAGGGGGCAAAAAGAGGAGTGAGTAAACGAGCACAAAAAGAGAAAATCCAGTAAACTTGTGGTAATTTATGTGTGGTAACTCTGAAATGCCTGACTGCTTGATAGAAATTGGCTAATGAGTTCAGAGCTCAAGGAAGAAACAGTGGATGCCAGGCAAGCAAAAAGGCAGAGTGGTTATATAGGTCTCGTTTCCTTGGTGAAAGCAGCAGGGAACAAAACAGCATTAAAACAAAGTCTAAAAAGAGAAAACAAGAAAACACCCCCAAAAAAAAAAAAACACATAAGGAAAAGTAGTCATGGAGATTTTTTTTCTCTGAAAACTCTGGCCCTTTTCAGCTACTTTCGCAATACAGTTCATTGCTGGTCACAAAGCCCGTGTGCCACCTATATCCTATAGAATTTTATTTGAGGAGTTAAGTGCAACTCAGGAGAGATGCCTTTTTGTTTATGCTATCTGCTTAGGGAAGCATTTCATTCTAGATGAGCAACACTTGGTAACAGGTCGAACACAGAGGACATGTCTCACTTGTCACTATAGTAAGGACAAATTGCAGATACAGAAATCAGCTTTCATAGAGCCTGATGAAGTTGGGATGTCTGCTGCTGCTTTGCTCTATATCTAATTGTCACAGAAAAGATGGGGTTGCCTGAGTAATACATCTTACCAGGATGTCATTAGATGATTAGGTGGAAAAGATCATGTTCTCAGACAGAATCAGCTCAAAAAAATACAGCAACCTATAAAATTTATTCTTGTAGCTACTTTATGCTAGCAGATATGTAGTGCTGAAGGATAACAATAATGTATTCCATTATAAGAATTCTGACAAAGAACTATTATATTGTTTTTAAATGTAACTGCTCAGATATTGTCCAAATGGAATGTATTTTAGTTTTGATGAATAAAATGTAGCGTCAGTTGAAGTGAAAGACAACAAATTAAGCTCCTTAATCTCATCAAAATCTCATTCCTGAGCCAAAATGTTCCCACTTGAAACATTTTGTTATTCTGATTTACTGAATTACTTATATGGATTTTTTAACAACATTAAAAATTCACTGATGTATTCAAAAATCAGTGGAATTTGCAAAAAATACTTAGCCTTCATTCCCTTGGGACACTTGTGGCTGCATTTCTCTAGGCTGCTTTCCAAGGAAACAAGACTGAAATGCCTCAAAATGCATCTCATTTTCACCAATGAAAGTCTTGACTAAGGCTTGTTACCCACTGTCTCTTCCAACAATGAGCTACTTGAAGGAGACGCTCCAGATGGACATTGGTTTTTTTCTTCTTTTTTTTTATCCCTCATAAAAATACTAGCTAAATACCAGCCTCAAACACAGCAAAGATGATAAAAGAGTTGGTTATAGAAGATGCAGACATACTGGGATACACAGCATGCCAGTTTTAGACAAACAGTGCATAACAGTAGCAGACTGAATACGTAAATGTTTTCATTTGCAGCCAAAAGAAAAATATCTATGGAGTTGGACAAAGAGTAAAAAGAGTATACTAACACAGAGGCACTATCTGACTCTGAACCAAGCAAAATATTATTTTCTACTACTGCCTTTATTTCAACTTGCAAATATTAATTCATTGTTTCTTTGTTTCAGCCAATGCACCCTAAGAAGATATTCAGAGCTCATGTGGACAACCTCATCTAAGTTGGCCCTGATTTCAGTGGGCAGTTGGACCTCCAAAAGTCCATTCTGATCTTCTGATCTATATTACCATACAGCTCTTTAGCGGTTTGTCTCTTTGTTGTTTTTTTTCTAATAAATACCAACGAGGTGCATAAGTAGGAATAGAAAAGGAATAGAAATTACTTCTGTGTTCCACTATAGGGCTAATGATGAATGACAGTACTAGGCACACACTCCTAAAGTATCACAGCTGATTTTAAGGCAGGTATAAGTTCTGAAGAGGGAGTGGGGTGCAAGATTCACTGCTGAGAAATAATGCTTTTGCAGGTGCTTTCTTTAACATTGGGACACAGTATATCTACCAGCACTCTACCGAGTAATGCAGAGGTGGTGATAATAGCACCTTCTCACTGGCCATGCCAAAGCTTTCCTTCCACTGAGTCTTCATTTAACTTGTCAAGTGTGAACAGAAAGCTTCAGTCAGAAAAAACATTTTAAGTTTGTTCATTTTCATGACAGCTGACATGTGGTGGGGGTTTGGGGGAGGAGGGATAAAAAACAAGTGATCTTTTATATATTGAGGCATATGTCACTTTCTGGAAAGAGTTCTTTTGGGGCTGGAAATGGTTCCAGTCAGTGAGACCTTTCCAAGTGTCATGGTTTAAGTCCAGCTGGTAACTCAGCATCAAGTAACCACTTTCTCACACCCCTCCAGGCAGGATGGGGAGGGGAATCAAAAGAATGTAAACCCTACGGGTTGAGATAAGAACAGTCCAGTAACTAAAGTACAACATAAACATACACATAAACATAAACACAATAATAATAATAATAATGGAAGTAAGTGGACAGAATATAAACCTAAAGGGGAAAGGGAAAAACCAACAATAAACACAAGTAATTGATGCACAATGCAATTTCTCACCACCAACCAATGCCCAGCCTGACACAAGCAGTGATTTGCCCTTCCGGGTAACTCCCCCCCAGTTTATATACTGGTCATGATGTGCTGTGGTATGGAATACCCCTTTGGCTAGTCTGAGTCAGGGGTCCTGTCTCTGCTCCCTCCTGGCTTCCTGTGCTCCTCCTCACTGGCAGAGCATGAGACTGAAAAGCCCTTGATTAGGTTAAATGCTACTGAGCAACAAATAAATCATTGGTGTGTTATCAGTATTGTTCTCAGACTGAAGCTGAAACACAGCCCTGTGCCAGGTACTAGGATGAAGAAAAATAACTGTTACAGGTGAACCCAGGACACCCAGCTAAACAGGCCTCTTAGAAATCTCTGCTGGAGACTTGTGCTACAGCCAGAATGACTGACAAGTGATATGTGTGTCCCTTTTCTGGGAGCACGCAGAGACCCCAAGCCCTCCCCTGCCCTGGCAGTGACGGGAACTCTGGATAAGCTCTGGGGCCCAGCAGTAGAAGGTGGTAGCTATGAACGGCCTCTTCAGCTCCATCTTCTTCTGCCCCGTAGAAACCCCTGCCCCACTGCCTCCGCAGGGTTTACCATGCTCTTGGCCGGTCATCCCTGCAGTCAGGCCGTGGGGGGCCGTTTGAAGTGGTCCCGGCTTCCCCTGACATCCTTGCCCACAGATACCAGTGAGGAGATGGAGGAGGCTGCAGGACTCTCTGCTCTGGGTCAAACTTGTCTTTTCAGAGGGTGTTTGCAAGAAAGCTGATAACCTAGTGTGCTTACAGTCAATGATGAATTTGATGGAATAGGGTTTTTTTCTCTTATGGAAGGAGCAGCTCTGAGAAACAAAGTAGTTATACCTGCCCTTCTCACTCCTGAATACTGACAGCAGCTGGAAGAATGCACAATACCAAGACCAGCAGAATAAATAATATTTCTGTATTTTTTTATTCTACCCAGTTGCAATTAAACACATTTACATGACTTTTTACTACTTAAAGTGAAGTTTTCATGGCAAGAACCTCATTATCTCTTGCCTTACTCTGGGCTTTTCTACAGCACATACAAAATGTTCCCCTTAGCATGAGCAATGATCTTGCATTTTTTTGTCTTGTGCAGACCTGGACACACTTTATTAAGGTATAAATGACTATGCAAGGTAGAGGAGAAGCTAGCTGTCTTTATAGTTATTCACAGAAAGGACTGTATCTCCTACCTATTTCTCTTGAGAAAATGAATGATGCATGAAATCATAAGAAATAGTCTCTGAGATAAGCTCTTTTCTACGCCTCCTCATTCATCTCTCCAAAGGATTTCTGATCAAGCCCAGCACAGATTCAGAATTTTTTCTTTTTATGGTAGGAACCATTTTTTTAATTTCTTACAACTTGCAGTGTCATCATCACCTTTACACTGTTACCTCCTTCCATGCAAAATTACAGACTAATTTAAATCCAATTTCTGACTCTTTTCAAATTTAAAATATGTGTTTCTTCCAAAGGTAATCTAACAGAAAGCACATTTTCAATGACTTTGTATAAAATATAATTGCAGTATTTGGCTGCTGCATTTGGTTTTCTCTTTTTACTTTCACACAGTCATCACAGCTGCATACTGTGACATCATCTGTAGTAACAATACTTCCTTTTTTTTTTTTTTTAATATTTTGAGCCAAACTCCCATGAATCTTTTTCCTATCAGATCCAGCTGATTTAGGTTTCTGAGTACAGACAAAAAACAATTAATTAATTTCCAGTACCATTGGTTATAAAGAACATCCAATAACAATCCTTAATGTCCACTCACAAATTCACTTCCTCTTCCATGACATGAAAGATTCCTTTGGAAGTGCCTTTGCCTTAAGTCAGACTTTAAGCCATTTATCATTGAGAACTAAGGTTTCTTTAATCAGCCAACCCTAATAGCCATTGGCTCTGTTACAAGCATTAGGTATATACCTTCCATCTTAAAGTGCTTGTCTTAACATTCTCTAATAAAGCAGGAAAAATAAAGACAATTTGTGTAATAAGACACTATATGACAGATTTTGAACTCACATTGAAAAAAAATTCATTTATCCAGAGGAAGGAGAGAGTATTCCTGACCTTGAGTTGCTTTCGTACTGTTTATCTGAAGACACCCAAAGGAGTATCTTTACAAATCTAATATTTTTAATTATGTTAAGACAGCTGTGACCAAGATCAGGGACCCTTTATGCTGGTTTGTCCAAAAATATGTGTCAGTGACTGCTTGGCACAGATTACTACTTGTATAAGCTGTACAGGGAAAGTGTGGGAAGAAGGACAAAAAATGATTATCATTCATATTTTACAGACAACATACTGAGGAGGGCTGTGCTGACCCTTTGCAGGGGAAACAGAGTAAGCTGTGGTCTAGTTCACTGTTTCTGTAACTAGAGTCCATTCCCCTGAAGGATAATACCAGGAACCTGAAAACTGGACATTGAAATTAAGATGCTGGTGCTTCAGAAAATGCATGCAGGGCTATATAACCATCATTTATGCTTTTTCTTGTTTTTCCAGCAGCTAATGGCAATGTGAACTCTTTGACTATAGGCAGTGAGCTCTTTCCTGAAAGGTTTCACTAAAGAGCTTGTCTGCTTCTAGGCCTGGTCATATGTACAACAGCTCTCTTGGTACCACGTGCACATGGTTGTACCTGGTTATGTCAGACATTGCCAGTCTGCCTGAATTGGAACAGCAGTGACCTCTCTAGACAGGCAGATATCCTCTGACTCAGGCAGACAGGACCTTTGTTGAAAACAGGGCTTGACTGAAAAAAATACAAATCAACAAAACCCAAAGGAGGGCTAGTGAGGAAATGTCCTCACCCTTTGACTGATGGTGTGTGCCTGTTCACTTTAGCCTGAAAACTTCCAGTTCTTCTCTGAATAATAACACCTCACAGGAAGGGAGGATAAGTAGGTGGAAGTCCTGCTGCACAGGTTGTAAATGGGGTATAGTTTATGCCTTTACTTTTTCTTCAGTCAGTTAATTTCTAGCTAACCTAAACAGATAATCATCTTTGAATGAAGAGAAATTGGCAGCGGAGAAGCACAGTCTAATTATTCTCACAAAGATAAGACTCTGGACTAAAATATAAAGAAGTATTGTGTCCTCTTTCACGGTGCAGTGTTCCTGTTTTTCTCAAGCAGGAATTTCCTTATGCATTGAAATTGCTTCCGTATTATCCACAGCTTCTGTTATCTTCTTTTTAATTTTTTCCAGGTCAGTTTTCCCAAGATTTTCCAATTTAATAAGACTTTTAACGTTCACCTGGGGTGAGTACCTGATTCTTATCTAGCAAAATCACCCACTATTGCAAGAATGAAAGTGTCATCGAATTTTCTTGTATATATGGTTTGTCATTATGCATGTGTTGTATATGTGTTTATCCAATGAAGATATTAAGAAAATGTACTCGGTTGCCAGCTCTGCCAACATAGAACACTTTCATGTTTAATCACATGTTGTCATTATATATTATTATTATTTCTGAGACATATGCATATATGATGTCTATTATTTGAATTTCTGCTTAACATTTTAACAACACTGTGCTTTTAATTCATGTGAAATAGGGCAAGGGGGTCTTCAAAAAAGACTGCTTAATAATACTACTTAATAACAACAGCGAAGGTGAACTTTAATCTGCATGCAGCCCTGTCCTCTTACTCCTATAATGTACTAAATTGGGTCCTTTCATGCATTGTAATTTGCATGTAATTGTTCCTGAGCAATTGCACATACAGTTAAGCTAATCTTTCTTCCTCAGAATGGGAGATTCCTTCCTGATGCAAAACTACGGACTATGATTTCCTTCTCCAGGATACTTGACTTTGACTGATAGCAGCTAACCTATTCCTTAAAATGTCCCCTGAAGCTGATGCTGCCAAGCCCAGGCTGTGTGACCTGCCCTCTTCAGGCAGAGCATCCTGTGCGTAAAACTATTGTGTCCTTGGGCGTGTGTGTATGGCAGTCTCTGTGGGTGCATATAAGGGTACATACAGAGAGGACAAACCTCTTTCATCAAGCTTTCTACAGACTTCCAGCAGAATACAAACATTGGACCAAAGTCAAGGCAAGAAAGCAAAAAAGGAAAAAAGTGTTTGGGCAAAATATAGATCAAGAAAAAAAACACTTCTTTTACTGACATTAGCAAGAAAAAAACATTGACATAATTCTCTTGAACAGGAAATGACATATTCTTCTAATCTATTGATGACCTTTTTGAGTCAGTTCCTCACTGTTGTGACCTGTTCCATGGTCATTTACACCTGTGCAGGGTACAAGTCTAGGAAACAACTTTTTTGCTTCAGTATAACGTCTTCCAGTCTCACTTTGATATTGTTTAATAAGGGGTCCCTTTAAGATCAGTCCCCTTTTTCTGGCAGGGCTGCCCAGTATTCCTTGTCCAGAATCAGCCATTCTTTGAGTCCAGTGTTCTGCTGTTACAGCCCCTTAATTTCTGGCTCCTCATGCTCCCCTTCAGCTAATTCTAGTCTCTAAGTCAAGAAAGTCCCTGTCCTGATTCAGGCTGCTGCAGCATCTTATGAGCTGATGTGGCATTTTTTCTCCTTGAGGCAAGCATTACATTCTTGAGCATCTGCAGAGAGAGCACAGGAGGCACATTCCTCCACCTCCAAAACATAGCCCTTGCTACCAACCTGGCTCCTCTGGGACAGACGCAGGAAGGATGCAGAAAAATCAACCACCCAAATTTAGTGGTTGAATAGCTGTGGGCTGTAGCATGCACAGCATAGAGGAGCTCATCAGAGAGATGGCTATCCTGCTCTAAGTCTCCGTGAAGCATACGTGAGCTGTCACCTCCCAAGGGCTTTTTAGCTTAACACTCACCATATGATTTAAATGACCAGCTACTCCAGTCTAGTTCTGAACAGCAAATGCTTACCATGCAGAAAGCAAGAGCCAGCCCAGGAGTTACTCACAGGGTGAATATCTCTGAGTACAGAATAAATCACAGCAAGTAGCATGCTGTTGTCTGATTTGTCACAAGCATGATAGGAGGAAGGAGCTGAAATTAAAATATTACCTTGTGGCAAATTATTTACATAGTTCTTACAAAGGCAGATGGCTGGATGCTCAGGTGATGTAAGTTAATCTAACCCTAATAAGGTGAAGTAATAGATTGTAAGACTAAACGGGACCTTGCAATTTGACCTCTACCAAGATACAGGATGGGAAATTTGAGTCATTCATCACTTTATTGAATTCAATAGTAAATATTTTTCAGAGGTGACATTAATGGGGTACAGGTCTTGGCATGTTTTTTCACTATTTAAAAAATATTTTGTAACACTGTCACTGTGTGGTGAGGCACTGGAAGAGGTTGCCCAAAGAACTGGTAAATGCTCCATCCCTTGCAGTGTTCAAGGCCAGGCTGGACAGAGCCTTGGGCCACATGGTCTAGTGTGTGGTGTCCCTGCCCATGCTAGGTGATCTTGAGGTCCTCACAACCCTAACCATTCTATGATTCTGTGATACATATATATACTTATACATATATATCTACATATGCACGTGTGTGTATACATTCACCTTAGGCATGCGGTGAGTTCTTTAATGCTATATTTATTTAAGCTCCTAGAAGAGGGACTTTACAACTTACTTTCAGCTGATATATACCAGTATGGCTGAGTGACATTCATATCTTCATGGTAGCTGCAAAGAGTGTGGATACAGGCATAGACCTGATGTGTTGCTTCTCTCAGCCCTCAAAAACAGTATCTGAGCTGAGGCAAAGAGCACAGTTGAGGCAAAAGCGGTATACAACTGGCAGTCTTGCAGAGAGCAGGTCTGATTGGTAACCAAGAGAAAAAAAGGGCAATAAGTAACTTCTACTGAAAGCAGAAAAATACACTCAAACCAACAATAAAAAAATAGTATTTGTGTATGCATGAATGATATACTATGATTCTCCTGTGTTTCCTATTCTGTCTAAGTGTGTGTGTCTTTGTGTGTGGTTGTTAATAAGTGTACATGACAGAACAAAATAGAATTTAAAGTATTTTATATTAAGTCTCACCATTAAAAATTGCAGCAGGTGATAACCTGTTTTCTGAGTTTAGATTACCAGTGACATCTAATCGAGCTGTAGCTGCGCTACAGCTGGCTACCCGTGCATCATTATGAGAGTACCCAGAGTCACAGAGAAAACTGATAGAGATCAGCCTGCAATGCCTGTCCTTAGTGCCTTGTGTAACTTGGGGCAATAAAATCAATCCTATGCAATTAGGCATTAATTTCATTATTGAAAAGATACTGTAAAGCAAAAGATGTCCCTTGTGCTCCTGGTTAACATGTGTGTAATAAGCACAAATATGGCAGATCATTTTCATTGTTTTCTTAGTGTGAAAATCTTGTTATATATTTCATTCATGCCCCCTAAGAAAGGCCCAATGCAAGTGAAAAAATGTTACCTACAACTTAACAAAATATTCTCTCTTTTCTTTCTCAAATACATCTAAATTGCCACTTATAAGACACCATTTTACTAACACTTCCTTTTGTTTCATGATACTAGCTTCTCCTTAGTGACCATGTAGTCATCTTGTGTTTTCTCTCGTGCTCTGCTGCTCCTAGCTTCTTCCTGCTACGTATATGCAAAGGAGAAGAGAAAGTGGAAGGGATTCTTGCTCTTTTGTTTTACCTTCTGTTACATCTGATGTGGTTCAAATTGGTCCCAATTCTGCAACTTCAGCCCAAATGCCTGATCCCCACT
Organism: Pezoporus flaviventris; assembly: GCF_033815535.1. Classification (NCBI taxonomy): domain Eukaryota; kingdom Metazoa; phylum Chordata; class Aves; order Psittaciformes; family Psittacidae; genus Pezoporus; species Pezoporus flaviventris. The sequence goes on from NW_026892598.1 coordinate 3,783,068, forward strand.
CTGCTGTCCTCGGGGATTATATTAACTGATCCTTTGTGGATTTAAATTGCAGTCCCTTGAAAGGAAGGCTATCTCTGCATTATACTGCAAAGTGCCTAGTACAAGTATGAGAAAAGTCGGTAATCATAATAACAAAACTTCACTGAGAAAAATTTGTAGAGTTAAAATCTTTTGAACTTCTCAGAGTATTTTTTCACTTTGTCTTTGCAAATACATTTTCCTATAATTTAGGCAGGTCTATTACCCTGATTTCTAACCTGTCCTCCAAGCCTGTATAATAAGAGCTTTGCACTAGGTCTATGAGAATAGCCATCCCTCCTTAATGCATAAATCAGACTTTTTAATCCACAAAATTTGAGTTGTTTCAAGAGGGTGTCATGCATTTAATTCTTGTCTTCCTCAAACAAACCATGCCCAACAGTGTAATATGAATTTGGATTTTGATCAAGGAATTTTGGTGACAGTATAAGCCACAAGACCAAGGCTTGTATAGTTTCAACTAAAATCCACATCTAAATAAAGAAGACACGAAGACATTCTAACGATGTGCTCTAGGTGTAGTCTCTTTATATGACTCAGAGAAGACATGAAGGAAAAAATCAGCAGATGGAAACATTCACATTAGGAAAACACTGTGTGACTTACATCACATGCCTCCTTCCTTTGTGATATCATGTCACTGAAGCCCCTCAGCAATGCTTTGAACATGCAAGGACAATTACAAATTTGAGTAGCTTTATTCAAGATTTTGGTTAAAACCTACCAGAATCACACAGAGTGGATATTTATAGAATTTTAACTCCTGCTGCACGCTTCATTTCATACTTAAAAGTTTCACATCATCTTGTTTAGCAGTCACAGAATAAATAGTTTATAAGATCATAACATTAAATTTTTCCACAAGAGCTTTTTGTACTTTATTACTTTTTGCTATTTCTTACATGTGTTATTAATGGAACTGTTACACTTCAATTAATAATTAACAATTACCAGTTAGCAGTAGCAGTATCACCTCTGTGATCCATTTCTTTTTGTTTATTTATTTGATTATCTGTCAGAATATCAGAGATTTCACTGCAGTTAACATTCCCAGTGATACAGACACAGTCTCCTTCAAATAACTGAACAAACTGGGCTTGTACAGGCTCATGAGGTACGGGTTAGCTAAGAACTTAAAGTAGAAAGACTGCTTTGAAAGTAGGTTTTACTTCTCAGTAATGTCCTGCACATCTTTCAGGATTTCTATTCTAGACCACTTTCTGACTATCATTTCAGGTCAAAAGAAAAGACTGCAGAAGGGCATATGCATTGATTAGCTTCATAAATTGTTTTAGGCTTCAGTTCACAATGGTAAATGGGAATATTGTACTTCCCTGCTATTTTTTCTGTGTTAGTAATACCCTACTACCTAACAAAAATATCATGACAGTGAACAATAAAAAATAACAAGACAACGCCTCAAAATACAGGTTCTTTATTTTGAATTTGGAACTCCTCTAAATAATATTACTTCTCATCCTACCTGTTTCTTTCTTCAGGTATGTAACCATACTAAGGCCTTAAACAGGGGTCTAGCCTTGTAATGCAGTGCTCACATGAATCTCAGAATATACATAGCAGTATAAGTTCTTGCTTAATGGCTTAGTTTTTGGATGGAGCAATCAGTTACAATGCAGTATCTAAGTGACATAAAGTAATGACTCATCTGCCATAGAGAGCAGAGCAAGAAGTCATTGGTTCTTCATGCTTCTTCAGTCAGGTCCTAAAGACAAAAAGTAGTGGTGTCTTGTTTGGAGGTGACACACTAGTACAATGAGCTGCAGCCACAGTCCATTATGATCAGAAAGAAGTGCAAGACAGTTCAGCAGAGTTGAGCTATAGAGGTCAATGAAGATCAGTATTAGATGGAAAGAACAACTCGGGATGGGCAAAGTTTTGGGGTTGTTTGGGTGGTCATGTAGGTGAGACTTTGTGGAGATATTCAAGAGGAATCCTGCCCTTCCTCTCCCACCTGAAAAACTGATAAAATCACGGACAAGGAGATCAAGGAGAACCTGCGGATGAAGCATTCCATAGACAGATAGGAAAAGCCTCACGCTCGCAGGCCCTTGTTCTCATGGGTGACTTCAACCACCCTGACATCTGCTGGAAGGACGGTACAGCCCGGCACAAGCAATCCAGGAGGTTCCTCGATTGTGTAGAAGACAACTTCCTTCTGCAAGTAATAGAGGAGCTGACAAGGAGAGGTGCCATGCTTGACCTCGTGCTCACCAACAGGGAAGGGCTCATTGGAAATGTGACTCTCCAGGGCAGCCTTGGATGCAGCGATCATGAGATGGTTGAATTTGAGATCCTCAGGACAGTGAGAAGAGCGTGCAGCAAGCTCATTGCCCTGGACTACAAAAGAGCAGACTTTGGCCTCTTCAGGAACCTGCTTAGTAAGGTTCCATGGGATACAGCCCTAGAGGGCAGAGCGGCCCAAGACTGTTGGTTGATATTCAAGTATCACCTGCTGCAAGCTCAGGAGTGTTGCATCCCAACTAGAAGGAAGTGCAGCAGGAGGGCCAGGAGACCTCCTTGGATGGATAAGGAGCTCCTGAGGAAAATTCAGTTGAAAAAAGAGGCTTATAATAAGTGGAAGCAAGGACAGGTGGCATGGGAAGAGTACAGGGATGTTGTCTGAGAAGCTAGGGACCAGGTTAGGAAAGCTAAGGCTCAGTTAGAATTAAACTTAGCTAGAGGTATTAAAGATAACAGGAAGGGATTCTACAAGTACATAGCAAATAAAAAACAGACTAGGGAGAATGTAGGCCCCCTAAGGAAGCTCTCGGGAGAACTGACTACCCTGGATTTGGAGAAGGCTGAGGTTCTGAATGACTTCTTTGCCTCGGTCTTCACTGGCAAAGGCTCTGATCAAACCACCCAAGTCTTGGAAGGCAGATGCAGGGACTGTGAGAATGAAGACTTTGCGCTCACTGTAGGAGAGGATCTCGTTCGAGACCATCTTAAAAATCTGAACATGCACAAGTCAGTGGGTCCTGATGAAATCCATCCACAGGTCCTGAAGGAGCTGGTGAATGAAGTTGCGAAGCCGCTGGCCATCATATTTGAAAAATCATGGCAGTCAGGTGAAGTTCCCGATGACTGGAAAAAGGGAAATATAACCCCATTTTCAAGAAGGGGAAAATGGATGACCCGGGGAATTACAGACCAGTCAAGTCTCACCTCTGTGCCTGGCAAAATCTTGGAGCAGATTCTCCTGGAAGGCATGCTAAGGCACATGAAAAACAACAAGGTGCTTGGTGACAGCCAGCATGGCTTCACTAAGGGGAAATCCTGCCTGACCAATTTGGTGGCCTTCTATGATGGGGCTACAGAACTGATGGACAGGGGTAGAACAGTTGATGTCATCTACCTGGACTTGTGCAAGGTGTTCGACACAGTCCCACACGACATCCTTGTCTCTAAATCGGAGAGACATCAATTTGATGGATGGACCACTCAGTGGATAAAGAACTGGCTGGATGGCCTCACGCAAAGTGTTGTGGTCAATGGCTCAGTGTCAGGCTGGAGACCAGTTAACGAGTGGTGTCCCTCAGGGATTGGTGGTGGGACCGGTCTTGTTTAACATCTTTGTCACTGACATGGACAGTGGAATTGAGTGCGCCCTCAGCAAGTTTGCCGATGACGCCAAGCTGTGTGGTTCGTTGGAGGGAAGGAATGCCATCCAGAGGGACCTTGACACACTTGTGAGGTGGGCTGATGCCAACCTCATGAAGTTTAACCATGCCAAGTGCAAGGTCCTACACCTGGGTCAGAGCAATCCCAGGCACAGCTACAGGCTGGGCAGAGAAGAGATTCAGAGCAGCCCTGCAAAGAAGGACTTGGGGGTGTTGGTTGATGAGAAAATGAACAGGGGCCGGCAGTGTGCGCTTGCAGCCCAGAAAGCCAACCGTATCCTGGGCTGCATCAAAAGGAGCATGACCAGCAGGTCAAAGGAGGTGATCCTGCCCCTCTACTCTGCTCGCGTGAGACCTCACCTGGAGTATTGTGTGCAGTTCTGGTGTCCTCAACATAAGAAGGACATGGAATTGTTGGAACAAGTCCAGAGGAGGGCCACGAGGATGATCAGGGGACTGGAACACCTCCCCTATGAAGACAGGCTGAGAAAGTTGGGGCTGTTGAGCCTGGAGAAGAGAAGGCTGCGTGGAGACCTCATAGCAGCCTTCCAGTATCTGAAGGGGGCCTATAGGGATGCTGGGGAGGGACTCTTCTTTAGGGACTGTAGTGACAGGACAAGGGGTAACAGGTTAAAACTTAAACAGGGGAAGTTTAGGTTGGATATAAGAAGGAAATTCTTTCCCGTTAGGGTGGTGAGGCACTGGAATGGGTTGCCCAGGGAGGTTGTGAATGCTCCAACCCTGGCAGTGTTCAAGGCCAGGTTGGATGAGGCCTTGGGTGATATGATTTAGTGTAAGGTGTCCCTGCCCATGGCAGGGGGGTTGGAACTAGATGATGTTAAGGGCCTTTCCAACCCTAACAATTCTATGATTCTATGATTCTATGACAGTCTCACTCCCAAACTGCCTTGTGATTATTACAATACAAAGCTAAAGTTCTCCAACCCACATGGACTTGTATGTGTTCATTTTCTTATTTTCATGTGGTTTATATTCTTTTTTTCCTTTTATTTATCATGCTAAAGCAGCAAATCCAAGTGTTTCAAGGACATTTTGTTGCAGTTCAGCAGTGGAAATTGCTGCCTATCCATTTGTGATCCAGGCATCAGATTGCAAAAGGGATAGACACTGTATGCTCTTTGTTTCACCACAATGTCTCTTTACACCATGTGGTGATTTTCCCTTTTAAGTGGCACGAGGTGCTCCACATTCCTCTTTAAACATTTGTCAACCTCGTAACAATATTTCTACAGGATTTTATAAGGGAGAAAGCAAAGATAAATGCTTGAGAAGTTGTTTTGAATAGTAAGCTTTGGCAGCTGCCTGTGAAATGAACTGCATTCCCTTCCCCCTCTTCGGCTGATGTACAGCATCCTGGGTGGTGGTCTGACAGCATAAACAGGGACAGAAATTTCTCATTCACTGTCTCATAGTTAGAGAGTAATTTCTCCTCTGCTGCACCGCAGTGTGCTATGGAAATGCAGAGCTTCTACAAGGGATGATGGACAGTCCCACTGTGCGTAACTAACAGGTGCCACACAGATAGATTTCACTGGCCAAGCTGGATGTGTCTCTGCAGAGGGTCTCCTCACAAGCTGTCATGCAGTCTCTGCTCCTTCCATCAGGGCTTCATAAATCCACAGGCACACATGTAGGTTGTGGGGAGGAAAAGAAAGTTGACATCAAACGATCTATACATATCACTCCTCTCTCAGGTAGGTTCAACAATCCAGTTTCTGTTGTCACTTACAGTGGTGAAAAGCTGGAGTTCCGCTATTGACCTCTCTGGAGTTATAGCTGGATTTACACAGGTGTGACCAAAAGCCATGTTTTCTTTCTATAGAAATCTGCATATTTATCTTTTTTGATAAAGTACTGAAAACCAGGGGAATAAAGCTGGCAGTGTGCCTTAGATGCAAACACAAAAGACAGGAAAGAATGGTGACAAACTTACTTAGAAATTATTTTCCCCCCATATTTGAGAGTCAAATGGGTTCCTACTTCTTGAAGTGTAAAGCCATAAAAAAAAAAGTAATAGACTCAGTATTTCCTTTGATTTATAGCGCACAGAGATGGGGGAGGGAAAAAATTAAACAGTCTTATTTCTTTTCTGTTTTACACTCCGTCTGAATCCTCTCTGTGAAAAATGCTCCACTTTTTATGACCTTTCCCACATGAATTTAGAAAATGTTGCCTCTCTGCTCAGTCTCAGATTTATAGCAGAATGTCTAATGCTTGGGATGTGCATGCACAGTTAAAAAAATAAGAATCGCTATTAGTAATCTGTGTAATACCATATGGGTGAATTTGGGTGAGCATGAAAGCTCCAGTGAACTGTTCACCTCCACAGTCAGTGTAGCAAACAATCCCCTCTAAGTTCACAAACTCAACACTGGTTTCCCATGAAGAAAAACTGTTTATCATGCAGCCTAAATGTGCCCATTAGGATGGCAAAGCCATGTGGGTCTAAAGAGAAAACTTTCTGCTGGCAGCTGTGGGAGAGGGATTCTGCAGTCTTGTGGCAGAGCCCTGAGCAGTGGACCCTCAGTACTCCTGAGGACTATATCCTTTTAGGCAGAGTCAGCTCTCAGCTACTGGTTCTGAAGCCAAATAATTCTGAATTTTAAAACCTGCTGAGTTGTTTCAATTTGCATCAGTGAGCCTGAGACCTGAACCTGCCCTATTGTGGACAGTCTGTCTGACAGACTCATTACTTTCCCTTCTCAGCTTCAAGTCAGCATCTGGACTATTGATAACAGTCTTGGAGACAGAACCTGTGAATCGCATCACGAAAACTGAGCTGAGAGTGCCTGAGTGAAACAGTCATTAAGGTCTGGTTTTTAAACTACAACCTTAATCATACCACCTGTTTCCCTACATAAACACACACCATCAGATGGAACGAGGCTAGAGGATGGTTTTAACACACCTTAGACCATGAAGAGTTATCCCTAGTTACAATTTAACCTATCTAATGTAGCTGTGGATGGTCTAATCATCTACATTAAATGTTTAATTAATTTTGAATCCTACTAAACCCATGGCTTCAGCAAGGCTGGTCTCAATGATTCAGAAAGGTTACAAGTCGCAATTAGATAGCAGTAGAGCACACTGTGGACTAGAGTACCACCCAACACCAAGTAACTCTGTTAGTGGGCCAGAAGGGAATTTAGGTTTTTATATCAGAAATTTTAAAGGTCTTGCTTTGTAATCCTTCTGAAGCCTTATCTATGCCAATATCTGTATACAGTGGGCACTGGTAAGTTGCTCTGGTTTTGAAAGTTTTTCCAGTGTTAGGGTTTCCTATTTGAGAAAGGGCATTTATTTTATCTTCCCTTCTAAAGGAGTATGGGTGAAAGGGCAGAAAAGTCCCTGGATTCCTTGGTCAGAGCTCCTATTGGAAAAGGTGCAATAATGTCCAGATATAAAGCACAGATGAGTGGCATGTTTGAAAAATTTGAAAGAAACTTAATTTAAAGGAGAAAGAAAGTCTACTTGACTAATGCCACATTGCACAGCTGTCACTACCAAAGGGACATAGAAGTTACCAAGATGGACAACCAGACTCTGCAGGGGCAGCACTGGAGAACTCCAGCTGCTGAAAGCTGGCATTGCTGCCCTTATGAAGTCCCTGTGACCTGATCCACTTACTCAAGGTGGTCCAGGTTTGCCTGGGGCAGAAGGTGCAGGGCTGGGTCAGAGTGCTTTGCACAATTCAGCCTGGTGAAGCAATGCAGAGGGGGCTGTTACAACTGTTATCCCTTTCACCAATCCACCCAGCTCAGCAGAAGAGACCAAAAACCAGAGGTGCATTCAGAAACACTGACATCATCCATTTTATGACTGTCCACCAAAGCCTGGATTGAGAGAATTGGTTATCATGAAATAGACTCAGGTCATCTGTGGCTTGGGCTTGTTACAGCTGTCTGCCTTTTAGTTTTGAGATGCTCGAACTCGCTAGGTGGGTACAAGATCACCAAGCGAGGAGCAGCACTGCTGCCCTCCTAGGACCAATTCTCGTTACATTTCTCTCTACCAGCAGTCTGATGATAGTCATAGCATGGCATGGTATGTCACAGAAAGCTTCATATAGAAAGAAAGCAAATCATGCTTGAATGCACGTGTCTGAGCTGTCTTTTCTCTTCCTTGATGTGCTTTCCAGTAAGCCAAAATTTCTAGAAACTGCTACGCAAATTGCAGCAACTGCTCTTCCCTCACTTTGTGACCAAAATGGGTAACAATAGTAGGCAATGAAAATCTTTTGAGAGATAAGCATTAGCATTATGAATAGATATTCCTGTGGAATAACTGTATCTTCTCCTAGCTAACTATCCTTTTTGAGCATTTAGCCATTGTTCTGAATGCTGTTGCAGAAGAGCTTGGCTTTCAGGTCAGCTTGCTTTAGCTGCTGCTTGCCAGTTTCTAAGCTTCTGCTGTTGTTATTCTAAGCCTCAGTGCAGGCCAATAGTGCATTTGTTTTACTTCAAATTCTTGCACAACAAACACATAAGAGGAGCCCAGTTCTTGCACTCAAAGGAATTAAGAGCTGGGTATAAATGGTCACTGGCTGAAGGCTGCTACTCCATAGATTAATGTTCAGGTTCACTTTGTCTGTGAATTGTCATTTCTACAGAGATAGACCAGTTTCTTTTGGGACTTGCTGGCTGAATCAGTGAATAGTTCCCTTTGCAAAGCAGAGGGCTGCTCCCCCACCATGCCTGCACGGCCGCATTGTGCGCATGTTGCAGAGAGCTGCCGCATGCACTACGTTGCTGGAGGCAACACTGCAATTAGCCACAGTCCTTATCTGGGATCAGTCTAATTACACATATCATATTCCAGCAAGGACTCTTGGAGAGGAACTGGAAGAAAAAGATAACCTAAATATGGTAAGGGTCCCTGTGAGAACTGGGAAGAGGAGAGCAACCCGTGACTCTGTGTATGCATTCTGCTTGCCACTGAACTGAGCTTTTGACTTCCAATTGTTCTTTAGTGAGCGCACTGTCCTGCAACTCTGGGCTGTATACAAGAGCATGTCTGTGGTGTGAGAAGCTCCCTTCTTCTTCCCTTCCACTCTGACACACAGCAGCTGGATTTGCTCCTATTTCACACAGGTCACTGCCTTCCAAACATGAAAAACATTAGAGAAGGAAGGGAAATCTGACCAGGTGCTGGTGCCCTTCAGAGGGAGGGGAACTCCAGAGGTCAAGAAGAAAGCATCAGGAATCTTCAGTCTCCAGCTTACCTTGTTAATTCATCTTTCACTGTTTTAGTGTAGCATCTGGCACGGTAGGCACCATGACCTTGTTCCCGTGATATTTCATCATGAGAATGAGTGCAGCTCTGGACGAGGTGAGTGGAAAATCATTTTAGGAGTAAGTGATGAGCTAACTTATTCAAAATCTTCTCTTGTTCAAGACTCAGAAACATTCTCCCTGAAAACCTGTTTGAAGATCCAACTACAGAGCAAAGACTCTGATGATAATTAGACCTCTGAACAGTTGTGGTGGGTTGAAGAACAGACCTGTTTTATTAGTCTTGAATGCAGTTTTACTAGTCCATTATTTTGCTCTGTTTCTTTTGTCTTGCCAAAAGCTTTGTTTCAGTTCTACCTTGTCACTTAAACTTCTGTCTCTTGACTTGCTAAAATGAAACACAGAATACTAGCAACTTATTAAAAAAAAATGAAACAGTGAAACATTATGCATTGCTGAATACTTAATGGGGAAAACTTTCATAAAATGTCATTCAACACATTCAAAACTATATTAAACACATTCTGTACTATAGAGTCAAACAACAGCAAACCTCAGTATTCCTTGTGAAAAATCAGCCTTTTTCTTCTTTCTTCTCTCCAAAATGGATGGAACAATATCAATTTTGGTTGACAAAAATGGATTTAGAGGATTATACTTTTTTTTTTCCAGGTGGAAAACTGAAAAAAAATCATGCATGTATAACAAGGTAAGAATAATCAGAAAGGCTTCACCAAATTAAGGATATTTTCAGTTCACCTTTATGTTATTCCTAGTTGATTAATTAGTTTTTAGAACTTCAAAACTTTTAAATGATGTTTGTCTTCTGGGCACCTGGATGTCTCACACCTATTAGGCTAGGGCTTACAAATTTAGCAATAAGATTCTCAAAGCTGTAGGAAAAATGTGAATGTCTGATGTTTATTTTGCTTACTTCAAGCTCTTCTTGTATTAAAAGACCTCTCCTATGTGCTTAAAGCCAGACACCCTTGCTATGTTAAATTCCATTAAAATGGTGACTGCAGTGCTAAATTAATTGATTTGTATTTTTCTTTTCATGCTTCAGGTGTTTATTTAGAAGGTTAAAGATGGATTTGGGTTGCCACTGAGATTCATAATATAAATGCTTTGTTCTTATTACCAGTAAGTCACATGGACACACACACAAGCTTTGGCATAATGGCAGCTGCTAAATAAAAGGCCATAAACAGCTCTCACTCCCTGAGCTTGGCAAACCTAGGAGCTTCAAACATCACAGGGAGTGAAATAATCACTTGGACCTTACTGGCTTACAGCAGCACCCAACAAAATGAGACCACTATGACGAACAATCGAAAGATAACTGTTACAGAGTTTTTGGACTGCATATATTTAATGGCTTGAAAATCAGGCTTGGCGGCAAACAGTGCTGCACAGTGTATCACTACTGAGCTGCTTCAAATTCAGTTACCTGAAGCTTCTATTTACTTCTTAAGAGTAGTCTTAGTAGTAGATTAAGGTGCTTAATTGTACCCTAGCTTTGATACTTAAGGGTTAACAATTAAGTAAGCCTTGTTTAACTGAAAAAACAGCTTCTGAACAAATTACAGATGAAGAACAAATTATGTGTTTATGCTTGTCATATGTTTAAGTGAGCAAATTGCAATGAATCCATTACTAATAAGAGACAGTCTTTATGAAACTTAATCCTTAGCTTAGTTTACTCTTGGGTGTTTCCTTTCAGCTTTGCTTCTTTTTTGTCTACAATGAGCTTTCTCTTATTCTTTTCTCTTATTCCCCACCCCAGTTTTCTTTTAGTATCTAGGAAACCAAAATTATAATATCACTCAGACATCTGGAACATGATCTGATCCAAACTCAAACAAACTAAACATTATGAGATGTATTGCGTACTTGATATCTTCAATAATATGTAAGACTTGTGCAAATTTTCATGTAAGTAAGTATGTAATGACTATCCTGCCTAACTTTAAGAAATTGTAAGGACAAACCTCTTCACCAGCATGCTAATTTTTTTTTTTTTTTTTTTTGATGGAAACCCTTAAGGAACTGGGATGGTGAATTCACCTTAGTCTGACATTACCATTCCATTCAGCTCAACCAGCAAGAAGTATTACAGGTTCCTTTAATTCACACACTGGAATTATCTTTAAAGAACATCCTGTGGTGAAGTGCTGCACTTTGTTCTGCCTGATAAAAATAACTGTATTAGGTTAATATGATTAAGGCTAATGAGACTCTGAACCTCATCCAAAAAAATTGTCATTAAAGCACATTTACCACTGATGAATTAATTAATAAAATACAAATCACCTTTTAAACAGGATGTGTGCCAGGGTTAGTCAAAAAATGCCAACATCCAAGCATTTTCTGTGGTAGCTTCAGTTTATATATCTGAGAAGAGGATAGGAGGACTAGTATGCTGCTAATGTACACTCTGGCACTGATCCTCAGAGCCCAGAGAGCAAAATTAGCACAGAGGGGAGAGGAAAAAGGGCACATTGGGTATTTATGAGCATCTTTACCTCAAGGAACTGTCTCTCACAGCTGTTTCTACCTGTTTCTGCCCTCTTTCCAGGTATATTTAGGAGCAAAGAGGAGAGAGATATTTGGCAAGATTTCGTCAATAGTGGAACATATTTCTGGATGTATTTGGGGGACTATAGATCTTATGACTGATTTTCTCATGAGATATATGTGGACAAGCAACTTACATGAAAACCTTAAAAATTGCAATTAAAGCCCTGGAAAGCGGATTGACTTCACTTATCTGATGTTTAAATAGTTTCAATTTTTTTTTTTTATTTACCTAACGTCAATTGAAATTGAGAGATCAATCAAATTCAAGGTGACATGACACAAAATGATTACCTAGTCAGGCTTCTCCTGACACCACTGCATCTCTATGGCACAAACTGGTTTACAGCATCCAGTCATTCTTCATCAAGTCCATAGTTCTTTTTGAGCTAAGGCTTACCCACTCATGACTCCACTACACCTCTAGGCAAATTGTTCTAATAACTGAAAATACTGTTCTATAGTTACTTATCCCTGTTACTTCTTTTCTGTTAATTCAGCCCAAACTACCCACAGTTGGTGTCTCACTGCAAGAGTACTGAGCTCAATTCAAGAGGGACAGAGGAGACTATGCATGGCATTTGCTAACTACCATAAGGGTTATAAATATTTGAGCTGTTAACTTATCACCACTTCCATAATACAGTTACCTGAAGACCACTCTTATTTTATGGCCTCTTTAAAAACTCCTCTCCATCTGATTGGCCTGAGAAGTAAGATCGTCATGAGACTACCGTTCTCATTTTTTGTAGGCATCATGTGAATTTACGTGGAGTTTGCTCAAAGTCTGGTTTGGTAATCTTTAGGTGCTTAGCAGGTGAATCTGGTTTCTTGAGAAAATGTTCATATTCTCATAAAAAAAATAATCTAGTGGAGCTGATTATGGACTGACTTAAAATCTTCCCAACTTCAAAGGTTACTTGGAAGATATGTATGTGTTTCCATTTGATTATTTAGTGAGGCTGTTAATACTTACATCTTGAATCATTAATCCAACAGAGACGGCACCATCCACACTCTTCTGACCACTAAATGATCTTAATACATTAACACATACAGTAACACGTAGAAGGGTTAAAACCAAAAGGCTTGATATTATACACTGTAGTTCTTTGCACACTCTTGCATGAGGCAGCAGAGACCTGATTCGGCTCTTGCTTTGCTCAGCATAAAAGAGGAAACGCAAGTCCCAGACACCCCACTAACACACACAGCGTTGTTATCGGTGCCTGGCACAGGACAGGAGGTCAGATCTGGGTGTGCAAATGCACACTATACAGCTACACTGAGGAACCGAGTGCTTGCTGTGTACAGTGTAGTTACATCTCTACCATCTGCAGGCAGTAGAAATTGCCTTTATTAAGAAAAGGGACATTAGCCAAGATTGCAGTCCTGTCATCAGTCCATTTAGAAAAGAGCAATAGGCATGTTCTTTGGTACCTGAGGAGCCATAAGAGCTAAGCAGAAAAGATCATAGAGTATACACCCAATTTACTATCTAGCTAATCCAGAGATGGGAAGGTATGTCATCAGCAGTCAGAAAGCACTTACGGGGACAGCATGTCTTTGCAACACCTTGTATGTAATTAATTTAGACTGTAGGGCAGAGCATGTACTGGTTATTCTCACCAGCTGAATGCAGCCCCTAGAACCAGCCCTCTGATTTGGCAGGACTTTGGTCAGGGATTCACAATCTCCTTCTGCTGACATGCAGCAATGTCAGTATCTTTTGTTTATCATTATCTTACTTAGACACTGTAAAGGCAGAAACTCCCCAAATATTTGAAATCAACGTAGTTACCACCATTATATTTTTACACTAAGACTTACATGATCAAAAGGCCCTTTAAAATATATACTAGCAAGTATAAACCATAGTTTTGCATGTAATTACATGTGTGTTTAGTAATATGTAAATGTCAATTAAGTAATTACATACGCAAACATACAGAGCTGTGATTGTCACTGAGAGACGTCTGGAATGTGTCTCACACTGAACTGCCAGGTTGGGGTATTTTAAATCAGACTGATATTATTCTTCCAATTATGTGCATCATCATTATCTGATGAATCTCATGTACAGGGTGTGTTCACCTGTGATCTCTGCTTGTATTTCGCTTCCTGCTGGAATGTTATTGTTCTTTACAGCATTAATAACTTGTTTATTTCATGTACAAGTATCTTTTTTCTGCTTTCTTCTTTATTTCTTCTAGACTTTTTGTGTTTGGGGTCTTTTTTTATTTCTTTTTTTTTTCTTTTTCAAAACTATTCTTTAGAGGAAAATTAAGTCCAGAGTTTCTGGACCTGTAGACCTATATTTAGACTTCTGTAATCAGATTTATGGTACATAAACAAATAGCTCAATCATCAGAGTTGTAGAAAACCCATAATTATCATCAACTTCAGTATGTTTCTGGTTTCCACAATCAAGAGCTGAACAGGCTGGTTTGAAAATATGCAGACTAGCGATTCTCTGGTTTTAAAACTATGATCTTTTGTGGCTTGTCCGTGAAATCAGTGGCAAGCTTAGAGCAGAGGAATTTCTAGCTTTCAGGCCTCTGTCTGGTTCATTTGCTGCTATAGACAGTTTAGAACACACAGGTAATCCATTAAAACTTCATCTTGTTTTAACAGGAAATTCATTACTTTGACAGAGCATAAGGTAGCTGTACACATAGCCCATGGACAACACATATTTTTATTGTACAAGAACCTACAGACCCAAAAACAGTCTTACAGACTGGTTCCCTGCTACATGACTCTTGTAAATTCTTAAATACCTGATTTATCATCCCTAAAATATTCCATCAAAATACATAATTTGCTAATTTGCAGGAAGGTCTCTTTGTATGTCAGTGCTAAACAAAAGTGAGAGAAGGAAAACTATTAATGAGGGCAGTTATGAAACACCTACCCATTGGGTAAACTTTCAAGGGAATGCAACTGCCTTTTAAATATTTTCTAACAATAATAAAAAACTTTTGCTGGGAGGAGACCCTGAATGGTCACAGTAGATCACCCTAATGGGATTATTCTTTCTTCAGGGATGCTGCAGTCTGCTTCTTGCTTGCCTTCTTTTCCTGTAGGTACTATGAAGATTAGAAGGGTTTCCTCATTATTCAGTTTTTATCATAAATGATCCATTGTGCTAGTCCCAGGCCTCCCCTCCTCCTCAGACCGTCCACGCGTTGCCATTTGGTAAAGCTGTGGTTGATCAATTCTCTGTAAAGAGACCTTTAAGGTTTTCTTTTATTCAAAGGTTTGCAGAGTGAGGCAAGGGAGCAAAGTCAGAAAAGTTAAGACTAACTTCTATCGCTGCTAGACGTGGCAAGCTGAAAGCCTGCAGAAAACACTGCCTGAGACAATTATCTGAAGAAGATATTCATTTGACACTGGGAAATGTTTTGAAAAGAGTCTTTTCCTGATAGTGTAAATTGAGGGGATAGTATCCACTAACAATAGGTCTTTTGCTAATGAAAAAGATTATGCATCTAGAATCCAAGGTTTATTTTGTCACTGTTTTGACAGTCTGTGATATCTTTAAGTGCTTTTCCAATATTCCCATGTACTGAATGAAGCTGACACTCATTAACTAGCTTTTGGCTTCTGAGTTTGCTCTCAGCTTAATTAATGTATTTAGGCAGTTGGGAGCTACATTTACATGAAAATGAGAGTATAGCCAGTGAGGTAGCTATTGATACCTATAGTGGGATGTGTCCCTGCCCATGGCAGGGGGGATCGGAACTGGATGATCTTGAGGTGCTTTCCAACCCTAACTATTCTATGATTCTGTGATCACTGCTTATGTATAATCAGAGACAAACTTGGGAATGGACATGGACAGTGAAAAAATCCAAGCAAAATGTTACTATGTTGAGGGTAAAATAAACAGAAAAAATACATATGAAAATATGAATCATTGAAAAAGTTATTGGAAGAAACGTGATGATGGAAGTTGTAAGAAAGAAGGTTGGTTGGGTTTTTTCTAATGTCGTTTGATTAGCCATTTCATTACTGTAATGCTTTTCCAGCTTGTAGCTAATTAGCTATGGTTGATTGGAAGATACCAGAAAAATGCTTTGTACAATGTCACCATATCATCAGAGCTAACATAGGACCAAAACTTGCCAAAAGCTTCCTGGAATCAGCCTGCAAAGGCTGATAAAATTCCATAGAATGGGATTATATTTCAGACACAGTGCAGAATGACAAAATGAAATTGTCATACAGGTTGCACAGTACAGCAATATGGGAAAGGAATTGGAGCCTATGCATGATGATGACACTGGTTTATGCGTACGTTTATCACTAAAAGAGTTGTCAGAGCCTCTCACAAACAGGAAGAAAGAAATAAAGCAAAGAGATCACACACAGACCAAGTTGGCATGAGGAATGTGGTAATTTTTCAAGCCTTTCCCACATCCACTTTAAATTATTCATACTTCCATTTAATCTGTTGTTTGCTGCCTTATATTAGTGAATAATTTGCTTTAATAAAGAGCTATTCAATGTCCAAAAATAACACAAGTTGAGCAGCCCTACCCTAAGGGACAATACTAGGGAAACGCTTTCCAGGAAAAGGGTATTGTGTGAAGTAAGGTAGTTTTTTAATTGATGAATCTCAAAATTAGGATCTGCAGGCTCAGGCAATTTCACATCAGAGGCTTAACCTGCTATGTAATCAATTTTTATATTAAAATACGTACCTTGAAAAGCATGAAAATTTGATGCATGTCTGTGTGCCTGGCATATGTGGGAGGTGCATCTCTCAGTACAAATTTGTAGAACACATTATGTAAGTAAAAATGATTAAGGAAACATTTCTGCTTTGCTGGGATAAAATAAATTATCATGAAAAATTGATTCTGATTCTTAAAAGAGATTTGGACCAACTTGATCCTATTAAGTGAGGTGAAGGGGAAAGACTTTATTGTCCTCAAAATAGAAGGGATTATTTGCTGGCTGATTTATTTCCTTCCTCTCTGCCATTCTCTTTTATTTACATTTTCTGGGGCTAAACAACACAGTGCTGAGTAGTGAAAGCATAAGTTTGGTTGTGACATTTTTGCTGCCTCAGCTGATCCATTAATCCCTGTGGAGCTGCACAGGTGGCCATGAGTGTTTGTTCCAGCTACGCAACTCACTGGGCTTTTGATGCAAGTGTGGAGCACAGCACCCTGGTTGCTTATACTCAGAAGGTCATCCACCTTGCAAAGAGACTTCAGTGTCATTACTTGACTACCAAGGCAGCTGAAGACATTCAGAGGGATGCAAACAGATGAAAATACTAAGTTGTCCAAGGGGAGAAGGGATTTTGATGCCTCTCTCTCACTTAGCTGGATAACTTAAGACTCCTGTTGCAGAGGCCTCATTTTGACAGGAAGGGTATGTCTCAGAACAGCCAAGATTTTGGGGTATGTCTGTTCTGTAGCAAGAGTGTTTGCTCATGGTACCATATTCAGTGTTTCCCAGGTTTTATGACCCCTCCCATTGGTGTAACTTAGTAGCGGTGTAACGCTGTGAAAGTCATTGACACAAATCAAGTTAGGAGCCACTCAGGGAGTCTTTGCATGATCTCCTGCCAACGTGACTCATATCTGCACTGGGAGGGGACCCTCTATGAATGATAAAACAGCTCTGGATTTCAGCTTGTGCGTTAAGACTGTTGGGTGCTAAAAACACAGAAGTCTTGCATCATAGGTCAGTGGTTCCTCTGCTCCATCATCAGGTGTTCAAAAGGTTTTAGTTGTTTAGTCTCGAGCAGAGGAGGCTCTGGGGGGACCTTATCACTCTCTGCAATTACTGGAAAGGAGGCTGTAGTGAGATGAGGTCGGCATCTTCTCCCAAGTAACAAGCGATAGAGCAAGGGGTAACAGCCTCAAGCAGCACCAGGGCAGGTTTAGACTGGGTATTAGAGAGGGGGGTCAGGCATTGGAACAGGTTGCCCAGGGCAGTGGTGGAGTCACCGTCCCTGGAAGCATGCAAAAACCGTGTAGGTGAGGGCCCAGTGATATGGTTTAGTGGTGGTCTTGACAGTCCTGGGGTAAACGTTGGACTGGATGATCTTAAAGGTATTTTTCCAGCCTATCTAGTTGACTCTATGATTCTATGATTCTAAGGAAGATTTAGATTCGTAATAAATACTTAATCAATGACATGAGACTGGACAAAATGTTTGGTTTTTTTTTATAGCTACAAAGCAAATAAACTTGAGCTTGCATCTCAAACCATATCTCAATAGCAGCTGGCACATAAATATATGTATTTGTCGTGGTTTAAACCCAGTCAGGTAATTCGTTCGCTCACTTCCCCCCCCCTTTCTTGCCCTCCCCCTGCTCTCGGAGGGATGGAGAGGAGAATCAAAAGAATGCAACTCCCACGGGTTGAGATAAGAACAGTTTAGTAACTAAGGTGTAACACAAATCACTACTGCTACTACCAATAGTAACAATGATAAAGGAAATAACAAGGGAAGAGAATACAACACCTCACCACCCACTGACCGATAACTCGCCCCCCAAGCCCAACCAAGCTCCGACCGATACCTCCTCCAACCCTGCAGTCTCCCAGCCCTTCCGGTTAACTCCCAGTTACATCCTGGGCATGACGTGCTGTGGTATGGAATAGCTCTTTGGTCAGTTTGGGTCAAGTGTCCTGTCTCTGCTTCCTCCCAGCCTCCCCTCCTCCCTGGCAGAGCATGAGGCTCACAAAGTCCTTGGCCAAACCAAAACATCTCTATCAGCTCTGTTCCCGAGCCGAAAGTCAAAACACTGCACTGCACCAGCTACCAAGGAGGAGAAACATGACTGCTACTGCTGAACCCAGGACAGTATTGATCAAAGAATCCACAACTGATGGTAAAAGGTTGGAAGGTTTGATAATCTTTGGTGAGGAAAATGTGCTGTGGCATAATGGGATTTTATTTTTTTTTACATGTAAATAAGTACATCTTTAATTTCTTGCAGCCTCTTGGATTTTTTTATAAAGTTAGGAAAATGTTTCAATAGTTATCAAAAAAAAGTTTAAAATGAAACCTCTGCATTCTCCTGATACCATATAAAATCTTCTCAGAGTCTAAACAAGTACAATTTCACAACCACATACATGCAGATGTGATGCATGTGATTGATGTGATGTGGTGGCAGGTCACAGGAACTGGAGATTAGTCATTCAGCTTCTTCACTTGGCGAGACTAAAGCCTCATTTTAGAGCAGAGAAAAGATATTTAACACCAGCTTTGCCCCCTAGGAAGAGGCTACAAGTTCAGATATTGGGGCAGTATTTCATCTTGCATGGTGATCAAGAACGCCTTTAAAATAGGTTTGTGAAATTGTGTTTGAGTCCATAGAAAACACAGATGCACATCGATTGGACTTAATGAAAAAATATAAGCAAAAACTCTGCCTGCTAACTGGACAATAAAGTTCAGGTTTCTTGCTTCTCCCTGGGTAACAAAGTAATGCAACTATTAAAAAAGTTTTGTTTCATTAAAATCTAATGGCTTTATGGTGATTGAAAAAATGGACAAGGATTTACAGTTTCATAAATCTTCAATGTTTAACCTGTCTTTTGGGTTCCTGAAGATATCCTATCCCCTCAAATCCCTGATTGGCTCCTCAGATCTTTTTGCTGTTACTGAAGTTTAGAGCATCACATTAGGGAATAGGCCTGAACTTAGCTTAATCAGGTCCTGAAATGCCCATGAACTTTCCTTAAACCCAATGAGCAGAGACCATTGTTAATCCCTCAGATAGTGCGTATGGCCCACTGTCTTTATATTCATAAAAGCTAGGAAATGGCACTAGTTGGTAGCTGTTAACTGATCTGTGCTGATTCTATCCCGCAGGCTCTCCTGGCAGCCCTGACATGCCTGCCCATCTGCTCCTGGGTTCACAGCCAGGTCTCCCCACCTTCCGCAGATGGGTAGGAGGCTGGGGGAGATGCCAGCTCTAGCTGGTGTGCAGAGGTACACGGGACTACCTTGCTCCCTGAGTTACAGATCGTATCGTGATCTGCAACACAGAGAGGAAGTGTTCTCTCTGACCCTTCTTGCAGAGGATGGCAAGCATAGCAGTCCAGTTCATGTTCAGAGACTAAAGGCCGGAGTAACTTCTCTTAACTGACCATCCATACTCCTCTTAGCAGTCCCTAGCTATTTGGGAATACCCAGGCAGTAGAAAGTGTAAGTATGGAAACACAGGTGAAAATGGAGATGTGCTTAATCATTAGGAGGTGTACTATGATGGGGAGAACCAGTGCTGTTTCCTGGTTTTTGACAACAAGGGAAAGGCAGAGACTAGATGGTGATCAGCAGAACTGAATTGCTTTGTGTGTGTAGTTGGGAGGGATTACGAAGTATGCAAGCAGGTCACAGACACAAACTTAGGTGCAGTTTTTTACTGACACCTCTCTAGCAGATTATCCCATTTGCATAACAGTTCTGTGCCTACATCTATGTTTTGCATCGTAGATGCGCAAAAGGGATGAACCACATTGAACAGTGTGTAAAACATTAGCTCCATGGAACTTGTCAGTTTCATTCATGCACCTTGTCCTGGGTTCAGCAGTAGCAGTCATGTTTCTCCTTCATGGTAGCTGGTGCAGTGCTGTGTTTTGACTTCCGGCCTGGGAACAGTGCTGGTGATACCGATGTTTTCAGTTGTTCCTAAGTGATGTTTACCCTGACCAAGGACTTTGTGAGGCTCATGCTCTGCCAGGGAGGAGGGGAAGCTGGGAGGAAGCAGAGAGGGGGCGCCTGACCCAGGCTAGCCAAAGAGGTATTCCATACCACAGCATGTCATGCCAGGGGTGGCAGTAACTGGGAGTTACCCGGAAGGACACGGGCTTCCGGGTGGGACTCGTTTCTTGGCCGGTGGTATTGTATTCTCTTCCCTTGTTATTTTCTCTTATCATTGTTGTCGTTGGTGGTAGCTGTGGTGATTTGTGTTGTACATTGGTTGCTGGACTGTTCTTGTCTCAACCTGTAGGAGTTGCACTCTCTCGATCCTCCTCCCCATCCCTCACGGGAGTGGGGAAGGGGAGAGCCCCTGGGGCGGGGGGGGGGACGGGCCTCGATTGCTCTCAGCCTGGCACCACTCACTGGGAGTGAGTGAACAAGGTGTCTGGCTAGGGTTTAAACTACAACAGTTTATTTTTGGTGCCCAACGTGGGGCACGAGGGGTTGAGATAACGACAGATCTGACTGGATTAATAGTCACTCGTCACAGTGCTGATTTATTGGCTCTCAAGGCTGTTCCTCTTGATCTCACAGTTTCAGTATATCATATCTTACTTCCATCCGGTATTTGCTGTATTAGTGTTTTTCAAGTGTGGGGCTTGGGCTAAGGTTTTTGTCTCATTGTACTTTATGGTAATGACTTGTAATACAATAGAATCATTGATCATGAAACTGATCTGGCTTATGTTCCCAGTGTGGTCACCACCTTTATACTTTGGGAGGTATATAATAGAAGTGCTTAGCAATTACACATCTTTTTTCTCCTTCTCGAGTGCTCAACCTGTGAAGGAGACATCCTTTTACCCTCCAGTCCTCCCCCCAGACCATTTACATTTGAGAGTTTTGAAGTTTTTGAATGGCCTTTTAATGCTGTTGAGACTTGCTTGCTGATCGTGATGGGAATCACCATGCTAGCACACATACAGAGTGTGGTTTGCCCACAACTGATTTCAAGAGTTAAGCAGAGTCAGGTTTGGGTCTTGTCTGGGGTCAAACGATGATGTAGGAGGACCAAGAGATTTTCCCAGAGGCTGGACAGCCATGAGTGGCAGGGTGTGTGGGATAGTATGGGCAAGTATCTAGGTCAGTGGGCCCCTCCAGTACTTTGGAGTTTCACTACTGAACAACTGCAAAATCCAGAAGAATTAGTAAAACACTTAAATGAGGTGTGTGGTCATTCTGGCCATACCAGAGACGGACAAACCATGGCAATGTGCTGGGGCTTGGCCTATGCTTACAGGGCCTTGTTCAACACTATCCAGCACCTTCAAAAGGAAAAGAATGTCGGTGGATCTGGGGGCAAAGCAACAGTCAGCGCAGCTACTCCAGCTCCAGGCACAGCAGCTTCACCACCCCCAACGACAAGTACAGTTGTTACTCAAACCACAGTGATAATCACTGCAGCCAAACCAGAGGACCAATTCATACCAATATCGATTGCCTCTGTACGCAACAGAACAAGCAAAAAGGAGGCAAGAAGGGTAAAGTGAGATGAAGAAACAATGAATTCACCACCCGGTCTAGCATCTGATCAGGAGTCATCATCACATGACGAAGAAGAAGAGGTAACTTCTCGACCTCGGACCTCAACCAAGCTGTGGAATATGAGAAAAGATTTTACCCATCAACCAGGGGAGCGCATCATCACCTGGTTACTCTGATGCTGGGACAATGGGGCCGATGGTCATGAACTAGAAGGTACAGAAGCCAAGCAGCTGGGATCACTTGCTAGAGAAGGGGGAATTGACAAAGCAATTGCAAGAGAGAAAAAGTCCCTCAGCCTTTGGAGGCGGCTCTTGGCATCTGTGAAAGAAAGGTTTCCATACAAGGACGATGTTATGAGTCGTTCGGCCAAGTGGACTACTACAGACAAAGGCATCCAGTCTCTGAGGAAATCAGCCATCGTGGAGATGATCTATCACATCAAGCCGAATAACGGGGATACACCTATAGATCCAGATGAAGTTGAATGTACACGACCCATGTGGCGAAAACTTACACGGAATGCACCATCATCACATGCCCATTCATTGGCAACAGTAACCTGGAATGACATAGTACCACTAACAGTGGATGAAATGGTTCATAAACTCCGAGAGTTCGAAGACAATCTCACCCCTTCCATCATCTCAGCTGTGGAAAAACTGTCCCAGGACCTCAGGCAATTGAGGGATGATCTATCTGATTTATCCAGCTCCTCACGTGTACCAACACACGTCTCAGCTATTAACAAAAGGCGTCCTCTTGTTTGAGAGAGGAGATACAGAAGGTATACGCCACGGGGTACCCTATGGTTTTACCTGTGGGATCACGGAGAAGACATGACAAAGTGGGATGGAAAACCTACTTCAGCTTTGGAGGAACGGGTGAGTGAACTGAAGAGGGGAGCAAGGGCCAAGACTGATCACCACATGAGAGCTACGGCTTCAGTCTCTGGTGAGCAGTTTCCCAGATGGAGTGGAAGAGCTGATTTTACTCCAGCTCCTGTGATAACAAAGAATAATCCCTTTCACCACGACTTAAGTGTCCAATGCTGTGATGACCATTAGAGGGGCCCTGCCTCCAGCCAGGTGGAGGTAGGGGACAATCGGATTTACTGGACTGTGTGGATCAGATGGCCTGGCACATCAGTCCCACAGAAGTATAAGGCTCTAGTAGATACTGGTGCACAGTGTACCCTGATGCCATCAAGCTGCCAACGGGTGGAACCCATCTATATTTCTGGAGTGACAGGAGGATCCCAAGAGTTGACTGTGCTGGAGGCTGAAATCAGCCTGACTGGGAGAGAATGGCAAAAGCACCCTATTGTGACTGGTCCAGAGGCTCCATGCATCCTCGGCATAGACTACCTCAAGAGAGGGTACTTCAAAGACCCAAAAGGGTACCGATGGGCTTTTGGTATTGCCGCTTTGGAGACTGAGGAAATTGAGCAGCTGTCCACGTTGCCTGGTCTCTCAGAGGATCTTTCTGTTGTGGGGTTGCTGAAAGTTGAAGAACAACAAGTGCCAAGTGCGACCACAACAGTGCACTGGTGGCAAGATCGCACCAACCGAGACTCCCTGATTCCCATCCATCAGCTGATCCGTAGACTGGAGAGTCAGGGAGCGATCAGAAGGACCCGCTCACCCTTTAGTAGCCCCATATGGCCAGTGCAAAAGTCGAATGGAGAATGGAGACTAACAGTAGACTATCGTGGCCTGAATGAAGTCACACCACCATTGAGTGCTGTCGTACCAGACATGCTAGAACTTCAGTATGAACTGGAGTCAAAGGCAGCCAAGTGGTATGCCACGATTGATATTGCCAATGCATTTTTCTCCATTCCTTTGGCAGCAGAGTGCAGGCCACAGTTTGCTTTTATTTGGAGGGGGGTCCAGTTCACTTGGAATCGACTGCCCCAGGGATGGAAACACAGCCCTACCATTTGCCATGGACTGATCCAGACTGCACTGGAACAGGGGCAAGCTCCAGAACACCTGCAATACATTGATGACATTATTGTGTGGGGCGATACAGCAGAAGAAGTCTTTGAGAAAGGGAGGAAAATAATCCAAATCCTGCTGAAAGCCGGTTTTGCCATAAAACAGAGTAAGGTCAAGGGACCTGCACAGGAGATTCAATTTTTGGGAATAAAATGGCAAGATGGACGTAGACAGATCCCCACAGATGTGATCAACAAGATAACAGCAATGTCTCCACCAACTAATAAGAAAGAAACGCAAGCTTTCTTGGGTGCTGTGGGGTTCTGGAGAATGCACATCCCAAATTACAGTTCGATTGTAAGCCCTCTCTATCATGTGACCCGGAAGAAGAATGATTTTAAATGGGGCCCTGAGCAGCAACAAGCCTTTGAGCAAATTAAACGCGAGATAGTTCATGCAGTAGCCCTTGGACCAGTGCGGACCGGGCCAGATGTAAAAAATGTACTGTACACTGCAGCTGGGGAGAACGGTCCTACCTGGAGCCTCTGGCAGAAAGCTCCAGGGGAGACTCGAGGTCGACCCCTCGGCTTTTGGAGTCGGGGATACAAAGGATCTGAGGCCAGCTATACCCCAACTGAGAAAGAGATACTGGCAGCCTATGAAGGGGTTCGCGCTGCTTCGGAAGTGATTGGCACTGAAGCACAGCTCCTCCTGGCACCCCGGTTGCCCGTGCTGGGCTAGGTGTTCAAAGGCAGGGTCTCCTCTACACATCATGCAACTGATGCTGCATGGAGTAAATGGGCTGCACTAACTACACAACAAACTTGAATAGGAAATCTCAGTCGTCCAGGCATTCTAGAAGTCATCATGGACTGGCCAGAGGGCAAAGATTTCGGAATGTCACCAGAGGAGGAGGTGATGCGTGCTGAAGAGGCCCCACCATATAATAAACTGTCAGAAAGTGAAAAGCAGTATGCCTTGTTTACTGGTGGGTCTTGCCGTATTGTGGGAAAGCATCGGAGATGGAAGGCAGCTGTATGGAGTCCTGGACGACAAGTTGCAGAAACTGCTGAAGGAGAGGGTGAATCAAGTCAGTTTGCTGAGGTGAAAGCCATCCAGCTGGCCCTGGACATTGCTGAACGAGAAAAGTGGCCAGTACTTATCTCTATACTGACTCCTGGATGGTGGCAAATGCCCTGTGGGGGTGGTTGAAGCAATGGAAGCAGAGCAACTGGCAACGCAGAGGTAAACCCATCTGGGCTGCTGCACTGTGGAAAGATATTGCTGCCAGGGTGCAGAACCTGGTGGTGAAGGTACGTCATGTAGATGCCCATGTACCCAAGAGTCGGGCCACTGAGGAACACCAGAACAACCAACAAGTGGATAAAGCGGCTAAGATTGAAGTGGCTCAGATGGACTTAGATTGGCAGCATAAAGGTGAATTATATTTGGCCCGGTGGGCCCATGACACTTCAGGCCATCAGGGCAGAGATGCAACATATAGATGGGCTCGTGATCGAGGGGTGGACTTAACAATGGACACTATTGCCCAGGTTATTCATGAGTGTGAAACATGTGCTGCAATTAAACAAGCCAAGTGGTTAAAGCCTCTTTGGTATGGAGGACGATGGTTGAAGTATAAATATGGGGAGGCCTGGCAGATTGACTACATCACACTGCTGACAACCCGCCAAGGCAAGCGCCATGTGCTTACCATGGTGGAAGCAACCACCGGGTGGCTGGAAACATACGCTGTGCCCCATGCCACTGCCCGGAACACTATCCTGGGCCTTGAGAAACAGATTTTGTGGTGACACGGCACCCCAGAGAGAATTGAGTCAGACAATGGGACTCATTTCCGCAATAACCTTATAGATATTTGGGCCAAAGAGCATGGCATTGAGTGGGTATATCACATCCCCTACCACGCACCAGCCTCTGGGAAAATCGAACGGTACAATGGGCTGTTAAAAACTACACTGAGAGCAATGGGTGGGGAACTTTCAAGCACTGGGATACACACTTAACAAAGGCCACCTGGTTGGTCAACACCAGAGGATCTGCCAACAGGGCCGGCCCAGCCCAGTCAGAACTTTTACATATTGTAGAGGGGGACAAAGTTCCCGTGGTGCATATGAAGAATTTGCTGGGGAAGACAGTCTGGGTTATTCCTGCTTCAGGTAAAGGCAAACCCTCTTGTGGGATTGCTTTTGCTCAGGGACCCGGATATACTTGGTGGGTAATGCGGGAAGATGGGGAAGTCCGATGTATACCTCAAGGGGATTTGATTTTAGGGGAAAACAGCCAATGAACTTAATTGTATGCTGTTCCCTGCTGTGTAATACTTTTATAGCCCATCAGCTAGATGTCTTCAGATCACCAGCGACTAGCCCTGACTTCCCTCCAACCATCATCCCAATAGAGAATGAACTTTGATAGAACCGGATGAGTTCCGCAGTAAAGGAACGACCAGCATCAGCAGGCAACGATCCAATACTGCACACAGCCTTTCCTGCCCTGAAAGATTGTTACAAGAGATGGAACCTGACATCATGGACCGAATGGACTCAGCAGCATTATAGGGATTGGTCCATGCACTAAGAAAATGATCTTTTTCTCTTGGTCTGTATGTATATGGATGTATATACGTGGGAGAGCGATGGTGTATTGAAAATGTGGGATCTGAGCATGACATGAATGGTATGGAATAAGGGGTGGATAATGTCCTGGGTTCAGCAGTAGCAGTCATGTTTCTCCTTCATGGTAGCTGGTGCAGTGCTGTGTTTTGACTTCCAGCCTGGGAACAGTGCTGGTGATACCGATGTTTTCGGTTGTTCCTAAGTGATGTTTACCCTGACCAAGGACTTTGTGAGGCTCATGCTCTGCCAGGGAGGAGGGGAAGCCGTGAGGAAGCAGAGACAGGACACCTGACCCAGGCTAGCCAAAGAGGTATTCCATACCATAGCACATCATGCCCGGGGTGGGGGGTAACTGGGAGTTACCCGGAAGGACATGGGCTTCCGGGTGGCACTCATTTCTTGGCCGGTGGTATCGTATTCTCTTCCCTTGTTATTTTCTCTTATCATCGTTGTCGTTGGTGGTAGCGGTGGTGATTTGTGTTGTACATTGGTTGCTGGACTGTTCTTGTCTCAACCCGTAGGAGTTGCCCCCTTTCGATCCTCCTCCCCATTCCTCCGGGAGCGAGGAAGGGGAGTGCCCCAGGGGGGAGGGGGCGCCCTTGGTTGCTCTCAGCCTGGCACCACTCACGGGAGTGAGTGAACAAGCTGTCTGGTTAGGGTTTAAACCACGACACACCTTCATTTAGGAAGACTTCTTTATTTGAATTTTTTATTCACCTGATTGGTTTGAACTGTTTCTCCTGATGATGATGATTGTTTTCCAAAACCAAACACAGCATCAGTTTTATTTCCCATCTGTTTCTCATTATTGGTTGGTCCCATTAAAGGGAACATTGCAGTAATTAGTGTTAGAGAAGGAGCTGAGATTTGGAAACCTGAGCACTTCTATCATTTAATAACTTCAAGCATTTTTTCAGTGCTGCACCATTGTCAGTTTTCCTCAGAGCAGTTATATGTCAGTGTGTGATTACAACGATCTTGTGGAAAAAGAAGACAAGAGAGCAATTTCTGAAAATCTCCTGGAGTTTAATCCTCAGAATTAAGAAAATATGTCTGCTTGACAAGTGGAAGGATGGCTCTCATATAATATCAATGAGTTTTCACCATGCGTTCACCTCTCCTACTTTGTCTATCAGTATAAATTCATGATCATTAGCACACAGGTGCTCAGCATTCCCAGCAGCCAAGCAACAAGAGACTTGTCTTTATTTCATTCCAGGATTTTTACTTTCTGATTTAATGTATTAAGTTCAGTCATTTCTTGAGCACAAAGGACTCTTATGGCTGTTTCCCAAGAAACCACTTGTATGGGAATGGGGCAACATTTTCTGCTATCTTTCTGCCAAGTCTCCAGCTTCAAATAATTTGCATTTTCCCATTAAAAAAAAAAAATGAAGGACAGAAAAAAATAAAGATTACCGCAACAATTAAAGCAGAAAATAATCTTCCTACACCAACATCTGTGGAACTTCCTGATTTTACTTTGCAACCTTGGCCCTGGTAGTTGGAGCTAAGAATTAACCCTTGCACTGCTCGAGGGCTGTTACCATTTATTGTTCATGTTACTGTTCTGCCTGGAGGACCCATCTAGTGACTGAATTTCTTTTTGTACTAAACATTTCATAAATGTGAAGCATAAATACAGCCCCTAATAGAGTCTAATAAATTCAGAGTTCGATCATATACCCCTTTTGTCATCTGTATTGATATGTGCTTCTTACATTGTCACGTCTGTGCTAATAGTTGAATAGTAGTTAATAAGTAAATAAGGGGCTCTGTTGTATCTGCTCTAACTCTGCACAAACTCAGTTAATTCATAGTTAAAGCATTGCACTCACAGCACTGAAGCCATAGTACCCTTACATACAAGCCTGCAGGAATAGAGGGTATTCATGGGCTTGCATAACACCTCTCTATGACAGGCAAGAAAATAACATAAAACTTGCATCTCAAGGTCTCTGAACACTCTTATATTGACTTGTTTCTGGGTTGACTTCTGATCCTGTTATGTGTGCTGAAGAGAATGTACTTCTCAGACACTTATGTTGTAAGAGCAGTGAAGTCTGGTCTTTATTATTATTTCATTTATGAGAGGAGCAAAGTTTTTTTTAAAAAAAGCCTCTGAAATTGCATATGACAGCTTATCATAAACATTGTTGTTATCCTGTCAGAGAAAATACAGTAGTTTTTGTTCCAACAGAGTGTGAGTTGGGCAGACTCTGATCCAAATTGCATTCTATAGTTACAGAACTGTTCTTCAGCCTACCTGACCTATTGCCGCACAACTGAGCTCAAAGTAGGTCTTAGTATTTAACCTGCAGATTAATATTTTATTCATATTTAGAAATATTGCCAAAATTATCCAAGATATTAATAGAAAGAGACCGACACAACACCAAAGTAGGGTTTTTTCCAAATCTCCTTTGCAGAAATCTGCTACAGACTGACTGCAGATTATTGAAGCAACATATGAAATAGTAATAGCTTCAGATGCCATAGATGAAGTCTGCAGTACAAATGTATATTCAAATATTTGAGTCAGTAATGTAACAGATCCTTACAGATGTTTCTGAAGAAAAATGCCATCATGAATCTGTATGAACATATAACATTTGCAGTCATCCCAGATAGGGAATCGCAAGAACTGTTCTTGCAGTGATATTCCTAGGCTGATGGTATCATGGGATGGATGAGAGAAGCACATGTAGAACTGTAGCCTGTATGGTACACTGGAATTTGATTTTTTTTTCGTTTCATTAAATGATACTTTTTCCTATTCCATTTCCAAAGGCACTGAACTGGGCTCTTGCAGAGCACAAGACTTGCTCTGTTGTTAAGGCTGTTTACTTCTTCCTAGGCTTTTCTGAGATGCCTATAAAAATTTAGTTGCAGAACCAAAGAGAATTTGATTTTGTGCTTTTTCTTCAAACGTTTTTATGCCTGCTTTGCCAGATTCTGAGCTGGCTGGCTAGGTCCCCTGAATAACATGTGGTGTGATTTAGGGATTGCAAGAGGCAATGTACAAGGACAGATAGAGAGAGAGAGATGCAGCATCAGCTCCATGAACAAGGAAGTCCCTAATTTTAACCAGTGGAGAGAAAAGCAAATCATGCTTCTCTGTGGAGCTTATAATGCCCTAGGCAATATGAGCAGGCCATGCCTTCCTACACTCTGACTCCATGTCTTCCAGTGCTTGTGATACCTTCCCCTCACTTTGCTGAAAGAAGCAGGGTTCACTCCTTTCTGAGCAAAAAAGAGGAGAGGCTGCTCTTAACCTTTTATTTGGAACATTAGCAGTAGAAGGGAAGTATACACAGTCTGTTTCTTCTCTACCCAGGAAAGCAAAGGTATTGTCCCAGAAGGCTTCTAAATTTTCTGAGTTGGCAGAAGGACATTCTCTTCCCAACCTATGGGAAATCAACTCAACATAGTTGAGCACAGGAGGTCAGAAGACAGATTTTCATAATGGGAGATGTAGATAATATTGCTAACAACCCTGGGTAGCCCTTCTGTTTGTGCTTTCTATAACTTTTTTCCTTTTAAGCACCCCACAGGGCCTTAATCTTTCTAGAGTTACTTAAAAAGAAGAAGTATTTTCCGTCCTCATGTATTAATGGTGCCAAAGTTGTGGCAGTAGGAAAGACAAAGGTCCTGTGTTGAAAACTTTACTGCAAGCAACTGATTATTTTGGAAGAGTTAATTATTATTTTTACTATCTAGTCATTTTTTTCCTTTGAAAGGCCTTAGAAGCATAAGACCAAATCACTGATGAGTCACTTGTGAAAAAAAGATGGTTTGCAGTGATGATCTAAACATGTAATTATGTGCAAATACATATGATTCTCCACAGATAATTAATCTGAAGATCAAGGGCTAGCTCACAAATTTCCTTCAAGTTTGCATCCAGCTCTTTTGAACTGCTGATTCCACTATGTTTTTCAGCACAAAACTGTATTGCAGGTTCCTAAGTCACAAAATAGTGCTACTAGCAGCAACTCAGACTCTAAACATCATGTTATAAACAAAAGGCAAACGAAGCTGCTACCAGAGGCACAACGACCTTGCAAATGAATTTATAACCCTTAGGAAAAAGATGAATGAAAAGACTGATGCTGATGCTTTTCCAAGGCAGGAATTAATTCCCTCTTTGGTCTTCATCCCTTCTTCCATTCTTGTCACTGACAAATTTGTTACTGTGCCACATTTCCAAACATGACATCAGAGGGCATCATGAAAATATTTTTTTATATGAAAACCAAAAAGGAGCCACAACAAAAAGTGAAAGGCGTAAGAGCTCCTGCTATAAGGTTGAAAGTCCATTTAAAAATCTCATTGTCAATTCTTACAATTGCACTTTACTGTCCTGCTCCCCTTCATTGCGTGAAGCAGTTTGTAGCATGGCAGGCTTCCAAAGCTATTTTTCAGGTGCTTTGCAGCAGATGTGATAATTACAAGTTGCACCATCTTAAGATTTTGGTATTTATTTATCTGGTTTTCTTAATTCATTTTACTACCTTTCCTTTAAAGGCAGCATGATTGAGGCCATAAACTATCAAATTCTGTATTTTAAGAGGCAACTAATGTAATGAAATGCAAAATTATTTAAGTTTTCAATCAAATGGACAGAAATTAAAAATTTAGCACAAATCCAACAGAAGCATTTAAAGGCTCCCAAGTGGGATTTCCTCTCTCCTTCTCCTCATCTTTGTAATTCCAGTCCTAACACTAAACTAGAGTTTGTAGAAAATTTTCATGTCCAAAATTAGATGAGGTTAATAAGAATAGGATTCTAAAACAGACCAAGGTTGTTTACCTTCATCTTTTACTTCATACTTTTAGGAACTTCCTCCCCCAAAGAATCAGGCTCTGTGGCACAATTAACTCTTGCTGTCAAGAAACAAGAATGCTATGACACTAATCAGAAGGGAAAAAAGCTGGGAAATAGTCACTCATCTGCTCTGAAAGAAGGATTTCTGTATCTAAGGATCTAAATATTAATAAATCAGAACAGGAATTGGCAATTAGAGTAGGCACACTGTGGACAAAGCAGCAGATGTGGCTATTCTTTTTAGCTAAAAAGCAGGATCTTGAGGGAAGGCACGCTGCTTCCCCTCCCCTCTCATCACAATATGACATTGCAAACACACACATACACACCCATGCGCACGCACACGCACTCATCACTAAGGAAGCTAACTGTT
The DNA here is from genome assembly GCF_033815535.1 of Pezoporus flaviventris. Lineage (NCBI taxonomy): Eukaryota > Metazoa > Chordata > Aves > Psittaciformes > Psittacidae > Pezoporus > Pezoporus flaviventris. The sequence goes on from NW_026892598.1 coordinate 3,814,579, forward strand.
TGCCTGACAGAGAAAGAGAATACAACCTGCAAAGCACAAGGAAAAGCGGAGGGAAGGACATATGGTGATGTTTTGCTGTGCTTGACACTGTCTTGACATGAAAGCAACTCTGCAGGAGGATTTGCAATGCCTATCAACGTGTAAAAGGTAGCTTTCAGCTAAGCAGTTCTTATAGCATTCAGTGGCTAACAGGCATGGAGAAGTGTAGGCCACCTGGGGTTACAGAATAATTAAATGTAATTAAATGCAATGGTTTTCTTTCCTTCAATGGGGGAAAAAAAAAAAAATAAAAACTATGACCTCAGAAAAGCAAACAAAATTACAGCTTTTTCTCATGTAATTAGTTAGTACTTCCAGTTAAGCTTTTATACACAAACATAGGAGTTTTAACAGCAGTTTCATATCTCCATGTGAGATGTCATAAAGGATCCAGTGGTGAAAGTTAAGGGTAAGAAACAGGGGGAGGGGAAATCATATCCTCACCTGAGCTGTTGAAACCGTTTGCTCCAGTGGCTTTTCTCTAGTTATTTTGCATCAAAGCTGTTTCAGGGTTGTAAAACATCCAGGTGTTAAAAAGGCACCTGGTATTTGTTGGGCCAAAGGTGATATTCATGCCAGTCAGCGCACAGCAAATTGGTTTTCTCCACATTCATGAGAACTGTGAAGGCTTCTGGGAACCTTGGTTTGCAAAGATGGATAAGGGCTTTTAATGAGCTGCACCCAAGTAAAAAGCCAATATATCTTTTGTTTTGCTTAGCTGTAGGATGACTTTGGCGGGAAACAGATTTCAACATATGAAGCCAAGAGCATATGCCTTTGCAACAATCCCCTCTCATAATACATGTATCTGAAACTTTATTCTAGAAGTTTGATCATTCAAGATGATTCCACTAATTTTGCTTTATTAATGTAGAGATTTCAGGCTTATGAAAGCTACAGCTCAAGGAAAGATAATAAGTAATAAAATTAATAATAAAAATAATCCTCAGTGCTTATATAATATTGCCACCTTTTCATCCTGAAAACACTTTACTAGCACTGCCTATGTGATGAGAGCAAGTCTTATTATCTCTGCTTTACAGACTAAAAAGCTGAAGCAAGGAACTAAGATTTTAATATTTTACATCTAGTATAAAATCTTAGTTACTAACAATCTTTTATCTTGCCTTCCTGTGTTTTTTCCACGGATCCAGCTCCAACATCAGAATCTCTGCTAGTGGAGTTTTCAAAGTAGCAAACCAGCATTCCTATATATTCTACCCAAGTTTCTGGTGCAACTTCGCTGGTTTCAGACCCTATGTAAACCAAGCCTCTCTCACTTTGGGGGAGAAAATAAAAAAGAAAGTAAAAACTAAACCCCAAACAAAAATATTTTCCGAATGCATAATGTGTCCACCAGTTTCCAGCAGCAAAAAGGCCTTCACTTCTTCATCTCCTTCTGCCAGAAACCATTTCTGACTATTGCTGATGTTGCTCTGCAAATCAATGAGCCTGAGGGCCAAGTCATAAATTATGTGCTGATGTCTGCACAAATGCTTAACAAAAAGACAGTTTTTGTAAGGAAGAAACACACCGTACAGTTTAGCTAGTGCCTACCAGAAATACTTCTTTTACTTGAGTTTAGGAGCAGTTTAACTTAACACAGCTTGAGATCTATGGTATTTCCCACCAGAACATCAGAGGCAATAAGTAAGACAATATGCCCTTTACATGCTTGCATTTTAAAAAAGCCTATTCAAAACCTACATGAAAAAATGCTTTATCTTGCTGTGTCTATCCCCATATATTTCCTTTTAATATTTCATCCTAAAACCATAGTGCTAGATTTTGAAAATATTAAGGAGATTCTGTTAGCATGACATCTATTTGACAATGCAAAACTATATCTTTGTAAATTTTTGCCTTGGATCAAAATTCACAGTGCTTGCGGGAAATATCTCTAGTGATTTCAGGGTCTTTCTTCAGATGTTCCCTAGCAAACACCAGAGTATTTTGCGGTGTATGTGGGGGTTAGCTTGATTGTCACCAAGTTGCTCCAGAGCTCAGTAATTCTGCATTAGTCAGGCTGTATTTTGTTTTATGGAATACCAATATTAATGATACTTATTTTCATTTGAAAAAAAAAAAAAGATTAGTTATGTGTCAAGACATATAATGTCTTGGAAAAATGGAATGCTGTTTGGAGTATAAGCAATACAGATGTTTCAGCATCTCATCAGCTTAGGGCATGACTTTTTTTCCCCCGAGTTTCTCTCTTGTAACACTGCAGTACTGGACCTCATGAAATGGCATGACTATGAGGTAATACACCATAAATTACTGGCATGCAATAGCAAATTAGACTGAAAAAAAGTTATGACATGCTGCAGTATAAAAGAAAATATATTTTACAATCATTTGTTTATTGTTCAAGTGAATATTTGCCTCTGGCTCAGTGACTCTTCAGCCAGTAGTATCCTTGGCAGTCTCAGACAAAGACAGCCTCCTTGGCAAGAAAGACATACTCCACCACTCATGAATGTAAACTGGTCTGCTTGCTGCACACCCCAGCCTGAAGTTCCTGCTGCACCCGTGGCACATGGCACAAGCTGCAGAGACTCATGCAGCTGCATGGAGACATCCTTCGAGCTCAGTGAACAGGGTGAAGATTGAGACGTTAATTAAGAAACCTTGTTTTGTGTCTTTGCCACAGTACTTACTGTTCAGTGCTGGCTGTGAGGAGGTCAACATTCTGTTATGTATGTTCAACATCAGAGCTGTAGAGTGTTCACTGACCCCTTGCTCTTCTAATTGAAGAAAATCACTTAAGACTTTTATTTCCTCTGCAACTCTCTGGAAGTCACTTGGCCACTTTAACAAACTAAATTAAGAGGATTATTTCATTTTTTTCTTGCTTTCTCTGCCTGCAGCACAGAACCATGCCTTTCATATCAGGATGTCAGCAAATGACAGTGAGTATGTTGTGTCTAAGTGTATTAATGCCCCTCTATTTAACATAAGTAAAAACTTCAAGGAGAAAGTCTTTTTTTCAAGACAGAAGTCTATGGATCATTCATTTATCATGCCTGAAACCCTCAACAATTAGTAAGAGTCCACAGAGGTAAAAAGACAAACAAAATATACCCAGAAGCCATTAGCTATGAGTCCTGATTCAGTACAACTTTTTTCCTCTGTCTTCTTTCCTTTTGTAACCACAGAAATTAGGAGATCAATTTATAAGACAAATATTTTTATTTGGTTTTAAGCTGGCTGAAATTTAGGTTGGTGCTTAGGCGTGTGCATTGGAATCTCGCTCATCAAACCTGAGCTTTTCTTCTTCCCTCCCTCATGTGCAGGCAATCTGCTGACAATAAAATTTTCTTTAAAAGCTTTCTGAAGTTATTCAAAAGGAGAAAGAAAGTAATGTGGAAAACAAATCCAACAGCATATCATTGAACTTCAGTGAAAAAGGGATATGGCAGTATGGTGCCATACACAGATGCTCTTACTCTTCAGTCAGACAGGAGCTGTCGTATCTCCAAATCCTATGAAATTAATTGTCAATTCGCTTGGGATTAGCCTAATTCTATGTAAATTCCATGCAATCTGTAGTTTGTAGAAGGTGGGTATTATATCTGATACAGGCCACAATTAACCATATGATCCCCTTAGGTACAATTCTTCCTACATCTTGTGCTGCAACAGCTGGGAGTAACTTACTATGTGTGAGTCTTCCTGTTGACATCCATTTAAAACTATGCATGAGTAACTCAACAATAGACCTTCAGATTAAACAGAAGATGCTCTTTGGTTCAATTACACAACTAATTAAACAGTAAGAGAGTGATAAGACCAACATCCATCACTTTTAGACTAGCATAACCACACACATACAGTTAATTGTAATGAATCGTATGACCTCATGACATTACAAAGATTACATTTTTGTTAATCAGAAGCAAAATTGTCACAATGTCTTCCATTAATTTTAAGACACATTGTCTTAACATGATTGCTTTTGAAGGAGCTCAGCTTCCCCAGTAACGTCAGCATTCTCAGAAAAGCAGACTTTCATCAGAACAAAAGCTGAATTTTCCAAAAGCATTCAGTGCTTAACACTGCCCCTGCATGGTACGTGTAGCGGTGTTTTCAAAAGAGCTCAGAATTTAACATAATGAGGAAAACATTTGTGAATGCCCAGCTGCTTTTGGAAATCCTGGTCATGTGGTAAAGTTTTCAGAAGCACCTAAGACATTGTTTCAGAAATGATGACATGATCTCAGATACACAAACAGATTGCTGTGAATAAACAAATCAGGACTTAACAGCATAATACATTGTCTGCATGTGCGCTGCTAGCTCATTCTTGCCTAAGGTGCTATTATTCAATATTGACCAAGAGAGAATCTAGGATAGCACAAGCACCTCAGCAATCCATTCATTGACTGGTAAAAACTGCATATAAAAATCACAAGATGTGTTCAAACACACATAAACATCCAACTTCTATAGAAAGTAGGAATATAGATGTTTATGAAAACAGAAACAGGTCCTTCATCTGCAGGCTTTATAGAACTTTAAAGTGATTTTCAAAAGTGGCTCTAAAGGACTTTTGACCCATAGAAGGTGTGCTGTTTTAAATCTCCCACAAGGGTAAATAATTCAAAACTTTTAACTATTCACTAATATTGCTTCTTTTCTGTTCAGGCACTGTCTTCAAGGAGTTATGTTCTCAAAAGCAGGCAAAGGTATTTGCTGCCGTGTTCCATGAATCATTTTTTAATCTTAAGCCCATTCAGCAATAGTTCACTGCAAATATTCAGAAATGAAGATGTGCCATTCAGTTAGATATATTACATGATACTGATTGGCTTTGCCTGAATGGGTGACTTTGATAACTAAGTGGCAACAAGAAGATTCTCAGATTGCAAGCTGAGTGTAAAATTAGTCTTTTGAAATTACAGATGCAATTAGAAACTTGCTGCAAGTTATGTTTGTGTGTGTGTGTATTCCAGTAACTTGCCCATGTACACATACACACATGCTTTCAGGACCAGCTCTTTGGCTGGTGTAAATCGGAGTTCCTCTGCTGAGAACTGAGAATCTGACCCATATGTTTAAACCCACTTTTCAAAGCTATGTAAATCAAATCAGCTTGTATTTGCATCTTCCTCAAACTGCACTAAGGAGTGCATTGCAGGTTTTTATGGCTGGTGGGCAGTGTGCAGCACAGTAGGTAGATCCATGTGTATCTTTATGGCAGTCTTCCCAGTAAAGTAATAAACTAATAATCACAGTTACTCTTAACCTAGCTCTTAGCCCTGCTTTAGCCAGCTTCTATGCCTGAGAAGAGCACTGCTTCAGGGTAGACACAACTGATGCATTTTTTTAAAGGATACTATGTGGGGTATCCACACCACGATACACCTCACTGTCTCTTGATCAACTGCTTAATTATTTAGAAGATATTCATGTAAGCTGCCCCCTTCACACCTGATTTTTCTCATGCCCAAGCAGAAACTGCTAAGAATACATCAAAGTTTCAAAGTTGAAAATGGGCGTAAATAAAGATCACAATCTCTTCTTTAAAACTTAATAGAGATCCAGATCAGCCTGTACTCTGCCAGGGCATTAGTCAGTTTGAAAATTATGATAATGCAGCTTTAGTCAGCTGCACTACTTCTGTCTTTCTCTCCTTTAATGGAGGCAGCACTCTACTGCAAGCCACACATCATAGTGTGGCTAGACTGAGTCACTGATTCTCTTACCGCATTCGTCCATCAACTGCTGTGCCATCTGGAGATGCCACTTTACCTTTTAGAGTTTACTCATCCATAAAATGTATTTATTAATATTTATATCCCTTGAGAAGTCCCACATAACTCCATCTTCTCAAACTCTCTGAGACCCATAAGGACCAGCAAAGAAGAATCCAGTATCACTGCTGTTGTTAGAGCATGCTACTGTTTACAGGATAAAAAGTTATCAGGGTGGCATGCTGATAAAAAGTGTGGCACAAAGCTTTTCAATTAAGCTATTTTGAAATGTTGAAAAAATAGTGCATCCTTATGTCACCTGCAAAAAAAATCTTTGCCATAAATTACAGTTCTGTATTTGGTATCTGGTAACATGCATGTCTTGGTAGAAGACACATTGAAACAGCAATGTGTGTTGAATATTTTGACAAAAGCTCCCGTGCAGTTCCTTGCTTAGCTGGCTGCATATCCTATGTCACTGGGAAACTTAGTGGAAAATAAAACATTTTCTCTCAACCAAAAAGCAGGCAAAACAGCCTGTCAAATGAGTAACATTTCTGAATAAGACAGAGGCTTCTTGCTTGTAAAAGCATATCAAGCAATATGGGCAGATCTAATTTCAGCCCTATATTGTTTTCAAATTTCAGACATGGGAGGAATTTGTACCTGCAATTTAAATACAAGTGTAAATCAGAAAAATTGCTCCTCTGTGTTTGTAATTGCAGGGACAATTAAAATACCTGGAGAAAGACGTGTATAGAGAGCTGTTCAGAACTCAGATTTTCATCCCTCAAAGCCCTTTGGAAAATGTAGCCCTAGCAGGACTTTCTGATAATAAGAACATGTTGTTCCTTAAGATATACCAAACTATACTGCCTAGCGTTCAACCCGTAAGGTAAAGGCAGGGTTGAGTGTCACTTTTGTAAGACACAAATATTTACCTGGGAGATTTGTGGTAATGCATGTAACTTTTGGTGAAAGACATTTTTTTCTGAGAGCAAGAACCGAAGCTCCTGAGAGAAGTCCACTATATCAAGAATCATTTAGCTGTAACCAAAGAGACAAACTCTGTGAGATGGAGAGAAATAACTCCAGGGCAAGTCCAAATTTACTTGACAGTAAAATTGGAATGAGGATCTCCAAGCCTTGAGTGATTTTTTTTTCCAACACATCTTCATTTTGGACCTGTGGAGTTAGTTACAGGGTTTCACATCTCCAAAAGAAGTTGCAAAATAATTAAGTATGAAAACCTTGATATGGATGCTTAAACAACTTCCTCAAGGGATAAAGGGTTTTACCAGTAACACAGAGGACAAAGTCCTTTCTGGAGGTCTCTTGCCAGGCTTATTCATTCTGCTGGCTTTATTTACCTCTCTGTTGCTCTAGTTTATGCTTCAGTCAATTAAGTTCCTTGACTTAGGTGTGAATCACCTCTTACAGTTCCATAGTGCTTTCAGTTCAGTTGTGGCTGGTAAATCTTCTTGTGTCTGTCTCACTATTGATGTTGCCCAAACATTTCTTTTTAGTTGATTTGAACTATATATATATTTTACAGTAATTAAGGAAATAAGCATTGAGTATCTAGCTGTGCAACGTAGTATGTCGACCTCTGATAATCAGGATGACAGTTTGTGTGATATATTTCTTTTTATTTTTTTTACTACTGTATATAAATTAATAGCCTCTGCAGATCTGCTTTTACTGTGATGGATATAAGAAACTGTAATGATCTAATAATTCTCATGCTGCAGGGCAGCCACATAGAACTGCTGCAAATTTATTTAACTAATATTATATAGACAGGATCTGAGAATTATTGATGCTGGGCACCCGCAACTCCTGCTGAAATCCATAGAAGCTAAGGGTGCTCATCACTTCTGAAAGCAGGATAGTAATGTATTCATGACAGGCTTTGTATACACGAGCGATCCTGTGAACAGCAGCACTAATTAGGTCTGATTTCAGGAAGACTGTGTTCAGGCTTGCCTGCCGTATAATAATTCCCAGTCCTTCCACCATGTTCCTCTCTCACCCCTGTAACCTCAGGTCCCCTCACACTGTTCCTAGAGTCCCTTCAGCCCATGCTCCTCCTCTTCCTTCATCTGCCTCCAGCCCTGTTTCCTGCTTAATATTTCCATCATCTTCCTCACCTCACCTTGGGCTCCATACACCTACCTCTTGCTTCCTTTCCAGTTCTCTTCCACACCAAATCGAAAAAATAAAAGCTTGATTCATTATTCTCTGATGGCTTGAAGTTGTTTGGCCATGTTGGCTGGCCAGTTGGCAGGCAAAACAGAGCAGGTAATTGTTTAATTCACATTGAAACTCTCCCCTCATTGGGAGTACTAATTTAGCTCTTTTCCCTGTCTAGCTGCCAGTTTTCATGAAACCTGAAGGAACATAATATATATCTAAGTCTGATACCTCTCTGTTAAATTTAGCTGAAATAAGCCAACAGAATCAGAAGTTATTTGAGAGAATGACGGAAAAACAAATGGGCAAAGCAGTACTATTATGCAAGTCTTATTCCCTTAGAGCCAGGCTAATAAAACATGCAGGCAGCTGCTCATTGCATTTTTCTTCTCATGACCTTTCCTGTCTGCTTGGATCCCAGTTCCACAACCTCATCCATATTACAAGACCAGTGCATCCATTTAGTATCCTGGCTACACCAGTGCAACTGCTTGCAGCATCACCCATAGACTGTAGACCATAGAAGGCTTCATTTTCAAGCTCTTTGGACAAGCATCTTTTCATGACAGTGACAATGTTTCATCTACCTTGGTACTGTTAACAACTTAGAGACCAGATACCTCATGCAGTAAAAACTTACATCATCTTCTTGCATGACACTGTGCAAATTACTAGGAATCTAAATACATTAGCAATAACTTTAGAGTTTCTCCAGTCTCTTAGTATTATTTCTTTATGGTCTACTTACAGTTGCAAAAGATGCGTAAGGTTTTTGTTTTTCTTCTTAGACAGCAAACTAGACATTTTTGTCACTTTCTTCTATTAGAAATACTTGACTTTTATTTTCTTCCTCCCAGGAGCTTTTGGAGGTATCCATAGAGATGTAGCATACAGACATAAACTGAGCTGTGACTTTTTCTTTCTGTATGGGAGTTGTGGATGTGAGATGCTGGTTCTCAGAATCACTAGAGCAATGTTAAAGCCTGTGGGAGAAGGCTGGCCAGTTGTAAATACGGATGTGCTTGTTTGCCTAGGGCAACTGCACTAGTATGGTTGGCACAGCAGTGCTGGATTTTTTCATGAGTGGTAAATAGAGTTCATTGGTGGTCCTGTAGCTTTTTCCACAAAAGGAAGGACTTTTGTCCTACTGTAGACACATTCCATATTGATCAATTTGTGGAAAATTAATGCAATATTGTGTTCTTCTCTTTGCCTAGAGACACTGGAAGTTTCTTTTAGCCTTGTCCAAAACCAGTTCACTGGAGTGAACTGGGCTTAGACCAGATCTTGCATGGGCTAGTGCATGCTGCTCATGAGATCAGCTCTAATTCAGTACAAAACTCACAGTGACTCCATTAGCATATCCCAAATACAGCAAATATATACAGAAAGGGTTTTAGTTACCACAAATGGCTCTGGTCACAGCTTTACACATCATACTTGAAAGTGATACCAGTTGTGCCACCGTTGAGGAGACATTTTTCTGCATAGACTTGCTGTTCCACTAGCCATTATCCAGCCATTTCCACTGTGGCTAAGGGCACTGGGATGTCACAACACCAACCACCACAGCCAAGAAGCTCACCCTAACCCCCAGTGATGTAAAGCCTATCTTACAGAAGAGACACTGGTGCACAATTAAAACAGAAGTTGTGCTATTGGAGCACTATGGCTTTTCTGCAGCCCCTGCCTGATTTCCCAGGTTTGAGCCTGTTAGCATGAAGACAGAGAGGGAAAGAGCAGAAGCAACTACAAGTTTAAGCTGCTGCCACCATCACCTTTGGTGTTTTACCCCTCCAGACTGACCCAGAGCCCACCAGGAATGGCCTGGGACTTTGTCCACAGTGTTCATTCCTCCCAGTTCATGCACTGAAGCACAAAATGGTTAGTTTGTCAAGTCTTCTCAGCAGTGTAGGCTAACCAAATTTTGCTGGCATAGAGATGGAAAGGAAATCTCTTCTCTGGACAGATTCTCAGCTCATCCAGACTTAAAGGAGCCCTTATTCCTCTACAGAAACTGATGCAACCAGGTTGGATGGACTTCTCCTTGCCCTGAGCTGTGAGCTTGACAGGGACCCAAGCAAGGATGGCAGCTGGGAAAGTCATCACCACCCCTTGCCTCCTCCATGGGCCCTGGTTTTGAAGAGCAACTTGCTGCTGACTCTATCCAGCTGTAGGAGCTCAGTCCTGCCATTGTTAAATGGCACCCTAAAAAGGGAACAGAATGGCTGGTGAGAAGGAAGCATGTCCATTGGCAGGGAGCAGTCACTGCACAGGTACCAAAGCCACTGCTACTCCTTAGTCTGGCAGTCTCTGTCCCCAGAGCTGTCTCCCAGGGAATGTCCCATCTCCACCATCTGCACGGTCTGCCCGTGGCCAGCACCAGCCTTGTGGCAGACGATTTCATCAGAGACAGGTTCAGTCACCTTTAACCACAGAGCTGGGGCAGTAATTAGAAGATGCTGACAGAGGTACACCTTTTACTAGTTGCTGAGGTAAATGCAACAGCTTCTAGTCCTACCCTGAACACACACCCACTGTTTCTGACAGTCCTGTTCTGCTGCATTCCTCTTGGGAGCATACCTAAGCTTTTGGCAGATGTGGATAGGTGTCTTCTGAGCATGATGAGGGACCTGAACTGCTCTACACTTTACGCTTATTTTTGCATCATCTTCCTTCATCAGGTGTCAGGTCAAGTGGTCCTTGTTGTTTGACTCCGAATGGGCTGAAATCTGTCAGCACTGAAGGTGGAAATGATCAAGCCTTTACACATTCAGCAAAGTGCAATGTTTCTATAGAGAGACAGCACTTCCAGAGAGCAATTCAAAGCACTGTTAAATCATTCCTTGGAAAGGTATGCCTCTCACTTGAAAGATGGCAAGCCTGGGTCTAACTGGGGCTTCAGGAGAATGTAAAAGCTACAGCACCCAAACGGTTATCCAAAATGTATCTTGTCTCAGCCCCCAAAACCTCTGACTGTGCTCCTACACACAGAAAAGAAATGCAGGCCTCAAGCTCAGACGGCAGTCACAGCAAACCCAAAAACAAGAGGTGCCCTATAGACTGATTGAAACCAAATCAAGGAGATTAACTTCCTTGATTTGCTTAAACTAATGTTAGTCCCACAGAGTTTGGGACAGAGCCTGCAAAAAACTTCTGACAATTATGTCTAAAAAGATGTGGGCCTGTATAGAGCAGTCTTTTCACGGTTTTGTTTCTATGTAATCTGATGAAAAGGGTCTTACATGCTGCAGTTACGTTTTCTGTAGAAAATTTAATAGTAAGAAGCAGATCTGAACAATTATCCTCAGAAAGAATTATGATACAGAAAGCTACACAGGGATTCTGCTCTGTAATTGGGCATCCTGCCTCCTGAACAGCCCCGGATATTGCAAGCATCAGTTAAAGGAACCATGAAAAACACTGTAGTTAATACAAAAATGGGTTATTAACCTACAGTTGATCCTGTTCCATCACAGCTATTACTTGAGAAATTTTACACATTAAAGTGATATAGTATCACTTTACTTACATGTTTGCACACTGTACTATAACTGAATTATAGAGAAGTTTTTTGTAATAATCTGAATGTTGCTGGAACCCTTTTTCTTTCTCATAGGTGAGTGCCTTAATGGGAGAGGAAGGTACAGGGACCTACTTCACAGAGCTTCTTGTCCTAACCAAAACCAGGTGACATTTGTGACCAAGCACAGTGAGAAACATTAAGGAAGGAGGTTGACTGCCCAGCTGTGGCAGGCCCTTGAGACAGAGGGAGTATGCAGCAAACACTGAGCAGTTATGTACTCTGAATACTCATAAATGACCTCTATGAATGACAGTGCAGACAGTGAGTTGCCATATTTCTGGGGTTTGCCTTTGCCTGTCTACTCTCCAGATCTGTCTGTAATTAGCTGGACTGCCCTGCAATGAGGGGATAATTTTGGGACCTTGAAGTATGAGCCAAGGTCTCCTTCTCCCCCACCTGTAAGGGTGAAGGCCTGATGACGCTTTTTATGTCTTGCAATGGAGGCCTTCTGTAAGTGGGTGTTGGCTCTGATACATGCTGCACCACATTCCAGCCTCTTCTTTTTCCCCTCAGCTTTTCCCCTCTGTAATTCCTTTTGATGCAGATGATTGGCTCATGCCTCCAGAATAAATGCTGCAGAGTAGGCTTCAGGCTTAAAAGATTTTATTACAATAGTTACACCTTGACTAAAAATGTCCACCTACTAATTCCCTGACCTGGAGATCATATACATGTTCTTTAATGTGAACAATAATATGAAAGCATCCCTCCCATTAGCCTAGCCACAGCCAAAGTATACTAAATGTATAAAGAAAGATGACATAAACTGCTAGGCTTTGCAAAAACAGATCCTTAGGGGAGATTTAATCATTAAATACACTGAAGCTGTAGCAGAACAAAAATAACAATCCACTGGATACAGACCAAAAGAAGGAAAAATTAGCAGTCCATTTAACTAAGAGTAACAGAAACAATAAATACCGTGTGGGACTGGAAAGCTTTCATTGTGTGATATAAAAATGCATCTTATTCTTTCTGCTTACATTCAATCCTTGTTGAGACCTCTTGTCTGTCCCTTCCCCTCTCCTTGTAAGATTCTCACAAATGGACCATTTTTATCTCAGTTTTACTAACTCATTTTATTTCTGGAAGAAGAGACAGCTCTGTTGGTTGCTGTGTCTCTTCAATACTCAACAACAAGCAGAGGGCCTGGAAAGTGTACGCTAGGCAATGAGTTAACCATTTATAACATTTAGAAAGCTACTTCCCTTCCCATTGCTATAAACAAATATGAAAGGCTGCTAAGCCAGAAAGAAATCAAGCCCCACCACTGAAAACAGCAATGAAAAAGTGCCAGTAGTAAACTTTAACTCCCAGCTGTTGTAACAATCAGTGGGTGAAGGCTGATTCTTTTGTACTGGAAAGAACCTGGTTAAGGGTTTTTTTTTTTCTTAACCTTTTCAGCACAAGAATGTAAAGAAGGCTGTTCTTTGTAGCAAAGCTGCAATTTAGTCCTTCAGTGTGAATATTAAATACAGCTATGTGAACTGCTAGGCTTCAGCTTGCAGAAGTTGGTAGGCTTTTTTTTACTGCTTGTGGGGGTTTCAGAGGAACCCCCAAATCTCACAGCTAAGCACTGGTAAAGCAACTCTGTTCTGGCTAGCTTTGGCATCAAATTTATGAAACAAAAGCTGGGGTCAGATTCACTCCAAACCTGCAGTTTTCCTGGGCTTCCTTTCTGTGAAGCCCTCTTTGCTAAATGCAGAACTCAAAGTGGACCAAATGCTTCTTGCAGCCCTGGGGAGCCCTTGGCCAGTAGACAGGGAAGCACAACATCCTCCTTCTCTCTCTCATCCAAAGTGTCAGGATTGGATGTAGATGCACTGCACCACCTTCCAAGTGCTTGCATTAGCTCAAGAGTCAGCAAGGTAAAATTAAAAGTCAGCACAATGTAGACCTGAAGTAAGGTCATGCTTTACTTCTGTGGCTGGTGTGATGGCTACCAGGCAGAAGGAAACGTGGGGTGAAGTCAGGCTATGGCTACTGAATAAATAGGTCCTCCCAGCAGGGACAGCAGCCTCAGTCACAAGTTTTATAGGAAATTCCAGTTCCATAAGGAAACTTATGTATGATCAAAGCACTCTTCAAACACTGGGCCAATTTCTCAGCCAGTTGAGTTGCTGCTGCTTAACAACAGTAAGCCAGCAGAGCTTAAGCCAGCAGAGTTTAGGCCAGTAGAGTTGTTGCTGCTTAACATCAATATCAATTTGGCCCGATGCAATTTGGCTAAATGTGCTGAAATTATGGCAAAATATGTAAATGAGGTATGATTTTAGCCTCTTAGCTCTCCTTTTCAGGGTTTGCAATTTCTCTTTTGGCTCCTGCTCCCCATTTAATCATGCCAGCCTCTAAAATGCATTCTCAATGGCAAGCCAAGATTTTGAGTAATTGCAACAAATGGAGGATTTCTTGTTCTGACACACACATTAGTTAATTTTCCTTGGGTTCTGATACTAACTATCAAATTCCACCACCCCCGTGTCTCTGGGCTGAGGTTTTGTTTTCTTCCTTTTCTTGTTTCCAATTGCAAAGCAGACATCTGGCAGCTCTCTGGTGGCAATAGCTGATACATTCACTCTGTTCACTGCGCTTTACCCATTTCTCTGTGGGAGGTAGAAAAAGAGGCAAAAGGAGATGTGGTTTCAGATTCAAGCCCTTATTTTTATCCTATGTAATTCCATAGGGGGATGCTTTCTTCCTCCTATCACCCTCAGGGTTGTGCTTTCTATTATCACAGAAAGACCCGACTAGCAAGAAAGCCTTCCCTGCCTTTAAAATCAGGGTAATTCTTTCTGGTTTCTCCTTTTGTTTCTTCTTCTAAGCCTCAGATGAGCTCCTCCTTCTTCCTCAGCCCCAGAGGCAAAGAGCACCTGAGCTGGTGCAGGGGTGCTCCATTCAGTGCTGTCACCTGGCCTGCCTGATGCTTGCTGCCTTGGAGATCACAGCAGTGATCCCTTGAGTTCTGAAAGGAGAATATAACAGAGCCCTCCATGACCTCAAGCTTTCACCTTAATATTTAATCATGCTTTAGATTACTGTGATGTTGATTAAGACTGAGTAAACATATACTACACATAAATGATTTCACTGTAAATCAGCAGCTACAGTTTTTTCCCAGTAATGATCATCATTAGCCTGGAATGTTTCTCATGTCTATAATTTTTTAATAGATTGAAATTATTTTATTGCAAAATAATCCCCACATGCCCGCATGTAATTTTGGATATTAATTCATTCCTATTCCCATATCCATGACAATCCTGCCTAAAGTTCTTTAGGCTGATATGAGAATGTTCAGATTTTGTTCTTATGCAAACTATAGAGTCTTCTATTCTTCCACACTGATGCTGACACAAATTGTCAAGTTGTTTGACGTGGTCTGTGGAAGGGCCTAACTTCGTGTGACACTTTCTTTGCTCTCCATCAAAGAATACATGCCTGGTAGTCTTGAAATGATTTTGATAACTGGTTCCAACTGTGCAGACTTGTACGTATAGTCAACAGATATCTCTATCATGTTTTCATCTTACCATATTTACCATATTGTCTTTAGTCCAGATCAGTGACATTGCAAGAAACAGTTTCCTGATATTTATGAAAAATTAGAAGTACTGAATGCTGCTATTAAGCAGACTTACACTGTGCCAGCCTCAGATAACATTTTCAAGTAATTTTCTAAATAATATTAGTAATTCCACCTGAAAACTGCATTTTTCAATTTCTAAACAAGCCATCATAATGTTTGCAGTTGTCATAAGATTATGTATTATAAAGCTTTAGTACCTGAGAATGTCTGAATATATAAATATGAAAAAGAACACAGAACTAAAAGTGTTTTAAAAATAGACTCAACTGATTAAAAACTCTGGCTAGAAATTTCTGCACCATATACTCAGAAACACTGAGCCCAGTATATTGAAGATGTGCCATTACCCCATATCAGACTGAAACTGTCAGCAGCTCTTAATGTACCTTGTTTAAGGATCCTCCTAGAATATGAAGAACAGGCTTGGTGAGTAGACAGACAGAAAAAAAACAAAAACCCAACACACACCAAAACTGCAGCCCACAGTTTTGGCTTCACTGCAAGTGGTAGTAATAATGTGCACTGTTTCCTTTAAGCTCAATCACAGGGCAGGACAGTAAGGGCTTGGGAAGGCGTTAAGTAGAAAACTAAATGTGAAGCAGAAGGGAGACAGTATAAAAGCAACAGTTTAGTGGAAGTGTCTTTTTTCCCTAAGAACATTTCTGGTTCAGTTTAAGAAAGGCTAATCCAGCGCTTGGGCCGTCAGGAGGATAATTCATATTTTGTAGCAGCAGAATTGGTCTGATACCATCCCAAGGGCAGGCTGCTATCAGCACAGTGGTTTATTTATCCAAATCAGTGGTCCATTAGGACCATTCTAAGTTTCAGAGACAATTTGTGCTTCAGCTGCTTCTTATTTTTCCTGCTCCCTATTTCAAATCACTATACGGAGGCTCTTCCTCAACATGGTGCATGTGAGCGGATTGCTCCTTCTGTCTGCAAACAGTGGGAAAGTTTATACTCATCATGTCTGTTTGATGGGTCACTCACAGCACACAGACAGAGTTTAGCCAGAGCTATCATCACAGATAGTTCGTGTACACATAGTCATGTTCTGTAAGGTGGACTACTGTACTTACTGCTTTACTTTATGGCCTCCTACATTATGCTGCCTAAACTCTAACATGTGCAAAGCACTGCTGTCACTCTTAACTCAGAGGGAGCTGTATCAGCATGTCACAGCAATCATGAGGGAATGGCATTGGATCATTTTCAGAGTTTCGAATGATTTTAAAATTTCTTTGATGACTTACATAGGTGGGAAACAAATTAGGGAAAACGAAATCATCTCTCCATCTAAGCCTAGGTGCCCCATGAAAGGCCTACACTTTGCCCAAAAGTATAGGTTGGATTCATAGCGTCCTTATACTGTCAGCAGGCTTTGCAGACGAGTTCTGGAGTTTAAAGTTGACTACAGTCAGGAAACGAAGCTCTGCAAACTCATTTTAAAGGCAACTTCCATTCCATTTATTTTCCTTCAGTATCTCTTTTTAAACGGAGCAGCTCTGTCCCATGGAACTTTTGTCCCCTTCACCTTTTATAGAAGTGATCAACTTTATGTTATAGACTCAGTCTGATTTGTTTCTTCCTTGTACAGAACTTAATCATATTTTTAGTATTGGTTAAGTAAGAAAAAAAGAGACTCAGAAACAGAGGCTTAAGCACTTATATTTTAGCTCACATCTGGGGCAGACTAAGTGCATGTATATGATTGGTTACTGTGGCTCTGCTGATGTGCACCAACTTGTTGAGCTGCAGTAACTTTAGTGTCTGTCTGAGCCCTGAGGGTTTGTCTACACACGAAAGTACAACGTTGGCCTCGAGGACAGATGCAGTCAGCTTGATATAGAAGTATGTAAAACCATGGAACTTAGTCTTGTAAAAGAACAGCAGTACATTAAAGGTATATAAAGTACCTTTATGCCTTACTATAACACTATCTGTAGGAAAATACGCCAGCATGTCACCACTCTGTGCAATCTGACCAGTGCAAATACTGTGCAGAAGACAGGCTTGAAAAAATTAAGTACTCTCACTGTGTTTAAAATTATAACTGAACACATTTCAAATCCTTCCAGTTCTGCAGTGTGTGCCATTCAGCAGGGAAAAAAAGTATTTCACCCAGATTACACACAGGAAAAATGTGTGGGCTGGGAGGGAAACACACAAATTGTAAAATGTCACAAGAGTCTTGTATGAGAGAGATTAAACCTTTCTGTTCAAGCAAGAAATGGTGTATTAAAAAATCAGGAACTGAAGAGCAGGAAGAAGTCTGAACCAAGGGTCACATTGAATTGCTAAGCTTTCTACATTACATGTTCATCTGGTAATGCATGACAATTAGGTGACTTTAGAAAGGTGGAAAGTAAGACAGTAACATGATAGTCAGCAAAAAAGTATTGTTGGAATTCTTGTAGAAGCTTGATTTGAGACTTGGGACCTATCTGTAATGTGTTCAACGTTTTACAGAGGAGCAAGAAAACATGAGCCTTGCAGATGTATTGGATAGACAGAGCTAAAATCTAATATGGAATATGCATTATATGCTGTATATATATGCATAGAATGAGGTCTATGAGGAAATTCTTTGTGGTGGAGGGACAATGTAGTTCCTGGAATGGATAATATATTGAAGACCATTACTTTTTATATGATTTAGAAGTATTGCCAATATCTATCACATCATCTGCTGTGTGAAATGAATTGGTAAAATGTGCAGAGCACACTCTTTTTGTCCTCTGAGGAAATTATGAGGCCTGAACTTCAGTACAGAAGAGGTTCCTGAAGAGACTGGGTTGTCACTGTCAAATACAAAATGACAGCCACTGTTATAGGATAAATAACCATCCTTCATTTATAATGCATGACTTTATGCTGTTGTGTTTCCTTTTAACCTCCATGGTGTATTTAGATGTTAGAGTCTATGGAGTTTATGCAGCAAGGTTTTGGTAACAAGGGGGCTGCATGGGCTGCTTCTGTATGAAGACACCAGAAGCTACCCCTGCTGTGGGAGAGCTGGCTCCCCTCAGTTCCAGCTGGCTCCAGGACAGATCCACCACTGGCCAAAGCTGAGCCTGTCAGCAACATTGGTATCACTCTGTGATAACATATTTAAGGAAGGGTAAAAAAAGCTGTACAACAGAAACTGTGAGAAAGGAGTGAGAAAATGCAAGAGAAACAGCCCTGCAGACACCAAGGTCAGTGCAGAAGAAGGGGAGGAGGTGCTCCAGGCACCGAAGCTCCACCATGTTCCTAAAGTCTGCTCCTGAAGGTCTGCACCCCATAAAAGGACCCATGCTGGAGAAGTGCTTGAAGAACTACATCCTGTGAGAAGGACCCACTCTGGAGCAGTTTGTGAAGGACTGTATCCCATAGCAATGTCCCCATGAGGAAGAGCATGAGGGGGAAAGAGTAGCAGTGACGAAGCATTCCACAACCTCCATTCCCTGTTCCTCTGTTCCACTTGGGGGCAGGAGGCAGAAGAAACGAGAGTGAAGCTGAGCTTGGGAAGAAGGCAGGGGTGAGGGAAGGTTTTCCAGTTTTGTTCTTATTCTCTGTTACAATTAGTTGGCAGCAAGTTAAAGTTATATACCCAAGTTGAGTCTGTTTTACCCACAACTCTGTACTTATCTTGACCTACAAGCCTTTCATCATAGTTTCTCCCCCCTGCACTGTTGATGGAGGGACAGTGTTAGAGCAGTTTGGTGGGCACCTGGCAGCCAGACAAGGTTAACCAAATGCAGAAAGAGTAGTGTTAAAGGACAGATTCTCCCATTACTTTATCTTCTGTTGTATGATATGATTCAAAGCAACTAAACCACCTCAAACAGTAAAATGCCATTAGTGTAACAGAAATAGTAAGGTCTGGCTTTACACAATTAGCTCTGTAAAGAAAAACCTTTCCCTGACAAAGCCTTGTAATCTTTTAGTCCCAATTTTTTTCAAAGCACAAGCACTGAAGTGCTGATTTAGTTCCATCCTTAGATTTTATAATTACAAAGTCCTGTCTAATTTTTCTATATCAATATATGCATCACTACTACAAGAATGCAGATCACACCCCAAAAAACCCAGCTAATATAAAGCACACTAGCATCAGGACACATTATGGGAGGCTGCTCCTGGGAGTGGATGAACAAGTGCTATGTGCTGATAGTGCAGCTCCATGCATGAATTGAATGAATGGAGTGGAGATTTTCCAGAAAGAGGTATAACATATAGAAATAGATATTTGTTGGGCTTTTTTCAAGTATGAGAACAGATACAACAGGAAACAGCATCTGATTGTTACTCCAGTATGGAGCAAGCAGTCCCTTTTCAGGCCTTCTATTACTCGGAGAAATATTGGAAAGGGTGTTACATTATCAGGCTTTACCTTTTACAGTAATAAAGGTAATCTAATATTTGCAGTAATATTAATTAGAAGTAACTAATATTTACAATGACTTACCTGCAGACTTTGAGGCTTCTCTAATTCCAGCTTACTTTAAGTGTATCAAAGACTGTCCATTAACGAGATACCGCCTCTAAAGCCCAGCTTAGCAACAGAGAGGTGGCCTGCCATTTCCTTTTTCCTGTAGCCTGGCACACTGTCTAGAGTCAAAGCTACTCAGGATATGGAGTTATCCTCAGCAAGTGACAATGACTTTCTAGTCATCCCTTTTAGTTACTCCTCTTCGCCTTTAATATGCCCTCATTATTTCCTTTGTAAGAAGAGCTGTAGAGAAGGTGTTGGTGATGGCTATACTCGACAGCATTCTTGCACCATCTATGTTGATGATGGCTGTACTGGACAGCATTTTCGCACCTTCTAAGCGGCAAAGAAGAGAGGCTCTGAGGTTTCTGCAAAATTAGCTCAGTTACCCTACAAGCTATCCCAGCAGCCAGTGGGAATGAGGTCCCAGATGGCCAACAGTCCGTGTCACCCTCACTTAACATATTGAACCAGCTATAATTCATATTAAGATAACTGACCTCATACACACTCATAACCTGTCTCAAACATGCAGCAAAATGCAATCTCATATAAGTTTCAGCTTTCATGGGGGAGAACACATTTTATCTTACCTTTTAAGTAATCGTTCAAGTAATCACCTATCACAACTCATTGGTGCATGGTAGACATAGTAACTCAGCATTGTACCTGAACCATGTGTTAAGTTCAATACATTTGTTGCTATGTGCAGATATATATGAAATTTATCTTATTTCCTCTTTCACTAGTTTTACATCTATGTATGTCAGTTGAGCTCAGTTCTTGCTAACATAAGTAAAAGAAGAGCCAACTCCATAGGTATGAATAACCTGTAGGTTTTAAAAGTGCAGTTTAACCAGATTTTGGGGGTAAACTATCTCTTTGGTAGATTAAAGACACACTTGCCACATTACAGCACGTAAGATAGTTGTCTCTATTTTTAGTTATTTTTTTATTACAAATACTATGTCATTTATGTTACTAAAAATACCGTAATTCATGCATAAGTGATGCATGTCCAACAATGATAATACACATGGCAGAGAAGGGTATTTCCACTGTACAATTGCTTTCACTTGAGAGCTTTCATAAAACACAAATGTATACAATATGTAGAGCGATGAATCACCAAATAAGGTCATATACAATTAGATGCAATAAATTATAGGAAACATGCAGGCCTCTGGAGTGCGATCCAGAATTCTGAATTGGGTGCTTTCTGCTCCATACATACCACTGGGAGAGAGACAGAATCTCCTTGGGAGGACAATCTGAGAATATTGTAACTTGAGCAAGCAACTAGGAACTCAGTGTGCCTGAAACTTCACCCAGTCTAGAAGCAGATGCCAGAATCAGGGCTGCATTCCTTTTCATATGTTGCAGCCCAGAGGCTTGCTTTAGTGCATGGGTAAAAGTATACTTGTGTTTTAATAAGAGGCAAAGTAAAGTAAGAGGGGTTAACAAACTGCCTCTCCCTGTAATTTCTTGTTTCCTACTCCTTATAATATTATGGAAACTTTCATACCACAGTGCCACAGTTTCATTCCAGTGTGGAGCGCCTCAGCTATCGAAGAGATAATGTGGTGCTGCACAGAAACAGGAATGCTGTGCTTTCACCAAGGAGAGCATTCTGCTGTTTTCAGCGTCCTCTCTCATGACTAAAAGACAAGAGGATGATGACGACAATCAGCATTTCTCCTTCTTTCTTTGGATACACAGTAGTGGGAAACGACATGCAAGCTTTCTTAGGCTGTGACAATGACTGAATCAAAATCTCTCATGAGTTAGCTGACTACTTTTGTTATCTAATGAGCAGTGGCTGCTCCTTTCTCTCCTGAGACAAACAAATTGATCACATCATCATTTGGATGAGAATCTGATCCCCCCAGTAAGCAGTCACACGTTTTTGGAGAACAACTTGATGGGGTTCTGTGTTGTATTAGGCAGAAACAAGGACCTCAGTTGCATTGAGAGCTGCAAAAGAATCTCTGCAGCAGAGCTCTGGGCACACCAGGGACTCTGAAATCAAAAAAGGATGTGCCAAGGGCTGAGCAGCATTTGGAAGAGGGTATATATGGACTCAGTTTTACACTGTCATGGCACAGTTCCACCCAAGTTCTACTTTAGCTATCAAAGGGCTTTACTGAGTATAGTTCATGCTTTCATCTTGACTCAAATAACTGGATCTTCAAATTAGGATGAACTATGGTTGAATCACTGATATTTCCAAATGTGTGATATGTTTCCAGATGTTTGATTTTTAAAAGCAAGATTTAAAAAAGCTAAGATGAGAATATGACATATTTATATTAGATTGTCATTTTATAATTGTGCACAAACTCACAAGAAACTCTAGGACAAAAGTAATCTTTGGTATCTTGGTGATGTCATAGTCATTGTCTTTCCAAAATGGTGAGATGTTTATTGATGGATAATCACTAAAGAAAGTGCCTGTGTCAAAACTGCCACGTTTCTTTAAAAAAAAAAAAGTAAAAAATTAAAAAGGAGCAGAAAAGTGTTCTGCACTAACAGAATTCTTCAGATTGTCTGCTCAGTTTTATGCAAACTGTGTGTTATTTTCAGGACCACAGTATTATAAATTTTGCAGTCTTGGAGCAAAATGTTATATACAGAAGAAAATAGAAGCGACATAAATAATCATTAGTAGATTGAAAATAACTTTTCCATGAATACACGGTTAAAAAAAAGGAACACGCAATCACTGGAGCCCTGTTTGTTAATACTTCCTGGCCAGGCATACGTCAAATAACACTTTGTCGTGGTTTAAACCCAGTCAGGCAATTCGTTCACTCACTTCCCCCCCCTTCTTGCCCTCCCCCTGCTCCCGGAGGGACGGAGAGGAGAATCAAAAAGAATGAACTCCCACAGGTTGAGATAAGAACAGTTTAGTAACTAAGGTATAACACAAATCACTACTGCTACCACCAATAATAACAATGATAAAGGAGATAACAAGGGAAGAGAATACAACACCTCAGCACCAGCCGACCGATAACTCACCCCCCAGGCCCGACCAAGCACCGACCCATACCTCCTCCAACCCCGCAGTCCCAACCCTTCCGGCTAACTCCCAGTTACATCCTGGGCATGATGTGCTGTGGTATGGAATACCTCTTTGGTCAGTTTGGGTCAGGTGTCCTGTCTCTGCTTCCTCCCGGCTTCCCCTCCTCCCTGGCAGAGCATGAGGCTCACAAAGTCCTTGGCCAAACCAAAACATCCTTGTTACCAGCTCTGTTCCTGAGCTGAAAGTCAAAACACTGCACTGCACCAGCTACCAAGAAGGAGAAACATGACTGCTACTGCTGAACCCAGGACACACTTGGAAACAAACTGGCAGAAAACCAAAGCTCCCTGCAAGTGCAAGTATGAAACAATGAAATTAACACAACCTTGAGTTCATTTTAACTGTGTATGCTTAAAAAAAAAACCCAAACCTTTTTTTTCCAACATGGTTATTCATTCTTCATTGTGTTATTTTTTTCCCATTTAAAGACAAGCATTTGAGAAATCCTTCTCAGCTTGATCTTCTGGGATGATTTAAAATTCTCAAAGACAAACATTTATATTAATCAGAAGATCCACAACTCCAAACTACAACTGCAATATTCAAGCAACTTTTTTTCAGTCAGAGAAATTCTTGTCTAAAGAACCTCAGACATTATCAGTAGTTTAAGACCAGATTGGATTTCAGTTTTTGTGCGTGTTTCTATACATTTTCAGAACCCTATCACAACAGACATAGAAGTCTGAGCCTTTGTGCTAATTTTGTGCCATCCCTCCCTGTAGGAGCTTTAGGAGGATTATTAGGGTATTTTACACCATATGATTATAGGAATTTCCAGAGCAGGTCAGAACTTCCAGCCTAATACATTTCTCAAAGAAGTGTCAAAAGTGATTTCCCAAAGAAGTATCTTCAGAGAAAAGCAAAGATATGGTTAGACTTCCCCTAAATTCTCTCTAGCTTGCCAGAATTTGCAGCTGGTAGGGTTCCTGAGTCAGAGCTCATTTTTTACATCTTTAGAAGGCTTCAGGTATTTGTCTTCCAGTAGCTAGTTCAATTTTCATTTGACCCTGTGTGAAACATTAGGTTTCACAGCATCCTGTGGTGAAGAATTTCCACCATGTAATAACCTATAGTGTGTGTAAGATCCAGCTCCTGTGATTGTTCTGATTTGCTCTGATTCCTGTTCTAAATCTACAACCTTTTTTGAGAGCAAAAAGCTATAGGATTTGCCATAGGTTTATACAGCAGTAAAATTCTATTCCCTGTGTTCTTTCCTAGTTCTTTCCTAATAACTCCCAACAGTGTGCATGCTTTTTTGACCACTAACCTGACATTGTCATGAAACGGTCTGTTATAAACTCAAGAACTCATTCCTGACTCATTACATTCAGCTCACAGACTATCTATTCTATATTTTCCCCACAAATTCACAGGGGAAGGGAGAGTAAGGCAAGGTCCTGTGTGCATCAGTCTGTATTTATCTCATTAAATTTCATCTGTCATTTTAATCCCTAAGTACAAAGTCCCATAAAGTTCTTCTGCAGTTCTGCACAGGTAGCTCCATCATGACTAACCTCAGCAACTTGGTTTTGTCAGCAGACTTTGTCACCTCTCTGCTCATCCTTATCAAATCAAGAAAGTTTCCTAGGCCTGTGGCAGTCAATTATGCACATCTGCATATCCATGCAGTAAAAGGAGAGAAGCTACAGGGACATCAGAGCTATGGCAAAGAACAGCGGAACAGCCACAGGTTTGAATTACTTGCTCATACGTTCATTTGAGTTGAGATTGCAGGAGGCTGATGAGGAAAACAGGAGACAAAATCAGTCTTTTGGAGAAAGTCATCTCTGAAGCCCAGTCCTGTTCATAAAGTAAAAATCCTGCAAGGCACATAAACTGGCTATCTTTTGATGGAGTGCAGACTTTAATCCAGTTTAACTAAGTCACACATTAATTTAGAACCCCTCTACCAGACTTGAGGGAAGACATATATCACAAAGTAGCCTGTTTGTTATTACTTTCCCAGCAGAGCTATTATAGTAATTACAGGTGCTGCTACCATGCGTACTTGTTCAGGGTGCATGAGAAATGTGACACCTCAATACACTGCATTGTTAACTAGAAACGGCAAATGGACCCACAGTAGTCTTCCAGCATGCTTTATTTTGACAGGAGGCAGAAAGGCTCTCCCAATTCCTCATTACTTTTTTATTTATTTACATTCTAGTTTATTAACAGACAGGCAGTGTTCAAAAATGCTGTTGTGTTTATCACATTCAAACCCTCCTTGTAGCAAACTTGAACTATCTTGTAAGCTGTGTGTCTTGGGTCAACAAATTCTGACACTGCTGGACATATGGAAACCAGGAGGAGCCGTACCAGATACAACTGCTGCCTCCTGCTAATATGTGGCTCCTTGAGCTTCACAGAGTCAGCACGTGAACAGAATTAGATAAATGGCATACAAGATACATGAGATAAGAAATTCCCAAGTTAAATAGAAGTAAATTTAACACAGAAATAGCACTGTAAAAATGCCTTTGGAAGCACTGAATAACATAACCTGGAGATAGCAGAGCATGAGGATAGCTGTGGAAGGAGGTAAGCAGAAACGCTCATGGCCTGGGTTGATCTGTTTGCACGATGGCCGTTTCTTGCACCACCCCAGAGTCATGGGACTCCAGCTTCTCTCCAAGGTAGAGTAAAAGACTCCATGGCTACCTAAACTGCTGAGTAACTGCTTCAGGATAATGCTAGTTTCTGCACACTGATGCAACCTTTCCCTGGAAGCCTGTGGGCTGTATACATTCTATACTGCCCCTGCATGCCTGCCATACCAGCTCATTCTGTTTTCATGTTTTCAGATGGCACCTGATGTGTGTCCTGCCAAAGGCTCATGAAAGATTAATCTAGCCTTCAGGAAAGGAAATAACCTTATATTAGTCATTCTTCTCATTTTTTCTCCATCTGTAGTTTTTCCCCCAAAATAACAACATAATTGAAACGCAGATAGGTAAGGCAGGAATTAGTAAAAATACCTAACTTCTTTTAGTTCTCTGAATTTCCAAATTAATGTGAGAACACTGTGGGACTCAGAAAACAGACAGGGACTTTGATCAGCATGTGTAACAATACTGTATGTCTAATGAAAATTAAGAAGCCACTTCCTGAGGCCACCTTAATTTGCTGCTGTCTGACTGGTTTTAAGCCAACAGCACAGCTGTGCACTCTGTGCTACCAAATGCAGTTTAGCATCTAAGTGATGGTAGCAGACCAAATAGCTTCACTGGAATATGTTCATGAGCAGATTGTCAGAACCTGTTCTTAAACTGCCAGAGCTTTTGTCAACCTTTGTGGGGTTTCTGATATAAAGTTGCAGCTTATCAGGAAATGCTCAGTGAGGCAAAATTTGATGGAGCTTCTCTAAACACAGTGGTCTTGGGATAGATGAGGAATGACAGGTGACTATGTGAAACGCCTGTCAGGAATGCTGCCCTCTCTGTCCCCTCCTACAGTACGCCCATTGTTAATAAAAGCTGTCTTCCTTTTGTTGGTGTTCATTGTGGAGAGAAATGCACTAGTTATTTACTGGTGAAAATGAGATGGCAGTAACAAGCAATGGAACACAGTGTTGTTTTTCATTTTGCATTGATGCCCCTCTACAGAGGCATGCATTTCTCACATTAATCTTCTCAAAGCCTTATTGTCCTGGCTTCCTGTTACACATCAAGCTGGTGATGGCAGCCCCATGAAATCCCATTAGCACACTGAGAGCAGTGTATCACAGTACCAGGCAATAGAATAAATGCAGAACAATACGTATAATAGGGAATGCATTACCCAAAATGAAACAGCAGCTCTCTACTGAGTGCCAGCTCTATGAAGGTGCCTTCTCTGCTGCTTGAAAACAAATAAACAGCATTTTTGTGGCTCAGTTTCACTGTCAAGTAAAATCTGCCTACTTTGAGCCAAATTAAACAGATGCAAGAGGAGCTGCATGCCCAGGTGCAACTGTCTGTCTCCCTGTTCATGGACTGTAATTTAAATTTCTTTGTAAGAATGACTTTCAGGCATAAAAAGCTTCCCATTTTTTGATCTACAAATATAACTGGACCCTCCAAACAGCTGAACCTATTTTAGAGTCTTACTCTTTGCTTTGTTGGCATCAGTGGCAGTACATGACGATCGCCTTCAGAAGAGAAGCTGTCTTTGAAAGCAGCAGGATTGATTTTCAGTGTTATTTCTTGTGAAGCCTGGGCTAGAAGGGAAGTTGCCCATTTGTAGCCAGGCAAGCAGCAGCCTGCTATGGATGAGTAGGAAGACAGCTAGATCATCAACATATGCATCAGCAGTGCTGTCAGTTCTCAGGTGCAGGCCTGTGTATGTCCTCTCCTTAGGTGGTCATAATGGTCTTGAAGTAAAGGTACATACAATAGGCAACTGCAAGCTACCTTTGGAAAAGATTGCAAAACCAGCTAAGATAAAGAACAAGCCTACAGAGGTATTAAACTTTACTTTTATTTTGGACAGGGATTGTAAAAGCCTCTTCAAAAAAAGTGGATTTCCACTGTCTGTCAAACACTGGTGTGTTCAAAGGTGGAAAAGCGGCTGTGTTTTTCCAGAATGAAAAGGATGATTAAGTTTATAGGCTTTTTAAAAAAGCTGTCAATTACTTTAAAAGAGCAAATCAGACTAGGTATTGGCATGTTGTTTCTGATGACAAACCAGAAATATAGGTCATAATTCTAAAAGTGGAAACAGTAAGTTTGTATTTTTTCATTAATGCCAGATGCAGAGTTTCTGTGTTAATAACTTAAGATGATATAATGACATGGAATGTAACTTTCTCTCCAAAATAGTTTAATTTCTAAGAGGGGCTGTGGCTTGGCAAGCTGGTGCAAGGGGTCTCTTAGACCAAAATATATCCAGTGAACTATGGGCCTTTTCACTGAACATGAGCTTGCAAAACTGAAGCAAAATTACTTTTCAATTAAGATTTGTACTAGGACAAACATTTGCAAGTTAATGCAAATTAGTTAAAGCTGTTTGGTATATTTTCCTGTCATCACGTGTGAAAAATTCAAACACTAAATAAATATATAAATACATACATACAAGCATACATAACACCAAAAAACCATAATCAAAACCAAAAAACAAACAAACCCCCCAAACAAACAAACAAAGCCCATACAACAAAACAACCCAAATCTGGCTGCAAATACAAGAAAACAGGTAATTTTCTGTGACACCTTTAAGTTTTGTCTTTCCTGATAAGCTTTGACATAATTAAAACAAGTAAAGTCTTCATGAATTACTCCAAAGATGGGCATCAGGGAGGAGTGTAAAACTTGAACATATTCAAAAGCTTAAAGAAATGTTCCATTCAGGAGTTCAGACTGAGGCTGGATGAAGGTCTGAAGGTAAGACATGCCAGTGAGACCTGAAATATGGAAAAGCATCTAGTTTGTTCTAGTTTCATTTAAGCTTTCAGGCTGCTCCACCTTGTCCCAGAAGAATGACAGTTGTGTAACAAGCATATCAAACAGCAGATACAGACCTTGTAATGTGAACATGAAGGGACTTACTAGTATTTCCCATCTTAGCATATCAAAGATGCCCACATAGGTTTTGTATAGAAAGAAAGAACCTAGAAAGGGCCATTTTGGTCATCAAGTATAGACAAGCATGCAAGAGATTTTTAAACCGCATAGATCCATAAGATCGTTACTTCACCTTCCCTTGCATGCCACATGCCAAAGAAAAATTTCTTTCACCCTAAAATAAAACCTTCTTCATGTGTTATGCTGAAGTAGGCCCTTCAGTATAACAGATGAAAAATGAGGTTGAACTGCAGGAAGGGAGCATGAGAGCTCAACAGTGTTGCTGCTATAGGCTGCTCCAGAATCCATAAAACCCCACTTGCTCAGCACTACATGCGTTCAGGAAGGCTCAAGTAGAGTTATCCTTGCAAACACACTTTGTGTCCCTAACTCCGGAATAAATTCAAGAATTCTTAAATATACAAAACTACGAAACTTCAGCATCTTTCCTGATGATAACTCCTTAACCAATGAATAATAATGTTTTACAAAGAAAACCCCAAGTAGTTCATCAGATATAGAGGTGCTTGTAATGTACCCATAGTGTGAGAGAGAATGTGCTAAAAATATCACAGCTAAAGGGCAACTGATTGCAGTTTCTGAAATTACTACCAGCAATTACGTAATTGTTTTTCTCCCTGTAATACCATATACATGCCCTACATATTACGGAGGCCTATGAAACAGAAACTATTTCATGTTCACCATGTCTATTCCAAACTAGTGCCCTCAAAAGATCCTCATTAAACAACTTTGAAGTTGCTTCTGAATCATTCCAGGAAGTGCACATGCAGTGCAAGATGTTGGATGAAGTTATTCATCCCTTAACTATGTGGAAGTTTACCTTTGTCACAGTGTGTTCATGGTTTATAGATAGTTAGTTGTAGTCATTGCGAGATGAGTCCTCCAAACATGCATGTGAGGAGAGATAGGGATTTTTTCACTCTAATCTCCTAATATTCAGTAGTAATGAATCACATAGAGAGCTGATTCTGGAAGTTCAGTTTCAGTTTAAATGTCCTCAGGAGCTGAGTGCTCCTCAATGCTTAAGTTTCTCCCTTTTAAATTTTCCAAATATGCGTAAAAATAAAATTACTAATATGAGACAGGGAATTTAGTGTTAGAAACCCATTAATACGTATTTTAATAATGTACCTTTCTTTCTAAACCCCTGCAAGAAAACCTTACTACAGCGGTAATCCACTCTTTAATACCTTCTCCTAGTGCTAAAAGCAAATTGCATGAAAACCATCTCAAGGGTGTGTCTGAGCATAACTTTCTATGAGCATGAGCATACTAATTTTTATGACAGTCTGAGCTTCATTTATAAATGGCCCGTAGAAGCTGTCCAACAGTTAAGCCATTACTGTCCTGAAATGGATGTGATATTGCAAAGCTTCTCTTTTTAGATGTTTCATGTAGTCTTCCTTCTCCTTCATACCTAAAACTAATATGAAATTATCTACTCTTCTTTGGAAAAAAAAGCCATAAAATAGTCTGCAAGTGATGCTGTTGGCTGTAGGCACTGAAGAAACTCCATGCATTTGCTTAAGACCCTCCTAGTATCCTGGTCAGATCAAGGATCTGTGGTGTAAAACCTATCGTACAAAATGCCTCCTGTCTCTCAGATCATAAGCCAGTATCCATAAAAGCCTTTACGGATCTGAGACAGGCTTTAGCTGCCTAAATACAAATTACAGTCCTCAGAAATATCCCTTGGCTGTTGCCTAAATATGGAAAGTTTTGAGCACTTTCCCAAAATGACTAGGAAGCCCTGACGGTACCACACAGCACACTTCTATCTCATATGCAATCCACATGGAGTCGCACAGTCCAGATCTGTTGCTGCTGAACAGCTCCATAAAATCCATATTGTGAGAGCTCATCCTCCAGGGGAGGGAGGGAGGAAGGAAGGAAGGGAGGAAGGAAGGAGGGAAAAGGAAGGAGGGAAAAGGAAGGAGGGAAAAGGAAGGAGGGAAAAGGAAGGAGGGAAAAGGAAGGAGGGAAAAGGA
Source organism: Pezoporus flaviventris (assembly GCF_033815535.1). Lineage (NCBI taxonomy): Eukaryota > Metazoa > Chordata > Aves > Psittaciformes > Psittacidae > Pezoporus > Pezoporus flaviventris. Next base: position 3,844,793 of record NW_026892598.1, read on the forward strand.
AGGAGGGAAAAGGAAGGAGGGAAAAGGAAGGAGGGAAAAGGAAGGAGGGAAAAGGAAGGAAGGAAGGAAGGAAGGAAGGAAGGAAGGAAGGAAGGAAGGAAGGAAGGAAGGAAGGAAGGAAGGAAGGAAGGAAGGAAGGAAGGAAGGAAGGAAGGAAGGAAGGAAGGAAGGAAGGAAGGAAGGAAGGAAGGAAGGAAGGAAGGAAGGAAGGAAGGAAGGAAGGAAGGAAGGAAGGAAGGAAGGAAGGAAGGAAAGGAGTTTCTAGTGTAGTTACAGTTTCAGAAATTTACAGGCCTGTTTCTCACCCAAAGATGTTCAGGCAAGTTGGATTAGGCTTTGAAATGAAACTTAAAGCTCTGCTAAAGCTCTGCTAAAGCCCTGTGCCAAGCCATTACCACTAGCAATATTATCAGTATTTTACTAACACACCAGAATTGTTCAGTCTGACATTACATCAGCATATTGCCCTGTGGTTCTGCCGCCCTGCCTTCACCTAATAGTCACTAAACCCATCTCCAAGACCTATATAGATGCCCAATAAGATGTACATTTGCCTAGGGGTCTTCCAGCCATTTATTGCTCCCATTCCCTCATTCCCCAGAAGTGCAACTCTGAAATTACTCCTTTATTCCCAGGAACATATCAAAATAATGTAAGCCTAGGCTGCACGATATTTTCTAAGGAAAAGCCACAGTCCAAGATAAGACTAATAAAAATGTTGTTGCTCCTATTTATTGCTTTGTCCTGTCTTGTTACTGCACTCTGATCTTGCAGAGAGACCTCCAGCAGATCTGGTGAGGGAAGCAGAGGAAGGTGATTAAGATTTCCCTTCCCTGTGGTTAAAAAAAAAAACAGGTCACTTCATTACAGGCTTCTCAGGGGAACAATCAGACCCTCATTGTAAATGAATTATGGTTTCTAAGATACCTCAGTGTTTTGGATAGCGATCCCAAGTAATTAGAAGAAATATAAAGCACGTAAGTAAAGCTAATAATTTCATCAGGCACTTTGTTGAAAAACGAGGCTGTGTGATTTTTTTTTTCCTCGCTGGGCTTTAGTAAAATGGAAAATACAAAAAAAAAAAAAAATTTTTTTCTTTTAATTCCATTCAAGTTTCTTTTGACTGAATAGGAAAGAGAGATGTAAGGGCCCTATAAAACCCTGTCTTATTAGTTCAGCTGGTACAGCGAAGTATTTTGCATTTGAGTGAAAAATTACAACACTAAAAATGGTAGTTAAAGGAACTAAGTCTCATGTGTCTTTCAATTAACAGCATTTTTAGCTAAGGCAGCATTTACACTAAAATTTTTTATCTTCATTGTTCAGTTGTTAGCAGCCTTTGATGGGTCTTTCCACAAATTTCTGCCTTTGTTTCTGTTTTTAGGGATATATAAGAAATCAAAACACCAGGCTTTGTGAGAAAACAAAATATATTAATACTTTTCAGTATATAAATCATAGGAAATGTTTTAGGAAAGGTAGACAAGATGTTTCATTTTATTTCTAGAACTACTCTTAATGATCCTACATATTTAAGCTGAGGAAGGCATTACAAGTAAAGCCTAGACACAGTATACTTATGTAGTTTAATTTTTTATATATTCGTACTTTGCCTGGAAGTGAAATCAAGTGGTCTGTCTTACTTTCAACTCTGCAGATTAAAATAATCTCTTAGGGTCCTAAGGAGAAAGAATTTACAAATACTTCATTAAGCATATTTATATAAAGCTTCACTACCAGCACCTCTGCATCTACAGAGCAGCATCTTTCCACAGCTCAGTTTGGGAGTTTTATTTTCCCTTTATTCAACAGTGGTATCCTCAAAAATAATGAATGTTCCAGTTAGAACTCCCATAGTTCTTTAAGAATACCACAAGGACTTTATTGCTAATTGAAGAAATAGATAACATGTGTCTTCACTTCAGCAGCCTTTATTTATTTTATGGACATTTTTCATCAACTTTCAGACATTTTCTGTTTGAAATTCTACATAATTTAATGTTTCCCATCTGGAATGTTAATACTCGGCATAAAGAAAAGGAAGTCAAAGGGAAGAAAAAAAAAGTAACAACATTTCTTTGACTCCCATGTCAGTAGTACCAATTAGATACATGCATTTTCCATCTGCTTTCACTAAAGAATACGTGAACAGCTGTATCCTACAGGAAGAGAACCTGATGCAGCCAACAGAAACTGTCAAGCACCTGGTCATTTCCTGTCACTCGCTTCACTACTGCTGCATATACCAAACCACACAGGCTTTGTCTGCTAACTTTGAACAAGTCCCACTAAAAAATAATGCTGCTCTTCTGCTTTCTGTCAGTGAAATCTCTTGCCTTGGGTTTACGTTTTACTTGATGTGCACTGGATTGAATAGCATAATGCCATGTGTGGAAATTGATGAGCCTCACTGTCTCCTAAACAGTAAGTACAACAGAGTAGTGCTGCAAATCAAAGAGAAATCAATTATTTGCTTTGACATGGTCTAACTCTGCTGTTAATTGGCAATATATATGGTGTTGGGGTGTTGCCTCTACTCTATTTGTTTATTCAAAGGAAGTACTGCTTCACCCTTATGTATATGATGCAAAATTTCTCATTTGTCAAGTTTAAAAAGACATACTGTTTTCTACCCTTCTCCTCCCCACCACCCCACACCCTAAAAAAAAGAAAGAGAGACTCACAGATATTAGAGGATAGATAACTTACACAACTGAAAATACTGAAGTTTTCAAATATTTTGCTTGAAGCACAGAGTTTCTTGCAAGATATCCAGACCTTTTACAGCTGTCTACTGCTGAAAGTTTTGAGACAATACCTTTCTCCTTGTTCATTGTTGAAGCAATCCTCTTATTTGCATGGTATCGTTTAGCTCTCTGGCTGAATCAGTGGAAGGCTTATAAGGAGGTAAGACCATCTGTGGTGTTAGGCAGAGAGTGAGAATACTTTCTGGAACTGCCAGGGAAATTAGGAAATTTCTAATCTTTTTAAACCTAAGGATTGTGAACTCTATAATTTTGACCTTGTTTGTGAAATAACCAATTAAAAAAAATAAAAAAAAAAAAACAAAAAAAAAACAAAAAAAACCCAGATAATTTTGAAAGTAACAGTAGTTTTCAGAATGCAAACGTATGCTCAGCATCTTCACAAACAGCAACTGAAAGTCACACCTTCATATACACACACAGTTTGAGGTGTGACACATGTATTCATGTGATTTCAGTGCTGCATCTCTTTTCAGGAGTTTTACTTGTCTATAAAAACTGCCCTGTAGAATGCCTGTGTTATTACATTTGGTAGTAGCACGGCTGTGATCTGCAGAGCTGTGAATGCAACACTGTTTCCTCCACATTACTCTGGTTTTTAGACTCTATATGCATTCTAGCTCCAAACACCCAACCAATTGCCTTTCTCCTTAGTTTCTACAGTAATCATCTTCAAAAAAAAACTGCTGCAAAGGAGATTTGATATGGTACATGCATGCATTCACTGTGAGAGTGAAGTCAGGGTTTGCTTATATGTGCATGCCTAAAAATAGGGAGGAAGCTTGAGCAAGCCTTCCCTCGTGCTCCCTGTGGCAAAGACGTGTTCTGTGTTGCCTTCCCTGGTCCTCAGCAAACGTGAGCTCACAGAGAAAGCAGCTAGCAGGGAAGCAAATATCCATATAGAAGCCTGGGCAGACTCAGAGGGATGGTCTTAAATGAGTTATGCTGGCATAGCCGCATCTTTGCAACCTAATATTTCTGTTAGGTCAGCTCACCTCACATGTGTCACGGCAACAGCAGCCTCTTTGTGTCATTTGACTGGGAAAGACAGGTTTTCTGCCACAAGTGCATTGTTGTTCCTCATTTCTAAGACAAACTTTTGTGAATCTCCTGCATTATAAGCAGAGGGAATTGAAATACAGGGGCCAGAGCTTTAAACACCAAGTGCCTTAGATAACTGCAGGTGTTCATCTTGTGAAACACAGAGGAGTGTTTTGTGACACTTCATAAACTCTGGGTGAGCCGTTTCATCTCACTCGTGTGTTCACACCTGTCCCCTCAGCGCCTGCCCCTCGTTTTTTCCTTTCACATTTGAGAGACAAGCCAATTTTTTTATCGCAGCCAAAGAGGCTAAAAAAATAAGTCATTTGGAGTCTTTCATTTACAAGCTCATAAGTAAGAATGAATAGAGATCTTGGAGTGGGAAATTCGTATGATTGGCATTCAGCAAACCAAGGTTGTGATGGTGATTATTAAAATCTAGAGCTCACAAGACTCCTCACATATAAAAGAGAGTTCTTTTATGAGTTCTTTTATGGTACCTTTTTCTAGCCTTCAGAATACCCAAACATCTGTATCTATGAAAAACCAATGACTTTTTAGTATAAATATCTCTACCTTTTTGAAGATAAGACCTGAAGCTAAAACTGTTTTCTTAAGATATATTTAGATACCTTAGACAATGCCTGTTCATGAAGAAAAGACTATAAATAGGACTAATTTTTGGATCCTGAATCATTAGGTTATCATGTTATGAAAGATTTTTTTAATCACAATGTAGAGGTATGCTTTACAAGTACCTTCTGTCTTCATAATGCACTCTGTTGAGGACTGTATCCCCGTTCTGTTTTTCTTTTGTAGGCAATTACCCCTGACAATAGTGTATCCTGACAAAATTACATTTTAGATCTGAGAACTGAAAATCAGAGTAGGAGATTCTATAATTAGTTTTCAGAGATAAAATAAAATATCTGTAAATCAAAGATTAAGCTGCAGCAGATATTCTTCTTTATTACTGGAGCTATTTGTGCACGGCTTATCCTTGACTCCTATTCAACCCCTGCTACACTTGCTCTTGGTGTATAAAGGCTCCAGTTTCAACAGATTTATAATAGGTGTGCCATTGTCTATAAAACCAGCCCCAGATATTCAGCTTTTGAAAATCTGCACCTATCCAGTTAGTACCCAGCTCTCGCTTATCCTCCATAAACACATCCCAATCACCTAGACATTATTAGTCTCCTGTAACAGTGCAACTCTCTTTTTTAGACTCTTTCATGGTAACAAAAATCTCTGATAAGGGCTTCCACCTATTTTGCAGTCTTAACCTCTGAACATTTTGTCATGCAGTAAAGGTTCATCATCTCAAGCATCAATCAGTGCATGTACCTAGATACAAGTCAAAGATCTTTTAATTCCATAATGGTCACTATATAAATACATACACAAATATATAGCATCAGTCACCAATTGCTTTGGTGTTTCCCCTCAAGTGCAGTGCTCTACTGTCCAGGTTCTGTATTAAGACAGAAATATTTAATGACTTTCATACTAAACAGAATGCCTTTCCTTTAATCCATGTGGTTACTGACAGGCTTAAGGCTAGATCCGACAATAACACATCCTCAGGGAGAGATAAGAGGCGCTGCAATGGGAGGCTGCGCATATTCGCAGCCAGCAATGTACCACACGCTACCTGCTGGTATGGCTATGCAACATTTATCCCCTTTAGTCACCATGGAACATGAGAGAGAGAAGGTGAGCAGGAGAAAGAGAGCAAAGGAGTGAGAATAAGAGAGAAAGGAGGAAGAAAAGAAGAAGATTATGGCTCTTCAAAGAGCAGGAGGAGCGGTGGTGAGGAGGAAAAAGCAACTACTAGCAGCAGCCAGTTATCAGGAGCTCCACTGGGAAGACAGAAAGTGCAGCTTGAAGGCATTGGTGTGAACACCATTGGTTGTGGTGTCAGTTTTGATGTGGTTCTGTCTCTAGCTGCTATTGTAGTTGCTTGGGCTGCTCACATCTATCACTCCCACAAGCCTGAAAAAGGCAAGCCTGCAGTACCATTGGGTAGGTGTAAAAAAATAGCCAGAGAACCCGTGGGCTGAGAGGGAAAGAAAGTCTTGCCTGTGAGGACATGTTGAGCCTGTCCCGCTAGCAGCCCCATCATTTAAACCACAGTTTAAGCCTCTACAAACACCCCAGCAGTAATGTGCTGCACTGTGCAGTGGTGTGCTGATGCTATGGTTTATGGTGTTATGGCTTATGGTTTTTATGGTGTTATGGTTTCTCGGGTATACAGGTTTGTGCTACAAATTGTTCCAGAAAGTGCATGATTTTGGATGGGGGAATTTGTGCTAGTTCTGTGAGTAAAGCTTTGTACTGGAGACTTCACAGCTTTATCATATAGATTTCTTAAGGAAGAAGCTGTAAAGATGGTGCTCAGTGACTAATTTCAAACACCGTAAACCAAGAGAAAGCGAAAAGATACCATGGAAGTTGAACACATTCATGTCAATCAACCAGCAATATCCTATTGTTTATTCTAGATGAATTGCTTTCATCTAGAATAAATAAGACTTGTTTAGGGCTTCATAGATTTTCTTTCTTTTTCAGAGATAATAATTATTATATAGGCAGAATCACTGCTATAAATTAATTCCTTGTTCTATCTGTCAAAACAGTGGGGCCTAAGGTATGCCTTACTAGCTATGTGTAAATGACAAACACTATAAAGAAGTCAAGTTAATTAAAAAGAGATGAGAATGTGAATCGATTGTTTGCCATGCTTGCCATTTTTTCTTATAACCCTTTTTGCTCTTTCTTGATGCACTCATGTGAAAAATAGTGCTGCTTCTTGCATCAGTCTTCCAAACTCTTTTTCAAGCCTACTGTGCACTCCAACCTTTAACAACAAGCACTTAAACAAAATGCACTGTTCTACTGGATTTACTGTGAGCCTCTTAAGAGATTCTTCTGGTCAGCAAACTCACTTGAAAGCTTGACGATCTAACCTTTTTTTAAAATTGAAGAGGAGCTAATTTAAAATCCCTGGATAAATCAAATGTAGAAAATTAAAGCAGCAAATCAACAGAGGAAACGTGAACAGACTTAAATGGCCAGTGATTTAACTGGTATCAACTCTTCTGGTCATGGATAAGTTATGTAAACTTCATCCCCCTTCCTGCCGGTCTTTCTTTAAGATCACTAGGAGTGCAATTGCTACTTAATATACATAATGTGAGTAAAAATAACCTTAAAATATTTTCCCATAAATGCCTGCATTTGACTTCATATCCCTGTGGTGAAATAACTCAGTATAAACTGCATGTCTAAACTGGTTTCTATGTAGTGTGATTTCTGATGCGCTCACTTAACAAGAATTAGACAGTATCAGAACTGTGTGGGGTTATATTTTGTCTTTTGAAACCAGTTACAAGCCCATTTATTTAAGCCATAACCCTGGCTTAGTGGTTCTGAAACTAGTTACAAAATCGCTAAATCATTTTGACTTGAGAAGAAAGCAATCTTCAAAGTAGGCTTCAGAAAACTGAGGAACAGATATCGATGCTGCCTATGCCCTTTTTCAGCTCACTGACTAGTGATATGTGTGCTCACCTGCAATCAGCTCCCTCGTCCCTCTGATGGGGATTTCAGCTGACATCTCTTGCAGTACACTGCCTCTATCAACATGCCAAAGTTTATTCCAGGACGATCAATCTCCCTGTTCGTATCTCGTCAGCCGCACTGCTGTCTCAGTGCAATGGCTCTTTGGATCTGTCACGTGAAGTGGAACAGTGTCATAAACGAGGCTGTGAGTAACTCAGTCTCGCGTGCCTGGTAGCACAACAGCAGCAGCATCCACTGGGGCCTCCAAACTCATGAGTTTTCTCACACAAAGGAGAGGATTGATCCCCAGCCTTGCCCAAGCTGTCAAATAGACCAGTCCCCAGACTACCAGATGGATGAAGCTGCCACTGCAGCTACATCAATCCCATGTATCACTACTAAAAACTCTCCCAACAAAAGCAGACTCCGCTCCACTTTGACACAGAGCATGTGAAGTTTTCCTCTGTTTACCCCTCAGCCTCCTGGTCTGCTTATCCAGGCTGCAACTCACGTTGTGTTAACCTTTGGATGCAAAGTCCCACATGACCACGGTTAATCACTTGATCTTTTAAAAACTCCATCAGCCAGTGCCCACCCCAGCTCTCTGAGGTCAGCTTTCTGCAGCTCGCCTGGATTATCACCCTCTTCGATCTGCCAGGGGAGCTGTTTGTGTGATTCTCTTTTTAATAAACTTCAATCTAGATGTGTCAGGCTGGCAAAACCCTACCATTTGAATTGTTTAAGTCAGATAAAACACTGTTTAAACAGGCACGTGAGGGCCTTTCACACCTATTCTCCCCGAAAATATTTCAGAAACTAAACAGACCTTGCGCTAAGCAGGAGAAATGTAAAACTGTTGCGACTTTGTGAGTGACTAAAAATAGCACATCATGGGATATTCTTTTTTTAACCTGTGTCTGGTGAAATGAGAGAAAAACAATCATAAATGTGCTATCCTGTTTTATACGGGACCAGATCTCGGCCATGACGGATAAACTCTCAAATCACACACACAGGTTTTCAAATGATGCAAAACAAAAACCCTCAACCATATTTTAGGTCTTTGGTTTTGCATTTTTTTTTCCCTGCCTCTGTACTGTCTCCTTACTACTGTAAAGAATAATGTTACATTTTATCTTTTTTGCAGAAAACAGTGGTCCCATAATTTTCAAATAATTTTACAGGAAACGAGGTTTTCATATAGGTTTTGTACTCGGCTTTTTCAGTATCTCAGCCCTGAGATATGCACATGAAAAGATCTTCATGGTGCTATCTCAATCTGCTCCCAGCTAACACCTCAGTGAAATCCTGCCCCACTGAACTCAAACGCATTTTAAGGTAAGTTGCTGTAGCACTGGACTCCTTACCTATTTCCAGGAATAGCCTAGAGAAATCTAGCAATCTAATGGATGAGAAGTGGTTGAGGGCAGACTCACCTCTCTGGCTTTCTGCTTGCTGCTGAAGCTCTAATTATTTATTCTGCAGTGGGTATTTTACAGGCACCATGCAATGCCAGCTGAAGGTTACTACAGTAAAGCAGCAAAAAAGATGAGGACTACAAAGTCATTGGCAGTTTATTTTAATTCAGCTGGAAACAGCAGCTTCTGCTGTTATCATCCTTTGTATTTGGCAAAGATTAGAGTTTATCTGAGTTTCACAAGCTGCCAAAATGCTGAGTAGATCCTGCCATTGTCTCAGTGAACACTGAATTGCATATTACTTGAAGATCTAAGGCTCTACATCAAACAATAGCAGTGTAACCAAACATTGCAGGCCTGGGATGCGAATGTCTCTGGAGCTAGATAGGAATGCTCAATATAACAGGACCCTTTAAATGTTTCGTACAGAAATGTTGCTAAATCTTTTGAAGCTTTGACAGTGTTTTCCTACTAGCTGCAGTTAAAAATTGTTTTCTGGAGGTCAGTCCAACTTGCTTACTTTGTGGACATACCCAAATGACCAGTGTTGGGAACAGCCCTGGCATCCCAGCTCCTAGGGCTGTTTGAGACAACACATGTCATGGAGATTAAACACCTCGCCTCCCCCAAGGCCTATTGATCATGCACACAGGTGTGTTCTTCTCTTACTGCTTCTTAATAAAATAGAGCAAGATGAGGGTCATGAGAGGACCTGCCTACCCCATCCTTGCAGAAGGTACATGAGTGTTGCAAGGGAAGAAAACATCAGCGAAGAGAGGAGATCTAAGCTAGCAAAGCATCATTTGCATGCTGCTTCAACAAACAGGTGAATTCAGTCACGCGGTAATTCATTAAGAATTTCTATCAGCCACAGACAAGAATGCATATCTTGGATATCATTTAATATATGTATATATATATAAAATATAAGGAAGCAGAGAGAACTGAGCATTTATACCATATGAGACATTTATAACATAATGTGTATTACTAGAGTTGGAAATCAGGAATAATGCCAAGGAATTTAATGGATTCAAATCCATATAAAAACTGGTCAGGTAACGATTACAACATATCTAAGTTGCAGAAATTTTTCTAAGCTATTTATCTGGACAGTTTTATTCCTTTATGGAAATTTGCATTGGATCTGGGTCCAGCTTTAACTGGACTTCTTTTATAATGGTCCTGATCTAACATACAGAATTACAGCACTTATAAATTTACATATTTAAGCACGACCCCTCTCCTACATGACTTTTTTTGCCCAGGGAAGCACTGCGAATTAAATCCCAGTTTCAAAAAGGTAGAGGTAACTGGCAATAGTCAGTATCACTGTGGCTAGTTAAGTCGCTTGCTTTGGAAGTCAAGTCACAAATACAGGTTACAGTGTGGATACAGTATCTTAATTGCATATAAGATACATACATCCCTTTGTGGATCTGACTCCTCCTGATTGCCCTACATATATTATGTGCTGTTTACATAGGATATTTTGCCTAGAAAATCCCTACACATCATTTTTCTCATTATATTTGTAATGCAAAAGGTAAATAGTGCACAGAAGTAGAACACCTGCAAGAATAAGTGATTAATAATAAACACATGTAGTTTTAATGGACCTCTTTTAATGGAGAATGGATTATAATCTTCAGCATGTAATGGTGTAATTTTAGATGTGGTCCAAAAGTCTAGGAATCAGACATTTGAGCAGGAAGTGGCTTAAAAGTGCTAAGTATCTGCCATAATTTTAGACTCTTAATGTTGTTAACTACAGCCAGGAAAATTTGCATCCCAGAGCTGGATATCATCCAGAGAAGATCTTCAGGCTCCTACAACTTCTTAGAGACTTACCATAGCAACTTCCATTTCTGACTCATCCATACAGATGACTGCTTTCCTTCTGCCCCACAATTAGGGGATAGACTCATAGATACTTCCAGTAAATACACTGAGCAACAAGCTCTCAAGATTGCAAAGAAAGGATTGCTGCTAAAGCTCTATTTCCATACTCAGTACACATACTTTAAGTAACAGAGGTTTCTCGAGTTTATTTTATTTCCTTTCTCATGGGCACATAGCTGATGCATTATAAAAACTCTGTCCTGCAGCTACTGGGGCCAGAAGAAAAAGGTCATGGCTTTGAAAAAAAACAAGGAGATACTGTGAAGTACCTCCACAAAACCTGTGATTCTATGACGAAGCAATGAGGAAAAAAAAAAAAAAAAAAAAATTTAAAAATAAACCCCAAACCAGCAGTGAGATAAGGGAGGTAAGTTCAATGAGATAAGATTTCTACATTTTTCTCCTATCAGTATAGTAAAAATGATTGACTGTTGTCTGTATTTCCTCTAATTTCTCCAAATGCTGCTTTACTTCATAGTCACTATTTCCACACACTACCATTTGACATGCTACCTGTTATAAATAAATATACACATTACAAATAAATCACATTTAGTACTGTTGTTGGAACATTAATTTCCATAAACAAGAAAGTGTGTGCAGAGCATCACCTTTCAAGGGAAAAGTTATAACGTAAAACCGAGTTTCTAAGGTGAAAGATACTATTTGTGATTTACCCACATCCTCAGAGGTGACTAACAATCCCCACCCTCCTTCAAGGTCTAATAATAAAACAGTGCTTCCTAGGTAGTTCTTCCAAGACAAATTGCAACTTCAAAGCATAGCTCCAGTCACAAAACAGGTCACCAGCATGAGGAAGAAAAACACAGCAAGCAAGATGCTTTCCTTCCATAAAACTGGAAAGTACGTTTACTGAGATATCCTTCAGTAGCCCCTTCCCTCTGTTCCCTCCACCGCCACTCAAAAAAAAAAAAAAAAAAAAAAAGGCCATGCAAAGATTACAGATTTTTTTTTTTCCAGAGGGTGTTATGCAAAGCCAACCTGACCATATACATCATATAATAAAGTCTCTTAGAAAGCTTCATTTGTACATTGCCACTACAATACGAATGAGAAATTGACTGTAAACTCCACTATACATTTTTTTAGTTTCCTCATTCACCACTGAATTCGTTGAGTCGTGATCTTTCAGTCAAATAACTTTAGGGCAATTAGCTGTATACTGGAATGCTCTGCTCAGCTCATTCAAGCAAAGAAAATTGTTTGGCCACCTTGGAGACAATGGTTGCATAGAAGCCCCACTTGAACAAATCCATATCCCATACTTTACCTGTTCTTCAGAAATTGTTGTCTTTTCCCACAAGTTTACTTGCAAAACATGTTAAAAGTGCTTCCCACCCTTGTGTACAGGCCAACACCACAGCTGGGGCTTTTCAAAGAGGTGGCCACCCTTACTTGATTACCGGTGCCGTTATACAAGATGAGCTAATAAGGCCAATTGAGTTTCCCATGTCATACTGTAAACTCATCTGTAGAAGGAATCAGTCTGCTGATCTATACAGCTGGTGCATTTTACCCGTCTTCTGCAACTGGTGGACGGAGCGAATACTGCAGCCACTGATTGTCAGACATCCTCATTTATTGCCAGTTGCTGCACAGTACTGTTTTCAGTGGTTTCCCACGAAACTTAAACACACAGATACAGGGTATTCACTATGAAGTGTGGTAACAGTGTTGTATTTTAGGTTTGTAACACCAACCATTTGTCTGGCAGCATAGCGCATACTGTTTTCTCATCCTTAAATCTAGAAGGCTGAGAAGTTGAGTCTATCAGTTCAAAATTAAATGTGGATACACAGCATTTCTTTTCTTTTTTTTTTTTTGCTGCCACATATGCAGCACTGGAACAGCCAGCTTGCTTGTTCCATTGTATTTTCTCCCAAAGAGGAGTTCTAAGGAGACATTTCTTTGGCTGCTGAATGCCCTGTATTTTTTCTCTTCACTAATCATGCATACTGTGTGTTGTAGAGTTTGAACTGCTCAGCGTAGTATGATTTACTTTCTTATGTGAAAAAAAGGCAGGACTGTTGCACTTCACATCAAAATCAGTGAGTTTGTAACTGCTGGGACTTTTAATGATTGATGAGAGCTTTGGCATAGTTTCTGTTTGGAAAAGAGGGCTTTGAAGTGGTGGATGAAATACAAGGAGGAGAGACTTACATAATGGGCCCATCTCCCCTAATCTCCTCACCAAAGAATACACAACGAAGAAAAACAAGGGTTACCTTGTAACCCTTGCAGTGAGGAGAGCCTCATTTAATGTATTCAGTTACTTATTAGTAGGCCAATATAAATCTAGCACAACAGTGTGCAAAGTCAGCAGGGGGTCTGAAACCTGATGTTATTTTTCCCACCACTGAATAAATGATCCCAACCACCAGCTTCAGAAGCTCATCCTCATTAGTATGTATGAAATGAGTGGAAAAAGCACTAGGAGATTTATATCGTTCTGTATTCAATTCAATTAATAAGACACGGTGTCAATTTCTGGAGGAAAGGGGCAGGGTCCATAGATTCCTGTGCACTTTTCACTGTAACAAGTGATAGAGATCTATCACAGCATGACTACCTTAAAAAATGCCTTCATCATATTCTAATCCTACTGACATTCATTAAGTAGACATTTTAGCCACCTGCAAATTATAATCTGACACCATCATTAAGGTCAGTGTAGAGTTTTCATTATAAGCCCCCTACTTGCAAGGTTTTATAACTTTGCTGGAAAATTTAAGGATAATCAAGGAGTCTTTTTTGCAGTACTCTTGCCTATTTTTAACCTCCGAAGATACCAAAACATTAAAAAAAAATAAAAAATCAAATGATATATATAGGTCTATATGATATATATGTTGGTGTCAGACACTACCCAGATTGCAAATACTGCAGGTAAGGTCACTCTGACACCAAGTGACTCCTCCTAAGAAGCAGTAATGGGATATTAATTTCATTACCATGAAGTAGACTGTGGGAAAGGGTGGCTTGCAGATGTCTTATCTGACATACACGACAGCCATGCTAGATCTGGATTTGAACTTGAAACACAGTGTCTCACCACACTGAGGTCAGCTAAATCTTAGCCACTGACTCTAGCGAGACCAAGAATGGAATCAGATTTTCTGGTTTGATGCCTCTTTTATCTTATTTATTTTATTTTACAGTTAAAGTCTTCTTAATCTTCTGTTTTCACAGAGTTAGGACGGTTACAAACTGATTAATGTTACAGATTCTGCATCTTGGGTGGTGTCCTGGTCCCATGAAAGTCAATGACAGTACTCCCAAAGACTTCTATAAGGCCTCCTCTTTACCCCAAGCACTTTAGCCCACATCAAATGTAGCTTATTTATAAATCTACTTTGGGTTTTATAAACTGAACATGCAAATTAAAGATTTCAATAGAATACTCCAAAGCAAAACTGTAATACTCTTAAATCAAATTTGATTTGCGTCTTTGACATAGTATGTAAGTAGATATTAAAATGCACATATGTTTTTGACTGATTTTCTGTGAACGCTAATGAATATTCCATGCAGGGCTGAATGTACAATCCAAGCAACATCCTCAGGAAATCCCTGCCAAAGTCTTCAGGACAGGCCAAATAAAGAGTTAGACACCAAGAATATTGCTATAAATGATACCCTGGGTAATAATATGTGAATTTATTTTTCAGCTAGTGGGAGTTTCATCACTGATGGCACATAAATGAGAACGCCTGTGGTTTATTTCATGCAAGTCGATGTTTTCTTCCACACTTCTTCTTCTTTATGCATAGTCTTGCCACTTCTTGCACCTATGAGGTATCTGTCTTTACCTACTAAGCTTCCACACAGCACAATGCCAAGTAGACTAACACACTGTTTGATATGATGGTTTAAGGAAAAGACAATGGATTGCCTCAGAAATCAAATATGTGCCTCTAAGAAATGGAATCCCTTCTTTCACAATAAGTCAAACAGGCTTCTGCTAGCAGCCAGTTTCTGCTTGGTGTCTTGCCCTTTCTGTTGGATCAGTGACAAATCTTCCAAAAGGCTTTCACTCACTTCCTCTCAATTTTGCTGCACTGGTATCAGGCGCAGTAGAGTGACAGAAATTAATTTAGGCAGGCCTGGAATGCCTGGGTTGTGATTTACCTGGGACAGTCACACTCCAAACAAGAGCTAGCTAATAATCCCAAGGACTGAGCAAACACAGGAAGTCTCCACTCTGCTTCCCTCATTCCCTGATAATAGCTTAGGCTCCATTAGCACATGTTTTTCAGCTCTAATAATCACCAGGAAACTCCAGAGAGCAACCAGCCTTGAGGGAGGGAGGGAGGGGTTATACCTGGCAGTAATGCTGAATGCTGTTATCATCATCATAGGGGCCAGAAGGTATCACTCCTGTACACAGTAAGAAACACCAGACTCCACAGATACCTGTACTTCAGTGCAACTTCTGGTCGAGTAAAACCTTTTCAAATACAAGTACCACTGGCAGAGTACATATAGTCACCTGGAAAAATCTAGACCACTGAATTTGCATCTCCAGCATTCTTATTATTACTTTTCCTGGTCTAATGAAATACAGAGAAAAGCAAAAAGAGAGCTCTTTCTACACCAGTTAATTGAACTTGAGCTAGAAACGCCATCCTGTCAGTTTTCCCTTTAGGAAAAAGATTACAGACAAGCAGCCAAAAGAAAATATCCATTTCAGCTCTTTTTGCTGAATAACTTCTTTGCTAGACAAAGCATACTCAGAAATCACTGAAAAGACCCCATCAACTCCCTACTGCCAATTTCCCAATGTATCCTGTAAAAGGCACACTGTGCTATAAACTGACGCTTCATCCCACACTCCCCTTGGAGAGGAATGATTTTCTGTTCTTCCCCACAAGACAGCAGAGACATTAACTTGCCCTTGGTGAGGGGCAGGTGCTCGGTGAGGCTGGGAGAGATGTGTTTCTGCTTGCCTCCTGTTTTTGCCTTGCTCGCAGGTGTGAGACAAGAGGAGCTGAACTCCAGCCAGCCCACCCAGGGATGACGACTGCTGGTCACCCCAGTGCCTTTCTAGACTGACCCACCATCCGTGTCCCTGAGCACTGTTGTTTCCTGGCTATCCTGTGTCACTTTTTCCACACAGAATTAGGTCCAAATATCTGATCAGTCTGTCTGGGGAGTGACTGACACTGATAAAAACTGCTCTGTCAAAAGCAGGACATGGTCTTTTCTCCCCAAATACTTTGTCATGTCTTTCAACACATTTTCAGTCACTCTTCTCTATCTTAGCATGCCATAATGTGTTTGACATTAATTTCTCCTTTAGTATGTAAAATTATTCATATAGTTTAAAAGCAATTGTAAACCTAGAGCAACTCATCCTCTCATTTCTTGTTGATTTAATATCAGTAATATCATTGGATCAAAGGATAAAACCTGACTAAAAGATCATTTTCCATCAGCTGCTCATTTATCAATGTTTAACCAATCCTTATATTGCTTTACTACATCTTGCTAATCTTTTGCTTCACGTAGAGACTATTTGCTCTTGTCTCCCTTTGGTCCTCTTTCTTTCTCATTCCCCCCATCACCTCTCCCTGGCTTCCCTTCCTCTCACCCGCTGCACACTCAGCTTCACAAATTTTCCCAGCTGGAGCCTTCTCCTCGTCTCTTCCATTCTGTCCTGGCCGTTCTTCTCCCCTCTTTTCTTCTTCCTCTATGTTTTTTTGTCTGTCAGTCACAGAGTCTTTTTTCTTCCAACTGCCATCAATTCGAAGGGTCAAAAAAGTCAGATGGATGAGATGTAATATAATGAATTAAGGTGAATGTGTTGGGGAGGAGAATAGAATAAAGCCTCTTTATTTCAGACACTGAAACCATTAAAGAGTTCTCTTTGGTGATACCGTATTGTCTGGCAATTCCACTTAGTGAGTGTTCCTGAGGGCTCAGTTCAGTTGAAAGGACACTGAAAGAAATTATTTTGACTTATTAAACTAACCACTTCTTACTATTTAAAATTGGATTTGCTCTCAGTTTGATGCTGTAATAGTATTTCAAATATTTTTATCATAATATTGACTTCTTTCAGTGCTGTCTTTTCATTATGATAATTTTACACTTAGTTCACCCATCTAGATCTGAAATGTTCATTGCTTTTTTTCAGAGCCACTGCAAAGGTTCGCTTTGGACCATATTTATCGACTGCAAGAACACAGGCAAAGCCAAATCTCTTTTCTCACTGCTTTCCTTAAGATGTTGATCAAGACATTGATTTTACAGAGGAACAGAGGACTGGACTTAGCCCAGGAAAATTCTATGAATTTGACTTAACTTTCCAATCAAAATACATGTGGCATGTTTTCAGAGAGTCTCTACACCTCTTCACATGCTCTCCAAACAACTCAGTAGTTAGTATCAAACCTTAATCACATAAAGAGAAACAGCAGCTGAGAGATACATTTTATTCTGTCCAGTTCCTCACTGTACCTAAAAGGATATGACATCTAAACACAGTTCTGGAAAAGCTGGGTGTGAGGAGGGGCAGTGAATAGTGAAATAGTGAATTAAAAATGTGGAGCACAATACCTGAAATTAAGCCACTGTGAAGTAACTGAGGAGCATGCTGTCTTCTCCCATAATAAAACTGATAGGAAAGAAGCCTTGGAAACTCTCTTTATATGCTGCCTCTACAGCTTCTGATTAATTTTCCTCTCAGAGACTAACTAGAAGAGACTAATATGAGATCATCAACACCCAGTGTGCGAAGAAAGTAAGTTTCCCTTTATGGGAAGTTCAATAGCAAATAATTTTTCTAGTGACTTAAACAACTGTCTATGGAATACAACAGATCAGTTATGCTCCTGTTATGGAGCTCCACAACCTAGTTAAATGTACCATACACTCCCTTCCTGCTGAAATTTTACAAATCAGATCATTAGCAGGTGAAATTTATATGGATGCACTAATATTAGTAAGATTGTGCCAATTTACTTCAGAGGAGGATCCAGTCCGTGCGTGTTTAGAGTAATTTGATAATGAATCTCTGCAAATTTCTGTTGCTTTTAACAACTCTTAAATTCTACATCACTTTTCCATATTGATTTTCTATGCTTTTGTTGTTTTGTTTTTTCAACAGGGAACCACTCCCTTCACCATATGGTCCAGCCACTATCCACAGCATTCTCTGCTTATTTCACCATCATGTAACACTCTCTTCTCCTGGGAACTAGATGACACGGTGACATGTGAATGTTGCTCACAGCACAACATGAATTTCTGCTGATTTTTTTGGCACAGTACAGCAAGGGCTGACCAGGGCAGCCTCCTGCATAAAACATCTGCTCCACAGCCTTGTTTGCCTTCCAAAATCCTCCATAGCTGTAGAGACCAACCTGCACACAATTGGCACAGAGAGACTCCCCTTGGGTTCCCAGGCAGAGGCAAATCCTCCAGTGGAGTCTCTGGTATTTCCAGCAAATATTTTTAACTACTTTCCTGGATTTTTAGTATTCTGGGTGCTCCTGCTGAGCACACCCCAGGCCAGTCTACAGTTATATTGGTACCCATTTGGAAGATGTCCAAAAAAAGTGATTAAGAAAAGCAAATCTATGTACACCACCCAGAAACCTAAAAATGTGGCATTTCTAGTAAGATTTTTAGTTACAGACAGAATTTTGCAGAGACTCAGAAACCATTAAAAATCACATCCTTGGAGGAGATCATGGCCTACCTGTTCTCAGTCTAACTTCAGTTTACATTTACAGAGATCTGTTAAACGTCTAGCACTCATAAACTGTGAGCCTGAGTCTGCAGGATTTAGTTGAGCAAAAGACCCCTTGCCATTTTACATTAAGAGACTGAGAACTGGGTCCACGTTGGATTGTATGAATCTTCTTTCCCTTAGCTGAAGTGTGCCCAAGAGCAGCTATTTGCTGATTAGAAACCTGCCCACTTCCAACCACATTTTCTGAATACAGCTGAGTTCGGTGAATTCCTCTGAAGTGATTAAAAGAAAGATCTTATTTTTCTCTGTGTAGGAGTAATTACTTTGCCAGGCATTCAATAACGTCATCTTGACAAGAACCATATTTGCAAGTTTCATAAGCTTTCACTATCGCTGTAAGATTAAAGAAGTCAACACTACCTTATATTAAGATGTCCCTGCACTCAACATTTTCTTTTTGCTGGTAATGAGATGCATCCCCACAGGTAAAGGAATCTCCTCTGATGCCACAATGGGAGAGGGGAAAAAGGAGTTACAACCCATCTCAAGATGACAGGATTCAAGTGCCTCTAAGGCATTGAAACCATCTCAAAACTTCCTTGGAGCTAACACCCCTTGTGTTTCTCAGACAGCTGTCAAAAGCCTCAGCTCTGCCACTCTCGCGTGTTGTTTATTGTCAATGTAAAAGTCTGCTGCACTTTGAACCTTGGAAATAGGTACTGAATCTGACAATAACAACTGATACAGAAATTGGGAAACGTTGCACAGGTTATCCTGATGTGTGAAGACAGTGAATGGGGACGTGCTCAGTAATAAAGTGCCACGGAACCCCTGGAGTACCCCAGCTCCTCCAAGCTGTATCAAATGGGATGCTGCTCCTGCCATCACATGGAAGTTGCTAAAGTAGAAAATACATGGCTGTAAACAGTGTGGGTCTCAGCATGCTGGCTGGCGTTGAACCTCACACAACCCAAGTGAAGGAGTCAGCTGCTGCCAGTGAAAGAGATTCAAGTGCCCTTCCCACACATAGGCCAGGACTCCCATGAACTTCAAGTCAACATTTCATACGTGATCAGGAAGAAAAGGGTAGAGGTCAATGTTTTCATATAAACCCAAATCAAGTCTCTGGTAGAGGGGTTGGCATGAGCTGGAGAACTTTGCTATAGCTTGAGTGAATTGTTCAGATAAGGCTTTTAAAATGCACAGCTCCATTGAGACCTCACCAAGAATTCCTGACTGGAAAAATCCCACTGCACTCTACCTCTGCAGCTGCCAAAAAGCAGCCAGTGAGAAAATATGTCTTTTCTCATCAATAAGGGTAATAATTCCCTTCCCCAAGCCAGTATGAGTAGCCCACAGTTGTTAACTAGTTCAGGCAAAATAAATAAGCTTGTGTCTCTGTTTTCAGAAAATCTGATAGCACGGAGAATTGAGATTGACATTAAAGTTTCACAAAAATAGCCTAAAAAATGGTGAGAGATTAAAAATGAGAATACTTTACGGAGTGGGGTAAAGAGCACAGGGAGTTAGGTAATAGAGAAGACTGTTTTTTTCAACCACGAAGACACATCTGATTTCGCATATTGATTCTAGTAAGTTAAGAGCAGAAGGAGCAGTAAGGGAATGAAGGACAGAAGAGCTGACTTCAGTTTTGGCAGACAGCTAAATGAAAAAGGGCTGCAATGTGGGTTTAAGTGAAGAAATTAGCCAGTGCAGGCTTGGAAATGAAAGGGAAAGAAAATGGATGAATGGAAAACACTTTTGTGGAAGAACCTGAATATCAAATTTCTAGCAGTTGATGCCTTAGCTAAGACTAGTGTCTGGAAAATAGCATTTTCTTAGTGCTTTCTGCTTCTTGTAGAACTTTCATAATACAAAAATCTGGTCTGTGTTTTTCAAAACCCTAAGTATAGGAGGGCTTTCTGTCACGAGAGTCTTTTTTGATTAATGAAGAGATGCAAATGTAAAATAAACCATTTGGTATTGAGGAAATATTTGTGAAGTATCTGAAGAAGCACACTGTTAGGGCCCAATCTAGATCTGCTTACAGTTCAAAACCCCAACAAAGACAGTGGAAGCCCTGAACACCTTAAAACTTATGTAGTGATTGAGCATATGTAATGACTGAATGTCAGCCTTTGGTATACAGTTGAATGGGTATTTCCTGCAAATCCTGACTGTGTTCAGTCTCTACTCTTGTTTCCTGACAGAGGGAGAAGCAGCATGAGATGATCAAGGGCCTCTTTGTGGAAATGGAGTTGGGGGTCTTGGCAAATCAAGGTTCATTCATCTGGTTTACCCCTCTGACTCATGCATGGGTACCCAGAAATTATTTGTACCAGTTCAGTTTCTCTAATTGCTTTCAGATCTAGGGTAAGTTTGTTTCACTAAAATTTATCTGTCCCCAGCAATTACTCTGTTTGGTGCAGAACTCGCTTCTGTTTTAAATTTTCAGGGAAAGAAAGAAAATATATATTAAGTCTCAGTTCCTTTGGTCAGAAAATTACCTTAAGTATACATTCAGTTTAAACTGCCTGAAAGGAAAGAAGAAACTTTTCCCTGATACAGATTAATGTTTCCCTTGTAATCTAACAACTAGAAATAGAATGAATGCGTGTGCTATTTTAGACCCCAAATCAAATACCAAACCAAAACCAATTTTTGAGAGTCCTTTCATTATCTGAAAATAAAAGGCAGAGAAACAGCTGTCATAAACAAGTCATTATTTTAATTTTAATGCCACACTTCGTGTCCTGTCAGCAAATCCCCTAGCTCCATTCTGTCCTTTCACGCATCTGGCTTGAAAGAAAAAAAAAAAAAAACAAACCCAAAAAGTAGTATAAATCATGTTAAGGCAATTGCACATGTAAATGAACCCTCTGGAAACTAGATGCCTTCGCGTTGAAACAACCAGAGGTTCTCCTCGCAGCGCTACTCCGGCAAGCCCAGAGGGTGGAAATCACCGCTAGAACTCCTGAGCGATCGATCGCATGCCGCCGCCAAAGGAGCGTGCATGCGGATTTTCAGCTGACCACTTTGGGCTGTTTTGGCGGGGTTACACCGCAGCCCACTCCCGCAGCTCGTCCGTCCGAGCCCCAACGCTCCGAGAGGTCAGCGGGGCGCGAGGGGCCGCACCGGCGGACGGGCGGGTCGGACGCCACGGCGGAAGCAAACCCGGGCCCCGGAGGCTCTGCGAGCCCAGTGCTCCACAGCGCCCGCACTGGGGGCCGCGGCGGAGCGGGGCGGGGGGAAGGCGCGGGACCCTGAGCTCCGAGCACAGCTGGTGAGGAGCGGTCCCGGACACAGCCTTTCGCCGCCCCGCCGCCCAGGGGGATTACCGTCGGCGCGTGAGGGGGCCCTCGGCGCGGGCTCGGGGAGAGAGAGATTCATGTTTTAGCGTCGCTTGCTTCTGCTCCCGGCTGGATTGTCTCCCCCACAGGCACCAGCGCCGCCACCGACCACCAAGGCGGGACTCGGGCGGAAGGAAGGTGAAGACAAGCAGCCGGCAGGGCCCTTTGCCCCGGTGCCCGCTCCCGCCGGGTACAGGGTGAACGCGCGCTGGGGTTACGGCCCATCCCCGCGCCCTGTGCCAGGCTGCAGCACGTGCGGGTTTCCGCCGCCCCAGGCTCCGCAGCGCCTGCCGTCGCGCCCGCAGCCCGCGGAACAGCCGCCCATCCCCCGTGGGGCTGCGGCCAGCGGCCCGGCACCGAGCGCCTCCACCGGTATGGGCGGTTCGGGCGACTCTGGCCGGTCGTGTCTCTGTCCCGCCGCGTTCGTCGCGCCACCCCGCCGCCCCTCGGCGGTTCCGAGGGAACGGGTGGAAGCCGGGGACAGTGGGTACCCTCCGGTTGCACCTGCCCGCATTAAGGCCGGGGCCGGCCGGGAGTTGCCACTGTCGGAGCACGACTGGACCGAAAGCGGGCGACCCCCACCTACACCTCAATCCGCGCCGCCGGGGCCCCGCCCCTCACTCGCTAGCTCCTCCCCCTCGGGGATGCCGCCCGCCGGGGCGGGACGGGACGGCCGGGCACGCGCCCCGCCCGTCTCGGTGAGCGGCGGCGGGGAAGGGGGCGGGGCGCGGCGCCCCCGCCCGCCCTGCTCCAGTCCGGGCTTTGTCTCCGCCTCTGCCGGCGAAGCAGCGTCCCTGGGGCAGGACGGCGAGGCAGGGCAGCGGCGGGGCACAGCGGCTCCTCGGTCCGATGCCTGGCAGCGCGGGGCGAGGAGCTACTGCGTCTTCCTGTCGCGGCACGGCGAGTGCCTCCGGCCTCGGAGTTTTCCTGAAGCAGCCGTCACACCGGGAGCACTTTGGTAGAGAGGGAGCAGGAGGAGACCCCGAAATGACTTACCTCCAGAAGCGCGACTGAACGGGACTTAACTGGAGTGGAAACGTAGTGGAATTTGGGTCTGGAGAGGAGTTGCTAACGCTTTTTCGGTTTTTTTTTTGTTTTTTTTCTTTTTTTGTCTTTTTTTGTTCTTCTGTCTGTGCCCTCCCCTCTTCTCGCCTATCATTGGAAATGAACAGATTGCATTTGCAATTCAGAAAGTAGAAATACTAAATATCCCATCCCCCGGGAATCACACATGTAGTAATGACAAAGGATTGCAAAGGAGAGAGTGGCACCAGTTTCCCAGAGAGATCCCCTTAAATGGATTACTAAATGGGACACTACATCAGCTAGTTGTCCTCTAGCTGCCTACATACATGCACCGAAAAGGTACAGTACTCCCCCATCCGTATCTCTACCTGATGTTTTGGGGTTGCTTGTTAAGGGGGGCTCCCGGGCCGCCCCGGCAGGATGGGGAGGAGCGAGGATGGTGTGCGGTTTAAGGCTGGCTGCTGCGTTCTGCCTCGACACCGTTTGCAGCGCTTAGGGAGAAGGAGAAGAGCTGCCTGCAAGTGCACGCGCTGCGCTTGCTGTTGCCACTTTCCAGGCATACCGTGGCTTCGCCTTTCTTTCCTGTTTTGTCCTCTTTTTCTACCCCCACCCCCTGCCCCCCACCTGGTTAACGCGCTAGCCGTGCTCCCCAGCCCCCTGACAAGGCTTGTATGCGCGGTGCTCGGCCTCCCCTCCGCCACGCCAGCTCCCAGCCCTGCCCGCAGTGAGCCGGGGGGTCTCGCAGCGGGGAGCTGGGCGGCTGCGGGACGCCGCCTGCGGGGCTGGGGCCGCGGCCGCCGCCCGCTCTCCCCGGGGCAGCAGGGCATCGAGTGGGGCTGGGTCGGAGGGGGGTGTCTTTGTTAGAGGGACAATGTGGGCTCTCCACGCAGAGGCGTAACCCTGCGGTCTCAGCTTTTCCATGCGGGGTGCTTGGGCTGTGGTTCATATATATATATATATATATATATATATATTTTTTTTTTTTTTTTTTCCCAAGGCTGGGGTTGTGTTCTGGGGGAAGTGGCCGGGAACCGAGGAAACTTCTTCCGTGGCGCAGACCCCGGCGTTGCCGCGGGCTTTGTTCGCGATCGTGGGCTGGGGCCGCGGGCTCCCTTCCGCGCCCTTTTCCCGCGGACAGCGGCCGCCTACCCTTTCCCTCCGACCCGGTCCCGGCCGAGGAGGGCTGCAGCCTGCCGTCCCTCAGCCCCGGGAGAAGGGTGGCTGTGGGGCAGGGCTGCTCCCCACCCCTCTCTACCGGGTGCCGCCAGCCTCTCCCCGGCGGGCCGGTGGCTCTGCGAGCCACTTCTCCCTGGCTGGTGAGAGCAGGCGGGAGGGCGCCTACCATGGGGCAGACCGGACCCTTCGGAGAGGCCCGGCGGGGGGGGACGCCGCGGGGCAGCCCAGCTCCTTTGCCTCTGCCCGCGCCCTCGCACCACGGCTCCTTCAGCCCCTCTCCTCCATGGGGAATCCGGGCGAAAGGTCGGAAGAAAGAAAGTTTTTCTAAGGGGGAATAACAGAGGCACCCGAAACAAAGGAGATCCTGTTCGGCCAGCCCTCCCAGAGGGGCTGCGGGCTGGCAGCGCGGAGCCCCGCACACGTCCCGCCCCGCCGGGGAGCCCCGGGACTGGCTGACGGGACGTGGGGGGGGGCGGGAGCGGGGCTCGTTTGGTCAGCTGATGCCGAGGAGGGGACAGAGTGGTGCCGGGGTAAAGGATGCTCAGGAGGTCGATAGGTTTGCACGCCCCGTCCCCGTGGAGGCACGGGCAGAGAAGGCTCCCAACTGAGAGCAAAGCGCGTTAGGTGCCGTGGCTGCGGCTCCACTTGAGCGGCAGTCCGCAGCACTCCCCGGGCTGTGCTCCCGCCGGCAGTACGCGGGGAACGCGGAGCTGGGAGGTTGGGAGTTTGGAGAGATCTGGAGCAGCGGCGTCTCGGGCAGCCCCTGCAGCCGGTGAACGTCAGACCGCCTCGCTGACGGGGAGGGCGGCAAAAACTTTGGGTCTCCTGCATCACGCGTGCAGAAAGTACCTGCTTCTTGCGAGGGTTCGGCCGTCCCACCGCCCCTTCCTTCCTTCCTTCCACCCTTCCCATCCGAGGGAGGCGTTTCTCGGGGGTGGCTCCAGCCGTCGTGGGGGCGGGGGCTGTCG
Organism: Pezoporus flaviventris; assembly: GCF_033815535.1. NCBI lineage: Eukaryota > Metazoa > Chordata > Aves > Psittaciformes > Psittacidae > Pezoporus > Pezoporus flaviventris. Next base: position 3,869,720 of record NW_026892598.1, read on the forward strand.
GAGGAGCGGGGCTGAGGCTGCATCTCGGACAGTTGCAGCGGAGATGCCCTTCTGCCCACCGTCTCCGTCCTGCCCGGCTCTTCCCAGGGTGAGTAGCAAGGCGGTAACTGCTGGGGTTTCTTTAGGCAAATGGCTCTTTTTCTAACCTTGACCTCTTGTTCAGGGGAAGATTCGTTCTCTTGTTCCGCTCCTGAACTAATTGCTGCTTTTGAAGTTTGTAAACATGCGCGCTTGTGATCGCATCTGTTCAGCGCGCATCTTTGATTGCTGTAGGCTGAAAATTATTCCGGTAATGAAATGGCAAGAAGTAAAAGCTTTAGTCGGTTCTGCAATAAACTGTAAAAGATAATAATTCCTGACTGTAAGGTGAATGCTTGATCTTCCAGAGGAGCATATGCGGCTTGCAGGTGTTCTAAATAATGAAGAGCTGTATGTCCACAGCCATTTTCAGTTATGAGGCTCTACGCAGTGTCTTATTATTTGACACAGATTCTGCTAATTTTTGTTTAGTCCTGAGCAGTATTAATCATCAAACTAACTCAAAGTTAGCAACTAGAGGTGTGATTTTCCCACTGTCTTTGCAAAAATTAGTTCAGTGACTGCTTTTGGTTTGCATTCATTTAATCTGTCATCCAGTAAACCATTCTCATCCAAGTAATCTTTGGTTGGCGGGTAAATCCTTTGGCATCAACATGAGAAAGTCCAGCAGAGTCAGGCTCTTTTAATCACAGAACTCGAGGAGATTTTGAGGAGTCTGTGGCGTTTCTCTTAGAGGAAGATTTATGCAGCTGTTATCATGTTCAGGGCTTCCTTTGCTGTTTGTTTCCAGACCAGAAAAGCAAAATGAGCTTGCTCTGATTTTTGTTTGTTTTTTTGGGTTTTTTTTTCAGTTTTTGTTTTAAATGAGACCAGTCTAGTGTATTGTGAAGAAATTTGGGTCTGCTCCAGCAACCCCCTTTCTTTATGGAATTGCCTCATACATGGTTGAAAGCAAATACTAGTAGCTTCAGTAAAATCAGGAACATTTGTCACTCTTAAAAAAAGTACAGTTGCCAAGGCATTTCAGTTTCTAGGGTATAATTTTATCTAAAAAGAACCTGGTTTTAATATGGTAGCTTCTCATAAAGTATAAGGCAAAGAGAGCTAACTCTCTCTAAAGCCAAACAATTTCCTATGCATAAAAAGGTTGATCTCTGTTCTCCACCATTCTTTACTGGAGGAAATCTCTGGCATTCATGGAAGTTTAGTACCAAATGCCCAGATGAATCTTCTGTCTGAATGCTAAACGAATTTTAAAATGGTAATACTGTAAAGTGTATGTGCAACATTTACTTTTCATGTATTCTTGAAGCATGGGTGAATACTTTCAGGAAAGATAAATCTCGTGGTCACAGATGTTCTATGTATTCCCAATTAGTCTACATTAAAACTGTATATTCTTACTTAATGGCAAAACCAACCTTATCAACTGACCTTATACTACTTGAACCAAAAATAACTGTGCATTAACAGCTGGGAGAAACATGACAAGCTAAAGTCTCTAGATCCTTGAAGTTGAAAGCAAATATTAGCCAGTCTCCTCTTAATGTTTGTAAATAGAGGATCAGAGTTATTTGCATTTAAGACTGAAGAAGGAGATAGATTGGGCTAAGGATGAGGAGTTGTCTTCATTGAATTTTTTAAAAGAAAAAAAAAAAGACAAAGACAAGACAGAGATCAAATTAATGACCTGTGATAAATCAGACTAGAAACTGTTTGCATTAAAAAGGAAGTAGGTGACTGTGAACTTGCTTGTGCTTATTTTGTGAAGGGAAGGGGAAATTTGTCATCTTGTTTTGAAGAGCCACACATAAATACACATGAAAGGAGTTCACGTGGTTTACAGCAGGGGAGACATAAAATGTTTTAGGATTAAATTGACCTGAGCTAATACATGCTTTACATCCAACTTGTTTGCGAGAAAATGTTGTTATACTACCCAAACAACTGTTTTGTGTTTAGTACCTGATTCCCATACACTATAGCAGAGTGCTGGAAACAAACCACCGGGTAAATTCTGGAAAATAACATTCAACTCTATTAGTAGATGCAGCATATGCTAGAGAAAAGTTGAACTGTACTAAATGAGAAGTATCCCATTTGGTACAGATGCTGCAGTATTTTACCTCCTACTGTTCATTTATTGAGAAGGTAATTTTTTAGCCCTTATCTTTCCCAGTCTCATTCCCCCAAGTAAGCTTTGCTTATGCAGTTGAAGCCTTGCTTGCTTAATTTTCTGAGATTAAAGGCTTCAGTATTACTCAAAATGGGACTTTTCTGATGTTTAGGCCTCAGTCTGAAAATACTGCTCTCTGTTGGGAGTCTTTGTGAGGACCTGAAGCTATTGTGCAAGTATGTTTGCTCTAGATCAGTCTTTAATGTTAAGATCAGACCTAGGTCTGCCTGTCGCATCTGACAAATTGTGACAAGCTTTGTCTTGATGGGGCAACAGTAAACGAAGAGGCATAATCAGTGTTTTTTACTGTGACCATTTGAGCACTTTATGCACATTAATTCTGTGTATCAGGAGGGGGTGAGATATACACAGAGATAATTCTGGCAATGGGGTGCAGTCAATAATAGCATGGAGTCTGGCTGCTAATCAGCAGCATGCAGCAACCATGAACAGTGTTCAAAGGCAGAAACAAACAGCTGGGGGAAAGCCTGTGCCTGAGCCTGACACCTCTTCATAGGAATATTTTCATAGATACGATAGGGTCTGTGAAAGCAGAGTGGACTTACCCAATTCAAGTGAAAACCTGACAGACTGGAGTTTGCATGTCTTTATTTTCGTTATGTACTGTCTTTGAGACAAACCATTACCTATGGTCATGGAAATAAAAAAATGTTCACGTTTATATAGTGTTAAGAGATCTTTTAATTGTCCATGGTGAACAATGCTTTGGCTGTGGGTCTTGGTTGCAGCACGGCAATATGGCAGCACAGCTCAAGGGCACTGCTTTAAGATTTAAAGGGAAGAGTGCCACCTACTGTGATATAATTACATATATTACGTGTCCTGTGTGTCTTAGAAGAGTTCCCAAGCTGCTCGTTTTGCCTATCCTATTTTAGCAGCTGGAAGATGTGAAAGGATTCAAAATTAAATGTGGTATGGGAACTGAGGGAGAAAAGAAAAACAGAAGATGTAGGCACCTACAACAGCAGGGTATTCTGGAAGTCTTAGGAGGGGTTCAGTAAAAGACAGGCATAGAGGCATTTTCAGGTTTTGTCACTTCAGACTTATAAAAGCTGCTCACAGTTAATAGTGGTGCCACTGGAAATAGGGAAGGGGATGAAAGAGCTACGCCTTCCCCCATAAAATAATCATATTGCCAGCTTTTGTGCACCAGATGAACATAAATGAGGCTGCCAGACTTATGCCCTCTGAAATGCAGAGTTCAGCTCCAGCTACAGTTTGATTTAAAAAGGAAGTAGGTTTTTGTTTTTTTTTCAAACAAAACAAACAAAAATAAAATAAAAAAACCCCACCAAACAGCTTTCAAAAAAGTAGGAAGAAAACAAGAAAAACCCAACATGAATTATCCCATAATTCACTGCAAAACCTCTTGAAGTCAGTCCCAATATAGAACTATAGTTATTTATCAGCCAAAAGGAGGGGTATAGTATGCTCTATGAGAATTACAGTCATTTTTATATGAAAGGAATTTTTCCCTAAGCCCCAATGTGCTTGTTTAGTGGCTGAAATAGAGATGTAAAATGAAGTAGATAAACCAGCTATTAACAGAACTGCCAGTTGCTGTATCTCTAGAGTGGGGACATATGGTAATTCACTACATTCAAGGATGACTTTCCATTAAAAGTATTGTTAATAATAGGCATTTCTATATATTTATACTGGATACTTGAAATTCACATATTGTGGACTACCCCATGCCATTTTTTCCAGGTTTTTTTTTTAGCTACTGACAAAACTGCTACTGAGGAACTTTCTGCAGAAATACAGTTTTACAACATTCATGAGGTGCTGAAGTTAGAGTTTAAAGGGGCAGGTGCACAGGATTGCAGCACACAGCATGTGCTGTGCGACATGACAGCATGTGTGCTGTCCTTGATATGAGAAGTCTTTGGTTTCTTCTCCCTTGCCCTCCCCAGGTAAAGCTCTGCCTTGACTGGAGGGTTATACTCTTTGTGTGATACAGGCAAAAGAAGCATTTCCTATGCTTTTATGTCCTCTGTAGCCAATTTCCTTTAGTGAAAACATAATGTTTATGAAAGTGGAAATAAATAAAGAATATTTTTATCATGCCCTTTCAACTTAGTCTGAGACCATCAAGTGGATGAAGATTATAATACTAGTATTTTTACTGGCGATAATAGCGTAAGTTTGATTACGCACTTAAAAAAAAAAAAGGTATTTCTAACCCTCATCAATTTTGCAATGACCCTGACAGAATCACAAGGCCTTCTAGTAATAAAAATGTGTGGAGTATATAATAGATATGGTCGGGTGTTTCAGTTCAGTGGATGGAAAAAGTACTCTCATGAATCCCACACACAATGGGAAAAACTGTGTCCAAATATATTCCTGACTGCAGGAAACATTATTTCTATTTTATCATCTCCATCTGCTCAGCTTCACTCAGATGTTCTATATATTGAGTATTCCTGTGTATGGCTTTGATAATCAGATGGGAAATTTGCAGTGTTGGTTCCTTCACCATTGTTCATGAACATTTATCCATTACTTGCACTTGAGGCAGCCTTTCATTGAAATGTTAATGAGAATTTGAAGTTTATAGTTCTGTACTTTTGGAGGTTTTTAAGCAGAAAAAAAAATTGCTGTTTTGTTGATGCCATTCAAAATCTACTTTTTATTGGTAGACTGAGATGGATTCTATGCTAATTCCTCCCGCATTCCTGAATTATGGCCTAGCTAGGCACTGTCGCTGGGATCTTCATCTATTAATCATGGAAGCTGCTTTCTTATTCGGTTGCCATAGTTTCAGTGCCTCACATAGTGTTGGGGTGCCTTGGGAAAGGCTTAAGATATACTTGGACTTGCAAGCCTTGCAGTTATTTTGGCAGTAGAAGAGCTCTAAAGGAACAGAAAACAGCATCCAACATTATTCAGAGTTGGATTAAAAGAGGAAACTTCTGGATATGTCTCTCTGGACCTTGTTATGTGAACATCTAGCTGATATTTACTCCTAAGATTTGCTTTTTGCTTTCTCTTGCTGGTAAAATGGTACACTTCAGAGACTAATGGCTACCTTTATCCATTGCAAGAACAAAAGAGGCTTTTCATTAGTTCTGCTGATAAAAATTAGGGGATTTAGGGTTTCCTAAGCAATCCAGGTAATTTGTTTTATTGCATGACATCATGTTTGAGACCGAGTTAATGTTTATTGTTGCCTTAAATTTAATAAAATGACAATAAGTACCCTTTTGTTAGCTGCAGAGCAGGTTGAATTACAAAGGAGAGAAGAGGAAATAAACTTCTTTCAGACAGCACCAGTGCTCTTTCAGCATTGTGTTGGCGTGGTGGTATTTTTTTTTTTTTTTTTGACAATGTTTCAATATCTGTCCACAACTTCAGCATTAAAACATGAATATTTTGAGAAATGCGGAGCTGTGAGTAGTCAGAAATAGCTTTTTGACAAATGGGAAAGTAGTAAATAGATCTAACATGAAAGTAGCTGGGAGACCAACTGGTAAATGTAGTGCTGAGTATTAATTGTTTTGTCAGTTATGCATAATATAAAATAATGCACAAACATTTTTCACTAAGCAAATCATGCTCCCCTTTTCCCATTGAGAAAAAAAAATTAATTACATCTGTGTGAGCAGGGCCCATGTTTTACCAGATACTTCAGTCCCATTTCTTTTGCACTTTACAGTGTCTCCAAAATAACACAATTTCCCTCCAGTTCTAATAAAGCAATTTGGTTCTTGCACAGATAAGGTTGATATGTATCTTGTGCTTGAAAAAAAAATTAATGAGAGCCTTGAATATTCACATCAAGTAAATAATATTAAAAGCTGTGCAGTGTAGATGAAAGAATTCAGCATAATTGGAACTAATCTGGAAAACTGGCCACTTTTTTAACTTTCAGATGGTTAGCTTGCATTCAGAGATGAGTTTTAAAGCTTCAGCTTGGGACTTTACTACCCAATCTTGTGGTCATTTTTTCAAGTGAGATCGACAAGCAGATTGAGAGCATGTGCGTGTTATTTGTAATCATCCTCAGGAGTCCTACCAACTGAACAAATTGGAGTCTAAAAATTTCACATCAGTTTTGAAGATTACAAAGCTCTGGTTGCTGCTAGATGCACAGAAAATCTGTGTTTGTATTTTATACTCTCACAAAGTATGGAAGTTTCTGTTTTATAGTCTGGCTTTTGCGTACTCAGTTATATATGCATATTTACATGAAGTTAATCCTAGTCTTTTTTCATGTTAAACTCACAGTGTGCATGTATCTAGGAGGTTGGCAGTCTGATGTAACAAAATAATATGCCATGGTCATTTTGTGAGATACAAATTCTGTTGTGTTTTTCTTCTTAGAGTTTGTTTTACGCTGTTTAGTTGCACGTTAGGTATAGAATAACTGCACAGAAATTAATTTAGGCAGTTCTGTAAGGTATGTTTACACTTCTTTAACATTATTTTTATTGCTTATTATTTAATCGTATACCTCCAAGAAACAGAAAAGAGAGTGATAAGTGATCGTACAGTCAGTATAGACGCCCAGTCTTGTTTCTGATGGAGAGTAAAGAAGGGTTTCTACTGAACACCTCAGCAGCAAGCCCTTAACTCCATTTCGGTATAGTTTTTTCAGTTCATTTATCTTTGATCATAGAAGTTCTTCTGCATCCCTAAGCAGCTGAATTCAAGCATCAAAGGTACTAACCTCATCAAGGAAAAAAAAATATGACAATTTCTGGGAAAGTAGTTGCTGTATTTGTGTCTTTTTAGCAAAGTTAGGGATTTTGCTTCACAAATCTTGCACGTGTTGAATAGCATCTTACTGCCTGAATATTCCTGGGAGGCTAAAGCTTGGCTTTGGCTTCCTGCTCACAAAGGGACCTCAGAGACAGGAAAGCTGTCCTCTCTTCAGCCTCAGAGCTCCCTGCTGCCTGCAGCCAGTCCTCCTCTCTGGGCAGAGTACGCCACTGCCCACTGGTCCTTTGGAGTGGGTGGATGGGAAGGAAGGACACGAGGGCAGCCGGAGCCCTGGCCACATGCCTAGGTCTGCCTGGGAAATGCTGTGATTGCCACTGACACGGGCTGAGAGGATACTACTGCATCCTGCCCCAAAACAACAGAACAAGGAAAAAGATGTGCTGTCTGGAGCTGCGTTTATGTCACTTGCTCTCAATGCATTGTACAGCCCGCTGTCTGTTGCTTGATGGCAAAATAGAGGTTGAGTCCCACCGGTTTATCTTTCTTGAGTAGTACTACACACCATGAGCATGGTTAAATACAGCCTGATATTTGATTTAAAATGCCTTTTTTATTATATCAGCATCACAGGCTGTTTAACTGTAGTCTTGAACCTCCAGTCATAGTCTGTACAGCATAGTACTGGCTTTTCATCATATCTGTCTAATCAAAGAAGAGCATCATGCATTAAAACCAACTTTTGAATTTAGTTTTCTGTATGAACAGTGTTTGGTACTATGTGTATAAACTTCTAATAGCATTCAACCCTTTCTAATTCTGAGCCATTTGTACTTATTAATTAGAAATGCACAGCTTTTGCAATTACAACTTACTGATCCTAGCCATATTAATCAGAAATTACTGCAGTTAAATTGATCTTTAAAATTTGCTGTAGTCTGTTATAGGAGGGTGATTAGATGAAATATTTTTTAAGAACTGTGTCCGTGCAAATCTCTGACTTGTTCGTATCATTTGCATTTTGTAGAAACACATTGTGTAGAATTTTTTTTTTTTTTTTTTTTTTGTTTGTTTGTTTGTTCTTGGAAAGGAATTAAAGATGGAAGTTTTCAACTTTCATGAAGAAGTTGGAAGGCAAACTTTTTTGTGGTGATTCTTTGGTAAGCTTTTATCTCACCTAGGGAAATTATTGTTGAATTTGAATAGGAATTTGTTTAGTTTGTGAGGGTTTTTTTCAGAAGAAATTAAGAACTGAATCCTTGAAGAGCTGTTGTGGGAAGAGGAAAGATTTTTGAATGAGCTGCTACACTTTTTCATTATTATCTGCAAGGTGTTTCCTTTTTAATTCTGTTGTAGGGAAGTTCAGCACGTTCAGATACACTGATTAATTCCGTCACGAGATGTGTATATTGTAGGGTGGTGGTGTCTTTTTTGCTTTATCCTGTTTTAAGCGTAAGACCTGGAGATACTGCCAGAACACTTCCTTTCCCAAGATAAAAAAAAAATAAAATCCTGTGCTTGTTCAACAGCATGTATAGTCCAAAAGGCAAATTTAACCAACCTGGAGCTAATAACCTGAAGGTGTGAGATGAAGGCTGGTGACTGACCGGCTGACTGAGAATAATGCAGTTTTGATTTGTTGGGACATTTTTCTTAGAATACTACATACATGTGTTAAAGTATCTATCAGAGAAAACACAGAAAATAAAACATGAAGTGTGGCATAGAGTAACATCTCTAACACACAAATTCTAATTCCTTTCCAGTGCACCCTTTACATTTCTGACCAATTGTTTTTGTTTGTGTTCATCCATGCTTGTTCAGCTCTCTTGTAGCAGCTGAAATCCTGGAGGTAATGTCATTTGCAAAAATCAAAGCAGCTGAAGAGCACCCAATTCAGCCAGGCTCTTTCTGGTAACATGTTGGTGCTACTGAATGCTGGTGGCCTGCTGCAGAAGGGTAGACTGTACAATGACTGCTAATATTGAAGAAGGGGTCTGTAAGAATGCTTGCATTGATGTACCTTGAATAGCAAATCAGTTCTTTAGACTTTCCCTCTTCCCCCCCCAATAGTCAGTAATCTGCTTTAGTTTCAAATGGATGAAAGAATTCATTGTTGTCACAGTCAAAGAACTTAAAGAACTTTTCAAAACATGGAGCACCTTCATGGATGCTTACAGCACTGGTTTTATGGAAGGACTAATCCTGACCTCCTCCTTTGTCCCAGGCTCCCAAGATCCAAATACCTGTATATCCAGCTGTAAACCTTTACTGAAACTAGTTGCCTTATCTCATATGAGTATGTCATCAGAACCAATTACATTGCTCATGTAGATAAGTGCAGAGGAGCTGGGCCACAGCACAAAAATATGGATTAAAAGCAGAATCTAACATTTGATCTGTTAACATCAAACAGAAAAATGAGGACACAGTTTTGCTTCGGATTGCAGGTCCATATTTATTTCATCAGACATGGGATTTGTCTAGAAAAGCTAATTACTAAACAAGCTTTTGTTTATATTGGTGACAAACCTTGCTGACTTCAGGAGTCATAATTACTGACACTTAAAAATTTTGGAGGAAATTAATTCATAAGCAAATGAATATCAGGACCATCAAGAAGGCATTGTACCATAGTAGTATCTGTACATTGAACTGACATTTAGCTTCAAAGAGTCTAGTAGTGGAAATTTTTCAATGGTAAACCATCAGAGAATGTGTTAGCGGGGAGGCTGGAGTGCTACTTCGCAGCTGTGCTGCCTGCTTGTAGACAACCATTGTATGACAGCCTGCTCTAACTACCCGTGTTTAAAAACAGGGTTGTGTAAGAACAAACACAACACATTTACCAAAATACATTTACACGGGGAGGGCCTTAACAATTTCAATGGGTGGAATTTACTGAGAGAGAATCCACTGCATTTATATCAGATTGCATGTCAATCTGCTGAAAATAGAAATTCTGAATGAAATGGGTATTTGTCAGTGTGGAAAGAGGGCAAGGTAACTTTGTCTACTGTTACATAGTGGCCTTAGAAATTGCTACAGATTTCAAGACAAAGAACTTTTCCACACAGTTTCTAAGTGCAAGGGTACAGCTGTAACTAACAGCATAATGTCTAGAGAGAAAGAAAAGGAGCTTGGTCGCGTATTTTTTATGCTGAAAGTGAGAAATAAGTTTTTTAAAGTTTTACAGCAGCCTGTTCAACTAGGCAATTTACACTGTAAAAAATAACAGGAAAATGCACTGTGCTTTTTCCTTCGCATGTACCCTGCCCTCTTGTGTTTCAAAATCTCAGTGCAGATGCTTCAGGCATCCAGATGATAATGAAGGGTAGTGAAGAACATGGAACAAAACCAAAAAACGATGGACACAAGCCATGCTCTTCAAAGGCACTGATTTTGTCTGTGTGTGTGTTGTCTTGCTGTTTGCAGTATAAGAAGTAATATAGTTTTCAGCTTTCTTACACAGAGACATAGACATTAGAAAGTGGGTTAGCCAAACTGATGTGCAGAAAAGCTCTAGGAGTGAATTCACAGTGACGGGTAAAGGCCGTAATGCATATGATTAAAGTGAGACATGCTGCCTACACAAGGAATTGCTAACAAGATTCTTTCACAGCTTTCATGTCTCAGCCTTGCTTTTACAGAAAATATATTCATGTTTAGTTTCAGTGCTTGCACCGTTTTTGCTCAGCCTTACAGGATAGGTATACAAGTGCCTCCAGTTGAACACATTTCAGAATTTGCACTGAGTAGAAATGGTGGTTCTGCGTATTAGCAAAACAGAGTCCCAGATCAACATTTGCTTGGTCTGTCTTGGGGTCCTGTTCTCTTTACTGCTTAGTTCTTCAGTAATCATGGGGAAGGGAGACTAAAAGCACAGTTTAAGTCGAGGCAAATTAGTTGGATTTTAGAGAGAGAAGGGAAGATAGAAAGAGATTCCATGTCCCTTAAACAGGGTTGTTATTTTTTTCTCCTGCTCAAACAGGAGGGTAGAAATTGCTTCAAGCTATTACATAGTCTCTGGCAGTAGTTGTAGCACATCCCCTTGCTCGTATGAAGGATATTTTCTGTAGCTCAAAAGGTATTTAAATACTCTCTTAAAGAGCTTCCAGAATTTAGAACTGTAAATATTTTTTGCAAGATGTAGAAAAATAGAATGCAGCAGCTGTATGTTTCCCAAGTGTTTGGAAGAATAAAGAAATGGTAATTCAAATAATTCTTTGTTTTAAAAGTCACTTAGAAATCAGCTAGAAATGGGCTTGACCCACAAATCTAAGGCAATTTAAATTTTCGATTTTGCTTTTTCTTTTTTTTTAACTCAAATCCCATTTTAAAGAAATAGCATGCATTCATATTTGGATTTTGCCTCAGGTGAGTTCCATTTGAACTCAGTGCGTATTTTAAACCGTTTCATTTGTGTCTCGCTTGAGACACAGCATCTTTCAGCTTTCATTTTCTTAACAATAGTCATATTATGGGTCCAGAACAGGCAAAATGCAGGTTCTGGAAGTTGTTCTTTCAGCCATCCAAGAGTTACTTTTGCATTAAGGACTCAAGCCCAAGAACTTGCAGGGGTTAGCATATTTTAGGTTTATTGGTTGGTTGTTTTTTTACTTCAAAGCAAGATACCCAGGGAGAGATTTTTTTTATGTTTTGGAGTCATTCTGCTCCCACTCCTGCTGATCTTGGGACACCCACACAGGCTAAGAAATCAGCAGAAGGGCACAGCTGCTGATCAAGACGCCTATGCTCATGTGCTTTAAATTCATGCCTTCCCTAAATCCGTTTTGTCCGGGTACGGTGGACTCCCAAGTGGTGAAAACCTTTCTGAAAAGGTGGCATGTTTGTGTTTGTACCCTGCAGTTATTGTGTGGACAGATGCTTGCTTCTGATCCTAGTTCACACCTTTGCCCTCTTCTCAATCCACACCTCAGACTTAGACGTGTAAGCCTGCAGATGGTTTTAGACAGAGCCTTGGGTAGAAAGCTGCTGTTGAACAGCTGACATTGTGTGTAGAAGAAAGGTGATGCGTTCATAAAGAAAGCATTCAGTTCTTCAGTCGCATCTGATCAAGTCTCACTTTTAAAAAAAATAGCGAGTTGCATGTGTTTAAAATATCTAGAGACACAACTCAAATGCATGCAGAAGTAAGTTACATGTTCCAAAAGAATTATGAGGTGCCGCTGAGTGACAACATGGCTCATACTAACAAGACTGATCCTCTTTGAAGAAACAGGTGGGATGCTCCATAGAATCATAGAGTAGTTCGGGTTGGAAAGAACCTTAAGATCATCAAGTTCCAACCACCCTGCCATGGGCAGGGACACCTCACACTAAACCATGTCACCCAAGGCTCTGTCCAACCTGGCCTGGAACACCACCAGGGATGGAGCATTCACAGCTTCCCTGGGAAACGCATTCCAGTGCCTCCCCACCCTCACAGTAAAGAACTTCTTCCTTATATCCAATCTAAACTTCCTCTGTTTAAGTTTTAACTCATTACCCCTTGTCCTGTCACTACAGTCCCTAAAATATTATGTTACACTCTCATGATGAACCTGTGATCTCCTAGGAACATAAGCAGTATTTCCATTTACAACAGCAGGTGCGAAACAAGGACACTGTCTTTGGCTATGGTTTTGTCTTAGAAAACACTAGGATGGCTTAAAGTCACTGCTATCATTCTCTGCTTTAAACTCCATTGCAACTTTATGTGATAGCATGCAATATAAAAAGAGATTAAATGGGAAATTAAGGACAAAATGTCACCCTTAACTGCAGGAAAAATCCTCACTTTTTATCAGTTTAAATTTTATTGAACCAAGTACTTCATGCCTAATCTGTATTTTTAGCATTGACTCAGCAGGCAAAAGATAGGAAGCTGTGTTGGCCTGCTGAAGGATGCATTGAAGAAGAATAAGTAGTAGAGAATATATCTGTCTTTGAAGTGTTAAAAATATTTGGAAAAGTTTGTATGTCAGGTTAATGCCTGCTCTGAGAGCTTGTGCGAGGTGAGAGATTGCAAGAAAGCTAGTCATAGTTTGCAGAATTTGGGTTGGTTGTTAGGGTTTTATTTCCCCCATAGCAAACCCACTAAGATGGTCTGTGTTGACGTATTGCTTTATCTTGACTGCATTTTTTTTTTTTTTTTTAATTACAGCTTCATTCAAAATACTTTAATCAAGAGAAAAATGTTTGGTTTTGATAAGTGCTTCCCAGTTAATAAAGTTGAAGTTAAATTTATGGAGGCATATCAGGGCTTTTGGTATGTGTAATCTCTCAAAAACATTATCTTTCAAAAGATAGCATCATGACTAAGTCCAGAAGAAACCTATAAATCCTGAAATTATGAGTGGATACAGCTGCAGTACCATACTGCTCTTGCTGGATCCCAGCTACCCCCAGAAGTGGTGGGGCAAACACAGATACATAGAGTAACTTCTAAGGAAAAAATGGTTATAGGGAGCAAGGAAAGCAGCTGTAAGGTCAAGGCTGAGGGATGGAAGGTTTCTACAGGCACAGGGATTAAGGTAGTAACTGTAGATATATATCCATACTGGTACAGAGGGATAGCCAAAGTGCCAAGGTATAAGGGGGGAGGGCAAAATGAAAGTGCTGTATTTCATTGCTCTCTCTACCTTACACATTGGCAGTATGCTGTGGGACAGTTTGTTTCTGATGAGCTGTCACCGTCTAAACTATATAGAAAGTTTGGAGTGAAAAAAAAACCACAGATGGCAAACGGGAAGTGCAGGTGACATCGTTCATCTCTTTTCCGGATTTCTTTACCCTTCACACAGAATTTGGTAGGTGGGGGAGAGAAAAAGCCCAGATGGGACTCTCCTCCATCCCCACACCCTCCTCCCTGCCCTGGGAGATCTCACAAGACTCCTTCAATTCCTCTCTAACAAACTATTGGTAGAGAAGAGAAGAAGGTTTTCCATCATTGCTGAGCATCTCGAGTCACTGGCTCAGAAAGGTGTTTTTCCTGTATGGAAGAGAGATTGACACATAGCAGTGCAGGGAGAAGAGGCACTGAAAGAAGTACAGTAAGCAATTTTGTTGTAATAAATCTTGGGCAAATTGGTGGAAGGAGGCTTTACAGTATGTGCATTTTGAGGGAAACTGCTAGTGGGCTGTATGATCTTGCTGCCGGGCCAGTGGTGTGTTGACATGTTTGCAGCCATGAGGCACTGGCAGGCATTACCCTTTGCAGCTGGCTGGTCAGGTGTCTGGAACAAGTTCATGGCTTTTGGCCAGTTTCCATTGAACTAGTAAAACTTCCTTTGAAAAAAAACACCTACACCTGGCACTATTTAGGAAAATTGTCAGTAGCCTCCATGGGGAAACAAAAGCCTCACAGAACACAGATTAAAATCCCTGAAAGTTAGATTTTGATGTATTATACCCTTTTTAAAAGACTCACAGCCTGTCTTTTTGAAGAGAAGGGGTCTGTGGGTGGGGAAGGGAGAGAAAGAAGCCAGTGGCTCTGGAGGAAAGAGGACCCCAGGTCTGTGCTGGACCTAAAACTCCTGCTGAGATTCTCAGGGCTTGTCTTTGTGTGGGCAATGAGTACAGGGTTGGTCTTTGTAGTAGGGACAGAATAACATCAACCAGTGCAAGGATCATAACTTTGAGGTGTGTCTGTCACCCTATGGCTGTAACTGCTGATGTGGCTGAGGCATATGAAGTTCAAAGCACCTTTTCCAGCTCTGGACCTGGATGTCCACAGAGGAAAAACCTGCAGAGCCAGCTCCTCCTGAGTGAGCCAGGAACGCAGCATGCTGGCCGGGTAGTACAGGAGGCAAGGCAGGATGTGTGGCAGCTCTGCCTGTGTCATGATGAACGTGAGCAATCTGGTGTTTGTCACAGGTCTTAAAACTAAAACCAAGTGTAAATAAAGAACCCTGCTGCAAACGAGCATGATTTTCATAGCGGTTTCCAGGAATGAAATCAAACCTAAACTGCAAGGGAAATATTCTCTGCCATGTTCAAAGTTTGTGTACAGAATGTTTCAAATAAATGCTCTGTAAAAATGATTTAATTCTGCTGTGATTATGAACTTTTGCAAACGTGCTGTTTCACATTACTCTCTTAAATAAATTTGATTAGTAACAGCTGTGACTCAAGTCTCCCAAATTTTATTTTCTCAATAGAAAAAATTTGAACAAATCCTCAAATTATTGTAAATGAAGATTTTGTTTGTATTTTAAGCTAAAATGTGCTTGACAATATCCCAGCAATAATTAGGTGGACACGCTCCTGCTTGGAGAGCCTGCAATGAACTGTCTTTAGTTCAAACCGTCTTTTCAGTTCCTGGAGCACTTTGTGAATATTAGTTGCTGTTTGCTGAACAAGTACTAAAATCTAACTAATTTATAAATAGTGCTGCTCAGTGACAGGCTATTTGAACCCAGAAGCAGGCTGCTGTGGTGCAATGTGCGTTGCCCTCCCTACCCCACACAGTCTAGGTGCCCACACTCACTGCTCCCACACGCACATATACCACGTATGTTTTCTGATGGTAATGTTCGTTTGCCACCCATGTTTGTTTTCATTTGCTCATGATGCGGTATCCATGGGACAAGACAGCATTTGGATGCTGAGGACATGGGTTGTCTTTCCCACCTACTCATGCTGGTTAGCGGAGGAAGGATCTGCTCTATCTGTTGTGCTCTGTTCTATTGAATCCACTCTGTGGCTTGTCCCAAGAGATGCCCAATCTCACTTTATGACACTGTGCTGCCGTTTCACCTTCATTAGGGGACAGGCTTCCCTGTCCTCAGCTATATCTAGTGCTATTGCTGCCAGCACTGGGCTGCTTTCTGCATGTGTGACTGCAACCTTTGTCACCGCGCTCCTTTATGTGAGCAAGGACTGCAGGCATACTCTCCTATACAGCTGTTCTGTTAATGAGCTTGTCTCCTAATTAAACAGAAAGACAAAGTTGGCAATGTCTTTGATACTTATTCTCAGTGCGGCCCTTTTAACTTGTTCAGAGTTTCAGGGTGGTCTTGAGGGAAGAGGTCTGGTAAGTGGTTGCTGAGTTTGTATTTTGCTTTATCAACATTGAAATAAAGTTTGTAAAATACTGCTTTGTTCCTTCTAACACAGATAATGCAATGTAATTTAAAAAAATCTAAAGCTTAACCTAGACCAAGCCTACAGTTTAGAAGCAAAAAAAAAACCACTGTGTGGGAAATGCATTTTGTGAAATTTATTAATGTTTTTGTGTACGCCACACATGCCCAGTGACCTCCATGATGAATGACAGTCAGAGGCTAAATAGCATTTATTACACACTTTCGATGACCTTACTTGCATTTTGCTTCCTAAGGAAGGTAGCCTTTTTATCTAGCAAGTATTCAGTATGTATGAGAGCTGGTCTAGATATTGTAAAGAAAATAGAAATATGACTAAGTAATTTTTCTTTGTAGGATTATGTAGAAGAGGAATGTGAATTAATTATCAGAGACCTACTTGCAGGCTGTGCATGGGAGAGTTGGACTGGCAGGGAAGCATTGTAGGTAGTTATTTTCATTCTCATTCCTTCAGTGATCATGTCTTGGGTTGACCACTAAATATATATTGTCTCTTTTTTTTTTCTTTCAAAACAGATTTTTTTTTTTTAATAGAGACATGAAGAAGTGCAATATTAATCACCTGCTTTGTATTTTTAGTGGAAATATCAAGGAGATAGCAGTTTTGTTACTTTGCTCGATAATGAAGGTTAATGCTAACGGGGATGTTTTACTAGAGATGCATTTGATAATTTTTTCTCTTTACAAATAAAGATATTTTAGTGTTTTATTTTCTCCAGGGGTTTGCTGTTATGCTTTAGCTTCATTTGCATTTGTGGCCACAGATTTATGCTTCTCATTTTTCTTTTCTTTCTTGTCTTTTCTTTAACTGGATCCTTCTGTAGATGCAAAATCCCCATAGACCACTGGGATTAGGTAGGGTGAGCCCACCTGGTGTAGCCATCCCAGCCTGCTCGGCCCCTCACGTGGCTCTGCTGGGTTGCGCTGGGCTCTGCCCAAGGGTCAGAACAAGCCCACCTCTTTCTGGCACATGTGGTACTCGAAAAGCTTGTCTTTATCAGTGGTCTGAATTCCTTAACCTGGGTCTAACAAGTGGCGATAAAATACATCACAGAGCCTTTCATAACACTCATAGGAGAGTGCTGGTTTTCTGGAGTCTCTGTGAAGAGACACACAGTGTTGCCAAGCTCTACTGATCAGGGCTTCACGATGAAATGGAGAAGCTTGCAAGATGTCCTGGGGGACCAAGGAGTTCTCTTACTCCTGGAAATTAATCTAGTATCTTGATTACAGAAGCCAGAGCATCAAAGAAAATAGACAATGTTATATAGCCTTGTGAGAAAAATTGTAGGAGTTAACAAGGCTGGCCCAGACAAAAAACTTTAAATAAAGGTATAAATATGCATTGAATTTGCTGACAAGTGGTCTTCTGGTGATCTTAAGTTATCTTCAAAAAGAGTATATGTTTTTGTCAGCTGCCACTTACCCCAAAAGATGATTTTATGAGTAAAGAAAGCAAGTTTGTAAACTTTGGTGTTACTGTCCAGTCATTGCCAGGTATGTCAGAGTAAACAAGGAGACATTCCACTGTTAGAAGACAATGTGTGAACCAGTGGTGTGCCTTCAGACTCCAGGCTTGTGTAGTGATGGCTTCCTTGCAAATCAGTCATTGGATTTAAGTCATGTTTTAAACAGCTTTATTCATAGACTATGGGACTGGAAAGCAAGGTCAGTGTAGAGTCCATCCTGTAGTTATTGAAGCAGATGGTTGAAAAATGCAGGCAGACATCTACAGCTGTTTTGCATATTTAAATGCAAAATAAAAAAAAGAAAAGGCATCTCAAGTTGTGTGGGTCTTTTAGGCAGTGAGCATGTATTTCTGAGAGAAAAATAAGAATAACTTCAAAAACTCTGGAGTGGGAAATTTGGAAGACCATGACTCTTGGGAAATACTTCTTTACAACTTGTGAAGAATATGAAGAGCAGTGGCATTGCAGTTTGATTCTTGAACTTTATATAAGAATTTTAGGCTGTCATCAACAATCAGACTGTCACTAGGAAAAGAAGTATTTGCTGCAGTGAACCCTTCTCTCAAAAAACACCCAAAACCACAGCAGTTTCCAGGATTTTATCTGATTGTCAGCCCTACTGGATTTGAAAGTAGGAACCAAAGGTTCTGAATCAGGGATGACTGAGAAAATATATATGAAAAGTGAAGGTCTTTGTGAACAGGCTGAGGGTAGTTCCACAGCCACCAGCACATCTAGCAATGACATCTAGCTATTAAAAAAATCTGCTAAAGAGCTGGGAATTGGTCCAGTTTGCAGTAAATTTGCTGCAAGTTCTTGCACTCTCTGTTGAATGGATTTGCAGCAGCCCTGTGCCTGCACCAACTAGGTGCTCCTGAGAGCAAACTGATGAGGAACAGCATTTTTAACCCCCTGTATGTAGGCAATGGAGTGTAGAAACAGGAGGAGTATCATCATGGTTCAGTGTGCAGAGGTGTTTCGTGATTCTGTGCAGAAGCGGTGCAGGGTGAATAAACTCTTCCTTTTAGGGTGTTGTAATATACCCATTCTCTTGTTTTATATAGGCTTACTGTTGCTTTACCTTATCAATGCATATGAAGCTCACACAAGGTAATACTTACTGCTCCAATGGAATATTTCAGGAAACGAACTCATTTACTTGGGTATTTCTGTATAGAAAGTGAAATGTAATATAAAAACTGTAAACAGAAATATTTTCTGGTGATGTTCATAAATAAATCAGATAAGCTTATGGATGTTAGGGATATTGAGATTTTACACTTGCTTTCAAAAACAGGGTACAGCCACCAGGTAAAGTAGATATGTTAAATTGATGCTAAGTGGCATATCTCTCTTCCTTACAGAAAGACCAAATATTTGTCTAAATAAATACTTGTCATAAAAAAAAACCACTACTTTTTCAGTTCATGTAGAAACCATATGTGGAGCCAGCCTTTCAGTGTATGAACATTTTGAGATGAAGTCAGTAAGTGTGAATGAATTTCTTTCTGGAATTCGCCACAGTTAGAAGGTATTATTCACCCCAGTTTCACATAACTAATTTGCAGTTCTTTCAAACTCCTTGCTTTAGAGAGCTAACAATACTGTAATTTTCAGGTTTTAAAAGGAGGGGGTGAAGCTACAGACCCTGAATGAAGACTCTATAGAAGACAGTTCCCATTGTCTCAAATAGCTTGTAAGCTCTCCGAAGAGTGGCAGGAACCTGCGGGAAGCATGCATGTGGCATCATGGGCCGTTAGAGCAGCCCTCAGTTACGAAAGGCTGGCTTGGATGTGTGCTGGGGAGAGGTGTATCACAGCCAGGGGCTGCCTGTACTGTTCTTGGAAGTCAGTAGGACACAAAGATGCATTGTTCACAGCTTCTTTCCTTTCTTTATTTCCCACACAGTGGTGTTTTAGGAAGCAATAGTTAAGGGAACAACATGGCAGTGCTGTGCCAACATCAGACAACTCTTTCTGGAAAAGTCTTGTTGCAGCTAGGCTGCAAAGGTCTGCTTCCAGTTTACACTCAGAGCAGGGATGACAGCACTGAAAAGGTCTGAACCAAAAAAACTTCTGCTATGAACTTCTTTTGCAGTTCAAAAAGAAGAAATAGTTCTTTATCATGAAACAAGAAAGGACAAGAAAATATTTCTTAGCTTTGCTGTCTTTTTTTTTTTTAAATTCCCTTTAATTTTAGAACATTTTTTTTTATTTTTGCTACTCATTGCACATAAAACATGCTAAACTGCCAAACTTGATCTAATAACTAATTACAGTAGACCTCAGCATCTTTGGATGCCGTATGGCGTGCACCACCTGTACTTCACAGGACTGAATTCTCCATTGATAGGTCTGGAGCCATCTTCTACCAGTGTAAACAGAGACTCCAGACGTTGCTGGCTGGAAATGGTTGGAAAAGTTACCCCGCATCAGGCAGTTGTTTGTACTAGCTTTATCCTCATTGGAGAATTCAACAACAGTTACTTGAGAAAGGTGCTTCTATTTTATTTGCTCTATGAGCTCTTGTAGCTTATAGTCAAAAACATCTCAAAAACCTTTTGTCTGAAAGGAGCGAGGGAAATAAACACCTTCTGTGTGCAGATGTCATACGGGTAGCTAGAAAGGAGTTAGGGGTAGCTTGCCAACCACTGCTGGCAGGACTGAAGTGGGAAGTGGGTTCATGTGTGAGGAAACCATCAGATGCATGTCAAAGTCCTGCAGTCTTACTGCCTTAGCTAATTTTTTAAATAACAGGAACAAGGGCGGTGAAATATCCTGTGCTCTTACTTGAAATGCCTTTGCTGCTTTCATTATTTCCTGTAGTAATGCACAGGATATCCAGCTGATTAGCCACAGCAGGCTATGTGATCTTCACAACATCTAAGGAACCTTCTAGGGTGTAATCTCTTACTAAACCTGCAGAATAAACTTCTACAACTTGTTAGCAATACCAAATATTGCTTCTGCATATAAAGGTTTTGGAGAAACTGAGTACAGATGAAGATGTCAAGGGTCTGGTCAGCTACAATAAAGTCTTACCATTATTTTTGTCGACCAGACTTTTTCAGGTCTCATCTTTTCTCTGTGTCTTTTGTCTTCTCATATCTTCTTTTCAGTGTGTCACCATGCCCTTATTCTTCAGGGCATAGAGAGGTAAGACTCATTATCTACAGCTATGCTTTAATTAAAGTGCCTTGATCCCATATGAGTGATCTTACTCTGAAGTGGCCTTACCTCACCTTAACTCTTCATGCTTTGGAAGATTAGTATGTTTTAGGAATTAACTTCTAAATAAACAAGTTTCTTGAATTGTCCTGACTTTCTTCAGGATCACAGTATTGACAAGCTCCCAATATTTACTGCAGTTCAACCAAATCCTTTCTCCCTTTGAAGGGTTCATATTTCAGGCCTTTCTCCTTTTCTCCTTTCTTCTCTGTAATTGTGGCTGCCTTTCTCTCTACATCTTGATTGCAGTGGAGCCTGCTCCTTTGTATTCTTCTTTCTTTGGCTGAGTTTCTGACTCTTTACCTCTTGTTTGTTTGCCATTGTCTTCCAGTATGTGACAACATCTCAGAAGGTCTGATCTTCAGGATCTTTGATGCATTGTACTATCAATCTTTGAGGAAAACTTGAATCTCCTGAATTTAGGAGATTCTCGAGAAGCAGAGAACTTTGCATTTGCTGCCCCCCCCCCCCCCTTATATTAACATAGGTTTTTTTCTGTAAATTGTGAACCTGGCATAGACATAAGGCAAATGTAAAGAAAATGTGGATGGGGTTCATGATTTGAGCTGGAGTTCCAGTTGCGGCTGGTTCTCAATATTTCCCCAGACAAAAGCAACTACTGCTAACTCAAGATTTAATTTTGTATTGAAGGAAAAAAATTGTTTTAATTTTTCAGTATAATCAAAATACTTTGACCAATAATTAACCTACTAATATAAGCAGAATCATCACTAGCAGAACTGTTTTGGTAGTTGAATCTTTCTTAATAACGCCTGTTCTTGCAGCAACAGAAAGTATTAGCTATAGTGTGTGCTTGGGAATGAGCGTCAGAGGAACCAGTCATCTGCATCTGTCTACATGATTAGCTCCAAATCTTGTACCTTTTTAGCCTTTTGTTTAGGTTATCAACCTTTACATGCAAAACAAGCAGAAATATCCACCAACAGATCTCCATTGTAGAAGAATGGGTGCTTTCCTGTTGACGTCAGAGTGAATGTGAGCCTTGCAGCAACAGAGAAATACTTGCTCTTGTGAGGTCAATGGAAAAACTCTCACTAGATGTGATTTTGTTCCAAGTTCTTGCTCGACTGTTCTGAACACGTGTGGATTTATCCAGGGGTGAAACAGCTGAGGTGTCCTTCATTACTCTCTGTCAGAGCTGTCTGTGCTCTCAAGCCCTCTGAACTGGTAGCAGTCAGAGCTGCCTCTGGTGCAGATGCCTCTCTTCTTGCTTGCATCTGGATCAAGGCTGCTTTCTCTCCCATTCTGAAAGCTGGAATTCAGAAGCAGTACTAGTGCATACACGGGCTCTGTGTGTCTAAGAGCAGTATATACTGCTCCCTAGTTTGGAAAGCCTGTAGTAATTTAAGCATTTTTTACATTAACTGTGGGCCATACATAGCTTGCAGTTTGTTCTGTTGATTTTAATGCTGGTCGGTCAAAAGTGAAAGTAGAGATGGAGATAACCCTTCAATTGAAAACAAATTCTCTAAAGGAGCTAGAAATGGAAGACGAGAAAGGGAAGAGTCAGCTCACCTTTCATTTCCCAGGTTCAGCTTGCAATTAGATTGCAGAAGCAGTCCAGCTGGAATCCCTAGTGACAGGGGTTGTTTCGGTGTATTAACAAGCAGCGTATCCAAGACACAGTTGCTCAGGTCTGGCCAGAAAAAAATAGCGAGCACACCCTCTGGTACTCTTTAAAGTTGCTGCAGTTGCAGCTGGCACTTATTCAAAGCTGTCATCACCTCTCCCGCCTTCGAAAGAACATTTTGCTAAGAGGTGAAGGCATATGCTGTTTCCCGTGTTTCAGCTGCCCAACTTTTTATAATCTTCAAGTAAATAAAAATGCCACTTAGGCTCAAAACAGGTCTCAAGTCACAATGCTGGGATTTATGGAAGCTCATATTTATCAGCTTGTTTTAACATGTTGATTATTCATCACAAGCAGAGTCAACAAACGTGAGTGCAGAAAGTCTTGAGAAGCGAGCCTTGTGACTGGATAGCTGGACTATTTAAGAAGCAAAGAATGAAGTTAAAAGCCTCAAAAAGAAAAAATAAAAAAAAATAGGGTATTCTGAAAGTTCCTTGACGTGGGAAATGCCATGACCTTCATGTGTGCACTTCTTGAGAAAAAATATTCTTTATACTTGAACTTACATGTTCTTAGTCATTTGCAAACCAGATTTTCCAGTTCATTAGGCAAAGAGAAAAATAACAAGTAAATTGGAGTTTGAGGAGGGCAGTGGATGATGTGCATTGTATTTATCATTTATTATTTCAGGGGAAAGGCCCCCAAAGCTGGCTTAGCAAAAAAAATTTGTTGTTAAGCACTGTAAAGACTAAAAATGTCTACCTTCTAATGAGAACCATGGAGGTTAGCTATCCATTAAATTTTAGTAAAAATCATAACTCATTTTGCTCTCACAGCAGAGGAAGGCAGGAATTATACCACTGAAATAAATACCGTTGTTGAGTATGAGTCAACCTAGTGGCAGTTTGGTAAAAGTCTTTTATTTCAGTGGGAACCTAACATGGAGTTTTCCTGCAGAGCAGAATTTAAATAGCAAGAGTTCCTGCATGGTTTTCACTACTCCTGGCATGATATTCTTTGCTGAGACTAGTGGGGTGCGTATTTTTTGGTAGGTTGAAGCCTGAGTACTTTTTTTTGTTCCACTGAAAGGAACACCGTGTCAGTGAACGAATACCCATGGAGGTTATCCTGAGTCTCTAAGCCTTGAAAGTGCTTTCTGCAGTCCACCAGCACAGGGTCTGCTATGAATGCTTTTTGAATGCTCTTGTTGCGATTGAAGGGATTTTATAAAATCTAGCAGAGTGAAATAACTCACTGAAATAACAGCGCTCTAATTTAGTAATGGGGGTTACAGAAAGCAAAAATCATGAGAACAAGGGCATGATACAGCTGTGCCAGAGAACTCCCATGTGGATAAATCCATCTTCTTAAAGGCTTACAGAACTTAGAGCTTTTTCCTGTCCTAGATATCCAGCCCCATCTAACATAGTAGCAAGTGTGCTAGAATTACTACAGTGTTTGAACCTGTAATGACAATAATGCGTTAAGTGCTGGCAGCCAGAAATTATGTGAGTGGACTGTCATTATCAGTATATAATCATTAACCCTTTCCTGTGGCAATCTCCTTTATAGCAGTTACTTCAACTATATTTTTAGTACTCTGCCTTGTATGATTTATTAATTCAGAACATCATGGCTTTCAAATGAAATATCACTGCAGTTGTTCTTTTATCAAAATGGACACCTTGTTTTTCTAAGACTGATAGGTGGAAGGACTGTGTTGTCTCATTTCACTTTCAACAAGTTCAGGGTTTTTAGACTAAGCTAATTCCAGTTACTTAGTAGTTTGCTTCAGCAAGTCCAGCATGTAAATTTAGGCTTTCCTTTACTGATGGGCTTTTTCTCACCAAACCTTGCACCTACCCCTTACCCCAAAATTTGTGTGTTTACAGGGATATTCAGCCTTCAGCCCATATGGCACAAAACCAATTGCTGACCTTCACACACTTCGTCGTATTTTAGAGAGCTCCATAAAAAGCTTTAGCAGCAGGGATGACAGAACTGAATTTTTATGTTATTGACGATATGGCTTCTTCTAATTCCTGTAGTTTACACTAAAAGCTCTGACACTGACTCAGCTTTGCTGGTGGAAATTTATTTGCGCAGGTTTTGGCCTCGATTTAGAGACAGAGCAATAAACTCTAGCCTAAGGGCAAAAAGAGATTAAAATTAAGCAGGGAAGAGGGAGAATTGTGCCAACTAGGAAAAGAGGGAATTTCCAGGGAACAATAACATTACCATACACTTGCCTGGCATTCTTTATTTGATTATCTTGAAGTGCGTTACTAGAATTAATAGAGCCTCATAACTTCCTTGAGAGGCAGGTACTGGGTTAAAATACTGATTTGCAGATGAATAATCAAGGGCCTCATGCAATCCTGTGACTCTCAGCACAATCATAAATGTTCTTAAGGGAAGATTGGGAAGAGAAAGCAAAGACAAACTAACATACCATAGACTGGTATGAGCCAGTGAACCACCCATGCAGTGCTCAGTCTTAATTCCGCATGGCTGCCTGACATTCCTCTCCTGGAAGGAATCGGGTTTGAATGTGAAGAGGAGAGCGTTAAAGAACTTCCCTCCCCCTACCTCAGAAAAACAAGTTTAGAGACCTGTTTTTTCACTTGGCTACTGTCTTAGCACTTTGAACAACCACCCTAGCCCTACTCTGCTTTTTCCTCCTTTGCTTTGTTTCTCTTCTTGTTCCTCCAATGCAATTCAAATGAGTTAGCAGTGGCTTAGCTGGCTCTCCAAACGCAGGGTTCAGCTCCGCAGTCTAAAAAGAATTTCCCACTTCTCATTTATTTGGCTATGGTATGTTCTTTGGGGGGAAAATATTGGGAACTGGGAAAAATCGTACATTTCTCAACCTTTAGAAAAATAAGCGGCAAGATCATCAGTTGGTGACAGCATTGTATCTCCTGTGTTTGCCCCTACTGGGGAGCACAAATAGTAAGGTAAAATGCTCTATTTACACCTCAGCATGAAGAGCTGGCTTGAGTTGCATTGATTAAGTTGTTGAACCCCGCATGCATACCTTCTAATTGACATGAAAGCAGCTTTTGGCTTGGTATTTAGGATGTAACACTGCGCCTAGCTCAGGCTTGGTTTCCAGAATAAAGCACATTCTTTTCTACCATGCATGTTAGTGCATTGTCCTCCTTCCTTCTCCTAATAGCCCGTGAGATTTGAACTTGGAGTCAGCAAAGTAGGGGCTTTGTGCAGCACAAAAGAACACCAGGTTTTTATCACACCATGCCTGTATAAAGAGCCGTTCAGCCATTCAGTTGCTGCTTGTATTGTGCAGCTGTTATTCTGCTGCTGAGAACATCTTGCTGCTGACACAGAAGTGGTACCTGCAGGAAACACTGGCACACTGAGCTTTTCAGGGGAGCTGGGCTTCGGGATTTGTCAGATCCCTGTGTGGAGAGCAGAGGTATTTTCTCTTCCTCTGCCTTTCCCACTCCAAAATCCTTGTAAATAAGTAACAAATTTTTGTCCACCTGCCAGCATCTGTTGTGGGATTTTGCATGATGATGTCTTCCCAATGCAATGAAGGTCCATGCTTTTTGTCTTCCAGGCCCACCTCCCCAGAGCTGAGTGTGGGGCTGTGGTGGGCAATGGCAGCACTGTGCTGCCTGGGTCCCTGAGTTAGGGCGGGGTGAGGCTTTCTCCCACAATGGCCCTTTCTTCACTGAACTGATGGTCAGTATCTGGGCAACCTCATCTATTTAAAGTCAGCCGAGCAGGGGTCCCAAGACTGGTGGAGAGGCTGCTTTGTTTGCTTATGAGCTAACAGGAAATTCAACGGTTTCCAGTTGAGCACAAACAACTGCGTGAGCACAGGGTGAAAGAAGTGTCTGAAATCCACATAAGAGAGGAGGATAAGGGGCAAGCCCAGCCTCATTCTGGCTCCAGGGCTGAATTTGGCTCTGTGCAACTGAGGGTACAATTCCCACTGTAGCTGAAGGCTGAAATTCTTCTGAGCAATTACTGCAAATGGCTATATTTCTAGCCTGGCATCCTAAAGAAACAAGACTTGTGTGATCATATTGTCTGTGTATACACAGTTGACAGCTCCCAGTAACTTGTGAAGTTTTGGGTTGACTTAGCCCAGGCTGCAAGTTGATGGGTTTGCAAGATCCCTCCTGAACTCAGGCAAGAGGGTGAAAGAGTGCACCTTCGAAGAGGCCAAGGGCATGTGGGGAACTCTGTCCTTTTAAAGACATCAGCATCAGGTCATAAATTCCTAACAACCAGGCTCTGGTGCCAGTGCTTGTTTAGTAGTGACGTTTCCATATAAGTAAACAGAACATTCCTCCTGTAGGGTTGTGTGAAGCTGAATTTGGTATGTTGCATTTCGCAGTGCCCGACACATCCTATAACGTAAACTAGCAGACTAGCTAGTGCAGAATATTAATTTCATAAGGTCTGACTTGCTGGCTACACTCCCATTGCCTTTATTAAATTAAATGGCAGTTTTGTTTGCCTATGTTTTTCAGGATCCAGACCCACAGTTTGCATGTTTTTAACAGTTTGAAGGTATAACAGTGCATGGCTCCTGATCTTTGCCATGTGGGATACTAACCTTGTGCACCTTGTGCGGGAGATGTAACCCCCATTAAATTAAAACAGTAGTAGAAAAAACAAAAAAAGCATGGAAAAACGCATGGAAATCAATGAATGACTGACTGCGTGCAAGCATCAGCAGTGTTTTGGATAACAGCATAGCAGGCTGCTAAGTGATACACCAGTGTCAAATATCTATATTTATATATGCTTAGGACTTAAATGTTCTCATCTTAAATATTTGTGCTTTGTTTGTTGCTTTTTCATTTTTTTTGGTGGTTCTTGAGAGGAAGAATGCTGGAGGCATGTCATCTGTGTTTCTGACTGGATCCTTTAAATACAGTGGGAATCTTTCCACTGACTCTACTGAAAGCTGAACTGGTACCTCGTTTTAAAAATTAACCTTGTCTTTCTTTCACTTTTGAGTGGTGTAGAAAACATTTAAAACCCTTGAAAGTACAATTTCAGACTTTAAAATGGAGCATTGTAGATCCCTTTCTCATGTGGAATTGATTTGATGTCTGGGAGTGCCAAATTCCACTCTGACACAAATTGCAACAGCTGAGTTACAGTTTTTAAATCAACCCTGAAGATGAGGGATTTATAATGGTTTCATGGGAAGGATGTTTATCTTTGCAGCTGTATGAAAATAGAGGTCTATTCCAGGTAGACTTGTCTACCTAACTCTCAAGAGACAAGTTAGGTGCATATTGCGTTGGGCTTTCTTTATATATCCTTGCTCTGTCCTATTTCTTGCAGATTCCTGTTCTACTGCCTGTGCTTCTCCCCCAATTCTGTCTTTCCTATTTTGCTCTTCTCCTATCCCATCTTGAGGCTTAGAAGTCTTTTCCTCTCCTTGTGGGCCATTTTTCAATTCTCTCTGATGCAGCCGCTGAGTGAGGTGTGCGATAGGGCTCTGCAGGAAGACATTTTCCTGTGCTTTTATAACAAGTCCCTGTGCTGCAGGCAGCAAACACCATTACTATATAAATCAAGGCACACATGGATACACACAGTAACTGGGCCCAGACTCCAAATACGTCATCTTTGAAACATAAGGGCAATTCTCATGCCCAGGCAAAATTCACTTGGCTCGGTAAGTCTCCAGGGTTTTTTTAGTTTGGATCTCACAAGAGTGATTTTGTTTGGTGGACCACCTGCGTTCCCACCCATGATCTAAAAGCTACTTACGTTCCTTTTCACTTATGATTAAATTGCATCTCTGGGACAATTAGTAATTGCTGACATGGAAAGAGTGCATATAAGATAGTATTTAATGTATTTTAATGTATTTTGATGGCTTTGTGACCAGAGAGGTGCTAACAGAAATGATTGGGAATTGTTTTTCATCCAGTAGTGACCCATGCAACAAACTGTGAACCTGTGTTTGGATGTAGCCATCTTACTGGGACCAGCAGTCATCCTCTGAGCCAGATGCTGGGAGGGCAGCATCATTGCCTCCTGTAATATGTGGCATTAGTCAATACGCAGGCTTCCTTCTGTGTTTTCCTCTTCTTGAATTATTTCTTAAGATTGAAAAGTTGATGCGTTAGAAAAGGAACAAAAAAAACATACACCCATGAGACCTAATTTCCAAGCACAGACTCAAAATGAAAATGAGTGTGAAACACAATAATAGCTTTAACGATGTGTTTTCTTACTCTTCAATTCCTCCCATCCAGCTGATGTTCTTCTCTAATTTCCACTTTCTTAGGAATCTCCTCTGCATCTTTTCCCTTTCTTCTCTCTTTGCCTATAATTGCCTTCCTTCAATTCTAAAGATTCCTTTACACATACCTGTATCTGTCCTTCTGTCTCACAGTCTTGTTACAGCTATATTCATTTTGAAATGTCCTTCTCATCTTTGTATTTTTTGCTTCGTCTTCCACTTGCCGATCATTTTTCTGCCCCATGCCCAAATGCCACAACAGCTATCCCTCCCTGGCTGGCTTCATCTGTTTGAACCTCCAACTCCTCAGTTTTCATGTTGTTTTTTTTTTTCTCTGCTTCCCAGTGCCTGTACTCAGGTGTGCTGCCTTTTTTCCCACTTTAGCCTTACTCTTCCCCATTTCTTTCCCTGGTTTTCCATCCACTGTGTGTAAATATACCTTCAGCCACTTCTGTTTTTTTTTTTTTTTTTTGTAGGAATTAGAGAATAGAATTTAATCTCAAGTGTAAAATGCATTTTGGAGATGGTGGTGGTGATTCATGCCTCCTCACATTAGGCCCACACCTACTATTTAGTTAGGAGTCCTAGGAAATCCCTAGCATGGGAGGATTTTGGACATTTGGTTCTTCTGTTGATGGAAGTTATTGGATCAGTGTTACCTTAAAACCATTGTATTATGAGAACAGATTAAGACAGCAGCCACATCGCAGTGGGGTGTAGAGGGATGCAGCCAGCATCAGTGTAAAGGGTTGTTGGAACTTCTAATGCTGCATCATCTTTCTCCATCTTCGCATATGCTCAGCTGTCTTTATACCTCTTTTGTGTTGGTCTTTACAGTAGTTTCCACAAGACTTAAACCATAGTCCATGTAGGAGTAGTGCTTGAATTTTATCTCTCACTGTACCTCCCACTTGATACTGTACTAACTTGTACAATACGCCTAAATACCTGCTTCTGCAACTGCTCCCCATAGTGAAGTCAGTGGGATTTCTGCATGCAGAATGAATGCCAAACCCCACTACTTCAGAATATAAAAGCTTCCCAGGAGTAGGGAGTGCATCTTTCTGTGTCTATACAGTGCCGAGCACACAGCTGGTGCTCAATAAATAATATATGTATAGGCCTGGTAGGGATTGACTGCTCATCTAGTGCAGCTGGTATGAGACATCTTTTTGTGATAAGAGGCAAAGTATTATCATTTTTACTAGTCTATTTTAGAATTTAGGCTTTAAATGATGAAAGTGTATTAGCCTACTAGTTCTGGGGGAGCTCATTTACACCACCTTCACATAACATGTCCCATGTTTCAAATGACAGGATAGCTAGTTCTCTCCAGCCGAATGCATAGTGATTAAACTGTCTGGGCACCAGCAGTAGGCAGACATTGAACAGATCATTACTAGGATGGCTATAATTACAGAGTCAAAGCAGCCCCTTGCAGTGCACTGGTAATCTGCTTTGAAAACTGGGGGCACAAAGGCATATCTCCTTTATGTTTTCAGTCCCAAGCTGTGCAAAGTAGCTGCAGATTTTTGTTACATCAGATGTGTCTTAAGCAGTTAACTGCTTCTGTCTGCTGTTTGGAAGCTGGCCTGTTTTCCTGGCCAGGGGATCTGAGATGGAAATAAGTGCTGAGTAAAGGGCTGTTTAAAAAAAAAAGGAAGAAAAAGTATAGCTATGACACCTCCACAAGAGCTCTCATGGTATTGCTTTAGTCATTAGCTGAGTGGATACTTGAGCTTAATCAGTATCAAAGGGACATACACAGTCATCTATTTCATTAAGCTAATTTGCATGACTAGGCTTACCACGAATCAAATTTTCATGTATGGTCCATCTTGCTGTCAGCAAAATAAGGGGCAGCTGGAGGAGTAAATGTTAAGCAATGCAAGACTGAGATGTGGTGGTGTTTATTCCTTTTTTCAGAGATACTTGCTAATCTCTCCATTGCTTTTGGATATTAAAGCTACAGACTAGTAAGCTTTATAAAGTTTATTTTAGTAATTTCTACTTAGAAATCAAACTTGCAAAGCTTTATTAAGTGCAAGATCTTCAAAGCAGTGCGTAGTTAGGCTATCAGCCACTGCTGTTGTTGAAGAAGAAGGTAAGTGTTAGTTTGGGAGGAGGAAATGGGAGGATTAGAGTAGTTAGCTAAAATAGACCTTTAGCCTCTTCTAGTCCCTGGGAGACATCAATTAAGTGTTTTGTGTGTAGGTTCACACAACATTGCAGTCCCAAGGGAATTGCTGCTGCTGTTTGGATTGTACCAGATCTAGATGTGGCTTTAACAGAAAGCTGCAATGTGCTGAGATGGCTGTTCTACATCTTCTGTTCTAAAAGACCCTTGTGCTCATGACACTCTTCTTCAGAGCTCAATCTTTCTTTTCTTTTCTCATTTCTTTTCTCGTTTCTCTTTTCTTTTTCTTTTCCTTTTTTTCTTTTCTTTCTTTTCGTTTTTTTCTTTTTCTTTTCTCTTCTCTTTTCTCTTTTCCTTTCCTTTTCCTTTTCCCTTTCCTATTCATTTTCCCTCCTCCCCTCTCCTCCCCTCCCCTCCCCTTCCCTCCCCTCCCCTCAGCTCCCCTACCCTCCCCTACCCTCCCCTTCTTCTCCCTTTCTCTTTCTTTCTCTCTTTTTCTCTCTTTTCTTTCTCTCTTTTTCTCTCTTTCTCTCTTTCTGGTAATATTTAATATCTTCCTTCTTCTTACTTCTAGAATAGAAACTTAATGACTGTTGGGTGAAACCATATTCTTTTAGTTGTATCATCTAGTAACTGTTTGCATGTTAAACCTTCAATTTGTCCAAGACATTCTGACTGAGGTTTGCTTTTTAAGTGTGAATTTGTTGTGATTACTAGATGATTTTGTTTAAGCCCAGCTGGTGGAGTCTAATAATTAAACATAATTTAACTTGATTGATTAGACAGAATGAGGAAATCTTTCTTAAACCAAGTGAAAAATGCGGGGCATCATCTCTCTTGTGACTGAAGCAAGACTGAGTGGTTAATTCTGCAGTCCATTGCCGGACGCTGCCCAGGGTTTTTCACACATTAATGTTTCTAAAGTCTGTTGTTTAGGAGAAATATTTGATAATGACTCTTTTATTATTTGGGTAGCTTTTGCAGGTATAGCAAAAGAGATGTAGCTCTTACTGACCAGTTGGTAACGATGGAAAAACTAAACAAATGCAGGATTATGAGTTTAATGTGAGATGAATCATTGTTTGTCTGTTTGTGCTTCTTGAACTACAAAACTGTACTCTGAAGCCATGTCCCTGCTGAAACAGAAACTGCAAGCAATAACTCATCTGTCTGGGAGAATGCATCCCATGTGTGTGCGTGTGTGCATGATTCAGTTTTTAAGGACGTGGTGCTGGGCTGGAGGTGAGCAATTAAATGCATTTGTTTGAGCCCAAAACGTTGATCTGAGCAGTTTGGGATGTTGGAAGTCGGTAACTAGGGATGCTGTTATGCTGTAGAAATGCTGTTAATATTTTTACAGTTTAGTAACTAGAATGTTTGCTTAGAGAAACAACAGGGCCAAGGAAAACTTGTGTTTTTGAATGAGGAGAACTGCAGGTGGGAACAGTTTTTCTTATACTTGTAAAAACTAAAAGACACCAGCAACTCTCCTTTATCCATACATGTATGTGTTGTCTATGTGGATTGTAAACTTTTCAGGACAAGCCTTTTTTACTTAAAAATTGCACAGCACCTTGCATTCTTGGGGTAAAATAGGAAAAACAACTAAAAGGGAAAATACAGTGCAGTAATATATCTGCTGGTGAAGGTACTTTTTTTGGTTTCAGTTTTTTTCTGCTGGTAGCAGTACTTTAAACCCAAGCAGTATTTTGGCATACTAGTTGTAGCCCAAACTTATTATTGCACCAGTGACAGACAGAAAGTAGGTTACAGCATCCTAGTTTATAGTTAATTCCGAACAGCAATAGGAGTGATAGCATGGACAGGGCTGCATAGCGCACTGCTTCATTCAGTTGATGCAGGATATTGGTTGACTGTAGATGCTGTGCAGTTGGTTTGTGACAAAACAGCAATCAGTAATGAAATTGCTATTGTAGGAAGTCATCAATTCATCTATCGTATAGATTTGCAATGTCAAAGAGAAAAGGGTATAAGAAAGAAGAAAGATGGAAGACTGCTTGCTACTAAATAAGCTCAAAGGAGAGGTTTCTTGCATTCAAAACTGTGTTTCCTCTGAAGTTGTATCTGGTTTTGCTAATTAGAGCTGCTTTATTTCAGGCCTGTCATAAAAGAGAGCATACCTTTTGTCTGCGTTTACATTAGAAATACCTTGAAAGCAGCATAATGGAAATGAAAGGTTTTCATAGAGTTTGTGTGTGTTGATTCATGCATTACAATTAATCCTACGTGAGAGAGATCTAGGAGGGAAGACCCTACAGAGGATGTGTGGCTTAGCATTTTTGTCCTGATATGCTTGACCTTGTGTATTGCTAAGCATGCATAGCAGGAGAAGAGGCTGAAGGGGAAGTTGTGGTGAAAAGATTTCTGACCTCATTTGCATCTCCCGTCAGGCAAAATTCTTCAGGGTGACTATGTCCTGCCTCTGGGGAACGCACAGCAGGGCAACGCGCTTCGTTTGTCTTCGGCGGGTTGGGGGAATGGAGGCTGCCTATCTCTGTCAACTCAGAAAGAGCAGAGCAGTTGATCTGTTTCCATGATGGAGAAAGAAGGAGCACACCTTATGAGCTCTAGGAGGAAACAGCTTTCTCTCCATCTTCTTCATTGTCCATCCCTTTGGGGAAAGCTACTGCATCTCTCCATGTTGGTTTCTCCATATGAAACCTGCCTACAGAGGTTACCAGCATTTAGCTAAGATAAATTAAGGCACAAGTCAGCTTCATTAAAATGTACATTAAGAGGTATATTCCAAGTTTAGTCATCCTTTGATCATAAAGAGCGGGGGGTTTTTGTTTATGTGAAGCGCTAGCAATCTTCTTAAAGCTGTCCAAAAAAGGAGGGAAGATACCATCTGTCTCCATGAGCTTGCAGCAGAAATAAGGTTCTCAGCTTTTGGGGAATGTAAGGGTGTGTGTAAGTAAGGGGAGTAATCTGTTCTGGTGTAAGGAAAGCCAAATCTGTTCTTGCATGAGGAAAGCCAAGTCCTTTTACGAGAGAGAGACCCTGTGTGTAAGTGCCTGGAAGGCAAGGGATTGTGGAGAGCTCCTCAGGATTGAGAAGGGGAGTGAACAAGCATTTCTCACAGCCTGTATCAGGGCAGCATCAGAGTTGTCCGCCTCAGAAACCATTCTTTATAAAAGCACTTTATTTTAGAGCATTGCTGGCTTGCAACTTCATCTTGCTACTCATAGATTTGTGTTGCCTCTCCCAGCTGCAGGCTTATCCATGCAGACACTGTGCAGTTTGTGTCTTCCTGTTCAAGGCAGTAATTGATACTTTTAGGACACCAGGGAAAAAAAGTATGGTTAGTTGATGAAGGGAAGAGAATTGTTTTCTAGCTCTAAACTGGGAGGGGACATGTGAGAGGCACCAATAATCAACGAGGTAATTGTAAAGTATCAATTTCCACCTTTTTTCTTATGTTTTTTAAACATCTAGGAACATAAGCAAATTTTTTTTTTTTTAATTTTTTTTATCTATTGTTTCTTCAGCATGTTCTGAGAGTGCTGTTTGTTCTGTGGCTGTATACGTTTCTGAATCCACTGAAATAAATAAAGGTCTTTCTCCTTTGTGGAAGTGTTGTGGGAGCATGGAGAAGCTCTGGGCTGTTTGTCCCATTGAGGAACGTACCTCTATGGCTGGTGTCCAGGAAGCTATTTCTGACAAACCTGAGGCAAAGCAGTTGTCAAATAACAGGGTCCCTCAGAGCTTCCAGAAAAGATTCTGTAGGTTTAGTATGTTCTTTCAGAATTACATTTTTCCATTAGAAGAGGGAATGCCTGAAGAGATGGCCTTCAGATCTCTTTGTAGTACTGCAAGTCATTAGAAGTCTTCTTCCAAAAAAGCTTTTTCGTAGAGGCATCACAGACCATTTTGTAGGTGGCATTGGTCCTGTTGTTCAGAATATATCAATGTACATAGTCACAGACACTGCAAAATTGACTTTTCAACAACCACAAGTTGAAAACAGGGACATCCATTTGCAAAGAATAGTGTCTTATTTAAAGCTGATGTAGTGATGTTTACCACAGAAGACTAATACCCACGAGATTTTGTTTTGACTTCCTTACAGGCAAATTTTAACAAGAAAAAAATGCAGCATGGAATATCACCAAGAGCATCTAATTTGCTTACTTTAAGAAAGCAAGAATTAAAAAGAATTTCTTCTTTTAAAAGATGAAGTATAACTTCAAATTTCATAGGAAATTTGGATGTGATATTTCCCTTTCTTCACATTATTTGGGAGACTTTGCCCAGAAGCCAGTTAGCAGAATTAAACTAAGTCTTTAGGTAAGGATGTGTACTTTTATAAGGATTAAAGAATTAAATATATACAATTCTCTATAACTGGAAGGCTTATAAATAGATAAAGCAGCATCACCTGCAAGCTGATGCAGATGAAGTGGGTGGTAGAGCCACTACAATTCTTTGTGAAGTCCATCGGGAATCAGTACTTCACAATCTAGCAGATGTCAGTGTCACCATTTCCACTGGCATAAATGAAAACAAGCCAATGCCCTTTAGTTGTATCTGCTAACTATGTGACTGTGCTGCAGACTGGAGAGTCACTGCCCTGTGGTACAAGCAACCATAATCTGCTAGACATCATTCATATATGTAGGCAAGGCTTGACATGGGGTTGCTGAATTGGAGTCCAGTCCAGCAAACGTCACACCTTGATGTCAACCTGGATCTCTTCGAGCTTTTCTAGTGAGTTCAGCATGGCCCATGCATACAGCCTTCAGTCTCTTTAAAAAGTAATGTGATTTTTGATTTTTTGGTCTAAAGTCTTCTGTGTTTTGTTTATTTTTCTCTTCTCTCTGCTGGCAGGAATTTGGGTCTTGGCTGTAGATCAGCTCCTGGCAGCTGATCAGCTGAATGTCCCCATTATTGAGGCCAACCCAAAGTTAGAGGAAACTCTCTCTGCAGCATTTGATATAAATCACATAAGCAGCAGAACTGCAGATTAAGAAATAACAGCAGCAGTTTGCCAGCTACACTGTCTTCTTCCTTGTTCCTACACAGGAATTTCTGTTCTCTCAGGCAAGCTGAGAAGGATCATTTAGGTTCAAAAACACCTGGCAGGCTTGTTAAAAACCTGTAACTCTGTGTGCCTACTCATCAAGCAATCTTGCTGAATTCACATAGATGCACTTAGATAATGAGCCACTGCTTTTCCTGCATCCCCCACCTTTAAGAAGTGAAGTTACAGGGAGTGGGGAGGAGAGGAAGAGTTTTGGATATAGGTCTTTGTCTGAGAAAGCTTTAGTATTCCAGTTAGAGCCAAACTTCTTCAGTGAACCCAGGAGTGAGGGATTTCTTGTCCTGGTGCTGGTGGATGTTACTGCTTCACTGGGATGATGCCTGCATTCTTCTGTCAGTTGCACAGTGTGGGTTTCTTCAACTTCAGAAAATCAGCTGGAATATTAGTAATGATGTTTTCAGCATCAGTCGTTAACTGTGTGCTGGTGCCATGAAAATGACTTCTCTTCCCGTGTGTGAGATTTATTTGCAGTCAGAACCTGAATGCAGCCAATCATTCCTAAAATAGCCGTAGGAAGCATGAGTAATATAGAAACGTCTTTGTCTTGCTGGGGGGTTTTGAGCTGCATAGCTGAGCCTGCCCTAGCAGAGGACCTGGAAACAGGCTGCTGTCTCATCTGGGTGACAGTCTGGATTGTCCTTTGCAAAAACCCTGCACGTGGTACTGAGAAGGCAGAGGATATTTCCTGCAGAAGAGAATGACTTTGCCTTGCTCTACCAATGAGACAGAGAACAGATTAGAGGCTTTTCCTATCCACAAGGAAGATCATCCATCATGCCCCATTCAGGCAGTCATACTCAGTGGGCTTGTTCTCTCTTGCTACACTGAATCTTTTTTTCCACAGCTTTTCCAAAGAAGTAGAGCACATAATAACAGAGCTATTGCTTTTGTAACTTGTACTACAGGCATTTGTCAATGCTGCTTTGACTTAATTTTCTATGCTGCTCTAATTCCTTCATGCTGTGCTAAGAAGCAGGTGTGAACAAATGTGTAAGGATGCTTGTATTCTTCAATATATGGGCGAATGTGTGTCAGAAGAAGAGTAGTGTATATTTATGTGGTGCAGGGGCTTACCTCTGACTGACTGTATTCTTTTTTGTTTTTTTTTTTTTACTTTTTCTGACCTACATCACCTCAATTTTAACTTTGCCCTTGAAATCACATTAGATAGTTCATGTTTCCTCGCAGAAACAGACCCCCAGTAATTAAAAGGATCTTACACTGTTCTGTTAATTACAGGAATTGAAATTTCTATATTCAGATGTTAATTGATGATATCTGCATATAGCAGTTTCCCTTAAAATAAACTGAATTACAGTAATTAACTTTGTCCAGGTTAACAGACAATATCATTTATCTTAGCAGTATGCTGAAAGCTGGGTTTCTTACGTATCTCTTGGCTTCTTGCTTTGCCTACTGTTTTCTTCATAACCCTGAAGTGATGAAGAGTAAAAAAATGTGTCATATTCACATATTGAGGTGATCCCTTCACTCAGACTTCATTCTTAAGGAAAGGATATATGATGTAAAATCTGGAGGTTTTGGGGCATGAATCTAGGCACAGCAAAGCTCAGAGTGTGCCACTTGCAGCTAGCAATTACTAGCAAACTGCAGGAACTGGATTATTGCAAGCATCATGCTCATCTCAAAGGAAAAGCAAACTACATGGATTGTCTGTCTCAGCATCAGATTTATTCTACTCCTTTATGGTCTCTGAAACTATCAGCAAAAAACATTGGGCAACAAAGAGCAATCATGAAAGACAGAGATCTATGATTTTTTTCTGAAGTTTTAATACAAAATCTGTCCTGTGATATTTGAGCATTTTAAATTTGGTTGAATATCTATGAGTGTATTGGCACATGGCTGGAGGTCTAAGGGAGAGAGATGTCAGAGGCAGTGCTGAGAGACAATGTTCTCAGTTAATTTGATTGCTTTCTTGGCACTCAGAATCTTCTGGGAGTTTTGCCCTACCTACTTGTGCTTATCCACAGGTATTTTTAAAATTTCCCTTAGGATTACATTTGGTTTGTGTACATTTTTCATTTTTACAGTAATATATTTCATGCTTTTCTGCAAGCTGCCAAGAAACCTGGAAAAGAACTGATTTCATAAACAAATTAGGGGCTAAAATCATAAATACATATTGAGAATTCTTTTTGCCTACCTGCATTTTTTTATCAGTTAGGGACAAACATAACTTTCCACGATGAGTTTGCCTGGTTTCCAGAAGAAAAAGCCTTATCCTTTTTTCTGCTTGTAGGACTCAGCTTGCCTGACCACAGTATGTCTGTGTATCCTTGTGCTGAGCGGGGTTCTCCATAATGCAGTGCTGAAGTTTGTACTGAATTTTTTGGCTGCCATGACTAGAAAACTTAGAAGGAAAAAAAGAAGCTTATAGAAGGTGAAAGCAAGGACAGCCAGCCTGGGAAGAATAAAGGGATGCTGCCTGGGTAGCTAGGGATCAGGTCAGGAAAGCTAAGGCCCAGCTGGAATTGAGTCTGGCCAGGGATGTTAAAGATAACAGGAAAGGCTTCTATAGGTATGTAGCAAAAAACGTGCAGCATTATTAATTAGCTGGGCTCTCTCCAGAAGCTATCAGGAGAACTGGCTACCCTGGATTTGGAGGAGGCTGAGGTTCTTAATGACTTCTTTGCCTCAGTCTTCACTGGCAAATGCTCTGACCACACCAACCAAGTCTTGGAAGGCAGAGGCAGGGACTGTGAGAATGAAGACCTCAGGCCCACTGTAGGAGAGGATCAGGTTTGAGATCATGGGACCTGATAAAATCCATCTACAGGTCCTGAAGAAGCTGGTGAATGAAGTTGCTCAGCCACTGTCCATCATATTTGAAAAATCATGGCAGTCAGGTGAAGTTCCCAATGACTGGGAAAAGGGAAATATAAGCCCCATTTTTAAGAAGGGGAAAATGGGTGACCCGGGGAACTACAGACCAGTCAGTCTCCCCTCTGTGCCTGGCAAAGTCTTGGAGCAGATTCTCCTGGAAGGCATACTAAGGCACATGAAAAACAACAAGGTGCTTGGTGACAGCCAGCATGGCTTCACTAAGGGGAAATCCTGCCTGACCGATTTGGTGGCCTTCTGTGATGGGGCTACAGAACTGATGGGTAGGGGTAGAGCAGTTGATGTCATCTACCTGGACTTGTGTAAAGCGTTCGACACTGTCCCACATGACATCCTTGTCTCTAAATTGGAGAGACATCAATTTGATGGATGAACCACTCGGTGGATAAAGAACTGGCTGGATGGCCACACACAGAGTTGTGGTCAACGGCTCAATGTTGGGCTGGAGACCAGTAACAAGTGGTGTCCCTCAGGGATTGGTGTTGGGACCGGTCTTGTTCAACATCTTTGTCAGTGACATGGACAGTGGGATTGAGTGCGCCCTCAGCAAGTTTGCCGATGACACCAAGCTGTGTGGTTCAGTTGATACACTGGAGGGAAGGAATGCCGTCCAGAGGGACCTTGACATGCTTGTGAGGTGGGCTGATGTCAACCTTACGAAGTTTAACAATGCCAAGTGCAAGGTCCTACACCTGGGTCGGAGCAATCCCAGGCACAGCTACAGGTTGGGCAGAGAAGAGATTCAGAGCAGCCCTGTGGAGAAGACTTGGGGGTGTTGGTCAATGAGAAACTTAACATGAACTGGCTTCAGTGTGCACTCACACCCAGAAAGCCAACCGTATCCTGGGCTGCATCAAAAGAAGCGTGACCAGCAGGTCAAAGGAGGTGATCCTGCCCCTCTACTCTTCTCTCGTGAGACCTCACCTGGAGTATTGTGTGCAGTTCTGGTGTCCTCCACATAAAAAGGACATGGAACTGTTGGAACAAGTCCAGAGAAGGGCCACGAGGATGATCAGGGGACTGGAGCACCTCCTGTATGAAGACAGGCTGAGGAAGTTGGGGCTGTTGAGCCTGGAGAAGAGAAGGCTGCGTGGAGACCTCATAGCAGCCTTCCAGTATCTGAAGGGGGCCTGTAAAGATGCTGGGGAGGGACTCTTCATTACGGACTGTAGTGATAGGAATGAGGCAATGGGTTTAAACTTCAACAAGGGAAGTTCAGATTAGATGTAAGGAAAAAGTTCTTTACTGTGAGGGTGGTGAGGCACTGGCAGAGGTTGCCCAAAGAACAGGTATCTCTGGCAGCGTTCAGGGCCAGGCTGAACAGATCCTGGGCAACATGGCTGTGTGAGGCATCTCTGCCCATGGCAGGAGGGTTGAAACTAGATGGTCTTAAGGTCCGTTCCAACCAGAACCATTCTATGATCAGATGCGTTATGCAGACATAAGAGGACTGGAAATTAAGCTTTTCTAACTGGTTACAGGATGAAGAAGGACTGCAATCCATTTAAGTATATACCAGCAGTAAAAAGAAGTAAGTGCTAAGTATCAGGGGGGAATCTGACATGATTATTTGGTTGAGCGGTAGGAATTGTTTCAGGATTACTGGCTTATCCTAATGTTACGTTTACAGCAGTCGTGGAAGATGAGACGATGTCTGCAGGGCTGTGTCAAACTTCTTATTAGTGGCAATTGTCAATATTGTTGTGAAAATGTATCAGGCTCCTCGTTCATCTTTGTTCTCTAAAAGGAGAGGAAAACAAAGGGAGGCCGCATTTCTTTCCCATTACAGCTTTGGGTCACCTGCAGCTACATGATTTTTACACCATCCATCACATGAGAGAATGGAAGGTCAGTTGACTGGCACTGGTTATTTCCCAAGCAAAGTGAGTGTTGGGGAGAGTAATGGTGTTTCTGTTAGTGTATCTGTTTTCTATTAAGCATGCTGAGATAAAACAGCAAAGTATATATTAGAGATGGCATTCTCTCCTGTCAAAAGGCAGTGATTGCTACATTTAGCTCTTAAATCAATTCAGAATCTTGACAGAGGTTTGCTGAAGTCCCTCAAATAATCAATAGAGCTATTTTTATCTCTTAAATGAGTGAAGCTTTTAAAAATAATAAAGACATCTTTGTAATGACCAACCAAGCTGTTCCAGATTTAGGTCTGTTACTCTGTGTGGTTGGGGGTGGTGAGTGAAAGGGGTTATTTAGGCACTGCCTTTGTTCTATTCTGCAGGTTTATAACCCCAAAAATAAAATTGAAAATGTTTCTGGCAGTCATCCTCCCTGCACAGATGGCTTTCCTCCCAGTTTTGGCAAGCCTGATTTCAGTATATAACTGAGCAATTATTAGAAAGTGAAATATTGCATGATATAATACCACTATCACCACGGTCAACATCATGACAAATGGAGTGTTCATTGTTTCTGGTACTGTGTGAGAGACCTAGTGCCACTGTGGTACCCCTGCCTTTAAAACCTGTAAACGTGTACCGTTGCTACTGCTGGTGATGTGCAGATAGAGGGACAGAACACAGCAGATGCTTTAGCAAGGAACTGTGGCCATTTTCTCATTTGCCTTGCCTCTATGTTTCAATGCAAATACCACTGAACAGGTGGCTGATGAGGCCCCCGTGGACTGTTTACAGTAAAGGTTACAACCAAAATCGATAGGGCCTGAGATGCTTCTCATTCCATCTGGGAGATGTTCATCTTCCATCTGACTGTTCCCACTCTGAACAGCAGCATCCTATTAATGCTGCAGTCATCAGGGATGTCTTACTCGGGTCACCAGAAGGTTTCTTCTATTTAGGCCTCCATTTGTTCTTTACATTTTCTTTCTGCACTGCGCTGGATCGAGTAGTAATGTTGATCTTGACAAGACAGGTTGCCAGCATTAAGCATGCTGGGTTTTGCCTACTGACTTGACACCTGCTACTACTGTTCGGCAGGCCGGGGCTCATCACTGCTGCCTGGGGTTGTCCAAATCTTTTCAGCTTATCACTTACTGAAGCAGGAGCTAGTAATGTTACATATCATAGCTGACATTATTGTGCGTGATGTATGGCCTTGTAAAGTTGCAAATGAGGGGAGAGGGAAACTGGTAAGGATTCCCATTTGCACAAACCTGACCAAAATAAGCAAGTACTACTGAAACTTGCATGAAAAGTACTCTGTATTTTGTCTGAAATTTTATTTTAGACATGCATTTTTGCAAGTCTTAGTGAGCAGATCCGCATGGTCCATGTATCTGTGTTTCATCAAAGTAGTAAGGAAATTTTTATTACTCTTTTCAATGAAGGTTGATGCTGTTGCTTACTATATGTGGTAAAATCATTCTCACTGATGTCTATCCCTTGGACCTAATAGTCACATCTGGCATGGAGCCTACAGCAGCTGGGCAATGAGTAAGCAGTACTGAGTCCAATTAAAATGTTAGTAAAGCATGTATGACAGAGGGCACCTATGTATTCCTCTTATAGTCAGGGAGAATTTTTTTATACGTGCCAGAGATGAGTGAGAGTGCTTCATACGCATAATCCAGGGTCAACAGGGATGCCGGACAGCTGGGGACTTCCTTTGGGCAGTGCCTCCCTCCCCTCACCAGCACTCAGAAGCAAC
The DNA here is from genome assembly GCF_033815535.1 of Pezoporus flaviventris. Taxonomy (NCBI): domain Eukaryota; kingdom Metazoa; phylum Chordata; class Aves; order Psittaciformes; family Psittacidae; genus Pezoporus; species Pezoporus flaviventris. The sequence continues at coordinate 3,911,938 of NW_026892598.1, forward strand.
CCCTTGTTACTGTATAATTTGAAGGAGTATAGGTGATTACCCCCCATGCATTCGCACACCGGCCTCTCTGGCATACGGGCCAGCTACCTGGAGTGCTAAAGTGATTTTCTGGCCACTTGAAATGAATGGCCAGCTGTAGAGACAACAGGAGCAGGGCAGGAGAGAAAAGATGAATGATAGCCGCATCATCAGTCACAGAAGGATGTTGGAGGTTAGTAGCAATGATGGGCACAGAGCTGGCGTTAAGTCTCAATGGCCACCTGCACCACCATTCAGGTGACTGAGCAGCAATTGATAGAGAAAGGACAACATGAGCAAAAAAGCTGGCTATCCCAGGCACTGTCCTGCCATGTGCCAATTCAGTCGCAGTGTCTGGCACTCCACACTGTGTCTTGCTGATAGCCACTTGTGTCTCTTCTCTCTTGAGCTCCCTAAGCACCTGCTGAGCTTCTGTTCATTCACATCTGTCTGATCCCCTTGGCACCACTCAGCCCAGGCATTTTGCACGATGCCTTCTGCTGCCAGGTGCAGCCGTGCAAGGTGGCTGAGAGGCTACTAGCCCACCACTGAAACAGGCATAGACAAAGGATGCTCTCCTGAACAGCTCCACTGTGCTGGCCCACCTTCCCTCATTTTCTGGAAGCTGCAGCCTGCAGGTTGTATTCCTCTCTTTTTGCTGTTGTTGTTGCATTGTTCCTAATTCCTTTCTCTGTCTTGCACAGAGCTCTTGTCTTTCACTTTTTAGAATCTGTGAATTTAAAGGGGTAAATGGCAGTAACAGCATCTTCCAGAGATTTCCTAGTGGTTAGCCAAAAGAGATGAAGGACGCCTGCAGCATTGCATGGAAAATCTTGCCATAGCAGGGAAACAGCAGTCAGGTCAGCCTACTGGTTTCTGCACTCTCCCTTCAGCATGTGCTGTCTAGATTAATGCGTACTTTTTTAATGTGGGTAGGTAGCTCTCGCTCTGTAAGTCTCTTTCAATGAGAAACTTGAGAAGGATTTGGGTTTCTGATTCACTTGTATGCCTTCAAAGCTCTTACCCCAAGAGAATCTCAAATCTTTTTGTTATCTCTGTTACGAAGCTCAGAACAGTTTCTTCCCTGCTTTTTTATGGTCCTTTTGTTTTTCCCAGAAATTGCTGAATGTGGTGAGAATGGCTGTTTGCTGCGCATTTCCAGGGTCAGTTCACAGAGGCTGCTGCTTTTTTGGTCATGCATTTTTCCTTATGCAGTAGTTGAAATTCATTTGGCTTCAGCTTTTAGTTTCCTCACTGTTTGGTTAAGTGCTGTTTCTTCTCACTAGAGTTACTGTCTTTTTGAAGAGTAAGTTATTTCTGCATGTTTGTAGAAATAAAAGAATTTGTTGAAGACAGTCATGGCTTTTTATATCCATTAGGTTTTCTAGTCTTGCTTCATGCATAACACAGACCATTAAAATTTGTCTGGAAATTTTCACATTAAGCTTAATAATTTGTGGATCGGAGTGCAGCTGTCATGTATGAACACAACCCACCATGGTATAAAGAAGGTTTGTAATAAATGACTGTAACAAGGTCTGTCCATTACTGAGGAGGCTTACTGTGCCATGGGAAAATTCTGACATGGTTACATACTTGGATTTTACTTGGAATTACGCTGGGGTTAGCTGAACACACAGTGAGGCCAAAGAAATAAGATGGGAGGTTTTCTAACATGGAAGAATGTCCCTTTCAATAGTTATTTATAGATATATCAATGCAGTCATTGGCATTGCTGTTGAATTTGTTCTCCAGATGAAATCTGGCCTTACACTTTTCTGGAGTTTGCCAAGAAGTTAGCTCTTCCATTTAAGATTTTTCTTGCTATTTGTACAACCTTGCTGGAACTTAGAAGCTGTAGATACAATAACCTGATTACTAGGATATTATGGCAACAGCCTTGTAATCGTTTGCAGTGGAATAGCCAAGCAGTTATTTTATATGCATTGCCATCCTGACCATTGTTTATTAAATGCTAAAAATATCAGACAGCAAAAAGCAGAGCTCATCATGGTGGCCTCTGGATGGCTCAGACAGGCATGGATCACCACAGTGGGAGGCACTTGACATGGAAAAATTAGACTTTTCTCATTGGTTTGGAATGATCATTACTTTCCTAGCTTCAGAAACTCCCATCATGCCAGTAACATCATTTTCATGAAATTAAATGCCTCTATGTCAAGCATCTATGTATGTGAAGGGATACATGTATATGAATATGTATATTTATATGTATATGTATTCATAGGCTTTGAGTGATTAAATATAATAGTAATAGCAACTATATTGCACTGGTATCCAAATGTCGTAGTTAGAGGTGGTTCGCCTTTTGGATGCAGTGTGCAAATAGAAAAGCTTATTCCATCTAGGAAGGCAAAACTTTGGTTCGTATGTATGTTAAGAGATCATATGGTTTATTTATACTTAATCATAGAGTATGACAGAAAGGAGGGAGCACAGAAATAACCAAACAGGTCATCTTACACAGGTATTGGAAACCATCAACTTCAGAAAGAAGAATCAGAGCACTGAAGTATCTTAAGTATCTTGCATAAAGTTATACTTGCATTGGTCTTGGGCATGCAAGAATCAGATTAGTTATGAGTCTGAAACTTGGAAGAAATATCTTCTATTCCACCTACTCAATGGCTACAAGTCATTGCACTAGACACAGATTGTAAAATACGCTCTTAAATATTTGCAGTGCTGTATTTTATTCTCATGACCACTAATAAAAGAACACCACCAAAACTCACTCTTCTTGTCACCATTAGTTTCCTTCAATAGGAGCAGCGATCATGTTTTGAGTGGAGAGAACTGGAGTTCTCAGAGCAAGTTCTCCTCAACAAGTATGGCTTAATGCAGGCCAGGTTGAACAGCAGTGGTCTACATTACATTGACTGAAGATCTCTCCATTGATGTTTGCAAATTTTTTGTGTGAAGACAGTGCCTGTACTTGCTCGGCATCACAGTCTAGTCACTCATGCTTCATCAGACGCTGTGTTCACAAGCACTTTCGATTAGAAAGTCATTTCAGCACAGTTGCAAGTGAGAACATTCGCATCACTCCCAGGAGCCCAACCAGAGCTGAGTATTTGCTGAAAAGGAAATTTTTACTAAAAATAAGTGTGACCTTCTCGAATCAGCACTTTTCTGAAATTCCACTGAAACAGTGTGGCTCTCTCCACCATTGTAAGAACAGCAAACCTTTATGTTTGAATAATTACCTCCTAGTAAAAGGCTGCCTTTGCATGCACCTTGAGTCCTACTTGATGTTTTTATTGGCACCGGCATTAATACAGATGTGTAGTCCACTTGAATCATTGACAGATTGAAGTAGGTATTTTGCAAATACTTTTACAAATTTGAACAATTATGTTAACACTACAGTAACAGAGAATTATGCTTTTTTTCTCTCTTCTCCCTTTTTGTTCCCCAGAACCTACCCTTAAGAATGACAGAGAATTTCATTTAGTTAAAACCCTATTTATCTAGTCTTTGTTAGAAGGCAACATGTCAGTTCATTTGTTGGTTAATTCTTTTCAGGTAAAATTGAAAAGATCTGACCTAATCACATGTATGTAAGATGGCAAAGTAAATGTGCTGGGCATTGTTCATTTTCCTGGAAGCTGTCCCCCATGTATATTTACACAGAGCAGTACACGTCTGAATGAGAAGCAGGGAGTCATGGTGCAGAATCACCCATAGGAAAAGTTTTTTAAGCTGTAAAGGGGAGTGGCAGCTATGTGTCTTCAGTACCATAATGCTTTCCTCATGGAGTACACACACTGTTAGATGGTGGATGATGTGCTGATAGGGAGTAACAGAGAGAAGCTATTCTTACACTCCAGAGTCTTACTGTGAGCCAAGTGCTTTGAATCAACAGCCTGCAGGCTGATACCGTGGATGAATACGGTTTAAGTGGAAGAATTGGATTGCTTGATAAGTTCTTCCCATTAAACCATTTCTCCTTATGTGTGCTTCAGAAAAGAATTTTGCATTGAACTGTAATAATTTCAGGAAGTCAAGAATTTCAGTCTGTTTGTGAATGAAGATAAGGCACTTTGTTTTGTCATTTTGCAGTGTATTTACGGGGCAAAATTTTTAAAGCAGCAAAATTACATCTTGAAAAATTGGGTAGAGGAAAGGATTTAATCCCTGTAATGTGTACATCTTACTCTTAATTCAAACCTTTTGAGGGAAAGTATGCTTCCAAGTATTATATTTACTTCTGCTGCTTATTTCTACCTGGGGCATTCCTAAGGGCCCCAGATGGCAACAAATAGAAAGAAACAGTGCCTGCCCCAGACAGCTAGGAGTGAAGAGAAAATGTAAGAGGTAATTAAATAGAAAAATGAAGGAAACGGGTAAAGAAAGTGTCTGAAGGCAGACACAGCTGTGTCACTAATCATGCATAGCTATCGGCCTAACCAGTGCTAGATAGAAATGCTTCTCCTGGGGCTTGTGTGTACTGTCTTCTAGTAGGCATTCTCACATAAGGTATAACAGACAGTCAGTGTCTGCATTGTGTTTCATTTATTCTTGCTATTTTTATCCTTTGCCATCCATCTGACACTTTGTTCAGTTAAGGTGTCAGTCATTGATTTACATTAAATTTTATTTTTTCTAGTCTCAGTCTAGCTCAGCCTCTCAGTTATTTTGTTGAGAGAGAGAGAGAATCAGCCAAGTTTCCAATTTGTGTGTTTGAATAGCAATAGGCAAACACAGAGTATAATAAATCATTAGTCCTTACGGACTGTATTGCCCTACAATGGAGTCCCTACTCCAGTCCAGTTGTAGGAGCAAAAATTTCATTTGAAAGCAAATATCTGATAAAACAAATTAATTATTGTGACATTTTTTAATTGGGTAAAAGTTGAGGAATCAACTGTGTCTATGAAATTACAAATGAAAATGCAACTCTCCAGGGTTGCTAATGACTTTTTTGCCACTGAGAAAGGAGACATAGGTATCTAATATTAAATGGTGTTGCAGAAGAGCAAGGTAGCACTTAGTTTGCCAAATTAAGTTTCAAAGACTATGTAGGTTATGAAGTTTGACTTTCTGCCCGTAAATCTTGAATGACTGACAGGGTACTGTAAAACTGTTTTGTTCAAAAGGAATCTTTGGCAGGCGGCATCAAAGGTTTGAAACTCTGGAAGGGATGAAAAGAAAACCCCACTTTTACACTAATTTCCCCTGTAGATCAACGTCTCTGTGAAATTTGCCTGGGAATTATGAGCTATTTACTGTATTATGTGCTGTTTTCTTTCACTGTATCCAGAGGCCCCTATGGTTCCTTGTATCTTAAAGATTTAGGGATATTTTTGTACATGAAATGTGAATGAGTGAATGCGTCAGTGGAACATGGGGAAAAAATGCTGGGTTTAGACAGTTCTGTTCTCCCTTATTTTATCTCAAGTTGGAGTATTGGTTTTATGGCACCTAGATTTATGGGTACATATTTTTATGGTAAAGCCCAATGACATGTTATGCATGCTCCATCAAGTTCTCTCAGTGTTTCTTCATTTGATTCACAACTCTGCAGGGTATGAATCAAGCCCATGGTATAATCCTTAGTCTCTTTTTAACCAGAAAATATAGTGTGATTTTTTTTTTTTTATTTATGGTATGCATCATTATATCATCATCTAATTATGTAAACAAAAAAAGGGGAAAGTAAAACATTTCCGAGAAAACTCTTGCCAGCTGTTGATCAGTGTAGGGGATTAAGGTTCTTTATTGCATATAAGCAGTTGAGGAAGAAAATTCTTTGTAACTCACAGGTAATGAATTCTATCCTCAAGCAAGATGGGACACTGTTGGGGCATGGGCTAAAGGGAAACTGATGTGGTAGGGCAGTTTCTGCTTGAAAACATAGCATACTTCCTCAGGTATGGTGAGACGCTTGAGGAGAAGGAAAGCTCCCTTTGCTTTCCATTGACTCTTTTTAGTTTTCTGTATGCAGTGATTAAAACTGAACCAACAGAAGGTGCTTAAACCCATTTGTCTTCCACAGGGTGAAGTGAAGAAGTGAAGCCTCCCAGCTAAATTACTATGAGGTCAGAAGCCTTGCTGCTATATTTCACACTGCTACACTTTGCTGGGGCTGGTTTCCCAGAAGATTCTGAGCCAATCAGTATTTCGCATGGCAACTGTAAGTATAAGAGGCCAGAGGACTTCATTTGCTTAATCAGGGGACTTCAACAGTATTTTGTTGAATGCAGTGAATATCTCAGATCAGCCAGTTAACAATTGGAACATGACTTTTTCACATTGACTTATGGCTACTAGGTGGAAAACTGCTTGAACTTCCAGAACCATTACCCTCCTCCTTCTCAAATAGACATTTCCATCACATAATCAAACCACGTATCTTGCTCTATCCAGCAGCAAAGAAGAGAAGCCTTCTCCCCCCTTCCCTGTCCTGTAATCAAAGTGTCCCTCTCCTGACTTGTGGAAATGTAGTACTGAATATCCAGTGAAGTACCTCAGAGTATCAGGCATAGAATACTAAAGTAACTGAGCTTTGAAAGTATAATTTGTTGATCTAATACTAATAATTAAATTTACTCTTTTAAGCTCTGATGGATTCCGCTTTAGCATTAGGCATTTTTTGCTAAGCTGGAAATGTAGGTAAAAAGCAAATCAAGACAAAGAATCTTTTGTAACAGAAATCTCTCTTCTTTCTTACCAGCAGTAATTTGCAAACACTCCAAAATCTAGGGTAATGCAAACAGCTGTGAATCAGTATTGAGATTTGCTAGCTAAACAGGTGGAGAGCTTTCTGTGCATTTTACCGTGCCAGTCAGGCTTAGCATAACTGATTGTTTCACATGTACCTCAGTTCAATTACAGTTACAACGAAGAAAAGGCTTACAAAGTCCCAAAGGTTCAGATGTTTAAAAGGAAGTCTTTAGCGCTGGGGTCTCTAAAAATATGCTAAGGGGAAGCAAGACAGAAATTAATAGGCTTACGTTTAAGCCTACTTTGGGTCAGGAATTTGGTTTTAAAGTGAATTTCTTGCTTGTCATTGCTTACTGTGCTTTGGGGTGGCCTTGGCACCTGTAAACCTGTCTGTCTTGGGTAACACCAAGCCAAAGGACAGACTCCAGGGACACACTTGATGTGTTCCAGATGCTAATAAGTATCTTGTGTCTGGGACAGAAGAACAGAGCAGAACTGCTCTGAGGCACACCCTACTGAAACATGTCTAGTGTGACCACTGGGTCTTTAGCACCAATATTTTCACTCTCCAGAAGCGTGATACTAGCCATTCTTGAAAATGAAGAAATAGCCAGTCTTCATCCTTTGGGAGAAATGGAACATGGGAGAGCTTCTTCCTCTGCAGCATGGCATGCTGAAATGAACATGAATGTGCAGGCCCCAAGCTCATGATGGATCCATGAGTTGCAGAGGAAACTACTGGTACTGGACAAAGAACAGACTGACAGTTAAACTTGGCATTTGCATGTAGGACTTGGTCAGAAAGATTAAGCTTCTGAACATAAATCCTGCCTGGGCTGTCTTATTTTGTTTCTCCAAGAGTTCTCAGTATCCGGATCACAGGGAAGTTCCTGTTTCTGTCCAGTTTTATCCCCAGGCTTTCTGACACACAGCACTCTTGGGTGCTTTGCTGAAGCCATGATAGGAATCAATACTTCAACCAAGCTTAACAGAGAAAATACTTTTAGAAGACAATAGCTAAAAACACTAAAGCAGAAGGTGAGTTTCAGAAGAAGGAGGCTCCTTCAAACAGCTCCAGGTTTCTGGTAAGGCTTATTGATGGGGAAAAAGCTCAGGGACAGCTAGATGCTAGTCAACTCTGTATAACATGCACATGCAGCAGTTCTGCATTGATGATGGTGCTCATCAGAGGTTTATCCTCCTCCTGTTTTCTGTCATTTTGTTTACTTAATGGGTACCTTATTTTGTGCATCTAGATGTCATGATCATGTATACATGTGAAGTCTACCAGCAAGGTGGCCCTTGGGCAGAAGTATTCACTCTTGTTATAGGCTGTACACACAAATAGCTGGGGAGCAGCAGTAGACACCGTGTATGCTGAGGTCTCATTAAAAAAATCATGGAAACACACACTGATAGAGCAGGGGGGTAGAGCTGACTTGTCAATAGCATATGCTCAGTCCAGGGCTTCCAATCAGTATTGCTGTCCAGCTGCCAGAAGAACTGGAGTATCAGACTGGTTGCCAAATAGTATGCAGTGATTTTCATATTATAAAGTTCAAGTCATGGTTTCCCACCGTTTCTCAGAAATCCCCACAGCTGTTCTATGATGGCAGTCCAATCCTGTAGGAAACCCAGGGAGCTGGCAGTTTGGACTAAGGAAAGCCAAGTCTTTTGCTTTAACCACTACCAGTCCAGTCAGTATGGTGATTGATAGGCCACTGTGAAACAGCTTTGTCCTGCTAGACACACTTTGGCAGCCAGGAGCAAGTGTTTAAGCTTTGCAAACACTGAAAGAAAAACTGTGAGAAAGGGCTGTGTACCTTTGTGCCAAGAGCTCCAGAATGGCTTTACACTCTAAAAATCCTTGCAATTTTTGTGTTCTACAGAGGTGATGACTTTCTCCTTTACAGCTGCAAAGACGACTGTAACCTTGAAGAACTCTCCAGCCCTCTGTACTCCTGCCTTCCAACTCCAGGCTATGCTGCTGGGGTAGAACAGAAACCACAGGAGCTGGCTGTAGCGGGGCCCCCTGGTGCTCCATGTTAGCACTGCTTCAGTTTGTGATTCTGTTTTGACCCTGTTTGGTTTTTTACCTTTCCACAGATACAAGACAGTATCCGGTGTTTGTGGGTCACAAACCAGGGCGGAACACCACGCAGAGGCACCGGCTGGACATCCAGCTGGTCATGGTCATGAACAGGACCCTCTACGTTGCTGCTAGGTCGGTAGTCCCCTGCTTTGCTGCTCCTCCCTTGCTGCTTTCAGAGGAGAAAGGAGAAGACTTGGGATATTCCAAGTTCTTTTTCATGTTAATTTCAGGATTTTCTCACACTCAGAGACAGGTTTGCAGCCTGTTAGTAAGACATGCTGGAAACCTCAACTGAGGTTCAGTTTTGTGAGGTGCTGAACCAGTCATTTCAGATCTTCACACCTCCATCTCCTTTTGGACTGCACCTTGCCTCAGCAGCCGAGAAGGTGCCAGAGAGATTGTTTAGTCCCATGGAAGAGGGAGTTTGTCCTCATCCTGTAATTTTGTTTGTGCACACCGTTAATGACATATTCTAAAGAATGATTCAGCTGGTGCACAAATGCGTTTTGGGACAAGAGTTATTAAACTGTAACATTGCTGGTTTAGGCATATTTTTAACGTTTTAAGACAAAAAAGAGGCAAATGTGTTTGCTGCTATTCTTTTGTTGTGTTCAGCAAGGTTAATTGAATTTGGTGCATGGATTTTTTGGAGAGCTATACTGTGCAGATATAAGCACATGCCTTTTTGTCAAAATTCCATGTGGAGCTACCCATTCAGTTTGAATAGCTCAGCGTGACACCATGAGTGCCATACTGATGATGGAGCTACACCAATATATACAGCTTCCAACCTGACACAGATCAGACGCTAACACTTCCTCTCCCTGCCTGTTGCTAGCAAAGGAGATTAATGATCTTAGATCCATTACCTGACGGATGCAGGCAGAAGGAGAGAAAGGTCCAGATTAGCAAGGATGGGTTGTCCAGTTTAGGAGCTCTTGGTCCCAAATCCCATTTGGGACCTGCCACAGGGAACCAGGCCGTTGCTGCAGATGGGAGAAGTGGTGGGTGGGATGGCCAGGAGGTGAGAGGGAACAGCTGCTGAACAGGCAGCCTCTCACCACAAGCCTTGTCCTGAGAGCCCTTGGCAGCAGCCGGGAGCTGCCTGTCTTTCTTCTCCAACAGTCTCTCCCCATCTTATGGGTGATCAGATGTGTCCTGTGTTATAAATCTGTCTGTCAGTCTCCACTTGGCACCAAGTAATTAGTTGCACTACAACAGCAGGGTCACTGAGAGCTGTTGTCGCTCATGTCCCTGGCTGAGACAACCACACTTCTGCCTGGTCTCCTACCCAGGCATTGCTGCTGTGCCAGCTAAATGCAGCTTCTTCAGGCTTCTCACATAGGCCAGTTTGTGTGGGGTGGCAGAGCTCTGGGTTCTCACTCACGCCAAGCCCCTGCATCAAGTCTATGCAGAGAGCATGTACCCTTCCACGGGAGCTGCCCTGGTGTTGGTTGTACAGCACAAAAAGCAGCTAGCCCACAGCAAGGCCTCCCTGCACTTTGCCTGAGCTCAGGGATTAGTATTTTTGCTGCATTTAGTGTGATAATGAGAGGGGCGGGGGAGCGGGTTGAGCGCGTTTGAAAAGTTGTGGCAGGATTTCCTCCTTTTCATGGCTGAGTTCCCTTTGTTTTCCTTGTTTTCCTTTAAATTAGGAAATCATTTGCAGTGAGAAGGTGGTAAATCCGCTTTGTGGATTTTGGTCTGCTGTATTCATAGTTTATTCCCAGACTGAGATTGACGCAATTAGACTGTCGCGGTGCCCGAGCAACTGGCATTACAGCAGGAAAACCCAGCAAACATTTTGGGATATGGAACCACTGTATGCACAAATTATATAAAGAATGCTAACACTTGGGGGATGTGAAACATGCATTCTTACGTATTATGTGACTATGTATTTTTATAAAACAGTTTACTACACTGAAAGTGCTCATATAACTCCTAGGTTCTTGCAACCTACAAAAAAAGAATAAAGACCTGATCTGTTTTTTACTTACACAAACACAAAAAATATCTTCTTACACTTTGGTAACTCAAAACCTCTTTGACGTATTCTTTTCCCCCTCCACATGTAACTGAATGAATTCCCTGCTGGGCTGAGAAGCCTATGTGATACCAGTTAAAATTCAAAGGTCATTTTTATCTTTAAGTAATAAAATTCAGAAAATGAGTCATCCATGAATAGCTAGTGTGAATAAAAGTTTATAACTGCAATACTGCATCTCTTTTAGAGATAACAGTAAATCTAGACACTGAGGCAAATTTCTACACAATTGAAAGTGTTTCTCAAAGAGTTTTGTAGCAAGATTGAAAACTGAAGCTAACATAAATCCCTTAGCTGTCATATCAGATGTTGCTTTCATGCTTTTTTTAGACATTGAAATGCAGTGGTGCTGAGTTATTGTTTGTACCCAATTATCTGAAAAGCAATCAAAACAAATGCGTAAACATTGATAGTTTCTATTTTGGGGTTGCTGGGTTTGGGTTGGGGTTTTCTGTTTGTTTGCTTGCTTTAGAAAATACAGCGTTGATTTTGGAGACCATTTCCGTGTGCAGGAGAGGACTAACTCAAGATTCGAGAGCTTCTAACAGTTTATTACTGATCGACTGGTGTAGAACAAAATCTCTGTCTATCAGCTGCTCATTTTGTCATACAGGATACATGACTCATGTATTTAGCTAATACCAAATAAAATCTTGTGTCACTTCGGAAAGCCTTTATTTCACATTATCAGGCAAAGGTATCCAGCCAATACAAATGAGAGTAACTTAGCTGAAGCCCATGTAGCCATGCTGTGCAAATATCTGGCTTGCAGTCTGCAGAGGAGCAGCTCTGGGTTTTTTTTTTCTCGTGGGAAGGGTTCTCCCTCACTGTCTGTCTCACACTCACCCGCACCCAAGCACACACATGCTTTTATAGGTTTTCCATGACTACTCCTCCCAATGTCTTGTGTGGTGGCAGCTTTTGTTCACATTATCTGCCACCCCTCATGTGTATGTACAAAACAGTTTATTGAGCCCTTGAAGCATTGGGATGGCTGCCTCCTCATTTGCAGTGACACATTTCCAGATGATGCACTGAGTGGCCAAGGGTCATGCACAGCCGGTGGCATTATTTAAATTCCCTTCCTCTGCAAGATTATGCCATGGCAACAAAACTGGGTTCTGCTGACTGGAGGTAGGAAAAACGGAAGCTCCAGGATTAAGTCAATTTGTGTTAGAATAACTTAATTAGCAGTGAGCTGTACACACACCATGGCTAGTAGATAGTAGCAGTCGGGCAGCAGTGGGAAAAGGAGGGCAAGGACAATCCCGCATTGTCTGTGGTTAGAGAGCCCTCCCCTCAATTTGACACCTCTTTCGCTCTGCTGACCTTGTCAGTGACTACCTTTCACGTACAGCATGAGAAAATGATAGGTAATTTGCCTGATACTAACTCTCTTTCAGATGATCCTGTAACTTAACATCAGAGTTTTCTTTGAACTGTTTCTTGAACCAGAAAGTTAGCTCTTCTGGAAGCTCTTTTATTGAAAGTAGAACTAAATAACTCAAGATTCATTCTGAGTACCGCCACTATGTTTTCTAATTGTCTTGTTTAAAAAGAAAAAAATCATAATCGTTGGAAAGCAACACCAATGATTAAAATCAAGAGCTTCACTGGAAGAAGGATTTTAGAGCTCCAGCTGCACCTAGTTTGCAATTCAAGAGATTTTGTGCCTACTTTTATGTAGTATGAGTGACAGTAACAAAGGGTGATGTACATAAAAAGGTAACTGTGCAGTAATCTATGAAGCTGGTATAATAGGTACTGGTATATTCCAGTACCAACCCCAAACTAATGCTCTGCCAGTAAAGTCGGGCAAAGAGTAAACTGAAAAATTAAACCAATCTTGGAAGTAAATGACAGCTCTGGTTTTACAGTGTCTGGAAGAGAAGAAACAAACCACTCCTCACTTTGGTGTCACACAAAGCAAACAGCCTTGAGCACCATAAGAAACAGATTTTTAAAAGCCAGTTCCCTGCAACAATGATGCCTCTTTTCTCCACGTGAGAGAAGTGTTGCTTATTCCTTTTATGGCAGTACTTTGTGTTTGCTTTATTGAAGAGACTAGCATTGTTTCCCCAAAACCCAAGAAATGAAGTTAACTCTGAGAGCAAGGATTTCTCTAATAACGGAAGGAGTCTGTATCCTACTTTCAACAGACCCCTTCAATGCTGTGGATCATGCTCCAGCTGCACAATTTCCTGCATTTTAAAAAAAGCCTGTGTTACTTCCAGGAAAAATGAGATGCTCAGTCCAAATTTGATGTGGCAGTTACTACAGTGTTAAGGGGTTGGTGGGGTTTTGTTTTGTTTTGTTTTTTGTTTTGTTTTGGGTTTTTTTCCCACATTTTAGGTTTCATATAGATATGTCCTTGTTCTCAGTTTCCAGAGAGGAGAATGTTTATGAATATCTCTTCACCTGAGTAGCTGAGCCTGTTTCCTCTTTCCAGGGAGAGATTGGCAGCTAATTGTAGAGAAGGACAGGTTCTCAGGAAAACAGGAAAGGGATTGCAATTAAGAAATGTGAACTTTTTCCAGCAGAGTATTTATTTAGTTTAGTTTGGCCACCAGTGTGTGAAGAATGATTTCTGTGAATAGCTTTGTGGCTGTCAGCCTCATATCTACCAAATTATCAATCAAATTATCACAGCTGAGGTTAGGCATGTAATTTTAAATAAATAAATAAAAAGGGAGAGAGGAAGAAAGGAAGAGAGCAAAAGCATCTGCATGCTAGATTGTGACATCTGCCATAGGACCTATAGAGCAGAAGTTATATGAGGCTCATCTTTCCAAAATCTCATTTGTTCAAATAATTGCTTTTGGGATAGAATCTTTCTTTGAAGTTTTGTAGCGTTTTTCTTTTTTTTTTCTTAATGGGAAGGAAAACAGTTTATATATGAAAGTGCTTTTCTGGGAGAAGCACTCAGTGCTGCCAGTAATGTTCCATGGTAAAACCTGTGATCTTTTTTGAATGGATTATGGATTATCTTGTGATAGATAACTCTCTTCATAGAAAATGAACTGACTATTCCATTTGACTTTGTGTTCATTTGTCTTCGTTTACAGGGACCATATTTATACTGTTGATATGGACACATCACATACAGAAGAAATTTATTTCAGCAAAGTAAGTAGCTTTTATCATCATCCAAAAAGCAAGGACACTAGAGCAAACTTCAAAACACTAGAACAAGCGATGGCATTGTTTCAAACAACTTGCCTGTGCTGCTGTAAAAGCTGTAACAAGCAAGTAAGATGGCATTGCTAATCATATTTGAGGAAAGCTAGAATAGCAATCATGTCCTCTGTGAATTTCTGATAAGTGATTTAGCTGCGCTGATAAGCAATCTATACTGAAATACTGTGAAGTCCCTGATGGAACATCTGTCAAACATCTATTAATTTATATTCAGCAGTTTTCTGTAATAGCTATACTATCCCAATTAAGTATACGGGAACTTTCATCATAAAAAGCCAGTGCTATTTACATATTTTCATGCACACAAATTTTATTCACTCATGCAAGTACTCACTAAATAAAATCTTATTATAACATCACTTTGTAGATATATTCACATTATCTCCGTGGGAAGTTTCATTCAACCTAAGAGCTTTGTCTGCATTACCATATTGTGTATTAACATAAACACACTAGAAAAAATTTCCCTTCATCTTCTTTGCATTGCATTCATACAGTGCAATATGTGCCATATACAGCCTTGGTCCAACAGAAAATCATATGAATTTGGACATTAGATTACTGTAGGAGGTCAGAGATTTCATTGTAACTGTGAGTGATGTTGAAGATGAGCTTATGGCCAGTTACTCATCAGAAGTGAGGGTACAAGCCTGTAATGGAAATAAACAGTCATGGTTACTCTTTCAGCTTGGAGCCCTTCATGAATGCACAGTGTCTCAGTTTACTGATGGGAAACACTATCAGGCCTATCGTGTCAATAGTGCCTGAGGAATTACTAATTTAGGCTATATGGTTTTAAAGTTTTATTATAATTGATCAGCCTACCACACTTGACCACTCCTGAAACTCATCACAAAAATATCCAGGCTAGGATTTGCCTGTAAATGTTCTGGTAAAAGAGTGTTAGCAGATAAAGTCAGCAGTGTCTTAATAGGTAGAGGGCTTCCTGGGTCTGGTAGCTGAATTGAGGTGATAAGAATTATGTGAATTTGATTTCTTTTCTAAGCTAAAATATTATCTTCCAGAATACATGTTTTATTTAGAATCCAGTTAGAGTATCTCATCCATAAATGTTTCTTCTGATTTACAACATCAAGTTAAAAGAAGAGAGGATCTAGTGTTTTTAAGAAAAATTCACATATTTCTGCAACCTGGTCTGTTGCCGAATTTTGTTGGCTTAGGCTTTATAAAAAAGGGGATACATTTCTAGTCTAATGAATAGATGACAATACAAAATTAAGTGCATGCTCCACATCACTGATCTTTCATTGTTGTGGTGAATTAATCATGGAGAAAGTGTGCAGAAAGCTTTCAATAAATATATGTTCAACAGCTAGTCTTCCCTAAGGGACTTATACTTCTGAAATTAAATGCAACAACCTCTGGGCTCTAATTGATTTCTTTCTTGATCCTTGCAGAAATTGACATGGAAATCTAGACAAGCTGATGTAGACACATGCAGAATGAAGGGAAAACATAAGGTAGGCAATTTTCATTTCTTCTGCATCTGCCACTTTAGTTTAGTTGCTTCACTATTATCTCAGGCTGCTGTCTGTGATGTGGAATGGATCATGCCATTCACTTCTTGCCAGTAATTGCTTTTTCCATCAACTTACTGAAGCCTTTAATTTGCAAAAATATTTTAATGTGATAAAACATTACAACAGGAGACAGAGGAATATCCTGAAATACTTAAGGAACTGAGGATTTTGGACATAATGCTTAGTGTACCGATTTTGCTTACCAGTTGCCTCAAAAGGTAAATGCTGCTGTGCATCCTTCAGAAGGAATTTACGAATAAGTTTGTGTAAAGCATCAGAAAGCATGTAAAGCATCGGAAAGCATGAATGTGTACAGATGTTGAAGGACTGTTTCTCACACCAGTTTTAGCCTACTGTATATGACCTATGATTAGCACATGTGGTATCAGAATTAGATGCAGACTCTTTGATTCTTTACACCTGTTCCCCTTCTAGTTACAGATGCTTTATGCCAATACATTGCATTGGTGATGCTACTGTCTTACAGCAACGTAGGTGAGAGGAAGATCAGATTTTTCACTCTTGGGAAAAGCAGCAGCTTTACAACAGAATTCACCTATGTGAACAATAGCAAAATCTGAGCTATGATATTAATATAATATCTTTAGCTCTTTGTAACCATTTTTAAACCACTGGAATATAAATCAATTGCATCTTGCTCATTGTCGGTTAAATGTAGATGAAATAAAGCTGAAAATATCACAGTGGCTACCAGCCAATTTCATTTTAGACCTGATAATGAAATATCATGGCATAAAAATAAAACCAGACACTTAAAATACAGTAGTTGAAATTATTTTATTATTTTTCTTCAGGATGAATGTCATAATTTTATTAAGGTTCTCCTAAAAAGAAATGAGGATACACTGTTTATCTGTGGAACAAATGCATTCAACCCTTCTTGCAGGAATTACAAGGTATGTGATCTTTTTGTGAGATTTCGTTTGCGCCTTGTATTTCTGTTGGATTTGTTGTGACTCTGCTGGCAGCAGCATGAGGTTGTCATTCAACAGTGCATCATTCAGCTCTGTAGCATTTATCCCCACTTGTTTCAGTGCTACAGAGCTCAATATTGATTGTATTTCTGAGGATTTCTTGGGCTGATTACCTTCCTCTTTTCAACTCCTGCACGTCAAGAGTTTATTGCTAGTTTGTATTGCCCTCCACAGATGCAGAGTCCTTCAGATCTCTTGGGGATGCAGTCACTCTTCAGAAAGTTCCTCAGCATGTTACTGACACCCATATCAAGTTGTAGGCTTATGCTAAGGGTTACCTCTGGAGTAGCACATTTTAAATGTCTCTGTTGTACTTTTCTCAATACCAAAGCCAGTACTTAAGACGCTTGAGGGCTTAGCACAGGAAACTCCAAGAAGACTGGTGTTGGCACCCAGCAGATAGCTGTGGATATCCTATGGCACTGTGTGCTGTAAAAGTGGTTGACAGCAGATCTCAACAGGGAAAGGTACAGCAGGAGGGTGATGTATTCCTCACTAACGGAGACCCTGTAAAACCAAAACATTGTCCTGAGCAATGTAGAAAACTGTGCTGGTCTATGGGTACTCAACATTAATTCACTGACCCCAGTGTCTTCCTTTGACAAAGTGTATCCTGGTTATCTGCATTTATTCAAATGCTTCCCATTTTCTCAGGTTTGCACCAGTATAATCCGATATTACCCCCAACAGTGTATGTCTCTAAAGTAACCTTGAAGTGAATTTATTTAGGCCCTTTTAATATACAGACTCTGCTTTTCCAGGCACTGCTACGTCCCACAGGTCATTTCTCATCCTTCTTTAGGAAAAAGAAAATTCAGCTTTGATAGCGCTTTTTCTGATAAAGTCACAGTACAATCTCATTCATTTCACTGGGCTCAGAGTTACTGTAAGAGAAAAACCAAAACATCCAGGAAATCGACTTCCTTATTGGTATTCACTGTGACTGCTTCTCTTCCTTGCTTTTTCTGCAGTGCTGCTTTACCTTGTTTAGCTACTGTGATGGCTAGTTCTAGGAAACACTGAAGTTCAGAATAGGCTTTTCTTTCCATCTGTGAAGGAAGAATCAAATTTGAATAAAAACACATGCCTGTGTCATGCTAATTGTGTGGTGCAGATAGCTACTTTGTTGACAGCCATTTCTTCTTTTCTTGCTTCCTGCTGCTAGCATGTAATGAAGCTGCTTGGTCTCAATGCTGTCTTTAGTCTTCCAGCACAGTTTGTAATTGTTTAGCTTTTAATGCCATTAGTGGAGCTGACAAATCTCAACCAGACCACTTGTAAGAAAGGTGTCTTTTAATACAGCTATTTCGTTGGCATCCTGATGGAAGGAGTATAAATGGCCCTCCTTACCCTTACTGCAGACATCTCATTCACTGACATATGGCCTCTGCACACTTGCTTCACCTGCTGCTCAGCTGCAGAGGCTGGATAGTCATACCTCTTGGAGTCAGCTGGAGGTCTCTCCAGTAGCTGTCCTGGCTTTTCCTCCATGTATTTCTGCAGTGTATATAGAGAACTAAAGTTGTGCCAAGCAGAAAACAGGGCTGTTCGTCCATCCTGCCAATGGAAGTGTGGATGGGCCCTTGAATAAACACAGTTCCTTTCAGAGTGGGTTCTGACAGGAAGGGTACATGACAGAAAACAAATGGTGACCAGTGGAGGTCTTGGGTGCTATAACATGCAAGCTAAAAGTTGATGGTGCCAGGTGGGTTATTTTTCATGCTCTGTGAATTTGTATTGTATGTGGTTTATACAGTATGAGCTGCTGAAGTGACTTGAATATACTAGAAAGATTCTTACTCCCAAAATATGATAGTATAAGGATCTTAAAGAGGTAAGCACTGTATCATTCCCCCGTAGCTCACTAAACCCTCTTGAATGTAGTGTGAAGTTGACCTGTACATTTGTATGATTATCAGTGCTCAGGGTGAATGTATTTCCCAGGAGCTATACTTAAGCTTCAGATTTTACAGTTCCTGCACAGATTAATTCTTGCCTGACAGTTAAGAGGATTTCTCTGTGACACAGAGTCAACTGATAGAGTTAGACTTCAAGAGCATCCTTCTGAGTATGCAAATCAAGAAAGAGAGCACCACTGTTGAGACTAGAGCAGAAGGATCTCTGGACTTTGGGGAGAAAAATGCACACACAGATAATTGTCCTAGTGTTGTTTCTTCTGACTGCTGTGGCTTGCAGTCTTTTCTGTGTATAAGAGCGCTTCTGTTGGATCACTGTTGAGGATAAATTTTGAATCCTTGCCAGAACCACGGGCCACATAGCCTGCTACAGTTCAACAGGAAGCTTGTGTACAGATAAAATATAGACTGAAGACTTTTGTAAAATGTGTTGGGGTAAGAGTGATCAGATCCGAAAGAACGCCTGATTTACTGCATGCACTTTTTTCAGACTGATTTTAACACCATGACTTTTGTCGGGTTTTTAACTCGTAGTAGGTGCATAGTTAGAGAAAGCACCTTCCTCCCTGCCCAGAAAAGAAGAAACATTGTCACAAGCCTCATGCTGTGTAAGAAGTTTTTTCTCTCTCTAAGGAGCTTCTTTTCATTTTTCAGATGGATACCCTGGAAGTTCTAGGAGATGAATTCAGTGGGATGGCCAGGTGCCCCTATGATGCAAAGCATGCCAACGTTGCATTGTTTGCAGGTAAAGTGACAGAGATAAACGTTTTGCTTTCTGTCCTGCAGCCCAGGCTTGACATAACACTCTGACCCTTGACAACAGAATGTGAAAATCTAAGAAGTGGCAAAGGGAGTGAATAGTGACTAAAAATAAGCGACATAAGGAAATCACTAGCACAGAAGCTTCGCCTTCTTTGGTAGTAACTTCACTATCATGAACACTGCCCAAAGGCTCAGTTTCCTGATTCAATACTTCAGTATTTCCTGGATTTGTGATAATATTATGCCAGACCAGTGTGAGGCACCATTTCTGGCTGCATCCAGCTTCTGCAGAAGTCAAGGAAAGTCAAGGTTTATGTGAACTTTAATGAGAGGTGGGCAGGACATGGCAGGGGGCTTGGAATTAGATGATCTTAAGGTTCTTTCCAACCCTAACTATTCTGTGATTCTATTACTGTGAGGGTGGTGAGGCACTGGAATGGGTTGCCCGAAGAAGCTGTGAATGCTCCATCCCTGGTGGTGTTCAAGGCCAGGTTGGATGGAGTCTTAGGTGGTCTGGTTTAGTGTGAGGTGTCCCTGCCCATGGCAGGGGATTGGAACTAGATGATCATAACGTCTTTTCCAGCCCTAACGATTCTGTGATTCTATGACATGCACTTTAACAACTCTAAGCTTAAGTTAAACTTCGTAATAAAAGGAAGTTAGGTAACATGCTGTGGTGTACCCTTTTCTAGATCTAGGAGGAGAGGGAAGGTGATTTTATTTTAAAGCAGAAAACATCTCAGTGTTGTGTTACTGGCTGTTGCAGACATGAAAAGAAATGGGTTGATTAATAATGAATTATGCTGCATGCAGCAGAATACAGTTAACTCTGATTTCTATTACAATATTTAAGAAAAGTGAGCGATTATTAATGGAGTTGATTTGGGCTGTTGATTGTGTGGTAGTTTTTTACCTCTTTTCATGAGTTCCAGATTAAATTGTTTCTTTATTGAACTTCCCTTAGTGTGAACCATGCTGATCTTTTGTTAGATTTGCCTGTAAACTAGGTGGTAAACATAATACCAAAGTCAGACATGATAATGTCAGTCCTCTTCAGCAGATGTGATACTAGAAAGCAGAGCTTGGGTGCTCACATGGACATACTTTATATGTTCCTCTGAAGATTTAAGAGTGCAAGTATTTCATCCATTCTCAACTGAATCTGTGGCTGAAGAGCTGTAGTAAGCACTACTGTGTTTGAGGGGTCATCATCTGCCTCAAAAATGAGAGATTTTATAGCAGGTTGCAATTTTTTTTTCTTTTTTACTTTTTAAAGTGTAAATAGATGGGTCTTTTTGTTTCAAAATAGTGATGATGATGGTGGTAGTATGTAGTTTCTTAATTGCAGTCAAAAGAACATAAAGTAGAAATTCTCTGATTGCAGCAGGTAATTCATAAACCATGGAAAGAGAGAGACACCTTCAGGGAAAGATTTATCCCATGTGTCTCAGATTCCCTATCTTTAGGGCAGTCTGAACAATCTTTCAGAAGAGCACTTCTCACAGTACTGGCCAAGGAAGCGCTTATGACTAATTTACTTTACATGCAGCTGAAGTTTAGTAAGATGACTCCCAGTCTGTCACTGAAGAAGTCCTCGCAGTATTTGAAAATAAAAAATATATTTATGGAAATGATCATGCTCTTTCATGATGATTCAGAATAAATGTGATACTGTTCAAATACATTCTTGTAGAATATACTGTGTAAATCTGCTAGCTTCAGGAAATCACCATTTTATATGCCATACATATTAATACTCATGGTAACTTTTTGGAGTGCAGTGAAAAGCATTTTCAGAGCAGTTTAGGGCACTGATCCAGCTCATCCGAGTCTGTTGGGTGCAGTTACATGAATATGGCTCTTCTTGCAGCCTGTAGCTATTACATGCGCAAATTATAATTGGTCACATGGTCTTCAGGAATTTAGCAGGAAATAAAAGTGTGATTATATTAATATGAGTTCAGATATCCATATCTAAGCAATTCAGCTTTTTATTCTGTTTTAAAATCATTTTTACTATCCGCTTTTTTATTTTGTAATTATTTTTTTCTGTTTTGCTAAGAGAAGAAGCCCATTTTTAAATAGCCAAATAATGATGGGAAATATGAAGGCTCAGAGTATAGTCCTGCTAATAAAGAAGAGTCTGAGTTTTAAATCTTAAGCTGAAATAAAACATTGTCTCTAAGTGCAATGAGAAGATCTTGACCAATAGCAGCCTCTATGCTTTCTGCTGGATATGTCCTCAGTGCTGGTGACTTTAAGGCCCAGCATGCAACATAATCTCTGTCAAATGAGATGAAGGCCATTCTGATTTTTATGTAGACACAACAGAGTTGTGTCCTTATGCTGCAATATTTGTGCTTCTACCATACCTCATGTTCCAAGGTGTGTCTCACACAGGAAAACAGCCCTGTACAGTTACCATGACCCGCAAACTGATTAAACAGCAAATGTAATTTAAAAATTTTGGAACTAATGCTTTTACCTCCTCATAGGTTTGAATTTTTTTGGTTGTCCTTTTGATTGCTTGTCCTTCAGTTATTTAACAGAGAGGAATGCATAATTCATGCAGAAAATGCCTAAAACACATTTTAGAAAAGAAACATAGATAGGCAATCCTCCTCCATCTCTTTGTATCCCTGTTTCTCCTGGGCTCTGTGCATGCTGTTTGATTTTTTTCCTAGTGATCTTTGGCAGAGGAAGAGTGCTCTCAAAGGGAGAAATTTACGTGTCAATTAGTTTGCAGTCCATAAGACCTGTCTGGCTTGCCTTCTCAGTTAAAACTAACAGTTCTGTCACAGTTTTCCCATATTTGTTTTGCTTACAAATGTAGGCAGAATTTATGAGCATTGAACCAGAGGCATGTGCAAAGAAACTGGACAGGGTATGACTTACCTAAGCTGGAGAAAAATTACCCCATAAGGTTTCTTCTCCCACAGCATCCCTCTGATATGACAGTTCTGAAAATTGGTGACATGCTTGTTCAGTGCTCAGTCCCCTTTACCTAGCTGAATTTTTTCCCTTCATGTTCCTAAGGAGATTGTGATGATATTGTTTGCCCCATCTCATTTGACTGATGAGAGAAACGAATTAGGTTATTTCTAATGCACCTCCCCTCTTGTTTTTAATTTCTTTCCTCCTCAGAGGGAAAGCTGTATTCTGCCACAGTGACCGACTTCCTTGCAATAGATGCAGTCATATACCGGAGCCTTGGAGACAGCCCAACTCTGCGGACAGTTAAGCATGACTCAAAGTGGTTGAAAGGTAGATAAACAAACAAAACAAAACAAGCAGCATCTCTGATGAGTCTTGTATTCCTGACAGACCTCTCTGTTATTTAATTTCACCACCGCTTCCTGTTTATCTCTCTCCTTCTTCTCCTGACCCCAAGTTACTGCACCTGGCAGAAACTGTGAGCATGGTAGATCACAATATATATTCCAGCATCTTTCCAAGCTGAAATCCATCAGCTTACAGCTGTTGGATGTAAAGGTTGGAACTTGCAGACCTAGGTGTGCTTGAACTGTGTTAGAAAATATTCTTGCC
Source organism: Pezoporus flaviventris (assembly GCF_033815535.1). Classification (NCBI taxonomy): domain Eukaryota; kingdom Metazoa; phylum Chordata; class Aves; order Psittaciformes; family Psittacidae; genus Pezoporus; species Pezoporus flaviventris. The sequence goes on from NW_026892598.1 coordinate 3,934,740, forward strand.
CCCCAGGAGTGTGTTAGGTAACAGTCAAGGCTTCATGAAGGATAGAGGGTTTGTCCTGTAACATTAAGATTCATCAATGAAAATAAAATTATGTGAATATTGCACAAAGCCTTTCTTTTAGGTTCTTAGGGACTGTACAGCTGCCATTGAATTAGGCAATTTCTGTGCTCTAAATGCCCTCGTTAAGAGCAGTGCTGTTTAGCTTCATGTAGGCATTACAAATAGTTAGCATTTGGAATGATTTTAACAGTGAGCAAAGCCATAGTTTGAAGTCTTTTTCTGAGTGCAGAAATGTTTTGCCAGGTCTTGACTTAGTCCCACTTTGCTTGCTACTACGGTCATGTGTGGGCAAAAGCAGTTACATGTTTGGTTTTCCCTCCACACACAGCCATGAAGAGCACTGCTTGGACCCCTCAGGCATACCGCTACATGTATTGCCTCTTTACCTTTCCTCATACTTTCAAGCAGGGCAGACGTATTAGTGGCAAACACTTTAACTACCTTGCACTGATGTTGGCACAGACTTCTCCCCAGCTGTCCTCTCCCCAGACGGTGATTCTTCTGCAGTGGTGATGTTGCTAGTTCTGAAATCTGAGCAAGCTTCAGCAAGCATTTCACCTTTGGGTGTTTAGTGTGAATGTATTCGGCTTCTCTTTGCATGCTATATGCTGTACGCGGTGCCTAAATAGGATGTCTCATTTTTTTTCCTAGAACCATACTTTGTCCAGGCAGTGGACTATGGCAATTACATTTACTTCTTCTTCCGAGAAATAGCAGTGGAGTACAACAGCATGGGAAAGGTAAGGGCAAAAATATTGCCTTGAATGACTTTGTCAGATTCAGGAGGAACAAAACATATGCTATTCTTGGACCAATGCCGTTAGGAGCGACCTTGAAATGAGAACCATAAATCATGATGACAAGGTCATCATTTTGAGAAGATTCCTATCGCTAAAGCCAAAAGGTTGGTTGGAGTGAAACGTTCTGCCTTGAAAAGAAACAGGGTGGTTTCTTACAGTGATGGTGTATACCTGAGCCTCTTTTCTAAAATCATAAAAAGAACAAGGCAAATGTAGGTAGTTCAGATTAGTAGGAAATTGTTGAAAACAAACTCCAAAACAGGGAGATATTATTCTTTAAGAAATCTGACTTGGAGTGCTGAAAAAACAGGGGCAGGCATTCTGTGCTCTGCCATTCTGCAAAGAATAATTAAACACTTTCTGCATTTTTGCTAATTTCATAATATCTTTCTGACTAAGTAGTCAGAAGAGCTGACCAAGGTCAGAAAGGTGGAAGGTAGGAATAAAAGCCCAGCGAGATCTGCATAGGTTTTAAGTGCTGAAAACACAAGAGTCAGAACAGGCAGCATGGGTTGCAGGGATTGTGAATATAAAATGTGCTTTTGTTTGGGGAAATAGAAAGCTAAGCAGTTGGTATGGAAATGAGTTTTATGTGGGTTGAGGACAGATCTCCTGAAGGATTTATGGCTGTATAGTAAATGCTACAGCCTTATCTTTTATAGCACACTGTTCCAAAGCTTAATTTTTCTCTGTTTCTTATTTGTTACAGATTATGGAAACGTGGGATTAAATTAAGCACCTTGTTGTAAAAGCAGAATTCCAACAAAATCTTTAGTTCAAACAAGCATTTAATTTTCTCCATTATTTTTGCTCTACTCCTTCTAGGTAGTTTTCCCAAGGGTGGCTCAGGTTTGCAAAAATGACATGGGAGGATCTCAGAGAGTGCTGGAAAAACAGTGGACTTCCTTTCTCAAGGCTCGTTTGAACTGCTCAGTTCCTGGCGATTCACACTTTTACTTTAACATACTCCAGGCAGTTACAGATGTTATCCATTTCAATGGTCGGGATGTTGTTTTAGCAACCTTCTCCACTCCGTATAATAGGTAATAAGGACAATAACCTTTTACCTTCTACTTCCTTCATGTTTTGCTTTTCACTGCAGTTTCTTTTTACTTTATGAGGGTACCAAAAGTGATTGCTCGCACAATGTAGTTATTATTTACCACGTTCATACCAGTAGTTCATGTTTCATTTTAAGATACCCTTGTATTGCTTACTGCATTTTATATCTGATAACTTAGAGCAGCTTTCAGCCATTTACTATCTGGACATGTTCCTTGGTCATACTTTCTTATACGTGGGACTAATTCAGACCAGCCACCAAGAAGTTTAGCAGAATGTTATTCCGAAGAGAAAATATGATTATTGTTTTTCTCACAAAGAGAGGACTAGGCCTGTGCTGTTTACATCTAAGCCACATTAGTACTCGTTCCCTTTATTTCATGTATCCCTACAGGTTCTTACATTTTCTCCTGGGAGAGCCAAGAACCTAAACCGTCCTGCTGGCTGGGGCAGAGGGTCCTGAGAACATACGAATTTCATTGTTCATGTGGTTTTCCAAAGCATCAGTTCATCTGCAAAGAATTTATTACCACTGCACATTATAACATGTTTCTCCAGAAGTTATTAGGAAAGTAACTGGATCTAATTATCAAGGTCCCCCAGAGAAGTTAAAAAAATAGTAGCACTCTAATTAAAAAATATATTGCTGTTTCACAGAGTAATGTTTGAGCTGAAAGGAGAACCTTATTGCTGAAATTCATCTGGTTTTGCTGTACACTCACCATGTCTTTTCAAGCCTGACCTCAGTGAGGTCATGCAGTGAACTGACTTCATGTGAGAGTAAGCCCAGGCCTGTAATGCATAATTGCTGCTTTTGACATCAAAACGCGAGGAACTGCAGTGGAATGATTATGACACCAATAGGGAATAAGAATTAAATTAGGATGATCTCTTTTTATGCAAACTAGCTTAATAAAAAGAAGTGAACGAACAGAGATTCAGCATCAGAAAATAGATTGTATCTTAACATTATCTCAAAACTGAGATTGTCTTCCCATTCTTATAGTATTTCCTGTGGTGTGTCATGAATAATAGTTTTCCCCACATTTAATATCTAAGTACTTGGTGTTAAAATCAAGCTACTATTTTATAGGCTCCATTTTTTGTCAGATATTGAAGATGACAGAAAGGTGCATAGGTTTGGAGGCACCTCATTAACAAACCTGCCTCTCACATGGACAGATCTCTTTCCTTCCTCCCCTACTGAGAAAAAGCTACAACAAATATCTTTGATCATTGGAACAAAGTTTTCTCTTTGGGTGAGCTGAAAGAGGTTCCCTGGTCTAATCTAAACTCACTCAGGACAGGAGCTGGTGACAGGTTGGGCGATGCCTTAGCCGTGAGCCACAGTACTCCATCCTTTTGGCATTATCACACTGTGGACCTGCAAAATGCCATCCTCAAGAGTGAAAGTTGTTGCAGTCTTCTCTGTGTAGTTAAGGGTTGAGCACAATGACTCCGTGTAGTCACTGTGTAGTTATGGGTTGAGCACAGTTCTCAGAGCTTTTAGTTCTTTACAGCACTCCTCAAGACTTTAGGGTTTTTTTTTCTTTAGGGCTTAATTCAACAAAGTGCAAAATCTTCTAGCTGGAGTGGGTCTTTTAGCTCGAGGTGTCTTTTAGGGTGAGGTCCTATGTGTGGCCAAATAGACCCTTCACCAACTCTTACATCAACATACGTGTGGCTGCCTCTGTTTAAAACTCCTCCTGTGTAGTATCAGATTAATACAGAGCTTTGAATCTCCCTTCCATAAAAAAACACAATCTGGGGAGATCGAAGTAAGACTAATACTGTCTCCCTGCTTCTTGTTTTCTTCAGTAATAATCATTTCAAAATGTTTTAATATTTAAACAGTTACTATCAATGTGTATACCTTTATGAATTTAATTTTATTCTCTGCAACAGTATTATAGTTCCTGCAATTTTTCTTTGGTGTATATATAACCTAGTAGCTAAAAGCAAGATTGAAAGCCTCAGCCAGCTGGGTTGATGCTATTTACCTGATAAAATCAAGCAGTGGAAGTCGGACATAAACATAGTAGTTCGTGTTAAAAAAATGAAAGGTGGGTAAATGAATAGTTCATGCTTCCAAGTAACTGACCATGGAAAACCCCTGAGCCTTTTAGAGAGTATGTAGGTAAGGATATCATTAGGTTTAGGGATTTGCATGCATATAATCAAAAAGCTGAAATTTACAACTTTATGATCTAAAAATAAAATGGAATTTGCTTCTATAAGCTCTTTACACCTCATTGAGTTAAGCAAATTCTTGAGCATAATTCACTCCTTTCTTCTGGGAAAACTTGGAGATCAGGCTGTGGGAGGATGGAGTAATAACACGTAAATGCCAGGTCAGTGGTACATTCCAGCATTCTCCCAGTTTGATCAGCACCAACTTCTGAGCTTTCTGCAGTGAAGCCATGACAGGGACTGTGAGAATTAATGCCAAGAGATGTTGCAACTTACAAGAACTTGAATTTTCACATAATGGGCTCTGAATGAGACTGGCTATTACTCCTTATGCATTGTCAGTGGTACCCAGAGTCTCACACATTCTTTCATTTCTTCAGGATTATTACAATTGCTTCTTACTGTAGAGGCTTTGCAACATACTGTTCTAGAAGGAGCTCTCTGATAACTGGTATATTTCAGGTTTTTCCATGGGGCTGGCTTTTCCTGTCAATGCTCAGAGGTTACAGAGTTCAGGATTAAGTAGCCTCTGACAGGAAGTCTTCTATATAGCATTTTTTCAGTCAAGATCTAATGCGTAACTGCAGAATCAGTAACAATTTATGGGAAATGTCACTTTGCAGCATCCCTGGCTCTGCAGTCTGTGCCTATGACATGCTTGACATTGCCAATGTATTTACTGGAAGATTCAAAGAACAAAAGTCTCCAGACTCAACATGGACACCAGTTCCTGATGAACGAGTGCCCAAGCCCAGGTATGTTTCGTGTATAGTGATGTTCTTCTGTTCCTGCACAGAAAACAGAGGGGTTTGATAATTTGAACAGCCTTGTAAGGTGCATATACAGTTGAAAATATATGTTGTAACAGTGAATTAGAAGTTGAGTTGCATTTGAATGTAAGGTATTTGAGTGAGAATTTTTCCACTTTAGCAAGATTTGTGTAACATAAATCAAACCAACATCAGATCCACTTGGTCAGAATAATCTATCACATAAGAGTGGTGTGCATTACACACCTGTTGCAAATTGGTTCAGTAATGGATATCTTATTACAAGGCCTGCACCAGTTCTGTGGATTGCTGTTCTGCAGCTAACATGCAATTAATGTGCCACAGAGGAAGCATCATGGGGACAAAAAACCAGCATTCCATCAAAATGGAGATTCAGTTTACCTCATTCCTCCTATGAGTTGTTTTCACTGCTTCCACTTCCATCCTTTTTGCATGTGGCTCCTCTATTACACCCTCTTCGTATTTCCTACAAGCGCTCGTTTTGTACAGGTTGCTGTTGACAGCCCCTTGTTAACTCATTTACACCAATGGCACTTTGCCCTGAGAACATGATATGAATGTAGGTGAAGCAAATTAATTTATCTATCTCAGTTGAGCTCTACCACTTTAATGTATGTTTTACATTGCTTGGGGTATCCTAAATAACTTCAGAAGAAAATATTGCGTGAAACTTTTTAGTGGCAACTGAGTCTCTGCCTAAATCCAGATTTGACCCATCATGTTTTAGAGTTGCTGAGTACAGTATTCCTATGCTGTCTTTATTTTGAAGTTGTCACTCAAAAGAAGAGCCTGAAGATGACTGGAAAATCTGGTAACTTCTGTGTCTTTTTCCAGTCCCAGCCTTAGTAAGGCACCTGCTAGCACTGCTGCTGGATTTTCTTCTCCTTTTTGCAGTGTTTCAACAATTCATTGACACAATGGACTACCTTGGTAGTGCAGGGCTGCCTGAGGGCTCTAGGGTCTTTTGTTTGGGCCTTACTCAGAAAATACTGGCAGGAAAGGGGGAAAGGAGAGAGAAATCTTCTCTTCTGATGGGAAGGAAGAAGGGAGCGCTGCATCAGAAGTTTGTGGAATAAGCCAATAACAAGCTAACAGTTATGATGAAGACAGGAAAATACAGCTCCTTCTTAGCCACTAGTGAAGTGGTGAACACTGTTTCATGTAACATTTGGCCATTAATCTGCTTAGTAGAAATAATCATTACTTATAACTCATATTGAAATGCATGAGAGCCAAAAGACACCTTTGAAATAATATGTTTTATTTGGGTATCTTTGTATGGTGCAGAAACATTAGTGCTCCTATTGATCCTAACGTTTCTAAGAACCACATTGAGCCTTTCAGGGGCCTCTCTTCCCTTTTTTGGCTGAGATGCACAGCAGGGTTTACTTGGTTTTATGTTTATTCGATTAAATCAGTTTTGAGATTAAAAAGAAGAATTAATCCTATCATGTGATTAGCATTTAGGAGGAAATAGGCCTCCAGATTAGGTATACATAAATGATAGGGACCATGGTGCCAAAAGGGGTAGGCTGCTCCCTAGAGTTCTCTGAGAATGTCACCTTATGAATCAGTGCCCTGGCAAGGACTGCTGATGCCTTTGGTTTCTCCTTCTCTGCCTCTATTGCTAATTCTATATGCAGTTACAAAACAACCAAAATATTTTGGATACAAAAAGAAATAACACAGAGTCTCTACATGTAGTGCTTATTGTGCAGCTGTGTGGGACCAGACCCACTGACCCAGCTAATCTCCTCTAGTCCTATGCTACCTTCCTACATAACATTTAGATTCCTAAGGTTTGAATATTTATCTAAATCTAAGCGACAGATATGACAGAACCACTCTATATTTTGTTCAAGTTGGCATAATTCCACTCAGGATGGTGGCTCTACCCACATCAAATCAGATGAAAATTGGGCACTGCAGCATACTTATGAGTGGGTAGTCCATCTTTTATCTTCCCATCTCAGAGTGGCTCAAAGGCTTGAAGAATCATAATGCTCTATGAAATGGGAGCAAATAGACCTTTTGTTGGCGAAAATAACCCACAAAATATTAATAATAGGTGAATCATTTTGCTTCTTCCTGTGTAGAGATGACCTCTCCAGAAAGAAAGGTTAATGTACCTGTGAAGAGCAGGGTGGATTTTAGGAAATAGGGTGAGTGGGTTTGCATTTAAGTTTTAGTGAAAGCCTCAATGTTTTACTGTATTTGAATTGTCTCATCCAAATTGAAAGAAGGGTAAAACCTATGTTTAGGTGTTTGCTTGCTGGGTTGTCTTCTCCGATAGTCCACTTTCTACCTGACAGGACTGAAAGCAACTTTCTTTCACAGATGCTGAAAAGATCAACTTCCTTCTGTATGTTAGGGACTACCTTTATTCCAGGAAAGAGCAGTCCACTAGGATATTTACAGATCAGAAAGCCCCTTGCGCCTTGCCCCATCAAGCCATGCACACATGCAGTGATTATGTTCCATGTCAGTGGATGAAGTACAAACTGTGCATGTCACACTCCTGCTAAAGAAATTTGTCTTTGTGCTTCTAGGTGACATGTTAAGTCCTTTTGAGTGGAGGATATAGCAGGATTTTAGGCCTTCCCTGAGGGGCTGAACAAGTACACCAAACTTTTCAATCCCCCATTTAAATCCTTGTAATGCATGTCAGATTTCACTGAGGGCCTCATTACAAAAGGAGATTTGAACTAGGCATCAAGTAAGTGTTCTGGCTTTACCCTCTTGTTTTATTTAGGCCTGGTTGCTGTGCTGGCTCTGTGTCCTTAGAAAAATACGTAACCTCTAACGAGTTCCCGGATGATACTCTGAACTTCATCAAAACACATCCTCTGATGGATGAGGCTGTACCTTCCATTGTCAATCGACCCTGGTTCCTGAGAACAATGGTCAGGTACGTACCTCTTGTGCTCATTGTAGCTGTCAAGTTGTGCTGATAGTCTTGCTCAGAATAATCCTAAACTCTCTAAACATCCTTGGTGTGCTGGGCATGAATCCAAGTAGGAACAATGGCAGCACTGAGCAGATGCTGCAGAATTCCCTGAGCAGCTTTCAAGATAGATAGGAAAAAACCTCAGTCCTTTCCAGCCACGCTGTGCTGAAACCGGATGTTGGAGGAAATGCTGTGAGGGGAAGGTTGACCCCTCCTCTTGGCTTATGGGTCAAGTGTTTGGGGCATCTCGGTAGAAAACTTTGGGCAAGGATCAGCAGAGAGCCCAGGGATATGTACACAGGATGCAAATATGTCTACCAGGATATGTTCACAGGATATGAAGATGTCTGTCGGGTTATGTGCTGGTATGTTTTAATGTTTACAGAAGTGTACAGGCAGAAGTAATCACATAATCTGTATCCTTTCTATGGCAACAAGAGAAAAATAATAATGAAAGGATTTGAACAAAGACTCATGAATCAGCAAGCCTCAAGTACACCTTCCCCTTCCTATCAAATACATTCCCACTCTCTGCTGGGGTCACTATACTACTTATCTACCCTTCAGTTGTGAACAGAATAGAATGACTAACTTTTGCCATTTTTCCTCACTCCCTCTGAACAAGGGTAGAGTTTTATGCCAGGTACTGTTTAGCTTTGGAAGGGTGTGACTTAGTTCTAGTAATGTACCTTCTGTCAGGTTTTTATGTCAGGTTCTATACCTCTAACCAAAGGTGAGAGCAGCAAGTTCTACGAAATATTTTCCTTTGATCACCAGTACCCAATAACTGGTACCAAATCACCACTACTCGGTTTTAACAAATTGTGTCATCCCAAGATTCAGTATCATCTCAGCACCCAACTCACTTACTGGCAGTTGTGTGGTTATTTTTAGTGAGGAAAAAGGCATTTTAGCTTTTCACTATTGCAATGGCGCAGCTTTTCCTGCCAAGAAAGTTGGATGTAGATCAGTTATCATTATTGCTGCTTTTAATGTGACAGAGCTTGAAATTAAAATATAAAATTCACTGTGCTAATTTTATTTCCCTGCCTGAAGAACTCACCAGGCCAGTGCTTTGCTTTTGATTGGGGTAATTCCTAAATGGCCCCATTCAGCTTTCTGCAAACACTTCTGCTGGCTGTTGGACACGTGGACTTGCAGGCAAACGCACAAAAATTCCTCACCATTTGGTACCCAAACTGGTGCTGTCTGTGTTGACTTACAGGGTTATTCAGCTAGGAAGAGTGCTTAAATACGTTACATGGTTGCTAGAAAGCTACTGCGCAGTTCTCTGAAATGGAAAATGTAATAAAATAAATGGCAGTCTAATCCCAAGTGATGCAAAATGCTGTGTTGCTATTCTAGATACCGCCTGACCAAAATTGCTGTGGACTCTGCTGCTGGGCCATATCAGAACTACACTGTGGTTTTCTTGGGATCAGAGAAGGGAATCATCCTGAAGTTTTTGGCACGGACAGGAAACAGTGGTTTCCTGAATGACAGCCTTTTCCTGGAGGAGATGAACATTTACAATCCTGAAAAGTGTGTATCTGACTTTTTGTACTTGTGTATGGGTGACTTTGAACTTCCAATTTCTCAGAGTAGATTGTCCCATGAAAAGGGAAGTAGTTAGAGAAGCCAAGTTTTTTTGAGTAATTTTAAATTGTTTGAGAAGGGGATGTCTGCTTATCAGTCTCTACATTGCAACAAGATTTTTTTTTCCAGTACGTGTAGAAAATAGCCCATCCTATGCAGCCGTTGCTGGATAATTAAAAGTGAATTCTGCAAAGGAAGATTAATTTTCTAATCCTGTAAAAAATACCTGATTCCTCTCCAAATAACTCAACAACCGGCAAGCTGCTCTCCAAGGGAAATTTCCTGCATTTCAACCTTCCTCAAATATGCCTAAAGGGCTTTGAAGTGAGCCATAATCATGTAGAAATTTCAGCTACTTTGAGTACTGGAGAAGAATAAACACAAAAATATGAAGGGCCCTTCAGAAAGCTTGTCTGATGTGCCGTCTTTCTCCACTTCTTATTCCCCTGTCAGTATTTTTAATACTGACTTTTATGGTATCAGTGGCTCTAGTGGCTATATTGTGTGGTCTTTGCCGTATTCAATTCTGCCATTCTTGGGTTGTTTTGGGGGAGCTTTTGGGGTTGATTTGTTTTATTCTTTAGCTTGAGGAATCATTAAGTTTTCATCTGGCTTCCCAGCAGAACCCATTTGAAACTTGTTTTTGTATCAGGTGCAGCTACGACGGTGTGGAGGACAAGCGGATTGTGGGCATGCAGCTTGACAAGCCCAGCAGTGCCCTGTATGTCGCCTTCTCCACCTGTGTCATCAAGGTTCCCCTGGGACGTTGCGAGCGTCATGGCAAATGCAAAAAGTACGTGTTTTCAGGTGGCTGTCAGAACATGTTTTCTTGCCACTGCAGGCATGGGGAAGGCGGGAGCAATCGTGAATGCCACCTTGTGCTTTTCTTTCTCAAGGGCCTGCATAGCATCCAGGGACCCATATTGCGGGTGGATGAAGGAGAGCGGAGTGTGCACACAGCTGGTCCTTGGCTCCAAGTGAGTAAGGGCTCTGGCTGGACGGGACGTGAAGGTCTGGCAGTGGCGCCGGGCAGTCTTGGGCAGAGCTATGTGAAACATGGAGCTCTTAGGAAAGGAAAAATGTGGGAAGTATTTGTTTCTACCTTATTTGCATTCAACCCTGAAATGTCTTACAAAGTTTTCTGATGTGAACTCTCAGCTGATTGGTAACTGCTAAAGGAGGAGGAGGAAGAAAATGAAAGAGCTGTACTAAGGTCGTGTGTTATTGAAAGGAGGGAACTGGATGGGTATATCTGGACCAGCCCACACTGGAGCCATCACAGCTGATTAAAGAGGCAGTAGAATCCAAATTAAATTACTGAAGCAATTTGTCCATTGAAAACAAAACCAGTCCTTCTAATTTACTGTGCATTACTAAGAGGAATCAGAGCACAATAAGAGCTTAAAGCAGATTCAGAGAAGTGCTGGATCTCCCCTTCCTTAACCATGGAATTTAATTATCTTACAATAATGAAAGTCTGTGAAGGTTTGTTTAAATGTGGTTACTAAAGCCTTCTTGCAGGGAGCTGATCCCCTTCAGAGATATCATTTCTTGGCCACATCTGACACACCTCATGCTTGCCCACTCTAAGGTACAGCTATACTTCCTCAGGGTAGCGGTGCAAATGTAGCACAACACCACACAACCTCGACAGACCCACTGCTCCCCCCACTTAACCCTGCTCCTTCAATATGTAATGGATGAGTTACTATTCCTGTGCTTGTGTCTTGCTCTTAATTTCCTAATTCAACTTAAATGGTTTTGTCCATTGGGCATGCTACAGCTGTATTTTTTTTTTATATGCTTTACTGTGAGCGTGTGGACTGTTCCTGACTGGACATTTGGTAGAATAATGTTAAAATTGACCTGTGTCCATACCAGGTTTTCTCAGTATTCCCAAAATGCTTGAGTCTTTTTGCACTTTGATAGCATGTTGTAGGGAATTTACATACCTTACTATAAAAGCAGCTTCCATGTTTATCAATAGATCCATAGAGACAGAGGCAGCGCAATTTGCAGTGGTGCATTCCAGAGGTGAGCAAGGCAGGTCGCTCTCCATCCAGTGCATAACATTTAGGAAGGGGATCCAGCTCAGCAGAGAAGATGTCTAGGGAACTTGTAAACTAGCCAACAGTTGGCAGAGATGTTAGGTGCCCTCCTGAAGTAGGTGACACTTGAGCAGGAATTTTAAGAATACGGAGTTGGGAATGAGGTGTCTGCAAGGATGATTATGCCTCAAGGGCAGGATCCTAACTAATGCAGACAAGGGCTTGTTTTGGACGTTTTCCAAGGCTCTTGTCACTCATCTTTAATTGTACAGGAAGTTGAAAGAACAGCTTGACTAGTTACCCAAAATCACAGGCAGAGGTTAGCAGTGTAAATTGGGTATGCCAGCTAGAATAGCCTGTGAGTGTTTTTTCAGAAAAGACCCTTGAGTTCAGTGGAATGCCATCAGTGGACTGGTACTTACGCCTTGCATCCTCATCCAGCGCAGTACCTAAGTGACTGTTCAAACACAGGTCGTCTTTCCCCAGGGCACTACCTACCCAATGGGTGACCTTCCTTCTCACATCAAGTATTAGTGCACCTTGTCTACTATATGGACAAGTGAAGGTAGTATCATAATTGCTCCTGATAGTATAATTTATGATAGAGTTAAGAGTTTAAAAGGTTTGAATCTGTTCACCTTCTTTGACAACAAGGCATACAGTGGATTTTTAAAAAGTAATAATGTAAAGAAGAAGCATTATCAGAAGCCAAGAAATCATTAAGCAATGATAAATAGCTCTGTGTAGCAATTTTTCAGCCTTTTTGTGAAGGTTCCAAAGGAATGGCCAGTTTTATGGCAGGGCTTTATTTCAGTTGAACATTTGATAATTTCTTTCTGGTCATGCCTACGATTGTTGTTATTCATACTGTTTTGTATTTTCCTATTATTTAGACTGGCATTTGAACAGGACATAGAACATGGCAATACAGATGGACTGGGTGACTGCCAAAGTAAGCAAATCTTCTACCCTCTATTTACCATGTGTCACAGAGTTCTTCTGAATGCCTCAAATCACCATTACCTGTTGGACGTTCTTTGGTAGCAATATGTAAGCCACAACAGGGACAGCAATGACAGCTAATGGTACAGGTTCAGAAGAGGAATGGTTGTTTAAATGTTTATAAGGAAAATTGCTCAGTTGGTGTGATTTATGCAAACACCAGACTTCAAAGCAGTTAGTTGTGAGAAAACCTCAGTTCTAGAGGATATTGATTGTAGCAATGACATAATGAATTGGATGTTCATTGTCTTTGTTACCCATCATAGTTGGGTTGTTTATGTAGCTGCACAAGAAGCGGCTTGGTTTCTTCATGTAGAATGTGACTTTTACTACATTCCCATGAAGGACAGGGAGAGCCTGAAATATATCTTCAGCTTTGGATCCAGATCAAGAAGTGGCAGCTACTTACTTTGTGAACCTTAGTGGATTTTACATACAGGCTGGACAACATAGCAGTATTAAGAGCCAGTCAGTACTGACCCTGCCTAAGAAATATTAATGGTAAACCTTAGGTACTGACAGCTTGAGTTGGAACCTTAAACACAGTCTTTAACCATTTACATTTTTCACTGAGGTGCTTAAAAGTGTACAGATTGCACTGCATGCAAAGAAACCTTACATGCTAGTTTCTCAACCTTCAGGAATACCAACGTCTATGTTCAGGGCAGCTCTTGTTCCGAATGTTCTTGCCAAGTGTAATTCTGAGCCCTGAATATTGTTTATAAACCTTACAAAATCAAGAATTCTTTTCAGTGCAGTTTGCACTGATGCCTGTACATGCAATAAAACTGCTGAAGGTGAGGAAGTAATGTACAGTGAGAGAGTCATTACTTTTTGGAATACAGAACAAAATAATGAAGGGCTAGAATGTGCCTTGGGATACAGTGCTGGCCAGCTGCTCTGGAGAAAGAGCCTTCTCATGCCTTGTGCATCCTTGTTCAAGAGCCACTTACTACTGTGGTCACTGTGCTTGGGGGAGTACAAGGATTCAGCCTCTGCATGCCCTCCCTTCTTCTCAGCTACGCATTCCTCTGCCCTAAGACAGGGTTATGTAGGCTGTCTCAAAGTTTTTTGAAGGAGATGTACACATAGTCCCTCCTGTTCTCCCTGTTAGTGTTGTTAGCACCAAATCAGGTCAATTCCCAGTTGATGCAACTTTGCCCTTTCAGACTGTTCTGCTCTCCTTGGGCAAATAGGTTAGACAAAAGTGAAGGGTACCTAATATCAGTTAAATATAAAATAGAGGTAGCAAATTGTTCAGAAACAGCACATTTTGCTCATGGTGAAACGTCTGTTTCTGTGCAGAGAGATCAAAGCCTATACCCTGCTTAAATCCCTCTTTATCCCTGAATGATGCATTGAACCTTGACACTGCAAAGGCATTGATTTAATTCCCTGATAACCCAGCTGATCTTACTACTTCGTGTGGTCTTGGGTCATTTGAGTTTCGTCCTCACTGACTCCCACTGCTGGCTGCATCACTTGTATTGCCTCATGTTAGGTAAAGACTTGATCTTACAAAGAAAGCCATGGCAGGGAGGACATTGGCCTTCCTAGTTGGTTTCCCTTGCACAAGGCTGGCCATGAACACTTTCAGAGACAGACAATGTTTTCAGGTATATCTGAATATTAGTTTTGCCTGGGTCATTAGGGTACTAATCACATAAGTATCAGTTGTAGAATAGAAGATTGCTAGCAGCAAAAGAGTAAAAAATAAAAAAGAGAGAAAAATAATGATTTTTCCCCTGTTATTTGTCTTTCAGATTCCTTCGTAGCCCTGAATGGTAAGGAAGTTCTTAGTTTCATTATTTACTGACAGCAAATCCATTTTGGAGGAATCACTTTTTACTAAAATCTTAAGTATTTTCATATTTTTGTTTTGCTTAATGTTTCTTCCCAATTTATTTTGTTCATAGACATCTCAACAGCTTCACCTGATCATGAAATGTCTTACGACACAGTGTATGGTCAGTTTATGGGTGTTTTTAAAAATTCCTCCTGATCCTTGTCTTAGCTAGTAGCTTCTGTACTCAAATAGTCGTTGCCCTATAGTACTTGTTTTGTCTTGATGTGAGGGCCTGATTCACTAATCACAACTAGGATTGAGTCATACCTCTTGATTTTCAATCTGTCTTTTCTTGTCTTCCCTCAAAACTATCTCCCTTGAATTGAAGTAAGATTTGGCGTGTTTTAATGGGATATGAGCAGACATCAGGAGCATGCTTCATCTGAACGCACAGAGAAAGGAACACTTGGGTACAATGATGCATCCTACCTATTTACCAGGAAAAACAAGATAGCAACTTCCCACTCATGTTTTGTCATGAGGCTGGTGTCATGACTGCTGCAGCAGACAGTCAGAGATACCTCAGGGAAAGGGGCAGAACTGTCCCTGGGTTACAGAAAGATCTCTCAGAAGGAAAATTAACCTGTTAACCATGTGAGCTGAGACTGGGTTATGCCTTGACTTCTGCAGGGCCCTGCTAGGGTGAGTCATTTCTGTTACCCAAGCTCGCAGTATCTGATCTGTAAAAAAAAAAAAAAAAAAAAAAAAAAAAGGGGTTTCACATAGCAAATTAAATTACCTGAGCTGAAGAAGAGCATTTCTGCAGGACTAGAGTAGCAGTTTCCCATGAGGCAGCTGTTAATCTGTGCTCATAGTGCTTTCCACTACTTTGTTCTATATATTTGGAAGTGGATTACTCTAGTACTTGGAATACAGAATAAATGTCTTCATGAGGAATTATTGCAAAATAAATAATCACTTTAAATTCAAACCTAGACCTATATTGCAGTAATTTGTCTTCATATACATCCTGCACACAGAGAAGTACTCACAAGCTAAGAGGATATGTGGTATAGCTCCCAGTGAAGTCAACAGAGAATTGCCATGTGGAATGGGAGCTTGCTTGTGAAGTTGTTTGCAGGCTGCAAAAAACTAGTAGTTCACCAGCGGTAGGGCAGATCCACCATATGTTTGGCTCAATGTAGCAAGAGGTAGGTTAGCGTGCAGTTACTATGACCATTTAATAGAGACTTTCATCTTGTGCCTGCAAAACATGTAGGTACAAACCAGAACCAATGACAGCTCAGTACAGCAGAATATAAATGACTGGAGGCACAGTAATGCTGTTCAGCATTTTAAAAATAAAATCAAATTCGCCATATTCTTTATTACCAGGAAATGGAAAATGTGCAGGTGAAACTTGTTTGAAAGTATGATAATGAAAACCATTGAAGGAAATGTACGAGATCAAAGACAAGTTGAATAACGTGTGGAAGACTCATGGTTTCATCTGCATATACAGCTTGTACTTTCTTTCATTTGAAAATTGTATTTCCAATGCACAAAACAGTAATTAAAGAATAGTAATAATTAAATTTGTACTGCTGAATGTAAAGATAAAGAATATGGCCATTGCGTAGTGCTGATGTGCTACCAGAAATGTTCTAGATTTCCTGCTTCTAAGCACGTTTGTAGGCTGAACAGTTACATCTGTGGGGCTGGGGCTGTTGATCCCATCAGCTACCATATTAGTAGGGACTTTAGCAAAAGCTGATATTTTAATATGACCAGGAAACCTGAAAAGTTATTCAAGTGAGCAGCAGAGTGAAAAAAGCTGGGAGTACAAGTAAGAAGGGAGTCCATTTTACTGTCCAGGCAAGACAGACTCCAGGAATTAACCCAGCTCTTTGAGCAGGACCCTACTGGCAGATGCAGTGGAGAAATGCAGACCCAACATTAGCATTGGTTCCCACTTACGCCCTGTCTTTCACAGATGACTTCACTGACCCCTCTCAGGTACGTCCTGATAAAGTGGTCTTTAGACAAGTCAGCTCTTTAGACAAGTCAGCTCTTCCTTTTATGGGTTTAGTGAAAATACCCATTCTGATATTACTGCAGTTATTTTTTTCACCTACCACGGCAAAATATGAAAGGAAATGTGCTAGTCACCTCTATTGATCTTCCACATAAGGAGTGTATAAAATTACAGCATGAGGTAGTAAACCAGTCTCAGTAAACATGCTCATGTTTGGTAACTGTAGTGACTGCTCTGAATCTTTTTCTTGAGAAAATGAAAATTTTATCAGTGGTGCATTTTTATTGAGTACAGTTAAATGCATAAGCAAATTGTATTTCTTAATAGATTAAACTGCAGCATGCTGGGATATACCAGAATAGTAACAAGTGAATGCTCAGGGTGCTTTTGGACCCAGTAGACTAAATGTATCTAAAGGCATTTGAAACACCAGTTGCAAAAGACATCATAAGGCCTGATTCCCTTGATTTACTCCACTGTAAATCAATTCACTTCAACAGGCTTACTCCCCATCTGTGGCACTATGAATGAAAGGAGAACCAAGCCCTTAATCTTTGTATTCTTGTCATCAGCCTCCTCCTGAATTTGGCAGGTGGGCTCCCTTTTCTGGGGCAGTCTCATGTGATGGGTTGTAAACAAGTAAAGTCCACACAGGTGACTGCTCAAGTGCATCCCTTTTGAAACCCAAGGAGAAGATAGCAGGCTGAAGGTCTGGCTGAAGAACATCAGAGAGAAATGATGCAAGAACCACATATTTAAACAAGGAGATTAGGCTAGATTCTTCTGCAAAATTTCAAGCAGCTTCAATTACCTTTGGAAACATCAATCCTTAGTGAATTGGGCCCTTATTTTACCCCCTAGACATAGTTCTTTCTCCCTCTGTAGTATTGATTTAGCCTTTCCTTCTAATTGTCAGCTATAGCTGTTAATAGGATAGTGTGCAGACATCTTAACCTCTGAGATCCTAATGACTTGCACATATTAGAGCAACTATCAAATATGTATTGAATACCTGTCTTTGTTTTAAACCTGAAAAAAACCTGCTTATATTTTACAAGTACACTTCAGAATGAGCTATAGTTACAAAGTGCAGCCCTTCTGAATCATTATCCATGCCTGTAGACACTAAATGCTTTTCCTCTCCTTCTGTTACTTGAAAAGTTTTTCCAAATAATGGAAGCACGTAAGCCAGTTGGGCTTTTTTTTTTTTTTTAAGAGTGTATGTTTTGATTTTTACATGTTTGCTTTAAACATGTAAGTTTGAAAAGTACTGTCTCTGCAGGTTTTCAGGTGGTTTGTTTTAAAACAGAGGCAGAATTGTTTCTTAGATGTTTAGGTATTAACCAATATTAACAGAGGTCCTCGGCACACCTCAAAATTTTAAACTCTCTTTAAATTGCAGGAAAGCTTATTTACACAGGTAAAAATGGTATAATGGGAAAAAAAGGCTCACTACATGTTGCAAGCTATACAACACATTGTAAAGGTTTAATAATGACTGTGTGTGAAAGGGCCAGGACTGCATTGCCTGCCACTTCAGTCTTTTCTCTGTTTATAAGAGAAACTTAACTACCTCATGCATATGTGGTGCCACTATGCTCAGAGGTGAAGTTCATCCAGCAGTATTGGCTGTAAGGGCACTTACAGGACACAGTGATTCCACTTACAGGAACAGCCACTGTCCAGTAGTAAGCGTTTGCAAAATACAGCTCAAACACAAGTGGGACAGGCTGTTAAGGTCTAATCTACTCCTGCTTTGTTTCCCCAAAGTCAGGTGGAAGAAACGTTGTCTTGGTTAGGTGTGGAAGGTTGTTTCTCAGTGTGTACTAGACTAACACCTTAGTAACAGAGTGAATAGACTGATTTCTTGTTTGGGTGAAACTCTTCTCTACCTAACGACCATCTGGTACACATCAGTATCTTCACAAAGCCTTAGCTTTCCATTACAAAGAAGTTTTCTGTGTATTTGCAGCATATGGTTCAGGAAATCTTTTTCTTTTTTTTTTTTTCCCCCAGAAAATGTATCCCTTTGGCATATATTTCCTCTAAATTACTGTATTAAGGAATGTTTTTCTTTAACCATACTTATGGCTTTTCTTTAGAATGTCGCCTTTAAGCACACCTAAAGTGCAAGTGTCTGGGCAAAGATATATATGAGTATATAAATGCATATCAAACACAGGCATAAAATATGATTGCTACTTGGCAAGATTTTCTTCTCTTTTGCCTCCTTATCAAGCTACAACTAATTGTTTTCTTATGTTGCATGCAGCACTTTTTGCAGGCTGACCAATATCGTACACATAATTGTGGTTGCTGAATGGGGTATTAACTTGGCGAACCCCATGAATGCTGACACTGTGGTTTAGTCCTCAGGGAATAGAAGACATAGAAATATCATGATTTCCATTTTCTGGCCTGTTCTCTGTCCAGTTATTTCTCTTATTTCTTGGGGATGAGCACAGGAGTTGACAAGCGTAAAATGGTGCAGAGTTGAACGCTTTCATGCTCCAGCGTATTCTTGCTTCAAGAGGGCACATCTTTTCAGTTGCTGTACCTCTACCTGTCCTTTTGGAAATAAGCAGCCCTGCTGCAGGACTGCTGCAGAGCAGGCAGCCCGTTTGGATCAGAGTGTATCGCCCATCTACATGTGTGTTACCAGTGCTCCCAGCCATGCTGTGGCTTATCAAAACCTTTTAGAAGTGGATAATGTTTGGCTTCTGTTCTCTATTTGAGTAACATTAAAAGCTCTTCAACAAAATACAGCCTCTAATTTGTTGTGTTAAAGAAAGGTGGCTGGGAAAAATCACAGTACCTATCATGAGAGGTAAAAATTAATCCAGTGCCCTTGTCAGCATATGCCTTCAGCCTGAGGTCCAGAGCTGAATTGTGTTAATGATTAGCTGTAGTAGCCAAAGGTTGGCTTCATGGTGAGAACACTGTGAATTTGACCATTTTTTTCTGCTAAGTATACCAGTTACAGGAGTTAGTTTTGTCTATGTTCTATGCAAAACACTGTCCAAAGTGCTGCTATATATATATTTGTTTGCAGTAAATTAAAAGGGCTCCTCAAAAATATACAGACGAGCAGACATTTTCTTCCTGTAAGATCATTAATATTCAGCAGTACTTATTTAAATCACAGCACCATCTTAACAGAAGTTGCAGCATTTTTGCTGACTTTGCCAGTAGTTCAGCCCCATGAAGGTAGTGAAAGGGATGGATAAAACAAAGCACATGGATGCCTGTAAGGCGTGGCAGCATTGGTGGCCAACATTTAGATTTTTGACTGAGGGAGAGAAACTGGGTTCATCAGCTCTCTCTTGTGCATCTGAGAGCTGGGTCTGGATGGCTTTAGAAGCCGTTCAAAGCAGCCTTTTTGAGATGAAGCATCCAAAAGCTTTGTGCTTATCCAGTGACTGTTTAAAATAAACTACAGAAGCACAGTCTCCAACTGCCCAGCTCTGTGCCTTCTCTGTGAGGCTTTAAATTTGGGCTCCTTGTGTTGCTCTACCTCCGCCCCAGTGAGTCTCAAGTTATTTTTCTGAGCAGTGAAACGATGTCAAGAGAAGGATGCAGGAGAGAGTCACTGCCTCGCAATGTGTAGCCTGGTGATTGGACTCCTCTCCAAGGAGTCACATCGAAGGAAGGAAAATAAATTTGATGGGCTGTTAAAAAGGAGGCAGGAGAAAGGAGGGCTGCTGTCAGTCTGTCCGGTGTTATCCGAAGAGTTAAGCGTTATCTGCCATTCTGTCCTGTGAATAATCCACTTCTCTTAGTTTGTGTTTGAGCATGTTTCAGAAACCTCTTCCGATGGTGTCTTTCAGGAAGGTAGGAAAGGGAAATTACTACACATCAAATTAACTAGGCCCAGAACTCCTTGAGTCTCACTGAAAATAATTCATTTGGAAACATGTGCCAGAAGGGAACTTTCAGAGACATGCGTGGTTTTGAGGTCAAAATGTTGTGGTATGAATGGAGTTTTGGTGTCCCCATCACAATAGCAACAGAGCAGCCCAAGCCACTGGGAAGTCCAGGTTGGAGCCATCTTTCAGAGACGGCAGACTCCATGCAATCCAAATATTTTGGGTGCTGACATACTTATTAGGATCCAGCAGCGAAAGACATGCGAGCCTACAGACACAGCTCTACCCCAGCCAAATCACTGGTAAAACTGTGTGGTGTTTCCCTCAGGGCATGTCCTATGAATGTGCTGTTTGTTGGGATGTATTTGATAGGCAAGGAACTTCTCAGCCTTATTCAGGACAACAGTAACAATGTCTAGAGTAGCTGTAATGGAAAAAAGGCATGCAAGACCTCTGTCCAGGAGCCGATGGAGTCGCAGGTTCTGGGGAGGTCCATTTAGTCAAACGTTATCTTCACTATCTCTCTGAGGAGTAATGATGTTTGGCTTCATGCTTGTCTCAGAGCCAGTTGGTTCTGTGAGCTCAGACAGAACCAATAGCAAGGGTGCACACAGGTGCAAGTGGCTGCTGGGCCCTGCACATCTCCTATCCAGAGGGCAGTGCTGCAGCCTGGCAGTCCTTCATTCCTCTGGGAGCATGGGACAGAGAGCCACTGCTGTCACCATTTTATAGCCTTTCTGGCATTCCCCTTCTGTTTCAGCCATATTAGAAGTTATTCCATTTCAGATTGGTTTTAAAATTGCTTTTTAGCTAAGCCAGTACTAGACACATGGGCTGACATTTCAGCATCAGTCAGGTGTGTATAAATCTAGATGGAGGATGCTTGACTCAGATGAAGTGTGCTCACCCTCTTTCACATGCATATAACTCTGTTGAATAAAAGAACATAACCTCCAGCTCAGTGGCAGCTGAAGGTGTGCACACGCCTTTTAACACCCTGATCTGGAAGGTTCACATTCCATTTCCTTGAGGCCATGCTTTGAAGGACTTTGGAAACACTGCTCAGCCTAAGACAAGAAGTTCACCCATCACCAAAAGAAAGCAGTATGTGCGTTCCTGAGTGTGGGAAGATAGCATGGTAAGTGACTAATGAGACTTGTCTTCCCTACCTGTATTTATAATGTAAACAGGACACTCCAGTTCCCTAGTCCCAAGCACCACCACTTCCGACTCTCACGCTCGACAGGGTTATGATGCTAGGGGACGCATGCTGGATTGGAAGGATCCGCTTGGTTCATCTGAAAATACAGATCCATATGTGGCAGTTTCATCCCATAATCATCAAGACAAGAAGGGTAAGGCCTTGGAAATTACGTCCTGTGGTGAGGAGCATTGTGGGGGGAGGACTAAAGTGTAACTGCTTCCAGCTGGCTCGGAGTAACATGTAATGAAACTCCTGTGCTATAATTAAAAGCTTATTGTAAAGCCTGAAACTAAACAGCCAATTTCTGTCCCAGTCCTAGATAATTCACTGCCTGAGGAAACCACACAAAACAAACAGAAGTGTATGCCGTTGCAGAGTGTGTTTTGCATGTGTACAGGAAAGAGGGAAACAGTGGGGATTTAGCTCTCTTTAAACTTGATCTGCCCTGTTCTCTGGCAGAGGAAGATCTATAGCTTCCCATTGATCTTAAGGGTCCGTTTTTATACTGCCTTTTTGTCTGAATCCCCAGGGCAGCACAGCAGATCTTGGCTGATTTTACATCACTTCCACCTCTCAATAACATATAAGAGATACTGAAAGTCTGCTCTAGTTTAACCATTGAAGTAAAACTGACAGTAGTCCCAGACACTAGCCCTAAGTCCTGCTCCCAGTGAGACTTGAGCATCAAATACCTTTGAGAGCAGGGGCTGAGGTCGTCATTAGCTGAGGTGACTGCTGGTGGAGAGAGATTCTGTGTTGCATTTTTAAAGTATCAAAAGGTTGGAGTTAGGTGTCACTTCACACTGTTCAACCCTGTGCTGAAGAACCCTTGGGTCTAGTACAAGTGACAGCCCTGTCCTCTGGCCTCCAATCACCTTTGCTATACATACACAGAATTAGGCAGAGAATTGCCAAAACTTGCCACTTGGACTTGCTTAGAGAAGAAGTTTTTCTCCTGTGTGAGGATGGTGTTTCCTCCTCATTCCATCTTGGCCCTCCATAGTTATCCCATCTGCTTTTAATCTGTGTCTCAAAAGAAGTTAAAATTGTTCCTTTGTAAATAGGGGACTTAGGTTCAAGTAGCTCCACTGCCTAGAGAGATCTGAGTCCTTGTTACTCTTCTCCAGGGTGTTCTTAGGTAGTTTATTTCAATCTCTTTCCCTGTTGAAGATATTTCACTCTGTATGGACTAATTAAGTACTCAGTGGGCCTGAAGAAGGATGGGAATGAGCAAAACTCACTTGCTGAGTGGTTAGGGCAGTCACCAGGGGCAAGAACATACATGAGCTTCAGTCCTTTCTGCTATGAATACTTGATATAAAACACTTAAAATATTAATTGAAATGTGGATTCTGGTCTCTATTGTTCATGCATTTTACATGAAAAACTCATTAGACAAAAGCCTCAGCTGTTCCTAGAGAAGCTACTGGCATGCCAGACCTGCTGCTCTGCCTTGTCTGCCCAGGCTGGTAGGTTACTAACTCTCATTCCTTCCCCTCCATCTGACCCAGTGAATCTTGAATTCTCTGCATTGACCATGGAGACTTTGAGCAGGGAGTGATGAGCCTGTTAACATCACAGAACAGTTTCCAGCAGAGCTGCATGAACAGCTGGCAGCAGTTTGAACCCAGACTGTGAACTCAGTGCCTGCTATTCACAACAGCTCCAGATACACAGTGCCTCCCACAGTCCTGGGACATCTTGGATTTCTCACTGAATTCCCTAGGGTTGACCTCGAAGAACCTTCATGGTTCCTACCCATGAAGGCAATGGGCATTACCTGTCTGGCCCAGCAGAGACAGAGTGTGAAGCTCTCTTCCAGCTGAGGCAGCCAGTCAAATTAGGCAGGAGATGCAGTAAAATTTCTGAAGATGCCATAGCAAACATTAATCTAGTAGCCTTGGCTTTTAGGCTTGATTGACAGGAAATGGAATATGAAGATTTGAATTCCCTCAAGCAGAGGATGCAGATTTGTCTCCTACCTCTCAGCAATTATCTTTTCCTATAAAAAAAGAGGAAAACTGCCATTTGCTTTTCTTCCTTCAGCTAGGTTTTAGAAGTGGCCCCTGTTTGAACAATTTTTGTCAGAGCTTGATCCTGTAGACATCTGGGGGGATTAAAAGTAAATCTAAAGCAAAAAAGGTGAATTTCTAGAACCCGACAGGCTTACATGTGGGTTAAACACAGAACCTCTCTACACCCTGCAGGCGGGTGAGCTGCTGGGACTCAGCAAAGGAAAATCTTCAGACAGCTGCCAAACTCAAATTCAAACTCATAACTTAGGGTGCAAGTGATTGAGAGTGCTGAAGGTGAAAGCTCAGATTCATATTCCTACTTAAGGTCAGTTTGAGATATTGTCCTCATTTTTTTAATTCCTTATACTTTGCTCTCCAGCAGTAGAAGGGCTATTTAGAAAAAGTGATTCTGAGGTATCAGATATATAGAGGAGGGAAGGCAGATAAACCTGCATGCTCTTCTAAAGATGGCATGTGATTTACCTAGCAGTCCCTTTTCTTCTCAGCAATAAATCAGTGATAATGCTGACAGCCAGAAAAATACAGCTATTTTATTTTTCTGTCCAGTCTGATAGTAACACCGGTATTCAAAAATGCTTGAGGTGAGAGGACATTTCTTAGAAAGTCTGTTGTTCCCTCTTTTGAAAGTAAGTGGTATCTTCTTTCCTCTACCCTGAGAGGAGGGGATCTCATTAAGCAGATTTAAAGAAAGGGAAAGGGAAAGGGAAAGGGAAGGGAAGGGAAGGGAAGGGAAAAAGGAAAGGAAAAGGGAAGGGAAAAAGGAAAGGAAAAAGGAAAGGAGAAAGGAAAGGAAAAAGGAAAGGAAAGGAAGGGATGGAAAGGAAAAAAGGAAAGGAAAGGAGAAAGGGAAAGGGAAAGGGAAAGGGAAAGGGAAAGGGAAAGGAAAGGAAAGGAAAGGAAAGGAAAGGAAAGGAAAGGAAAGGAAAGGAAAGGAAAGGAAAGGAAAGGAAAGGAAAGGAAAGGAAAGGAAAGGAAAGGAAAGGAAAGGAAAGGAAAGGAAAGGAAAGGAAAGGAGAAGAAAAGGGAGACAGGGGAGTGACATCAGAAACACAGACAGTGAAAGATCTGGCCCTTTATGTACCCAGAGGAATGCAGAGATGCATGCATTTTAATGGCACTATTTGTTATGTGTGGGTCCCTACTTCACAAATCTTTCGTGAAGCAATGCTTAATAGATGGAAAGCTAGCTCTTAAAAGCATCTCGTATGCCAATAGAAGCTTTCAGAAAAGTGTGCATTGAAAATATTAATAAATGTATAGCTGTTGGATTCTAATCATTTTCACTTCAGCTCACTGGCTGATGAAGCTTACATTCAATAGTTCCCTCCCCAGGGAGTGATGGTTACCAAAGGGCCTTATTAGCACTTGACAGGGTCATTTAAATATCATGCATTCTTTGGTGCCTAATTATGAATATTAACAAAGCTGGAAGCAGTCTACACGGAATCAAAACAATGGCGGCAGAGGTGACCGCATGGTTGTTTATCATTACCATCCACTTGTGTGTTGCTACTCCTTGCCTTGCCCAGTCAGAGCCAGCTGGCTCCAAAATTACTGTTTTTTTGTTGTTTTAAAAGGGCAACGGAAAGAGTTCTTGCACAAAAATAAATCAGAAAATGTTATGCATACTATCCTTTTATAAAGATTTTGTTTTCACTTTTGCTGTGATTTTTTTTACTTTCACACATTCACAAAGAAAAAAAATACTTTTTTTTTAACATTTTCTCTTTGTTTTGCAAGGTACTTTGTGTTGTTCTTCTTTGGTTGTGTCTAATCCTTTGGACAGTGTTTTCTTTCTTTTTCTGTGCTCACAAACAGAGTCTTACAGATCTGTACTAATTGTACAGAATCCACTTGCTGCTTTCTTTTCTGTAGCATGGGTGCTTTGATGATGTCACATCCATCCATATGCTTCACTTTTAATTCAGTGCAGGCATCTTGGGGAATATCTGTGGGGGCGTGAAGAGGGGGTTCTTTAAAAGGGTTGACTCATGGGAATGTGACATTTGTGTGCCACAGCTTTAGTAGCTAAATATACTCTGGGATTGTTGTTTCTGATCTACATCACATTTCTTGCCAAGATGAAAATGTGTAGTGCAATCCATATAGTGGGAACTATGGGTTGCCATCCCACTGGCATT
Source organism: Pezoporus flaviventris (assembly GCF_033815535.1). Lineage (NCBI taxonomy): Eukaryota > Metazoa > Chordata > Aves > Psittaciformes > Psittacidae > Pezoporus > Pezoporus flaviventris. The sequence continues at coordinate 3,960,304 of NW_026892598.1, forward strand.
TTCATTTTAGCCATTAAGGATTCTGCCCTTATATTGCAGAACAACAACAAAAATATTGGCTCTGATTGGGCAAACTGCACCCCTCTTTCCTCTTCTCTTCCTCTTTCCTCCCCAGAAAAAAAAAGTAAGAAAAAACCAACAACAACAAAAAAAGTTCTAGAGTATGTTTACATTTTGTTTGCTTTCTTGCTGTGTTTTAGTGTTAATTTAATTGTGTGTTTCTCACCTTTGTTGAAACAGTTTTCCTTGCTGTCTAACCTTCCCCCCTGCTGCCATTGTACTTGGTCTCCCTCCCTCCGCAGTCATGAAGCTCCTTCTGTGGAGCGCTCCAAGGCTTTACCCTCTACACCCCAGTAGTGCCATAGCGCTGTGTCTCTCTGTAGTCAAAATACTAACGAAGGGGGGATTAGACATGTACCACTTGTCAAAAGGCCTGCAGGAAGAAAACAAAGTGATTTTCTTCAGGAGAAGCTGGCCTTGCCCCTCATTACCCTGCTGCCCTTCTCTGCTGCCTCCTGTCCTTGCCAGGCTTCCTTGAGAAATGCCTCATGCTTTTCAAGTCCAGGGTTCATTAGCACAAATGCAGCCTACTGTTTAGTTTTCTCACTTGCTCCCTGAATGCCCAGAGCCCACCTTTTAATCACAGTTTTGATAAATTGGTTGTAAATTCACTTTTGTGGTTCTGTTACACCTTCTTCTCTAGAGCATTCAGGTGCACATGGCTGAGCTGGGCACTGAAAGACCAAAGTGTAGCATTGCTGTTAGCAGGCTTAATGTTTGTATTCTTAGTTATCTCAACACTCATTAAGTGAAGATTATGAGGTGGTACCTCCTTTCCTTAACAATCCTTTTGTCAACATCTATGTAACAAAATTAAAAAGCTGATTAGAATCTGGATGTGGTGGATACAGAGTTGAGTTGCTCATGTATATGGTTGTCAAGAATGCTCCTGTAGATACAAGAGTCTGATAGCACCTATTACAGATTGTAGAATCTATATTGTTATTAATAATAATTGCAGCCCTACAGTACAGAATTAGACATAAGTAGTAATATTCAACTTCTCGGTTTGGGGAGGGCTGTGCTCTTGGAGAGCCCAAAGGATGTTCATTTCAAAACCTGACTCCAGCAGATGTTTCATATTGTACACAAGCCTCTGTTAACTAAATTTTACTGTGAGTATTGCTACTTGGAAGATTTGCCAAGCGCTGCCAATGCTTATCTCTGGAGAGACTGCAAATGTTCAGGCAGATTTTGCTGCAGTGAGACAGATTTATATGAAACTTCAGGTACAGTTATGATAAAAAGTGGTAAGTGCTGATTTAACAAGATACTTTACAAGTAGACATGAAATAAGTGAAAAAAAACTGTGTCAAAGCAAAGCTTTGGAGTCTTTTTTTGCATAAACAACTGGTGTTCAGCTTGGGAGGGCTGAATTTTACACCAGGAAGTGCATTTGCAAAGATGTCTCTTGCCCACAGTCTAATAGAAGAGTGCTGTGGGAAAGGGAGTAGGGGATTTGCCCTTATTCTGTTTATGATTCTGTAAGCATGTGACTGAGAAATGAAGCATGAGGTGTGATTACTTGAAGCTGTAGTTTTTCACAAAGGAATTTCACCTACACAAGACGATATCATAGAATCACAGAATGGTTTGGGTTGGAAAGGACCTTAAGATCATCAAGTTCCAACTCTCCTGCCATGGGCAGGAACCCCTCACTCTACACCATGTCACTCAAGGCTCTTTCCAGCCTGGCCTTGAATACTGCCAGTAATGGAGCATTTACCACTTCTTTGGGGAACCTGTTCCAGTGCCTCACCACCCTCAGTCATGAACCTCTTTCTTATATCTAACCTGAACTTCCCTTGTTTAAGTTTGAACACACTGCCCCTTGTCCTATTGCTGCAGTCCCTGATGAAGAGTCCCTCTCTGATATCCTAGACTCACATGTAGATTAAAACCTACTTTTCCCATTAGGATTTTAACAGAGGTTGGCTGGATGAGTCTGTCAAACAAAGCCCTGTAGATTATTTTTTTTCAATAATGTTCTTACGTAAATTAGCATCAGCTTAATGTAGACATCCCTGTTTTGCAGAGGTGTTTGTCACATATACTAGCTGCTAGGGTGAAATACTAAAAAAAAAAAAAAAAATCCTTTTTAAAAAAAACAACCAATCAACCATGTATTTGTCTGGAATGGCTCTAATGAGCAACTTGTCCAGGAACTGAATGTCTCAGAGACTAATCACGGCATACATGTTGTGGAGCACCACTTTAGCTCCGTATCAGATAAATACCAGAAAGCCATGTTATCAGTTAAATGGGACCAAATTTCTCAGCAGAGTTTTTAATGGCCAGATACCAGTGTCACCATAAGAGGCTAATTATTAGCAAACATGCCAGATGAATGACCCCCCCATGCTGGAGTTCCTGGTATCCCATGACATGCACCAGAGGGCTGTGCAGTAGGATTAAGGGAACACACAAGACTTGTCCAGAGGAATGACACTGATCCTTCCTCTGTTCTGTCTTGCATGTACGAGCTGTCTACTTCCAGGGCTAGAGACAGCTAATCATCTCAGAATGCATCCTCAAGTTCAAACAGTGGCAGTGAAAACTAGATGCTAATTAATAAAATGGATATTGTATATAAAATTGATGAAAGAGTGCTGGAAGGATTTTTCTGACAATAGACTTTCTTCAAACTCGCTTTCATTGTGTTTTTCTGAGTTTCTATGAGAATAAGAGCAAAGAGACAGAGAGAAGATAAGGCAGAAAAAATTACAGAAGCTAAGTCTCCAGGCAGGACCAAATTCTTAAGGCAATTTTAATCAAACATGGGGATTGTAAAAGAATACAGGGCGTGATTTAGTGCGTCTTTTCTGTGACTAAGTCTTCCTTTCAAACCTTACGTAAAAAAAAGCCCAAGCTAACTTAACCATGTTTTTTTTACAGTAACCTTCTGAAAGTATAAGGATAGGAACAGTTTTCACTGCAAAACATAGACAAGTATAGGGAAATCAAAGTAATGGAAAGAGTATATTCCAAAACACACCAACTGCCAGTGCCACAGATGAAGAAATGCGTATACTTCAGCACTGGCACTATCTTAAAATTTTTAGAAATCAGAATATTTCTACATTTCACTGACAGTACAGATTTCAGGTTTAACTATCTAAAAGTGAAAATATGAATAGTGAATTTGGAACCAAGAGCCATTTTCTACTTAGTAGCTGAAAAAAGACATCATTTGTAATAGAAGAGGCTGTGTCAATGTGCAACCCCTGGTTAGGAAAACTATCAGCAGACCTTTTCTGCTCCCAAGTTACTGGATCCTACAAATAAAAGAAGGGTGAAGTTTAAAATAGAGCTCATAAGATGTAAACGTGGCTGCAGGAAACAGCAGGTATCCTTGACTTGTAACTGTCTGTCTGCGTAGATTTAAAGTCAGGCTATCAATTTCCAGGCTGCAATGAGCAATAGAAGCTTGTCTTACTAAAACAGGGAAAAGCTATCATTGCCCTGGGACCTTGATCTGCTTTCTCAATAAAAAAGGCCATGTCTAATTTGTCAAGGCAGCTGCTCAAGGTTCAGGGCATTAGAGCTGTTGTGTGATGGACTAGAACCCCAGCTGCATTCATCCGCAGTCACCCGGTGAGGACAGCACAGACTGCCTCATGCTCTTATTTGACCCTTGTGGCACTGACTTATTTATCAAGAGCTGGGAATTTGCTGTAGGGTGTGCTGGCCCTACAGGGTCACTACTCTATCTGAAAATAGCAAAGCATAATTGGTGGACAGGATGTTAAGTAACACTCAGTTTGATTTTTGTGCCATTTATATTGAGTATAGTGAGATGTTGTGCCATGCAAAGATGCTGAATTGGGAGGGCAACCTAGCCCTTTAAATAAGAAATGTCTGAAATTGCTTTAAAATTTGAAGGGATTTGAGAGCAGACAATATACTAGCTGAAAGACACTTACAGCACCTTTTGGTGTTACTGCCAGTATGCAATTAAAATGTCAATATGCTGTTAAAGATACTTGAATAATTAATTTATCTCATACAGGATGTTCCTAGTTTCAATAACTGTATTAATTAATAGGTAAGATGTCCTGTAGTAGTTTTACAACAACCTAAACATTAACAGTCCTGGTTCAGAGCACTTTTAATATGATCTGTGGACTGTGAACTGTTAACTACATTCCTCTGCTCAAAATACCACCTACATTCTTCTCATACAGGTAACCTTTTAGTGAATGGGGTCAACATCCCATTTAGTATGTAGGAAGGACACTGTCTGACTCTTTCCCTTTTTCTTGATTTTCTTTAAGACTGTAAAAAAAAGGCAAGCTCAGTTCTTTATGTCAGGATGGGCTGGTGCTTACTTATTAACAGCATGAAGTTAATTAAAAGAAGAACCTGGAGAGGGCATAATGTAGATTTTGCAATGTTAATTTTATTGAACATTAAATACAGATGACCAATGTCATTGTGTTTGGAAACTAGTTGTTCCTGTGAATATCCTTACTTTAGTCAGGTGTTTAGGCATGTGCTGCTTCGAGCTCTTTGAGAGTCATTTAGTGAGACTGTAATCTCTGGTATCCAGTTACTTTTGCTGTGACTTTTGCTAGATTATTTTAATTGTGTGTTCTAACATTTTTGTGTCAGTAGCTGAGAAAAAGGGTTGGGAAAAATATGTTGTTATTCTCATGTTATGAAAAGAAAAGATTCTTAAGGGCATTTTATTGAGAAGTTTTGAAGCAGATAGTGCAAATTTACCTTTACATCAAAAATGTGCATTCTGACATCCCTGTAAGGGAAAAAATGAGTTTTATTGGCCATGCTGTAAGCTTTTGAAAAATCTCAGTCCCTCATATCCAGAAGAGACTTGTCACAATTAGGCAACTAAATACACAGCAGCACAGTGTACACTGAGCATCAGAGCTGTGACTGATAAGCACTTTAACAACCAGCTGATAGTCTGACAGCTGTCTCTGCCCCAGCAGATCAGAGTAAGTCACAGTCCCTGCTGAAGTAGATTTTAACAGCTCCACTGGCATTAGAAGAGCTTAGGGCAATTTATAGAGAAGTTGCTCAAGAATAATTAAGAGGCATTTCTGGCACAACTGTACAATACAGCAAAAATTTGGAAATGGCAAACAGTACATTCATCACCAGCTTTGCACTGGGTGGGAAGAATATCTGTAATACTCTGAAATAGTGAGTCCTAGTGATAGCCTCCAGACCAGTTCCAACCTCCCACATCTACTATAGTGGTTAGCCCTGGATATAAAGCTGTAGTTCTCCCACCAGCAACCAAAGATTGCTATCTTTTGTGAAATAAAATCTCAGATGAAGGTACAGCTTGATAGCATTGTCAAAACTGGGTATAAACTAGACAGTTCTTTCATATGCCCAACAAGGATTTTTTTAATTGGAAAATAACACCAGCTGCGTGCTGTCAATAATATGCCATCTTGTGCATGTTCCATCCCATCTTACCCACAATTATGATAGAAAATAAAAGAACAGCTGTTAAAAAAAAAGAGCTGGGGAGAGAAGCAGGCACATTTTTAAAGCACTACAAAGCTACTGTTATTCACTATCATGTTCCTGTAGAAAGAAACAGAGTTTTTTGGAGAGCCTAAAAGATCTGCGGTTGCTAAACACAAACACTACCAGCACAGGTAATTTAAGAATGCACAGAAACACCTGCTGAAGAGTCGCACACTGAAGCCTGCATTAAAATAGTTCCAAAAGTCTGTTGAGAAGCACATATTTTCCAGGTGTGTCCTTATTCTTCAAGTGAGAAATTCTTACTGAGTTCCTGTTTGCAGGCGAGCAGGGTGAGTGAGACAGAATCCATAATACTGAGTAAACATCGAGCAGTGCTTGTTTTTAAAGAAGCCAACAGAAGTGATCTTGTCATGTGGTGCATGTTTTAGTAGCTTGACCCAGTGATCACCACTGGAGAAATTTCATTCCTGCCACCAGCTTCCACCAAACAGTTCAACAATTCTCCATGTGTATTTGTTGCTGAGTGAGTCCCAGTCAAAGGCTCTTAAAGGAGGGCACGGAGCAAGAGTGCCCTCTGTCCCTTCTCCTGCATGCTCTCCCCACTGAACCTCTTGCATTCGCCACAGAGCCTGCCCAGAGATTTGGGCAATCGTGGCTCATAATGAAGAACATAAAGAGCACCGGTTTTTTTTTTTGCAGCTTTATCTCTACAAAATACACTAGTCTCTATTCAGTGTTTTAAAGAGGTCTTACAGTCCTGCAGCACTTCATATGTCTGTCTAAATATGGACAAGCTATGGCCAAGCTACCCTCAGGCACTCATACAGTAAGACCTATTAATTTCCCATACCCAGGGGGATTTGTATATCGAAGTGTGCAGTTCTCACTCATGGGACTGAATTACGAATATGAAATCAGCAGCTACTTTCATATACGCAGCATCAAGACCTGGAAAGACAATACAGTTTATCTCTATTTGCTCATGGCAAGACAATTTGATAACATAAGCTGTGCTTCCCTGAAAGGTTTGGTCTCAGCTACACTGTGTTTAGAAAGGGGGAGGGAGAATAAATGCATATCACTGAGAGAAAAGATACTGTGATAAAATTTGTTAGGGTCCAGAATGCTAGGAAAAAAAATGAGGCTTTAACCGCTCACATGGAAGTTTGTGTATTTGCAGATCCATAAACATACCTTGAGAGCTAGTCTGCAGATATGAAAAAGCCTTGTTATAGCACCTACCTTCATGTTGATTAACTAGCTGTGTAAGTTGCCTGGTTTGAATGCAGCAGTGGAAAATACTGGCTTAAAGGAAGAGCATGAGCAGAAACTGAACAAACATTACCGTAAATCTAGGAAATGGAGATTCGATCCAGTACCAGAACTGAGGGAAAGACTGGGGAGTGGTATTGCAGAAACACTGCTGTTTGTGAGGTGTGTGGTAAAGCAAATACACAGGTATGTCTGCCTGGCCTGCCACTGGACAGTCAAGGATATCTGGATGGGCTTAGAATGTATGTTGGAGAAGACACGTTTGCCCACAGTGCTCTGTGGTTAGAGTGCTACTGGCCACAGCTTGCTAAAATGTGTCCTCTGAGATTAATCACAGAATGGTTTGGGTCGGAAGGGACCTTAAAGCTCATCCAGTTCCAACCCCCTGCCATGGGCAGGGACACCTCCCACTAGACCAGGTTGCTCCAAGCCCCGCCCAACTTGGTCTTGAACACTGCCAGGGATGGGGCAGCCACAGCTTCTCTGGGCAACCTGTGCCAGGGCCTCAGCACCCTCACAGGGAAGAACTTCTTCCTTATATCTAGTCTAAATCTCCCCTCTTTCAGCTTAAGCCATTCCCTCTTGTCTACAGTCATCTTGTTCAGGGAAGCAGGCAGGCTGTAGTAAGCACTGAGTACACAAAAAAAGATACACAGACAGGACACATCAATGAAGTTATGGCATCAAAGTGCCTGCAAGATGGGCAGGTGGTTAAAAAAAAATAGCTTAAAAAATGCAGAGAACTACAAATTCAACAGAAAGAAAAAATGCATGAAAGAAGCCACCACTGGAGATGCAGAAAATGAAGTGAGAGAGATGATAGCAGCACCAGGACAAGAAGTCCATCAGGGAAATGCTTTTAACTCAGGATGTGGCTGGAGTAACTGTGCTTGCTTCACTGGAGATGCTGTGGATTCAAATTAATGTAATTGAGAGGAAAGAAGGCTTCTGATATTTATATTGGAAGAGTAGAGAGATACCAAAAAAACAACTAGTGGTAAAATTAGTCTTGCTGATTGTTATGGCCAGTGTTTCAAACTTATCGCAGTTCCTCAGTTACTTAGTGTATTCAAAGGCAGATGAGGCTATGAGACAGCAATACAGAGGGAAATGATAAACCTAACAGCAGGCATGTATAAGCTACCTTTTATCTACAGCACCAGCCCTTCAAATACTTCTAGAAGCAGCAGTCTTGACTTTACTGATCACAGGGAGCAGGTCTTTTGACTACCCCTGCAGTGTTCATGAGTGTCAGAGAAATGAAGAGTTAATCCAGTGTTTGCTTTCTGTCACAAAATATACAGTGCTGGCATTTTAATCACAGAAGAGGCTTCATCCTTCTTATGTGTAAGAGACCTTCTGTGGAGTCCAGCCATATTCCTAATGAGCAGCAGCAACCCAGCTGTGGGCAGAAGGATTGTTCCTAAGCATTATAGTTATGTGTATGAGTAAACATTGTTAGCTTGATCATGTAGCTGTTCAGCAGTTTAATAGTAATTTCCAGGGAGCTCAGTAAATAGGATATATAGGGTACAGTCTTATTCTTTAAAAGCCTTGGATGTTTAATGGATGGCTCCTTTGTTAGTTCAGCTGTGATGTGTTCAGTCGCATTAGTAGCTCAAAACTAGTATTTCCATTTTTGTGTCTTTAGAGAAGATCAGAGCTGATGAGGAAAAAATTTTTGCTTTTAGGTCATATGCAGTGTTTGAAATTTAACCCCAGTTCTTCCATAAGGCTGCTTTGAGCTTCAGTCTGCTAAGCAGCGCTGCTTATGTTGACATTCAGTGAACTTCACTTTTCCCTGTTGTGCAGAAAGGCCATAGTTCAGAACAGGCTGTAAAAAAGGAGGGGGAAAGCCACAGATTTCTCAGTGACAGCTTCTCTTTCCTTGACACTGTTCATAAAAACTGCTTCCAGAAAGGCACTGGGCTGCCCAGAATACATAATGCCCACAGCAGGGGAAAAAAAAAAAAGCATTTGTTCTGCGCCATCAGAGGAGCTCCATGCAGTGAAATGGGAACTGTGAAGATGAGAGATTCACTTTACAGGCTACAACAACTTCTCTGGAGTCCTGAATTCATGCATATTCAGCCAAACATATGTAAATCTGGCTTAAGCCAGCTGTGAAAGATCCCCTGAAGTAAACTAATAAAGAGCAGCTGGATATGTTTAAGCTCATCCGAGGCATAGTAGAAAGGTCCCAGAATGTGCACTGAACTTTTTTTACGTCATTAGAGGAAACACAGCAGACTTTAAAGGGAACTTGTGTTTTAAGATGCAAAGCAGCATAAAGTTTGCCTCACTGAAGCAGGCTACAAAAGAATTAATTTTCCTTGACATTTGGATTTTATACATCTTTTTTTAACTACTGTGAATGCCTGTGTTTTACTCTTTTAAAGGATCTGCTATGTGTGATTATTCCACATCACACAGAGGCATCTAAAATTATCATTGCTCACTGGGAGAGGGTGAGAGGTGAAGGAAAGTGCTGAAATCAGGAAAGTTCAAAATGATCAGCCACTGTGTACCACTTGCCAGTTGGAGAAAGGTTGTCAAGCACTTTCTAGTGCAAGAACTTGAGCCTAGCCACTGGGACAAATGCAACTGGGCTACCTTCAGGACTCTAATGACTTTCGTCATTATATTATAGATCCAGGAGGTCATGTATCTCAAACCTTCTCCAGTACCTGCAAAATTAATAAACTGGTTTATTAATTTAGAGATATTGCCTAGAAGTGACACAATTTAAAAAGCTCTAAGAGTTTGCTCTTCCAGTCTTCTTCAAGTCTCCCACCCCTTTGTTTCAGTGAGAGTGGAACTCGTCTAAGCATGAATTTCCTGGTTCAGATCTTGTAATTTCCATTTATAATCCCTTTAAAAAAAAGAACTGCTTGTTTCTCATTTCTTAAAATTCACAGGTATGGGCGTAGTAGTGTAGTTTTGTATGGCAGTTGTCACATGCAGAAAAATTGGGTTGCATACTCATAATCAAACTAAAAACAGGTAATTGAATTCTGTTCTGAAAATGTTACTTCAAGAATCTCTGATTATCTGATATGGACATGGCCTTCTTTTACTAAGTTACGACCATCTTTTTTCTGTAAAGAGTCATGTTGTCAGTCATCAGAAGTGGAGAGAAGTGATATAATTTTGACCAATTGAAAGAAGAAATAAAACTACCCTTAGAGATCAGTAAATGAACCTATCCTAGAGGGACTGCTTCTGAAACTGCTCTGATTAAGGGCAGAAAACCCTGACAGAGGCCACTATGGCTGATCTGATTGCTTAGATCTTTTTCAAGGCTTTGTTATATGTTACTTCAGACACACTATATATTGATTTTCTTTTCATAGTTTTGAAGCACAATTTCTCCTCATATCTTCAATGATCCTCAGGCCTCTTGTCGCTGAAGATTTTCTCTTTAACAGAATCGTTCTTCTCTCCCAGTGCATGCATCCACTTTTTGTTTGCTGGATATCTCAGGCTGCTAGCTTGGGTAACTGGCTTTGAGAGCTGTAGAGTGGAATCTGGATCAAGATGGATTGCTCTCCTCAGCACAATCATGCAAAACTTACAGTTGCAGACCTTTACAAAGCAACAATACAGCTTTACTGCGAGGGGTGGGAGAAAAAAGCATTTGCCAGCAGGTTTAACTACAAATGTCTAAGCTGTTTTTTTCTAGCTGGTGACACCAAGAGTCCAGAAAAATGAGTATTGGGTAGAATTGCACTGAGTCAGCAGAACAAGTCTTTGCAGCCAGAAAGAAAAAGTTTGCTTACTGTTTTCAACAAAACAGTTCTGATAAAGTGGCAAGCATCGAATCATTGGGATTATAATGTGTTTGGATTGCGTTAAACCTTGAAACCATTCCTTCAAGAAAGACATGAAATATGAACTGAGAAATGCATGATAGACTTTGGACATTCCTGAATGTGCTATAACTTTAAATCTGGGTGTCTGGTCTAAATTTATCTTCTGTTTTTTTATTATTTCTGTTGCTGGTTAAAAAGGAGGAAGAAAGCTTGTTAATACCTGCAGGGATTTTCCAGGATGAGATAGTCTTTTAGCAGCATGAGACTGCCTGTAAACACAGTTCTAACACCTGGAGACACATGTTGAAAACTTATTCACTGGTATTTAAAAAAGATATCCTGAAGCCCATAAAAACCTCCATTCATAATGAGTCTGTACCAGGGTTTCCTGCAAGTCTAAGCAAAGGGGAGACTTACATCAGAGAAGCTTGCACTGAAGAACAAAATTAATTGCAAGGTTTTCCCCTTAAATAACAACAGTAAAGAAATCATTCTGCCTTTCTGGAGCAATGAGTTATTCTGTGGCACGTCTCAAGTGATTTTCTAGGTGTTGGAGGTAGAAGTGGGGTCATCCTCATTTAGCCAGAGAGGGGAAGTTTAAGCAGTGACACTCCCTGACTGCTGGTTATGTGTGGTCTAGACTTAAATATTACCTTATTCCCTGACAGCTATTCCTCACTTCCCTGCCAAAACACCATTCTTCATGTTTCAGTTTTGTGTGTGCCACTGTTTTGGGTTATTACTTCACCATCAGTAGCAGGCAACTTTGGAAAGCTGGACAACGACAGCTCCTGCAGAAGTGATCACAGAGCATTCTTGATGCACAGGGCATGAAGTCATCTCATTGTCCAGGGTACACCTCTCACAACCATAAATCATTTCAGGATAGAGGTGCCTTTGTCTTTGTGCTACAGCCAACTGTGGTGAGCAGACTGAAGAGGTTATTTCTGGTAACAAATAACTAGGTTATTCACACACGGGAACTTGCAGTTATGGGACCAGGTATTGCTGTCTGCCCTGAGTCTTTCTCACTGTCTTGGTTGTGAGAGAAGGCAATGTCCAGAGTGTTGTATCACTTAAACAGCCTCACATTAAGCTATTCAAACTGGGAAGTTTTTTGCTATTTGTTCTCATTCGTCAAGCAGCTGTGAAGGTTATAAGCTGGAATTTCAATTTGTGCTCACCGCAAAGTGTATGCCAGAGCCTAGACTTAGAGGAATGTGACTGTGGGGCTCATCTTCATGTACTGCTATCCCTGTCCCTGGCCATAGGTGCAATGAAGAGATTTAGGCTTCGTCATGGGATGCTTCTTTTTATACCTTACATGCTAAAAGGACACAGCTCTTCTACCAGGCCTCTGGAGTTGACGTCTCCTTTCAGCAGATTCCTATTAAGTGCAGTTCTCCTGAGACAGACACCTTATTTCAGATCTCTTTCCAGGCAGACCTTTGAAGAGTACTTTTTAACCACAGCTTTTCAGCAGATTTTAGCTCCCTTTCCTTTGCTTCTGAGAAAATAAGTCAAAGACTTTACAGAAGTCAAAGGGTATCATGCTTAATGTTTCCCCATAAAAAGTAAGCCATTTATCCTGCGAAGAAAGGAAGTTTGTCTGGTTTAATGTAATTTATTCTTGGCAAATTTGCATTGGCTTTTTTATTTATTTTGTTTTTTAAATAATTATTTTATTATCCTTTGGATGCTCCTAAGATTGATTGTTTAGTCACTTGTTCTAGTGTCATTCCCATTCTAAAAAGTGCACTGGCAGGTCTGTCTTTTGTCAGGCCCTCTCTTTGGCTCATCTCAAAGTCAGGTAATATGCTTGTCTTTTTCCAGAGCTTATGATGCTTACACTTCCTCAAGCATTCTCTGAGGTACTGCACAGTGCCTAGAGATTGCTTTGGCTAGCTCCGTAAGCAGTCAGGGATGAATTCCTTTAGCCAACTTGAAAACACCTACATTACCGAAATATTTTTACCTCTTTTTTCTGTCATGGACAGCACTTACTTCCTGACCTTATTACATTTCTGATCATAGACCAGAGTGGGGATTTTTGCTGACAAGTGTAGTGGGAAAAGGAGTAAATGCATCAGTCTCCATGTCTTTCCTATCTATTCTCCTTTATTGAAGTTTGGTGCACTAATACTCATTATTCTTATTTGGTCAAGCTTATACCATGTATTCTTTAGAACGGTGAACTGTATCCCTTTGTGATTATTCATCCTAATTACATTTCTGCCCTCAGAAGTTTTTTTCTGTTAGCATTAGAAGGAACAGAACATGCCCAGAATAGCTTCATCAGCGTTTCCATACAATGATACTTTCCTCACTGTGCACATTTAGCTTTTTAACTTGTCTTTTTAGAAGATACAGAGACACAACCTTAACCCTTAAATACTTTTTTTAATTGATGAAAAGAAGCCTCATCTTCCTGCTTTTGAAGATCTAGTGTACAGTAAATCTATGTCATTGCATCACTTCCAGTGTTTTCTCTCTTATTTTCACCCAGAGACATTCAGCAAGTCTGCTTCCCACATTTTCCAGAACTTTAGAAAAATCATATGTATTATTGGCATAAAATTTCGCATCTCCTGTTTTTTTCCCTATCTGCTTTTAGTGAACAAGCTAGCCTGATACTCTGCTCATGTGATTTACCCATGAGCACTAGCTCATTTCAGAATTTAAACACTTTGAAGGTTTGGAAACATTTTTCTTAAACAACCAGGCACCCAACACTGTGTACCTTACCTTCAAGGACTGCTGGAAGAAAGAATGTATTATGTATAGGAGAATAATACGAAACCATATTGGGTCTTCTTTCTCATTGAATGAGTAAGAGGTGATTTTGCAAGTTCCAGACTCTTACAGTACAGGGCATACTGACTAAGAAGATGAAGGGGGATGTTAGGATATGCAGACAAAAGGACATGGGATAAAATTACAGAAAGTTAGTGGAGGAGGAAGGATCAGATTGTCTATGGGAATCAGAATGCTATGAAAAGTGGAGGATATCAGAGGACTAGCTTGGCTCTTTTGATAGCCAGAAATAATGGTACATTACATGTGGGAAGATCCTGAAGTCATAAGCCCAGTTGTGATTTGCAAGGGACAGAGATTGACCCAACTAGAAGACTTCAAGGAGATAGGTAAGTGTCAGTATGTTTGCAGCATTAGCAACATGTAAGGTCTGATCCTTGAAGGTGCAAATATTTAATCTCATCTGTGTCTTTGAAGCTTTTTCAGTTTTGCTACTATTTTTACCACCAGACCTCTCCCACATATAATGTTAATGCAAGTAATTCTATCAACAATATCCCTTTCCAAAGAATAGATGGTTATTATCTATGTTGATATGTGTATTATCCACGTACTACAGGATACAGTCAAGAATATGGCTGAGCACTTCAGATCACATAATGAAATAAGCAATGTATTTTCACATTTGGAAAGAACATATTGCAAACAGGGAAGTGCTAGACATAATATTTTAAAACTAACCAATTTAGAATAATTGTTTTATTATTAAATATAAAAATAATACAGTAATATTTATACCGATCATACTTTACAGTCTGGCTCCTTAGCATTTTATGCAGCTAGCCCAGTTAGTTTCCCAATACATAATGTCTTAGAAGGATGTCAGATAATAAATAGCTTTAAGAATTTTCAATAGCAGGGATTTCCTCAAAGCTGGGAGCTCAAATACCTTATTTGACTTTCAAACATGGAAGCCCTACATTTTTCTTCTTATTTTCTCACTTTATTTTAATTGTTTGAATAGTGAGACACGAACACTGTCCTATCTGATTGCTTTCGAACTGGCTTGTTTTGGGGACATAGTTAGGATCACATATCTGTGTGATGCCTTCCTAGTTTGGGAAGGCAGTTGCTACTGAGGCTGGAGGCTTGAGATGTTGACAATGACTGCAATTATCAGTCTATTTCATATGAGAATTTCCTTCCATGTGGTCATGACAGTAGGATGCTAAACATTCCTCATACTTTTTCGTTACTTAATTGTAACTATTCCATAAACATTAATGCAGGGTCAAATCTTGCTCATCTTATTTCATTTAGGTTAAAGTTGTTTGGATTACTTGCTTGAAGACACATAGATGTGATCCATGATAAAATCAAATTATATTGTTTACCTGACATTGTGTCCAGAGAAGATCCACCTGCCTAGAGCAAAGCCACTAATGCTAAATATCCTTTAACTCTAGCTAAACCATCAGGAAGGTTTTAGCTCAAGAGGGACTAACTGGAATCAGTCTGGTTTAAGACCATTATAAATATCTACTGATAAAAATCCTGCAGCGTGAGCAACATCATTTCAACTACCCCTTTCTTGAACATACATGGTCACTTACTCTGAACTGTGTGGTAATTTTATGAGTTGTAATGATTCAATATCCATTGGTAGTATAAATGCTATTTTATGCAGTGATGCAAGTTTGTGCTTAAGGCTATCATTCAGAGAGTAGATACGACCTATGGCAGAAGGCTGAGAGTGTAGAACAGCCTCCCTTAGGCAGTAGGAAGTGTTAGGCATGGATGCAAGGTATAAGCCATTCCCTCGCATCCTGTCACCAGCCACCTGAAAGGAAGATCAGCACTTCCCCCTCCATTCCTTATCATAAGGAAGTTTTAGATCCAGTGAGGTCTCCTCTAAGCTGAACAAACTGGGTATCTTCAACTGCTCCTCATGAGTCATGCCCTGTAGTCTTTTCAACACCTTTATTGCCCAGCTTTGGACACAATCTGATGTTTTTCTACTGTTGGCCCTTTTGGACAACAGGGAACATCATTGTTGGCTCTTATTAAGCTTACCATCAGTCAAAACTGCCAGATCCCTTTCTGCAGGACTCCTGTCCCCCAGTCTATACATAAAAGGGTATAAAGTTAGTAAGGCATGACTTTCGCTTCCTGAACCCATGCTGGCTTTGACGTAGATGTTTACACCCTTACACAGGCACTGAGCAGGGATTTTGAGCCTTTTTCATGCAGAAAACATTGGACTTCAGTGCTCAAAAGGGCATATCTCTAGAAGTTTGTGGATAGAATGTGTCTGTGAAATTAGGCTCTTTCAGTTGGAGCTTTTTTAACTCCACTCCCAGCAATGCATTTCTCGATAAAACTTCGCACTTCCCTGACTATCTTTCCAACTGATTCTCCAGTTAATGACTACAGACAGTTTTAGAAATGTAAATAAATTTGGCCTCAAAATGCTGCATAGTCTAGGCTGGAAATATCAGCACATGAAGGTCTGCAGAAGACCAGCACCTTTCCAGTGAAATGTAGTTACTGCTGACTGTGCCGTAACCACTAGACTGTGCTTCTGGTCTGAATACAGCAATTTTGCATGTGGATTTAAATTACAGAGCTAGGCTTTAACCGCTGTTCGTTAAGTGCTGATGACAAAGAGTAGAAAAATCTGCCTCTTAAAAAGCTGCTGGGCTTTAAAAGAGGGTTTTCTTAGAAACACTTAATTGGAAGATTGTTTCTAATTACGTATTGTTTCCTGAGATTTATTTCTTCCTCCCCCTTTACTTTTTGACTATTAAGACATTTATATGAATGCCAGATCTTATTTTCATAAATGATCATCTGCTCTTGCTATTTATTCTCCTTATGAAATCATAATCTTTTATTATTTTTCACATTAAAATAATTTCCACAGCAACCAGCTGTGATGTCACACAGTGGGGCTTATGATTTCAAGAGCTGTTTTGTTTTTACATATGAAGTTCCTGTCTTTTAAGGAAATACCTCTTGCCCACCTAAACTCTGCAATTAAATGGGCACAGAAAAATACATGCTATAGAAGCAATACTATATCAAAGATTTCTGTGAGATTGTGGCAACTTTTCAATGCTTTCTTAGCATAGTTTGCTGAGGAGAATTTTCCATTGTTTCTAATTTTGGGCCATTAATACCTTCTCTGCCAAATACATGAAAAGACATTCTAGAAGAAGTTAAGTTATGACATGGAAGTTTTGTATCTTTATGAAGTCTCAGGAGAGCCTTAGAGGTACGTTTTCTGTCTTGCTGCCTCTTCTGTAATAAGGACAAGTATGTGGAGCTTTTAATGCCCTGGCACTTGGACCCTGTCTGGAGAAAGAGGTGGAAGAGATGTTTCTTCAAGTCCTTGTCAGGTTGAGGCTGCTCCTTGTTAGGCACAGAAGAACAAAAACAGAAATGAAAGAAAAGCAAACTGCAAGTTTGTGCTTCATTAGGGCTGCAGGCTTGGTGCCCAACTATATCAGAAAAACAACTTTCTTCAGAAATTCAGGGTATTGATTGTTGCTGAGTTAGGGACTTGAGATGAAGGAGGAAAACTCTGCCAAAGATGCCTTCACTGACACTGGGCTCTTGGAGGGCCAAGTAAGGTGTGACAGTGGTCTCTGACCATAGCAGCAGACAAGATGAGGCCCCCAGAGTAAGGGCTTTCGGATGAGAAAGCGCAGGCTCCAGCACAGAGGTTGCCCTAATCATGTGTTCAGAACAAGAGAGAGCTTTTAAAATGAAAATAGCAAAGACAGTCATCTAGCAGTCTCAATACATTTCAACACTGCTCTATCTTTCCAAGTTATTTAAGCATCCTCCTGATTCTCAGGCATGTGACACTGACTTTTGAAACACATGACAAAGAACAGAATGATGAGCAGAGAAAGAAGCCTTACACAATATGGGATGCACTTCTCTGGTATTTACAGAGCTTCTGTCTCCTCTCCTCCTTTTGAAGATTTTTCAATGTAAATAGTTTACCGTAGTAAAAATAAGATGCTATTAGCTGAGGAGAGACTGGGTGAAGGGAGGAGAGAAATAAGCAGTATGTCAGAGTAGGAGAAGTGATAGCTCTGACCTCCTGAAGTCAGGAGTGGTTGCCCAGGGCCAGTGTTTCAAACTGATTGCACTTGCCCTGCAAGTGAATTTTCTCTCCCTTGCTGAACTTCATAGTCTTCAACTCCAGATCTGAAAGCTGTTCTGAAAGCCCAAGGCTGCACATACAAGATGTAGCTGGCAGGTACAGTTTGCCTTCAAATTTGGGCAAGCTGGTAAAAAAATCACCTTGCAAAACACAAACCAACCTTCCAGAGCATGCCTTTGAACAAAGTAGTTAATGATAAGTAGCTTTTCCCTGTCCTTTGTTTGTTTAACCACTGTATGCTATTTATTGCAGGAGTGATTCGTGAGAGTTACCTGAAGGGTCATGATCAGCTGGTGCCAGTCACCCTGTTGGCCATTGCTGTTATTCTTGCTTTTGTCATGGGGGCCGTCTTTTCGGGCATCATTGTGTACTGCATCTGTGACCACCGCCGCAGAGATGTGGCCGTTGTGCAGAGGAAGGAGAAGGAATTGACCCACTCTCGCCGTGACTCCATGAGCAGTGTTACCAAGCTCAGTGGCCTCTTCGGGGATGCTCAGTCCAAGGAGCCAAAGCCTGAAGCTATCCTCACACCTCTGATGCACAACGGCAAGCTGGCTACCCCAGGTAACACTGCCAAGATGCTAATCAAAGCTGACCAGCACCATCTGGACCTGGCCGCCCTGCCAACCCCTGAGTCCACCCCAACCCTGCAACAGAAGAGAAAGCCTAGCCGTGGCAGCAGGGAATGGGAGAGAAACCAGAACCTCATCAATGCCTGCACAAAAGATATCCCCCCAATGGCCTCTCCCGTGATCCCAACTGACCTGCCACTCAGGGCTTCTCCTAGCCACATTCCCAGTGTTGTCGTCCTGCCCATAGCCCAGCAAGGCTACCAGCATGAGTACGTTGACCAGCCAAAAATGAGTGATGGAGCTCAGATGTCTGTGGAGGACCAGAATGCCACCCTTGAGTACAAAACTATCAAGGACCATCTCAGCAGCAAAAGCCCCAGCCATGGGGTTAACCTGGTGGAAAATCTAGAGAGCATGCCACCAAAAGTACCCCAGCGGGAAGCCTCCCTCGGGCCCCCGAACACCTCATTGTCACAAAGTGGCCTGAGCAAGCGGCTGGAGATGCACTCTTCTGCTTACAACGTGGACTACAAGAGAAGCTACCCTACAAACTCGCTCACAAGAAGCCACCAGACGTCAACCCTCAAAAGAAACAACACTAACTCTTCTAACTCGTCCCACCTCTCCCGCAATCAGAGCTTCGGCCGAGGTGACAACCCGCCACCAGCCCCGCAACGGGTGGACTCCATACAGGTCCACGCTGCGCAGGCACAGGCTGTGACTGTATCTCGACAGCCAAGTCTTACCACCTACAATTCGCTGACAAGGTCAGGGTTGAAACGCACACCCTCGCTAAAGCCAGATGTACCTCCCAAACCTTCCTTTGCTCCACTCTCCACGTCCATGAAGTCCAATGATGCATGTACATAATCAGAGTGGGGGGGGAGGGGGGATGATGGCAATTAAGCAGAGGTTGCCCTCAAAATCCACTGTTCTGCAACTGTTATCGCTTGCTCCTCTGAGAAGATGGTTGTTGTAAGTTGAAGATGTGTTGAATTTCTGCTCTCTGGGAAAAGTGGAATATTTTTTTAAACCCGAGCCATATGACTCATGGTTGAAGGTTTGCAATTGCAGGACTTGCCCCCACAATCCACCAGTTCTTTGCTCAAAAGAGTAACCCTCCATCAGAAACGTTGAGCCAAAAGCACACAGGTGAAAGATGACTGTGACATTTCACCCCCTACCCCCAACTGCACGGTGCATTCCTGAACTGGGAAAGAGTGCTCTGAAAAGCAAAACAAATAATTACAAAAACAAACATTTAAAAAATACAAAAAATAAAAAGAAAAAAAAATAATCCATTGATAAAGCTAACTCTGACTTAACAGTGGCAGAAGTTTACTATGTGCAGGTACTGTGAAATGATGCCCATCAGTATTACAACCACTTGGTTACAGCAGTTAAATGCCGTGTTGGGCAAACTATGTCATAGATTTCTGCTACCCTTCTCTTTTAACGAATAACACACATGACTGTTAACGCAAGTAACTCTTCTTATTTATTGTTCAACTTTCTTTTTTCCTAAAGAAATGACTTCTGCATATCATCCTGAGAGCAGCTCTTCAGAGAAGTACCTTGAAAGCTATACCTATTTAACGTGAAGCCCATTAACTGGAGTAATTAAAACTCTTTTATTTTTCCAATAAATTCACTGAGGTAGATAAATTGGAGCTGAAATTCTGAACTTTGTGCCTGGACTGCCTGATTAGCTGGAACAAAAAAAAAAAAAAAAAGAAAAAAAATAAGGGGATATCTGTTTAAGTCTCTCGGCTAATTAGCTGGCTTGGCCTCTGACCTAAGACAGCAACAAACAAATACTGCGAGTTCATAACTTTTAAAGCAACTGCAAGAGAAACTCTTTAAAAGCTGCACATTTGTGCACCATTGCTATCAACATGGCTTTGTCAGTAGCTAATACATTCTGTGAAGGCACCAGCTTGTGATGTGCCATCTCATTTCACCTTGCATGTGAGACGGCAAACAAAATCCTCAAACAGTGTGAACTAATTAATATGCCGGCTGTTACCATGCATAAATTATGGTCTTATCACACGGGTTTTTCGTGGGAAATATATCTGTGAATAGCCTGTTTTCTTCCACATGTAAATTTGTGCCTTACACCCTCAGTTGTGTATACTTGTGAGCTGTAGTATGTAAAAACCTTTCTTTTTCCCCTTTGAGTAATGCAAATATTTATTGATCCTTCCTCCTCCAAGCCCTTTAAAGAACTGGAGTAAAGACACAGAATGAAGAATGTGGTGGTTATTGTCATAACCCCATGTCCCTTAAGAAATTAGGCTAGCACCATATCCTCCACTTTGATTTGACTTTATAGCTGTGCCAAGTCCTCCCTCAAAACCACCTACAAGGCACCATGCTGGGGGTTCCGCCTTCCTCCACCTCCTGCTCCCCCTTTACTGCCTGTCAGTGTGGTGATCATCTCACCGGGCAGCAGGAACCTGCCAACACCTTTGTCCAACAGGGCTGGTGTGTTCCCTGCCGGTATGTTCCCCTTTGTCCACAAGCACCGGGGAGAGGGGTCAGCCCTGCAGAAAGCCTGGCCGCACATCTTGCAGCACGCAGGGCTAAAGGAGCGAGGACAGGCAGGCAGGCTCCTGCTGTGGCTACCTGCTGCTCCAGAAGGATGCTGCATATACTTCTTTGGGGAAAAATGGCTTTGTTTTTTTTTTTTTCCTTTGTTTCTTTTGTGTGACTGTGCATGTAGCTAGCGTGGGAGTGTGCGTGCACGCAGGTGTGTGCGTGTGTGTGTGCACGCCAGTGTGCAAGTTCCTTTCCAGTCTTTCAGTTTATGCAAAAATGTAGACGTGTTTTTAATCTGTTACAATAACTGTGTCAACATACTGTAGAAAAAATGATGGGGATCGCTTCTAAGCTTTTTATATATATATATATCTACTGAACAGTATGTTTGAGTAAGGTGGTTGTTGCTGTTTCAGTTTGTTTTTTAAAATTTTATACTTCCATTTGTTTTTCAGGGCTTTGTTTTTGTTTCTGAATGATTGAAAAGACAGATTTTAAGTCCATTAGCTTATAGATGGTATATATAAAGTCTGGATGGTCTAGACCAAAGTGTGTAACAAGGGTGCTTGCATGTTCTTTCATTTCACCATGGCTTCTTTTCTGAAACAGTTTTGTTCGCCCCTAGTGAACTATGCAGACTGGAGTAGATAGATCAGTGTCCAAACTAATGTTGTTGTTTTAATAAAAACAAACAGAAGACCCTTTGAAAACAATAGGTAGCAAGGTCATTTTTTAAAAAGAACCAACTCACAAGCTTTTTACCAAGCTCCAAACCACTGGAGCACCAAACACGCAGGTGCCCTTGATATTACCCCACAAAGTGTTCTCCTAAAACATAGAGATGAATAATCATGGCAACAGCTTGTGTAGCGATCGCCTTCACAATGTACACCACACCGGTTACTGGGTTGACCTGGAAGCGTGTATTTTGTAGTTGGTGGATCTTCTGCTTTTGTCCTTTCCCTCGCCCAGTTCCCTTCCACCCTCTGTTTCGAGGGGCTCATGAACCTATGTGTGCCTTTGCTTTCCACCCTTGCTATACACTGGTAGATGCAACAAATTCAGACTTTCATTTGTTGTAAAGTTGTAAAGTATTGTGATGTCATCAGTTTCCCTTCATTTCCACATCCCCCTAATATCTGAGTCACAACTTAATGTATGTTGTAAAAAAAATTAAAAATTTAAAAAAAAAAAAATCAAAAAAAAAGGCAAGAAAGAAAGAAAAGGAGGAGGAAGAGAAAAGGGGAAATAAAAGCTCTTGATTACATATGGAAATAAAACCAGACTGTTCTACCTTATTTCTTCTGTTCTGGTTCTTTTGTTTCTACAATGATTTATCCTTTTCCTTAAAAATGATAAACAAACGTGATGCTGATCATTTAGATCAGATTATGGGGAGAAAGAAATTTGTTACTTTCTGTCTCTTAAAGAAGATGAATTTGACTTTAGAGTAAGGTGATGGTAATTAAAAATTGAATCACACATTTGCTCTCCCTCTATTCATATTCTGCATTTTCTTTTTATGAGCTTGTTCATCATCAAATATTTATGGCAGACTTGACAGTTTAAAAGATCAAGGCTGGGATTTAAGCACGCATGGTCCACCAAAATAGATCATCATACAGATGTGACTTCATCTTCAGGCTTTACATATTAATAACAGAGAAGCCTCTGTTTCCTTTTAGCAAGCATAAATTGATTGAGCTTCATAGACCTGATTTAGACGACGTTGCTGGAGAATAATTCTACAATCAAATGGTAGTAAACAGATAAATAACAAAAGAGCATATAACGTTCCTAGTCCTGGGAGCCATTAAAATGCATTCTCCCACGCTGATTTTGTGTAAAATGGGATCACTGATGCACAGCCATTTACAGTACAGGTGGACGCATGGTTACATTAGTTACTGGGCTTCGTGGGTTTTGTTTTGTGAAGAAGTTTCTTATGCTCCTGTAGAAATGAAGAATCCCATACAGTAATTTACCTTTGCTCAGGTCATAGTCAGGCTTTCCTGCCCTTCCAGGACACCTTGTTCTGGACAACCTACAGCCTTACTAATACATGCCAGTCCCCTACCTTGCACCAAGGATAGCCCTGACACTGGCTCCACAGAAAGTGGTGAAGTACTAGCTTTCCTTAAGGAGTAGAACATGATGGATTTAAAAAGAAAAGTCACAAAGTCTTGGCACACTCTCCTCAGTGGGAAAGCAGGAGGACCCTCTACAACTCCATCTCCCCTCTTTCCTCTGAAGGACACCAGGGCTCCAAAGGTGGTGGCCTTGGTCTAGCAGTGACATGCAAGAGCAGAGCAATGCAAACATTTTTCAGTGCCTTGCCTACATATGCATCTCTTTTTGTTTTTTCTCAGTGACAGGCTTCTCTTGAGCCATGCATACCAGCATGCTGTTGTGCGGTGTGGACACAGGGAGGCTGACTGCCATGGCCAAGACCTGGCAAGCTGCCCCAAGTGGTGCTATGTGACCCAGGGTCTCAGGACGGGGGGCACTGTATGGTCACACAGTTGCTGCATTTGACTGGTATGCTCCCAGAGTCACAGCAAACAGGAAAGCAAAAGCTCTCTGGGTGCTTAGGGATGAGTATGGTTTTCAGTCCTGAAGACAGTCCTTTGTGAAGTTACTTTGTCCAGATTTGTTTGAAACACTTCATATAAGCTGCACCTAAGGAAAGTATTCAAAGATTAATATACCTCTATCTTAACATTAATATTAATATGTCTCTATAAACAATTGCAGGCTGTTGCTTGGAGGATAGGGCCCAAGAGCACCTCTAGCAGTGGCACTGGCTGCCTCCTTTGCAAGAGCTCCTCCATCTGTTGCCAGTGAAGGGACGGTGCATTTAAAGTACTGGTGTGAAGGAGGGAGAGAGGGAAGGGGAATGCCCCAAGTCATGAATCTATGGGTTCTGTAACTGCTCTGCTTGTGTGGCCAAAAACTGCCACTCAAGGAAAGGTATGAACCTAGCCACCTTAAAGGAATTCCCCTTGCAAAAGGTCCCTAAACATGCACCTTTGCACCATCACACACGTAGTCCCTGACAGAGACCCGTCTTACCATACTGCTGTGCAGAAATGTCTAGAAAAGGAACCAAAGGAAACAGGGTGCATCACATTCCAGTTGCCCTGGTGGGGTCTTGGCCAGCCAAGTACAGCACAGGCATCTACAGCAGCACGCTGCAAAGGGAAGGTCACTCTATTGAGCACCAACAGCAACCCAAAGAAGAGGCAGTGCCCTCAGCCTCCAGTATGGTGGCTTTTCACAGGGGAGGAGACCACTGGGATACCCGCTGTCTATTTGAACCATGAGATCCAGCCCCTGCCACTCCTGTCACACTGCAAAAAATTCCCTGGACCTGAGCAGGGCAAAGAAGATACTTGGGAGAAAGCAGGAATGCTCTGAACACTTCAGTCAAATTAGTGTCACCTTATTCATCATATTAATGTTGACCTCATTTAGCATGCCATCGAGGATGCATGAAGTTCTTTTCCAATCAGCATTAATTTGCATACATACTTTTACACGAAATAGAACCTAGCTGAATGACTCAAAACAATAGGTCTCTGTAAATAAATCCTGGTCCATCACCCTCTTCCTCCCCTCTTTCTCTGTACGTTTTCCGCATTGTAACTTCTACAGCAGGGAATATTTTGCACCTGAAAGCTCCTTACACAAAAAAAAACGTGTTGGCAGTAAGGAAAAGCATGGGCAATTCAGTACACTTTGCTGCCAGCAGGATGGCAATACACAGTGCTGATTTTGCATGAAAGGGGGTGCCAGAATAAAGTGCCAGCACAGTAATGCATCTGCACTAGGAACAGCACAGTGGCCAGAGTCATTTCTGGGGTGCAATTCCAGATCATTCTTCTGTCACAGAATAGCAGAAATACTCTGTGATCTTTCCCAGTGCTGGACATGGATTCTTGCTCCTTAAAGCTTGCTTATAAAGCTTGTTTAAAGCAATGTGGAGGACCTCAAGTGGTAGTCTTGTCTAGACCACTGCACCGCATCAGGATCAAGCAAACCTAACCCAGTGCTGATAGTCTCACATCTCCTTGTTTTATTCTGGGAAGAAACTGAAGTCACCCAAGGGGTCAACATTGAGCATTTCAGAGTGTCCAAAGAAAATAATATGCTAAGAAAGTGGGTTGGATTGGCTTAGTTAAGGCCAGTTTTATATTTATCCTATTAAAGTTAATTTTCCAGAAGTATGGCACCTGCTCCAACAAACAAGTGTTGGAGAAGCACAGTGTGCGTGTAATACTCACATGCTTCCTGCTGATGTGTGTGTTTGTTAATGAGTCTCTAAGTAGTCTTTTTATGATTTTTCCCCCTTTTTTTAAAGGTTAGAGATACATTTCTTCTCAGAATAAGTACTAAGAAGATCATCACATCCCTTGCGCAAGGAGGATGATGACTTCTTTATATGAATAGAAACAGGTAAATAGTCATCTGTCCCCTGACTTTGTAATTTAAACAGTGTAAGTCAGTAGGAAAAGGCTATAATTGGAGTCAGAGTAAGTGAGGTGAAAATTGCTAGGTGGCAGTACCATCTGCATCTTGTTTTAATTAGCCAAGTTTATCATCAGACTATAAACTTTCTGCTATTCAAGTCCTTGTTTTATTTCACCCATCAGTTCAAAGGGATTGCCACATATCTAGGTAAGCACAATTACTAATCAGTAAAGGAGAATTATCCTCCCCACTGATCTGGCTAACAGTTACTGTGTCTAGGAGAAGGTACAAAAATATGACTAACCAAGATTATTGTCACATCTGCTTAGTGTTTCATGACAAACTCTATTGAGGCTAACAGTACCACTGTTAATTCAATTAGGTCAGTGTTTTCCTTTGCTGGCCATGATGCATTTGGAAGACCAGCAACTGTATGCAGAGCATGGCTGGCAGTCCTCTGCAAGGAATAATAGCATCATAATATATTAAGATGAAGAAAAATCTAGCAGGCTGCAGTCAGAGCACATCAGCCGTATAGCTGAACCCTGCAATATCACAAGTGGGGGAGGAAAAAAGTAGCTATGACAGGAAATTATAACAGCTATAAATGACAGAGACTACAGGAGGGAATAAAACTCATTAGGTCAGCTCTTTAAGCAAAGTGCAGGGGAAGCACAGACCAGCCTGCCTGCAGCAGTGGAGTCACTGCATGCCCTTACATTCATCCTCCTTAAGATGAAATAGCAGATGGCTAGTTCTGGATTTAAGGGAAGATGATAAATAAGGAAAGGAAACTGGCAAAGAGTTCAGTGGAAATCCAGCTCTTTGGCCTGCAAGCTCTGCCCTAGCATTCAGCCTCATGGAGGGCTTTTCAGGGCTGCCCCTTGTGCAGCAAAGCTGCCACCTCACCATCAGCAAAGAAACCACCCTGCTTTGGGGAAGCACCTTGCACAGCCAGGAGGATCAGCCTGTGGGAGTGAAGGGCACAGGTAACAGGGCTGATGGATGGGACCTTTGTTCTGACCTGCTCAGTTTGAGCTAGCAGGTACCATGCATCAGCAGGCAAGCACAGCCACACCGTAGCAAACATCAAGGAGTAAGAGACATGCTTGTGGAAATCCTATTCCAGCCTCTTTTGTGGTCAAAGGGAAAAAAGCCAAAACGTGCCTTAGCCTCAGCCAACATGTTAGTAAAAGGGTGCTGATAAGAGCTTTCCGAAACAATTTCTGCCCCCTTTTTTTTTTAATACTATCTTGCTGTGTAGGGAAAGGCACCCCATGGGGGGTGGGGGGTGGGGGCTGTGAAGAAGTTAAAAAGAGAAAAAGAAAACAAGAAGATTTTATTTCTCTGACTTTTAGCAATGATTACATAATCTTACCAATTCTCAATAAACACAACCTAAAGTATTCAGGCTGCTGATAAAGGTATTGCTTCTGATGGTGCAAGCAAACAGCAGATTGGGGTTTTTTTAACGCTGTGCAAATTGCTTGTGAAGGAACCTTTTATGAGATATGGTGGTTCACACAATTTTGTAAAGAGCAGGAGACAAAGAGTTCCTTTTACACTAAAATGGTTTCCTAGGAAACACTGTAAAATGTAACATGATATCTCTTTGTGGAAGTTCAAGGACTTGTGTGCGCGAGAGAGTGTGTTTCTCCTGACCCTCTTCCTTTTTTTTCCCCTTTATTGGTGTGGTGTGTGGTATCGCTGGCCAATTTACCTTTTGATGGTATCACAAGGACAGAGCAAGCCTGTACCACAGCAGTCCACAGTCTGAAGGACACTATTCACTTTGATAATCAGATGTCTTCTCTAAACAGAAAGGAAAAAAATTTGGTCAAAACCAAGTCTTTTCATCAATAGCATCATGATTTCAGAGTCAGAAACAAATAATGACTGAAAATTCTCAGAGCCAAATTTCAGATGGCAGACAGTCCTTGTACCTTTCTTAGCATATTTTCTCATCTGTATGGACTCTACACCACTACACCACACATGTGTTAGTGGGAGTAAAGCAGAAACAAACACCCTGCAATGCTAATCAGAGATCTGGATTTGTGTGTTATAGGAAGGTCAGAAACATGTCCAGACCTTCCTTTCAGTTAAAGCCTAGTAATCTCCCCACCTGAGAGAAGCACTTTGCCCTTCCCTACACACAAGTAACATGTCCCCCAGGGATACAAAGTTCCTGACTGGAACAGCTCAACTGTTTATCTGAACAAGTCTGAATTTACCTGATGTCATGCCTCTTTCATTAGTTGTACTACTTGGTTTTTAATAGTGACACAGTATTAGGTGCATTTCCTATGCATGTTAAAAGACTGCAGAAATACTGATGTATAAAACCCTTTGCCCCGTCCCTGACTATTCTTAAGACCTTGATAAGCTGAAGTCCTTAGGTAGGCAGTACATGACTGTGCAGTGCTGCTAACAAGTCCTTCATCCTCACAGCTGCGGCCAGGGCATCTGTCCACTGTTATGTCCAAGTACAAGAACATGCTGGCCCAACTGCAGAAGCGCTATGGCAATGCATACAAGGGAACAGAGCCAGACCAATAGGGCCCAAGCCTCAGCATGGCTAGTGGTGAGCCATGCTGAGTGGCAAGCATGATTTCTTGCAAGATATCTTACAAGAAGTTGCTTTGCAATAGACCATCGTTGGATAAAAGATTTAAACAGGGCTTGGGATAGTAACCGGATCTTAGGACTCCCTTTGCCTGGTTTGGAGAAGCAAGCCAATATTTCAGAAATAATAGCATTTAGTTTAAGCATAGATGACAGACGCGGCACTGACTGTCCCAGGCAGCCTCAGCCAGAGAACCTTCCTGAGTTAACTGGACTGTGTCTTGGAGAAGCACACATCTAATGTACTGATCCCTGGTGCTGCCTTTCCACCCCAGTTTACTACCTTGTTGGAGCGGATGGTCTGTTGTGCCCCAAGCAGAGCCTGGGACAGTGGCCAGCGGACGTGTGCATGGTGGTGTCTGGATCTGTTCCTGGGAAAGGTTCCTGGAGTGTTTCTCTCCTGCAGGTAACAGATGCTGAAAAAATCACAGAACAAAGTCCTAAGATATTAGCTCATCTTTATAAGCACAGTGTAGCCCAAGCAACGGGTGGACTAAGGACTGACATTTACTGTCAGTGCAGAAATGTGGACTTAGGGGAACTACTGAATTCAGCAGGGTGACCAGGGTAAAGGAGGGAGCAGCGTGTGGATCCAGGTGTGCACCCTGGAAGAGCTGCCAGCAACGCAGGTGATGACCCAAGGAAACACTTAATGTTAAGCATGGTATCATCCGGTGAGCTCTGGTTTTAAAACCAGGCCCAAATGACAGCTTTTCTGGGCAGGGCTCCACATCCCCTCCTGAAGAAAACATGCTAACGGCATTATGAATGGCTTCTTCCAACCCAGCCCAGAGCAGACAGCCATGCACCCTCCATAAGAACAACCACCCCTCAAGCCAGGAAACCTTACAGGAATCGAGCAGTGCTTGCCAATGAAGGTAAATTGAAGACTTGGGACTTGCTTCCACTGTCGTTGCTCATGTGCCTGTGTGGACATATCAGTTACCCTGTGTGGCACTTACTAGCTGTCCTCATGGGCAGATCAGAAACACCAAGGACAGAGGAAAGGGGCTGGGCTGTTGTAGCCTGTTTGCTCATCCTCTGCTGTACTGGCTCTGCTGTACTTATAGGAGTAAAGTGCATTTAAATGAGATTTCATCAGGATCAGCAGGTAATCAAGCCCACAGAGATGCACTATGCTTATAGAAGCTCTTTTTGAGTAGAAATGCATCCCGCTTCCCTACTGTCCTAAGCCACTTATTTTGGGTGCCCAGTTACTGAAGGTGTAAATAATTGACATCTACTTTCAAATAACTCTCCTCTAGTGTAACTTGTACATTTAAATATCTCCTAACTAATATTTATACATTAACCCTTTCCTAAATAACTCCAAGCCCATGTGTGCATTTAGAGATTTAAAACCCTATACAGACAAACACACTTTCTAACAGAAGTCATACTAAGTATTAGTCAATGCAGCAAAACCCGACTTTCAGGCAGGGGCTTTCTGAAAATGTGAAGAGTCATGAGTTTGTAAGCCCATCATGCTGGGGCTTTGGCTCTGTCCCCTAGTGTAACCAGCTCACCACACAGTTTCTTTAGACTGTCCAGAAGCCAGCCTCACCCATAATCACAGATGATAAAAGATCTTCTCTGACACTTGAACACAGAGTATGAAATGCATTAGGCTGACTGGCAGAAGACTAAATGGTCTCCCAAGTATTTGCTTTTTAATGAACATGCCATTTTGCATAACACATGCAACCCAGCAGGGGTTTTGTTCATCTTAAGCTTTTAATGAAGGTACAAAACACAAATCTACCTGAAGATTGAACTACTAGCTGCTACAATGCTGGGAAGGACCTTACTCATTATTAGAGTTGGCCTAAAAGCAATAAAAAACAATATATCTTGGTTTGGATTCTGTGACTGTATAGTGTAAGAGAAAGGATAAACTCCCCCTTGACCTAGATAAAAATGCATGTTGCCTTTCCCCATTGCTTTAAAACAGGAAATGAAAAGTTGTCCCATTAGTGCTGATCACCCAGTTAGTGCTCTAGCATCATGTCTTCCCAGACTTCTATGCATTGCCAGTACTGCAGTCATGATCAACTGCATTTGGCATGTCTGTGGGACCTCTATCCCATGGGACAGGGAAGGCTGAGTCACCGCTCCTGTGGCTGGTGCTGCAACAGGCAGGTGCTGTGAGCACTGCAGGAGGATGGTGGCTGTGAGTGCAAGGATCAGCCACCAGCAAGGGTGCTGGCAGTCCTCTGTGGTGACTGCACAAAAGCCTGGAAGTCTGTGGGCATTCACAGGTGCTCTGCAACCTGACTTGGAGAATGCAGGGAACCTTCATGTATTTCAAAAGGATGTTGAGTCAGGCTGTTTCTTTTTAAATCCTTCTTTTCTCTCTTCTTATCTTGCTACCTGCCCAACTGGGACTACTTTGAGGAAGGAGAATAGGATGGATGACCCATTTTATGAGCAGGCAAAGTGAGGACTGAAGCCATTTTGTCCCAGGCTACCTGCAAACCAGCAGTAGGGAAAATAGGTGGTCACAAGGTCCCAGGTCACTGTCGTGCACATTCTCCTCTGAATTGCCCAGTTTAACTGGCCTGTTTAAAGAAAGGCACAGCTCCCGATCCTGCAGTCAGAAACAGAGAAAAAAGGAAGGCGGTTTGAAAGGAAAAGAATCCTCTTTTGTCAAGAATTTCCAAATCGGGCAGACACACAGGTATTTCTGTTTCAAGCAAAAGGAACCAGGAAGAAAAATGTGCCTTCCCATAGAGTGGAAGAAGAAGGAAAAGGAAAACTGCTGGTGTGAGAGCAGGGAAGGAAAGCAGCATGCAGCCTGGGGGGATGAGTGTGCCAGGTCGCTCCATGGGTGACCACAGAGCACCTCACTGCCTTGCCTGAAGAGGTGCACTTCCACCTGTGGGTGACGGGCTGGGTACCAGGTCCCGTGTGCCCCACAGCTCCTGCCCTGCCCTCCACCCTGCCCAGATGCTCAGAACCGCTGCCAAGAGACAGGCAGGCAAAGGGGATGCCTCCAGCACTGTGGGGTGTCTGCTCTCAGAAACCACCCTGCAACACTTTGACCATAAAACTCATATAGGTACAAATATGCATATAATTTACATGTATGATATATAAGATATATGACATTCATATTGCATATATTTTATACATATTAAAAAACAGTATTCAGCTCAATAGTATAAACCTGCTTATGTTCAGTTCTTCATACAGCAACTTGTTCATGGCAGTGGTAATTTGTGAAGTTTGTTTTTCAGGAGCTGATGATGGCCAGTCCTTTCCCCCTCCTCTCCACTTGATCCCCCTTCAAAAGTGAGGTTTGACAGCTGTAGAAAATCTGGCCAAAAGTATCCTTTGCACCTTTTTTAGCTCCACTTCAGAAAGCAAAGGGCTGCTTGGGATGCCAGCAGGGAGCTGCCCCAGTCCTGCAGCCTGGGTATGAAGGGTGCAGGAGGGGGTTTCCTCCCCAGAGAGCAGCACTGCTGCTGCAGTGAGGCACAGCAAGGTGCCTGGGGGTCTAAGAGGCCTCACTGCTCACTCAGGAATTGAGTATGAAGGTCATGGTCATAGAAGAAATGTTGCAGGTGGTGCAGGGGGAAGGCAGCAGTAGGCTCTTCCACAAAGTAGATAGGAGTAGATGGGGCTGAAAATCCTGCTAGCTTCCCACAAAAGAAATAACCTTATGAAGCTAGAATGAAAGTCGTTTAAATGAGATGGTGTGGTCTTACTCATGCAGCTAATTAAAGGTTGCCTCACGTAGAGGGAAAAACATCAAAAAAGGAGTGTAACATTTACAGCAATAAAAATGATGAGTGATTTGTTACCAATTCGTGCCAAAGACAGAAAGCCCACAGAGCCAGCAAAGCTTTTTCCCCATCTCCTCCAGGGAATAAGGACTGCAGGCAGCCAGCTGCCTCCTGCCCAGGGGGGTGGGGTTGGCCAAGAGCAATTAAACACTAGATTATAATTGGGCTTTGGTGAGCTACCTCTCTAATCAGTCATCAGCTGTAACGTTGCTGTCAAAGTAGCGAGGATGATCTTCACTTAGGCTTTCCCTCTGTTTATCTGGGGAGAGTTTGGATGGGTTCATTTTCATTTTAAGTGGAAGATAGTGCCAGAATGGAATGGCTGCTACCACGCACTGCTATTTCAGCTGCTGTCCCTTTCCCAGGCTGCTCTGTGCTCCCGGCTAGAAAGAGCTGGGAAGGTCCCACAGATGAAATGCCAGCCAGCTGTCTGCATGACCAGCATAATGCACATGCCAGTGCCTTTCTTTTCCTGCCCTCCTTTGCTGCTGTGTATAGTGGTAAGCCTTGTGCCTCGGCACCAGGGCAGAGGAGGAGGCTGCCTGCCATTCCCAACTGGCACTTCTGCCAAGGAGGCCTGGAAGATCTTCAGTCCCAAGAACTTGGAGCTAGACCACATCCTTTTCCTCCTTCCTCTTGTCTCAGGATGTTTTTGGTCCCTGCTGTGACCCTGGCTCCACCAGAGAGGAAATGCTGGGGAGCTGTAACACAAGCTGGGCAAGCTGGGCTGGCCAGCGGTGTGGGCTGGACCAATTTGTATATTTATATGTATTTTTTAGTACCATATGTTTAATAGAAAAATAAAAAGCAGCTTCTATAGCTGAAGCAAGAATTGAGCCAATAACATAAAGGAAGAGAGGCAAACTGCCAGGAAAGCAAAAGTGGAGTACAAAGCTACATGGTAAAATACACAGCTTGTCTGTCTTTGTAGGAGATCATCAAGAATATTTGTTGTCAGATGCTGACAAACTTCCTTGGATCATATATTTACCTATCTCCTATAGTGTGTGCTTCAGTCAGACTGAACAAGATTTTCACTGAGCTACCACCAGCCTAACCCCCGACTGCATTTCGAAAGCTTGAGCTATTGCAGAGCACGCCTGAAACGTCGAAATGAGAAGAGACTTTTGGATGGGGCAGGGAGAAGCTGCCTCACCATGGCTGCACAAACGACTGCTCTTGGCACTTCAGAAGCAACACTGGTTAGAAACACCCACCTAGCTGAGGCTCCTGCATTCCTGCTGGACAAAGCCTGGTGGTACTATAAACAGTAGCAAACAGCTTCTTGAAGGGGAAAATACTGGACAGCCTAAAGTACAAATTCACATTCACCCACATCCTACCATGTCCATTAATCCAGGTAATGTTACTGCAATTAAAACCCATGCATTTTCTAAGAAACCGCAGTTAACCCATCTGTTTAGAATAGCTTATCAAAATAGCATCTCAGATGCCACTGTGGTAAGCACTGCAGATAATAAAGTTTTTAATGGTAAGTACTGCATGTAACATTCTCACTTGAAGATCTTTGTGCATTAAGGAATTTTCCTTCTGAATAGTTCCATTTAATTTCTGCACTTTCATTTAATATGATGTGCATTAAAAGTATGCACAAGCCTCAGCCAGGTGGTTTTATTATCCTCTGCTTAGGGTAAAGGATTACCCTAAGCAAAAAAAACAGGCCCAAAATCTCACTGAAGGCCATTTGGATTTTTTCTGAGCCCACCTCTGTAGCTACATTCACTGCATTGACACTTGATGAACTCCTGTTGTACTTGCCATCACTTATAGGGCATCTCCACAGGACACAGCAACATCAGGTGAATGAGACCAGTTATTGTGGGTAGTGTGCATTGCTGGCCCATACCCTGCACTGAGCCTCTCAACCTTCCTCTGTGTTGCTTTGTGCCTTATTAAAGCCTAAACTCCTGTCTGTAAGTCAAAAAATGTGTTGGAAATGTTGGTTTCAAAACCTTAAACCCTTGCCCATACATACTTCAGATAGAGGGAAACAACACAACCTTTGAAACAAACCAGAGCTCCAGGGGAGACTGAGGTTACGGTGGCTCTAGTTTTCACAGCCATCCATCATCTGTTTTGCATCTGGGGGGAAAAGACTCTACAGGCAATATCTTATTTACTGGTAACATACAAAAGAAAACATTTGCAGATGAGCCTGATCACAGTTTCAGAGGCTTTGCATTGCTGCTTTATACAGAGGTAAAACCCTTTCTGCTGGCAGGCTACCAAGCAGGAGGGCAAACATACACCGTGTGTAGGAGGCCTTGCAAGCACTGTAGATAATAAATGCCAGTCAAACAGGTATTTTTGGTAAGGTATGGAATAATTCTTCTCCCTAAAGCTATAAATTTCCGCAAAGTTTACAAGGAAGAGATGGAAACAAAGATTTCTGCTTTTATGTCCCACTCTCTTACAGACTCCTTTTTCTGGTTATAGATAAAACAATTCATCTTGCTAGGAATGCATTTTCTTCCTGTTTATGGACATGGAAAATGGCTATATTATAATCAAACATCATTATGTTTTATCATTTATTGACATCTCTGAAGTCTTTTAAGAACCGTGGATGAAAGGTGCTATACAAGTGCCAAGTACATCATAAATTATTAAATATTTCTTCAAGATCTGCTTGCTTGGTCTTCGTTTCATCTCTTGATATCAGATTTCAGAGTGAGATACACAGAGGCCTTTATGAAACTTTCCCCTCCTCACAATCATGCTTGTGCTGTGCAGGACGAGGCAGAATCGCAATAAATCAGAATATATGCTGTTTCCTCTTCTGCTAAGCACAGCAGAGACACTTCCAGATGTACCTGAAGCCACTCTGTACCTGAGAAACTTTACAGGCCTCTCAATTATCTCAAATAAAAATAAGTTAAAAAAACAAGTATAAATTGATTACTTCCAGTTACACCATTTGAGTTTTTGTCTATCAGAGCGTCTCTGCAAGGAAGCGATCCTGGGGGCATCGAGGTTAAAAGCAAGCAGCAGCCGCATACAGCCCTGCCATGCTGCTGCGAACAGCCCTGCCTGGGTAAAGCAAATTATGCAGCTGCTGCTGGGCATTTAAAATGTATATGAACAAGCTGTCAGTCCAAGATCTAAAACTTATTCAGTTATTCAAACTAATTCAATTCCATCACCCAGCTCTGACACCCCCAGCACTTGCTGCAGACCATTTTAATAGGAAGTGATATGTAAGTGCAAACACCTGGGAGGCAAGCAGCGAGGGGTTGGGGGGTCTGATACAACAGTCATCACCATGGTTGTTAACAGCAGTGGCATTTATGTGATCCTAATTATGCTGTAAGCATCAGACAGGTGAGGAAGGTTCTCATTCCTCTTCCTGCACTGCTCTCACACCATCTGCAGGCTCCCACCACCCCTGTGCATCCCCCCACGGCCTCTGTGTCCCTCCAACATATATACATCCATACATCCCTCCTCCAGGCCCTGTATGTTCCACACAGCCTCCACGGACCATCACAGCCATCTGTGCTGCCTCAGTCACCCTATCCACAGAGACAGCCAACACCTTTCATGTCCTGAATGTCCCTGGCAGGGCTTACATCAGTATCATTCAAGTCTTCAGTATCTCTTAGGTCAGATCAAGATACCAAAGAGTAGCCTGAAAGAAAATATTAGTTTGCGAGAAAACGTTAGAAGCAGTGAACTTTCGCCTCTGTTAGTTAGCCTTCATTTAACCACAGCATAGGTCATTGCGTTACCAGATCTCATATGGCCACTCACTGTATTTTTACATTCACTTATCTTTGTGAGAGTGATAAGAGCATGGAAGGACATCTTGCCTTGAGACCAAATTCTGACTTATGCTGAAGTGCATGTCTGCAGATGCCATCCTTCCGGATTTTCAAACACCAGTAAAGTCTAAACATGGACATTTTGGTTCCAAAACAGTATTTAGTAATTGTTCATGAAGGTGAATTACAAACTGACTGTCTGGGAGTCATGGGTCTCATGGGGCTAGATCCAGCAGGGCTCTTGCAGGACTGAGGCTTGAGCCAACATTATTTAGTTTGGTTTTAATCAATATTCCAAAAGATGATACAGCATTTTCAACAGCAGTGTCTTACAGATGCTGTACTGGTCACCGAGCAATGGGCAGGGCAGGTTGTGGGTGATCACTGAGCTGAGCTGAATGGGGGAGCCTACCACCCAATGGGGCCATTCAGATGGGATGCAGGCAAAGGCTGGGTCCCATGGGCCATACAGGGTTAGTGTGCACACACGCTGAAGGGAGGTAGTGGGACCTATGTCTCTGTAGAACACAGTGGTGATCATAGTGCATGCAGGAGAGGGAGTGGGGTGATTTTTTGCCTTCTCAAAGGATATGGTCCAGCTGCCAGGGTTGTCACAGCAGCATCCTAACACCTGTGCATTGTGCAAAGCCTGAGCTGCATGATGTTCGGCTGCTGGAATGTGGCTTTGGGGGTGTGCGATGGCTCCAGCTGGATAAAACCTCTGCCTGCAGGATGCACAGGGGGGGCACCAAACAACTTCATAGCCTATGATTCACCAGGGGCCAGCCTCAGATTATTTAATGCTCATCATTAAAACTCTGTGTAGCTCTGCTGAGATGCTATTGCTTGTATCAGTGCTGCCTGCACCCACCAAGGTCAGAAATCTGAGGAGGTGAAAGGCAAAACAGAGATGAAGGGACTCAGTTCAGGTTTTATATCCCAGTAATGACCAAGAGAAGTGCAGAACCAGCTTCTCCTAACACCAGACCTGCACCCACACTGAGACTTTGATCTTGCAGCAGTGGCACTGGAACAGAAAACTAGCTTTTAATGAAGCTCATGTGATCAAGTGGGTTACTTGAATACGCTGGTAGTTTTAATTAACTTGTAAAGCAATTCTTCATTTGCTAGTCAAGGTTACCTGTGCCATGAAGAGGGTTGTTGATATCTTCTTTGTTTTATAATACTGAAAGCTTTACATTTGCAGCTTTCTCATTCACACAGGCCTACTCTGCCAGCTCATTTAAAATAAGGCTGAGACCCAGACTTCTGCCTTCGACAGGAGGGACTCATCCAAAACACAGAAAGCTGTAGCTCCAGTCACCAGCTGCAGCAGCAGTGCCTGCCAAAGGGGCTGGGAATGCACCAGGGCATTTCAGACCCTCAGGAGCCATGTTATTCATGTTCCCCCTTCCCAAAACATGCAGCTGGGTAGGGAAAAAATAAGGAAAATAAACAAAAAAAATGGCATCCTTTAGCAGACATTTTTGACAGAACCAATATACAGGTTAAACCTGGACTTCAACTTCCTTTCATTGCATGAACATAAGCCAATAAATGGCACAGCAATGCAAACACCAGTCTCTGCTTTTTCCATGTAGGCTCTGTTCTTCAGGGAACAAAGGCAAGGGGATCCCAGAGTGGGTCAGCTCCATTCTTCTGCCACTCCAAACATTTTGTGGGGTGGCCAAGCAATGCTGTATGTCAGAGCAGTAGGCAAAAGTGCTCTTGACTTTATTTTATACCTTACAAGATTACAGTGATAGTGGCTGAAAGATTAGGTACTGCAGATTCCGCAACAAGAGTTTTCCTGACAAAAAATTACTTTCTTTTGCCATTTGTTGTTGATCTCAAATGAACCAATTATTAGAACAGAATGAAATGTTCTGCTTGTTTTCAAATCAGCAGTATTTTTACTCACCAGAAACATCTTGTAGCTGTGCAAAGTTAAAAAAAAGGAATAAACATGATTGTGGGGCGTGTTCATTTTACTTTTCAGAGGTAAAACCTATGTGTATCTAAAATATTCCCAAATTCCTTTTCCAGAAACACTGAAAAGAGCACAATTCACTTCAAATGTTGATGTAATAATGATTTTCTCACATTAAAGGGATTTGTCTGCTTAGGTCTTTTTGAGTGACTGTCTTGCATGTAATAGGAAGAATAAGCATCATTAATTATTTATCTTATTACTGTTTAACATGTAAATTGCAGCACGGCATGAAGGACCTTATAATGCAAACATCGGCCTTTCAGAAATACAAAGCGTACACGCAATACCCAGCACAGGGACACCAAGGACCACTGGTGCAAGGGGGAGGGCTACACGAGGAGAGGAGGATGGGGACCCAGCAGTGTTCTAGCTGATTCCTTTCTTTCTTCCATGCCTTTGCACAATGGGAGCAAACACCTATGACCTGAATATCCCAGGGACAGATAGGAGGGAGAAGTATCCCTGTGGCTTTTTTCCTTCAGCCAGCCTGCATAGATGGCCTTGAACTTAGGCAGCGCTCAACAAAGTGCTGCACACCAGTGTAAGCCAAACTAAGCAGGGTAGGACCAATTTGGAAACAATAATCTCTCTTTCTTAGTATGTTTATAGGTGATAAGATAAACCCAAGGTTTGGTTTTCAGAACAATTTGGGGAAGGGAGAGAAAATGCAGGTTGTGATCACATCTGGTTTTGCCCATTCTTTCAATAAATGAGGGGTACGTGTAGGAATAGCCGGTAAGAGTCGATTTTCATTTTAAATAGCAGTAGGTCACTCACGCAATGCTTTTCAAACAGGGCAAGGTCTGCTGCTAGCTGTAAATGGGGAGAGCAGCATGTGGGAAGCAACTCAATTGACAGGCAAGGACCTGAGAGGTCACATAATAGGGTTCAAAGTCTGTTTAACCATGCAAAGCCAAGCTGGGAAAGTACCAAATAAAGCATCAGCTAGGCGAAGCACAGCTTTCTGCATCGAATCACACTGTCGGGGCTAAATCACCGGAAAACCAAAGTCCTCTGCACAGCGGCTCTGCTGCTAATGGGTCTCATCCCTGCGCTGCCCTCCGCCATCACACACATGGGCAGGCACATGTGGGCTTGCAGTCCCCTTCACCCTGCTCCACATCCTCCCTTCCCCACATCCCACAGGGAAGTGGGGAACGGCAAGAGCAGGCATAGGCAGCTGCAGCCAGGCTCCTTATAAGAAAACCTGGGGATTTATGTGGGTCTCGTAAACAGATTCCCAGTCCCCAGAGGGCCTGAATGTGTTTTGGTGGGTGCATTTTGCCACCTCCCCAGACAGGCTTGCAGCCTGCACTCTCTTTGCAGGCTTCGCTGGAGGGAATGCTTTGTACAGCTGCTAGCTGTGAGCAATGGAGGGACAGCAGAAGTCAGGGGCTGCAAAGGCCACAGGGAACACCCTTCCAGCAGCTGGAGTCATGAGAAAGCTCATCATCTGCTATTTCGGGTGTCCTAGTGTAAGAAGAAAGCAAAGCAGAAGGTAGGCAGGAGGAGGACATCTAAACCCACGTGGTGGTGGTGCTCAAAGCCCCACAGCATCGTCAGTGGCTTGTACAAAGTACCAGGACACAGTCCTCCCCTTGTCCTTGGGGACCCAAGGGTGGTGGAGATACGATGCAGGTCAAGGGGAAATTCCTAGTGCCTGGGTCCCAGCAGCCATCCTGGCTGGGAAGTTACAAGGCATTTTTCATCCACTGGAAGGATAAAATACCTGAGGGACTCCAGGCTTGGGAGGACAGAAAGCATTTGTCTAAGCTTATTTCAGGGAAAATAATATATTTCCAGTATACTTAGATATGAATGCAGGCAGCTTTTAACTTATAAAAGCACACAAACAAACAACGTGACAAGAGCAGTTCAAAGACTGTAGTTCATTTACTTAAAAGTAGAAACTGCATTCACTCAGACATGACAGTAAAAGCCAAGGGTGTGGAGATCTTTTAAAAGGGATATTTTAAATAATATTTAACCAGGTTCTGAAATTCTTCAGCCAACATCCAAATAAATGTTGAAGAAAAGGAACAAAAAAATACCAATTCTTTTGAAAATTTCCTTGAAACAGCCCCACTTTTATTCCTAGCTTGTTACACTTCACAACCACCTTGAATTAGCTCTTTGTTAAACCGACTGAGCCTTTACTGTTAGACCAAAATGATGGGTCAGATGACAGGATTTATCCACCCCTTTGCTTTACAAAACAAACCATTTGCCAAATGCTGTTGTATTTAGCAGGCTTAATTTTGGTTCATCATCTTATTTTATCTGAATTTTGTTTGAATTGTAGAAATTCATTCTTTGGTCTTCTGCAGTTCAATATATGCTTCAGGGCTTGTGTGTATGATTTATGTGCATGTGTACACCCTCCCAACACTGGCTTGAGTGTTACCCCATCTCTTCAACTTGAGCTGCTGCATTCACATCCCCCACTAAGCTGATGGAGACCAGAGCAAGGAGACCACAGCAAGTGATGGTCTTCTGGGGACCACTCTCCAACAATGGAGCCTTGGGGAAAGGAGAGACTCACCAGGAGGAGGTTTTCTGCCTTAAATGCATCCATTATTCAAGGAACCTTTTTTGTATCCTGTTTTGCTCTGAAATCTTTTAAGCTGCTTCTGGTCCTCCATAGCTCCAGGATGTACAGTGTTGTGGGATGACTGCTTGCAGCCTGGCTACAGCCCAGGACACCAGGTGGTTTTGATCCTCTGTAGCCTAAAGCAGAAACTCTAGTAACTGGCAAAACCCTTCTGGAGCACAAATTCCTTTACGAAGATTAAAGAATACATCTACATGCCCCATTGACCCCTCTGATTCCCCATCTCTTTTCAAATCTCATCTGAAAACATATATTTTTTCCTTCATCTGTACTTCTAACTTCTCACTCACTCAGGTAATATTTATGCTTCTGCTTTACAACTGCATCATTTAACTGTACTGAAATCTGTAATTGAAGTGTGCACAGAAGATTATAGATAAAATAAACCAGTATTATATATGTTAACCTAGGGGACTATGTTAAAGATAAGCACATAAAATACAACTCCAAATGTACTACATAGCCAACTGACTCGTGGCGTTCTTAGTCCTGGTGAGGAGTAACATCTTGGGTTCCTGAAGTACACATGAGCTGGGTGAGCAGCTCAGGGAAATGAAGAAATCTGGGCCCAGGCTTGAGTGGTAACTCCACCTACAACATCTCTGCAGGTGAGAGGACCGTCTTCTGGCTCTCCACCAGAAGGACACCTTCGGGACCAAATTCCCCATCCTTCCATACACTGAACTGATTACAGCAAAGCATGAACAGTGTGCTACACAATTGAAGAGCAGCTGAAATACGCTTTCAGCAAACACATGAAACAAAACATTAATGGGGAAAAGGGTAATTTTTAATTAAAGAAAAAGGTGGAGTGGCTAACTATCTGGAAGCTCTGCTTTCCTTAGGGGTATATTTCATTAATATTTGTCTCCCATAGTAATCTGGGACCTGTGTCTATGAAACTTCTATAAGCATTATTTCTACACCAAGAGCCATATCCTTACACTTCAGCCTACAGGAGTGAATTTATAACCAAGCCTCTGATACCCAGCAATAATTTTGAATAGACTCACATTAGATAATTAAATGGTTTCTTTCCTCATGGAATCCAACAACTTCATGATTCTTTCAAAGGACTATCCCTTAACAACAGCTTTTGAGTCATGAAAATGCTGCCCCATTACACGACCAGGGGAGCCAGACAGGGAGAAACCAAAAGGAAAGACAGTGCTGGAGCAGGATCAAGAGGCAGGACATAGCCCTAAACTGCCACTTCTCCTATGGCTGACAAGATCTGCTGAGCTCACAGAGGTGTGGGGAACGCAACATGATCTGACCAGTGTGCATTAGCTAATTCAGCAGTTGTAACTTGGCACACTTCTGCTGGCTTCACTGGTGCTCTGTCAGCCTACATCCAGGGGGGGTCTTGGACCTATGTCTAAAAAGTATGTATTTCATCTGCCTTTGATAGTTGTTGTAACAGAATACTGTGCATTGCTGGAACTAAATCTGCCTCAGCAGGACGCCGGAGTGGAAAACCTAAGATTTCTTTCTGTCTCTCTGATAACTACCCTCACTCACAAGTGTGATAACATACACCAGCAAATGCTTTCTGCATACCTATGCATTTCTCTGAAGGACAAAAATATTTTGCAATTCATTTCTATTGCTACTATTCATTATGCTATTCAATTACATTAAGTACCCTAATTACTTATTTACAAAGGGTTCGAAACTCTGTACTTTGTACCCAACCTATGTACTAAGCCTGGAGGTGACGAACACTTCTATGCATTCATCTCTTGCTAGTAGCTGTTTTCAATAGCCCTTTATTTCCCACAAGTCATGAGGTCAGCAGAATTTTAGAGGGAAAGTACGACTTTCGGCTGACAGTGATCCCAGACCCGGGCGAGCCCAGGAGGTCTGGTGTTTTCCTGCACTAGTGTCACTGTGGTCATACTTACCTGCTGGTGATGCCTCAGTTGTGTTTCCAGCAATGTCTGTGTAGACTGCGGGATGTGACCTCCTTAAGATGTCCACAGACAGGAGGCTGTGAGGGATGTTGGGTGCCAGGGCCACCACTGGGAGACAGCAGCCTGGTAGCACCAGCCCTGGTGTACGGGAGACCCCACTAGCCCCATGGGCTGGCAGCCTACCCCATGGCCTCATTCATTTCTCCTGTTTCTGTTCCCTTAAGGCCTCCCTCAAGGTTCCTTTTGGTTCTAAGTAAGTAAGGTATGTTGGTTTTGAGGTGAAGTGTCCAAAATTGGACCCAGATATTTCAAGGAACTTTTTTTGTGTAAAGCAGAAGATGCATATCCTGTACCTTGTCTCCTTACGGTCCTGTTTGTGTACTGTAGGCAAACGGGTTGTCATTTAACACTATGTTTGTGTACTACTGTCCATTTCCATTGAAAATCATATTTTCCTCCACTGCTGTTGTCCAGCTAGCGTCTTTCTTACATGTATACCTTAGAGTCATCCCTATTGAGTTACACCCTTTTTTTTTCGGTCCATATGTCTAATTTGTCAACATTATGTGGAAGTCTAATCCAGGATTTCAGCTCCCTTGCAGTAACACTGATAAGCATGATCACTACTCCCATATTCAGGCAATCACTGAATTACTGAATAGTGCCAGTGTTCAGAGCTGCTGAACAGGTAGCTTGACAGATGCAAGGCTGCTGACACTCTGTTCCCAGATCCGCTCAGCAGCAAGGCTGAACATGTATTCCCAATAGGCACAGAACACTCATCCAAATCAGTAGCATGCAGATGGCCCGATCGTGTTCCTCCTCTCCTTCCAGTGAGTGGCCCCAGATATGCAGTCTCTGCAGTAGCTGGTCCTGGAATCCCAGGCCCTGTCTGCCTTAGAAGCCACAGTCCCTCTCCAGCTCCTGGTATCCAGAGCCCCTCACATATACAAGTGTGTGCACACTCTGATCTCCCCTGGTGCCTGAATCCCAGACAGGAAAGTGACCCCTTGACCATGGTCTGACTCCCACAGGGAGGTGTGACTCCCACTCACACCCCGTGCATGCACAGGCATGCAGAACAGAGTCAATCACCCAGAAAAAGTGCACTCACTGTTCCTGTTCACACACACTTGGCCCCTTTCATCCCTTTTGTTTTTCCCACAATTATTCCTTTCTAATCCACCTTGGTCCATCCCTTTCTCTACCTGTGGTCCTTCCCTAATCACAAAACTTGCACATCACTGCAGCTACCCTGCAAACATCCCATAGCAAGTGTTGTACAGTCCCTACATGCTCTTCCTCTGCACCGCATTGCCTCCAGGCAGCAAGGGAAAGGCCGTCAAGTACTCCAGGGAGCCTCTCCCATCTACCCACAGGTCTCACTCTGCACCCTGGGCCCATTGCTTGCCAGATGCTTGATTATCTTTCCATCCACCCCATAGTAGACCATGATTTTAGCTTGCCAAAGACAACTACTACGTGACATAGCAAATACCATACATAGTGAGACACACCTGTGAGATGAAAAGGAGCCAGATACGTTCCTCAGATCAACTGTGGCCTCTGCTCTGCCTAAACCAGTGCAATTTTTGCCTTCATGCCATGATGAACAAAATCTACTCTTCAGCTCCCACCATGGGGACTGGAGCCTCACACAGGTCCATGCACATGCCCAGGGATAGCCAAATTGGCAGACATTCCAACAGCAAGGGTCTCTTGT
Source organism: Pezoporus flaviventris (assembly GCF_033815535.1). Taxonomy (NCBI): domain Eukaryota; kingdom Metazoa; phylum Chordata; class Aves; order Psittaciformes; family Psittacidae; genus Pezoporus; species Pezoporus flaviventris. The sequence continues at coordinate 4,003,851 of NW_026892598.1, forward strand.
CAGTTTCTGGCAGTCCATGTGAGGCACAAGCATGACATCTAATCATAAGCTGAGATCTATGCTAGGTTTGGCTACTATGGGGCCATCAGCCCAGAAAATTCAGTTTCTGTCTTGGGGCGAGCCCCTGTGGTCAAGCAATGCCACACTGAGGGCATCAATGCACACACACCAACACACACGCACAGGTTTGTGATGCCAAGTGTCTCCTGAATTTGGCCAGTTAATCACCTACTCCTGTAACTAAAGAAGCAGGCAACCCCCGGCCCCCCAGAGCATTTACCTCTCAGCTTGAGATCTCTCCCTACTCGCACATTGAATTTGAAACTAGTCCATATGTCTGCAAATGCACTGAAACATCAATATCCAGATGGGATAGACATGTAGAGCACAATGCTGGCTTGCAGCCGGCCACAGCTTTAGTCAGCCACACAGCAGTGTGAGTTTAGCCTCCCACAGCAGCTTTCCTTGGGCCAAACCAAGGCAAGAGGATGAATGAACATTTGTGCCTCCATAGCATAAATATTCACAAAGCTCAAAGAGCTGGAAAGCCCCCTTTAGCTGGAGCAGTGGATAAAATTCGGAGGGCAGAGCAGAAAGTGCCGGAGGGGAAAAGCTGGTGGCAGGAGAAAGCCCATCCTCATGCATGTGATGATAGTGCTAGCTGCAGTTTTCACATCTCTGTAAATATTGCTCTAAAGAGAAAGTCAGTGTATTTCCACAAGCATAGGCTGTTTTGATGTTATTACCCAGCATGTGGTAGGTGAACCGGGAGTACAGATCATCTTGTGACACATCTGGAAAGTTCCCTAAACCAGTAACACGTTATTGGAAGAGTGGAAGTGAGAATATAGAAAATAAGTGCATGAAGTGTGACACCTAAGCACCACAGAAATGTTAAGACATTCTAGAAATGCTAATGCTAATTTTAACATAAATCTACTGAAACTGCCATTATTTCATTATGTGGTTTGTGTTGTGAAGAGGATTTGATTGGTGAAAGAATTACTTTGCGATGTATTTAAACCCTGTGTTCAGAGTGAAGCAAATTAAGACCTATCCAAAGGGCAATACTTTCAAATGAGAAAACAACTTCCCCACCGTGCATCCATGCATAGCAAAGTGAACATCGCCAGTTTGCAACATCCTTCAAACTTGCTGGAAATAAATCCATGCAAGTGGACAAAATGGCATACACCTAAATGCAACATATAACCAGCTTAGTTATAAACATAAGTATCAGCAGAATTCTAAATCATGCACAATGCTACCAAAAATGCTAATTTGAGGAATGTCTGATACCAGATTACAACATATTTTAAAGGTCTTTGTTTCAACATGCACTGGAGAGGTGTGGAAAATTCAGAGCAAACTGAGAACATGGTTGATTTATTTTTCAGAAATCTCTGGAGCTCTGTCAACTTATCACAATTAATTCCAAACACAAAAAGATCTTAATATGGTGTCCAAGGAAAGAGTTGGATGCCATCTCTGACTACCTTCTGACAGGAGAGAGAGAGAGAGAGAGACACGATTTCCTAGCCATTTGAGGTATTCCAGTTTCATTCCTCAGTTGTGATGGGGGAGCACAGAAAAAGCATCTTCGGGTGGTGGGCTGGCTTGTTTTATACCACAAGAAAAGTGCAAAAGAAATTAGAAATTTAGAAATATTTTTTGCCTTCTCATCATCAACAATGACAGCTTAAGGAAAACACGAACAACTCCTCCAAAAGCTCTGTGCACCATTACTCCATCATGCCAGCAGGCTCACACACGTACAGAACCAGAGCTCACTTATGCTGCATGAAACACTCTTGCATTCTTGAATAATTTAGACAAAAAATGTAGACATGCTGAGCCTTTCACTGTAATTATTCAATACTGACGCTATCCCTTCCAGAAATCTCAGAAATGTTGGCAATGTACACTGGAAGTTCAGGTAAGGCAGGAGTATCTAAACAAAGGAACTGGCCCAAAAAAGTTCCTTATACTTGCATTATACATACTGCCTGCATCCTTTGCGGGCAGAGGACATCCTACATTATGTACAATAAAGCAGTCAATAGATTTAGCTGGCCTGACTGGCACTCAGATAGAAAATCACTGCAGACCTTGACAGTATAAAGGAGGTCATTAAGAAATAGAAGAAACAGAAAGAAAACTCTTTTCCAGTGTGTTCACCATAAGCCTGAGCAGGCAGGTAGGTCAGCCTTTTCTGCTCAGATTCCACATCAGGGGAAACATACCACAAGAGCAGAATTTCTGGGTTGCTGGTGCTCTGGGATTTATCTTAGGACAAGAAGGTCAGCAAGGAAGTTCAGGTTGAAGAGGGGGTCCTGTCTCTCTTCAACCTCTAGTACTCTAATATTACAGACTGCTTTTTGTATAGCACCATTGCTGTGGGAACCATTGCTATTGATCATCTCCATCCTCACATGCAAAAATCTGTATTATTATTTTGTTGGGTGTCTCCAGGGAGGGAAGTGGCACCAGGAGCAGATGGTAAGGGGGTAGCAGCTTTCTGAAAATCAAAGGTGGCAGTTTTGCATGACTAAAATTCTTAGAGAGATTTCTAGCCTGCATCTCTCCCACAAATGCAAATTATTCCCGTAGCTGGGCTGGCATCTCTGTGAGTAAACCAAATCCAGAGAGCTGGGGGTGAAAGCACTCAGCCCCTGCATGTACAGGGACAAACAAAGCCAGGCTGTGGCCTTTGCCAGCTCTCCGCACTGAAAGGAAAGTGCTCCCCTTTGGGCAATTGAGCACAATTAGCTCAAATCTCTCAGATTTCCTCTAGTGGAAGAGATTACCAGCAGGCCCTGCTGCTTAGAAGTGCTGGGCAGCATAAGGAGAGGGACTCAGACAAAGGGTGCATGCATCCACTGGAGTCTCCCCATATACACTTATCCCCCCAGTGCCCACTCCTGCACATGTCTTGCTGAGAACTGTATACATTTAGGATCAACTGTGCGGCAGATCGAGCAGCACAAGGGCTTGAAACATTTCCTTCCTGTTCAAGGGCACTGGCAAATTCAGATGGCCAGTTGGTCACCAGCTCTGCTGGTGCTAAGCACCTTGACAAGGATGCTCCAAACCCAGTCTCCACACCCTCCTCTCTGCACTGCCTTCGGGGTCCCCTGCTTCCCCAGCCAAACTCCATCTAGCTTTACCCCTGCTGCGGGACAGTCACTCTCCCTCACACACAGACAGCACCAGCTCCCACCAGCTCAAAGGGCACCTTCCTCCATGCCACCAGCACCACCCCTGTCCGTGCCCTGGGCACTGCATAACCTGCAAAGCTATCCTCCTCCCCTTCAGCTGTGAAGCACTGGACACAGAGATGTAGTCATCCCCCTTTCCCCCTCCTCTTTACTCTCACAGATAGCTGAATCCCAAATGTTTGTTTCCAAAAAATTACTTTCGAAACACAGCCCTGACAACACATCCCTCAGCAGCAGGAACGTGCCTGACTTCCCTTTGCTGCCTGCCTCCATCTTCACAAAATATGAAACTACGACTGCGCCACTGATGTCTGTCAAGACTATGTGATTACACTAACCACCTTAACATGTATTTCTTTGCATAACAGCTAAGCAGACAGTTCACACTCCAGCAACCATTCAGCAGAGATGAGGATCTTAACATCAATGCAGATTAATCTCAGAGCACCATGGAAAAACATCTCGTAATTGGTGCAACTCAACCAGTTTCAAAAGAAATTACCTCTGGCCCATAAGATACAGAGAGGCTGTGAAATGGATTAGCTGAGACAAGGGAGGAGAGGCAGAAAAAGAGCGAGGAACAAACATCAGCTCAGAATAAGCTAGGCGGCAGAGCTGAGACAGATGTGTTTTCAAGGGCGCAGAGCAAGCTCCAGCAATAGTCTTTGCCTTTTCCCACAGTAAGCTGTTATCTGCAGAGGAAAAAAAAAACAAACCACCACAACAAAGCAGGCATAAACGGGCAGCTCCTATTCGATACCAAAGCCAGTTATCAGCGCCGAGGCCTCATGTGCCACAGAGTACTTGTAAATTTACAGTCGGCTTTTTTAGATGTGCAGATAGGTTCATTGTGCAATTATCTCAGTAAAGACTGCCAGTGGTTTGGGGGCTTTATGGTGTTGACTACAAAAATAAAATAAAGGCCCTGGGCCTGAAAATATTAACCCTTTATGAGCCAGAAGGACCACTTTGTGTTTCTGTGTAGGCTCTAGAGCAGAAGGAAAACTGTGCGATCCATGCACAGTGATTAATTTATGTAAACACAGCTGAAGGGCTAAGCCTGAGACATGACTGGAGCTGCTGCTTCACACCGGGAACAGTGAGATATGGCAGTTGTGCCATGAGCAGGATCAGTGCTTTGAACACCCAGGGCCAGCTGCAGACATGGCTTTCTCACCAGAGAGATAAGGTATTAAATGACACAACATTTGCCAGAAAGACCCAGGGCTTCAGAAGAGACCCGTCACCTTCTCTGCTGCTCCCCTCACCCAGGAGCACAGAGGGAGCCAGCAGCAGGGTGAAGCCCTGATGCCCAGTCCTTGTGTGGTACCAGGCAGTGTCCAAGCCCCTGAGCCAAGCTCCCTTCTCCAGGGATGCTCCTACTACCTCCACCTCACAGTAAGGAGGAGATACGAAATACCAGCAGGGGACCTCTCATCGAGGAATGATATGCAGACAGAGACATCCCAGCACTATTTTCAAAATGAAAGACAGAGTTTACTTAGATTTGCAAGGAGAGTTTGTAGGCGATATAACAGCAGAGAGGAGAGAACATTGAAATACTTTCTTTCAACAAGCAGACCCCAGGCTATTGGCAGCCTCTGACACATTAAAACATCCACAGAGGCTTTTCCCTCACAAGTATTAATTTGAATTAAATACTTAGAACATATCCTAATAAAAAGGTATACATTAAAAGGCAATGGAGAACATCACATGGCATGAACGTCTGCAGATGGCAAGATCTCAGTAACCTTCTCAGGAGCATATGTACCAAAGTTGATGGAAAGATGTAAAAACAGGCTATTTCTAGAAACATTCCTTTATCTTCATATTCTTTCGTAGGAGAAGAAATACTATTTAAAAGGAAAGCCTGAAGAAGTCTACCAAGGAAGTTGTCTTTAATGTCTACATTTGCATTCTATTTCAGTATTTTCATAGCACTACCTGCAGAACTACTTAGATAATACAAGGAGGAATGTCAGCTCTCTGAAAATGCCTCCCTGAGTAACATCTGGACACTGGAAAACAACGGTATAATGAAAACGCAGGAGAAAAAGTGATTTTCGTACTGATCTGAAGTTACTTATCTGCCCTACAGGCCTACAACTTTGCTGGTGCCTAAAGTCATACATGGCATGTGACATTGCAGCTCTACCTTTGCAAGAGTCTGATACTTAATCAATTGTCAAAATGTTATCTGTCAGCCACAGAAAATGAATGCAAAATTTCTATGGAGAGCTCCATGCTACACATAAAACATGGCTACTAAGCAAAGTAAAAACGCCTAGTAGAAGAAACTGAGGAAGTGGGTGAAGCGGGAGAATGACATTTGCAGAAATTCAAAGCAATGAATTCCTCACCAGGGAAGGTGGGGTGAAAGATGTACGTTAGCTAACTGCTTAAAGAAGCCTGTGGGAGAAGGATTGTTAGGGCAACAGTGAAGGGGCATCCACAGCTCAGTAAGGGGTTATGGGGGACCTCATGCGGAATCTGAAGCAACTCTGGCCTATGCCAAGCCCTCCAGTCATCAGACAGTGTTTAAACACTTCCAGTTCTCACCAAGAAAATCTGGTGCAGTGGCCTCTTTGGCGACTATCCCCATGAAAGCAAAAACCTGTCAGTCCTGCTGGTCCAGTCAAAAGTTTACAGCTCTCATTTACAGACCTCTTCTGCTCTGAGGAAGGAAAACACTGCGCAAAAAGGCTGACCTGCTAAAACAATCATTATCAGGGGTACAGCCTGTGATAAATGCAGACAAGTGGAGTCCAACTACTCCTGACTCTGGTAAGCAAGATATTTTCCTCTTTTTTCTTCCATTTTCCCAAGGAGAGACATTTACCAGCAGGCCCCAGCTCCCTGCTAGGCAGCCTGCAGGGAAGGGGAGCAGCCATGGCTGCCCGGCAGTGCCACAGTCAGTGCAGATCCCCTGGGATTACCCGCCAGCCTGTTCGCAGTTTGATCCCACTTAGCACAAGCAAATATCAAAATATTTTGTTTCTAAACAGAAGACTGAAGACTGTTATGCAAATCATTCTTATCCTAATGCACAGGCAAACGGTTGAATTAGAGCAATAGGATTAGATGCTAATTTGTCAATATTATAGTTCAATTTAGAATATATTAATAAAAGGAAAAAAGATGACACTGGAGTTTCTGGTCTACCAGTCAAACGTTTCAAGGGATGACGTCTTCTCTTTCTGGAGATAATTCACCCAGAGGTGGGTGATGGACTACTTAAGGCAATTAAGGGCAAAGGCATCAGGGGCTTCCCTCCAAATTGCAGTGGGAAAATCGGCAAGGCACTGAGCCCATTACTTCCCTGAGCCCATATTGCCTGCAGCGTGGTGGGGGTAGCGGGTACACTCTGGCTTTCTCTCCCTACTGAGACCTGTTTTCTCCCATCTGGGCAGATGGAGTCGTCGCCTTGCCCACACCTGGCTGTCTTGCAAGGAGATGCCTCGCCTCGAGCACCACACTGCTAGAGGAGAGCTGTGCAGAGCTTACCCCCACCACCGTGCAGAAGGCACCTGTGATGTTTACACCAAGGCCACACAGTCTGTGTTCCCAGTGAGGAGCCCTCTCTCGCTCTTCTAGCCCTACGGAGGAGACAGCAACATTCCCCTGTGGTGTTACAGTCCCAGGCCCATAAACCCCACACTTCTCCCCATCTCACCATGCTGTCCTTTCCCTTTCTATTGTCTCTGGCTGCAGAGTGAGCCCAGCCTGCTGTTTCACCTCCAGCAAAGAAAGATCAGTGGAAATGCCTGATTGCTTAAAGTACAGTACAAGTAGCACCAGGCTTTGATATAGCAATTCCTGTCTCAGACAATTTAGCTTTTGATCTCTGGATGCAGTTAATTGCTAGCTATGCAGACGTTTGTGAAGGAGAAAACAATCACAAGCAATTTTAGAAGTGAGATGCTTGATGCTTAATCTTGCACCTGTCCTAAGAAATGAAATGGGCTTTTCTTAGTCTGGATCATGCTGCACAGAACTGCAGATCAACCAAAGGCAAAACATTTCAAATGTCAAATAGATGCAAATCCACTGCTCTCTCTCATGATAAAAAGAGAAAATCACCAGGATAAAAACAATAAGCTGTTGCAACCAATATACACTCATTAACTGCATTCTTCATGTCTTGAAAATAAGGCAATACATCATATACAGAATAACTGGAAAAAGCAGCTACATTCATTGTTCATTTTGTTCTTCTTTTTTTTTTTTTTTCCTTCATGTGGGTAATACAAGGACTTGTATTACAATACAAGGACAAGCAGAGAGCCAAGCCTCACCTCTCCAGGGTGAAAAGCAATGCTATTTTCAGATGAGGAAGGGAGGAAGATAAGACAGGACACCCTGGAGTGCACCTAATCTAGGTTCAAGTCCGAGCATGTAAAACAAATGCTAGCAAAAAAAAACCCTGTCTAAGAGCTGTTTAGGTATGTCTCACTCTCCCTCTCAACCATAGCTGATACCCACCACCAATTTGCTTCTTTCTCCTGAGTGTTATAATGACTCATCTCAAACCCTTGAAAGCCTGATAATTTGGGATTGCCTTAAGAAATGTCACACCACAATCCAGTTTAGCCCACACACTGCAGCCAGATGAGGCTGGCGGTGAGGGCTTCAGACTGCTATACAGAACAGGGCAAGCACCTCTCCCTCACTCACTTGCTGCCCCCCTCTTAGGACCTCGCTGTGCTGGAGGGTGTAGCCATGTAGCCCATTTGACTTGCCCCCTGTACTCAGTTTTGATTACTTACCCCTCCCTGCACCTGCTGGTAGTCTGGCATCCCCAATACACAGGAGCAACAGTGCAGTTCCCCGTTGTGTGAAATAGCACTTCCCTGTCTCTGCTTCAGTCTGATAACCAGCTTGCCTGTTGAGCAGCGCTTGGATGCTTTTAGCAAACTCTCCACAATGACTCAAGCTGTCTTTCATTTTTTTTCCTGAGCTAAGAGATCATAATTTTGTATATGTAGTCACTTTTCCCCTGGCAGCCCCAACACAGAATTTCATTTTAGTGCAATGAGCTGTTGCAGCATCTTTTCAGAGTCAGCATTAACTTTGGTTATCCTGAATAACAATTGAACAGTTGTAAGCATTGCCACTATTTGCTTGTACCACCTTCTCCAGGCCACATTAGGAAGATGCTGAACATCAGGCCCAGGACTGGCGTTCGTAGGACCTCCTCCTGATGTACGAGATGACTGTTTCTTCCAATCCTCTCCTTTCTGGGGTTTAGCCCACAGGTAACCTCTCCTGTTCCATAACAAGTGCCATAAGAGCTTTTCTTGCTTTCCTAAGTCTGTGTTGAAAACTACAAATCCCAGACAAGCACAATGTGTATGCTCATGAAATCCTTGCAAGAGTTCATGTGGCTCTCAGGTTTGATCTTCCTCTCAACACCCATGTTTCGTCTCAAACCTCCAGCCAAATCTATGAAATGAAAGCCTTGACTGACTGCTAACATCCAGGATCACCCCTACAGCTCTGTTCAAAGCCTGGCATCACTTTCCCACTTCCATCCCTCTAAACCCAGAGCGGATCGTAGTGCCAGATTACACACAGTTAGTAATTCAGAAATTTCTTATTTGTGGTGTGTGTTTTTTCAGGACTCCTGGGTAAACACCATCTGGTGCTGAGAATTTGTTAATGTTTAGTTTATCAATTTGTTCTAACATGCCTTTTCTCAACACCTCCATTTGAGGTGGTTCCTCAGACTCCCTCCCATTCGCATTGTCTCCATCGTAGTGAATGCCAATGCAAAGAATCTGCCCAGCTTTTCTGTGATGCACTTGCTGTCCACTGGCAGATCTTTTCACACAGGGGTCATTAATGGGCCCCGCGGGTTCCTGGTCACCTCTATCGACTGGGGCCTGTTGTTGCACAACCAAAATGATCCTGTTAATATTTATACATCAAAATAGATTTTAAATAAATTTATACTTTTAATACACACTGCTGAGTTTACTATGAAAATTTCAGATGGAAAACACCAAATGTGATCTTGGTACACATCCAAACACAAATGTGTATTCTTTTGAGTAATTCCTAAACAGGAACAATTTTTATCTTAGGGATCTACCAAAGCTTACTGATTACCAGCCTACAAGCACATTGTGTAGCCTTCAGTCACATCAAGTGCTCGCTATTGACAGAGATGAATGGAGCCTGGAACAGCACCTTTCTTTGTGTTAAACGTTCCATTCAATCCCTGAAAGTACTCAACAGGAGAAAGAGAAACCAAATACAAGATGACCCTTGCCTAGCCAGCCATAGTGCTTTTGAAGCCCTGTTTATGTGAAGAGTTGTTAAGAAGATTTATGTGAGGTTTCTCATGAAAATTCATAACAAATGTTTCAGTAGTGGAAGGTAAAATATTTATTAGAAACAGTGGATTGAAGAGAAAAGCTAGTCCCTGTGATCGCTTTGTCGTACATAAAATAAGCAATAAAGATGACTGCCTAACATTTACTTACAGTCCCAACTTAAAGCCCTTCGAAAAAGAGAACACGGGCATAAGGGGCAGCAGTTTCTACAGCACTGAAAGAGAAGAGAGCGGCTTTGGTGCAAATGAGAGGGAGATGAGGAGAATGATTTATAAGTTCCTTGATTAATCTTTCACTTTATGTGGGAACAGTCTTGGGCATTTGATTAAATATCCAAGGTAGGAGAACAACATCTAATAATGTAAAATCTTGTTTTGCAGCTGCTTCCAAGATCTCGCTCTTTCTTCTGTGAAAGTGATTTGAATTTCAGATTATTGAGGTTTTGATTTGGTTTTTTGCTTTTTTTTTTTCTAAATTAAAGCTGACGTCTCTGGAATAAATTAAAGTGTAGAGGTGTGGAAAGGACAGGAAGAGTCCTGTTTACTAACTAGCGCAGTTTCTCAATCTTCTCCTGGTCCTGAAAGTAAGGAAAGCAATCATAACAATGAGGAACATGCTTTTGGTGCTGGGGCAAAAGATCATAGCAGAAAAATTAATTGGGATGCTGTTTACAGCTGAAATATATCACTGTGTATTCATTAGCACTGGGCATGACAACACATAGGGAACTTTACTCACATAGATGTGGTTAGGATAATGAACCAGCAACCCATATCTGGGAACTTAAAGCAACACTTGCAAGTTCATCTGTCAGACTTCTCTGGTACTTGAGGCAAGGGGATGAGGGGAGGAGCCTGAGAGAACCTGAAATAGCATAACTTCATGTGGGAAGATAGTACCATCACACAGCTCTGAACAATGGAGAGAGAAATCTAAAATTCTTTTTCATTAAAGAACATTTTTAGGTGCTATTGCCTTTCTCCTCTCTGTTTTCTGGGTATCGTTTTAATGAATATGTATATTCCAAAATATTTTATTTATATACTTTCACTCCTTCTTTATCATACTCCTACCTTGTTACTAAGTGATGGGGCTGTGCTGTTGCTATGTATTCTTCCTCAATAACCCCCCTCATTTGGTGCTGCCATTCTTCTCCTTGTCCAAACAGGCCACAGCCAACAGCCAGGAGAAACAGCTGGCTTTGTTTCAAGGCCCCAGGTTTCACTTGTATTGGTAATTGCATGAGCTATGCTGAGTTCACAGATGTGTAGCCCCATGAAACTGTCTTGCTATTGCTACAGCACAACTTGCAGCCTCCCAGCCCTCTACCCTGCCAAGGCAACCAGACCAATCCAAACCGACGAGCTGAGTGATCTGCCAGCATTCGTGGGACAGTTCACCCAAGAAGGAGACTCCTCTTGCAAGTACGCCCATCCTCAGGCACACAGCTCTACCATGAGACTATGTCCAAATCCAGGCATCCCACCAGAGTCCACCTGAGGTCTCACAGAGAGAGAGCCCAAACAGACAAACAGTTTAGACAGGAGAAGAGAGAACTCATTTGAGATTAATCAGATTGCAGACACCTGCTGTGCTGGAAAAAACAGGTTAGTGCATTTTGATAGGGGTGTTTGACCAAGGTGTAGTTGCAGCAGGAGATGCACTGCCACTCCCACCTCACTGCCCAGGGAAAGATAACACCATGTATGGGGACCACCCGAGGGGCATGTCCAACCTTCTGGTGCTCCAGGGATATAAGGCTTATGAGGTGCAGTTAAGGCAGAGGTGAAGGGTCTCAGTTCAGAGCCAAGCTGAGAGCACCAGTTCCAGGCTGCAGCCCCAGTCCTGGACACTGGTGCACTGAGGTGTGGTGAGCTGGCTTCACCTACATCCCTTGTGGGGTACTGACAGGGCAAAGGGAGCGCCTGGCCCTGGGTGAGGATCAGGGCTGGGGATGCAGTGGATGCTCCCAATGCTGTGGATCAGCCATTGTGTCAGTGGGAAGACAGTGGAGCTGCACTGCACAGCACAGCCTTGATGAGACCCAGCCTGTCCTCTGGTGCTGCAGGGCTCCCTCAAAAGGAAGGGAAACTTCAGACAAATGCGCATTTGAAAGCCAGAGAGACCATCTTTATAATCTAGTGTGAGCTTCCAAATTCCCTGGGAATAGTACCTCACCCAGTAATTCCTGCTCCAGATTTATTTGGATGTTTTCAAACAATGTTGACCTTCATAGTGTATTATGATCTGCATACAAGCAGACAAGCAAATTATAGCTCCATGTTTACAAAAGCTTACCCTGTAGTACCAATCGATTTATTTTTCACTAATACATTCACACTTCCTTCTCACATATCTCAAATTCTAATTAATGACAACCAATGGCTTCGTTTAAAATACAAGGAATATCCTGTGTGTTATGCAACTACAACTAGGGAGGGAGGGGAAGGGAGAGACAGAAAAAAACGCCCATTTGTTTACTCTCTGTCTGCAATTTGTAAAGCAGATGATCTGGGTGTTTAGAACTGCTTTAAGAGCATAGCTTTGTCGGCCAGGCTCCTGATCCAAGCCAATTTTTCCAGCTGATTTGCAGACCCCCAAAACGGGTGTTCCTAAGCCCGTTGTAAACATGAAAATGACAGATACCATCCTGGTGGATAATTCTCTAGCAGTGACATCCACTGCAGCTGTGAGAGGCAAGCTGGAGCAAAGCTTGCCTCATCCCACAGCATAATCCCAGGTTTTCACAAACAATAAACTGTTTTGTATCCTAGCCCAACAGTCAGCTCACTAAAACACCAGACCTCATTTTTCCTATGCTCACACCCCTTCCTGTTGTTTTTCCATCTCTGATAAAGTCTGGTTCACTGCTAGTTACCCCTTCTCTACTCTGTCCTATTCCTCAGTTCCCTCACCGAGAACCCCCATGTGGGAGCTTTCAGGCCCTAATTTCTCTAGTTTAGCATGGATAGCAATTAATTTTAGCAGGAAAAATGGGGAGCCAAAATTCACTGATGCAGACAGGGATTTACATGGTGGAAACAACGAACTTGCCTTGATCTCCTTGAAGTCCGATTCCTGGCATGTTTAATTTAAAACAAATATATCTCCTGCTGAGTGGATAGTTGGCTTGAAATTTGGACTGAAGTGGTGTCAAGCTGCTCAGTGGTAATAAGTGGCACATTTGCCTCCGCTTCCTCTCAAAAGGTATTTATTTTTGGTCTGAGAACTCTGAAGTTAATTTGGCTGCTGGTCCAAAGAGATCCCACTCATGTAAAGGTTTTCATGCTTGAAAAACATGTAAGAACATAGGTATTTATGAATGAAGCAGCAATGGACCATAGTCAGTACAGCACTTTACATTGTGCAGCCTTTTGCTTTCCTTTCAAGCTGAAGAATGCTTCAGTTTTTGTTAGCTCTCCTCTGAAACACACCCTGTAGTTTATTTCTTCACTCAGACGTAACACACTGAGTTCAGCTGGCATGTTTTTTTTTTTAAAAAAAAAGCACCAATTATTGCCCAGGATAAAGCAACAATTTTACAGCATTTTCTAGAAAAGAAGAAAAAGCCTAATGAGCTATTTCCCAGCTTCAATCTTGACAATGTATCTATGACCTGTTTATCTCATATTCGCCAGGCTTTCCCACCAGGCTCATTATCGAGGTATAATAGCACCCATCAAGAATAATAGGAGCAAATATATAGAGTGGTCAATTCAGATGTAATACTCAGCCTTACAGAGATGCCTCAAATAAACTGCCAAGAAAATTACAATGAAGTTTTGACAGAAGAATTTGCATGCAATACTTAATAAAAATATAACACAGACTAAACCTTAATATCTTTAACAATGACAAAATGACAGTTGAAAGTGACCTTAATGGTATGAATATTTAATTGGGCTTAATAAAATGTACAGTCAAGATCAATACCAGTAACTAATTCCAGGTACTAGCTTATTTTTTGTGTGCTTTAAAACTATTTTGCTTGGTCACTGTGGGGGGAATAAAAACAACAAAAAAAGTGGTTTACAGCTCATTGCTGAAAAGAAGTTGGAGCTGGCTGCCTCTTTTCAGGAAAGACACACTGCCAGGTTGGTACACAAGACATAACTTTAAGGAGTTTAAATGTTTCTTTTCCTGAGGAATAGTAAAATCACCCAAACAAACATAATTACTTTCCAAGAGGCAGCACTTTGAGCCACACATACAGGGAAGCAAAACACTTTTTTTCCAGTTGCCATTACCAGCAGACCTGCCCAATCCTTCTTTGTAGCTGGATTTGGAAACTCTTCACAGGGCACCAGCCTTTGATGCCTTTTTTCCTGGAGCATCCCACTGCACTATAATAGAAATAATGGTACGTTTGTGCCAGCCCCAAAAAATTATGCCTGCTGTTGCAGAATGGGTGTTAGCAGGGGAAACGAGGCCTCAGTTTTAAGTGAGAGAGGGGAGGCAGCCCACACTGCCACGACCCAGGCTGGGATCTGTCCCTGAGGACTGAGAGAGGTGCCACTGATGAATGCCAGTGGGTCAGAGGACAGCCAGAGCTGGCCTAGTGCTGGCATCGTATCTCCATCTCAGCCTGAAGGTGGTGAGTGCTGCTCACCCACCTTGTGCTACCCTTTTGGAGCCATATTTAGATGTGGTTACCTGGGAGTAAGAGCTCCAAAACCCCAATACAGCTCTGCCCAAATTGCACTGGGATTTATTCTGATTGGGCTGTGCATTAAGCATTGTGCATGCTCCTGCTGCACTGTGCCAGACATCAGGGGGTGAGCAGCCTGGTCGGAGGCTTACCAACAGCGAAGTAGGTGGAAAGAGTCTGTGCTGGCTGTTTTTTGACTGACAGGGCTAACAACTCTCTTGGCTCCCATTACCTCCATCTTGAGAAGTCTGATTCATCACAGGGGTCACCCAAGGGAGAGGGACTGCTGCAAGGAGCTGAAGCATTACCGGAGCAGAGCAAAGTGCTATGAGCATGTGAAGATATGGCAGCAACTGGCAAGAAGAGCTGATTGCTTTAAGAGAACACACAGTGTGAAAGACAGCAATAAAACATCCATGCTGTGCATCGCAGGAGTTGCAGCAATACTTTTAACAGCAGCCTGTGCTCTTCAGTGGGTGGGATGTTCTCAGGGTTGGACCTGTCAGCATGGCCGTACCATTTAGACCAAGGGAATGTGGCCAGCTTTGTTTCAGTTTGTGATTCACACCAATGGCTGCTGCTCTTCCCCAAGATAGACCCCTTCCACTCTTTTGGGCTGCCCTAAATTCATAAGGACAGTCCTGGAGTTTCCCTCTTTGAACAACCAAGAAGGTGCACGATGCGAGTGAATTCATTTTGGGGACAAAGCATGCAAATAAGATGCAGGGTCTTCTTCCCAGTCAGGGTCATACTGGGCTGGGTCATGATGGGGAAGATATTTAGAGTTCTGGTGACATCTGACTTACAGCCTTTGGGGAAGAGACAGTGTCTACCCAGTGCAGACTGCCTAGCTGTGCCTAGGGACTGAGCTCCCATTCAGGAGGGTTTGTAAATGGTCCTTACCTAAAATCCAGTGGAGATGAGCAGTCACATCCTTAGCAGTTATCTCCCTGTGTTGGGACAGCTGCTACTCCTGGGGGAGAAAATGCACATCTTTCCTCCCAACAGTCATCTATTTCTGGGCGTGAGAAATGACGGTGAAATTCTGCATTGAAAATTGACCGCAAACACAGCACCTTCTCACACTGCTCACTGTGAACTGTCACATCTGCTGACTTCAGGTGACTGAAATAGATTCTTATTACCTTCTGCTTGTTGGTTGCATCAAACCAACACCATTGAGAGAGAAAGAGGAAAAAGGTGGACAATTTTCCCTATTTTGTCAGCTTTCACAACATTTTCTTTACCAGGACAGTGAAAAGCCACAGCCTCACATACAGATCCCAAATAATTATGAAACACAATATGGACTCCTACAACACAATATTTTTACGGTTATTTTTCAGAGCAGAGCCATACTCTAACGTTTTATAGAATTACTTCCTGCAGACTGCGTTTTTTCAGCAGCACAGCTATTTTTAGCACCCAAAGCAGATTGTGGAACCACCAATCTAAAACATATCACAAGGTACACAGATACCAGCTCTCCTGATGTCCCAAACCTTGACTCTGCACTTACACTACCCCAGGGTCTTTTAATTTTTCTGATCTGTCAGGGCATATCCCAAACAAAGCATTTCTGGTAGCACGGCTCCTCCAGCACCGTTCAGATGTTTTGGATCAGAGCTAACATGGAAAGGAGACAGCTATTTAATGAATAACAGACACCACAGGAGCCAGGTTTTACTTAGGGTCTTTCACACAACAGAAGAAGAAATGAAGTCCTAGGGAAGGGAGGTCTGATGATGTCTTTGTCATCATGCAGCCATGTCAAATCACCAGCTCAGTCTGTGTAGATGCTCCTGGCTCTACATAGAGAGTATGTGCCCTGGCTGCAGAAATGGTGCCGCTCTGTTTGCTGGTTTTCAGTGCAGGATATTTATATGGTATAGACGGTTCTTCAGGCATAACAAGGGAAAGAGCAAGTAGACAGATGATAATTTTGTGCTGTGCAAAGAAACATCATGAACAAAGCCCAGTGAGCAGATAAATCCCAGCCCGGTCAATTGTGAAGTTACATCTTTATCTACCATTGTTACCCAGAAGAGGGAAACATCCAGCTCTCTGGCAGTTTTGCTCTGGCACTAACTGTAAGATGTGTCAATAGCTCTAATTGCTGAAAACCTTGTCGCAGTGATGAAAACCAAGCTTTCTGTTCTCTCTCAGGGACAGCCAAAGATACTGATCTGAAGCCAGAGTCTTTTTTCCCATGGAGACTTATGGCACTGCAGTAAACCAACTTGCTTAATCAACCCTCTGATTTACATGGTCTCGGATCAGGTCCTCTCTGACTCTTCACACACCTGACACTTAAAGTGCAGATGCCTGTCATTCAAAGGCCTAAAAACCATCACAAAAATCATTACAGCTTTTTTTTTCCAGACTCCTCACCTGGGGGAAATTAATTCCAAGTCCCTAGACATGGAGCCAGCAATGGTGAAACAGCACAGCAGGTCAAGCCAAGCTCGCCCCTGCTTCCACCCCTGTGACCAGCTCTGTGGCAGATGTGCCTGATGGGGCCAATGCCAGACCACCACCAGCCACCTTCCCTGTGATGCTCCAGCACACGCAGAGGTGGGGAAGGGGAAAAAGAAATAAATCACTTCCTTACACTTCTGCTTTGTCCTCTCCTTATGATGGTGTGAGGCCTGATGGAGGCAGCTCTCTACAGCTTCCTCAGCTCAGGGGCTTCAGGGAGGGATTTGAGAGCTTCATGGGTAGGGACCCCATTTCTGCCTGGGAAGCAATCTACAGCTTCCAAAACTGATGTTTTCTAGCTCTGGCATTGGGCGAGCAGATTGCACCTCCACTGTACAGAGTGGCCTTGCCACCAGCAGGACATTATGTCCTCCTGCCCACATCCCAGGCCAAAGCAATCAAGAAGTAACCCATTACTTCCCCAAGGACATTTCCCAAACATGACCAGTAACCTGCTGAGCTCCTGCAGAGCAAGCCCCTGGTTTGTATGTTGTAGGATATACTGCAAAGCCATGACCAGTCATGTTGACACCTGAAGGAACTGCTTCCATATTGATCCTTCTGCTCAGCAGTTTGTGGGTTACTCAAGGGCATCTGAAATAAACCAGGCAGAATTTTTACTGGGAAGGCTGACTCTTTCACCAAGAGTCAAACACTCTGTGGTGATGGTGAAATAATTTTTTTACACATGTACCTGATTTTTTAAAATTATTTTTATGATAATGAAGGTCATATCCCCAGGAGAATGTTTATTTTGCTCTCCTTTCATTCACATGCAGAGACAGGAGGGAGAGGTAAGGTAGGGAACTGAAAGAAAAGGGCAAAAGGTAGTGCTGAAGCAACGCTGAAGAAATAATACGTGGTGATTGGTATGAGGGGCTAGTTTGTCAACATCTGTGAAACAAGAAGTGAGCTGCATCTCCTAGCGAGCTGACCCCTTCCCTGCAGAAACTGCCTAATTCTTGGCTGCTAAAATGAGGAAGTAGCAGGCGAGTTATATACCCTTCTAGGTGACTGTTTCCAAATATTGCCAAACAGTTTCAGTGTTCCTTTCTTGCTTCTCAGGGTTACATATCCTTGGACACGGTTTCTATAACAGGTTTCTAGCATACTTTCACATATCCTTAAAATGGTCTGTAATGTTAGAGAGCACTCTAATTTTGCACAGTTTAAACCAGCCATAACTACAGAGCTGTTATATCCTGTGCATCTTGCCTCAAGGCACAACGTAAATGAAAGTGGAGCTAAGAATAGGGCCTCATGTCTCAGCTGAGGGGAGAAGCATGTGCCTGCCTACATAAAGAGAAGTAGGTTATGTTTGGAATAGCAAGAGACTTTTTTCTTTCTTTTTTTCCTCAAGAAGAAAATAAAGTGTCAAAACTATCAACTAAGCAGAGCTGATCTATTCTCCTTGCCTCATTCCTAAGCAGGTAAACTGTATATATAAGAAAAATAGACAGACAGACAGAAAACTCCCCAAGGAGAATCTCATCTTAAGACATAATGAATTCAGTCTTCAGAGACCGTGAAGTCTGAGTGTTTTTAAGCTCTGCAATGTCAGTCGAATAATTATCTCACAAAATGTGTTTGTGTAGGTGAGGTCCCTGTGGTTTGGTTGCTTCCCTGCTATGAAATAGAAAGCTGCTAACCCCTTGGAAAAAAAGAATACAATAAATACAGGGAAATCAGAGAACATGAGGTTTGTACAAACACCGCTTTCTACTTGTATTCTTCATTTAAGTCCTGCTGATAGAATACCTTAGAAATAATGCTTCCATGCGATATAGGCTTTTCTCCCAGTTGTACGTGCAGACAACCAGAGCAAAACATTAAAATAAAGAAAATAAAACACGCTACCAAACAGTTGAGTGCTAAACATATCATTAACTGTAGATTTTACGCTGAAGAGAAATACAGAAATTTCAGAAAAACGTCCTAATCAAACACATTTATATTATTTATGTTAAGTTAATTAGAAATAGAGTATTAATTCAGTTGCAAAGTGACTATGTCATTAACCTGATTAGATATTTTCACATGTAGAATATTTTACATTTAGGAGATAAAATCTGGCAGTGTGGCCCAGTGAATATGGGACTGGATTAAGAATTAATCCATTAATTGGCTGGGCAGTTGGGCAAAGCACATAATCCCTCTGCACGCCTCATTTTTCTTCATCTTTAATACAGAGTTTTTATGCTCTCCAACTTTCACAAAGTGCTTTGATATACACAGATAAAAGGCTTATATTAATTATTATAGATGAGTACTGAAATGCCATAAAAGCATTGCTTAATGAAATATTGATTTAAAAAATATCAAGCGGGAGTAATTCCTTGCCTTAGATATTGAGGAAATGCCTGTGAACTAGGGGTCTTAGATTCATCTCCTCAGAGATGATTTGCTGCTCTGAATGGGGGAGCAAACAGAAAACAGAAGTATTGCATTGCTCAGTGGAAAAGCCAAGTCCTGGGTCCCCTAAATGACCAGCTGGGAGTGCCATGAACAGCCCTACCACATGCACCTAAGATGCCACCACCACGCATGGGAAGTGACTTCAGTGTCTTTGGGCTGGGATTTTTGAAGTGGAAATGAAACTGAGGGAAGTTAAAGATATAATTTGACCCCTTGCAAAAAGCTTCCCAGTTTGTGCTCTGTCTCTTTCAATGGAAAGCGGTCTGGACCTAAAGGGGGGGGGGGGGGGGGGTAGCATTTAAAGGTTAGTAGCTAATGAGAATGTTTGGAATTGGAGAGACCAGGGATGAGAGGAGAAGGAGGCAGGGGTTTCTGCTAACTAAATTAGGGAATCAACAGAAAGCTGTTCAAGCTTACATCTGCAGAGACATTTACAGGATCCCACAAACACCTACAGTTTAACATGTGTTGGGTATTTTAGATGACAGTGGTATGCTGAAACATTTCAATAACACAGTAAGAATGTTTCTTAACTGTAAGGGAGCCTGACAACAGCCTTGTAATCCATGCTTTGTTGTTAGAAGTGCTTGGAAATAGTTTGGAAAGCTATCTGGAGCATCTGGGAGGTGGAAATGTGTGTGAGCAGGATGCAGTGGGTTAAACTAAATAATCTGGTCTTTCCACCCTCACAGTTATAAAACATAACACCTTTCTTTTTATGTTCGTATTAGCACCCTTCTCTCAATTCTGAGCTTTTTTTGTGTTACTATGTTTTTCTCTGACCATTCCACATTTTTCCTGAAAGCACTTCCCCCTTCTTTCTTTATGCCATTTCATGGACCAGATAGCTCCAAGCTAGAACTGACCACAGCCATGTTTTCTGAAGCAACAGCAAACACTAATGAAAAGTTTACCAACCTAACTCACTTTTGCTTTCCTGCCAGAAAATCACTGAGAAAAGTGGTGGAGGACAAGCAGGATGGACTCAAGCCCCTTAGCTGATCTGCCCATGAGTGACGGGTCACAGAGCCAGTGAGCACAGTGGTGATGCTGCTGCTCACCCACCAAAAGAACAGCAGAGACACGTGCAAAGCTGTGCTCTCACCTTTGCTTGTTCCCCAACCTACATCTGCAGTTTCTGAAAGCAAATCAGGCTGCAGGAGAGGCTGGTGGCACGGCACAGCCATTAGGGTTTGCACCATGCTTGGGCTGCAGATGAGCCCCTGGACACCATGAAGGGGTTTGCACTGTATAAAGGCAAAGTCCTGGCAACCTCCTGACGAGACTGCAGTGCAGACAGATATTTTATCACAGGTGTAATTTTAAGCGCAACCAGAGCTCTGCAGGGCTATTTGCATCTCCCCATTTAGGCATTTTGTGTAAGTGCTTTGCTGAATCTGTCCCTGGAAGCTTATTGATTTGGTTTTAAGCCATGTTTAGACTGCCTACCC
Organism: Pezoporus flaviventris; assembly: GCF_033815535.1. Taxonomy (NCBI): domain Eukaryota; kingdom Metazoa; phylum Chordata; class Aves; order Psittaciformes; family Psittacidae; genus Pezoporus; species Pezoporus flaviventris. The sequence continues at coordinate 4,024,399 of NW_026892598.1, forward strand.
CACGCAACAGTTTGGCAAAGTCTAATTAACAACCTCACCACCACTTACATGACCCAGAAGCACAGTTTAAAGCACAGATGGAAGTGAAGACAGATAAAAGTTCCGATAGGGTGAAATTCAGAGAACCCTGTATCAAATGCCTATGCCACAATTAGCACAGCCTGCTTCCATGAGACCCTTGCAGAGGTAAGGTGATATTCAGTGGGAATTAGGGTATTGGGTTTTGGCATTTAATAGCAGAAAGAGCATAGTTAGACCTGAAAACACAAAATGAAGAAAACATTCCAAGCAGTGGATGCCTGGCCCAGCCCAGCTTGCAGAGCCCTCCTGGGATGCATTTGAAGGAAGCCTGTAGAAAAGCAGGATGACTGAGCTTGTAACCTCCTGCACCAGGGGACATGTGCCCTGTACTCAGCCTTCTGTGGCCTCTGCACATTAAAAGAAGCAATTCAATACAGCAGAAATAACAGAAGCCAACAAAAAGCTCCACCACATTTACCAGTTTACGGCATGGGGGCTGAGGAAATCTCTCATCTGCAGCAATGCATTTCTGGCTTTTTGTTGGTCAGTGGCAGAACTGCAAGTGCAGAGGCTCAAGGTGCACTAATGCATGTCCCTCTACCCTTTCAGGGCACTCTGCACCGAGTACAGGAGCCACCATTAAAAAGGAATCAAGCTTAACAGAGAGGATCTTAGAGTTCAGTTTTGCCTTTTCCCCTGCGAGCAGGAATGTAGCCCTCTGTTTCCAGGGCCACCCTGTGCCAGTCACTCTCTTGGGTTAGCCGGGTCTGTGATCCTGCAACAGAAGACAATACAGCAGCATAAATAAGAAATACCTCCACAGAAATAATTTAAAGGGATGATTTAGAAATAGATCAAATCCTCAGCCAGGGCTTCAGTTTTGTCGGTGATGGTAGCTTTGATGTGCCTTCTTCAGGCACCATGCTAAATTCATACACCCATCTCATTTTAAAGAGTGGGAAAATTAATTCTTATTTTAGCTCCGTCACTTCAGAGAACATACACCAAGAAGGAACCAGCCTATTAAAATAGAATTGAACTCAAGTCAGAGAGGTGAAAGTCTAATGCTTTATGAGTATCCATTAAGTACCGGGTAAAAGTACAGAATATTCCAGATTTTATCCATCCGATCTTTATAGTTATCCAACTAATGGAGACAAATCTGAAAGCTGGATCTATTAAACTCCTCATATAAAAACAAAAGCTGGGAATCAGCAGAAAAACTGGAAAGTGTGAAAAGTTTCACTTCAGTTTCCCTTTTTTTTCCCCCAATATAACTTCTCTCCCACTATCACTTCAGTGATTCAAACTCTACTCCACCATCTGTGCTGAAAAGAAACAAATGGAGTGCATCTAATTTCTGGAAATTCTGACATAACCTGGGTAATCTGGTTCCAACAAAAAAATCTGAGTACGAGTCAGCTTTCCCAGCTTCATATCGCACAAGAAAATGCAGCTGAGACTGGGTCAAATGAATGCTTATAGAACAGAATGCAAACATCACAACAGAGTAAATGAGACCCCAAAAGTATATTCACTCCTTCACTGCACTTCTCCACTTAAGGTGGCCATTACCTCAAGTGACAGGGTAGTGTCTCACTTAAGCTGCCAAATTGTGTAAAAAGTCTGAAGGACATTCACAGCAAAGTTACTCAAGAAAATCCCCCTAAAGCTCTGGATTAACAACTAAAAGTGACCATCAAATCTCTAATCTAACTTGACAGATTCAAAACATATGCTTTTAACCTTGTCAGCTGCCCATGAGTTATACAGCATGAAAAGCATCCCTTCCCCTTGATGGTCAAGGCAATTGTACATCATCTTTTCACTGTGGTATGTGAGGGAGATGAGAGATGAGTCTCCTCCAGGTTCCTGTTCAGTGCTGAGAGATGCAGTATCAATGACAATTCACTTCAGCCCCTCTGCAGGAAAGAAAGTTTTTTAAAAAGGAGATTGATGGTGAAAAAAATGCCTTTTAGAAGAACTCCTCACTTTTTCCATTTGCATTTCCAATTTAGCTTCTTTCCATGTACACACGGCTAACTAACAGTCAGCTAAGAGTCAGAATAGTGCTGACTCCAGAATAGAGCTATTTCTCCCATTAAAGATACACATAAGTAGTTACACAAGCACCTTATAAAGACTCCTAGTTAAATGTGCAGTGCCTAACTAGCATACAGTCTTTGCCTCCAAACACCACATTTATTGAACACTGCAGACTTAACCCTATAATGGTTTATAAAACAGACAGGCCATTAAAAACAGGCAACTACCTTTCAGGTTCCCTCTACAGAAGAGCTGGGAATAAACTTCAGGTGAGGGCTTTGGTCACTTCTGCTAGATATTTCTTTTTGGTGTTAGAAGACTTAGATAGATGGTTTTTAAGTGACTATCTAGCGTGGGCAATATCTAGCATTCAGATACACAAACACAGCCAGTGGAAGTCTGAAATCTCGGAAGTCTGAAAGCTTTCTTCTTTAACTACATCTGCAGATGTACTTAAGAGTTTTCCAATGGCCAACATACACCTTAGTTTTTCTTTGCTATGATGCGTGTAAGATCCAGTCAGAAATGATGACGGTGCTAGTTCTGGAGATTAATGGGTACAGGACTCACCTTAAGAGTGTTCTCTGTGGCAGTTCGTAGCAGAACATTATCCTGATGAATGGCATCCAGCTGAAGTTAAGCAGTCAGAGCCCTTGCTTTTGCCACTTTCCCCTGGGAAGCTTGACAAATAAGCGAGCAGCCTCAGTGCAAAACAGAATTATTTCAGCATTGTTCACAAGACAGTGGTACCCACAGGCCCCTTTCGGAATCAAGACTCCCTTGCTCTGTCACTGTACAAGCAATTATATCCCAAAAGTTAAAAAAAAGGAGTCTCATAAAAAGACTACGAGTCAGAGAAAATCAAGCGCAAATAAAAACTGCTCCACACAGCACCCTGAATCCTGTATTAGTGACAATCTTTGTAATGAAAGAAAACTGAAATGATTTTTAAAATATTTTAGAAGTATTAGATGGGGCTTACATATTTCTTAGAAGATGAACCCTGAAGCGGGGGGGGAGGGGTATACAAATAATTCTTGCAAAATTCTACACGATGAACCCGTTTCAAGCACTGATCACCAAAAATTTGAGATCTTAAATCATTCTTTCAGATAAAACAATATCTTTGTTTCAACAACAGCATTTTCCAGCCTGCCCAGACTAAATGAACTCTACATCCTCACAGCACAGGAAAAAATGTCATGTTTTCATGAATCACTGCAGAGCTATGCAGAGCCACCTTCATCTGCCTCTGTAGTGTTCCTGTGTTACTCAGTCTGCCTAATTAATTCTGCTGAGAAGCACAAAATATTAGACTGGGTTGTGTGCTGCTCTTCTCAGCATCTCAGCTAGCACAGATATCTCTGCTTGGACCTGTCCATGTTCCCTTTCTTTACTTTTGGCCTCTTTTATCCTTTCCTCAAGAAATCTCAACACCCTCAACACCCCAGGTTCCCCAGTTAGGATAAGACTGGATACAAATGACATAACAAACACTAGAAAAATAGAATCTTTTGCATTAATGAGCTCTATATAACAAATCTGGACCTCAACTGAATTTAAGTGCCATGGTCTTAAGATTCATAATAATTTACATTCTTAGATATGGCTTTTATCTTTTTCTTTAAACATCATTAACTACTTTATAGTATGGTTTTGAAACTGAAGTCTTGGGAGGTTAGAGCTACTCCCTTCATACATCAAATACAATATCCAAAAGCCAACCTGCTTGGTCAATCTCCCTTTAAAAGGATTATCCGTATCAAAAGATGTACTGAAGCAAACAAACACTTTATTTCCCTCTCAATTTAGGCTCCATTTTATCTAATGAGGCAGACACTGAAGCTGTGCTTTGCATATCTGGCTTTTATGGATCAAAGAAGAAATATTTCCTTGCATGTGGATTTTATTACTGTCAGGGAATAGTTCTTCTTGTTCTTTTTTGCTTGCATTACTAGACACCACTGTCACATACTGACTTCTAAGGTTTTTACAATGTGTTAAGATGGGTTCACAGATGAATCTTGATGGAATTCAAAGTGGGAAACAATTTTTCATCTGCTTTTTTCCTCTGCTGACCATTTGACTTTCTTGATCCAACAGGGGATGTGAGTGAATGCTACCTCTATTTAAGCTGATGTGGTGACTTAAAAATGCATCTCAGCAGAGGCAGTGGACAAGATCCTGTAATAGTTTCATTCTCTCCTCAATTTATAAGCTTTCTGTCACCATTTTAGAGATTTTCAGGCTCTTATAACATTACAGTTCTTTTCTCTGCACTTTATATATGTGACACTCGATAAATAATTTGACAGCACCTTGTGGTGAACTCCCCTCAAATAAAAATTCTCTATCCTTCCACCTCTGATCCTACTCCTAGCTCCAAATCAGCAACAGACCCAAAGGACTAAGGTTATGAATAGATATTAATTTGACAATTTAAGTGAAAACAGGAAAGTATCTGCCCTTGGCAACAGACAGAAACTTAGATCTACTCCAAAGCAATTTCAAACACTTGTTATGCATAAAAGTTACACCACTCGGACATCCTAGCAGATGGATGCACATTGGATATCTTTTAACTTCATTAACAAGGGCATTTTCTGCAGATCTGTTTGTAAGCTGTGTGTAACTGTGTGGCTATAAATGTAAGATTCTGCTTCATCCTTTGATTTTGTTTTAGGAGAGGCAAAAATCCTTGGGACTGAAATTTGATGTGGCTTAGCTTTAGTTTGTGCAGCCTTTGGCCTCTCTTTTAAGAGGAACTCCCTTATTTTATAACCTTGTAAAAGTTTTCACAGCCTGAAGATGTCTCTAAGGAAAAAGGTGAATTAAGAGGCATCTTTATCTTTAGTAGGCATCACATTTAAAGCAACCCTTCTTTTATGGACCTCTAATATAACAGAGGCACTACAGAAGTAACTACAGTCTAACACCTGATACTTGGCATCCTGCAAAAATAGAACAACCTTCCTAGCAACTGGATTAAAAGTTAAGAATAAAGGGTTGTATAAATACTAATGCTGGAAGCTGGTAAAATAAACAAAACAAAACAATAAAAACAATAAAAAAGCTCAACAACAAGAAAAGCAACCAACCAAAACCAAAACAACAAAGAGAAATGAAGATCGGAAAAAAGCCTCGTTATGCTGTCTAGATGTTAAAAACAACCAATAGGAGAAATAGCTGGATGAATAAAGGAGGACATGCTTTTCCCCCTCCCACTCTCCTCTCCTGACAAGGGAAGAAATCCTTGCTCAAGAGCTGAAATTAATGCGGACCTCAGAAAGATCCCAATTATCATGCTGGTGCTTATTTACAACACAAAACTGCTTAACCAAGTAAACTTGGAGGACCAGAGTTTTTATCCCCAGCAATCTCTTACACTGTGCTTTCCTGAAAAATAATTCTGAGACAAAATAAGAACTATATATAGAAATGAGAAATGTGAGAGCAAGACAAGATGAAGATACAATAAACTCAGGTCTGGCATATAAAATGTACTAAATGAAATGCATTGAGTGAGAGAAATGAAGTGATAGCACCTCTCCATGGGGATAAAGAACTAGCAGGTGTCTGAGAGCAATCTAAGCAAGGTAATTAAAGACTTTTAGCCAGGGGGTTATGCAGAAGACACAGTACTGTAGTCTATTCACACCACAGAATGATGCTGGAAAGAACCAAGTCCCCAGCTGTTTGCTCAGCTCCCTCCTCTTTGAGTAGCCAAACCCCAAACCCAGTTCCTAAGGCACCACCTCATCTGCCATACAGAATAGGGCAACATCAACCCCTTGAAGCCCAAGAAGCCCATCCTCAGTTGGAGGTACCTATACAGTGAATATGGAAACAGGCAGCTATGAGGTGATGTCTAGAAAAAAAAGAAAAGGGAAGATGGACTGTGAAAAGTGGAGCTGGTGAAGACAGGAAGAATGATAAAGTCAGAGCTGACCAGGTGGTGAAGAAGCTCCTGAAGTCCTCTTAAAATTTGTCATTTAATGAGTCATCCACTTCCAAATGCCAAAATGACCGTGTTCAAAATGTGATTCATTAGGTGCCAGGGAAACACTGAGATTACTGAGCTTTACTAGTACTCCCTTAGGAACAAACTGACCATAAATGTCCTAATATCTTCTGTCACTGGTTAATTCAATACAAATGGATCCCACTGGAGAAAGACTAAGTACCAGGACACACGTCTGTGTGTAGATGTCCATAGCCCTGAGTTCACCCACCTCTGGTATGGGTGAAATAGAAGTTGCTAAGGAGTGAACAGACTCTGCCTGGGTGACATTCAGTGTCCCAAAGAAAACATCCACTTTCGGTTTTGAGAGGTAGGTCAGTAGAACATTACCGATTTTTGTGACTTTAAAGTAATATAACTGCACTCAACACATTAAAAATAAGTTTCAAGTGACCAGACCTCTGCCTTCCTGAGCAAGGAATGGGATGTGAGTAACCCGAGATTTGACACCCTGATGACAGGTAAAAGAAGACAAGGTTTGAGGTAGCTCCTGCAGAAACATTTCCCTCCACTACCTCCACAAAACAAGGCTCAGTAACACCGGGAGGAACCTCTGGGCTCAGCTGCCACCCTAAGAAGAAGGTGCTCCAACCAGTGACTTGCTGAAGCTGATGAAGGCAACAATAGAGTTGGGCTGTCATAGTACACACAACACTGGAATCAAAGGTCTGCAAGGAGGAGTTTTAGGACCAAAGTGCTGGGCCCAATGACAAAGCATCCCTCTGCAGAAGCTAGGACATGCCTCCTATTAGAAACAGATGAACTACATGAAATACAGTCTTGAGCTCTTGGATTAGCACCTGAAGTGATACGCATTAAGGAAAACTAGTTAGTGACTAAATGTAAGTTTATCCCCTCGAGAGTCGCACCAGTAGGCAGGTAAATACACATAGACCCAGTTCAGGGTTCAATACTGCTTGCCAGCATGGTGATGAAGTGGCAATCCAGGTGTGCAGATTTGGGCTTTAGACAGTTTTGTTTGGCAGCTTTTTGAGGAACCACTTTATTTTTGAGCTTGTCTTTGTTGTAGCCCATGTTACTGATGTTGTCTTTATCCCGAAAAAGAAATGGTGTGAAGCCCTCTGTCTCTTGAATACCATGTGCTACCGACTGCACAACAGGGCACAGAGCACTTCACATCAATACTTGAAGAAACACTCATATTATAAGCAGTAGCACAGACCTTCCAGCCACACACAGCAAAACTGCAGATGAAGTCTGTTAAGGAGAACCTGAGATTCACCACTCTGTCGGTACAAAAAGGGTGCTCTTCTGGAGATGCTCATAGTGAATTCTTTAGTAGGGCGTTGGTCTCCATTGTCTCCTGAGTCAAACATGTACAGCCTGGAAACTCCCAAATTAAAAGGTTATTTTATTCTACCAACAGGTTGTCTTATTCTGTAAAAATACCCCAGCATAGGCAATACACAGTCAAAAGGAGTATCCCAGTGCACTGCTCCTCTGAGGTCGCTGGCTATGATACCTGAAGCACTAAAATTTACTGGTTTCTCGGTGTTCAGATGTTCCATATCCTGATAGTTAATAGGGTAATTTACATTCAATAAAAAGCATCAGAACAACGGCAAGCTGAGACTTAAAGCAGTACCTACATAAAGTGCATGTGCACCTAAACTAGCATCCTACTGCATGATACTAGACATAAAAGGATTCAAAGCCCAACAAGCAGTGTGTCACAAATTCACTCTAGAAAATTAAGCCGTTCAAACTTCTGAGTGCCACACTTTGTTTCATTTAAAGCAGCAAATATTGTCAGCTTTTAAATTAGGAGTACACATAAACCCTCTGGAATATGGGCAGACTACTTAATAGTCTGCTGTGCTCTTATCAGATCCTTCACAGCATAGCCCATGAGAATATTTTGATTCAGTTCTGCATGTTTCTGGTAATAAAGAATTATTTGTAGCATAAATCTGAAGATGTTCTATCTTCTTACCTTTTGCTGATAAGAAACACACTGGTCTTGCAAGCTCAGCAGCTAGCATTTATGTATATCTTGGTTTTGATCATGAACGTTATCTTTTAGCAGGAAATTAAAATCTCTTGTGGATTAGTATCAAATCCATGCTTACAAAACACATCAGTGAAAAGTGTTACTGATGTCTCTTCAGAGGATTTAACTTGATCGTGTCACATTAATCACCTCTGAAGCAAGGAATGACTCATAATTGTTCTCCATTACCTTGTGTTTGCTTTTTCAGCATTACAAAAATGCTTGGCCCAGGACCATGGATCATAAATCTCATCGGACTTGTGGACAAGTGGTTTTTTTTTTGCCATGCTATGTTATGTGTTGGCCTTTTTCTTCTGATTATAAAAATCTGTTTCAAATATAGGTACTTCTGAAGTAATCAGGTTTTCAACCTTCTGTTTCTTTGACTACAATGCTCCTGTCAGTCCTTATAGAAGGTAAAATTAATCTATAAAGCTGTTCCATATCCTCTAGGATATTTGCTTTTCAAAGAAGTGACTGAAAGCTACTGTGTACTAACACCCAAATAAACAGATTGCATCTGCAGTGAACAGAAAGATCTTTCGCTAATGCAGCAAAACCTCTACAAAGTTTATGTGATCACTCAAAGAAGCAATGGAAACAGGACTGATGTTCTAATAAAGGTAAATTAAAAATGAGCTTAATGCGTCCAGAGATGTTTCTTTTTCTTTTTCGTAAGAGGCTTTTTTTCTGCATCTTACTGTTTCCGGATTTTCCCTGCTGTTTGGCTGGTTTATCTAGTCACTTCCTTGTACCAACAGTACTGACCTTGGGTGTCATCATGATGAACGGTGCAATTTCACAAAGTATAATCAATTTGAGCATGGTGTTTTACTGGCTTTAAGACCCATACTGAGTCCTTCAGAAGTTCACACCAGCAGAGCACTCTTGACAGAAAAACGGCACCTGCTGCTCCTCTGTTGAAATGTGGCCATGCTACAAATGTTACAAATGAGTAAAGAATGTAGCAAAACATTAATTACAACTTAAAAGTGTAGGGCAAACTGGGGGCAAAAGCAGTTACCTCAAGCGGTACAGTGAGCCAGGGCTAGAAACAGTAGAAGAATGTCTGCAAAGAGGTCAAAGAAGAAAGGCAAGTTTGGAGAAAAGTTTTCACAAAATCCAAGACAGCACCAGAACTCCAAATCATGATTTAGTGGAATGCATCATTCTTACTGGGACTTCAGAACTGTCCTCAGGGATCATGTTCATAAAATCAGATGCCTTAAAGACTAGAGACTAGGGAAAGGTATCTGTGCTTTTCAGAGTCTGCGCTGTTAGTCAGATCCACAACATGAGGATTTCAGCCAACCTGCACCTGGAGTGGCATGGACAGCCATTCCACTTCAAATCAATTAACCTAACCCTTTGGAAATCAACTGGTGACTGCTTTTATTCCAAGCAGACTCTTCCTTGCAAATAAAGTGTTGTTACAGGTTGATGCAGTTGCATTTTCCTGTTTTACCTTGTGCCCACTGAAGTTACCAGGGCGTTACTGCAGTACCATGTTCCCAGACTGGAAACGGAGCAGCCTTCAAATATTCAAAAAATATAAGGAGAAAAAGGAGAAATAAGGAAACAAGATTATGCAAAGAAATCTATAGCATCTTTTTCCAGTCATCAGAAAGATTGTCAAACCAAAGAAAATCATCAAATGCTTTTAACCAAAGTCAGTATAAAGTATTCACTAAATACATGTATTGAGAGTTAAAAGGTAGAGTAAATCTTCATACAAGTGATATGAAGATCTCTTTTATCTATAGAAGAGATATGGCTACTTTATCCGGAGGCTGGCAGAGCTCTCTAAAGGTCTGGATTTTCAAGGGAGGAACTACCATTTTTGAGGCAGAAGTGGGCTAACACAGCAGCTGAAGGCACTATCTGATTTGAAACTACCAAAATCACTTGACTGAAGATGGCTATGACAAAGGGGCTACTCTGGCAAATAAAAAGCACAGTCATCTGCAGCCCAGGTTTGATTTAGGCAGGGCTATGAAATGCAGAATGAGGTTCCAAGTTCATGCATTGTGACCTTGCACGTAGGAATAAGATTGATCAATAGAAAATTTCCTTTCTTCCAAGATGCTGAAATCATTATACCACAGGGGTATGACCTTTTGCTCAGATACTCTTACACATTCATATCCAGGTCTGCCTGGAAGGAGTTCAAGCGTAGATTTTATTCATCTAACATAGTAGTTAAATCATGAACTTTGCTCCAGGCACCAGAATAAGCTCCACCTTCAGCTTCTCTCTCATATTGACAATTTCAACTAAATATTCATTTAAAACTTCTCTGTTCCCAGAGAGATGACTGATCTCAAAACTTACCAACTTCAGTGCTATGTAAGAGATATTCACCAATCCGAAACTTCATCTGTCAACCCCAACAGACTTTTTAATGTCTTTCTGATAGCCAGAAAGACATTAAATTTACCCAAGGTGCTTTGCCTTCCCAGTTGGGCGCTGCTTGAAGAGGCAGGCAAGAGCAGCACTGCCCAGGTACGCATGAGGGCCTTGTATGCTCTGTCCAGACATACAGAAGGGCTTCAGGGCACTCCTTTTACTGACTACAGACATAGAAGAATCAATCAGTAGGATACCAAACAGACTTTTGATTGCCAGATGAAGGGTGATATCTGGCAGGGTATGGGAAGCTGTAGTTAAGCTGTAAAAGGATATTAAAGGCTCTCCAAGTCACTTACTGACCGTTGCAATGAGGAGTGTACACAGTATCTGTTGCCCAAACAAAAACTAAGAAAACTCCATTTCACTGCACATGTCCGTGGTAATATGTTGTGCTCTCTCAATTAAAGGAGACTCTGCTCTGTTTATTTTCTCCTTTTTGGTTCTTTACAACACTTTTTTTTTTAATCAGATTTTCTAAGAAACTGGGACCACTACAATTCATCCTGTGACAAAGAGTAAGTAAACACAGCTCCAAAGGGATCAGCTCATATTTATGGGCTTGCTTTCTCTGCATTTATCTGATGTACTTCTGTTGCTCTATATCAGATTCTGAGCATGATTTAGCTTGCTCCAACCCATAAGGATGATGAGGGGAAACAGAAATGATTTCATTCATGTAGGCAGTTCAGCTGCAAAGAAGAAACTGGATCACTCATAGGCTGGAATGAGAGTTTGCTTCAGAAAGAGCACATGGTTAATAATACCATTGCCCTGAAAGACTGGTCTTGTTCCACCTCCCTTTTCACATAAACCTTCTCTGGCTCTTTCTCAAAGTAAGTTCCAAACCTGCAGTGCTAGGACAACATCCACGAGAGATTCACCCTACCTGGAGCTGTGCTGAATGATGGCTTGAGATAAGGGAAGGGGTCTCCCTGGGAGCAGAGATAAAGCATGGGAGGAGAAAAGTCCATTTTGTTCTTGTGGTCTGTGGTGCGTATCTCCAGGCTGTGCATGAGCTGGAAGTAGCATGAATATACCCACAAGACTCACTCTTCAAAACTGTGTTTCACCCAAATGCAAAACAAAAGGTTTTAGACCTTCGGCATGCACACCCCTGCCTATGCTCCCACACCAACCTGGTGTATTCAGTTCTGAATAGGCTATGTGTCCTTTTCCTCCCAGAAGGAAAACTGCCTCTGCAGTACAGCACTGGGTGTAGTCCCTACTGCAGGCAGATCTCTCATTCTCCAAAGGGATCCCCCAGCCCATGCTGGTGCTCATTTTTCTCTCATTCCCTGACACTGCTGAGACACCAAGACTTCCACCAAACCAAGCAGGGGCAGTTGCTCTCAGGGAAGACTAATCTCCTCTCCAGTTCCACTCAGGTGCAGAGAGCAGCAACTAGAATAAAAAGCCTTCTTTTCTGCAAGAAATAACACAGAAACCCTAAACAGCTCTGCTCTTTTGTAGTTACTCAGCTTTCTTTCCTTATTCAGGAACACTTAAATAAGTGACCAATGTTGTTCTCTCAGATAGCACTGGTTTTGCCATCACTTTCCTAATAATGTATAACTCTAAGCTTCCCATTATACAGCAAATTCTTTCGAAACTAAGAGTTTATGTTTGAGTGTTCCTCAACAAAAAATAACAACTATACTTCTTACCATGAGGTATATGGTGGTTTTTATTATGGCTTCTGACAGCAAGACATTCAGTACATTCAGAAAAAAAAAGGCAATTGCTGCTAAAGAAATCATAACCCTCCTCATCCATCTTCAAACAAGGATAAACACTAAATAAATTTTACAAAATCTTTCCAGTCTTAGGGTTTGATTTTTCTATTTTTCCTTTTAACATTATTGTATAACTTTAAAAGTATTTCCTATTAAAGCTAGATTTAAAATGCTCTTTTTTTGTTATCCCACAATTTTCTTCAATTTTGACCAAATTTGCACCAAGGCTGACACTTACATGTAGATAGTTACACAACTGGACAGTTTTAACTCTGATTTACTTTGTTTCCCCAGTTTTCTTCCCATTCCCCTATTATATAAGGTTTTTCTCTTCCTTTGCCTTGTATTTTCTTTGTGTATATACTTTTGCCATGTTTTCCAGTGTTTCTCCTCTTCCTTATACTTTCCCAACTCCCAGATTCCACACTTGGGACACACTCTATCCTCTCCGTCCTTTTTCCCCACATCCAGTTACTTCCTACTTTGTCTCTGACTTCTTTTTTTTTTCAGATGTGCTTGCTGATTTGTCCAAACTTTGCACTCCAAACTTGTCCTGCCTTCACCCCATCCTCCAGGATTCACCAATCACCACCTATATTCACAAAGATAACTCCTCTCCCACACTTGGACAACTGCCTTAGTATGTCCTGCATCTACACGGCAGAGTCTTCAACTTACTTCAGACCTGACTTCCAGAACTTAAGCTCTGGAAACTGGAGAGAAAACACTCAAGACCAATGTCCTGGCCCATAACATACTATCCTAGTGGAGAAGAAAGGACCTAAGGGTCAAGAAGAAAGGGATTTTCCTAATTACGAAGCACCGATAATGCTGGCAGAGGGAATGGTGGGAATGCTTACCTGCAGGCACACACCAACCCATACAGCCTGAGATGAGCAAACCAGCAAGCTGTTGCAGAATAGCCAGGCTGAGGATGTGATGTCTTTGGGTGGGAATGTTTTATCCCCAGAACATAAGGTATGTTTGCCAGTGGCTTGAGACAAGGCGAGATTTTAGCAGCCAGCCTCACAAGGTGTGAAGGGTAAGATTCTGCTGTGCAGTGGTGACTCACTTCTTTTCTACAGGGTAATAGCGTTACCTTACCAGAGTGGTACAGTATTGTCTGGTGTTTCAGTGAAGAACTATGATAAATGTGTTTTTTCTCTCCAGTGTCCTTTATTCACATGTAGGCTGCTAAGGCCTTTTTCTTCTAAATCTGTTCTCTCACACCTCAAGACAACTGGTGTAAACCCCTTCAGCAATCTTGAGGCGACAGCACCATCCCTAATAAAGCAAAACAAAAAGCCCAAACCAACCCTCTAAAAGCAACAGTGTAAGAAATCTGGCACAAGAGAACCTAACCACCACCTGTTCAAAACATACCTTTAGGCTACACTTATATCTAACGTTGCAAACCTCAGAAGAAAACTGGCTGGTTGAGTATTGAACATCCCTATTTTAGGCATCAGGAAGAAAAAAGCCTTGTTCAGAGAATCCCTTAAAGAGAAAGAAAAACAAGCTATTTTCTTTCATTTTCTATTAGGCTGGAGTAGAGAGTTGCACACTGTGCCCGTTATCAAGGTGTAGCAATGAAGTTGCCTGCTCAATGAATGGCAACAAACAAGAACTTTAGCTTCTCACACTGCTCATGAACTTCCATTCATCTAGAACTGATGAGTGAAAATATGACCAACTTGGATTTATGTCACTGTACCTTATTTCTTCCTGTTCCACATAAGAACAGTGGTAGACAACATTAGAAAGAATCAACAAACAGCTTTCAGAAATCTGATCGTCACACTATTTCAGTGTTCTTTGTTATATACTCAGAGATTTGTCCCCCCAGTTATATACCATACTACTTAGGTTCATTGGTATGCATGCAGTGCTAAGAAGCTGTATTTGTTCTCAGTGACAAAAGTAAACACTGAAATCAGAAACATTAATTATTTAGGAAAAAAAAAAAAAAATCAAAACCAAAACTAAACCAATCTATTTGTAAATTCAGAATTTATTTTGACAAATTTGCAATAAGCATTATCAATTGTGTGAATAACAATTCAAAATGATAGCGATTTTACTAGCTGTATATTTTCTAGCTACTTTTATATTCTTTTTATGTCTAAAAAATAGATTTTATTCCTGGTTCCTCACTATTATGCAAATTTATACCATAATCAAGTAACACACATAACAAGACAAAAAAAAATCTGAAACAGGGTAGCTTTCTTCTCCCCCTCCCCCACAAGTAACGCTTTTCTTCTCAATAGCTCAGAAAACAAGAGAATGTCCATCAGAACCTTCAGACTCTTAACAAAGACTCTCGGCTAATGTTACTGGTTTATAAAAGAGATAAGCCATATAATTTTACAGGAAGCGACCCACTGAATCCTTCAGCAAACACAGCTTGGCAATCTATCTTCAATTCAAAATAATGAGGTGGCAGGAGCGTGATGGAGAAATAAGTCTTCAAAAACATCACGTAAGGGAATCCAGCTGTGCTTGTATAGTTTCCAGCTATTTAAGGGAACAAAAATAAGAGAAAAAATTTCACTCATATAAAATGTTGTTTAGAAACATGCAAACAGCAAAAAAATCACATTCCAATACCTTCAACTGTGCATGCTAAATCTATTCACATAGCAATAAAAAATCCTGTACTCGTGAATACTTGTTTTTACATGAAGCTATTAGAATTCATTGCTGGAGTTAAAATATTCACATTTTAAAGAAGCAGTTGTCTAAATACTGCCTTCTTTACACGCACAGATGTTTTGCTGTGAATTTCCAATGCATAATAACAAGGTAAAAAAATAACAGAGTGCATTTCGACTGGATTATGAGCCTGGCATTTTGACTGAAGATGTTACACAAAGATGCTGTTTCCAGAGAGCTCTTTGCTGTTAATCATCAGCAGCTCCTCTCGATCTAACCACCAGGTATGCTTGCAATGTCCCAGGCCTTGCCAATTCCAAATTTGAATGCACAGACTCCTCTTGAAAATGTGATCAAAGAAATCCAACAGCCTTAATTAAAGTTGGATCCATTTTCCTTCCAGTTTCATTAGATTTAATTCACATAGGCAACACTTCCTGCTGAGCAGCATAAGGTGTTTACAAAGAAACTATAGTATTGTAAAATCTACAGACCTTGTTATAGAATTCAAACAGCTCCTGATGACTAAATTCTACAAACACTTTCTTCAGGTTCTGTGAAGAAAAAAAAAAAACAAAAACGGAAGAAATAAGCATACTTCTTTTTTTTTTTTTTTTTTGGCACTAATTCCTGTAATTCAGAGTATGAGATTAAGCTATGTGAAAGATAACAGTTAGTTTTCCTCCTATCCACTATAATGTCCCACATATATGCATATTCCATTTCAGTGAACAACTGAAGTCTACAGGTACATCTATTTTGCCAAAAATAGTAAAATATTCTATAAAAATTATTTTGTTACCTTATTTTTCAGTCAGATAAAAATGAAAGATTACATTCGTGTTTCTCAGCAGCCTGTCTAAGATCTGGTAAATACCATCACACAATGACAAAGTCAGTAGTGTATTTGATTGAACTTGCACAGCTATTAATGTACTGCACCAGCAAAGAGCTAATACTTCCATTCATTAATCTAACAGTTATAATCTTAGCATGCTGACACTGCTATAGGCATCTGCGCACAGATTCAACCTAAGTTAACAACACAACAGCTTCAAAGCAGTGCTTAAACACTAAAAAAGCATAATAACATAACTGATGGAAACTACTGTAGATAAAACAGATGGTGGTAATAATCCTCTGCATGCATGTGCTGATGTCTGTGGAGACAGGGGCTAAATTACAATTTCTGTCCTGCTTAACTCGCTTGAAAGAAACAGGTAGTTTAGTTCCTGCTATTTTCAATCACAGTGCAGATCTATCCAGACTGTTTCTAAGCTTATCTCTTCTACATCACTTTGTCACTTCTTCTAAAACAAATTCCTATGACTGCACAGCACATTCTTTGTATTGTTGCTAGACTTTCCAAACTGGGAGGCATTCCTGAGGATAACAGCTGCACTTCCACAGACACTAGCAAGGCTCTGTGAAAACCAAATCTGGACACCACTACTCACAAAATACTATCAGCTGAAATAACGTACACAAGCAAAGTTTGTTTAATGGGTACCAGGGTCATGTACCTCCTAAGTCAGTACAAAAACGCTTATTTATCAATTCTGCTTAAATAAGCAAGGATACTTTTGCATACAGACAAGGCTGTGGCCAGATTCTGTGTACTCTCATATCAATGCAGGTCTTGATCTAAGTCAGTAACACTGCTGAATTTGGCGCACCAAATGCACAAGAGCAGCAGAAGCCCTGGGAACTCGGGATAGGTACTGCCTGGTGCCTGCTCCTCAAAAGGAGCTGTAAGACACAGGAAAGGGATGAAATGTCTGGGGCCAGTCTGTCTGGTGCAATTCCTCCTCCCAACTCTGCAGAAAGAAGGATCCTTTCCAACAATTTCAGGAAGGCTACAAAAGCTTAGAAAAGGACCAGTGATTTGCATGAGAGACCAGTCTTCCCCCTCTGGGAAGGAACAATGCAATTCTGGGAATCGTATGGTGAATACAAAATAAAACTAACACTACAGCAGTTCTCTTTGCCATGACTCCAGCTGATCCTCCCTCCAAGGACCATAATACCGTGACAGGGAAGTAAAAGCATTTTTAAAGGTTTTCTAATAGCTGAGAAACAAAAAGAAAGCAAACAAGTGGTTTCTTCAGAAAAGAAAGGGGGTAGAGGAAAGAGGAAAGATAAACTAACAGCAAATGAATCTACCATTTCAGCTTGGATGTTTGTTTGGAATCTGCCATTCCAGAAGGATTTTGGTGTTTGAATGAAAGGAAGCGAAACCTAAAGGAGGAGGTTCAGAATAAAAAGAAGATACCACATCTCTTAAAGTTTATCAGTCACACTGAATAGCCAAGGTAATCTCTTGCATGGTTTCTGGTAGAACAGTCTGCTGGATTTCAGTACAACAGTTTTGCAACGCCTCCAGAAAGGGGCAGTGGGTGTGTGAGACCTCCAACCACCGGATCTCATTTCTCCAAGCTCTATGTCTCATTCAAGATGGGCATCTTCTGGTACTCCCTCAGATCAGCAACCAAGATCAACTACTCACACACACAGAAAAAATCCCAAGAAAATGAAAAGCTGGTCTTTCGTATTTTCCCTAGCTAAGTTAATTACCATAAGATGGGGTATGCTAATGAAAAAAGTGTGGCTCTTTTAATTCAAGTTCTTGTTATACTAAAAAAACACCCAAATCACTCCGCTTTATGAACAGACTGAGATCTCTCTTGCCATTATCATTTAATAATCACAGTCTGATAAATAAGACAAAATTTATATTGCACTGTGGCAGGCAAATGCCTGTGGAGATCTAAAAGAAAATACAGCATGTCAGGCTATGTTTGTGCTGTGGGGGTGGGAGTGCCAATTGGAGAGAGGATATAACAATCTTTTATGAAATATGTTCTTTATCTGCACTTAATCCTCTGCTAAAACAGAATTGTTCTGTGTGTGAAAACCCGGTCCATCTACTACATCACTTCAGCAAAGAGCACTGCCACAAAAAAAACATGCAGAAGTGTGGCATCAGTTAAAAATGTGGGGTTTACTAGCATGAGCCCCTTGGGGAAGACACCAAATGATCACTGTTAATGTGCTCAGGAGTTCCATATATAGACCACAAAACCATCGTATCATAGCTAGGTCCCTACATGAAAAAGCTACATTTGAGCAGGCTGATGGGCCCCAGTTTTTAGCTGAGGTATCTATCCTTCAGTTATTTGCTTTATTCTGTGTGAACACAAACAACTGTAATTAAAACAATGTGTCACAGGACTAGGTTAGCATCCAGTTCTTTAATGGATGATTAAGTGGCATTAAAAATGACTGTATAGACAAAATACTGCTGAAGTCCTAGAGAAGGCAAATTCCTGATATACTTTATGGCATTTTGATCAGATAAGAATACAAAGTTAAAAACTGCAATAATTTTTCAACCATAACTAAAACATAGGATTAAAAAAAAAATCACTTTCAGCTTACTGACTTAATTAAATGTCACTATGTGCAGATGGAGTCTCAGCCTATTTGTGTAAAGTGCAGCTAAGCTGCCTCTTTTATCTGAACATGCAGGTTTTCAGATGTTGTCTCTGACCTAGTATGTGTTTCCCAGAACGTAAATAGGAAAACAGTAATTTTCTGGATGTCTAACTTCTTTCTATCAAGTATATAATTCCCTTTTTCTTGTTAAATTTCTTCCTATTTCTCACCTTTACTCTACTCTTACCCCCATTTCTGGCATTTCATTTTCTCTTTGCTATTATCATCTTCACATGAAAGAAAATTGAACACAGTAACTAGAAAAGTAAACTGAATTTATTCCCATTGTCAGTCATTCTAATACTTTTTCTTATTATGTCCCAAACTTTGTCTCTGTGGCAATAGAAGTCCTAGCTCCTACTTTTAAAGAGTTTTAACCTTCGAGGGTTACAGATTCATGACACCAGAGAAAGCCAGTTGTATTCTTATGAAGACAAATCTATAAAATACCAAATGTTCATTCCTTGGACATCTTTGAAAACAGGCAGACAGGCTTTTTGTTTGATCAATACCAGTGAAGAGTGGCAGGGACAGCACTGGAGTGATACCCTCAATGAGCATACCTAAAGAGGTGATGTGCAGCATCTTCAGCTAAATAAAGTTGCTGCTAAGTTCAATGTGTTCATCTGCTGTTAAATATGACAGAGCACCACATTTATTACTGGGAAAGGCTGTATGAATTGCAGGTGTAGCCCACAACAAATTTTTACATTACTCTGAATCCATTGCAAGGAATATGGTAATAAGTTTTCTGAAATACATGGTTTAACGTGTTTGGCCACATATCACTACTGAATGCTACTGAATGTATTTTTCACTGTTAAAATTAATTTTTAGTGTCATTTTGCTTTTATAGATCTAGATGGAATCTGATTTCATTCTACCTCTAATCTCACCCCAAGGCTGGATCAATTTACAGTTTACAGCCTCCTGAGAACTGTGAAATTCTAATAAGTTTAACTGATTACAGTCGTTCTCTTACTTATCTCTCACTTACTGTCTGGCATCATTGTAAAAAACATCTTCACCAGCCTCTAAAAGAGCTGTTCAAAACCAAATTTGCTGGGGGGGGGGGGGGGGCAGAAAAAGAGGAGTGAGAAGGGAAAGGAAAATTAAGATAAAAATTTCCTGTTCCCAGTAAACATTAATACACTATCCTATCCAAAACAGGTATTCTGAATATATGGCTAATTCTACAAAATAGCCACAATCACTTAATCTAACACTTAGCTTACAACCACCAGCAAACAATTAAGCAAATTTTGAACTGAACATGGTCATCTGCATAAAATGATGAAGATTCAATGATGCAAGATGTAAAAAAGTCTCCAATTTCTCATTGCCTCAGCTAACAATTTATTTTAAACATGAATACCTTCTTGCTCAAATTGTTTCTGTGGAAACCATACAAAAAAATCTCTCCTTAAAACACTTCAGAAAGCAGAGGTAAATTCCCAGTTATAATCAAAGTATCTGAGGGGTTTGTTTTGGTTTGGTTTTTTTTTAATCCAGTGCTCTAGCTACTTCTATTTTAATGTACTACTTCAAAAAGCTTTATTACTAATGACAGAGTTCTGCAACCTTGTTTATTGCGCAGCTGCATTCCACATATTTAACACCCCTTGCCCATGCATAAGGATAGAGCAAGGCACTGGGAGTTATAAATAAAAGGCAAACTAATTATTTTAAAGCTAACTTGAATATGAAAAAATGATATTGCTGTAATAGTCAACATTGCAAAATAAATGCCAAGTATTCTGTAGCAAACGGAGGGACAGACTGGTTTGTATATCTCAATATCTACTGATAATGATAATGTTCTATGACTGAGCACATGTAAAAAAATTATAGTACATTCAGTGAAGTTAGTTAATAGTAACTAGGTGAAGCCCAGTTTCCATATTCTAACATAATCTTTAATACTATCTTGAGGAACACCTCAATTAGGTTTAAGAGAAGAATATTTTCACATTTGCTTTCCATTCTCCAATTTATTCCTAATAGACATCCTTAAAATCTTAGATATAATGGAAGGATATGGGTAACTACATTTCATCAGTTTATGGCCAAATTCAGATGCATTCCTAAACAGACCTCAGTTGCTTCTTACTAGCCTACGTTTCCCTCTCAACCTGTCAGTTTCTGTGCTACATCAATTCAGATTTCCTTTAAATTTTCTTGGACCCTGGAGAACTATACATTGCTTAGGCACTTACAGATGGGAAGAGTAAGTTGTATCTCACAGAATACATCAGCAAGTTTAAGCCGCATGGTCAGACAGATGAATTATAGTTTAGTAAGAAAAGCAGATGTGTTAAAACAGACCAGCATCACTTAGAAGCACACCTGTTCCTTAACTCTCTGCGCATAAGAGGCAGTAATTAAGACTTCTTTGTATTCTTACAGCAGTAGACGGATGTAATTCAGCAGAACACAGGGAGTTAAATACGAACTTATGCATCTCTAATTGCACTTCTTTCACATCATCAGAAAATGTGACCTTCAAACTTTATTCTTCTTCCAAGCTTATTTCCATTTGCAATACTAAATGATTATTTTCATCAAGAAAAAAAAAATATAATCACGCCTTATGACTGAACTACATGCATTTTCAAGTCTCAGTGTGCAACTGCTATAAACCAGAACATCTTTCATACTAACCTTGTCTTTTCCTGATCGATACGTTAACATTTAGTTTGTACATATACTGCATGCTACCTTTCAAAGTTGCATTTCTTTTTCATATAAGCTTAAGAATTTCAAATTCCCTGTGGTTTTTAAGCAGATCAAAATCAGCAGCATACTAGGGATGTCTTTTCCTCCTTCCCTTTACAATACATTTGTAAGATCCCTGCCCAATAATCTGTGTTGATTCCTGAGTTCTAATCGACGTGATACTGGAAATACATACAGATAATCTTACTCCAGCAGAAAAAGGATCATCTAAGCATGTTTCCATGGAAAGTTCCTAGAGTAAATTCATTGCCCAGTCTAGTACTGAGACAACAGATTCTGCGTGCATTTGGAGACCTGCAGAAGACCTGACGTACTGCCACCACAAGAACTGTCAATCATTTTCATTTTCGCACCTCCTATTGCCTTCCACCTTCCAGAAAATATGCATTACTAGCTGGCTGAACTGGTGCAAAGCTACAGACAAGAAAACAGGACACAGCTACTAAGGAAGACCACATAGGCTGGGAAGATCACAGAGTATTTACATGCAGACAGAACCCTTACTTCACAGTAAGGGAGAAAAAATGCTTTTGAAACTGAGACAATTATCTGGAAACAAAGAACTACAGTTTTCACCTTAATACACCGAGTCAGAGTAAATACCACCTTGCTAAAGAAAAGGGAGACAGCAAAGCATTTTTTTTTTCCCAGCAGCTGTATCCAGGCAGAGGGTTCCTTTGCCTTGAACACACTAAGAATTTACATTCCTATAAATAACACTATTAGGTTAGTTGGTTTCTTAATTATACTTTTCATGGAAAACATCTCAAAAATAGAAATACAGAATTGTAGGGATTGTCACTTACGTGCAAAGAGTATGTTCAATACACTTTTACAAAAACATCATAGTGAACACACACACCTTTTGGGGAGATAGGTGGTAAATGCATACCGGTGCATGCTCATCGCAACCGATGTTTAAAAACAGCATTTTGTGTACTGGTACCTCCCTTTATGTCCTACACAAGGAAAATGGCTCACAGAATATCTATTGAAAAGTTGAGTTACTTCTATGCCTGTTCTGTATTTTGTATATACCTTCATATGCCCTTCCCTTTGAGTACAAGCTCATTATTGATTCCTCGCTAGTCTCTGCATGGGATCAAGTCCCTAACAGCATGAAGCATCCACCCACAGAAATGTATCTTTGTAATTTCAGGATTCAATAGAAAAACATGAAGGTATAATTTCCAAATACAGTCTCTAGGAAAAGATGTGTGTGAAAACTTCATTTCACTCACCAACACGCTGACACACAGTTACTAAGAATATCACTGATTCATCTAAGGAACACAAGTCCTAATAATGACAACTTTCCTATTTCATCTCTCATGTAATTTTGCAAATTATACCAAAGTCCTAATACTGTAGAAAGCTCTCTGAAGAAGCAACCTTGCTAAAAGTTTAGAACAAATGTATGCTTCCTATTAAATTTCACTGTATCAAGCACGAAAAATACTCTCTGGGAAACATGTACACCCTAATTGCTGCATATTGCTTATACAGTGTACTGTCCTTAACTATCAGAATACAACTTTTTCTTTAGTCAGAACTCTAATGACTAAATCATTTTATTTCTTAGAAGAAACTAAATTCTTTGATTTTTTCAGTACAAGTTGTTTGGTACAGAAACTATGATATAAAAAAAAATAAAGTTCACGAACACTGCAAGGAAAAAGAGATTTACAACACCGTGTTTCACTTATTTCCACCAGGGCTATCATGTAAATCTTTAAATACCTTGAAGCTGAGTGAGTTTCAACTTCTATTCTAAAGGCATCTCACATTAGGACTGACTCAACAATGTTACATTTACTTTAAATGACAAGAAATTTACTTTTTGTCTTATGCTTGCACTTGTAGATAATTACTGTGGAAGAAAGAACACAGCAGTAAGCATGCTGCCTCCAGAAATGCTTTCAAGTTTTCTGCTTCACGTGTTCACCAAATATGATTACAGCCAAAGTAATTTTTACAAACTATACATGAAAAAGATGTTACATTGGCATGGTTGTGAACTATTTCTATTACTGTACACAGAAAATAATCCAGTTCTAGGAAGGTAGCGGTACCGACTGTAAGTATTAAGTATTAGCCCAGTATTGGCATCTGAAAACTTAATAATATGGACTCAAATGGCAAACACTGCAGCTTGGATAAGTATCTTAGCTCTAGGCAGACTGAAGTAGATTTCTATGTAGATATACAATGGTCAACCCTCCAACAGCAAGAAGAGGAACTCAACAACATGCACAGTGTTTTAGAGAGCTTCTCATACAGCTGGCTTGCAGCTGATGTTATTAACAATGAGTTGCAAATCCTTTATGCTCAAATCAGATACACATTTAATGCTGGCCTGAAGACAGATGGACTTGGAGAAAGCTCAAATTGTGATCCAGACTGCTCAGGAAGCCATCCTTTTGGTCTCTACTAGACCTGAGAAGGGGGGAAGAATCTTAGGTTATTATCATCTGCATTCACATCAAGAGCTACTGCTCCGACAAGAATTTATGTGGCATAGTCATGCAGATGAATAACACTTTAAGAAGGCTTTAGATTAATGGAGAAAGCTGGTATCTTTTTGATAGCATTAGCTTCTGAGCCTACCTGGTTCAATAAGATACTGCAACACTGCATTGTTTTACCACAAAAGGCCTTTTTTCACCACCTGAAAACCTGAAGGTATCTATTGTTTCTACTAAGGGTCAAGAAAAGAGGCTAGATAAAAGATGCCAGCAGCAAGAGGAAAGATCTAAGAAAGCTCAGATCCACATGAAATCAATGCAACTGATGTGAAAACAACCTTTCAAAAAAATCTGTTTGAATATGTACAAAATGTCAAGATTAGATAATTTGTAAATTACTTCTTTTGTTTGGGATGGGTCACTCAGAGTATCACCAATTTAAATTTTGTTAGGCAGACAAGCAAAGATAAAATGTTTGGGGTTTTTTTCTGCACTAAAAGGGTGTTAGTGGCTGTCAGCAAGCATATCTCTGATCTCCAGCAAGCAAATCATTCCAATAGCTAGCAAATGGGTGCTTGCACACAGGTCTCAGCTGCTGAAAGAGAGAGGAAAGACATGATGGAGTGAGGGATGTTATCCAGCAGTCTAGTCCCCAGGAGGATCAAAGACAGAGCTCTTAGGGAATAAGACTGTTAGAAAATTAAGGTATATTTTATTTTTTCTTAATTAGGAAGTCACCTGCTATTTTCACTGTACTCTAAGAAATAGAACAGACCTACACCTTTTGCTATGACACTCACAATTTACAAAGAAATGCCAGGCTCATTGCCAGCATCTCTTCCTCACCAGAAGTAACCCAGCAAGGCCTTGAACCTGGGCTACCCATTTGGATCCCAGACACACCAATGCTGGAGTGTGATGAAAAAGACATGGCCACCCTGACACAAGCAAACACGAGTATTTCCCAGGCACCACAACACAGTATAAAACTTTAAAAGGTCTTTAAAAGCAAAGTTTCTCAAATTAGGCAAAAAAACTTTTCCTTTTTACAAGGATTAAAAAAAGACTGGCTGGTATTTTCTGATATTTTCTGATTATGACTGCAAAATAAGAGGAATGTGGAAATAACCACTTATTATGAAGCAATCCACCAACAACTTCTCTTTCTCAGTTTGTCACTGAAGGTTACAGATGTTCTAATTATGCAAAAATTAGCTATTTTGGATTTCAGACAACGCAATTTCAGTGATCTTCTTGCTTTGTTACTTTTGCTAAGAGTTATTTAAAGCTTGATGCAGTGGTGTGGTATGAATTCTCACTATTTACAAAGCAAACTGGACAGAGTGCTAAGGACAAAAAGTACTACAAGTGCTGTGTAAGTGTTTTCACACACAATGAAGATGAAATCAAATCACACCCCCAGAGTTTCCTTTAAAGCCAGAATATGAATATATGTAAGTAAGACCCTCTCAGGAAAGAAAACAAAACTTTTGGCTAACATAAGCAATTTGAAAGAGTGTATCAAATCCCTTTTTATTTTCTTTATGTCTGCATGCTACTGAATTACAGGTCGCGTAAGTGAGCAACGTGAAGGAATACAATAGTAGATTTGGATTATTCTACAGATGGCTGGAGTATAATGCAGTACTCAGGATGGCTGCAGTGTTTTCAGTGAGTATCAATATGAAGATACTTTTTATGGTTTTGTCTCAAAACAAATCCATTTAGCTTCAGATTAATTATATTTTTCTTTTTTAAGCCAGCACTGTGTGATGTAAAACTAAAATGGTAAAGCAAGGAA
Organism: Pezoporus flaviventris; assembly: GCF_033815535.1. Taxonomy (NCBI): domain Eukaryota; kingdom Metazoa; phylum Chordata; class Aves; order Psittaciformes; family Psittacidae; genus Pezoporus; species Pezoporus flaviventris. The sequence goes on from NW_026892598.1 coordinate 4,049,792, forward strand.
TACAAATGGTGTTATATGACATAGGCTCTTCATAAAGATAGACACGAAGTAAGTATTTTAACTATGCTTGTCTTCCAATTTTTTATTTAACATGCATGTTCTTCAAAGGGAAAATTAGAAAAATAAGGTGTTACAGGTAAGTTTGCCTCTATGAACCACTTTATAAACTGACGTTTAAACCTGTATTTAAGATACTGACTTTCTCTGAAGAAATAAAAATTGGAAGTTTATGATTTGTTTAATGTCTTGTCTACAATGATTTAACACAGGTTGCAAGTGTAACATATGGGTTAGTCACTGATATTTAGATTTACAAGCTAAGAAGTTATGAAACTTTTAAAACAATCTGTTTCCAGATTTTTCCTACATCTCCTCTTATATATGGAGAGAATGCTAAGAATATGTTTTCTGACAATCAAAGGTTTTAAATTTAAAAGCAAAGTAATAAAGAAAATGGTTTAAAATATTTTCTCTTGAAATAGTATTTAAATACTGCTATGGAAAGAAATTTATCACAAATTTTATTCTCCTTTTAGACAGAAGAAGGTTTACAAAACGCATACTGTTCCCAATAACATTCTTTCCTCTAAACTGGAGATACAGACTCGATGATAGACTGGTAGGTGGTTAAAGAATTGGCTGAATGGCAGCATCCAAAGAGTTACAATCAAGGGCTCAATGTTCAAGTGGAAACCAGTAATGTGTGGTGTCCCTCAAGAGTAAGCTCTAGGGTAAGTAGTATTTAATATCTTCATTATTGTCTTCAATAATGACACTGATAGTGGGCCTGAGTGCACCCTCAGCAGGTTTGTGGATGACACCAAGTTGAGTGATGTGGCTGGTAAACTTGCAGGAAGGGATGCCATCCAGAGGGATCTTGACACGCTTTAGATGTGGGCCAGTGCGAATCTCGTGAAGTTCAGCAAGGCCAAGTGCAAGGTCTTGCACCTGGCTTAGGGCAATCAAAAGCACAAATACAGGCTGGGTGGAGATTCCCTGCAGAAAAGGACTTGGGGGTGCTGGCTGATGAGTAACTGAACATGAGCCGACTTCAGTGTACGCACATAGCCCAGAAACCAACTGTGTGCTGGGCTGCATCAAAAGAAGCATGACCAGCAGGTCAAAGGAGGTGATTCTCCCCCTCTACTCTGCTCTCATGAGACCCCCACCTGCAGTCCTGCATTCAGCTCTGGATCCCCAACACAAGAGGGATGTGGACACATTGGAGCAAATCCAGAGGAGGCCACGAAGATGCTCCGAGGGTTGAAGCATCTCTTCTATGAAGAAAGGCTGAGAGAGCTGGGCTTGTTCAGCCTGGAGAAGGCTCCAGGAAGACCTTAGGGTAGCCTTCCAGTACTTAGAGCTGGTCTACACGAAAGTTGGAAAGGGACTTTGTACAAAGCTCTATAGTGGTAGGACAAGGGGCAACAGTTTTAAACTAAAAGATGGGAGATATACACTGGATGTGAAAGAAATTCTTCACTATGAGAGTGTTGAGACACTGGAAGAGTTTGCCCAGAGGAGCTGTGGCAGCCCCATCCCTGGCAGTGTTCAAGGCCAGGTTGGATGGGGCTTGGAGCAACATAGTCTAGTAGAAGGTGTCTCTGCCTAAGGAAGCAGGTTGGAAATGGATGATCTTTAAGGTCCCTTTTAACCCAAACCATAAATCCACAATAAGTCAAAGAAAATAGGCCTTTTTAACATCGAACGTTATTTTACAGATAAAAATACATCTTAATACTTGTATTAAATATTCAGACAAATTAGAATTATGTCATTTAATACTGAAATATCTTGGGGTTAATGCTGACATTCAAAATATTCAATTCCAAAACAGCTAGATTTTCTCTTCTTCAGACATAAGTAAATGGAAAATGAAGAATGATATGCAGGTATGGTAAGTTAAAAAAAAATGTGATTTCTAACACGATATAATGACATATACAATGTTACACAGATAAATGCAGTTTTTACATGCACTAGAGAGTTTAGCTTAAAGAAGGAAAGAAGAATGTGACGGTGAAGCGTACTACCAGGAAACTAACTGGTTCCACACTGGCTAAATGTGGACTGTTAAGTCTGGCTTTCCTTTATACAACAGAAATATCTCAGGGAAGACTTACCTGTCTTGAAGCCACTGTACATTCATCCATGTTCTGGGTTGTTAGATGCCTTTAGGATACGACTATCTATGTACAGTAAATTGCTTTGCCTTTATCTTCCTGATTCACATATTCTTCTATCTAGAGCACTTTTGGTTTTCTGCTCTTGTTTTCCTAAGAAAAATTAGGAAGTGAGGGGGGCTGAACTATTCCAAGTTCGAATTAAGCATACATCAGAAAAAAAATGGAGACTCTAATTTTTGTCTAGTATTTTCTCCTGTTTAGTACCAAGGCAATGCTCTAGTTGTGTAAAACTGCAGTGACTGGTAGAAAAACGAACTGGGAAAACGTATAGTTGACGCATGAACTGAAGAACCAGCAACAAACCCCGATTAACTTGGTCAGGTACTCGTCTTGACAGCAGTCTTATGAAAAAGCATATGAAGGGTTTCTGTATTCTTACTGGTGAGCAACTGAATTAAGAGTTGAACACACACAAAATGGAGATGCCATTAGATACCAGAAACAAAGTAAGTTCTGTGACTGCTGAGAAGAGAGTAGTTCCACAGCCCTAAACAGAAGAGTGAATTACCAAAATTGCAAATGAATTGCATTAAGGAGCACAAATAGTCCAGTATGCCTGGGACCATTATTTTAAAAGGATTAAAGCACTATTGTGTAGGAGAATCAATTCTATTTGGATTGTTTATCTTGGCAATAAACAGATTAACTTGTCTGCAACCATAAACTAGCCAGAATCCCAGGGGTCAGGCAAAGGCAGTGTGAAATCAGAGGGCATCTAAGGAATACGTAGGTCAAGCAGCTACAGTTTGACAGTTGGCAATCCATTGGCATTAGTTTTCCTAAAGCTGAAGCCTACAGAAATACTAAAATCTGGAATGCTAGAACATAGCCTGTGACTGCAAGGGTAAGGTCCAACTGAATAAACTGCATCTCCGTATCAGGAAGAACTTTCATAAATATACAATGTGAGTTTTCATATTTGAAATGAAATGTTTCTTCATGAATTATTCATGTTTTCTGTCTGTTGGAAGTATTGAAATGTGAAAAGGAACACCTGGGAGGCCAAAAGCTCTCCTAATTTCCTGTTGTTCTATTCAACAACAGCACTTGGTACAGCAATGAAAGAAAGCTTTAGGACACTGAAAATGCAGAAAGACTTTCCATTCCTTTTATCTCTGGGAACTAAAACCTCATGAGGCTTCACTGAGACACTGCATCCAGTCCTGCATACCACCAGAACAGGGGAAGCTCAGCATCATCTGGATGGTTTTATCATCTGGATGCACCACATGTGAAGACATACTAGGAGAAGTTGGTGTGCTTAGTTTGAAATAGGGTTAAGAATGGTGAATCTAACTGCAGTCTTATCTGCAACAGTTTTAGCATTGAATTGTACCTCTGTGTCAGGCAATTTCAGTTTACCTTACTAAAGATTACAGATCTTATTTGTTTAGAAAACCCACTTCTTAAAAAAGAATGATATTTAGTAGTACATAATTACCCTTGCTGAAGAGTTGATAAGGAATAGTTTCAAATCATCCATGAGGATTCCATTTCTCTGCGTATTTTTCGCAGGGAGTTGATTCAAATGAAATCTCTAGAAGATGGCAATTACAACCTTTAGATGGCCACTGTTCTTCACTCTTAGAAAATAAGGAACTGGATGCACAAGTAACTTGAATAGATACTGGCTGATCAGCAGTGGCAGTAGAAAGAAATATGATGTAGGTAGGCTGATAGCGGGCCACTGAAATTCACAAGTGACAAGGCTGTCTAATGGTCAATCTTGGGATCCAAACTTTGGTGACCTCCTGCTTGTCTATCAGCACCAGTTTAAAAGTGCTGCAACTGGAGTATGATTAATGATTTTTAAACAATGCAAAAATACTCCAGCCCAATTTCCAATAGCTCTGAAACTTTAAAGATTATTTTTAAAAAATTGCTATTAGTCAGTTCTGCTTCTAGACTCTACCATTCAGAGCATCACTTAGCCACAGAGATCTTTGTGTAGAACCAAAATGCTATGCTCAGATAATACAAGGTGCTAAATTCACTTATTCAAATGTGTTTAACAGAAAGTCAATAGATTAATTTTGCATTAACAGTTGCATAACCCATTTCTCAGAGTAAAAAGAGCATAAGCACACAAGGCTGGCATAAACTCTGTATTAGTTGCATATATTCTAGATCATGTGACAGAATGGCAATCATGTACCCAACATTACAGTTCTTCTGTGAGCAATCTGGTAGTGCAGAGATATGGTATTAATGACTGTGAAATCACACCAAGACTCCATGGCATAAACTTAATTGTGAAACCATGGCATTAGACTTAATTTCTTCTCCACATACTGACTGGCTGTGAATTGAACTGAAAATGCTATTTACATGCTACTATGTGGCAGTATTTCCAAGCACTACTTGGAGACTGAAGACGTGAAGATAAATAACAAAATGGAACTGGAAATCACCTTGCTGAAAGCTCTTACCCAAAAGCTCCCTGACATATTTCACTACTTATGAAGCCATGCCACAAGGAATCTCATAGAGTATTACTGAGATTATAATAATAATGGTAACTAGAAAATGCTATATTTTCTACATTTCTGTTTAATGCAGCATAGCATCACGTTCTTAGTAGTTGCATTTTCCTGCATAATGCATTTTGCTAACACTATGCTTGCAGAAACCAAGACACATTAAACACTGACAAAGATCTACATTCAAAACCTACACAAAATAATGGAATTTTAAGACAATTTACATTGGCTACTCCATAAAATCCCAGCATCTCACTGCTTCCAGTTGCTGACTAGAAAATGCACCTAAAGCCTCTCCACTTAAATGACTCCAGTTGAAAATGCAAAATAATGCAAAAATTTTAAAACAAAATATGGTTTTGTCACAAATCCTGTTTTCCACTCTGACCACAGTGGTTTAAACACAGTGGTGTCACAGCCTAGAAAATATGTGATAACAGCTATGACTGAGGATTATAAAGTAATTAGCTCACACAGAGCAATCCAGAAATCAACACAGACCTTGGAAAATGTAGCCTCAGGATCAAGAGCCTGCAACAGCAGCTGCTGTCCAGTCCTGCCATCACTCTGTGTTCTAGGCACCAGGAGGAAAAGACAGCCCCCCTTTCACCACCTCTGTAATTCCCAACCAGGTGATACCTGGGCTTTGGTAAAAGGCTCTCCCCATATTTTTTAAACTACTATGCTGGCAGCTGTGTGAAATGAGGTAGGGGAATCTCAGTCATAAACCACAACGCGCAGAAAAAAGGCAACTGGAGTTCATGTATTTTAATGGTCTGAACACTTAATCAGTGAGAAATAAACTACTCGCTCATCCAAAGAGATAGTCATGACCAACTTAGTACAAAACAAAGACTGCTCTTGCATATCCATGTTGAAGAACAGTGCATGAAGAGAAGTGCAGTCTTGTTACGTATTAGGAACAACAAAACTGCAAAATAACAAAGTATAACACAGGAAAGGTGGAAAGGAGACCTTTCTCACAGCAAGAAAAGCTTATTGTTTTCTTTACTGCAAGTGACTGACAATGGCAGATATCATAAGCAGATTTTCCCTACTGTTAAAAAGGAATTTTGATGGATTATGGTGAAAGACGAATATAAAGTCTATATGTTAAAAAAAAAAATACTTACAGACAGCTTATTCCTACTGAACAAGCTTTTGACCAGAGTGGTTCACTAGTTCCATAAAGAAAAAAATATGAGATTTTTAAAAAAGTTAAATACAGATGTGATTTTTTGCACTTTAATAAAAATTCTGCTCCACGAGTGCAGTAAGTTTATTTAATGCCTTCATCTACATAAAGAAATTTTAAGAAACTGTAGATCTCTCAATCAACTCTATGTTAAAGACTCAAATTATGACCAGTATTTTTGGCAGTATAGCCACTTTTCAGTGAACTGCAGCGAATGCTTTATTATCTGAGCTTTTTTGTAGCTGCTTTCCAGTGAATTGCAGTGAACATATTACTATTTGGGCTTTTTCTTTCTTTTTTGTTCCCCTATCAGGGATCCTATTCATTGACATATCAGAAATGGTTCCTTCCCCACTACCACAATGTAGAAAGTTTAGCATCAAAGGAAAAAGTTACCCTAAATCCTGTGGGTAAATACTAGATGTATATATGCAGCATTCATTGTTTACAATCTTGTATGTATTCCATCCTTTTGAACAGGTTTTTTTTTTTATTCAAGGTCTTTTGAATGATAGGGAAGAAAAAGGCACCTGGAATAAGTAAAATTATTACAGAGCATTTTCTTTTAACAACAATGAAATGTGCTATCGGCTTTATGTAAATGCTTAGCACAAAAGAATTTTACTATGGTTAAGATATATTTCAGCGAACAAAAGATAAGAATGGAACAGAGGAAAAGTAATAAGAGCTTTTAATGTACGAACTGAATCCTACATCAGTGTAGATTAAAAGAGCTACAGTGATAAATGAAAGTCTATGAAAACACATATATTTGAGCTTTCCAGCATCCCTGAGAATTTACCCAATATATACTACCTTTGTTCGCAGATTTGTGTGTCATCTACAGCACAACATGAAATGAGATTGGCTATACAGTCTAATTCTTTTTTGATACGTTTACCTAGCCACAGCTACAATGTTCAGCTCTCCCCTTCTCTGAAAGATGAAACAGCTTGCAAATGCTTCAGCTGACTTCATTTTCCCCTTGATCCTCAACACTAAAAGCTGGAGTTTTAAAAGTGGCACTTCTGAAAAAGCTTAAGAGACTGTAAGAGTAGTAACTTGCTTCGTACATAATTTCGTTGTGGCAATTTCTATTTTTTTATTAGGCATAAAGTGCAGATTTGTATAAATGAGTGGCAAATTCAGTTCCCTCATGAGGCAGTGAAGAGCAGTAACAGCTTGACTCTTGAGATATTTTTATTTATTTTTCAATCCAAGCTTGGACATGTTTTGCATAAGAGACGATCTGAATTTGATTTTCTACACTACCTAAGCTCTACTTTCACACTCCAATAGAAAATTTCTAAATCACACAAAGCAACATTTTCTTGTGGCCCAAAAAAAAAAAAAAAAGCTGCCTACAATACAAAAATCTTTCTATCAAAGAATTAAAAGTCTGAAATCTCATTTGAAAATTATGTGCTTAAAAAAAAACCAACCAATTAATTAGAAAGCAGGTTTGGGGCAAATCTATCTGTCCATTACAAAAGACAATTAATATCTTTGACCAGAATATTAAGTCTTACATGGCCACAGAAGTTCTGACACTTAATTCAATACTGTATCATCTTGCTAGAGGGAAAAATGTAGAACAGCTCTTTTGTAAACCGTATTAAAAATGTATGAGATATTTTTTTATTTTGTAAAATTTAATTTTTAAATCCATAACTCTTAAACGTCATCCACATTAAAAACCAGCATGCATTCTAAACAAAACAGGTCAGAAACAGGCAGCATATATTAATAACAATGGGGCAATTAACATAGAATCAGAATACCAGTCTTAACATGAGTAGGTCACACCAGTACAGTGAGCTGACGGACAATATGCAAACCTTTAGTCCCAGGCTACTTTTCTGGCAATTGTGATGCATGTACTTTATGCAGCCATGAGAAAACAAGCATCACTATTTTTAAAACACATACCTATATTTATTTTTGCCCAAGAATTGGCAGAGGACAGAAAAAAACACTAAATGGGGAAAAAAATTAAAGAGATTAAAGAGCTCTAAGATATAAAATGCAATTTTTTACCCCTATGTCTGTCCTGGGTTCAGCAGCAGCAGTCATTTTTCTCCTTCTTAGTAGCTGGTGCAGTGCTGTGGTTTTGACTTTCAACCTGGCAACAATGCTGACAACACCGATGTTTTTAGTTGTTGCTCAGTAATGTCTAGTCTGAGCAAGGACTTTCTGAGTCTCATGCTCTGCCAGGGAGGAGGGGAAGTGCTAGACTCCACTCCTAATCCAAAGAAATACCAAAGACACAGTAATACTCCCTTTAAAATTTCTCAAACTTGAAAACACCTCAATACTAAAGAAAGAAGCACCCTTTGTCACACTCTGCTACCCATAACTTCAACTACATTTATATTCCATCAATTTCAATCAGTAACCTCTCTTCAGACTTTCTCTTCTCCCTTCATCTGTGTTACAAACACTTTGGGATTGCTGTCAAAGGCCTCTGAAAGTGCCTCTTGAAAGAGAATGCATGGCTTTCAGTAGTCATCAACCATTAATTAATTTTTAATGCATCTAACTACAGTATGGAAAGAACCCTTGCACACAAATCTGTTTAACTGACAAAATAAGCTTGGAAATATACTCTTTGGCATCACAATTTTTGTTTAGTGTTAAAGTAACAACCGAACTGCCCCTTTGGTTTAATTCTTCCACAAAATACAAAACCTAGCAAGTTACACAAGAGATCAAACAGCAGTAATTATGAGACAAATATCTGGAATGAGAAAGGTAGTGAAAATGAGTAGGCAAAGCTTCCCTTCTTCCCTTAAAGATAATTAGCTTTCCAGCTAAAAAACCAAACCCAACCTCCTAATATTTAGGTTTCTTCTGTTTCACTGTGAACACTCTGAAACCCACACATTCACAAGTAACTGTTACCTCTAAATGCATGTGCATTCCCACCAGATTCCAGCAGGACTTCTTGAGCCTCATGTGGGTTTATCTGTCCAATACCCCCCAACAGTCCTGTATTCACAAGCTTGTCCCATCTTCCCTTAAACCCACGAAAAATGTTTGCACCCACATTTTTGGGCAAGGCTTTCCAAAGGACTATTACTTTTTCACATGAATGTATCAACACTTCAGTTTTGATTAAAAAAAACCTAACATATCAGCTCCCTCTATAAAGCCAGTATGACTCAATGACAGTTGTATTGCTAACCTCAATAAATGCCTTCCCGCCATCTGTTAGTTGCCATTCTATTGTCAAATTGAGGGGAATATATTAAGATGCTACTTAAAGGTTATACTATATTTTATCCACTCAGTTTTAGAAAGACATATTTTATAATGCAGTAGAGAAAGGGATTTGCTTTTACTCCCGATGCATCTTACCCATTACTTCAGTTTTTCTTCACCTTTAGTACAGCTTCCCTTGACTGAAGAATTCTCTCTACGCATAGAATTCACACTCTGGGAGTCTCTGAGTTCCTTTCATAAAATAGAAGATTCTTAACTCCAGGACCAGGCAAAAAATTACTTCAGAATAGAAATGAACTTTAGAAAAGCATGGTTTCCTGCTTTTTAGTTGAATCAGTATACAATTATCAAAAAGTAAGAACCACATGTTGATTCTGAAAAAAAAAAAAAAATTTGGAGATTGATAATGAAAGAGAAATACTGCTCACCATTAACCATCCTGCAAACATCCATTCTTTTCTTGATTATTTTTATCAGCAGATGGATAATTCCTTTAATTTTGCATTCCCATTCAGAAAGCTGAACCCTCCCTTTTTTTTACAAACAGGTTGCTGTCCCTTAGTTAGGAATTTCAGAACATTATATATTTTACGTAAACAAAGCATAATGACTGATTCAATTACAGTTTCTTCAAACTAAGTATATGTTTTTTTTTTTACACTTACACTTTCCAAAAATAAGAACCCAATGATTCCTTTTTCTAACAAATAATGAATAACAATAAATGTGTTAACTACTGATAGACTTACGACTTCATAGAATCACAGAATGGTTTGGGCTGGAAGGGGCCTTAAAGCTCATCCAGTTCCAACTCTCTGCCATGGGCAGAGACACCTTCCACTAGACCAGGTTGCTCAAAGCCCCGTCCAACCTGGCCTTGAACACTGCCGCGTAAGAGGCAGCCACAGCTTCTCTGGGCACCCTGTGCCAGTGTCCCACCACCCTCATAGCAAAGAATTTCTTCCTTATATCTAATCTAAATTTCCATGATTTTACCACAAATTACTAAATTTATAGTAAAAATAATAAATTTAAGTAGCAGCAGAACTAACTACTAAAAATACTAAGTACTAAAAATCAGTGTCAGATCACAAAAAGGATGTCATTTACATTTATTTTTTTTGCCACCAAAGTGCCTACTCCAGTTCTAGACAGTAGAACACCCCTCCTTGTGCAAAACCCCTATGCAAGGTTATCATTTCAGTGCATCTGCTAAGTCCCTCAAGTCATAAAAAATGCTCTGCTGTAGAAACGTCCCAGCAACCTGGGACCCTACCAAAAAAGTAGACTCTGCCTAAACATGTCTAAATACACCTCAAAAGCTCACATGCCTTTAGGTGACAGCACATTAATGTAAAAATGATTTCCATCCAGCCAAATCTGGTAATGACTTGCAACAGTTGCCAACTGCTTACCAGCTTATGTTAAAAGAACAGCTGATTTCTACATGTATACAACTGGTTAGGGATGCAGATTTCAGAACAGTTTAGCTGACTTTTTATCCATAAAAGAAATCTGGGTAATGCGAGTAAACTTCTCAATCCCTGGAGAGTGCAGAACCTTTAGCAGAATGTAGGTGTTACACTCTCATAGTAGATTAATGTCTTCTAACCATTACAAAGTTGATACTCTTTCACATGGTATGAAGTACTATCACCTAACCACCCCAATATTGAACCATCTACAGATTGTTTCTCTTTCCTCTACCAAAACTTTGGAAAGAAATTTTTCAAGAATGAATTAACAACTTCCCTGAATTTACTAAGTAAATTTGTATTTATTGAAAACAAAATTAAAGTATTTAATCCAAAATATTGATTATAGAGCTCAGAGTATTGGCACTCACTAAACTGCATTATCTTTTTAATACAATCAAGGATGCTGCTACTGGATGGTGGCTTTTTGTTTGTTTCTGAACCTGAGCACATAAATTGGACATTCAGGACAAATGAGTAGACTACTTAGATTTCTCAGTTGTAGTTGTAGTTTATAGTAAGCTAAACAAGAATAATATTTAATCATTCATATATGTCCAGATTTATTTACTTTCTAAGGTTGTATCCTTTTCCCCATCACACACAATGTGATGTGCATCACTAATGCTACATAAAAATTCTAATTAAGAACGAAGAAATATTTTCATTGCCTTTAACAGAATTCTATGATTTTAGGCTGCAGTTATATTAATATCATTCCAACAAACAGTAAACTATTTTAATAAAGACATATACTTATGTCCATAGATTTTTAATAAACAACAGGCAAGACTTCTATTCTCCCAGTATGAAAAAAAGAACAACACTATAAAACCGTAACTGCTGTAATGACTTACTGAAACTTGAGTCATGAAATAACACCCATTGTTTAATGTTCTGTAGGAAATCATATTGTGTGTGGCAGCAGAGAAAAGATATAAAAGAGGAAAAAAGTCTACGAGATACATATTCTACATCTAGGGATATATTTAAAGATACTGAAAGTGATTTTCTCTCCCTGTATCTGAGTATCTGTCACAGCATTTTCAGAAACAGTATCTATACTTATGCAATGGCTAATATTAGCATAACAGTTCTCTAAATTTATTCTGGCTCATGCCTGTTATGCTTACAAAATTCAACACAACAGCAGCAGTCCTAGTTGAAGATCTTGCTGTCTCCTCAGCTGCCTATGCAATAATCTCAAACACAGGCTGCAGAGACAATCTTTGCTCTTCATTTAGCAAACCTTTATTCGTTGACATCTCTGTTTTTTTCTTTTTGTTTGCACTAATGAAGAAAACAAAGAACTTGCTGAATTCACATACTGTCTTAGTCCTTGTGTACAGAAGCAGTTCAGTATTTGGTAACTGCAAATTTAGTGGCATTTGTGTAATACAAATAGCTCAACGTTTGGACGGCTTATGATTTCATAGTGCATCTGCAGTGTTCACACATAATACATATTTTTCTGAGATTCATCCAAATAAAAGGAACTGAACAAACAACAATCTGTGATGATGACATGGGCACCATCTTAGTTGGAAAATTTAGTGCTCTTCAAAAGTAAAATAAGTGATTTTACCATGGCATAGAATATCACTTCAGAATTATATTGCAATAACTAGTTTTAACACTTAGGAAGGCCAGCCCTTTGCAAACCTAGTGCCCATATATGCTGAGAAATACTATATTTAGTCTTCTAAATCATTAAGCATGAAGCTGTGCAAGGCATCTAGGAAAAGAAAGCGAATACAGATCTTAAGGAGTACTGAACATTTTGTATTTACTACTACACCGCTGCTGTAATCCTACACCATTAAAACGTGCATTCTGTACAGACCAAATATAAAAACAAGTGACAGGTATAAAGGCAGCGAGAAATCAGAATTAATTATTGGGATGCTTGAAGATGGTTTACATCAGCCCTCCAAATTATTTTACACTGCATGATTCCCTTAAGTTTCTTACAGAGCATAAATACAACAGGAGTTTAAACACTATTGATAGAGAAAGCTTTAGGGGTAAAAGAATATTGGAATGAAAACAAATGGATCTAAATTATCCAAATACTCATCTTAAATTCAAATGACAGTTCCTAAACACTGTGACAGACAAGTCTGGAAGAGTGCTCCCACCAAAGAAATGGGGCCAAAAGTGTGAACTAATTTTACACTGAAGATCACAGAATTTATGAAGGAGCTATATGACTGTCGTGGTTTAAACCCAGTCAGGTAACTTGTTCACTCACTCCCAGTGAGTGGTGCCAAGCTGACAACAATCAAGGTCCATGTTCGTCTCCCCCCCCTCCCTGCACCGGGGCTCTCCCCTTCCCCGCTCCCGGAGGAACGGGGAGGAGGATCGAGAGAGTGCAACTCCTACGGGTTGAGACAAGAACAGTCCAGCAACAAATCACCACCGCTACTATCAGCTAAAACAATGATAAGGGAAAATAACAAGGGAAGAGAATACGATACCACCGGCCAAGAAAACGAGTTCCACCCGGAAGCCCCTGTCCTTCCGGGCAACTCCCAGTTACCCCCCACCCCGGGCATGACGTGCTGTGGTATGGAATACCTCCCCGGCTAGCCCGGGTCAGGCGCCCCGTCTCTGCTTCCTCACAGCTTCCCCTCCTCCCTGGCAGAGCATGAGCCTCACAAAGTCCTTGGTCAGGGTAAACATCACTTAGCAACAACCGAAAACATCGGCTTCACCAACGCTGTTCTCAAAACTAGAAGTCAAAACACAGCACTGCACCAGTTAACACAAAGGAAAAAACATGACTGCTACTGCTGAACCCAGGACATTATCCACCCCTTATTCCATACCATTCACGTCGTGCTCAGATCCCACATTTTCAATACACCATCGCTCTCCCACATATATACATCCATATACATACAGACCAAGAGGAAAAAAAATCATTTTCTTAGTGCATGGACCAATCCCTATAATGATGCCGAGTCCATTCGGTCCATGATGTTCCAAGTTCATTCTCTGTTGGGATGATGGCTGGAGGGAAGTCAGGGCCAGTCGCTGGTGACCTGGAGACATCTAGTTGATGGGCTATAAAAGCATTACACAGCAGGCAACAGCATACAATTGAGTTCACTGGCTGTTTTCCCCTAATATCAAATCCCCTTGAGGTATACATCGGACTTCCCCATCTTCCCGCATTACCCACCAAGTATATCCAGGTCCCTGAGCAAAAGCAATCCCACGAGTGGGTTTGCCTTTACCTGAAGCAGGAATAACCCAGACTGTCTTCCCCAGCAAATTCTTCATATGCACCACGGGAACTCTGTCCCCCTCTACAATATGTAAAAGTTCTGACTGGGCTGGGCCAGCCCTGTTGGCAGATCCTCTGGTGTTGACCAACCAGGTGGCCTTTGGTAAATGTGTATCCCAATGCTTGAAAGTTCCCCCACCCATCGCTCCCAGTGTAGTTTTTAACAGCCCATTGTACCGTTCGATTTTCCCAGAGGCTGGTGCATGGTAGGGGATGTGATATACCCACTCAATGCCATGCTCTTTGGCCCAAATATCTATAAGGTTATTCCGGAAATGAGTCCCATTGTCTGACTCAATTCTCTCTGGGGTGCCGTGTCGCCACAAAATCTGTTTCTCAAGGCCCAGGATGGTGTTCCGGGCAGTGGCATGGGGCACAGCGTATGTTTCCAGCCACCCGGTGGTTGCTTCCACCATGGTAAGCACATGGCGCTTGCCTTGGCGGGTTGGTGGCAGTGTGATATAGTCAATCTGCCAGGCCTCCCCATATTTATACTTCAACCATCGTCCTCCATACCAAAGAGGCTTTAACCGCTTGGCTTGTTTAATTGCAGCACATGTTTCACACTCATGAATAACCTGGGCAATAGTGTCCATTGTTAAGTCCACCCCTCGGTCACGGGCCCATCTATATGTTGCATCTCTGCCCTGATGGCCTGAAGTGTCATGGGCCCACCGGGCCAAAAATAATTCACCTTTATGTTGCCAATCTAAGTCCATCTGAGCCACTTCAATCTTAGCCGCTTTATCCACTTGTTGGTTGTTCTGGTGTTCCTCAGTGGCCCGACTCTTGGGTACATGGGCATCTACATGACGTACCTTCACCACCAGATTCTGCACCCGGGCAGCAATATCTTTCCACAGTGCAGCAGCCCAGATGGGTTTACCTCTGCGTTGCCAGTTGCTCTGCTTCCATTGCTTCAACCACCCCCACAGGGCATTTGCCACCATCCATGAGTCAGTATAGAGATAAAGTACTGGCCACTTTTCTCGTTCAGCAATGTCCAGGGCCAGCTGGATGGCTTTCACCTCGGCAAATTGACTCGATTCACCCTCTCCTTCAGCAGTTTCTGCAACTTGTCGTCCAGGACTCCATACAGCTGCCTTCCATCTCCGATGCTTTCCCACAATACGGCAAGAGCCATCAGTAAACAAGGCATACTGCTTTTCACTTTCTGACAGTTTATTATATGGTGGGGCCTCTTCAGCACGCACCACCTCCTCCTCTGGTGACATTCCGAAATCTTTGCCCTCTGGCCAGTCCATGATGACTTCTAGAATGCCTGGACGACTGGGATTTCCTATTCGAGTTCGTTGTGTAATTAGTGCAGCCCATTTACTCCATGTAGCATCAGTTGCATGATGTGTAGAGGAGACCCTGCCTTTGAACATCCAGCCCAGCACGGGCAGCCGGGGTGCCAGGAGGAGCTGTGCTTCAGTGCCAATCACTTCCGAAGCAGCTCGAACCCCTTCATAGGCTGCCAGTATCTCTTTCTCAGTTGGGGTATAGCTGGCCTCAGATCCTTTGTATCCCCGACTCCAAAAGCCGAGGGGTCGACCTCGAGTCTCCCCTGGAGCTTTCTGCCAGAGGCTCCAGGTAGGACCGTTCTCCCCAGCTGCAGTGTACAGCACATTTTTTACATCTGGTCCGGTTCGGACTGGTCCAAGGGCTACTGCATGAACTATCTCGCGTTTAATTTGCTCAAAGGCTTGTTGCTGCTCAGGGCCCCATTTAAAATCATTCTTCTTCCGGGTCACATGATAGAGAGGGCTTACAATCGAACTGTAATTTGGGATGTGCATTCTCCAGAACCCCACTGCACCCAAGAAAGCTTGCGTTTCTTTCTTATTAGTTGGTGGAGACATTGCTGTTATCTTGTTGATCACATCTGTGGGGATCTGTCTACGTCCATCTTGCCATTTTATTCCCAAAAATTGAATCTCCTGTGCAGGTCCCTTGACCTTACTCCGTTTTATGGCAAAACCGGCTTTCAGCAGGATTTGGATTATTTTCCTCCCTTTCTCAAAGACTTCTTCCGCTGTATCGCCCCACACAATAATGTCATCAATGTATTGCAGGTGTTCTGGAGCTTGCCCCTGTTCCAGTGCAGTCTGGATCAGTCCATGGCAAATGGTAGGGCTGTGTTTCCACCCCTGGGGCAGTCGGTTCCAAGTGAACTGGACACCCCTCCAAGTAAAAGCAAACTGGGGCCTGCACTCTGCTGCCAAAGGAATGGAGAAAAATGCATTGGCAATATCAATCGTGGCATACCACTTGGCTGCTTTTGACTCTAGTTCATACTGAAGTTCTAGCATGTCCGGTACGGCAGCACTCAATGGTGGTGTGACTTCATTCAGGCCACGATAGTCTACTGTTAGTCTCCATTCTCCATTAGACTTTCGCACTGGCCATATGGGGCTATTGAAGGGTGAGCGGGTCCTGCTGATCACCCCCTGACTCTCCAGTCTACGGATCAGCTGATGGATGGGAATCAGGGAGTCTCGGTTGGTGCGATATTGCCGCCGGTGCACTGTTGTGGTCGCAATTGGCACTTGTTGTTCTTCAACTTTCAGCAACCCCACAGCAGAGGGATCTTCTGAGAGACCAGGCAAGGTGGACAGCTGCTCAATTTCCTCAGTCTCCAAAGCAGCAATACCAAAAGCCCACCGGTACCCTTTTGGGTCTTTGAAGTACCCTCTCTTGAGGTAGTCTATGCCGAGGATGCATGGAGCCTCTGGACCAGTCACAATAGGGTGCTTTTGCCACTCCCTCCCAGTCAGGCTGATTTCAGCCTCCAGCACAGTCAACTCTTGGGATCCTCCTGTTACTCCAGAAATATAGATGGGTTCCACCCCTTGACAGCTTGATGGCATCAGGGTACACTGTGCACCGGTATCTACTAGAGCCTTATACTTCTGTGGGACTGATGTGCCAGGCCATCTGATCCACACAGTCCAGTAAATCCGATTGTCCCCTACCTCCACCTGGCTGGAGGCAGGGCCCCTCTAATGGTCGTCACAGCATTGGACACTTAAGTCGTGTTGAAAGGGATTATTCTTCGTTATCACAGGAGCTGGAGTAAAATCAGCTCTTCCACTCCATCTGGGAAACTGCTCACCAGAGACTGAAGCCGTAGCTCTCATGGGACGATCAGTCTTGGCCCTTGCTCCCCTCTTCAGTTCACTCACCCGTTCCTCCAAAGCTGAAGTAGGTTTTCCATCCCACTTTGTCATGTCTTCTCCGTGATCCCACAGGTAAAACCATAGGGTACCCCGTGGCGTATACCTTCTGTATCTCCTCTCTTGAACAATAGGACGTCTTTTGTTAATAGCTGAGACGCGTGTTGGTACACGTGAGGAGCTGGATAAATCAGATACATCGTCCCTCAATTTGTCGAGGTCCTGGGACAGTTTTTTCACAGCTGAGATGATGGAAGGAGTGAGATTGTCTTCGAACTCTCGGAGTTTATGAACCATTTCATCCACTGTTAGTGGTACTATGTCATTCCAGGTCACTGTTGCCAATGAATGGGCATATGATGACGGTGCATTCCGTGTAAGTTTTCGCCACATGGGTCGTGTACATTCAACTTCATCTGGATCTATAGGTGTATCCCCGTTATTCGGCTTGATGTGATAGATCATCTCTACGATGGCCGATTCCCTCAGAGACTGGATGCCTTTGTCTATAGTAGTCCACTTGGCCGAACGACTCGTAACATCGTCCTTGTACGGAAACCTTTCTTTCACAGCTGCCAAGAGCCTCCTCCAAAGGCTGAGGGACTTTTTCTCTCTTGCAATTGCTTTGTCAATTCCCCCTTCTCTAGCAAGTGATCCCAGCTGCTTGGCTTCTGTACCTTCTAGTTCGTGACCATCGGCCCCATTGTCCCAGCATCGGAGTAACCAGGTGATGATGTGCTCCCCTGGTTGACGGGTAAAATCTTTTCGCATATTCCGCAGCTCGGTTGAGGTTCGAGGTCGAGAAGTTACTTCTTCTTCTTCTTCGTCATGTGAGGATGACTCCTGATCAGATTCTGGACCGGGTGGTGAATTCATTGGTTCTTCATCTCGCTTCACCCTTTTTGCCTCCTTTTTGCTTGTTCTCTTGCGTACAGGGGCAACTGATATTGGTACGAATTGGTCCTCTGGTTTGGCTGCAGTGATTATCACTGTGGTTTGAGTAGCGACTGTACTTGTTGCTGGGGGTGGTGTAGCTACCGTGCTTGGAGCTGGGGTAACCGCGCTGTCTGTTGCAGTTGAAGTTTGAGCAGCTGCTGTACTTGCCACTGGGGTAGCTGCGCAGTTCATTGCAGCCAAAGTTTGAGTAGCGACTGTCACTTTGCCCTCAAATCCGCCGACATTCTTTTCCTTTTGAAGGTGCTGAATAGTGTTGAACAAGGCCCTGTAAGCATAGGCCAAGCCCCAGCACGTTGCCGTGATTTGTCCATCTCTGGTATGGCCAGAATGACCACACACCTCATTTAAGTGTTTTACTAATTCTTCTGGATTTTGCAGTTGTTCGGTAGTGAAATTCCAAAATACTGGAGGGGCCCACTGACCTAGATACTTGCCCATACTATCCCACACACCCTGCCACTCATGGCTGTCCAGCCTCTGGGAAAGTCTCTCGGTCCTCCTACATCGTTGTTTGACCCCAGACAAGACCCAAACCTGAATCTGCTTAACTCTTGAAATAAGTAGTGGGCAAAACACACTCTGTATGCGTGTTAGCATGGTGATTCCCATCACCATCAGCAAACAAGTCTCAAGAGCATTAAAAGGCCATTTAAAAAATTCAAAACTCTCAAATGTAAATGGTCTGGGGGGACGACTAGGAGGGTAAAAGGATGTCTCCTTCACAGGTTGAGCACCTGAGAAGGAGAAAAAAGATGTGTAATTGCTAAGCACCTCCATCATATACCTCCCAAAGTATAAAGGTGGTGACCACACTGGGAACATAAACCAGATCAGTTTCATGATCAATGATTCTATTGTATTACAAGTCATTACCATAAAGTACAATGGGATAAAAACCTTAGCCCAAGCCCCACACTTGAAAAACACTAATACAGCCAATACCGGATGGACGTAAGATATGGTATACTGAAACTGTGAGATCAAGAGGAAAAACCTTGAGAGCCAATAAATCAGCATTGTGACGAGTGACTATCAATCCAGTCAGATCTGTTCTTATCTCAACCCCTCGTGCCCCACGTTGGGCGCCAAAAAAGAACTGTCGTGGTTTAAACCCAGTCAGGTAACTTGTTCACTCACTCCCAGTGAGTGGTGCCAAGCTGACAACAATCAAGGTCCGTGTTCGTCTCCCCCCCCTCCCTGCACCGGGGCTCTCCCCTTCCCCGCTCCCGGAGGAACGGGGAGGAGGATCGAGAGAGTGCAACTCCTACGGGTTGAGACAAGAACAGTCCAGCAACAAATCACCACCGCTACTATCAGCTAAAACAATGATAAGGGAAAATAACAAGGGAAGAGAATACGATACCACCGGCCAAGAAAACGAGTTCCACCCGGAAGCCCCTGTCCTTCCGGGCAACTCCCAGTTACCCCCCACCCCGGGCATGACGTGCTGTGGTATGGAATACCTCCCCGGCTAGCCCGGGTCAGGCGCCCCGTCTCTGCTTCCTCACAGCTTCCCCTCCTCCCTGGCAGAGCATGAGCCTCACAAAGTCCTTGGTCAGGGTAAACATCACTTAGCAACAACCGAAAACATCGGCTTCACCAACGCTGTTCTCAAAACTAGAAGTCAAAACACAGCACTGCACCAGTTAACACAAAGGAAAAAAACATGACTGCTACTGCTGAACCCAGGACAATGACACAGCAATCTAATGAAACCAAGGAAACAGCAACACTTTTATTTCCAGATTCTTAAATTTTCATCCAAAGAATGAGGCACCCAAAATCAGAAATCACCTCTGAGCACTGTTATCACTGTATAAAATAGACCAAAGCAACCTTCAGAAGTATTAGAGAATATCAGTTTCTCAAAGCACACTAAATATTAACCTACAATAAAAATAAGCAAAAATTCTATTGTATGTTGACAGCTAAAGTCAGCTAGTGTCACAAACTCCCCTTCAATCTTGGAAGATTGACTTAACAAGCAAGCAGCCTCCCACTTATCTTGCTCTCTGCTCATTGTTTGCAATGCTGTTTGTAATATGCCACAAAACAACACAAGGCTTTCAGTTCTACATCCAACACATCATAAATAGCAACATGTACCTTAACTTTATCACACCTATGAAATCTCAGAAGCAGCTTTCTACTATTGTGAAGCAACAGAATCTTATATCAGATTGCCACACAGTCCAGTTGTTTATTCTGCTTTAGTATTTGTGACAGCTAGTAAGATAAAAACCCACTCTGCCCAGACTCCCAGTCTAGTGTAGTATCCCCAAGACTACTGAGTACTCTAACCAGCATCTCTCCACACATAATTTTTCCATCAAACATCCTAAACCATGTTAGACTCAGTAATATCAGAAATAGCTTCAGGGAATATTATATATTGTCGCTGTGAAACAGGCACAGCAGGTTACTTCAGAGAATAATCTCTTTCATTAAATTTTTAAGAACTGAAATTTCATTAGATGATTCATTCCCTGGAATCTGTATTGTTTCATAAAATAATTGAAAAAAAAGAGTTCATTGATCCATGTTTTACTTTTTTTCCCCTTTAATTCTTTTTGGCACAGAGAAAGCACAAGTCTTCAAAATTCTGAGAAGTAGTTTCAGTTTCATTCTTGCATTTGAGTCAAGTCCCAAAAGGGCCAATCTGCAGCTAAATGAACATAGGCAGAATGTTCAATTTTGTTACCATTATAGGTCTGACTTCCACACAACAAAAAGAAAACATTCCCAGTCAGCTCTCGTCCAAATTGAACCTCTCCAGTCTTCATATCTGTTTCCATAACATCTCTGCTCTTACAGTATACTGCTTCTGCACCAAAAAGCCCTGAAGCTTTCTTTATTCAAATTTTTCTTTTAACGCAGTCTTTTGATGCCTGTTTCAGATACACAACTGAAACTATTTTTAGTTTTCTCCTAGTGCCTTTATTTTGCTAACAAATACATAAGGAACATTTAAACCATATTGCAGAATTCAGCAGATTTTATATACCTAAACAATAGGTGCCTGACTGAAAACAAGTTTCATTCTTTTTAATGAAAGTTTCCTCAGACTGTAAGAAAAGTTTCACATTTCTCAAAAACCTCTTTCCAAACTGAGGACCTGACTGAGGCACATCCTGATTTCTAAAAAGCAAACTTTAAAAAAACAAACAATAGTATGCAGAAGTATCTTTGATATCTTTAGATACTGGTTTAGGAGAAAGAGCAGCTATGAACAAAACAGCGACAAAGCTTGCTGCAGATTTGTCAGGTGTGTGTTTGTATGAACATGGAGTAGTAGTAAATTCACGTATTTTTATATAGGGCATGAGCACTAAGAAAAATGAAGTAAAAGACACTACAGAAATTCAAGTTAAGCAGTTCATGGAAGCCACAGTTTAGGATCTAGCCTGAATGGCTTATTTTAAAGGTTGTCAAATAAAAATGGACATTGTGCTTTCAAAAATACTTTGAAAGGAGCAGTATTCCTCAGCACAGGGCAATAGCTAACTCTGTATGGAACCACTAAAAGAAATGCCTAGCTTTACATGTTACTTCTGCTCTTCCTTGGCTAACTTTGCCTCTTTGAAAGATAAAAATATGCTTTCAAAACATCCACTTTGGGGTCTAACATGTCCAAAATGGAAATATTAAGCTAGACAGACATGAGAGGAGAAAGAAAGGAAGACAATCTAATGAGTGTAGTGATTCACTTGAGTTTTTATTTGTTCACTGTTGATGTGCTTCAGGATATATCGTTTAATTAATATTACACAAAGATAACAGTAGTGCTCAAGGTAATCCTTGCAAAAATTCAGTCAGGAACATGTGCAATGATGAAGCTTCGACTGCAAGCAGGTCTCATCAAGCTTTATGATGTACACAGAAACAGCACAAATGACTATCCTCCTCTGATAAGCCAGTAATTAAAATACAAATAATTAATTGAGATCAAGTTTTTATTATTAAACATTGTAATTTTTAAAGAACTTTAAACCAGGAGCTTAGAGGCTGAACAAATATTCAGGAATAAAAATGTAAGTATGAAAATGTTTCAGATTTCAACTACTTAATACAGGCAAAATATCTTGGGTGGCACTCAACTTTGTGAAGTGTGGTTGTGATCTGCTACAGGATTAAAATGTGAAGAGGCTAAGAAATTATGCACAACCTCAGATCTTTCTTCTTCCACAAATTTTCAAAAAAAATTCATAAATGAAGTGCAAAACCTCTTACACTGTTTCAAGCTACTTCTTGGGAGCCAATCATCCAAACCCTTTGTTTTGGATATTCTTCTTGTCTCAGTTTTCTGGCTTTACCAGAACAGTACCATAACCACACAGATGCAAAGGAGGTATCACCAACTTGCAAATTCCTCAGTTTTCTTTGAGAGGCTGAAAGAATTCAAGGTTTTAATAAGGCTGGTTAACATTGCCTTCAGTATAGCAACTATCTGCTAGAAAGCACTGAATTTGATCTGATCTAACAAAAGCTTAGCTAGAAACCCTCCTGCTTTTCTGGCAGCTCCTCTGCCTGCCTCCCTGGGCCTGAAGACTGTCAAGGGCATAAAGGCCAGTGAAGGTCTCGTATTTTCCACCAACCTGTCCACCAACCTGCTCCAAAGCAAAAGTACCAGGACATCAGCAGTTTGGGATTTTCAAACCAGTGCTATCCCTGGCTGACGAACGATTAAGATATTGGGGTTTATGATCATCAGGCCTAACAGCAGCACCATCAGGGGCTGCTGGAAGCTTTGGCATCCAAGATCGTGCCAACAGGCTGTCTGATGGCCAGCCAGACCCTCAGGGCTACCAGTGTTTCTGGGTGGCAGCTAGCCAAACATCTGCTACTCTGTTATGCAGGCTAGGGTACAAAGTCATCCAGGTTATCTCAGAGCCTGATACATTCCTTGGCAAGAAAACCAGATCCCTATCTGCATATAATTTTCCCACATCTACTGTTAGACCTGAACAAGGCTTTGCAGTTATTATAGTCCTCGGCCTGTTTGATAGCAACTGTCTTTCATCACAAAGGATAAAGCACAGTAAGTACCTGTTTTCAATTTGTGTTGCTGGTGGGTTTTGTAAGTATACAAAAAACATATAAAAGAAGATGTAACAAACTAATCTTTTTGTTTCCCTCCATCCCTAGAACTTACTTCCTACTCTGCAATGCTGCTGCTTGAACCACAGCTGTGATATCACTGGAGGGAAACAGTCTGACACTGAAAATTTGGTTTTGGACAAAAAATCCAGGCTGCTTTTACTTACACTGCAGTTAAAGCATTTAAATAGCAAAAGCCACTAAACATAAAAAGACATGTTGTATCCTGAAATCCTAAGCCATTCTGTGTGAAATATACAGGAACCAAATCTGAAGGGTAAAATCTAAGAATTGATGAATAAGCAACTATTCGTTAAATAATAGATTACTTTAGGCATTATCATATAAAATGGACCAGATAAGCAGGAAAAAAAGCCTCATAGTCAAGCACTGTATCTGTTGCAATGTGAGCAACATATAAATGGGTTTAAAAGAGTAGTAAAATCATCATTTTCTAAGCGCAGCCAGTAAACCAGGAAAAAAAAAAAGTGGTTTCTTAAGTAAATAAGCTTTGAAATGAAGTAGAAGTACACAGTGCTGAAATGGATGAGAAGCTGGTGAAGTGTCCAGTAATAATGCATTTAAGTAAGCGATCTGGCTAGAATTTGAAGTCATCTGTGAATAATTTATCAAATTGAGTAAAGCAGCTCAAAAGCAGATGCTGGCTAAAAACTACTGAATATTTTTGCTGTCCTGAAATTCAGTCTCCCTCAGTTTTGGTTCCTTTTCTTCTATGTCCATTAAATGGATGAGAAGATTCCTGTATGACACCCAGGTGATAGCTGATTATAGAGTATATTTTTCCTAAAAATATTTTTGAATAAAGATGGTAAAAATGGTCACAAACTTTCTTCTTTCTCTGAGAAAACAGAGGAAAATTACAACTATAATGCATTGTGCCTGTTCACACTGACAGAGCATGCTCTCCAGCAGCAGATTTCTACACACTACACAAAATACAATCAGCGCCTGAGACTCAGGTACACTTGCTGATACAGGATTCAGACCGATTTCTTTTTGGGTTCAACATCTGAGTATTTTTAATTCTAGCCTCACTAGAGAGAAGAAATGTTGAAGAATAGCAATAAATTCTAGATATCTGCGAAAGAACTCATTCTCTAAGATAGGTGTGAAAAACTTTTGCACCATATCACTTTCCTATGATTAGGAATAGCATATTTATTACAACAAACTGTAAAGTCAAGGGCCACGACAAAGAAGCCTCTGCCCCTCTAATTACATCACACTTTGTACCATAGGGATTCTTGCCCTTAGCAAGCATACTTTCCTCAAACACAGTGATAAAGAGCAACCTATCTCCAAGATTTCAGTACTGGGCCCCTCCTTTCCTATCATATGTTTTTGCCCATATACAAAAAGATCCACTTTCTGTCACCCTGCCTCTAATGTGGAATAACATATTGTTGTACCTCAGTAACGCTGCTCACAAAAAAACAACTTATTTCCCCAATTCCAGCAAAGGCTGACTTGGCTCCAACTTGTAAAGCTCTCACCTCCCGCCTCAATATCCCAAACAAGCTTCCAGTAAGTAATCCCTTCATCTTTTTATTGTTTTGCTAGCTCTTGTAATAATTAATCAGAAAAAAAATAAATCAAAATTCAACTGTCAAAATTCAAGCATTCCATTCACTTGAACCAAAACCTTGATCTTCCTGCCCAGCACAGAAAATCCCTGAAAAAAATATCTCTACTTGATGAAGCTCATAGCTGCCTTAGTTGTCATGCCTCTCCCTAAAATACTGAACATCAAGGAGAACAAAGAACATACTGACATGTTCAAAGTATTTAACTTGACCCCAACTAAAAAAACTCTAAACTATTTATCAACAAAACAAAATGGCATTGCACACTATCTCACAGAAGAAATGTAAGATTGAAAAAAAAAACAAAGTTCCTAATTAAAAAACAGCAAAACCCTTCCGCGTTACAACTCTGAGGATAGACTATTACTGAAAAAAAGGTCCTAAAGCCTATTAATTAAAATGCTTGGGTTCATTTTGTTGAAGAAAGCATTCAGATTAGTGAATCCATGTAGAACTGATCACCATAATAACACTGAAGTTAGTGAGACAGAACTCACATTAGCACTAGGAAATGCACGTTTTCTGTGCATTTTTGGTTTGGAGTGTTTTTCTTGTTGTTGCCGTTGTTTGTGGGGTTTTTGTTTTATTTTGTTTTTTTATATAATGATAGGAAAAAAAACTATTTGCTCAAGAAGAAAATACACCATGCATTTCTTCATGGATCCCAGAAAAAGTTTGAAAAACACTGCTGACTTAACCTGGTTTGACAGTATAGATCATTGCAATGGTTTAAAAGAATGTGTAAGTATTATATATTCTGAAACACATGTATGCTACTAAAAATAATATATTCAGACACTATTTCAAATAAAGCAAGTTCTGCTAGGGCAATATACATTGCATCATTTAGGTATAACAGAATAGGAGCATGATGTAGCACCCCTCAACAGCTGCTCTTAAATTGTTGTATTTGAAATGCAACAAATGGAATAAAGAAGTGGAGATAAATACAACCTTAACGCATGGGTACATAGATCATCAGTTAATTCCATTAAAATGTGAATAGAATTCTGTCAAAATGAAGTATAATGCTGAACAAACTTCTTTCGTCGTTCTGGTTAAGCGAATTAAACTTTCCTTGATATATTCTCACTTGAGGCTCAAGAACCCATTACAAATGCCTAAACCAAGACTGGATAACATATGTCTTGTGGCTTTTTCATATTATCATTTTAATTTTCAAAATATCTCAAGAGGTGAAAAAGCACTAAAGATGAAAGTACTTCTATCAAAAGAAAAGAAGAAAGAAAACCCACACAATTTAATTAGCTGAGAAACCAGAGCTTTGTTAAAAGTTGTAAATATAATAAAGGAGTTTATCACTCAGCCACAGAAAAAATCTCCCAGCATGCCTTTCCAGAAAGATATTTAAATTCAACGAAAGATCAATTACGGTTTATAAGGATAAATATGAAAGTTAATAGAGAGTGTTGGCATGCGCTGTTCTCATAGTAAGCTAGCAAAGTACCACAGATAAAGTAATCCAAAATATTAAAGCTTTAGAGACTACAGCTCTCCCAAAACACAACTCAATCACATACAGAAAATGAACAGAGAAAGAACTTATTTGAGACTCTGGAAAGATGCAGTCCAGAAGTTAATATTCAAACCCTTGCTATGTTTTGGCATTACTGAGTACTCAAAACTCAAGTTCAACAAAACTATTTTTCCTCAATTGGCTGCTCTTAAGGTTTCCCCTTAAGGCACCTCATGTGCTAACTTGTCTCCATCTGAATTACAGCCTGTAAGGGCTTGCTGAGCCATGTACACAGGAATGAAGCAAGAGAATTTTGGCGATTTTATACCTGAACCTAAAAAGCTTTATTTAAAGAATCCCAGTGCCCTCTTCCAGGCTTGTCTATGAGAAGTGAAGATGGAAATAAACATGGAAACCCCACTCTTTATATGTTTTGAATGTCCCAAAGCTTAGTTAGCAGTTCAAGTGTACCAGTGGTGTCTCAAATGCTTCTAGACTGTGCCCCAGGCAATGAAAAATAATGCACTCACCACCTCTGCAATGTGACTTTGGTTATGAAGTCAGGGAACTGCCAACAGTCCCTGGGAATGGTTCAGTGACAAGGGTTCACAGATAGGAAAACCTCTGCAATTAGTAGAGGCTGCCCATCTTTTGATTTTTTTTGAGCTCGACGATGAACTCCTGAAGAGAGCTGCCATCTGAGAAACCCATACAGGAAGGACAGCCAAGAGGCTGGACTAGATGATGGTTCTCAGGGGCCTGAAAATTGCTACAAGATACATGAATAGATATGTGAATGAACTGGAACAATGTGTTATTGTTTATGCTCTATTCACACATTTACATTCTGGCACATATTTGCAAACACTCCAGTTGCATTCACTATGTTAACACTCAGTGTGGCAACCAGTGGAGTTGTTACTGAGAGCAGCCTGGAAGAGCTGCATCTTGTGATTTGAAAAGAGTATATATTTATCCCAAGGAATCAAGAATGCCTCCTTTCAGGACTGAACTGAATTGATTGTGTGGGAATGATTCAGCTACAAAGGTTCCCTAGAGATGAACAAAAATGCCTTCGTGTCATGGAATTACTAATAACCTACTGGCATATATGACAATGAATCCTGAAAGTACAGTGAGAGGTAAATGAAAGCAGCATCTCAGAATGAAACCTCAGCAAGTCTGGCGTAATTTGTGAAGAGTAAGCCCAGGGCTGGGAAAAGCCCCTACTTGCCATACCTATTTAAAAATCCAAATTTTGCCAGGGAAAGAAAGACGTGTTAGGGCTTTGCCCGACAGAACCTACGTTTTCTGTGGCCAGAGCTGTCAAGGCACCTATGCACTAGCATGTGAAGATACAGCTAAGCATCATTCCAGAAAACCAGAATTAAAATTCCACAGTGGAAGCTGAACACATTAAATCATGCACTTTCTGGTTTCTAGAGGCTTTGTATTAGCTGTGCACTACATCCTCAAAAACTACAGAGCACCAGTGAATAATCCTAACCTCATGTTAGTGAAGCTTTTATTCATTTATTTCCTTGGTCTTCAAAGCAACAAATTTCCTGGCAGGCCCTTAATTCACAGGCCTTAGCCTTCTTTCCATTTATGTGGATTCTACGAGGAGATACTTCTGAATACAGAACGTTCTAATTACTCCTTTCATTGCCCTTACACCATCCTCCCATTTCTCGGCTGTTCTGCACAGCCTGGCTCACAGTCCTGAGGTATCACCCCAGAAAGGCAGAAATTAGTAAAGGTATGTATGGGGAACTGAAGACCAAGGGATGCAAGAACAGCAAAGGACCTGTTTAGAACACAGCTGTATTTACAAGGTTATGAAAGAGCATAAACCAGCAGTATGAGAGGAAATTGATCGAGGCAGAACTGAAGCCTGGGGAAATTCTGACTTCATATTCTGCTGTTACAAGTTTATTATGCAGTTTTATGGAAATTGCTTAACACTTATCTATGCTTGAAGTTATACTGAGAATTGACTGTATATAAGCCACTACCATTAAAGTTCACAAAGAACCACAGAAATAACCCAGCCACCTTATCAAGGCTTGGAAAATGTCCAAACTATTCCTCAACCACTCAGATTAATTATGTCTTTATACTGACAAACATAACCTTCTCGCTGGTACCTTCCTTCTCTAAATCAGGAATTTCACACTAGTAATAAAGGATATGTCTGTGGGATCTAAACAGCTTATGGTCTTCAGGTGCACATCTTCACATCCTGAAGGCCTGTCTAAACCACACATGATTTGGTGTACAAGCTATATGTGCAAACCAGAGGCTGAGTGCTGTCTGCAAAACAAAGCCAAAACACAGAGCGCTGCTCTGTGTGAGACCAGCTCTCCCTCCCAGCGCGGGGACTGTGCAACCAGCAAGAACGCAGGCTTTCTGCACTACACAAGGGAGGTGCATGCTGATACTGCTCTGACATTTGTCCCTGTCCTTCAGAGAACAGCACTGGAGTGTACGAGGGGAAAAAAAATAATAAAGTCTCTTAGCATAAAAATAAATCCTACTGGATGACTTCCACCAGACTAGTTAATGTCTGTGCAGGAAATCTGGCAGACTGTTGATCACTCTTAGGAAGTGACCAGCTATGTGGAACCATAAAGTCTCAGAACTTTAAACCTCCAGAGGGGAACCAGACAGGTACTCTGGGGTTTTTGAATAAGAAGGGGGGAAGTGTTGTGGTATCCATATATATATGAGAAGCAGAAAATACTGTTGCCACATTTCTCATCTCACTTTAAAATTAAAAACACTGCAGGTATCCTCGCTTAAAAAAAAAAAGAAAAATAAAAAAAACCCAACCCAAAACCAAACAAAAAAAAACTAAATGTGAACTGGTAGCACTGTTTCACAACCACAGGTCTATCCAAGTTTCATATTTTAGAACATTCAGGGTAACTGAAACAAAAAGTAGCTTAATTATGGTAAGTTGGTGTTCCAGAATATTAATTATTGTAATGAAATACAGATATATAGATCAGACAATTATAACACAGGCGCAAGGAAAATTGTTCTTTCTTCGATGATTTGCTATTGTTAGACTTTGTCTCTCCTGACCTGCACAAACTGTGTGTTCCTTCCTTTTGAGAAGCCAGGAAAAATTTCTGCACCAAAAGGGTTGTCAAGTCTTGGAACAATCTGCTCAGGGAAGTGGTTGAGTCACCATCCCCAGAGGTATTTAAAAGATGTGTAGATGTGGCACTTGCAGACATGGTTTAGCAGCAGACTTGGCAGTGCTGGGTTAACAGTTGGACTCGATAACCTTAAAAGTCTTTTCCAACCTAAACAATGATTCTATGACATTAAAAGAAAGTTTCTCCCTTACTTTTCTTCCACAGCGGATAAACCTTACACTTGAATGATAACAAGAAAAAATTGGAGTACGTTCAAACTGCAGCACATGTTGGAAACAGAGAAAATGCAGTTTCTTATTACACTGAGCTATTTCTGTTCAATTTTAATAAATACTTTAATTAGGAAAAAAAATCATCGCTACTGTATAAGGCTATTACCCTCTTCCTGTTTTGTAGAGTTTTATAATATTTGGAAATCAATATGACTCAAGTAGCACACAAAGTACTGAAAATAGAAACACCAATGGCTCAGCAGGATGCAGCATCCTTGAACTTTCAAATGAGATTTACAAGAAATAATAATTCCTGTAAACTACAGCACTTTCATCCAAACTAAGTTTTGTAGAGTTCCCAGAAAACTTTTATAATTACCATTATAAAATGGCATTAGGGGAAGCAGTATTCTGCCTGGTCAGTGTAGGAGGCACAATTCTAGCAAAAATTACACACAATGGTGTCTACTGAACCTCATCCCTCACAAAGATTACTGCCTTTTTGGAAGTCACACAAGCACACAGATAACTATGCAAAATTTCTCATGAAAATGTAATTCATTAATCAAATGCTTATTATTTTCTAACTCCCTTGTCTTTCATTCAATTTGGGGAAATTTTTCTGCTCCCAGAACTTGCACGAAACCATCTTCCTAAGATATAAGTGAAGTTGTCTATTTACAGTATGGTCATCCCTACTGTCCTGTCCACATTTCTGTATCGCTCAGTCTCCTGTGATCCTAAGGAGATTCTGTCACTCCATTACTACAGGATAGTCATAGTCTAAAATTCAACTTTATTAAAAAGCTTCCATGGAAAAGGATTTGATTCACCATTTGATTCTATTACATTTGATGCTAATGCATTTGATTCTAATGATCATTTGATCCTATTACAGCCATGCCCAGCACCATGTTGCTCAGAGAAAGATGAAAATCCCAGTGCCTGAGTTTACTCTATGGAGGCTTGGGAGCTGCAGAGTGGGCAAGGAACAGTAACAAAATGTACAGAGGGGGACATTCAGGCTTGCTGAGGCAGGGACAGCATTGTATTTATGAAATACTGCCCCTCCTGTTCTATCCCATGAACTCAGATGTTTTCCTAGGCAGCAGAATTGCAGCCAAAGGCTGCTGCCATCAGCCACACACCTCTCCAGCTGCTTGTGAGAATAACAAAGGGGATTCAAGAAGAATTCAGGCTGAACTGAAAACTATTTCCACACTTGGGCAGGGGACACTTTTAGTAGGAGTTCTTGTCTCTCCTCCGTTTTCATTATTTTTAATTACAGTACTTAAGGTACTTCTCATAAACATCCTTAGAAAGGCAGTCAGTGTCCAGGGAAAAGTTAAACAGTAACAGACACCAATCATTCACACCATTCCTTCCACACAAGTGCACTTTGGATTTGCAACCCGTTGTATCTTTCTCTTCAGAATCAAAGAGGTATCTTTTTCACAAACAAGTAGCAATAGTACTTTATCTATTCAGTCTGCTTCAAGTTTCCTATAACATTACACAATAAAGTTAACTTACAGTTTTCCCTTTTATCCTTGGTTCATTCTTAAATTAAAAAACAAATCATGGGACCTACAGTATGCTGAAGAGCAGACTGAAAGCCAACTTAAGTGTTACAAACTGGGAAAAAAAGTGACCTTGATTTGCATGGATATTAAAGAAAGGCTTAATTTCTGAACATAAGAGATTCACAAAGGTAAGCAGACTGATTTCTTTAATATAATTTAAATATATAAAATGCTAAGAATAAAGAATCCAAAGGAATAATAATAATTAAAAAAAAAAAAACATTTAGAGGACATCATATATATTTAAATTAAAATAATTCAGAAACTGAAATATACTTGTAGTCCACTTTCCCCTCAGTAAGGCAGTGATACAATTATCACCGTAGCAAATTTAAAACACTGATTTTACATTTATGCGTAAACTTTCCCCAAGGGTAATAATATCCATGAAAGACATACGCGCTAACACATCTTAATGCTTATCTTGCACAAGGAACTCCCGTAATACTATTGTTCACAAATTTTACTTCTGAAAAATTTCCAGCCTCACGCACTGCTTGTTTTCCTAAGACCAAAAATAACTTCTTTTGTCTTTTCTTCAAGGTAATAGCTTCAATCAAATTTCAGTGAATAGTGTGACTTCTTTAATTAGATTGCTTTTCTAATATATTTAAAATGGACTTTACATACTGGTCTATTTGTTAGAGAAAAAGGTAAAGAAAAAAAAGTTACCTGTATTGTTCATTCAGTCAGAAATTTCAGGGAAAATCCTGAGTCTCTGTACAGCTGGTGAGTCAATACAGTCTCACACATGACTTGAAATTTGGCAGGAGAGACGTAACTCCTAAGACAATTTTTCTGGAAGAAATACTTAGTGTACTTTCAGAAAACTGTCTTGAAAAGGGCTAAAATGTGCAAGAAAGGGCAAACAGATGCAGTTGCTGTTGCAGCAATAGTATTGTATATTAAGTACAGGTTTTAATACCCCATCACCTCTAACAGAACAGTTAGGAAACTACTTTTACCAAAGTATGTATCTGTTTACTATTGTAATTTGCTTACACTGACAATTCAGCTGACCCTAACCTGCTTTGAAGCATATGTATTTAACATCCAAGTCTTTCTTGCCTTCAGTTAAAGGAGTAATAACAACAATAACAAAGTAATGCCCAAAACCAAAGACACAACACCAAAAACCCAGAAAGCATATATCATTACTCTCGTTTCTCCACTGAGGGGATCAGTGGGTTAACTTCTGGCCATTTATGAAAATGTAAAATGTGAACATAAATCCCCATGCAATTCTGAGGTAGATGCAATACTTTTTATTTTCTGATCCTGGTTGCTTGATTCCAACAGAGTATACAAATTCAATCACTTTTAAATACCTGAGTAGACCCATGGAAAACAACAGAAGTACCACGATGTAAAGTTAAGCATATGGAAATGGTCTGCTGGACCAGAGCTCCCACACAGTAACACGTAAGATAAAAACAACAAAATCCTACAAAAGAGCTCAAGACTTGAATGGCAATAACTTGACATTTCTTTAAGACAGATCAGGAAAACAACAAAAATACCTGAGAACTTGTATGGCAATCAAAGGAAGAAAGAAAATCTTTCGTACTGTTGAGTGAATAAGTAATTTTCTTGAAGTAGAGAAACTAAAACTTGAAAAAATGAACTGACAGTTATTATGTATGGTTCTTAATGGATTGTGCGGCTGTGTGCACACATTTGTGTGGTCCAGGTAAGACAGAGGCATTTATAACGTCTTTCTCTTATATGGACTGGACTCTTTCTGTCAGATACTGCATGGGCTTATTCTGCAGCTTTTCATTTAGTCAAGGATCTACAGCGAGTAGTACATCCTGCACTCAAAATAAGCAGGAAAGAAATTATCTTTGGTACCTCTGCTCTTCAATCTTATTAAAAAACACCTAATAGGTTCAAATTGCTAGGGGATGAGAATACAAACACTGACTACACAGATGATGCAACCCATACTACTTTAGAGAAAAGGAGAAGAGCAGGAACCCAGCTATTAAATTGCTGGAACACTTCGCAAGCAACAGTACTGGGTACCAGTAAAACCTCATCAGAACTGCTACATGGAAATCTGGTCATCTGTTTGCAAGAAATATGATTCAAGTTGGCACAAGAACAGGAAAAGGATGCTAGGAATTGCAGGGAATGGAAAGTTTACTTATAAGCAACAAAACCAGCTTGGCTTCCATAAAGGATTGCAATACAATGACAATTAGGGAATACTATTGCTCTTTAGTTGTCAGAGGAAGTGTCATAAAAAACTCTTAAGATGAAAGACAACTCTTACACACACAACGCAGGAGAAAAAAAAAAAAAGAGGATAAGCTTTGAAAAGAGACCAAATATTAGAAGGTTTATTGTCCTCAGCAGATTCTGGTCAATGCTCAGTAGGCAACAGAAAAGTTAAACCACCTAACTAAAGATGCATATAACTGTATCATATAGCTAGGAGATGCCTTTCAGTTTCACTCTACACCTATTCATTTTTTCCCTTAGGTGACACTTTGTTTTCAATATGACAAAGTGTATCACATAACTAGCATAAACATTCAAATACACAGACATGAAAGCTGTGGCAGTAAATACAATAAAGTACCATGGCTTTAGTTACTACACCTATCCTGCTATGAAAACAAATAAATACTATGCCACTAGCCCCCTAAGATAAAAAGAAAATTATGTATTTATTTTAGCAACTCTTGAATATGATTACAAAACCAGAATAACAGTAACAAAAATAACACATATTGAATAATTTGGGGTAGAAATCTGACTTTGGTAATGAATTTTTAAAAGTATTAGGCTTTAAAAAAAAAAAACAAACAACATAGAAAATGGGAAAAGGTTAAAGAACCCTACTAAGTAATTTCCAAAATGTATATCAAAGTTTCCAGATGATTCCCTTTCAGACTAGGTTCTGGAACTTACACACATTAGCAATGAGAAGTGTTATTCCAACATCTGAACTATTTTAGATCTAATGAATCAGCAAGAGTTATACATACGATGTTGATATACCAGCCAGTTCCTCTTCTCTGGGAATGGCAAAGTTCATGCAAAAAAAGCTGAACAACTCCTTAGACATCCACTGTTTCGCAAAACTTTGAGAACTGAAAAATAAGGTATTGTTCAAAATGGCAAGGCTTCACAAAATGAAAACACAAGCATTGCAGCTGTCATAATAAAAACCCTGATGAAATCTCTTTGCTCTTGGTTTCTGTGAAAAAATACAAACTTTCAAAGCCAAGATTTGAGTAAGAACTTTGTGGACCCTACTGAGTCTCTCAAATTCCTGCATATATTTCCCTGCTCTGTAACAAAGGTATTACTCTTTCTCACACTTGTGTGCACAGTAGCTGGTAGTGCAAATAATTTCCATAATCCAGGAGTTCAAGATGTCACCTGAATCATTCTATTATGGTGACCATACATGTTCTAAATTGTAATATTCAGCAACTCCTATTTATCTCCTGTTTATTGTTAAATAAACAACCCAGTTTATTTAAACTCCTAGGTTTAAACACAGATCTTATTTTAAACCTGATTTTGAAAGAGGTGAAAAATCTTTGCAACACAATAACTAAGAAACTACTGAAATGCACACACCTTTTAGGGGAATCTGTTCACTTTTTTAAATACATTCCATTGGGTTTTTCAGGCTAGAGTGTTTTCATAACCTTCAATGAAGGAGCATGAAGACTGAAGAGAAAAACACCTCTTACTAACCTTCAAAAAAACCTAAAAGGCACATTTCAGGGCGTATGAAAATTCAGATCCCGGCAGATGTTCCTAATGAGAAATTATAAGTTATAAAGCAGCATAGCTAGAGATTTTCTGGAAAATAAGTTGCATTCAATCTGGAATTTCAGAACTCATCTGAAACTAAAAGTATGCCCAAGGCATATGTCAGTTTGTTTGCTTTATATTTTAATTAACTATTTTACTTGTTTTAAATCTGTTTTGTATGTGGGAAAACTGGGGGGGGGGGGGGAGGGAGGAATTTCCTGTAACTGTGTTTATTTTTTGCAATAAATACCATGTTGATACTTAACACAATTTTACTTTCATAACAATGCCATTGTTTTGTTATCCCTTCTCTAAACATTAGTCTCTAAAGTGATTATAGTTAGATAACAAGCTTTAAAGGCTAGGAAATTCAAAGATCTTTTTAAGAGAGAAACAAAAATAAGGCTAGTTGAGTGTTCAGTAAAAGGTATGCATTCAGACACTTTTTCCATGTGAAAAATTAACAATTTTACATCCTCAAACAATGTGGCTTGTGGCCACAGAGAAGGCAACAAGCAAAATATTACCGTCTATTGTGAGTTTAATGAAAACTCCAAACACAATTACATTCCATTTTTACCCAAACTAAGTTAACCACTAATTATCCTTGGCTTATATATCCAGACAGGGTTCTTTAGATCTTTTTCTAAATGTCTCAGCCATTTGGTAGGTACAAACCCAAGTGGCTAAAAATGACATGTGCCTTGTAGTCATTGTTTCATGAATAACAGTGCTCCATGGAAAAAGCATCTTACAAAGTCAATACGATGATGCATACAAGTAAAGTCAATTGCATATGGCGCTTACTGGGGCTTACAAATCTTTATTGCTGCTTTTACTTTGGAGTTATATCACATTTTAAATGCAATTAAGACAAGATATTTACAACAGTAATTTCTACCCTTCTTGGTTTTTTCCCTCTTCTGCAATATCCATGTAACTAACACACAAACATTTTACCATTTTTATTTTTCCAAGGCTCCTGCCAGAGAGGATCATTTACTCACAGTAAAGAAAATCTGTAAAGGATGCAGAAAATACTAGATGCTCTGGAAACTGTTGAGTTGACTGTGTTTATTATTTCTAATGACAATTTGACAATTTCTTATAAGTATGGTAGATTCATATGTAGATTTATTCATTCCTTTTCACATGTTTCTTTGGGAAATATGATCTGAAACAGAATCCAACAAATAGATTCAAACGCTCCTGAAGAGGGCGCGGGGGGGGGGGGGGGGGGGGGGGGGGGGGAGATGTATTCTCTTTTGTAAGCTCTGACCCTAAGACTAAAGAGTCATCCTTGCTCCCATAAAATGAATGAAGAATTCTCTGATCTTTCTAAGCCAGGTTTTATCCTTTTCAGACTTTCCAATGGAAAGATCTGCATTATGGCACTCTTACCTGAAACTCTTTTTTATTTTTGCCTTGGAAAAAAAGCACCAAGTCTTAGGAGTTTTTTCTCTATAGAAGAGTGACCTCTGCAGTCACTCTCTGCAGAGCTTTTTCATCTCTTTTTCAGTGTCACAGATTTGGGGAGATAAGGGTGAGGGGGAATGGAGAAGAGAGGAAACAGGAAACAGAACGAAACTATCAACCTCTCAGAACTCTGATATTAAGCATTTCAAATGTAGATAGTTTCCTTCTCCCTCTGCTTTGCTGCAGGATGAAAAACGGTTCCAGATTTTGAGGAAACCAAAACCAAAACCGTCACCAACAAAGAAACTATGCCACCATGCCTTCTTCCGCAGTACTGAAAGAAACTTAATCCTGAAATGTTAGCTCAAGAGGTGACCCCTCTGAACCTGTAGAAAATGATTCAGAACCTACTGCAGACCACAAGTTGGATCAACAATGGGATGATGCTGCTTTCTCTAGTGTATTAGCAGGAGTGTTCTATACAAGACACAAGAGCTTTTGCTGGGGGGGTGGGAGGTGCTGGTAGAAGCAAAGCATTAGCCATGTCCAGTTTCAACTACTTTACTTCAAATGTAGACAAACTGAAAAGAGTTCAGGCAAAAGCAGCACATGAAGTAACATTCAGAGAATGTGATTCACTAAAAATTGAAAAAAATTATTTGTTCAGAATAAAAGGGATGATCAAGGGCATATAATTTACATATTGATATTTATAAAAGAGAGCTGTACTCCATGGCCACTTCATATGGTAAAAGCAGGCAGACTGACCAAGAGATTTAGTGTCAGTATCAATATAGCTGGAAAGATTTCCTTTCCAACTATACAGATAAGTCATCCCAGTAGAAAGTTGTCGTGGTTTAAACCCTAGCCAGACAGCTTGTTCACTCACTCCCAGTGAGTGGTGCCGGGCTGACAACAATCGAGCCTGCCCCCCTTCCCTCCCCAGGGCTCACCCCTTCCCCGCTCCCGGAGGAACGGGGAGGAGGATCGAAAGAGTGCAACTCCTACGGGTTGAGACAAGAACAGTCCAGCAACCAATGTACAACACAAATCACCACCACTACCACCAACGACAACGATGATAAGAGAAAATAACAAGGGAAGAGAATACGATACCACCGGCCAAGAAACGAGTCCCACCCAGAAGCCCGTGTCCTTCCGGGTAACTCCCAGTTACCCCCCACCCCGGGCATGACGTGCTGTGGTATGGAATACCTCCTTGGCTAGCCTGGGTCAGGCGCCCCGTCTCTGCTTCCTCACGGCTTCTCCTCCTCCCTGGCAGAGCATGAGCCTCACAAAGTCCTTGGTCAGGGTAAACATCACTTAGCAACAACCAAAAACATCGGTATCACCAACATTGCTCCCAGGCTGGAAGTCAAAACACAGCACTGCACCAGCTACCACAAAGGAAAAACATGACTGCTACTGCTGAACCCAGGACAAAAGTTTACATGAAAATTAAATAATCTCTGCCACTGGGAAACTGAACAGTTACGACATACCACCTAGGGAAGGCTTATGATGCACAATGATGCACAAAGATGCACAATGCGTCTTTGCATCTATACCCTTTTGCTTTCTAGGCTGTCAAGTTACACCGTAAGTTCAAAAAGACAAACACAGGTTCTGAGAACAGAAACTCCTTCCTACTAACCACCTTCTCTATTTGCATTGAGAGAAGTGTGAGAATGTAGGGTACCACAGCTAGCTTTCAGCACAACTGGGATAGTTAACATAGATGTCTTTACATCCAGCCCAAAGTCTCTACCTTGCTGCCTGCAAGATCCTTGCAGCACTTCATGCCAGCCCACTACAGGTAGCTGCAGGCCCCTATATCTATGTCTAAAGAAACAATCATCAGAAAACCTTCTGCAGCAAGGCAGAATAAACACAAACACAGCGACACTGAGCAGCACCCTATTTTGCATATCGTTCATGCTTTTTCAGCTAAGCAGGCAACACAACAAGTCTTCACAGAATCATGGCGTGGGTGAATATGGAAGGAATTTTGGAGATTGTACAGTTCAACCACCCTGCTCAAAGCTTCTCCTTGACACCTGTCGAAAATGGATTGATCTAAGTGTCACTACCAGCCTGTTTCAAAGGAAGGATCTGCCATCAAGGAGCAGCAAAAAAAAAGTTCACTGAATAAATGATTTGGTTAATATATTATGAACTATTTATGAACTACACTATGAAGAATTAAGAGTCCTTATGAAAAATTTCTTCCTTGTCCCCAAATTAACATAGTTTTTTATATATACTACAATTTCAGGCCACTTTTGATTAAATGAATGACCAGTAGCTAAAAGAAGAAAAAAAAAAAACAACATACTGTCACAAGGCTATAGTACAAGAAAAGAATTAAATAATGTAATCCTTTTAAGTTCCATCAACAAAATGCAGTAAAAACCAGCACTTAGTCCTCTTCAGAAACTCTTATTCAACATCAAGAAAAATTCAAAACCATAATAACCATCTGAGCTTATGCAGCCCAATTTGGAAATACAGAAAGGTGCAATGCATGAGACGAACATAAAATAAATGTTAACTACGCATTTGTTCAATATCACGCTTACCATACATGGTACACAAACCACAGATGTTAATATAGGATAAAGAAAATATATCCTAAAGGCTTTTTGACACATGACTGAGTGAAAATAGAAAAGCTGCCTTGCACTTTCAGTATTTCTTATCTAGGAAGTGGTGTATCTTTCTGATACACAACATCTTGTCCTAAAAGGAGTCTGCTCCTAAAGAGAAAAATCCTAATTTTGAAAGAATCTGTTACAAAGGAATAATAAAGAAAGTCTAAACTTTGTTTTGTAAATCTCCTAGGGACAAAGATATTTCAAGTACAAAGGACTGTATCGGTTAGAATTTAGAGATCAAAAAACATAGCTTGGATTTCTTTGAAAATCATCACACAAAGTGTATTGTGACTGAGCTGCGCCTTCATTTACTCAGCTCTCCTGTAATACTCTGCTATCTAGGGATGCTCTCTTGTATTTTTTGTTCTCTCTCCTATAATGTATCCTTGTATGTCCCATTATCTAGATAATGTCATCATGAGATTTTTAGTCTAAATTATCATCCAATTTATCCATTCTTTTGTAAGAGACTGAAATACCTGAGTAGTGCCTATAGAGATGTAAGAGCTTTATGGTCACACCAGTAAGACCACTACAGTCAGGCATCACTACAAATTTCACTAGATATAAAAGAAAGCCCTTTTTCTTTTTGTGAGAGTAATTGCAAGACTATGATAAGGAATGCCATACAATTCAAGTCTAAGGATCCATCTCAAATCCAAAGTAAAAAAAGGGCAGCTGAAAGTGCCAATGTACAGATTACTTACTGCTAATTTTGTTCTGTTCGATAGATTACCTAGAGTTTATTTGGGTTTTCAGTTCTACAGGGAGAGACTTTCACTATATTTTTTAATATAGTCTTTTTCTAAAGCAATGTAACAAATGCTGTAGTCAAAACAAATACCACAAAAAAAGAAGAGTGAAGAGGACAACCACAAAGATTAAATTACCTTAAAATGTGCAGACAGAGAGTTTTAGAGGAAGATCTCTCTTCAGTGATAAACTATTTGTTATTTATTGTTCCATAAAAGTCATAAAAATGAATGACGCAACGGTTATGAAATAAACAAATGAAAGGCAACTATATTTATAGGTATGTGTCTATTAGGAAGCATTTTAATAATCAGGCAATATTTTATCACTATCAACTTCAAATCTATTCTAGACTTGTGTTTAAAATGCATATTCCACAACTATGAAACTAAAATCCCACATCTCACAATGCACCCTAAAATCTCTTCTGTACTAAGTCAGTTTATAAAACCTGAGGCTTTATTTATGCTTAGCACTATTTCTATGTGAGAGGGGAAAAAAAGTCAAAGATGTCCCAATTAGATTTAAAAAAAATATATAAAAAAAAATCCTGCCATTCTAAAAATAAAAGAAAAAAAAAACATGATTGCAACTTAAAACTAGAAGCCTTGTGCCTTTCTCGTTTTTTTTTAACCATGTTTTTGAAGTGGTAAAAACAGGATGTAAGTATTTCTGAAACTTTCTGTGAAGCTGTTTTGAAGCACCATAAATATAGTTACTACCTGCAAAGCATTAAGTCTCAGCAGAATATGATGCATTGCTCCCAGCGAGTAACAGTTTCTCCCTAAACTGCAAATTTGGTCAAGTTACAGTAAACGTTATAGAAGTACTCAGTAAAGTTCTTTCAGAAAGCTTCTTCCTTGTGATGTATACAAGTTTAAAAGATTAATAGTTAAGGGGAAGGGTGCTTGCTGGGAGTTGCACTGTGAACAGGCAATGTTGATGTAATTTTTCATGTTTCCCTACAATTCACCTCAGGGTTTGGTAGTTCTAGAAAGGTACCCATTGTCTGTAAACTGCATTCATTGTTTGCTTGCAGATTTTATTTTATGGGTGAACACTGAGAAGCTTGTAAACAAAAGAATAACTTACTCAAAAGGATAGTTTCCAAAAGGACAGAGCTGTATTTAAAATTCTGAGTTTATAATTTTGAGAGAGGGAGAGAGAAGATACTATCAATTTCAAAAGTTCTGAGTAACCAATTACAGACAACTACACAAATAAAATTCTCACAGTAGATGTATTCAGGTACTAACAAACACAGAAATGGTCAGTGACATATATAGAGACAACAATGTAAGCTCAAGGGGAACAGACCAGAGTGTAACACAGTTCCTTTCCAACTTATATTTAATGTCTTAGATACAACATAACTAAATTTCCAAGGTATCAGTAATTTGTTGAAAATTACTTCAGATCTGCTGACCTTTGAAATAAATAGATCAATTTCTTGTAAGACTACCCACCATACATTAAGCTACCTGTATCTCATGTCTCTATATACTCTGCATTACTTCATCTGATCTCAATTTTCAATTTTCTCAA
Source organism: Pezoporus flaviventris (assembly GCF_033815535.1). Classification (NCBI taxonomy): domain Eukaryota; kingdom Metazoa; phylum Chordata; class Aves; order Psittaciformes; family Psittacidae; genus Pezoporus; species Pezoporus flaviventris. The sequence continues at coordinate 4,091,054 of NW_026892598.1, forward strand.
GAATATATATATGTGTGTATATATATATACTTTTTTTTTTTTAACAAGGAAGAGTTTTGGCAACACTGCCAAAACCAACAATACTTGGGGTAAAATCTTCCATGGAGGTGTCTGCCTCAGACTTTGCTTTGAAATTTATTTGTTAGCAAAAATTAGTTAGCTTTCTCAAAGAATTCTAGAGGAATTTCCCAATATCTTTGTCACAAGACTTTTCCTGTTACCTTTTGCATTACTCACTAATACAGCTTCTAAAACAAAAGAAATACTATGAATAAACAGCACATTGTGCTGTAGTCAAAGAATGTAGGATGACAATAGTTATAAGCAGACACATCCTCTAAGTTGTGTACTTGAACCTTAAGCTATACAAGTAATTAACTGAGGATCACTTATTAAACATGCATCGATTCTACAGACTGCTCCCCCATCAATCCACAACTAGATATTCAGTGAAATGACAGCTGAATCTTCCTTATTACAACAGGAGCACTTCAAACGAGCGCACTAACTCTCAAGGTTGAGCATCTATGGTGAAAAAACCTGCAGTCATAGTTACAAGTGACAGTTTCTCATGTATGTGCATCTTGCATGTGGCATTTTACTTTCTCCTTTGTCCTGCTGACATTTATAAAAGATCAAGTTATCATTGTGAAAAAGTACCTTGAGTTTCATAATTGATTTTGGCCCAGCATAACGTCTGGTTAACTATTAGCTTGCAAATAATGATGAATCTGGGTTATAAAGACTAATTTTTACTACTCCTGTATTGTTGCTGGGGCTGAGGGGAAGGCAGTAGTAAAGAACTCTTTACTACACAGTAGTAAAGCCTCGTTTTCTCATCATCAAAATCTGATGGTAGCAGAGAAGCCTAAACATCACCAATCAGGTTACTGAAACATTTGCTAACATGCTATAATAAATATACATAATGCTGTAACAAATGTCACAGATGAGACCACAAAATATTGGACAAATTAATTTACATTCATTCATTTAAAATTATAAATCTCTTTCACATTTAGGTCAGTCACATCTTCTGTTGGCAGTCTACTATCCTTGAACTTAGACTCTGTTTTGATTGCAAAGCTAGAGATGCAGTTAAAAACAAAAAGCTGCTGGTACTCTCCAAAAGACAATTTATCAGTATTTTTGTACTCAGAAGTAAAGAAGGAAACAAAAGCAAACAACAGTCATTAAAAAAAAACATTTCTCTTCTTCCAATTTCACATACAGGCACTGCATAAAGATACCTGTCTTATTCATAACAGAGACAACTTTTAAAATTTGAAAGTAGTTTTTAAAGTCTTGAGGGTTTAAAGAAAATCATTCAGGTAAACTTTTTTAAATTAATACTTCAATAAAAGCCAATAGCAAGGAAAGAATAAAAGTGAAGCAGTACTTCTAGCTTCTGCAAGTCATGGGTAAGATGTCATGAGCTTTTAATTGCTGCATGAAAAAGCATGCCACATGAGTATAATTCCACTCAGGGTAATTCAGTCCTCCAGCAACTAACACATGAACTTTCAAATTAAGAGAATTAAAATCAAAACTGAAAAAGTAGGTGCTTCCCTGCAATCAAACTAGAAGCTCTTTTCAGCTCTACAAAGCAATGGACTCAATTAAAGTAAGTACTTGCATCTGATTCTGTGACAGAAAGATGAAATTACAACACTGCTAGCAGCAGCAACTGAATGGCAGACAGTAATCATGACACTAACATTGCGGTACATTGCAGGATCAGCAAGTAACACATAACTAGATTAATTTCAATAATTTAGTGAGCAACTTAGAAGCTAGTCTTTTTTTTTCCATCTGCATTTACAAGGAGGAAGTTTATTACAGGAATGCTTAACAGTGTCTACAAGTACCAAGTGTTTAAATATCTAAAGCACTAATGAATATTTACGCCATACGGTCAGCCCAGAATGCATACACCAACTATACCTATAATACCTAAAAATGAATACATTGCTGTTAGACTGATTTGTATTAACTATTTTGTGTAGGTGTGGACTTCTTTTATCTGTGTGTTAAGACTTGCAGTAACTTAATCTAAAACCATACAAACCTACAACTATAACCTATTTGTATGTCTCTTATCTTCAAAAGCTATATTTCAGGAATTCCACTGAAATGTATTTCTCTTTATCAAACATTTATGTAAAGTGTATACTAAATATCAACTACAAGGATGACATGAAAACAAGAGGAAAGACAACACTGATCATGGGGCCTGCCAACTGGAAGAATAAAAATGCAAGTACATGCTGTACTACTTTATTTGGTGGATTTTACGAACATAGTTATAATGGTCAGTATCTTAAATGCTATGATCTATGTGTCTATGATTAGGCAGAGACATAACTCAGTATTCCCTAGCTACATGAAGAGTGATAGCACTTAGGTTTTTTGACCAGTCCTTCAACTCACAGAAAAACACAACTGGCCTCCCTTTTGAGTTACAACAGTATAAATTTCTCACAGCAGTAACTCTAAGAAGTTAGTTGTGTTCTATAATCTCAAGCTTTCAGGGGAATTAAACATTTCTTGGACATCTAAACTAACCCCTTGAATTTTGCAAGCTACCTATTAAGTTAGGTTCTTCCAAAGCATACTGGGTGAGAGTAGCTGTAAATCTTGCAGTTCTGCCACACCCTGACTCATTTTCCCACCCTACTCATGAGACAGGCTTATCCTCTATGCACCCACCTCTTTTACTCCTCTTACTTTCATTTTTCTTCATTAATCATGATTCTCCAAAGTTTCATTTTATGATCTCGGTGTAACTTGTCAGGACTCAAGATGCTACTGTATTAAAAGGAGGTATACAGTCACTCCTGGTTTTCACTGCAAACAAATGGCATGAACTAAGCTTTCACTGGTCAAGCATATATCCGAGTAATAATGAATAAACAACTTCAAACACATCACGACTAAAAAGAAAAAAATCTCTTAAAAATAACTTAAGAGATCTCTGGGCAATTAGGCCTAAGGTGACTACCAACTTTTCGGTTGAAAAAAGACATAAAAAAAAAAGAGAGACAGACATCAGGTTTCACAGCTTTAAAAAAAAAAAAATAAATAAACAAACCAAACAAAAAAAAGAATCCCGTATTTTTACCTTCGTGCACAACTTCCTGTGCTTCTGAAATATTAAAAAAAAGAAACGTTCTCTACTCCTACAAAACACAGAAACAACCCACTGATTCTCAGCTTCAAGAATCTTCCGTTTTAATCTTACATTTCTGAGAACACCAGGGCATTTCTGTAAGGCAGGACAACACTATTACTTAAATGCCTATGCCATTCTGAAACCTAAATATAGAAGGGTTACATACACCACTTTGAGGGTGTTATTTAAGTGCAGCATCTGCAAAAGTTTATCCAAACTAAGTCATTATTATAGTTGTGCATTTCTTCTACTAAATACAATTTCAGGTTGAGTAGATTTCCAAATTAATCTATTAACATTCAATTCCAGTGGCTAAAACAGACTTGCTGGGAGATACAGTTGGCCAGGCTTACTGCCCGCTACACTTAGGAGTATTTTCACAAAAGCAGGGTTACTAGTGAAGGTTAAATTGAGTTTGAACACCCTAGAAGTTTGTTTGAAATCAATGTAATGTCTTCCCCATTGTGTTCTGGGTCCTATTTCCCATGAGGAAGTAGCCAGGTTTGCTTCTTTTATCTTCTCCCTATTTAGACTGCATTTTGTAATTGCTATTGCAGCTCCTGAAGCACCGCAAACTGCCCTGACTGAATAGGAGATTTCTTCATACAGAGGTTCAGGGTTACCCAGCTACTTGAAAGACCCTCTCATGGCACAAGAAAACAGCATATTTGCTTGAGGGAGCGGAGGAGCATACATTGACTGTATATATATACATAGCTTTGAGTGATACATGCACTTTTTTTTTTTTACTGTTTTTCTCTCAGAATGGCTTTGGTCTTAAATGGTGCCATCTGTGCTGTCTATGCCCTCCAAGCTCCACAGAGACCTTAGCCTCACAATATCACATTTCCACCCCTCTAAGGATATCAAGGTGAAAAGACATCTTTTTAAATAGCGTTGGTTACTAAAAAATACAAAACCCTGCACTGCTTTTGCAATACAGAGAACTCAAAATGAGAGGTTTATGTGTAAGTTTATTAACAGTTTAGGTTCCATCTCTTTGATCATAAGCTGCTACTAATATAATGTCAAATCACAACACTCTTCTGCCCCCCCCAAAAAAAAAAATTAAAAAAAAATTCATCATGTGAAGAAACTAAAATAAGGTGGAACAGAGCCACACAGAGAGTAATTAGATGTGCTATTTCCAGTGTTAAAAAATAAAAGTGAGGAGTCATGAAAAAGGACAAAGCATGCACTTTGTTTTCTTCGCATAGGATCACTACAGTATATAGAAGGAAGAGGTATTTTCATGCCCCTAAGAAGTCCTTCTCCTTTTCCCCTTAAATAATATTCAGTCCTAACAAAATCCGCATCTTTTTACTTAGCACTCCTATCCCACCAATTTCTTTTGAATAATCACTGAAAAGGTTGCTTCATAGATGCATCTATGTTCTCCACATAAGCTTGTATCTCCAGTGCTCCTTCATTGCTGTTTAGCATTACAATGGTGTCAGTTCCACTAAACACTTAGGACAGTAACAGGAGAAAATCACTCACGGCCTTCTGTAACTCCATCCTTAACCACGACAGAGCAAAATACTGTATCGCATACACCTGACCTCCACCTTGAATTATTTACATTACTGTGGTGCAAAACAAATGTGAGCACGTTAACAAAAATCCAGCTCACATATAATTGAGCCTAGAAATCTTAGATGGCAGGAAGGTCATCGCCCATTGCTCTGGTGTAGGTTTTGCTGTGTTCTGAGCACAACTCTCAGCATCTCCCAGTACCCAGCATTTCCTACTGCACCATCTGCAAGAGGAGGCATTTCCCTCCCAGCGGCTCACTGCTCTGTCACCACAACAGCTATGCTCCTCAGAGAAAACTGCCAAACAATAAAAAGCACTGAAACAAAGACTTTAATGTGACTGACAAAAGTGTTCACTCTTGGAAGAACAATGGATCTTAACCACATTCAAAATGGGGGCCTCAACCCTTCAATTTAGCTTTTCCCTCAAGTGTCTCACACCTTCAACTATGAACTAATCAAACTAAAAAGGCAGACAGAGAGATTGTCATTTCTATTTTTAAATACAAAGGAGACAGCCAGGTACTATCAAGATGAAGGCTAGCAAGATTGACACAAGTAGGATTTACGTCTAACAATTATGCTGGTTGAGGAAGGCACACCACTGCAGACCTTTTCCAGCAGATTTACAGTATGTTTCTGTGGGAGAAAAGCAGGCTTGAACACTGTATTTCATTAAGATGTTCTGTAATACAGTATCTGGACTGTTAGAGTAACACTACTAATTTTTTTTTTAATAGCTTTGAAATTCTTTTTCTTCATAAAGAGGAAAACTTAGTATGTCCCCCAATTTTTTTTTCACAGCATGAAGCAAGCATCAAAGCAGAACTCAGTGTAGTTCTGAGTCTATATTAATTTTCAGAATCCAAAGATGAAATATCACCAGGGTTCCAAATTACTTGCCTAATACATTTTTTTAAAAGTAGGCTTAGACAGTCTTAAATAAAGGCCTTATAAAAAGGCCTAGACAGGCTTATAAATAAACATATTTTACATTCAGAAAAGTTCACCAGAAATTCAGACTGCTAAGAGTCAGCAACAGTTCTTTTGACACTGAAGACCCTCATTTTCTTCATTTGGCATTATCATAAAGTCATGTTGTGTTTTAATGGACAGATTATCAAGTAAACAAAAAAGGCTGGGTTTGTATTTGGTCATATTCAGAAGCAAATAATCCAGGCTACCCTCCTGTTTAGATCACAGAAATGTATGTCTTAAAAACAGGTACTTCACTAAGTCCTACAATACCAAACTGTACCAACAGTACTAAGTAAGAAAGAAAAAGACAAACTGTGAAACAGCAACGGCTTCACTAAGTAAAAGCGATGCTACAACGTGGAAGGAAACTATTGGACTAAAATGAGATTAAGAGTGGAGCTCCTTACAAACCATTCTAACAACTGACCTTGTAGCAAAAACGGGAACCAAAAAAAAAAAGGATCACATTAATGACACTTGATGACAGAAAAAAAAATAAAATATTGGAACTGCTATCAATACAGAAGAAGATCAGAACATCACATTGCAAGAACTGAATATCCTTTGAGAACCAAAGTGATAGTAATGAAAAAATGCATTAGCACAAAGTCAAGGTCAAGCTTCTGGGAAGAGGAAGAATTTCTATCGTAAGCTAGAGGATCATCAGCTTGAAATAACAGAGAAGGAAAATGATTTGGATGTATTAATCCATCAGGATGAATACAAACTGTCAGAGAGATACAGTTGTGATAAACACAACTGCAATCTGGCTGTATCAAGGGAGGAATTTTCAGTAGAGATGAGGACGTATTAAAGCCATTTTACGAGAAACCGGCGAGATCTCTACAGGAACTCTGAACATTTCTGGTCACTTGTCTTACAAAAAAAAAAAAAAAAGGAAAAGGGCAACAAAAAACCCAAACATGATTTAAGATCAAGCATATGAAGGCAATGAAAGTGCTCCCCATAAACAAATCAGGGATGGAAGAAAACATAAGGAGAAAAACTCTAAAGCTGTAGGCTCCACTGTCACACAGAAGTGGCTATTAACAAGCAGAGCTGGGAACTTGAAGCCCTTGTCACTGAGTAGACAATATTCTCAAGAGTTTTCACTAGCAGTAATAGGGGCAAGAAGTGTCACAGGAGCAAGAAACATTTTATTTGGTTATACACAATACTACTATTGTTGAAGCCAGAAGATCACAGGCAGTCTTCCTTTCTAAAGGCCTTACTTATATTCCGACCTTTCCTTTGCTCGCTTTCTCTTTCCCTACACACAGTACAGAAGCAAAAGACTATTTGCACACACTTCTCTATCTAATCTTCTCTCGCTGAGGTATTCCTCAGCCCAGGGACTCTAGTCCGAAGGCTAGAACACCAACATTTTCTGACATACCCACTAGCATACCTAAAGGAGTGGAAACAGTTTTATCAGGCTCTCCCTTAAACAAAAACAGAGTGTATTCTTAATGTTTGCAATACATCCCAATGCAACAGCACCAGACAACAACTTTAGAGATCATGCGGTTCTGCATAATTAACCAGTCTGGCAATTCTAACTTTTTCCCCCCATCCTTACATTGTAATCCCATGGAAAGCTGGCAGTAAGGTAACATCTGTTCCATGCTGCATTGTAGAACAAACTAAATCAACTATTCAATCACTTTAACCATGCTATTTTATAAGCAAACTTACGTAAAGGTTTCAATCTTTAAAGAAACACTTAACTTCTTACGTAACATGCCAGTAAATACAAACACAAAAACTGAATCATACCAACAATAAATATTGGTATTTAAATGTTAAAAAGCAAATGCAAAAATAAGGTTCCAATTTGAAGATAAAATAAATAAGGGTGCTTAAAAGTAGTAACACCTGAAAAGAGTGAGTTCTCTTCCATTTGTTTCATGACTTTTCATCATTAACTAGAACTGGCTAAGATCATGCACTTGAGCAATCACAGAGCAAACAACAGCTTGGTATGCACTTTCACAATACATCTCACACCTAAACCTTTCCAATATAGTCTACATTCTACACACCTGTAATACTTACACAAACATAAACTTGCAGTTAGCAACCTAGAAGGGTTATTTTCAAGCTATTATTTTCAAACATGGGGAAAATGGACTGTCAAAACACTGCTTGTCCTACCCAAAAGCTGCATATTATCTTAAGGAAGAGCATTTTGCTATGAAAAGCTGTAATTTATGAAAACCCAGAGCCAGAAATCAAAAGCTGTCTAGCAATAGCCTTCTTCAGTGACGACCCTGAGTATCTCGCATACTAGTTATTTACATTAGTCTGGCTAGATTATGAGCATGCATCCAAGCAAAGTAAACATGTTGCCACATCCCAAATCCCTTGTGTTCAGAACCTTCATGATTCTTACCCCATCAGCTGTAGAAAAACACACATATCCTAAGACCATGGAGTTACTGATGGAAGACTACACTATTTACACCCAGCTGCAGACTCAGAGATCAGGCTAGCATGCATTTTTGTATTTTAAAAGTGGATGGTAATAGAATTTGGACATATCTAAATACAGAAGCGCATATTTAGTTACAAACATGAACTATTTGGACCACTGATATAACCACAAGCCTCTTCTTTAGGTACTGTTCATGGCTGGCAGGAAAGGTAGTGAGCTCTTTACCTAGGGATGGGGAGGTATTTCCAATTCAGTATGAAAATAGGACAGATATATTTTTTTGTCTAGCTCTGTATTAGCCCTAAAGTTCACTTAAATTGCATAATTCCCCCTTCCTTCCTCCCCTCCCCCCAAGCCCGCAATTTCAACCACTGTTGTACTGATCATATGAACAGTTAGGAAGCACTTTCCCTTCCAGTTCTCTAGAGCTTGCACTTGCAGACACTGTGCTAACACACTGATCCTAATTACTGCTGCTACTTGTCCTGGGTTCAGCAGTAGCAGTCATTTTTCTCCTTCTTAGTAGCTGGTGCAGTGCTGTGGTTTTGACTTTCAGCCTGGGAACAACACTGATAACACCGATGTTTTTAGTTCTTGCTAAGTAACGTTTAGTCTGAGCAAGGACTTTCTGAGTCTCATGCTCTGCCAAGGAGGAGGGGAAGCCGGGAGGAAGCAGAGACAGGACACCTGACCCAAAGTAGTCAAAGGGGTATTCCATACCACAGCACGTCATGACCAGTATATAAATTGGGGGTAGTTACTCAGAAGGGAGATAACTGCTTGGGTCGGGCTGGCTATTGGTCGGTGGGTGGTGAGCAGTTGTATTCTCTTCCCTTGTTATTTTCCTTATCATTATTATATTGGTGGTAGAAGCAGTGGTTTAGTGTTATACCTTAATTATACCATAGCTAGAATGCAACCCGTGGGAGTTACATGCTTTTGATTCTCCTCCCCATCCCTCCGGGAGCAGGGGGAGGAAGGGGTGGGGAGTGAGTGAGCGGCTGCATGGTTCTGGGTTGCCGGCTAGGCTTAAACCACGACAGTTCCTTGTGGCGTCCAATGTGGGGCACAAAGGGTTAAGATAACGACCCATCTGACCAGAGTGTGTCTAATAGTATTTGTGATAAGCATTTATTGTTTCAGATTAATAGTCACTCATCATAACGCTGATTTATTGGAGGCTCTTACTGCAGCTCAACAAGAAGCCATGGAAGAACTACAGAAGATTCAACTAAAGCATGATGAAAAGTAGTAGAAGGCACATGGAACAAATTGAACAAAGAAAAGCGAAAGCAGCTGAATTAAGTAGTGGAAGACATGCTAATACTGATTATGCACTGAAACTTACAGCATATGAACAAAAAAAGAACATCGGTGTTATCAGCGCTGTTCCCAGGCTGAAAGTCAAAAACAAAGCACTACACCAGCTACTAAGAAGAAAAAAGACTGCTACTGCTGAACCCAGGACAGCATCTACCCCTTATTCCATACCATTCACATCATGCTCAGATCCCACATTTTTCAATATACTATCACTCTTGTCTCACACACACACACACACAAATAGAACGAGATATCATTCCTTGGTGCATGGACCGATCCCTATAAAGCTGCAAAGTTCCTCCAGTCCATGATGTCGCGCTCCATCTCCTGTAACAGTCTTTCAGAGCAGGAGAGGCTGTGTGCAGTGTTGGACTGTTGCCTGCTGATGATACCGCAGAACTTGTTCGATTTCATCGAAGTTCATTCTTTGTTGGGATAATGGTCAGAGGGAAGTCAGGGCCAGTTGCTAGTGACCCGAGGACATCTAGGGGGTGGGTTATAAAAGTGCTACACAGCAGGCAACAGCATACAATTGAATTCATTGGCTGTTTTCCCCTAAAATCAAATCCCCTTGAGGTACACATCAGACTTCCCCATCTTCCCACATTACCCACCAAGTATATCCGGGTCCTTGAGCACCACCCAGATGGCTTTTGGTAAGTGTGTATCCCAATGTTTGAAAGTCCCACCACTCATTGCTCTCAGTGTAGTTTTTAACAGCCCATTGTACCGTTCGATTTTCCCAGAGGCTGGTGCATGGTAGGGGATATGATATACCCACTCAATGCCATGCTCTTTGGCCCAAATATCTATCAGGTTATTGCGGAAATGAGTCCCATTGTCTGACTCAATTCTCTCTGGGGTGCCGTGTCACCACAAAATCTGTTTCTCAAGGCCCAGGATAGTGTTCCGGGCAGTGGCATGGGGCACAGCGTATGTTTCCAGCCACCCGGTGGTTGCTTCCACCATGGTAAGCACATGGCGCTTGCCTTGGCGGGTTGTCGGCAGTGTGATACAGTCAATCTGCCAGGCCTCCCCATATTTATACTTCAACCATCGTCCTCCATACCAAAGAGGCTTTAACCGTTTGGCTTGTTTAATTGCAGCACATGTTTCACACTCATGAATAACCTGGGCAATAGTGTCCATTGTTAAGTCCACCCCTCGATCACGAGCCCATCTATATGTTGCATCTCTGCCTTGATGGCCTGAAGTGTCATGGGCCCACCGGGCCAAAAATAATTCACCTTTATGTTGCCAATCTAAGTCCATCTGAGCCACTTCAATCTCAGCAGCTTTATCCACTTGCTGGTTGTTTTGGTGTTACTCAGTGGCCCGACTCCTGGGTTCATGAGCAGCTACATGGCATACCTTCACCACCAGGTTCTGCACCCTGGCAGCAATATCTTTCCACAGTGAAGCAGCCCAGATGGGTTTAACCATTGCCAGTTGCTCTGCTTCCATTGCTGCAACCACCACCACAGGGCATTTGCCACCATCCATGAGTCAGTATAGAGGTAAAGTACAGGCCACTTTTCTCGTTCAGCAATGTCCAGGGCCAGCTGGATGGCTTTCACCTCGGCAAACTGACTCGATTCACCCTCTCCTTCAGCAGTTTCTGCAACTTGTCGTCCAGGACTCCATACAGCTGCCTTCCATCTCCGATGCTTTCCCACAGTACGGCAAGAGCCATCAGTAAACAAGGCATACTGCTTTTCACTTTCTGACAGTTTATTATACGGTGGGGCCTCTTCAGCGCACACCACCTCCTCCTCTGGTGACATTCCAAAATCTTTGCCCTCTGGCCAGTCCATGATGACTCCTAGAATGCCTGGATGACTGAGATTTCCTATTCGAGTTCGTTGTGTAATTAGTGCAGCCCATTTACTCCATGTAGCACCAGTTGCATGATGTGTAGAGGAGACCCTGCCTTTGAACATCCAGCCCAGCACGGGCAACCGGGGTGCCAGGAGGAGCTGTGCTTCAGTGCCAATCACTTCCGAAGCAGCTCGAACCCCCTAACAGGCTGCCAGTATCTCTTTCTCAGTTGGGGTATAGCTGGCCTCAGATCCTTTGTATCCCCGACTCCAAAAGCCGAGGGGTCGACCTCGAGTCTCCCCTGGAGCTTTCTGCCAGAGGCTCCAGGTAGGACCGTTCTCCCCAGCTGCAGTGTACAGCACATTTTTTACATCTGGTCCGGTTCGGACTGGTCCAAGGGCTACTGCATGAACTATCTCGCGTTTAATTTGCTCAAAGGCTTGTTGTTGCTCAGGGCCCCACTTAAAATCATTTTTCTTCCGGGTCACATGATAGAGAGGGCTTACAATCGAACTGTAATTTGGGATGTGCATTCTCCAGAACCCCACTGCACCCAAGAAAGCTTGCGTTTCTTTCTTATTAGTTGGTGGAGACATTGCTGTTATCTTGTTGATCACATCTGTGGGGATCTGTCTACGTCCATCTTGCCCTTTTAAGCCCCAAAATTGCATCTCCTGTGCAGGTCCCTTGACCTTACTCCGTTTTATGGCAAAACCGGCTTTCAGAAGGATTTGGATTATCTTCCTCCCTTTCTCAAAGACTTCTTCTGCTGTATTGCCCCACACGATAATGTCACCAATATCCTGCAGGTGTTCTGGAGCTTGCCCCTGTTCCAGTGCAGTCTGGATCAGTCCATGGCAAATGGTAGGGCTGTATTTCCACCACTGGGGCAGTCAGTTCCAAGTGAACTGGACTCCCCTCCAAGTAAAAGTGAACTGTGGCCTGCACTCTGCTGCCAAAGGAATTGAGAAGAATGCACTGGCAATATCAACTGTGGCACACCACTTGGCTTTTTAGTTGTTGCTCATTAATGTTTACTCTGACTAAGGACTTTCTGAGTCTCATGCTCTGCCAGGGAGGAGGGGAAGCTGGGAGGAAGCAGAAGCACATTACTAAAAACTCAGTTTTCATAGACACCTGAAGCCAAACTTCACATGAGCAATTATGGCTTCTGTATGTTATTCCCTTGCTAGCTAAGGTTTACTGCCTTTCAGCTAAACTCAGCCTCTGCATGAAATAAAAAATGAAAACCTAATGAAAACATCGTAAGCAGGCATATGTCATTCATTTTTAATAAAATGTAACTACGTCCATCTAATATGCAGTCGAGCCAGAAGCACGCATAGAGTAAACAGAAAAACATATTAAGGAGGATAGTATGGTGATCAGCGAGAGAAAAATCTACTGTAAATACAGAGTTGGTATGAGAGAGAAGATAACTTGGAACGGAAGGTGCATCTTTCTGTCTGGAGAACTACTTTCTTGGAGAGAAATAGCAAGCTGCTGCTCCTTCAGGATCAGATATACTTAGAAGTCTCTCTGCATGGACGATATTGATTTGGAGACATTCCTTATGTAACGGCCATCTGTAATGTTATAATTAGACTAAGCAGTATACGTGCTGGATTCCCTTTCAACTCTGCGGCCATCCAGTCCCTTCACCTACAATGGGTGTATTAGGTGTCTTTGGCAATGACCTTTCACTGTGTGATTTGTCCTTTCAGGCTAAATAGCATTCTCTGCTTAAACTCATTTAGTCTTCTCTGCAAGAATACAATAATTCACTGGTTCTCTAAAAATCACTCATTTAAGAAGAATTATATGATTACTTATTTGATTCACTAATTAACGTTATGAAGGATTCCATGACAACAATGAAGAAGATGTAATGATAATTTAAATCATGGAATGGTTTGGGTTAGAAGAGACCTTAAAGACCAACTAGTTCTGACCCCCTGCTACAGGCAGGGACACCTCCCACTAGAGCAGGCTGCTCAAAGCTCCATATGTTTTTTTCTTAAAATCCTTTAAAATTAAGTTTAAAAAGCACTGACACCATTTGTTTTCCGTTCACTGTAACTTTTCCTCCTGCTGCTAATCTGAGGAAGACATTCTTGCTGGTGTAAGAGCTACAAAAAGACTGTATTCTATTTCCCCAGTGTACAGTTTGCTCATTAGTTTTGAAACAGATCAAGAAAAAAGTTTTTTTAATGGTGCAGTCCTTGAAAAAGATTGAGGAAATTGGCTAAAATAATACATCAAAATTCTGTATAAAATGTGACATTGAAAACCTAATAATTCTTTGTGTAGCTTTTTCCTTAAATTCCAAGAGAGTATCGAGCATCTGGGGATAGAAAACAAAGCTACTAATACAAGATAAGAGAATATATTTTTCTTAAACTAGTATTTATATAAGAATAACCACAAGGTTAATAACAAGCTATCTAGGTGGAAATCCAACTAGGCATTTATAATGATTTAAATCACTGCATGCTTCTGCAGAGTATCAGGAGTGAGATCCACCCACTGGTGGTTTCTGCTGTGTGCCTCAGTTTCTCAGTGACAGGAGAACTGTGCAACACAACTGCAGGACAGCTTTACCTGATCACAGTATCAGTTAAGAATATCCAGGTTGTTAATATCCACAAACTACAGGTGGCTATGTAAAGCACAATCTCAGACTAGCTCCCTAAAAATATGCACCTGCATCTCAAGATGACAGCCTTCCCACAGATTGTCTTTCTGGTTTTTTTACTAGGTGTAATCTGTTCTGGCCAAAATCCAGATTTGAAGCACAAGCAAGAAGATGTAAGAAACTGTCCATAGCCTACACCACCATTATAATTTTCCAAGTTTCAATGCCTTCTTCTAGGTCCCTTATCACTTAGCACTATGTATACCACTATATGCAACATCATGTATACTATTTCACTATTCAGCGCAAGTAAAATACATTACTTACTTTCAGCTGAAGTGACAAAGGCACAGATAAAGTGACAGCTTGTTAGAAGCAGCAGAAATGCACAGCAAAATGCCACGATCTGCTACTCTACCCAAAGGAATCTTTCAGGAACTTCAGCACATCACATGACCAGAAAAAATTCATCATAACTTTTTTTCTGGAAGACCAACATGACTATCTGTGGTAAAGCTCAATTACTATGAAGATCATGGTTCAATATTTAGCCTGAAGAAAAATGCACAATAATGCTGCTCTTCCTTTGTAGTACTCTTTCTTCTCAAGATGGAATATAAAAGAAAGATAAATCATCACAGAAGCAGGAAAGCTGCTGCAAACAGCAGAAAAAAATGTGCCAATGCTGGTTCAGCTGATGGTGCTCAGGTGATGCCCTGAAGCCATCCAAGGCATCACCTGAACTACAGGAAGCACCAGGAAAGCAACCTCACTGGGATGAGGTAGCTGACTGGACAGCATGATGCATCCTACAATGTCTGACTAGGACCATACCTCTGATCCAAAGACTTGTGGGAGACTTTTCAGATAGCAGAGAATGGAGATCAACAGTGTCTTGCAAACAGGATCCAAACCAGTAATCCTAAACCATAACCTTTATGGAGATGACACCTGTTTAATAACAAATACCTTAGCACCAAGGTATATTGCACAACACAAACAAGACAAAACAAATAAATTCAATACCACTGCTTCCTGGATGCTATGAAGAAAGGCTTCCCTCCTAGGATTCTTCCTTCCAAAAACATAAACACCATAATGATCCTTCCTCCCTGCACTTAATATGAAATTAAACTGGAAGCCGTGACATTTGACTAGGAGCACCAAGCTCTTCCTTAGGTGGACCGAAAAAAAAAGACCAAAACAAAATGAACAAAGAACAAACCCAAACTTTTTAAAACTGAAAGTATGTTTAAGCTGCTGCTATTTCCTACAAAAACAAATACAGTATGGAGTTCAATTCCAACAAATGCATTGTTAATAGGAAGCTGAGCTGAAATAAGAACACTATAAAACTAATTAAAATCACAGTTGTACTGAACACTGGATGTTCTTGCTGTATTTAAAAAAAAAAAGTATTTTATTATTCACTCCTAATAAGGTATTGTGGGTCAAAGGTATAATCCTAAAAAGCACACACGAAACAACCAACCAGCAAAACCACCCTTTTTCCTGTCATTACTGAGTTTATGAAACATTTTTAATATTTTATTTCTGTTGCAAACTTCACAACACGCTTCCTTTCTCACTCCTTAGATACTGCGAAAACTTCAAAGGAATGTGAAGACTTCAATGGACATGAAATATAGCTGTGTTCTTTTAAACAGAGTTCTGAAACCAATTAAGCTGAAGTATGGTAGAAGATGCTACAGTAGGAGAAAGCTGATGAACGTGTAACTGCATTTCAACTGGGTACGCTGTGGGAGAGTATTTTTTTTCCCTATGGCAGCCAATGCTAACAAGCATTGGGAAAATTTTTAAAGTAATTGGAAGAGGTAAGTAGGCCACAACTGTACGCATTTGTGAAAGGCAGACACTGAGATACAAAGCTTAGGTGTGTTGATAAAACTGCCTGAAAGTGGCTTTGCTTTATATCTCCCTTTTTTTCCACAGCCAGTGTTATTTGCTGTGTGCTGAAGCCTTACACTTTGATTAGAAACCACCTTCTAATCATGCTGAACATATTTTAAAACAGGAGCATTTTAAATGCACCATTCTCTCCTTCCTATATTTAGCAGCTCTAGACAGTAAAGTTCATGTTCTTCCGTTTTACCACCTATAGGGTAGTGGCAGTAATGGTTCAAACAAGGAGAACAAATGCCTAGCTGAAACAGGTATTAATGAAACAGAGACAGTTCTCTGCTGCACAAAGATGCAAGTGAGCATACCAGTTCTCCAGACTAAAACTGCCCCGTTTCTGCAAATAATTAGCTGCACTGAAGTGAAACGGTTGTACATCCAATTTTCTTTAGGTATTGTTCAGTATTTCCCATATGCAGTTCAAACTTAAGTACCTAAGAAGTCCCTTGGACCTAAACCAGAGTTTCACACTTCACAAGATTAAACCCAATTAAACCCAAAATACAGAAAAGCAGAAGAAACTCTAATACACAGAAGAAACCAGCTACAAGTGCCATGTACCCTTACTTTTTAACATCTGCATTTTTTTTTAGCTTTTGTTTGTTTTCACTTTTTTAAAAATGCTGATACAGTCTGATTTATTACTTATTTTTTAATTAACGGGGTTGGGGACTATTTTTTCAATACTGTCCTGACAAATCATAGTAAGTACATTTCTTTCAACAAGGCCACATTAACCCTGAGGAAACAGTTTTCACGTGTAGACTACCTGCACATTAAAATATGATTACTTCAAATTATAAATGAAAATAGTTACATCAACACATGCTGGACCTACACACAAGAACATTTGAGTAGCTTTCCAGTTATGTTTCAGCATTTCATCCAACTTCCAGACAGCACAATGCTCAAATAATCAAATATTTATTAATATACTTCATAAACACATTCTTTCTTGAAGCAAATCAGAGACAACAGAATCTCTGATCTGAAAGCTTCAGGGTGCGGGGTGTTTAAAGCTGGAATAAATTCTGACCTGAATTTTACCATTTTTTTTACCCACCATTCTTTTCACATGAGGAAAGACTATTCTCCAACAAATAATTACCCCTTATGAGTAATCCAGTAACAGCAATGCAGATGTCAGCACTCAAAAGAAACACTGTAAACAAGTATAGAAATTCATTTATTTCTCTCTGGCAACCATGGTGAATGCCGTCCTTTTGGACAACAAGGAAAGGCACTTAGGTCTCAGTTCATAAAAGAGCTCACTCCTCTTTATGAGAAATGAAACCTAAGATTCCACATGAAACCTGAGAGTTCATATTAAAAATGCTGAAGCCTGAACGCAACACTATGAGCTCTAAATACAAGTGTTGAATTGCTGTTCAAAAGCACATCCAATCACACTGAGTTGTACTTTGCAAGCATGGCAAGGTGAACTTGCTCCATGCAAAAATCTCTAATTAGAGCAAAATGTTCCAGGATTGTCTGATACGACCGTAGTTTCTTGGAATTGTCTCCAAACCCAAAGGGAAGTAAAAGGCAACAGATGCAAATGTTATCTTAGTCCTCAATGTTCATCTGTTTTTCATGGGTTAGGTTTTTGGTTGTGTTATCTTTTGTTTGTTTTGGGGTTTTCTGGTGTTATTTTATTGTTATTGTTGGATTTAAGCACTTCCACGCTCAAGTATTCCATCAAATTGTGAAAGAAAAATTTGTATCTTGTAAAAACATGAAGTACTTCAAGCTTAGCACGACAAATTCAGAAGAGACTAAATCGATCCTAGCTGAACACAAAAACTTTTAGCCTTCATCTTTAAGCTTTGCCTCATTTTACTCCGTGAGTTTATACAAAAGCAAGTTTTAGTAATCACAGTGAACTTTGGCAACTGTGAGGAACTAGTTGTACACTTGCTCCTCTTACAATTCTTTCCTCCTACAGACTGAATTAATTAAAACCAAGACACTTCTAAAACATGCGCAATGGATACATTTGAAGTTTTTGATGAAGGAAAGTGGCAGAGCGCTTATAATGTCTTATGACCTAAGAAGCTGGTGTTCAATAATGAATAGCGTTTCACTTGTCCATGGTGCTACCGTATCTCCAGACGATGACTGCAATGTTAATAGATATCAGCTTACACTTCTCTTTTTTTTTTATTTTTAAATCCCTACTGGTAATTAAAACACCCCTTGATTTAGAGTTTAATTAAGAAATAAGATAATGGGATAATAAAAGCCCTGCTAAAAAAGCTTAATGTTTTTAGTCTGATATCTCAAGTCAATTAACAAACTACGTTTTTTAAAGGAGCACTGCCAACCCTTATTGTTGGCTGCCCACGTATTTCTTTAATTAGCTTCCTTTTCTGGTGCAGAAGTCTAAAGTAACTGATTTTTTTTTAACTTCCCGAAGCAAGGAAATAAAAATAATCCAGAAGTTTGGTGGCGGGTTCAGTTCTATTTGCTGTTGGTGTTGTTGTTGCTGTTGTTTCAGGGTTGGTTTTTCTGTTTGTTTTTTTTAATTTACACAAGAAACATGACTATTTGGCAGCTCTGAAAATCTAAGTTATTGGCCTAAGTCATATGATATGCGAATGCCATCATGTATTTTAACATGAGAACCCTCACGGGTCATGTTCTATTGAAAAATCCTGCTCCCTTTTGCTCTGCACTATCACTGCCCACTTGTACTGTACCCACTGCAGCACCAGGGTGGGTCAGTCAGCACGCATACCTGTATGCTTTATGGAATATGCCCCAAATAAGAAGTCAGCTTCAGTAATGTCTTTACCATGGTAACTGTAATGAATTTTTGCACCTACTCAGCATTTTCTGCAAAATCACAAAGAAAATGAATCGGCCTCTCCGCAGCTTTATTAGTGCTAATGCCAAATCTGAATTTATGTCTACTTAACTACATTAACCAATTGTTCACTGAAATGTGGATCCTGATAGGAAACCATGCAGGGAGAATCCCAGAATACAGCAGAGGGGAATTCCTAGTGGTTTCCTCTTAGATTAATTCAATGTAGAACTGGGGAAACTGATTACTTACTGAATCACAACTCAACCTGCTACACAAAGCCAAATTTCACATTTTCAATTCAAATATTTCAGTATTTTTAGTATTTCAGATCTGTGTTGGAAAAATAAGTTGAAATCACCAGACTTTCAGGACAAGATTTATGAAGCCAGAACAAGGAAGGGAATCTCAGAAGAGAAAATGTCAAATTTTCAAACTTAACATTATTATATAAAAAATCCACATAATGAACCTGACAACCCAGACACCACTTCAAGAAATCAACTTCTAAATTTAAACTGATAAGCAAGTTAAAATAGCACAAAAACAAAACAAAACAAAACATCGCCAAGTAAATGAACAGCAAAAATCTGGGACAATAGCTCACAATTAGTTTCTGTAAGAGTCAAAGCTCTATATTGTTTTTGCCCTGCTTTGCCTGAAGGACAGAAACAATCAGAATTGTAGAGCTCTAATTATCAAGTGCAAGATTATGTCAGTGTGTTCTACTCCTCAGCAGTGCATTCTGGAGTATTTTCAAGCAGTATTACAGAAGTGATCTGTATGCTCCCCATTTTACACTGAAGGTTCCATCAGTATGTAAATAAAGAAGTAAGGCAGCTCTTTGTTTGCAAAGAGTGAAGGACCAATGAAAAAGTATAAGCACAAGGCTCCAAAACTTACTCTTCTTATAGCATAAAAGAAAAAAGTCATTACAGATTTATCCTCTACTATCTATCCTCAATGCAATGTAAAAACAATACAAACAATAGCAGGTTATATCTTTGAACCCTCCTCCTCCTTAAGCCCTATCCACAGTCACTGGGGTCACGCTGTATGCCTACTGAAGTGACAAATTTTTTCTGCAAACACATCATCACAATGATTGCTGAATTTCCAGTGAAATCTGAACTCAAGCAAAACAGTAAGTTCTCAGTAAGACACTGGCTCAGTTAACACCACCAATGCCAGAGTCATTAGCCATAAGCTGTGGTCTACAGCCGCTCGCCACAGAAAAACCACACTTTTCAAACCCATGTATGTACTGAAGATTCACAACCACACACTACTGAGACCGAGTTTTATTCTTACGGACTTGTGACTTCTTCCAAGGCCACAGAATTGTATTCCATGGACACAATGGTTTGCACACAGAGCACATTTTCTCTCTCCCTGTCCACCCTTCACCTCCTTTTCTTGAACTTCTTGTCTGATCTGCTGCTCCCAGAAAAGTACCCCGAAGCTAGGATAATACAAACACTGCATGTATTTGCCTTTTAACTAAAAGATAGCATGTGCTAAACCACTACTATAGACGAATTTCAATATATTTATTTTTTTAGTTTGAGAGTATGCAGGGAGAAAGGAGGAAGTATGTTTGCTTTTTTGTATTTACAACTCTTGAAAACTAGAAAACACAGGGGAAATCACAAACTCCATACCAAGAGAAAACAATTTATATTGCAAGTCATTTTGGTATGCGAAGAGGAGTATCAGGCTACTTCTCCCCTACCACTAAAGCATCAAAGATGCAGGTCAGTCAGCCAGTTATTAAAGGACTTTTGAGACAGTAATGTTTCCTGCTAAACAGCACACAGATTATTTTAAGTGTCACTCCAGTTCAACTGTTGCCACTAGAGAAAACAGAAATACTTTGTTCTACTTTGTCTACTGTGGTTTTGCTGAAAAAAAAAAGAACAAACCACAAACAAAAAACACCAAACCCTACAAAAATTTTATTTCTCATATAACCTGCTATGATAAGCATAGCTTAACTTTTTCTCCCCCGTCTCCAACTAATGCTTCACTCATTTGAAAAAGCTCAATTTTCTCGACCTGAGTCTTTCTGCACTTTTTCCTCTCTTGAGATCCATTTGGAGATGTGGAGATGTCCCCCCATTTAAGCCTTTTATTTTATGGTACTTACCTATTTTTAGGACTTAAGTATATCAGTCAATATGAGGCATTAAGATAGAAAATAACTGTTGTGATCTGCTCCTCTGTGTTGCTTAATGAAGTAAAAAGGAAAGTTGTATAGCAGTTTGGCAGTCTTACTGCCTGTGAAGTGTCATTAAGTAAAAGATGGCAAGTTTTATCACGCACCTCTGACTACTAAATTCACAAAATAAACAGAAGGTTTACCATGGGAGGTAGAGAGAGAACAGGCAATATCCTCAAGTCACTCTTCCAGTAAAACAGCGTGTGGTTACTAAAATTGCTATGGGAACACGGGAGTTCGTCAGAAACATACAGTTCTAGGCGAAAATGTTCCTTAACCTTTTACATTACCAGTATTGCACAAAAAAAAGCAACACCAAAAACCAAACAAGAAGATGTAGAAAGCCTGATGCTGGTACACAAGTTAAAACTAAAGTATTAAATCTAAAGCAATGTCACGCTAAAATCTTTTCTGCAGTCTTTGTTGTTAAAGCTGTAGTATTTGGTTAAGGAAAAAAAGTTTCCATATGTGTTCTCCAGTAATGCACTTCACTTGATTTTAACACATTCTCTAACTGCAGCTGAAAAGAAGAGGCCACAGTAAAGGGGTGAACAAGAGACAGCAGTTTTCTTCTGAGACAGTGCTGCAGTCAATTACGCTGCTCAATGGCTTTTGGAGGGAAATACAGCTATATTTGGCTATCTCCATTGTCCACACAAATTCTGCTCTGACTTCCCTCTGTTGTCTGGCTCCTTGATAATCAAAAGGTATTAAAAAGCCCCACAATCCTTCAGCCAGAAGAACTGCTAATGTCACCAGAATTTAACTAATGGTCTGTCACATTACTCATAGGTCTTCTTAGCCATGTATCCTGTTTGCAAATATCCACAGCTTGGGAAACAAGGGCTTACTCCCTTCAAACATCAATTCCATCATATCTTTCAGGGCAAAGTGAAACAATATTCCTCAACAGATAGCTAATACATCACATCCAAAAATATACTTGTATTTTGAACCACACTTACAACTGTTACACTGAGGAAACCTTAGTTCTACTGTATCTGGAAAAGGGCCAAAACGTGGTCTGGAAATTAATACAAATGTCAGTTATTGAAACCAATGTTCCAAATGCATAATCGAGGCTACAAAACCTAGCTTCTCAAAATACAAAGTCTTCTAAGCTAATATAGCACCAAGAAAAAAAAAAAAATGAACAAAGCATTTTAATTGTCCAGGTAGTGTATTTTTTTCCACTTCCTATAATTTACCCCATTAGGGCAATAATTTAAAGTGACACAAGAGAACAGTAGAGAGTATTTGAAATTTTTATGACTTTACACAGGTAATCTTTCTCCAAAAGAAATCTTTTCTGTAGCTTTGATATCCTGATGAGAGTGTATATCATAAATTATTCAAGTAGTAACGAATGTGTTTACCTGAGAGACAGGATCACGTATTTGCTTAAATCTGTCCAGTTGTTCATTTCTGTCAGAAGGCACCAGAACTCCTAAGCCACAGGAAGCTCTAAAACATCTCCTGCATGTCTGCCACACTGAGGTGGGCACAAGTGGCTAGTGTGAAAGCAGCTCTAAGAGAAAGCAAGGTAACACACCCCAGTGATTTCAGGACTAGCCCAGATCTATCCTCTACCCACCTTTTCCCTCACTTCTCCATATTCTCTACTTCTAAAAACTTTATGTTACAAAATATAGCCATACTGATATGCAAATCTGAAGTTTCAGTTACGCTGTTTCTAACTATGCTATAAACATCCTGATTGTCAAAACCCACTCATTCACTCACCCACCAGTCTGCTGTGTGTGCCATATTAGTATTGCCAAAAGTAAAACATAAAGCAGCATACTGCAGTAATACAGTCCAGACCTGCACAATGGTTGCAGCACAAAATTAAAGACAATAAAAGAATGTGTGCATTTCTCACTTTGAGGTATTGGCTGCGTCTCAGACATACTTATTTATTACTTCAGAGTTTCTGAGAAAGTAAGAATAGTTGAGATTGCGTCAACTGTTACAACACACATTACGAATATCCTTGTTCCCCTCTGTTCACAAGAACTAGAATTAAGACATTGTGCTTTCCAGTGGACAGTGCTTGGGCTAATATTTTACCTCCATGTACATGTCTGTTTCAGATTAAGGAATTAAAACATTTCTTTTTTGTTCTAAAGTTTTCAACAATTTAGAAACAGAAATCACATTGGAAACATTCGTTTCCAACACAGTTGTTGTGGTTTAACCATGGCTGGCAGCTAAGCCCCACTGAGCCACTTGCTCACTCTCCCTGCAGTGGGATGGGGGAAAGAACTGGAAGACTGAAAGTGAGAAAACTCATGGGTTGTTGTAAAGACAGTGTAATGAGTAGAGCAAAAGCCACATGCGCAAGCAGAGCAGAACAAGGAATTCATTCACCACTTCTCATGGCCAGGCAGGTGTTCAGCCATCCAGGACATCAGGGATCTATCACACTTACCAGTGGCTTGGGAAGACAAACTCCCAATGTCCGCCCTCTTCCTTCTTCCCCAGCTTTCTCTGCTGATCATGACACCAGATGGTGTGGGATATCCTCTGGAACAGCTGAGGGCAGCTGTCCCAGCTGTGTCCCCCCAATTTTTTGTGCACCCCCAGCCTTCTTGCTGGTAGGGTGAGGTGCAGAACAGGCCCTGGCTCTGTGTAAGCACTGCTCAGCAATAAGGAAAACACGCCTGTACCATCAACACTGTTTCCAGCACAAATCCAGAACCCCATACTAGCTACTGTGAAGAAAATTAACTTAATCCCAGCCAAAACCAGCACAACTGTACGTCAGAATTCCAACACTTTATTCAAAAAAAACATCCTTTTAATAATGCAGTTCCATTCCTAATTCAGAATTGCTGGCTACTGTTTAAGCTGTTACACTGAAAATGTCCGAGCATCGACAGAGGAAAGAAAATACCCACATGCCTACTTCACTGCAAAGGCTGTGCTTGATTATGATAAAGAAAGGGTTAAAATTACATTTCCAAAACCTTTCAGAAGTCTAATTTAAGAGTTGAGCTAGTAAAACAGACAAGACTCCAAGGTGAGTGGGGCACATATAAGAAGCAAATGATGCAATGCTCATCATGTAATTTTTTCCTTTAAACAAAGCATAATTTTTAGATGAAATAAGTGAGAAAGGCAATAGTGTTATTACTCCTGGTATGTTCCGCACGCACAACATACTTTTATCATGGAGAATACTGCAGGTTAGGATGCAGTTTCATGTGAAATTTGGCCAGTACCTTCCACTGGCAGAATATCACTCTCTAAAGAAAAAAAAAGTGTTTCAGCAAAAACCCTGCTTAGCCTGACAACAATTATGTTTCATAATACGCTTTCCAGAAACTCTTCCAATTTGCTAAATATAGCAATAAAATGTTTTACCACCACCTTTCTGTTCTTTACACCTTATGAAAACTAAATGTGAATTTAGCTTAGTAACTGGCTTGTAAATTTTATTTGTATATTTTGGTTTTACAAACCTTCACCTTCTAATAGGTTTAAAAAAAAAAACCAAAAACATATGTACACAATATAGCAATACCACAAAAATGCAGCCATCCACTACTCCACTTTCCCTCACTCTCTACAACTGCCTGAAAGGAGACTGTAGTGAGGTGGAGGTTTGTCTCTTTTCCCAAGTAGCAAGAGATAGAACAAGAGGTAACGGCCTCAAGCTGCATCAGGGGAGGTTTCGACTGGAGATTAGGAACAACCTCTCCACAGAGAGGGTGATCAGGCATTGGAACAGGCTGCCCAGGGAACTGGTGGAGTCACCATCCCTGGAAGGGTTCAAAAACCATGTAGATGAGGCCCTCAGTGACATGGTTTAGGGGTGGTCTTGAAAGTCCTGGGGTAAAGGTTGGAACTCATGATCTGAAAGCTCTTTTCCAACCTACTTGTTTCTATGATTCTACAATGTCCAACTTCCTCATCCTCATTCACCATTCTCATACTAGGGTTTGCAGTTTAACTTGAAAGAAGGTAAGTGCCTTTACTACCTCAAATGGAAACCACATCCACCACCCCCTTACGCCCAACTGACTTGTAGAGACATTGCAAACATGAAGGTGCAATGTTCCAGGTGCCACAGGATGGCATATCTTGTAGTACTGAGGACTGTGCATCCTAAGGATAGCTTAGCACACCAGCCTGCTGCCTGCAGACTGGTCTGCAAAGCAGCACTGACCCAGCAATGGACCACAGATTTACAGTCATTCCTGTGTTATACATCAACTTGGGCGTAGGTGTAGCTAGGTACACAGCTTGTAACACTGAAGCAGAGACAACGTGCAATTACAGCACACAATCGATCAAAATAAAGAATATTGCTGTTTGTTACTTGTGAAGAAGAGGGGCAAAGCTACACAAAATACAAATCTTCCACAGCACTTCCACAGCTTTTTCTACAGAGCCTTAGCCCTGTATTAAAACTAGTATCTAAAGAAAGACAGAATTACAAGGCACATCAGCTAACAGGCTAAAATACTTATATGAGGAAATATAAAAGTGCTAGACTAAAATCAGGACCTGCATTTTAGCAGCAGTCTGATCATTTGCCAATTCTGGCAAAATCTGCTATATTTAAGTGCAGCAAAAATGGATCCTGGCTGCAAGGAATTTATAAACGCATACCTTTTTCAGACACAAAGCAACAAGTTACAAATAAACACCAAACAAACTACTAATTTCGTACTTTCTTAGGGAAATTAATCACAGAAGTTACCCATCACAATTATGTAACTTCAATGCAGAACAATACAGATTTGAGAAGAGAAACCTGCAGCAAATTAAGCTCAGCATTTAAAATGTTGAAGCTTTTCAGAGATGCACTATTAATTAATTTTAACATATAAACTTCATATCACACTCACCAAATCCTACACTGTAAAATGTAGAATCAGATCACAGATTCACAGAAGAACGAACAAAAAAGTTTCCTTGAAATGCTACTCTGCTTCTTGGTCCTAAATGAGCTTAAATCATTAGTACTACACTTAAACCAATAATCATAATGACTGACATTTGATCAAAATCCAGGTCTCAGACTACTGGTTTCCTGCACTACAAGTTCTGCTCAGAGCAACCGCAACCACACATATATGCCCAAATGCAGTTTTAATATTTAATTAAATACGGAATACCACAAAATTTGCACTCCAGGCACAGAGCTACTACTGCCTCTGGTCCTTTATCTTGCATATTGGTTTTACCTCATTTCAGTGATTTCACTCTCATCAAGAAACCCGTTATTGTGCATGTTTCCCACAACTAATATAACGCCACATTATGCTAACTCTAGTAATATTGGTTAATGCTTGACATAAGTCCCAAGTCTGCCTGGTTATGAGAAACTCATTATTTTCCATTATCTAGTAGAGACTGAGTGATTTAAATGAGAATCAATTTCACTGAAGAACTCATCTGCAATGCTATAGCACTTTCGTACATCTCCCGTTAAGTAGCATTTCTAATGAAAATTCACTTGGACATCTTAACATAATACCCAGAATGGAAAATGTGACAAAATTACTAAAACCATGTGGTTTTCAGAAAGGGCCAAAGCAAATCAGGAACCTTTCACAAAAGCTAAGTATAATTCTGTCCAGAAAAGAGACTCTGATCTGTGTATTTAAAGTCTCTGTTGCTTTCCTCCCTTAAAAGTGCACTCCCACTTTTGACCCTCTCTGGAACCTGGGCACTCTTCCTTACCTTTCTTGTTTAAGCAAGAAAAGCAGATTAAATACCAAATTAGTCATGACTCTACTCTGCTTATTTTCCAGGACTTTGCAGAAGAGTCTAGTTACCCCTTCATAACTGAAATCTCCCCATAATGGCAGAATAATATAGCTTGAAAGGGGCCTCAGAAGGTTATGTGGCCTAACCATCCCCACTCTCCCTGTTCAAAACTGGGGTAACTCTGGAAGTCCATTTATTTTCCTCTACAGAAAATTTTTAACACAAAGCTTCCCCAGAAATGTCCACTTCTGACATCTGATTGAAGGATAGCATTTTCACAATGTGTAAATTTAAATACCTGCTAAACTTTCCAGCTACAGAACTACATACACTGTTCCTTCTAAATTGTTCTGGGTTCAGCAGCAGCAGTCATTTTTCTCCTTGGTAGCTGGTGCAGTGCAGTGTTTTGACTTTCAGCTCAGGAACAGAGCTGATAACGAGGATGTTTTGGTTTGGCCAAGGACCTTGTGAGCCTCATGCTCTGCCAGGGAGGAGGGGAAGCCGGGAGGAAGCAGAGACAGGACACCTGACCCAAGCTAGCCAAAGAGGTATTCCATACCACAGCACGTCATGCCCAGGAGGTAACTGAGAGTCGGCGGGGTTGGAGGAGGTATCGGTCAGAGATTCGTTGGGCTGGGGGGGGGCGTGAGGTATCGGTCAGCTGGTGCTGAGGTGTTGTATTCTCTTCCCTTGTTATTTCCTTTATCATTGTTATTATTGGTGGTAGCAGTAGTGATTTGTGTTATACCTTAGTTACTAAACTGTTCTTATCTCAACCCATGGGATTTGCATTCTTTTTGATTCTCCTCTCCCTCCCTCCGGGAGTAGGGGGAGGGAAAGAAGAGGGGGAGTGAGTGAATGAGCTGCCTGACTGGGTTTAAACCATGACACAAATTCAGTTATCTTCAGTGATGTCCTCAATTTTCTCTCCTCTAACTTGAAAATCTTATTTAAAATACTAATTGAATACAGTGAAATCCTTTTGATAATAATCACTATCACCTCTGACAAGAATCTCTGAATTTCAGTTGAATTTCCTTCTTCGTAACTATCACTTTTTGTATCACTGCACATTACAGGCAACATCCTTCTATGATTTCCTTACCTAGGTACATGTCAATTATTAGTTATAGAATCAAAGTGGCAGGCTAACTCCTGCAGCCCAAAGAGGATTTTCTTCCTCAGCCATTCATTTCCTGCCTTGGACAATTCCATACATTCCATATCTCTCTTGATCCCTTAACCAAAACTATTTTGGCAATTTTATCTTATCTGCTACTAATGTGCATAATATCTATTCTAAATGTGTTCCATATTGACATTTCTGTAGTTTCCATTCTTATCCCCTATTTTCTCTTTCATAATGTATGTTGATTACAATCACGTAACATTCTTATCATTGCTATTTCATTTCTTTTAGTTATATATACTTTACTTACAAATCAAATTCTTATTATATTCTTTGGTTTATATGTCTGAACAGAAGAAAATTATTTTAAAACTGATACAGTAGCAGGAGACAAGCTCACCATCTCTAAAACTTTATATGCAAACTTTATACATAAAGGTCTTTAAGAATGTGAATTGCTTGGGGTAAAAATATTATTATTCTGAGGTTGAGTGTATGAATGACACTGCTAGTAACAACAAAAAAAATCTAATCAAATAGTGCTTCAGACAAACATGTACAAACATGATTACAAAAAAAAAAACCAACAAAAATGCTTAGCAATTTCCTGCTTTTTAAACTTGTAGGAATTCTGGAAATATTTAATTGTCGCTCCATCTCACTGATTTCATTAACAAGAAATGCAAATGCATCAACCTTAATACATTCCATGCAAGTAATTTCTCTACCAAGTTTTATGAGCTTGCCAAAAATCTTCCTGACCTTTGTATTAGTAGCAATACAAAAGGCACAACCATACATACAGAAGAGTCTCACTTTAATCTACATTGTAAAGCAAAATGTTAGTCTTAAGACGTCTGCTAAAATTTGGGAGACAACTGCCATTTTGGAAAGCATGAGTCCAGCAACCATGGAAAAGAAGCATAACCATTAAGAACAGGGCATACTTCAAAGTTGCATCTTCTTTGCTATGTAGGAAATAGACTAGTTTGTGAGTGCAATTTTTTGCAAGGCCCACTGGAAACTTAAGCATTCATGGTTTCTAGAAACCTCCAGGACATTGGTTTTGTTTCATTTTCTAATTCATTTCATGGATCCATTTTGCAGTGCAAATTTATAAACATATCAGCACAACTGAGACAGTGGTGAACTCTCCCATAAGAGAGGTTCAATCACCAGCCTTTCTTCAACCTGCTCCAGAGGAAAACACACACTTGTGGTTTCAGTGGATTTAGAGGGAGAATCAATATGCTTCTCAACAGCCAGCAGGAGTAAGAGGATTGGGTTTGGTTTACTTTTATTTCTAAGGTTTGTCTCTGCAATCAGAGTTTGTTCTACAGCTTTTGTGTTGCTGTGAAGGGCACTTGACAACTATTGACATACATATCTATTCACAGGAAAAAGAAATCCCACTTAAGTTAAGCCACGGTAAAGCTTAAGAGTCTGTATCAACAACTTCAAGATAAAAACATGTACAACATTCTAACAAAAACAGCCAAGTAAATACAATCCCATGCTCTGCTGTTCCCTGTGATGCTTGTTCCAAAGGTAACCTCCTTGTTCCTGGTCAAGGACTTTCTGCCCTTTTCCAAACTGGTTTCCAGGCTCAATGCAGCCCACAGATGGAATAATGAAACTGCAAGTAAAACAGATTTTACTGCTAGTCTCACATCTGCAGTCCCTCACTATATACAGTGGTATAAATTTACAAGTTTAAATAGGAATTTTTATTGGAATCAGAAAAACTATTGGAAAAATCCTTTCAGTCACCTCACCCATCCTTCTGCTAGTACGAGTGTTTTCTATCTTATATTCTCTGGAAATGCTTTTACATTTTCCATTTTCTGTACATAAGCAATTTACCTGTGGGAAGATAAGCCACCTTCTACATTCTTTTATACACCACCTCCAGACAGCAGAGTACACATCTGATTCCTTTTCCTATATCCAAGACTAGAAGGAATCCCAGCCAAATACACTCCTTCTCCCAGGTGCGTTGTTTCAGCACCTGGACTGTGAGCTCTCCACAGTGCCCAAGAGCGTTATATGCCTGGTGTTTAATGACAGCAAAGCCTGACCTTAAATCAGAATGCTCATGACCAGCTAGTGTTTTGGGCAAAAATCCAGGACCTCTATGAGAAACAATCAGCAAAAGAGAAATGGTAATCTCTATACAGTTTAAGTCAACTAAACTTGAAAGGGATTTTGTGGGACAAACTAAAAGACACTGTTCTAGCCCAAAGGGTTTCTTTTATATTCCAAAGACTTTCATACTCAGTAAAGATGTCAGTATCCTTTAACAAAAAAAAAAAAAACAGAATATTTTATTGGAAATGGAAGAATTAGATGCTTTAAAAAAAAACCAAACAAACAAACAAACAAAAACCTTTATTTCCACAGAGCCACAGAATAAATTAATTTTCTCAAGCTCTAAAGTATTACGAAGTTATCAATATACCTTGTGCACATACAATGTGTCCTGGGTTCAGCAGTAGCAGTCATTTTTCTCCTTCTTGGTAGCTGGTGCAGTGCAGTGTTTTGACTTTCAGCTCAGGAACAGAGCTGATAGCGATGTTTTGGTTTGACCAAGGACTTTGTGAGCCTCATGCTCTGCCAGGGAGGAGGGGAAGCTGGAAGGAAGCAGAGACAGGACACCTGACCCAAGCTAGCCAAAGAGGTATTCCATACCACAGCACGTCATGCCCAGGATGTAACTGGGAGTTACCCGGAAGGGCTGGGAGACTGCAGGGTTGGAGGAGGTATCGGTTGGTGCTTCGTTGGGCTGGGGGGGGGGCGCGAGTTATCAGTCGGCTGGTGGTGAGGTGTCTTATTCTCTTCCCTTGTTATTTCCTTTATCATTATTATTATTGGTGGTAGCAGTAGTGATTTGTGTTATACCTTAGTTACTAAACTGTTCTTACCTAAACCCGTGGGAGTTGTACTCTTTTTGATTCTCCTCTCCCTCCCCCCGGGAGTAGGGGGAGGGAAAGAAGGGGGGGAGTGAGTGAACGAGTTACCTGACTGGGTTTAAACCACGACACAATGGCAGAAGATTAATTCTGCACCTGTTCCAGACCTGTTGGTGGAACAGCCCATTACTGGATGCTGCCTTCCTAAACTTCACATCGTCCTGCAAACTTCTGTGAAAAATTAAAGGACATGCCAAATCCACATAACTCTGAAAATGGAAAGTGCTCATTTTTATATAAAGTTATAGTATTTTTGTTTCAAGCTGCAAAGCTCTGTCTGCAGTTTTATAAGCCAACTCATGTTTGGTCCACAATTCTTATTTCCTTCTTTAGTTAAAAAAAAAAAAAAAAAAAAAAAAAAAGGAAAGACGAAAGCTAATGCTGAAAGCACATTACCCAAGTGCTTCAGAAAACAATGGGAAAACCAGAATGCTGATTTTTAATTCTGTTGTCTGATACCACATGGCTATAAAAAGCCACCAGTCTCTCAAGTTTTGAGCATCTTTAAAGATGCAAGATGAGTATCACGATGCAAGATGCAAGTTTTGAGTATCTTCAAAATAATCATATTAACAAAAACATTCACATTAGTTCAACAAATTCAAAACCAGGATATGTTGGATCAGAATGTTTTGAAAACAAACTTATTGCAAAAAAGGGAAGGGTTTAGAACAAGTATCCACAAACTAATGCCTCACTGTGGTGCTGCAGTTACAGCACTGCAATTCTTATGCTCAGCACCGACAAGTATGATGCATCTGTCTATCCATGAAAAACAAATACAGTAGATGTCTTTTTTGGTCTGTCTTTCTTGCTGTAGTAGTTATATCCCTACTATTTCCACAAATCTTTGAAAGATCAGCTTTTGGCCTGTGGCTCACTCCCTTAGTTAAAGATGTGTCAAGGTCTTCTCTTCAAACAGCAGTAAACACAACAAATGTACAATGTCCTAGACACGCATCACAGGCCTCCATCTGAAAGTCAAGGTTGTTTCCAATTTCTTTGTGACTCTCTCAAGGCCACAGGAGTATACAATTGCAGTTTGAAATGCTAATGGGAATATTAAAGCACCTCCACTAAAAAAAAAAAAAAAAAAATCAAATTACACTACACTTGTATTTTCAAGAGCTTTCAGAATGGCTTTTCAGACAGCAGGTTGAGAACAAAGCACTGCATCATGTGGCACACATTAACACTTCTAACAGTGCATCACTTCCCTCCATGTTAATCATCATCAGCCTTACCAAAACCAAAAAACATCTAAAGGTTCAACACATCTTCAGTTAGCTTTCAATGAAGCTTGCTTCTTTGTTGCTGGTAACTGCCCTTACTGCCTCCACCTCCCCATATTGGTTCAAATGCAACTCTGCTCTGTATTACAACCTTCTCAGACATCACTCTGTCAGCTTACCTGAGTCTGCCTGGCTACAGTACCCTTGGCAAATCAGTGCACTCCAATAGAGAAGCTCCTTGCTGCGGCAGCAAAGCAGTTCTCCTGAAAAGGTTTAGCATTAAATGTTTCCTACTGTATATCATCTCAAATACATCTGCATTTGGAAAGAAATCAAACAGTATCAATTTCAGTACTAAAAAAATGGTTATTCTTGATCTCATGCATATTATCTACAAACTATTTTGGTCTTCATCAGAGCGAGTTTCATTTTCACTCAACGTGATACAGATTTAGAAAGAGGAGACTAAAATGGTCACTCAAGAACCAGTTAAATGTCAGCCTTCAAGAGAACAGATATGAATACACTGCCATCCAGGAACGCTCAAACTATCTGAACACTGCCTAAACATTTCTTGCATTTGTATCGTTCCATGCTACCCCTCCAGGAGCAGATGATATCCTACAGCACAAGAAGAGCTTTAGAGCCTGAAGAACAAAGGAAACCAATCTAATACAGAATTATAATGGTATCTTATTTAATCAACTACTGTTCTAAAATAAAAAGAAGTGTCAATAAATGAAAAAGATACCAATTATATGATGGCAGCAACTGAAAGCATGTATTAGAACTTCTTAGACACAACACCAGCCCCAGGAACTCTGTCACACTGATGACAACTTTGCAGTTCAAGGAATTTCAAAGATGTTTTGGAATCTGTAGCCTTTTTTTGAGATAAGCACAATGCATTTGTTGCTATGAAGATGGGGTGACAGAAAGGAAGAAGGAATGAGAATGTGAAGAGGCAACATGATCTAGAAATTATAAGAAAAACAAAAAAAAAAAAAACAAACAAAAAACCCCAGCTCAGAAACTCTGTTTCCCTGCTGTCACAAGGACTTTCCTGAATCTGGATACCTTTCTTCCTGCCTCTGAATTGCATCTTCAAATGAACCTCCTACTCCTGAGTACTCTTAAGATCTTCCAACAAAAGGCACTTCCTTTCCAGTAATGACTTCAGGTATTTACAGGCAATATTTGTAATGCTTATGCACTTGATCTTGAACAAAGATATGTATTTCTTCTCAAGTGTGTATGGTTAGATTATGAAATTCCTTTATTTGGAATTCAGATTAGGAGAAGAAAAAAGACAACATGACTTTGAACTCCTCTGTACAGTTAATGAATCCTATACTCAATTCCAGACTGCAAACCCACAGGACTACTAAGTACAACAGCACTCCTGAAGCATAAGTGGGCAGCCCTACAAGGTGTGAGTGCTTCTGCGGAAAGCAGCTTAATCCCACGACTCTTGTATGCTAACACAGAGAATAATGCATTTCTCCATCTCATGAAGGAGGCAAGTGCACCCTTTAGTGCTGAAGTACCTAATCCAAAGAAATATACACCCACCAGAACTAGCGGCCTACAAATCTGGCCCTTGGAAACTTGTTTCGCTGTCAAATTCCCAGTCTTATGACTTATTCCCAAACATAAGCATCTCCCAGCTCCTCATTTCTGTTGATGTTAGAAAAGAAGACAGATAAACAATCCAGCACTTTCAGCCTTCTTTAAAACCCTGATGCCTGCCTCTACACACCAGAAGTAATTCAAAAAGCCTCAAACCAAGCATTATGGAAAAACTCAGTGCCTAATCCTTATGCTGTTGAAGGAGAAAAGCATCTACAAACACCACTTACAAAGCAATTCTCCTAATATTTTGATTACAAGCACAGCAGAAATTGTTATCCCCTTACAACGATGACAGCTATAACCTCACCAAGAAAGCATCACAGTGCAATTTCCATTTTCATTTGACCCACTGGTGTGGTTGCATCTCATGGGCTGGCTGGACAACTTAGTTACACCGATTACATACATGCAAGTACAATGCTCAAGGGGTCAGAGAAAGAAGCAGCTTTTTCTTGCATATATTTAAAGCAAGACAAGCATATTCATTAGCTTTGGCTCTATTTTGGGTTTTCTTTTGTATTGCCCTTTCATGACTACAAGTCTTCAAAATGTATTCTTAGGAACAGGATCTGTCTCTATAAAAAAAAAAGAAGTATTTTCTTTTCCCCCAGAAATCTCTTCTATCACTGCCTTGCCAGTGAGTGTGCATTCCTAGAAATACAAATTTGTTGTTTCATTAGTAGCGATTTTATGCAATCATGCTGAACAAGATTTGCTCAGGGGCGATAAGGCCATGCTGTGGGTTGTGGTCTTTCTGTGGAAGAGGTCATATTTCATGTATTTTAACCAGTGAAAAAGGTCACTTGTCACAGCAGCTTTTAACATTTGCTAAATGTTCATACAAAGCCAAGTAGCACTAATTTAGATGCCACACAGTTCCAGATACCAAACTCCTGTCATTTGTAAAGAACAGGAAGCAAGATGAGTAAAAACTGCCGCCCTTGCATATAATTGAGGTGATAACCTACCTCTTCCACCCGAAGCAGGTCTACAAAAGGGTGTCACAGCATTGCTACAGACACCTGTTCAATGTAAAATGCACAGCACTGATACTGTTTCACAGCACGTACTGTATATTTATTGCCTCAAGCATGACAGATGTTCGCAACGCAGGAGATGCTCACTTCGCACTCTTTCAATATACATACTGCTCCAGGAAACCAGATTTGGCAATTTCACCAGTTTGCGTATTGACAAAAAAATTAGCAAAAGTAACAGGAAAATAAGCCCAGTGATTCTGCAAAGCAGACAGAAAATACAGAACACTCCAATTGCTTTTAAATTCACAAACTTGCTACTAACCTACAAAGCAGCTCGGTTGGAAACTCACAATCACGGAGAGGATTACTTTTCCCTGACAGCACCATCTTGTATCAAAACTCATGAAACAATGCATTTAAAGAACTGACAAAGAAAAAGCAAAGCATGGGAGAATCACAACAATGGTGAACACAAATATAAACTGAATGCAAATGAGGAAGCATGGGTTCCTTCTGTACTACTTTGAGCAGACTTAGTGAGATGCCTGTCACATAAAATACCTAACTGTAATACAGAGCTGATAGCAAGGTATGAACAAACAGTGTAACTGGATACAGCTCTCCTCACCATAAATGTCTTTTAAAGGCACGTGAGACAAAAGGAAGTTGCCACCTGCACAGTGTGTGAACTGGTCTGGCAGCTGTTCCTTGCCACCCTTTCACCCCTCAAACAGCCTCTTCTGACATAAGCACTGGCATGGTTAAGAAGAAAAGGCATGAATGTGTGCTGTTCAACAGGACATGTGACAGGCTTTGTATCAGAGGCAACTGGGAGTGGGGGGAAGTAAGACTGGGTGCAGGATGTACAGCCTTGAAGTGATTCCATAGCAAGCTGTGGGACCTAAGCCTGGCAAGACGTAAATACTCTGACGCAGATCAGCTTCTCTTTTTTGGGCTGCACAGTAAAAGTACTGTGATAGAAATCTGTAATTTCCTAATCTAAATTAAAGTTTCACACATTATGTACTTGTTTTTTAATATTATAAGAGAGACACTCTGTTCAAATGCTTCCAACAGTTAATTTTTTGTTTCTGTGGCCAGCCCTGCTCTTGAAAGGATTACAGAGAATGCCTGAAAGGAAAATACTGACAAGCAGTCACATTATGAAGAAATTATTCATACACGTGTGGAACAATTGGGAGGAATCTCACAATTATTCAACTACATACTGACAAGAGTACTCATGGCACCATTCAGTTAAAGCTCCTGCATATTTACTGAAACCATCCCTCTGCTCTCAGACATGCATCAGTGCTTCTTCTGGAAGAAGGCAAGCTGCCCCACTATGTAAGTTTAAGGGATATGACCAAGTATCCCAAGTCCTGTGCAGATACTTACTGGAAACCTCTACCCTTAGTCAAGCAGACTCTCTCCCCCTCCCAGTGCAGAAGATGAAGTTACCACTGCTGCGGTCAAGATGCCAAGGCAAAAGCTGGCGCTGTTTTGAGGAGGGCTCTCTGGCTTGCTTCCTCCCAGGCCTGAGACTTCTCTGTTACCTCTCTAACACGTCAGTATACACTTAAGCAGCAGGAGACAGCTCACCTGAAGCTCCCCACTCCAGCAGTGCGCTGCTGACCCTCAAGCTGATGCCGTTTTCCTCCATGCAAACATATTAGCTACTCAAATGCAGCTCTGCATGCCCACTCCAGAGTACATCCTCTGGTACTGGATGGACTTTGAGGACAGTTTATTGATAAGGAGAAAACAAGTTAGAAATTAATTAAAAAAAAAATAATCTGACATTTAAAATCCAAGTTAAGGAATAGTGAAAGTTATATTTGCTAAAATTTTCCATATTTTAGAAATTAAATACTGCAAATTATCTATGAGATTTTTAATCTATTTGGCCCAACTTCCCTTTTGCACTTCAGAAACTCAAAAAGGCAAAAATCCTACTTGTTAAATGTAACTCATTTTCAGTTATTCTGCCTATTAAGACAGACATCTTACAGCATCTAAGGGCAGTCAAACACATTTTAAAAGCATGTAATTATACTCAGAGTTGCAATGAAATGCTTACAAACATGCTATGGAGTTCCATAATTTTAAATATCAATTCCAGCCTGCAGAAGGTAGATCTTATACACAACTTTAGTGTCAAGATTGCCTTAGAAAGATCCATGTCTTAACTGGATTTAATGTTGAAGCTGGACTTACTTTGTCAGGACACAAAGAATAACTATATTTTCAAGGAAAACCAATTAATATCCAGCCCAAATACGCAGAAGAAAAAAACTTTACAAAGATAAGAACTGGAATAACTAGATCTACTGCAACTGATGATCAAGCAAGTGATTTGATACTGTAGGAAGAAAACCAGAAAACTAGAAACTAATTAA
The DNA here is from genome assembly GCF_033815535.1 of Pezoporus flaviventris. Lineage (NCBI taxonomy): Eukaryota > Metazoa > Chordata > Aves > Psittaciformes > Psittacidae > Pezoporus > Pezoporus flaviventris. The sequence continues at coordinate 4,127,955 of NW_026892598.1, forward strand.
AATGATCCTTTTGATGTGCATAAAGATGTAACACAGCAAAATTCATTTAAGCAATGCAAGAAAGCAAATACCCCAAATATTATGGTAATTCTAAAAATGTTCATGTATATAATGTTCTTACCAAATTTGCCTATAAAAATCTGCCCTACAGCAATACTTAAGCAAGATGGGTTCAAAACAGTACATTTTACAACTCGGAAATTAGCTATAGTTCTAGACTACAATATTTTTTTATGAAGATAACAATGACTTATAACAGGTGAAGAGCAAGATCAGAGTGCCTGATGTGTTAAAATACGCCAGCCTGCACGTAGGCTTTTCAGGAGCTGCACAGAGAATCAAAATAAATGAGACACTCACAGGCTGAGTGACTCCTCCATGCCTCTTCTACCTTCCTCTTCATCTCCCATACTCTTAGAGTATATTTCATATAATTTATAGAACAACATAATATTGCAGCTTCCAAGCTAATCCACCCATTTAACTTTAGAAGGTCAAAAAATACACAACTTGAGATAAATAATCAAGGACATCTTAAAAAATTTAAGATGCCTGTGCAGGTATACCTTTCTGTGCACTAATAAAAAGGAAATGTAATGTCGGGAAACAGAAGGAAATAAAACTCCTGCCACTGTGCCTCAACAGATCAAGTTCAACAAGTATCATTATTTACTCTATGAAGTAAAGAGAATAAAAAAATTTATATAAATTACTAATGAACTGCTTAGGGTGGACAGTAAGAACCCATTTAATTGGCAATTGTATTATAAAGTTTTTCTGTTTCTTCATGGAATTTTGTTTCTTTTGCTTACAACACAAGAGTTTGATTTCCACCCATGCCCATCAGAGAGCCTGCTGAGCAGTGTTTCGGTACACAGCATATTTAACACAAGAACAGAAGGCAGAAACTTTCTTCTATTTTCTAGCCATCCTGCCACTGCTGCACAAGTAAAAGGCAGTGGTGAGAAAAATTTTACCCAACTACAGTAAGCCTGAAAAACTCCCATGAAATTATGCAGGGAAAAGGTGGAGCACTGCCACCAGTCTAGGCAGGTGTGGAGGTAAGACTTTTCTACAGACCTGCTATTTAACCACCTTTACTGTTTTTACAGTCTGTGAAAAACTTAAAGCTTTCTTTAAATGTCCCAATCTTTTCTTTCTGAGTACCACAAGCAAGTTATTTACTTGTATTTCTTTGGAATGTCTCCAGAAAATGCATTTCTACGGTGCAGCTACAAAACTTAATGGACAATTACAGGCAAGCACTCTATAGACAGATAGGAAAAGCCTCACGCTCACAGACCCTTGTCCTCGTGGGGGGATTTCAACCACCCTGACATCTGTTGGAGGGACGGTACGGCCCGGCACAAGCAATCCAGGAGGTTCCTCGATTGCGTGGAAGACAACTTCCTTCTGCAAGTAATAGGGGAGCCGACAAGGAGAGGTGCCATGCTTGACCTCGTGCTCACCAACAGGGAAGGGCTCATTGGAAATGTGACTCTCCACGGCAGCCTTGGTTGCAGCGATCATGAGGTGGTCGAATTTGGGATCCTCAGGACAGTGAGAAGAGCGTGCAGCAAGCTCACTGCCCTGGACTTCAAAAGAGCAGACTTTGGCCTCTTCAGGAACCTGCTTAGTAAGGTTCCATGGGATACAGCCCTAGAGGGCAGAGGGGGCCAAGGCTGTTGGTTGTTATTCAAGGATCACCTGCTACAAGCTCAGGAGTGTTGCATCCCAACTAGAAGGAAGTGCAGCAGGAAGGCCAGGAGACCTCCTTGGATAAATAGCTGCTGAGGAAAATTCAAATGAAAAAAAGAGGCTTATAAAAAGTGGAAGCGAGGACAGGTAGCCTGGGAGAAGTACAGGGAAGCTAGGGACCAGGTTAGGAAAGATAAGACCCAGTTGGAATTAAACTTGGCTAGGGATGTTAAGGATAACAGGAAGGGATTCTACAGGTACATACCAAATAAAAAACAGACTAGGGAGAACATAGGCCCCCTCAGAAAGCTCTAGGGAGAACTGGCTATCCTGGATTTGGAGAAAACTGAGTTTCTTAATGACTTCTTTGCCTCAGTCTTCACTGGCAAAGGCTCTGACCACACCAGCCAAATCCTGGAAGGCAAATGCAGGGACTGTGAGAATGAAGACCTTGGGCCCACTGTAGGAGAGGATCTGGTTCGAGACCATCTTAAGAACCTGAACATGCACAAGTCCATGGGACCTGATGAAATCAATCTGTGGGTCCTGAAGGAGCTGGCAAATGAAGTTGCTAAGCCACTGGTCATCATATTTGAAAAATCGTAGCAGTCAGGTGAAGTTCCCGATGACTGGAAAAAGGGAAATATAACCCCCATTTTCAAGAAGGGGAAAATGGATGACCTGGGGAATTACAGACCAGTCAGTCTCACCTCTGTGCCTGGCAAAATCTTGGAGCAGATTCTCCTGGAAGGCATGCTAAGGCACATGAAAATCAACAAGGTGCTTGGTGACAGCCAGCATGGCTTCACTAAGGGGAAATCCTGCCTGACCAATTTGGTGGCCTTCTATGATAGGACTACAGAACTGATGGACAGGGGTAGAGCAGTTGATGTCATCTACCTGGACTTGTGCAAAGCGTTTGACACTGTCCCACACAACATCCTTGTCTCTAAATTGGAGAGACATCAATTTGATGGATGGACCACTCAGTGGATAAAGACCTGGCTGGATGGCCACACACAAAGAGTTGTGGTCAACGGCTCAATGTCGGGCTGGAGACCAGTAACAAGTGGTGTCCCTCAGGAATTGCTTTTAGGACCAGTCTTGTTCAACATCTTCGTCACTGACACGGACAGTGGGATTGAGTGCGCCCTCAGCAAGTTTGCCGATGACACCAAGCTGTGTGGTTCGGTTGATACGCTGGAGGGAAGGAATGCCATCCAGAGGGACCTTGACACGCTTGTGAGGTGGGCTGATGCTAACCTTAAGAAGTTTAACCATGCCAAGTGCAAGGTCCTACACCTGGGTTGGAGAAATCCCAGCCAACACAGGTTGGGCAAAGAAGAGATTCAGAGCAGCCCTGCAGAGAAGGACTTGGAGGTGCTGGTTGATGGGAAAATGAACATGAGCAGGCTTCAGTGTGCGCTTGCAGCCCAGAAAGCCAACCGTATCCTGGGCTGCATCAAAAGGCGCATGACCAGCAGGTCAAAGGAGGTGATCCTGCACCCCCTCATCTTGCGAGATGTCACCTGGAGTACTGTGTGCAGTTCTGCTGTCCTCAACATGAAAAGGACATGGAACTGTTGGAACAAGTCCAGAGAAGGGCCATGAGGATGATCAGGGGACTGGAGCACCTCTCACATGAAGACAGGCTGAGAAAGTTGGGGCTGTTCAGCCTGTAGAAGAGAAGGCAGCGTGGAGGCCTCATAGCAGCCTTCCAGTATCTGAAGGGGGCCTATAGGGATGCTGGGGAGGGACTATTTGTTAGGGACTGTAGTGGTAGGACAAGAGGTAAGGGGTTAAAACTTAAACAGGGGAAGTTTAGATTGGATGTAAGGAGGAAATTCTTTCCTGTTAGAATGGTGAGGCACTGGAATGGGTTGCCCAGGGGCGTTGTGAATGCTCCATCCCTGGCAGTGTTCAAGATCAGATTGGATGAGGCCTTGGGTGATATGATTTAGTGTAAGGTGTCCCTGCCCATGGCAGGGGGGCTGGAACTTGATGATCTTAAGGTCCTTTCCAACCCCAACTATTCTATGATTCTATGATTCTGTGAAGTTAGCAACTTCCATTAAAATGTTCTGTATATATTTAGATCCTACTTTTAGCTCCCTCTTTTTTTTTTTTTTTAATGTTTTATTTTGCTTCTCTCTGACTAAAGGTCTCTTTATATTCAGAGAGTCCCTCCAACACAGGACACACTGACAGAAGACAGGGCATTAAAAAAAGTGCACCTGTCCCATTCCCACCCAAAGAAATAAACAGCAAAGCAAGAGTGCTCCCAAGCTACTGCTGCAATAACAAGGAGCAAGGCAACTGCTTCTGAAGTGTCAGTGTAACTGGAAAACACATAGTAATCATGACTGCAGAAGACAATCCTACCTCTTCCAACAAGCTCTGAAGGTATCCCTTGCATGGGAACCAGCTACCATACAATAAAACACTGTTGGCTCTTAAAGATGTGAAGTATTTTATAGCATAAGTCTACGGAGAAAACACATGGAAACTCCTGCTATAAAATTCCATGTCTCTCATAACTTTCCTTGTTTAGAATCCCTCAAAGGAAAAATAAAGAATTAATGGATAAAACTTTTTGCAAGTTTCTCCTAGCTGCAACTGCTGAGCAGTAACAAGTTAGCATTTTTACAGATGGAAGAGCTACAAAGCTAAGGATGGAAACTTACAAGCATTTCCAGTGTACTCAGAAAACATACTGACACATGTTTATACGTAGTTCTGCAAAGCCTCCCCAACACCAAAGCTCTCATACAGAAAAAGTTAATCTCCTACTTTTATAAACAATATATTCCACCTCTTCTCTGCTTGCTACCAATTGTCTGACCTAAACACCATAAAATGTTATTCACTCAACAGATCTAAAGGCATTATGACCCTCTGAATTTTACACCTTTTAATAGTCAGGAAAAATGTGGATTATGCATCTACACATAGAAGAATTATCTATTATTAAACATCAACATTAGAAAGCTGATGACTTGAAGATCAAAGAATAAGAATAGTTTAGGTTGGAAAAGACCTTTATCAAATCCAAAAGTTAACCTAGCACTGCCAAGTCCACTACTAAACCATGTCACTAAGCACCACATCTACATGTCTTTTTAAATACCTCCAGGGATGGTGACTCCAGCACTTCCCTGGGCAGCCTGTTCCAACGCTTGTGTCCTGGGTTCAGCAGTAGCAGTCATGTTTTTTCCTTTGTGTTAGCTGGTGCAGTGCTGTGTTTTGACTTCTAGTTTGAGAATAGTGTTGGTGAAGCCGATGTTTTCGGTTGTTGCTAAGTGATGTTTACCCTGACCAAGGACTCTGTGAGGCTCATGCTCTGCCAGGGAGGAGGGGAGGCTGTGAGGAAGCAGAGACGGGGCGCCTGACCCGGGCTAGCCGGGGAGGTATTCCATACCACAGCACGGCATGCCCGGGGTGGGGGGTAACTGGGAGTTACCCGGAAGGACAGGGGCTTCCGGGTGGAACTCGCTTTCTTGGCCGGTGGTATCGTATTCTCTTCTCTTGTTATTTTCCCTTATCATTGTTTTAGCTGATAGTAGCGGTGGTGATTTGTTGCTGGACTGTTCTTGTCTCAACCCGTAGGAGTTGCACTCTCTCGATCCTCCTCCCCGTTCCTCCGGGAGCTGGGAAGGGGAGAGCCCCGGTGGGGGGGGGTGGGGGGAGACGGACACGGACCTTGATTGTTGTCAGCTCGGCACCACTCACTGGGAGTGAGTGAACAAGTTACCTGACTGGGTTTAAACCACGACAGTTCTTTTTGGCGCCCAACGTGGGGCACGAGGGGTTGAGATAAGAACAGATCTGACTGGATTGATAGTCACTCGTCACAATGCTGATTTATTGGCTCTCAAGGTCGTTCCTCTTGATCTCACAGTTTCAGTATATCATATCTTACGTCCATCCGGTATTGGCTGTATTAGTGTTTTTCAAGTGTGGGGCTTGGGCTAAGGTTTTTATCCCATTGTACTTTATGGTAATGACTTGTAATACAATAGAATCATTGATCATGAAACTGATCTGGCTTATGTTCCCAGTGTGGTCACCACCTTTATACTTTGGGAGGTATATGATGGAGGTGCTTAGCAATTACACATCTTTTTTCTCCTTCTCAGGTGCTCAACCTGTGAAGGAGACATCCTTTTACCCTCCTAGTCGTCCCCCCAGACCATTTACATTTGAGAGTTTTGAATTTTTTGAATGGCCTTTTAATGCTGTTGAGACTTGTTTGCTGATGGTGATGGGAATCACCATGCTAACACGCATACAGAGTGTGTTTTGCCCACTACTGATTTCAAGAGTTAAGCAGATTCAGGTTTGGGTCTTGTCTGGGGTCAAACGACGATGTAGGAGGACCGAGAGATTTTCCCAGAGGCTGGACAGCCATGAGTGGCAGGGTGTGTGGGATAGTATGGGCAAGTATCTAGGTCAGTGGGCCCCTCCACTACTTTGGAATTTCACTACCGAACAACTGCAAAATCCAGAAGAATTAGTAAAACACTTAAATGAGGTGTGTGGTCATTCTGGCCATAACAGAGATGGACAAATCACGGCAACGTACTGGGGCTTGGCCTATGCTTACAGGGCCCTGTTCAACACTATCCAGCACCTTCAAAAGGAAAAGAATGTCGGCGGATTTGAGGGCAAAGCAACAGTCGCTACTCAAACTTTGGCTGCAATGAACTGCGCAGCTACCCCAGTGGCAAGTACAGCAGCTGCTCAAACTTCAACTGCAACAGACAGCGCGGTTACCCCAGCTCCAAGCACGGTAGCTACACCACCCCCAGCAACAAGTACAGTCGCTACTCAAACCACAGTGATAATCACTGCAGCCAAACCAGAGGACCAATTCGTACCAATATCAGTTGCCCCTGTACGCAAGAGAACAAGCAAAAAGGAGGCAAAAAGGGTGAAGCGAGATGAAGAACCAATGAATTCACCACCCGGTCCAGAATCTGATCAGGAGTCATCATCACATGACGAAGAAGAAGAAGAAGAGGTAACTTCTCGACCTCGGACCTCAACCGAGCTGCGGAATATGCGAAAAGATTTTACCCGTCAACCAGGGGAGCACATCATCACCTGGTTACTCCGATGCTGGGACAATGGGGCCGATGGTCACGAACTAGAAGGTACAGAAGCCAAGCAGCTGGGATCACTTGCTAGAGAAGGGGGAATTGACAAAGCAATTGCAAGAGAGAAAAAGTCCCTCAGCCTTTGGAGGAGGCTCTTGGCAGCTGTGAAAGAAAGGTTTCCGTACAAGGACGATGTTACGAGTCGTTCGGCCAAGTGGACTACTATAGACAAAGGCATCCAGTCTCTGAGGGAATCGGCCATCGTAGAGATGATCTATCACATCAAGCCGAATAACGGGGATACACCTATAGATCCAGATGAAGTTGAATGTACACGACCCATGTGGCGAAAACTTACACGGAATGCACCGTCATCATATGCCCATTCATTGGCAACAGTGACCTGGAATGACATAGTACCACTAACAGTGGATGAAATGGTTCATAAACTCCGAGAGTTCAAAGACAATCTCACTCCTTCATCATCTCAGCTGTGAAAAAACTGTCCCAGGACCTCGACAAATTGAGGGACGATGTATCTGATTTATCCAGCTCCTCACGTGTACCAACACACGTCTCAGCTATTAACAAAAGGCGTCCTATTGTTCAAGAGAGGAGATACAGGAGGTATACGCCACGGGGTACCCTATGGTTTTACCTGCTGGATCATGGAGAAGACATGACAAAGTGGGATGGAAAACCTACTTCAGCTTTGGAGGAACGGGTGAGTGAACTGAAGAGGGGAGCAAGGGCCAAGACTGATCACCACATGAGAGCTACGGCTTCAGTCTCTGGTGAGCAGTTTCCCAGATGGAGTGGAAGAGCTGATTTTACTCCAGCTCCTGTGATAATGAAGAATAATCCCTTTCAACATGACTTAAGTGTCCAATGCTGTGATGACCATTAGAGGGGCCCTGCCTCCAGCCAGGTGGAGGTAGGGGACAATCGGATTTACTGGACTGTGTGGATCAGATGGCCTGGCACATCAGTCCCACAGAAGTATAAGGCTCTAGTAGATACCGGTGCACAGTGTACCCTGATGCCATCAAGCTGTCAAGGGGTGGAACCCATCTATATTTCTGGAGTAACAGGAGGATCCCAAGAGTTGACTGTGCTGGAGGCTGAAATCAGCCTGACTGGGAGGGAGTGGCAAAAACACCCTATTGTGACTGGTCCAGAGGCTCCATGCATCCTCGGCATAGACTACCTCAAGAGAGGGTACTTCAAAGACCCAAAAGGGTACCGGTGGGCTTTTGGTACTGCTGCTTTGGAGACTGAGGTAATTGAGCAGCTGTCCACCTTGCCTGGTCTCTCAGAAGATCTCTCTGCTGTGGGGTTGCTGAAAGTTGAAGAACAACAAGTGCCAATTGCGACCACAACAGTGCACCGGCGGCAATATCGCACCAATCGAGACTCCCTGATTCCCATCCATCAGCTGATCCGTAGACTGGAGAGTCAGGGGGTGATCAGCAGGACCCGCTCACCCTTTAGTAGCCCCATATGGCCAATGCGAAAGTCTAATGGAGAATGGAGACTAACATTAGACTATCGTGGCCTGAATGAAGTCACACCACCATTGAGTGCTGCCATACCGGACATGCTAGAACTTCAGTATGAACTGGAGTCAAAGGCAGCCAAGTGGTATGCCACGATTGATATTGCCAATGCATTTTTCTCCATTCCTTTGGCAGCAGAGTGCAGGCCACAGTTTGCTTTTACTTGGAGGGGTGTCCAGTTCACTTGGAACCGACTGCCCCAGGGGTGGAAATACAGCCCTACCATTTGCCATGGACTGATCCAGACTGCACTGGAACAGGGGCAAGCTCCAGAACACCTGCAATACATTGATGACATTATTGTGTGGGGCGATACAGCAGAAGAAGTCTTTGAGAAAGGGAGGAAAATAATCCAAATCCTGCTGAAAGCCGGTTTTGCCATAAAACGGAGTAAGGTCAAGGGACCTGCACAGGAGATTCAATTTTTGGGAATAAAATGGCAAGATGGACATAGACAGATCCCCACAGATGTGATCAACAAGATAACAGCAATGTCTCCACCAACTAATAAGAAAGAAACGCAAGCTTTCTTGGGTGCAGTGGGGTTCTGGAGAATGCACATCCCAAATTACAGTTCGATTGTAAGCCCTCTCTATCATGTGACCCGGAAGAAGAATGATTTTAAATGGGGCCCTGAGCAGCAACAAGCCTTTGAGCAAATTAAACGCGAGATAGTTCATGCAGTAGCCCTTGGACCAGTCCGGACCGGGCCAGATGTAAAAAATGTGCTGTACACTGCAGCTGGGGAGAACGGTCCTACCTGGAGCCTCTGGCAGAAAGCTCCAGGGGAGACTCGAGGTCGACCCCTCGGCTTTTGGAGTCGGGGATACAAAGGATCTGAGGCCAGCTATACCCCAACTGAGAAAGAGATACTGGCAGCCTGTTAGGGGGTTCGAGCTGCTTCGGAAGTGATTGGCACTGAAGCACAGCTCCTCCTGGCACCCCGGCTGCCCGTGCTGGGCTGGATGTTCAAAGGCAGGGTCTCCTCTACACATCATGCAACTGATGCTACATGGAGTAAATGGGCTGCACTAATTACACAACGAACTCGAATAGGAAGTCTCAGTCGTCCAGGCATTCTAGAAGTCATCATGGACTGGCCAGAGGGCAAAGATTTCGGAATGTCACCAAAGGAGGAGGTGGTGCGTGCTGAAGAGGCCCCACCATATAATAAACTGTCAGAAAGTGAAAAGCAGTATGCCTTGTTTACTGATGGCTCTTGCCGTATTGTGGGAAAGCATCGGAGATGGAAGGCAGCTGTATGGAGTCCTGGACGACAAGTTGCAGAAACTGCTGAAGGAGAGGGTGAATCGAGTCAATTTGCCGAGGTGAAAGCCATCCAGCTGGCCCTGGACATTGCTGAACGAGAAAAGTGGCCAGTACTTTATCTCTATACTGACTCATGGATGGTGGCAAATGCCCTGTGGGGGTGGTTGAAGCAATGGAAGCAGAGCAACTGGCAACGCAGAGGTAAACCCATCTGGGCTGCTGCACTGTGGAAAGATATTGCTGCCAGGGTGCAGAACCTGGTGGTGAAGGTACGTCATGTAGATGCCCATGTACCCAAGAGTCGGGCCACTGAGGAACACCAGAACAACCAACAAGTGGATAAAGCGGCTAAGATTGAAGTGGCTCAGATGGACTTAGATTGGCAACATAAAGGTGAATTATTTTTGGCCCGGTGGGCCCATGACACTTCAGGCCATCAAGGCAGAGATGCAACATATAGATGGGCCCGTGATCAAGGGGTGGACTTAACAATGGACACTATTGCCCAGGTTATTCATGAGTGTGAAACATGTGCTGCAATTAAACAAGCCAAGCGGTTAAACCCTCTTTGGTATGGAGGACGATGGTTGAAGTATAAATATGGGGAGGCCTGGCAGATTGACTATATCACACTGCCACCAACCCGCAAAAGCAAGCGCCATGTGCTTACCATGGTGGAAGCAACCACCGGGTGGCTGGAAACATACGCTGTGCCCCATGCCACTGCCCGGAACACCATCCTGGGCCTTGAGAAACAGATTTTGTGGCGACACGGCACCCCAGAGAGAATTGAGTCAGACAATGGGACTCATTTCCGGACTAACCTGATAGATATTTGGGCCAAAGAGCATGGCATTGAGTGGGTATATCACATCCCCTACCATGCACCAGCCTCTGGGAAAATCGAACGGTACAATGGGCTGTTAAAAACTACACTGAGAGCGATGGGTGGGGGAACTTTCAAGCATTGGGATACACATTTACCAAAGGCCACCTGGTTGGTCAACACCAGAGGATCTGCCAACAGGGCTGGCCCAGCCAAGTCAGAACTTTTACATATTGTAGAGGGGGACAAAGTTCCTGTGGTGCATATGAAGAATTTGCTGGGGAAGACAGTCTGGGTTATTCCTGCTTCAGGTAAAGGCAAACCCACTCGTGGGATTGCTTTTGCTCAGGGACCTGGATATACTTGGTGGGTAATGCGGGAAGATGGGGAAGTCCGATGTATACCTCAAGGGGATTTGATTTTAGGGGAAAACAGCCAGTGAACTCAATTGTATGCCGTTGCCTGCTGTGTAATGCTTTTATAGCCCATCAGCTAGATGTCTCCAGGTCACCAGCGACTGGCCCTGACTTCCCTCCAGCCATCATCCCAACAGAGAATGAACTTGGAACATCATGGACCGAATGGACTCGGCAGCATTATAGGGATTGGTCCATGCACTAAGAAAATGATTTTTTCCTCTTGGTCTGTATGTATATGGATGTATATATGTGGGAGAGCGATGGTGTATTGAAAATGTGGGATCTGAGCACGACGTGAATGGTATGGAATAAGGGGTGGATAATGTCCTGGGTTCAGCAGTAGCAGTCATGTTTTTTCCTTTGTGTTAGCTGGTGCAGTGCTGTGTTTTGACTTCTAGTTTGAGAATAGTGTTGGTGAAGCCGATGTTTTCGGTTGTTGCTAAGTGATGTTTACCCTGACCAAGGACTCTGTGAGGCTCATGCTCTGCCAGGGAGGAGGGGAAGCTGTGAGGAAGCAGAGAAGGGGCACCTGACCCGGGCTAGCCGGGGAGGTATTCCATACCACAGCACGGCATGCCCGGGGTGGGGGGTAACTGGGAGTTACCCGGAAGGACAGGGGCTTCCGGGTGGAACTCGCTTTCTTGGCCGGTGGTATCGTATTCTCTTCTCTTGTTATTTTCCCTTATCATTGTTTTAGCTGATAGTAGCGGTGGTGATTTGTTGCTGGACTGTTCTTGTCTCAACCCGTAGGAGTTGCACTCTCTCGATCCTCCTCCTCGTTCCTCCGGGAGCGGGGAAGGGGAGAGCCCCGGTGCAGGGGGGGGGGAGACGGACACGGACCTTGATTGTTGTCAGCTCGGCACCACTCACTGGGAGTGAGTGAACAAGTTACCTGACTGGGTTTAAACCACGACAGCTTGACAACCCTTTTGGTGAAGACATTGTTCCTAATATCCAACGTAAGCCTCCCCTGGTGCAACTTGAGGCCGTTTCCTCTTGTCTTATTGCTTGTCACTGGGGAAAAGAGACTGACCCCCACCTCACTAAACCTCCTTTCAGGTAGTGGTAAAGAGCAAAACAGCCCCCATGACCTTTGTCTTCTCCAGACTAAACACCCCCAGCTCCCTCAGCCATTCCTCATCAGACTTGTGCTCCTGAACCTTCACCAGCTTTATTGCCCTTCTTTCCATTACATGTTGTCTTCCTCTGCCTTCGCCTTCAGTTCTCAAAGGCAGCAGTCAACTTCATTTTAATCGAGTTCACATGCAGAAGTGTGGTTAATCAAGGACACACACAGTTATGCTTGCAAGACTGAGCCTTGCTGTTACAGAAAGTTCAACTTCTGTGCTCACCTCTGCCTAATCTCACTCATTCCTTACACTACATTATCTTTCTACCTTAGAGCCAGGATGAAACAGGCATGGAAGAGATGCCAGTTTTTAATGCATTTGTGAAGGGTTTTATTGCCTAAGTAAAAGCAGGGGGATCAGTATTGCCAAGAAGTACTGCAAAAGCACAGCAAAAGTAATAAAAAAAAAAAGGGTTACTTTCCACTGCTACACACAAATGAAGACAACAGTTCATTTCCTAGAACACTGCATAGTTTCTGAAAGCATACAGATGCCTGAGAATTTGCAATGAATCCCACAAATCTGTTTTCTTCATCTGAAAAAAAATGGAGGATGAACCCTACAAAACCAGCTTAAGGCAAACAGGAAACAAATTTTGTAAGGAAAAAGGTGTCATACACAACTGCATTAAATGATAAAAACTTACCATATCTTGTGTTTTTCAAATGCCCTCAAGTTTAACTCTGCCTCACAGTGAAATGGGTCACCAAGTTTTAACTTAAAAGTCAAGTATTTCAGCTACTTTTCTGCTGCTTATTTGGATTGAGGATGGTAAAGTTACACATTAGCGACAATTCAGGTTACTCCTGTACAAAACAAAAGTTTCAGTACTAACTCCAGGCTGAGGTTGCCCAAGGTTGCAACCAACTGTAAACTGCAACCATTTTCTTCTGTATTTCTATGACACAAAGACACACGGACAAAGCCATATGAGTGTTTCAGTGGGAACAGAGCATGCACAGAGGCTGTACCCAGTTACAGGATTTGTAAATTCATGGTTGTGGACTGTATTCATAAATTCTGTATATGGCCAGGTGAAACCTAAGAATACTGTAAAGAGATCCCTGTAAAGAGATCCTTACTGTAAGCTGGGTTAACTAAATCATGCAAGATCACAAATGGAGTCAGATAATTAACTACACCCTGCAGCAGAATTACCAGAAGTGAGTGCACACTCCTGGAGTCATACCATCTGGCAAATGGATTCTAAGTAAAATGTCAAACTACTCACAACGTACAGGACATGGTTACATTGTCATCCGTTTCTACACTGGTAAGAAAACAAAAGTGTTCCCAGCATCTTGAAAATTCCGGCTGCATCTTTGTTTCTCCCTCTAATTAAACGAATTTAATCAGAGATAATAGATCTGATAGACCAAAAACAGTCTTATGCAAGAATTACTGTGTGCTGCAAACCTAGAATTTCTGGCTCTCATGGTTAACCAACAAAATTGCTGACAGCTTTCTGTAGCAATCTGACAGCCTGGAAACAAATTATGAATTTCAGTCTCATTTTTCTGAACTGTTCCACACACTGAAGATTATACAGTCATTCTTACTACAGCTCCAACAAATATGAGGACTTTCATCAATATTCTGAAACTTCCCCTTAGGAAAGCTTCTTTTTTCTGACCAGCAGCAGTATTTATTAGATCTTAGTTCTCAGAACAAAACTGGTTTCATAATCTACCTTGCCAAATGCAGCAACCTTGCTTGTATACAGAAGTTCAGAAAGACCCTGAACCAGGACTGTGCTACCTGAGGCTATTCAGGCTTCCACTTACGTTCTCTAAATAGGAACGAAAAAATCTTTCCCCCTCAGTCTCATTTTTGCATTCATCCAAGGCCTGTCCTACTTAATTTCTGCAATTGCTAGAGACTTGCAAATCTACTTGATGAGAAGACTAAATTTGCCTCAAGGGTGTACATACAAGCTAGCCTTTTTGTGTTCTGAGAAGGAAAATGGTGATGTCCTCATCAGAGCAGTAAACGGCTGAGAGGTGAACGTGAGAAACAACTTACATTTTGTTTAGTCTCTGCACCTCAGCACAGTTCTTTCAGCACCATGTCTTTTAACTGTCCTGTTTTTTTGAGGCCCTACAGATACAAATTACTCCTTTATTTTGAAAATCAAAACTGGCACTGAAATGCATCACCCCAAAGTTGATAACTAAGAAGGCAAATGAAGGGGGTACATCATGGTAGTAGAGATGCTCAACTCTATCACCTTCTACCTCTCTGGAGTGGAAATACATTTGCATCCACCAACTCCAATTGTTATGCCAATCCCTTCTTCTCAGAGGAAAACAAAAGGCTAAACTGAGGGGAAGGGGAAGCATCACCATATTTGCTTAAATATAATCCAAGTTCAGGTCCTACCTGCATGCCATACAGGCTTCACAGAATCTACAGTCTGAATCAAAGAAAAAGAAGAAGAGCTTTGTTTCTCATCTACAATGCTTTGCTGTTAAAGATGGGGAAAGTATTTACAACGGCAAACTTAGAAAGCAGAATGGCATACTTAAACAGAGCAAAACATCAAAGATCTAAATTTCTCCACAGTCCAGAAATGCATAGAAAGCCTGTAAAAAGTAGGGTGGAGAGAAGGGAAGGGAAGAAAACCATACCCTGTTATTTTATCAAGTGAAAAATAATCATTTAAGATTTCCAGACTTCTAGTTACACTGCATAATGATGAATATGTATTGCACTCTCAGTTTCTAACACAGTCAGACCCCTGTTTTGCTTCTGAACAAACAGTTACAGGAAAAAAATTGTTTAAAATATTTCCACTTTAATATTCCCCTTTTAAAGCATCCAAAGTTAGGGGAAATTAAGTAAAAAGAAAAAAAATTCTTTTAGTATAGTAACACTTTCATTACATCTGTCTTTTGGCAAATGTATTGCACTAGCAGGCTTAAAAAAACAGAACATTTATCAGTTACCTTTTGTCATGAATTTGCAGATAAAATTCTTCAAATACATGTATTAAGAAGGAGCAAAATAAACAAAGTATTGATTTCTTACAAGGAATCTATACATAGCATTCACACTGAAAAAAAGAGCTCTGCCAAGAAGTCTTTAATGGTTAAGAATAAAATCATAGATTAAATAGAGAGAAGGAAAACCAAGAAAAAAGCAAAGCCTTCCATAAGAAACTGTAATTAGATAACTGAATCTAATAAAATATGTGGAATGGAGTTACAGGAAAAAAAAATAAATTATAACTATCAAGAGAGAACACTGGGCAAGAACAGTTTATTTATCCTAACAATTTTCAACTATAATTGTTAGCTACAGATCATGTGTAAGAATACACAATAATAAATACCTTTTATAGTAATGCGCCTTACTGGTTCTTCCTAGAAAAGAGGTATAGGAGAAATTCTTTAAGAATACACTCCTTATGTCCCTCTGCAGAGATATTTGGCACCAATAATGTGACATTTCTGAAAGCTTCAGACTTTTTCTACAGCCCTTATTAATCTTTTTTTTATATGGCTCCTCTGGTTATAAAAAATACCACAGCTTATAAAGATCTGGACTAGATGGCCTAAGGTATTACTGCTATTAATGGGGGGGGGGGGGAGGGAAGAACATGAGGGTGTGTGTCTATGTGGCTGATTATTAAATATATTACTGAAGAAAACAGACATTAAACACACACAGCACTTTCTGGGAACAGTCTTTGTTTGCAAATCAAAATCATAATTAGCAGCACAGATTATCAGGACTATTCATTTGTGCTCCCTCTACTGGTTAATTCACCCTATAGACACAAAAATAATTGTCAAGAAAACCTAGACTGTTGTGTTGCAACTCAATGGACCCCAAAACCTGAAACCAAATTATGTTATTAAAGAAAAGCCTCATATACAGCTGATGTTTTTACACATCAATCAGTCCTAAATGTTACCTGACCTCAGAAATGTCAGAATGCAAGCAAAAAGGATCTTGCCGTTCAAAAATATGTTTCTTATCACACCAGCTTGTTTTGTGTGCTTAGTTCACAGAAATTCCACTTTCCTTAGACACAGAAATGCAATTAAACATTTCAAATTATGAATCATTGCAAGAAGTTGCTGTTAATTGGATTTTTAATTGAAAGCTCCTTTTTTTCTCTCCTTCTTATACAAAGCACCATCAGCAACTAAGTGGCACAGCAGCCTAGATCAAAAGACAACTAGGGCTGGAAGGCAGGGTTTGGCAGCCCGTCTGATCCAGCCCCTGCTCACAGTAGGGCTATCTGCATGCTTTGCTCTAAATGATCAGGGACTTCTCCCTTTGACTCTTGAGTATCATCAAGGCTGGCAACTCTGAAGCCTCTCAAAGTACCTCATTCCTCACTTAATAGTACACACAAACACACACACACCCCCCCGGCGCCACTGTGAGAAACATCTCACAGAATATGCAATATGTTTGTTAGATACAAATCAAGCTAATTCAGAGTATAAGCAAACAGCAAATTTGTAGCAAAACCCAGGAAAAAGAAACAAAAATCATGGGATCTAATCACCACTACTACTAGTCACAAGCAGCGTACTTCCTGGGCAATGCAAATGTCACTAGCAGCTTGGATCACCTTTAAGAACCAAAGACCACCTTACTTTTTCATTTTGATGTTATAATACCTATGGGATTCTGCATTTCATCTGAAGCTTACAAAATATACTCTATAAATATTTATATAGCATATAGCAGATCCTCTGACTCTCTTCATTCCATGAAGCACAAATAACATTCACATATCCACAGGTTTTCTGATTACTTCTCCTGAAGAGATAATTTAAATACTAATTTAAAATGTCAGATTCTGACAGAGAACTGTTTAAATAATCTTTAAGTGGAGTGAGGTGTAGTAAGAATTAATGTATTAGTAGAATTACTTTTAGTTAGCAGAAGTGGAAAAAAATGGCCATTTTTATTTACCTTGTGAAGTACCGGGTGGTTTTTTATTAATAGGCCTCGGATTTTTAGATGAGCAAGACAAACTTCTATTGTTCTGTACAGATTAGAAATGTAAATACTTCACACTTCCCACTACGATCGACTTCACAATTGATTCAGAGCATTATCTCAACAAAGCAAAGAGCCCATGTGACAAAGAGCACTACTGCCCTCTAATGAGCCAGACGTCAAAAGCTCCTCTGAAACAGCACTTCGTGCCCTTCCTGAAAAAATTCAAGTTGCTACATCCATGGATTATCAGAAAACGTAAAAAAAAAAAATGGAATAAATAAGATAAGTTCATGCCAAATTATGCTCCAACACTTCTGTCAGTATATAAGTAAATATTAACCAATCTTAAACCTGTTCTATACAAGGATGTAATCATTCAGGAAAAAAAAGCCGTAGTTACCTTTACACCAACCCAGGCTTTTACATTTTAGTATCTGTAGTGTGAGAGCATCCGTATGTTTTTCTTAGAATCATACAGAATTACAGAATCAGCTAGGTTGGAAAAGAGCTTTCAGATCATCAAGTCCAACCTTTACCCCAGGACTTTCAAGATCACTACTAAACCATGTCACTGAGGGCCTCATCTACATGGTTTTTGAGCACTTCCAGGGATGGTGACTCCACCACTTCCCTGGGTAGCCTGTTCCAATGCCTGATCAACCTCTCTGTGAAGAAATATTTCCTAACATCCAATCTAAACCTCCCCTGGCACAGCTTGAGGCCATTACCTCTTTCCTATCACTTGTTTCTTGCAAGACTGGACCAATATCCATCTCACTACAACCTCCTTTCAGGCAGTTGTGGACAGCCTTCTCTTCTCTGGACTAAACCCCCCCCCCAGTTCCCTCAGCCATTCCTCATCAGACTTGTGCTCCAGACCCTTCACCAGCTTCACTGCCCTTCTCTGGACCAGCTCCAGCACCAAAATGTCTCTATTGTAGTGAGGAGCCCAGAGCTGAACACAGGATTTGAGGTGCAGCCTCACCAGTGCAATACAGGGGGCTGATCACTGCCCTGGCCCTGCTGGCCACGCTGCTGCTGATACAGGCCAGGATGCTGTTGGCTTTCTTGGCTGCCTGGGTACAAGCTGGTTCATGTTCAGAGGCATCAATCATCGCCT
Organism: Pezoporus flaviventris; assembly: GCF_033815535.1. Taxonomy (NCBI): domain Eukaryota; kingdom Metazoa; phylum Chordata; class Aves; order Psittaciformes; family Psittacidae; genus Pezoporus; species Pezoporus flaviventris. Next base: position 4,146,031 of record NW_026892598.1, read on the forward strand.
CCAGGTCCTTTTCCACCGAGCAGCTTTCCAGCCACATTCCATGGAGTTGTGGCCCAAGGGCAGGACCCAGCACTTTGCCTTGTTGACCCTCATACCACTGGCCACAGCCCATTGATGCAGCCTGTCCAGATCCCTCTGCAGAACCCTCCTATTCTCCAGCAGATCAACACTCCCACCAGAGCTGGTGTTGTCTCCAAATTTACTGAGGGTGTGCTCAATCCCCTCATCCAGATCATCAATGAAAATATTAAACAACACTGGCCCTAATACCAAGCCCCAAGGGACATCACCAGTTGCCAACTAGATGTGATGCCATTTACCACCACTCTTTGGGCTTGGCCAGCCAGCCAGTTTCCAACCCACAAAAGAATCCACCTCTCCAGGCCATGAGCAGACAATTTCTCCAAGAGAATGCTGTGGGAGACAGTGTCAAATGCTTTACTTAAGTCCAACTAGACAATGTCCACAGCCTCATCAGCCAGGCGGGTCATCTTATCATAGAAGATCAGGTTCATCAAGCAGGACCAATATTACATTGCTCAATCTAAATGCCAGTTACAAGTTTATTCTAGACTTATAATTACTGCAACATAATTCTGATCTCCGCATCTAATTATACACACAGAGAAGAAATCAAAAAAAATCCACTTGCTGATTCTGTTTGTAAAGGAAACAGACAAACTTTGTGTTATTTTTCCCTCATTTTTTAAAAAACTGGTTTGCCACAGAATTTAATCTGTATGCAGTGCTGCCCAATGCAGCTTGGACATAGAATACTGTCTAGTTGCTGTATTTGCATTTCAAAAATACATATTGCTGTGAACTGCTGAAAAACACACAACTCCTGCAAGTCCTGGTGAGAAGTACAGACATAAGCTGTGCATTCTACTATTCCACCATCTATCAGAAATTCCACTCACATTAGTAAAATTACTGTAATGCAATAAATGCAATGCTAAAGCAGAACTGAGTTCTGACTTTTCCCTTCAAATCTCTTACAGAATCACAGAATCCTAAGGGTTGGAAGGGACCTCAAAAGATCATCTAGTCCAACCCTCCTGCAAGAGCAGGGTAACCTAGAGTACATCACACAGGAACTTGTCCAGGCGGGCCTTGAATATCTCCAACGTAGGAGACTCCACAACTCCCCTGGGCAACCTGTTCCAGTGATCTGTCACTCTCACAGTAAAGAAATTTTTCCTGATGTTCACATGGAACCTCCTATGTTCCAGTTTACACCCATTGCCCCTTGTCCTATCACTGGACATCACTGAAAAAAACCTAGCTCCATCATCCTGACACTCACCCTTTACGTATTTGTAAACATTGATGAGGCCACCCCTCAGTCTCCTCCAAGCTAAAGAGTCCCAGCTCCCTCAGCCTTTCCTCATAAGGGAGATGTTCCATTCCCTTAATCATCTTTGTAGCTCTGCGCTAGACTCTTTCAAGCAATTCCTTGTCCTTCTTGAACTGAGGGGGACAGAACTGGACACAATATTCCAGATGCGGCCTCACCAAGGCAGAGTAGAGGGGGAGGAGAACCTCTCTTGACCTACTAACCACACCCTTTCTAATGCACCCTAGGATGCCATTGGCCTTCTTGGCCACAAAGGCACATTGCCGGCTCATGGTCATCCTCCTGTCCAGCAGGACCCCCAGGTCCCTTTCCCCTTCACTACTGTCCAGCAGGTCAGCCCCCAACCTGTACTGGTACATGGGGTTGTTCTTCCCCAGATGCAGGACTCTACACTTGCCCTGGTTGAATTTCATCAAGTTCCTCTCCGCCCAACTCTCCAGCCTGTCCAGGTCTCGTTGAATGGCAACAGAGCCCTCTGGTGTGTCAGCCACTCCTCCCAGCTTAGTATCATCAGCAAACTTGCTGAGGGTACACTCAGTTCCCTCATCCAGGTCGTTGATGAAAATATTAAACAGCACTGGTCCCAGCACCGACCCCTGAGGGACTCCACTAGTCACAGACCTCCAGCTAGATTCTGCCCCACTGACCACAACTCTCTGCCTTCTTCCTTCCAACCAGTTCTTGATCCACCTCACTACCTGATCATCAAGCCCACACTTCCTTAGCTTATCTATGAGGATGCTGTGGGAGACACTGTCATTCATCATTCATATAAATACATCATTAGCACAGAAAGGCTGCAAGTGATGACTAACATCTTAACTGCACACATGGTAGAAAGTTGCAAGCTACTAAGCATTAAAGGTGTAAGAGGTACCAATCACCTGCTAGGTGATAAAAATAGATTAACTACAGAGTTATAGAGACCTAAAATAACCACATTCATATTTCTGCATTATATTACAGTCCAAAGAGTTGGTAACACAGCTGTCAGCCTACCCAATATATATACTATCACATCAGTACTTCACAATTCCAAGTGCTTACTATAATTTTATAAAATACAAAAAAAAAAAAACCACAGGCAAGGCTAACAATGAACACGAGTTCCAACTGATGCCTCAGAACCTGGAACAGAAGAGCATCACCACAACTCACTCCAACTCTGCCAGGCATGCATTTTCTTACCTTTGAGTCTTCATTGTTCACTCCCAGTTCTAGCACAGCTTGAGGAGACTTCAACTTTGCTTGCATGGACTCTGCCAGTTGGAGATTAAGCTGCCATCCAATTGTTTCAAGCTATAGAATACAAATGCAGATTACAATCAGATGGTGAAGAGCCATTCAGGTCAACTTTCAATGTTGTGCATGGTCTGTGTCAGTGAACACAATGTCAGGCTCCTCAAATCTTAAGCATTTTTATGCAATGCATATTCTGCAACTTCTCCTGGATTCCAAGACAGATTTGCTTCTCTCTTGTGCTATTTATCATTCCAGCTGCCTGTGACCACTCAAAATAAAGCAACTTCATACGCTTCAAATCTGCTGGAACCAATCCACAAAACATAACTAAAACAAGGTAGTTTCCCCTTCTTGTGGAAGTTTATCAGCAAAGCTGCAGATTCGATTTCATATTTATTTTTCATTTAGGAAAAAGAAAAAACTACCAGTAAATGGTAAACCAGCTAAAAATCATAATTTCTCAATCAACAGATCTACTCATGTGTGTTCTAGCATATACTGATGTTAATGACAAAAATAATTCTGTTCTTTTTAAATTGTTACTATTGAAAAGCCAAAAACCAGTTAAGTATGTCAGCAACAGAATTTTAGCAGAAAGCTACACAAAAATACATTTTAAATTGCTTTCTAATCTATTAATCTAAAATTATACTCTAACATTATCAAGCTACATCTCATGCATAAATGAAATATACAAGAACAGAGCTAAAAGTCACAGAATCATAGAATTGCTAGGGTTTGAAAGGACCTCTGGAGATCATCTAGCCCAACTCTTTCGTGAAATAACCTACTAGGCCTTCTCAAATAAAGAAAAGCAGAAAACTAAAGTCTTCCCATCTGGCAAGCTAATTTGTATAGAAGTTCTTTTTAATCTTGTGCCTCTCCTCTGCTAGAAAAGACTATGTCCGACTTGGTAAAAGTGAAAGCGAACCACATCTCAGTTAACCTCTTGCCAGTCCAAAAATTCAGCTAAAATCGTCAACAACATAAAGCCCTCCCAGAGGCACTGTACTCTGAACAGGAGAGAAGCCAATACATGCCCTACATTCTACGGTGTCAGTAATCTCTAGATCAAAAGATAAGAAAGAAAGTGGCAGAAACATCTTCTACGGGCTCAAAGAAAATTTCCAAAATTTGTTGCAGCTATGCCATTTACATTTACACATTAATGTCTTATAATGCATTTCTTTGTATAATTGCATCAACATTAAGCCAATTATGTAAAAAACACTGAAAGCCATACAAATAAGTATACCGAAAGGAAAATTACATGTCATGACCTATCAACCACCCCTTCGAGTCCAAGATGGTTAAGGTGTTTAGCCAAGGCCAAACAAAGTTAATGTAAAGAGAGAATCTCAGGCTGACTTTATGCATACAGGAATCAGACAATAGGAAGAACTTCACCACATTTGCCTGCAGTCGGTAAGCTGCTCGGCAATCAATGCCCCTATTCAGGCTTCATTCTGCAGTAAAAATAAGGAAACATATTAATCAGGTCAATGAAAGCATGCTTACAACACAAACGGCCACAGCTAAAACACTGTAAATGTGGCCTAGTTCATTTTGTGGTAGACATAGTTTTAGTATGCCCACAGCCAATGAACTAAGTATGCTTTAAAAGACAAATTTTATAAATTCTAAAAGCAGATTTATTTTTAACCATAATTCTCTGGTTTGATTTCCTCTAAATAAAAGGCCATTGACAAACCCAAAAGTACAGTGCAGTACAAATTAGATTGTGTGGATGTGCCCAAGTCAGTCTAATAATAGACAAGTGTGCTGGACAGTATTTCAAATCCTCCAGCAACCTACAGGAGAATCACAGCTGGAAAATGGCTTTTGTCTCCATGAATTTCAACCAAATCAAATAAATAAATCACTTCTGCTTCGCTAAAGAGCGGAAAGATCTTGGCATCCTGCCCTACTAGGTTTTCAATCAGGAAGATCAGTTCATAGAATCATAGAATAGTTATGGGTGGAAAGGACCTTAAGATCATCTAGTTCAAAGCCCCCCGCCACAGGCAGGGACACCTCACACTACACCATGTCACCCAAGGCTCTGTCCAACCTGGCCTTGAACACTGCCAGGGATGGAGCATTCACAACCTCCCTGGGCAACCCATTCCAGTGCCTCACCGCCCTTACCATAAAGAACTTCTTGCTTATAACTAACCTGAACTTCCTGTGTTTAAGTTGACCCCTTGTCCTAACACTACAGTCCCTAATGCATCTCTAAAGCCCCCCCTTCAGATACTGGAAGGCTGCTATGAGGCCTCCACGCAGCCTTCTCTTCTCCAGGCTGAACAGACCCAACTTCCTCAGCCTATCTTCATACAAGAGGTGCTCCAGTCCCCTGATCATCCTCATGGCCCTCCTCTGGACTGGTTCCAACAGTTCCATGTCCTTTTTATGTTGAGGACACCAGAACTGCACACAGTACTCCAGGTGACATCTCGCAAGAGCAAAGAGGCAGGATCACCTCCTTCGACCTGCTGGTCATGTTCCTTTTGATGCAGCCCAGGATACAGTTGGCTTTCTGGGTGTGAGCACACACTGAAGCCTGCTCATGTTCGTTTTCTCATCATCCAACACCTCCAAGTCCTTCTCCACAGGGCTGCTCTGAATCTCTTTTTTGCCCAACCTGTAGCTGTGCCTGGGATTGCTCTGACCCAGGTGTAGGACCTTGTAGGACCATTTTAATGGAAGTTGCTAACTTCACAGAATCATAGAATCATAGAATAGTTAGGGTTGGAAAGGACCTTAAGATCATCAAGATCCAGCCCCCCTGCCATGGGCAGGGACACCTTACACTAAATCATATCACCCAAGGCCTCATCCAATCTGATCTTGAACACTGCCAGGGATGGAGCATTCACAACACCCCTGGGCAACCCATTCCAGTGCCTCACCATTCTAACAGGAAAGAATTTCCTCCTTACATCCAATCTAAACTTCCCCTGTTTAAGTTTTAACCCCTTACCTCTTGTCCTACCACTACAGTCCCTAACAAATAGTCCCTCCCCAGCATCCCTATAGGCCCCCTTCAGATACTGGAAGGCTGCTATGAGGCCTCCACGCTGCCTTCTCTTCTACAGGCTGAACAGCCCCAACTTTCTCAGCCTGTCTTCATGTGAGAGGTGCTCCAGTCCCCTGATCATCCTCATGGCCCTTCTCTGGACTTGTTCCAACAGTTCCATGTCCTTTTCATGTTGAGGACAGCAGAACTGCACACAGTACTCCAGGTGACATCTCGCAAGATGAGGGGGTGCAGGATCACCTCCTTTGACCTGCTGGTCATGCGCCTTTTGATGCAGCCCAGGATACGGTTGGCTTTCTGGGCTGCAAGCGCACACTGAAGCCTGCTCATGTTCATTTTCCCATCAACCAGCACCTCCAAGTCCTTCTCTGCAGGGCTGCTCTGAATCTCTTCTTTGCCCAACCTGTGTTGGCTGGGATTTCTCCAACCCAGGTGTAGGACCTTGCACTTGGCATGGTTAAACTTCTTAAGGTTAGCATCAGCCCACCTCACAAGCGTGTCAAGGTCCCTCTGGATGGCATTCCTTCCCTCCAGCGTATCAACCGAACCACACAGCTTGGTGTCATCGGCAAACTTGCTGAGGGCGCACTCAATCCCACTGTCCGTGTCAGTGACGAAGATGTTGAACAAGACTGGTCCTAAAAGCAATTCCTGAGGGACACCACTTGTTACTGGTCTCCAGCCCGACATTGAGCCGTTGACCACAACTCTTTGTGTGTGGCCATCCAGCCAGGTCTTTATCCACTGAGTGGTCCATCCATCAAATTGATGTCTCTCCAATTTAGAGACAAGGATGTTGTGTGGGACAGTGTCAAACGCTTTGCACAAGTCCAGGTAGATGACATCAACTGCTCTACCCCTGTCCATCAGTTCTGTAGTCCTATCATAGAAGGCCACCAAATTGGTCAGGCAGGATTTCCCCTTAGTGAAGCCATGCTGGCTGTCACCAAGCACCTTGTTGATTTTCATGTGCCTTAGCATGCCTTCCAGGAGAATCTGCTCCAAGATTTTGCCAGGCACAGAGGTGAGACTGACTGGTCTGTAATTCCCCAGGTCATCCATTTTCCCCTTCTTGAAAATGGGGGTTATATTTCCCTTTTTCCAGTCATCGGGAACTTCACCTGACTGCTACGATTTTTCAAATATGATGACCAGTGGCTTAGCAACTTCATTTGCCAGCTCCTTCAGGACCCACAGATTGATTTCATCAAGTCCCATGGACTTGTGCATGTTCAGGTTCTTAAGATGGTCTCGAACCAGATCCTCTCCTACAGTGGGCCCAAGGTCTTCATTCTCACAGTCCCTGCATTTGCCTTCCAGGATTTGGCTGGTGTGGTCAGAGCCTTTGCCAGTGAAGACTGAGGCAAAGAAGTCATTAAGAAACTCAGTTTTCTCCAAATCCAGGATAGCCAGTTCTCCTGATAGCTTCTGGAGAGGGCCCACGTTGTCCCTAGCCTGCCTTTTATCACAATGGACCTACACAATCCCTCCTGTTATCTTTCACATCCCTAGCCAAGTTTAACTGGGCCTTAGCTTTTCTAACCTGGTCCCTAGCTTGCCAGACAACATCCCTGTACTCTTCCCAGGCCACCTGTCCTTGCTTCCACTTTTTATAAGCCTCTTTTTTCCCCTCTAAGTTTCCTCAGCAGTTCCTTATTCACCCATGGAGGTCTCCTGGCCTTCCTGCTGCACTTCCTTCTGGTCAGGATGCAACAGTCCTGAGCTTGTAGCAGGTGATCCTTGAATAACAACCAACAGCCTTGGCCCCCCTGCCCTCTAGGGCTATACCCCATGGAACCTTACTAAGCAGGTTCCTGAAGAGGCCAAAGTCTGCTCTTTTGAAGTCTAGGGCAGTGAGCTTGCTGCATGCTCTTCTCACTGTCCTGAGGATCCCAAATTCGACCACCTCATGATCGCTGCAACCAAGGCTGCCGTGGAGAGTCACATTTCCAATGAGCCCTTCCCTGTTGGTGAGCACGAGGTCAAGCATGGCACCTCTCCTTGTCGGCTCCTCTATTACTTGCAGAAGGAAGTTGTCTTCCACACAATCGAGGAACCTCCTGGATTGCTTGTGCCGGGCCGTACCATCCCTCCAACAGATGTCAGGGTGGTTGAAGTCACCCATGAGGACACGGGCCTGGGAGCGCGAGGCTGTTCCTATCTGTCTACAGAGCGTTTCATCCACAGAGTCCTCTTGATCAGGCAGTCTGTAACAGATCCCCACAGTAATGTCCCCCCACAGCTGTTCTCCCTAAAGTTCAGTTGAGTTAAAGAACCCTATGAAAAGTGAAAATTATGAACAGGAAGGACCCAAATGCTGACATATCGGCTAATGGCAGGAGCATCCCAAAGCAGGCATCAGGAAACAATACCATCTATTTTGACAAAACACCTACTCACTAAGGTAATGGAAACGGTGAGCAAGCTCTGGAATATGATGGCTCTTCATATCACAGTCAATAACGTTCAAGCCCTACACTCCTGAATTTAGAAATCACTTTCTCACAGTTATTTCAACAGTTTATTGTAGTAACACAGAAATCAAGCCTTAATCAGGTTAGCAGTTTATCCAGGGTTATAAAACAATGCCTCTAGAGACAAGAACAATATCCCAGGAAGCCTGAATTTTAAAAACTTTCCTAAAGCTCCCAAACAGTGTAATGTATGTAGCATAAAAATCAAACCATCCAAAGTAAAGAAATTCAAATTTATGCCTTCTATTTCACTTTCAATACACATCTGTCTAGGAATATTGTAGAAGGCTCAAAACAAATACTATATATGTGGTAGCACAGTGGCCTGAGTTTATAGCTGAACAGCTGCCATAACTCTTTTTATATTGCTTTACCTTAAAATGAGTTTGTTTTCCTGTATAATTCATGCATTGTTTCTGTTTTAAATATAGTTCTATGAGAACAAGTTTTGATTAACAATGAGCATGCTTCCTAAGGCTTCAAAATGGTCTATTTGTTTTCTTGAAAGAAAAATATATCACGTATTTTGCTATGGTTGTGTTTAGCTAAATGACATTCAACATCCTGAAATACCAATTACCTTTTGAGAGTGGTGACATGCTTCTACACAGCACTTGTGTCAATGCATAGCATTTGGTAACCATGAAGCGGTACATATTTTGGAACTTATTTTTTTCTAAAATGAAAGGATTAAAACATTATTTTAACTTCTAATATAAAATTTGATATAGAAAACAAATGTTGGGAGACACTATATGGAGCCAGAATCTGCAATATATTACCTGAAAAGCATTTACTGGGGAGGGGGAATGTATGTCTCCATAGCTAGCACGAAAATAAAACCATGGTTTTAGTTACTGTCTTAGCTTCTTTTTTACAATTTCTTATCAGTAGCTTAGAAATATGCAAGCTACCTTGCCACTACAACAATAAACACTTCTGAAAACATACTGTAATTTAGTGCTGTAAGTTGTCACTGGTATCTCTGGCACTTACTAAACCTCAGGGTTACATTTAGAAAATAAAAAACAGGTACAGGAATAACATAAATGCTAAATAAAACCAATATTAAGCCCATATGAAAATGCTTCAGATATACTCCCTGAACCCTATGGCAAATGATTCAGGACAACAAAATGTGAGGAAGCTTTCAACAGCTCTAGTAATCCTCAGTTCCCATGTCCATTTTGTTCCACTCAGGCTTCTGATGAGGATACCATGACAGCTGGGAGTAACAGGCATGCAAGAACCAATGCACTTCTTCCTTCCAGCACTCACTCAATACTTACCCATAGAAAAGTTAAGGTGTTATACCTACTAAACCATCCCTATATCCCCTACATAGTGCTTCCCAGTGATCAGCCATGCTTGTCCCAGGGGCAGATCCATGATAGAGAGCTGCCATATCCCCTAATTTGACAGGATCTGACTCTTTATCCGTAGGTCACTAACACCTTTACAGGTATACAAATGCATCATCTCTGGTCTGTGATATCCACAGTCATTCTCCTCCAGTGTAAAACATAGGTGCTTCCAACTCATGCCCACTGTACCTTCCACCAGACTGCTTTCTATACAAAACAGCAGATAAGCAGTAGAGCATAGTATTTTATGTATTAGGATAAGATGATCAGCAATCTAACATAACTGTACTAAAATGTTTGATTCAAAGTCCCCCTCTGGAAAAACCCTACGTACACTAAATGTCAAGTCAGCTTTCACAGCTTATCTAATCCGAATTTTAGGCATGATCTCCAACCCAATAAAAGATTTCACATAGCCAAAATTAGCTCCCACCATTTCTCTCATCACTTACAGCCCACTATGGGTTTACATTCTGTCGTCTTTCTCACATATTTTCACCATAGTTTCTTACTTTCACTTTTGACTGTCCATAAACATTACTACAAATTACACCAAACTGAGAAGAAACTCAAGAAATCAGAAAAATATGGCAAGTTTCTACATTATTGTCAGAAAAAAAAAAGTCTTCTCCTTCGTGAACTATGTAAAGATACTTAAAGTCTTCAATAAGAAATCAAATAGCTGGTCTTTGGCAAAGGAATTCAGGCTAAAAAAAAATAAAAAATAAAAATTCAAGGAGAAAGCAATCACCTTAGCTATACAAGAATCAGTCAAAAACTGAGAACTACAATTTGAAAATGAAAGCAGATGGGATGAAGACCAGAACAGGCATGTTGAGGGGCTCCAACCCAAACGACCAAAACCAGAGCCAAAGTGACTGAGAAACTCAATCGCAAAAAAAAAAAAAAAAAAAAAAAAATGGCAGGGACCTTAAATTAATAAAAGAAAATAAGTGAGAATACTGTAAAAAAAAAAAAGGGGGGGGGGGGGGGGGGGAGAAACTCAAAAGAGGAAACAGAATTTCAGAAAATACATAATCACCTCAAATGTCCCAATTCTTCCAACTTCAGCCTTTCAAAACTTCTGGAGCACGGTTCAGTATTTTTACATAAGCAGATGGAAAGTCAGTACTGAAGCAGGGAAAGGGGATACATTTTTATTTTACTTACATGTACTCCTGTCTGTCTCTACAGCCATGAAAACTGGAAACTTGTTTTAATTTTAAAGGGAAAACTGGAATTTTCATACAAATGACCCACTCCTGGAAGGTGAAGCTTTCAGAAGGCTATCTAATATCATGAACGCATCATTACAGGACCTATATGAAATCAGTACTGCTGCCGTCAGAACTCACTGAATGTGGCAGTATATTTCTTCCCAGAGTGCAAGCAGGATGCCAGGCATCACACAAACCACTATTCGTCACCTATGAGTAATTCATGATTCAGCATCTATATTTCCCTTACGAAAATGTTGTAACCATTTCAGTAAAAAAAAGCACTGAACCTGCAAGAATTACAGTATGGATATACTGCCTGGACACACAAAATCAACACGACTGAGGTTTTTATAAGTGCCAGACATTCAGGCAGGCATGAAATAGCTGATGGTACTACAGATCAAATTTAACATATTAAGAGCTAACTATTTCATTTAGATTCTTGCACTCCATTCTCTTGCAAGATTTTTGTTTTCAGAACACCTAGCTTTCCCTAAATAGAATATTATGTACTTCATTTCTGCATAATACTAAAACATAAAAAACAGTCTTCAGTTAATGAGAGAATAATGACAGAATTCAGAACACATACACGATTTGGAACATGCGGGCAAATGCAATTAATCAGAACTGTAGGTTAAATGTAATTTAACGACGCACTATAGACACACAGGGAAGATCATGAACATCCTGGAATATCCATTATTAGCCTTTCAGACAAAGAAAAGGCTGGTTAGAATTTAGCAAAAAGCAAGAAAAAGAATTCTCAAAATGAAGAGTTTCATCCTAAAGATTAGACGGCGATTCAGAGCAGCCCTGTGGAGGACTTAGGGGTGTTGGTCGATGAGAAACTTAACATGAGCTGGCTTCAGAGTGCACTTGCAGTCCTGAAAGCCAACCATATCCTGGGCTACATCAAAAGGAGCATGACCAGCAGGTCGAAGGAGGTGATCCTGCCCCTCTACTCTGCTCTCGTGAGACCTCACCTGGAGTATTGTGTGCAGTGCTGGTGTCCTCAACATAAAAAGGACATGGAACTGTTGGAACAAGTCCAGAGGAGGGCCACGATGATGATCAGGGGACTGGAGCACCTCCTGTATGAAGACAGGCTGAGAAAGTTGGGGCTGTTCAGCCTGGAGAAGGGAAGGCTGCTTGGAGACCTCACAGCAGCCTTCCAGCATCTGAAGGGGGCCTACAAGGATGCCAGAATGGGCTCAAACTTAAATGGGGGAAGTTCAGGTTAGATATAAGGAAGAAGATTTTTATTGTGAGGGTGGTGAGGCACTGGCACAGGTTGCCAGAAGAAGTGGTAAATGCTCCATCCCTGGCAGCGTTCCAAGGCCAGGCTGGACAGAGCCTTGGGCAACATGGTCTAGAACTGAAGCATCCTTGTCCATGGCAGGGGTGTTGGACCTTAAGGTCCTTTCCAATCCTAACTATTCTATGATTTTATGATTCTATTTCTCCCATTGTCAATTGGTTATGGTTGAGTTTGTCTGTCTGGACTTTCTCTTTAAAGAGAAATAAATAAATAAATAAACAAATAAATAAGGAAAACGTGCCTTTTTAGAGAGCAAATGCTATCCATCACCCCAGTTGCTAAGGGGCTGCTGAAGCTTTCCAACCTGAGGGATGAGAATTTTAAAGCAAACTGAGTTTGTGGCCCACAGTCAGAAGTAAAAGCCAGTAAGAGTAACCTTTAGAATAGCTAGGTTACATGTTATAAATATTGAGAAAATAAACATGTATTAAGGAAATTATGGGATGATACTAAATCTTCTTCATCTAGTTCATAATACGGTATCAGTTTAGTTGAATTGGCCTCTAGTGACATTACTAATTTGAGCACAGCTGAAAATAAATCTTCTTTTCGAAAATTAAAATCTTGGCACAAAACTGAGAGCTTCTAATAATCTACTTCTTGTCATATTGGCAGTGCTCAAGGACTTGATTAATATAGACATCTCCATTCTTGATTACCAGCAGCTTCCTAGGGCACAGAATGCGGGTTTAGACTTGCATAGCTGAGAAGTAACATCCAAGCCTCCTGTCTCAGTCAATACTCAAAGAGCCTCTTCAGGGTAGTTTAAGAGCATATACAGTTACTTTCCTTCATAGGCAGTGTGAGGACAGGCTAAAGCACTACAATTGACCTCTTTTTCATGCAGTTTTTAAAAACTGCATAACAAAACATCAAAACAACTTTCTTACTTTTTACAAGAATCACAGAGAACAGTCTCCTTCCTCTTAGGCAGAAGCCTAAGAACCTATTTCAGATAAAGTACGATGGTTACAGTAATACAGAAATTGGTTTCATACTCCACCAGTGCTCTACTGGCCCAATCAGTATTTTCAAGTACTTCACTCCCTATTTTAAGAAGCCATTCAGTTCAAAATTATCATTATTTGTGGTAACTTAGATGTTACTGGACATGAGATTATGCTTTCATATCCTGAGAACAACATCTATATGCTTGCTTCTAGAAACCTTTTTCTGTAAAAAGAAAACAAAATAGTATTCAAATGTAATGGCACTATTTTTCAGATTTACACTCCCCTCATCTATTTCTATCAAATCTGGTATATCTGTAAGAGCACTGTATCAGTTTACAGAGCAATCACTCTTGGAAGTAAGTTCTGCTTCACTACATCAGTGCTGGAGTGCTCACTTAGTTAAAAGGCTACGTTAACTCAGCATTGGTAATTAAAGATTCCAAAGTCTAAACTTCTACTATTATAGTATTTAGAGTAACTAACACTACAGAAAAATGCGTAACAGGGGCATTCTGGACAACCCAGCCTTCAGTCTGCTCTTGAAGAAGTAGATTTATGACAGCTGGCAAAATGAGGTTCAAGAACTACCCTCAAACAGCCTTAGTTTGAGCAAAAACTATTAGATACTTTAAAGACAGAGCCTGACAAATTCAGAGTGCACTAGATGATGTGACTGCTTGAGGTAAGGGAGAAAATTAACCATGTCTCTGCCCCCATGTACCTCAGAAAGAAATCTATGCTGTCCCCAAAGGTAACGATTAAGAAAGAGAAAAAATTAAATTCTGTTATAACAAATGAGATTAGAATTTCTCTGATTAACTCTGAGACTAACTCATCCATTTCAGCTATTTTTCCCCCTAATTTGAGAGGAACAGTCAAACTTTAAAGACGAAAATATTTCCTGGAACAACCAGAAAGAGGTTTTTATGTAAATATTACTATCACTGATGCTGTTATGAACAGTGAAGTGAGAGATAATGGGATATAAAAGACATCTTGGCAAATCTTCTCATATTATTAAGACAGCACGTACCACACTCACACAAAACATTTAAAAATGTTTTCCAACTAACAAAGTATTTTGAGAAAATAATCCATTATGTAAGGAGTTTTCTGGTGCAGATCTTTCACTTACAATACACTTATTTCAGCTGTTCTAACCAAATAACCTGGGGAAGATGAATATTGATATCCTTTCACTCAGTTTAATTCTTGACAGAGTAACTCCCATAGCCCCTCTACTGAAGACCAAGTACTCCTCATTGCATTAAAATAAAGTCAGAATATTCATATTTTAAAGTTTGGGGGTCCCCTCTCTTCATCTTTCAACAGCCAAAGTGAAAAAAATGTACTTAGTCAGAATTACATAAAGAGCTTTCATTTAAAGAAAGTACTTCAACACTTATGTATGATTTTAATAAATTATCAGTTTTGTATGGATGAGATAGGACTAAAGGTGTATTACATGTTAAGAAAAGCACTGGTCTACACACACTAACTTCAGACCTGTGTCACACCAACATAAAGCTAGAGCAAACCAGTAAGTCTGCTCTTTAAAATTTACAGCCTAGCATGCTAATTCCAGTCATCATCAGCACACTCAGCATTGCAGAATCTAAACTGCAAATTATATATGAAAATGTCAATTTTGCTTGCTGTGATGATGAAAATAATTTAGGTAAGACGCCAAGGGAAAGATGACAAAAACCATGTCTGACTGTGAACTCCCTTCAAAAACTCTCATCATCTGCTTAAGAAAAGCATGCCAGTGCAGAGGAGACACCAGCATGATGAAGCCAGAAGTGTACTCAACACAGCAAACAACTATTAAAACAGGAAAAAAAAGGTGCATGTTTTAAGAGAAAGGCATAATCATCACAGCTAGGGTCTTCATCACAAAAATATTCTGTAATCAGGAAGAGAGTGTTTCCTTTAAGATGAACCCCAGATCAAACACCAGCTTCCAACTGATGGGAGACTCTAGCACTGGGGACACTGGAGATGACTGCATGAACATACTGATTTCTATTCTTTATTGCTGCTACTGACTCCAGCTGTATTAAGATGGCATGGATATCTTAGAAGGAAATTCTGGATGTTGCAGCTTCCTTTCAGCAGGCCTCACTGTACCTTCCTCACCTACTCCATTGGTTCGAGGAAGTCCGCAGTGAAGCAGCTGGATTTTAACATTGGCTGCATAAGGTTTCTGACTACCATCCTCTACCACATTTTTAAGAGCAACAGAAAAATATGATTGGTATACAGTATTTCAAACTCTGTCCCCCCTACAGCACGTATTCAACTTTAACATAATTCAGTATCCCTGCCTTATAAATGAACTACTGAGGCATTTTGTGGTTTCAGTGAAATGTACTCTTCAATGGCAGATTTAAGACCTGTAAAACTTAATTTCTATACAGATATACAAGCTGCAAATTAAATCCTCAGCTGACAGTACTAGCCAAATCTTCAAATTAAACCCACCTCAGAGTAGACACTATAAAAATGCAATATAACAACCAATAAAACCTTACCTACATCCGTACGTGCACTTATGCATAAAACAAAGTTTTTCTGAAAGTTTTTCTGAAAAAGCATGAAAGTCTGTAATAAAGACAGTCACAACACATGCACAGCCAAGTTAAACAGAGGTTGCAGTCAACTACAGTGCCTATCACTAAATTTTACGACCAGACTTTGCAACCTTAATGATAGTTTAGCAATGATGTATCTTAGTCATGTAGTCATAAGAAAAGAATCATTGGATGGATTTTATCTACCTAGTCACAATACTATAACGCAACATCAAACATGATTCTGCCTTAATCCCACAGCTACTGCAAGACCATAAGCATACAGACAAATAAAACAAGAAGAGAAGAAACAACTATGTTTTTCAACAATAGACAAGAATAATCTTCTAGGCCCTAAAGTAGTACCACATGCTATATAGAAATAGTTGTAGTTGTAAGGTAAGACCAAGGAAAGAGTTAGACTGTGTCAGGTAGATGGACAGTGAATTTACAGGCTCCTGCAAAAAGACTGACCAAAGATAACACAATTTTCAAAGCAAAAAAATTCTGAAAGCTTAAAAAACAGGGGGAAAATATTTACACGGCTTTGTCTTAGTCTCAAAAGAAGGCACTATAAGACCAAGGGACCAAAGGCAGGTTGGGCTAAACCAAGTGAGTGGGATAGAGAGGCACTGACAAGAGCAACAAGCCATGCATTATGTTTGCTGTGCAACTCTTGGATCCCTCACCTAAACTTTCTCTAATGATATCAGTAACTTTAGAAGGAAACAAGAAAATAAAAGAAAATAAAAGCAAAAAGTATTTTAACTTCATAAACTGGGAGTTTCAGCTTGTAATTAATGCTAGAAAAAGCAAGAGGAGCAAGCCAAAAAGCCACTACCTCAGTTACCTCTCAGAGAGAATTTGAATATTGGAAGTGTACTAAAAATATAGACTGAGATTTAACTCTACAAGGAAAAGCTGCACAAATTACGTACCTAAAGCCATCTTATTTGGTAATATGTAGGATGAACCAGATTCTTCATCCAAGATTGGCTCTTTCCTGGAAGGTTAACTTTCTCTGACTTCCCATTCTTTTCTGCAAGGATAAAGTCCTATATCTCTCTTCAGCAAACCTTACTTGAACATATGCCAGCAAAAGTGGTATTTTCAGACTTCTTCATTCAATATTCAAAACAAAACCCCTCATATCTTTGAACTTAAAAAAAAAGTAAGAGACACACACCAAAGAGTACTACTGTAGTTCAAAAGGGAGGAAACAAAAGAAATAATATGACATGAAATTGGTGGAGTAAGAGTAGTTCTGAGAAGCAACAACTTCAAAAGACTTTCCCTAAATGAAGTTACTGCAGATTTTCATCTTTACATGTATTTTAACTGATAAGAAGCTAGCTTGAAAGCAAACAGAAAGGAACTATATGACAAACATCAGAAACAGCATTCATGTTTCTAAAACCCCAGTATTCAGGGATTCACTTTGTGCAAAAGGTAAAAGTGGTATTGTGCTCCATCTCTCTCTCTCTGGGAAATTTGTGGGCACAGAGTTACAGTAAATATATGCACCATTCTAAGAGCACTTTTTTATGGAGAAGACTTAGCTGACTGGCTCTTTTATCTAGCAAGAGAATATACAGCAAGACCCAATGGTGGGAAAATGAAGTTCGACAGATTTTAATTACAGACAAGGCACACATTTTTATTAATCATAAAAATACCCTAGAAATTACCTGTCATTTCATGCCTTGAAATCACAATAAGATCCTTGTTTCAAAAGCTCTTTTACATATTGAAGAAAAATTACAGTTTGTATTACAGAGGAAGTTGCAAAAGATAAGCACGGTACCTTCTTATAACCTTATAAGTTGGTATTTAGCATGCAGAAAAAGAACAGATGTTTCCAATGTTTTTAAACATTCTCAAAAAAAACCTTTATCATTTACATGCTCTTGGTAGAAGGCAGAAGGTGGTAAGAGGGCTACGAGGAAACTCATCCAAAAAAAACCTCAAAAACAGAATACCTACTAACAAAGCTGGGTGAATGGAAGATTAAACAGATTCATTTGTGCTGTAGCTGGCTACTAAAATAAATCTCAGTATGCATAAAACTGTGTCTTTACTACATCTTTCAACATTTGCAATCTCTGTGCCACTGTCTGTGATAGCATCATTTAATGAAAGTTGGTTCAGAATTCATTGTGACAATGCCCACTGTCTTTGTGACCTCTATTTGTCACTGTAAGAATGACCAGTGAACCAGCCACTAACAAGAAACTGAAAGATTATTTCTGTTTGAGCTGTATTCCTCCTTATTTTGTATTTCTTCCAGTATCAAAAAGAATTTTTCCCCCATGACACACAGAGAGCACACTAATTCTCTTCTTTTTTGTCATAACTGCCATAGGACGTATGTGTTTCAGAGCATTTCTGTAGATTTGCCAGCATTTAGCAGAGGGAATTTAGCATATTCGCATTACATATATACCCCTTAGCAAGAAAACCAGTTTCTGAGAAAACTACTTTCAGAGTTTTCCCATATGGCTTCAAACAGCCAGTCAAGATACAGAACTGACAGCTCTATCAAGAATTTTAGGTACGAAATTTCACTAGTTGCATTCCCACGCATCATTATATTAAGTAATGCTGTCTGAAGGCTATAAAAAACTTCTCCTGCTTGGCAACATAGCAGTCCCATCTTTTCCATTATATGTATTTTAAAGATGCCCTGAAGTGTTTTCTAAAACAAGAAAGCTATGAGGCACTTAGTTTGACCTGTCTTTAAAACAGATAGATATATGCAGAGTACAGAGTTATACACATAACATAATGGGGATGGGGTTAGAAGCAACAGAAAATTGATGAAAAATTGCCATGACAACTCAGAGTAAACCCTACTAAAAATCTAGGTCTTCTTCACGCAGAACAAAACACATTCTATTCTAATCAATACGTGCCCTGATTTCTGAACTGATATGTTACCAAAGACTTGAAAACTGGATCAGATTGGTATCAAGACTATTACTACTCGCCTACCATTCTAGAGGCCAAATTAAGAATGTATTCAAAGAAAAAAAAACTCTAATACAAATACTGTCATTCTAATTCACTAGGATTGTACTATACAGCAGAAATAATTTAAAAAGGGTCTGCCATGAGTAAAGTCTCAAAGAACTAATCAATGTAACAGAAAAATAAACATAATTAATAACCCTGTGCAGCTGAAGACTGCCTATAATTATAAAGTGAAGAAAAATGAAAAGATGGAATGAGAAAAAAGATACTACTAAACAGTACAGCCTTAGTTTAATGCTAACTCCTATTCATTTCTCAAGACAGTAAAGCCCCACCAGCTAAGCAGTCTGAATTAAAAAAAAAAAAAAAACAACAACAACAACAAAAAAGACCTGCGCTCAAAAGAGAACATTTTTTTCTCTAACAATTAGAAGTAACGTTCAGCATACCAGAGAAAACTTCACTTAATCAGTATTCTGGAAAATACCTATTCTGTTGTTACTCTAAGAAACTCAGTTTGGCTTGTCATCCAGAATATCAGCCAGCACATTACCACCTACCTCTCTTGCATATAACTTACAGACTCAGAACACTAGTTTTTACCAACTTGTAGTCTGCAGAGAAGAATCCGGACTTAGAGAAATAACATGGTAATACAAGCAAAATATCTGTAAGAAATTGCTTCTCTTAGTGGTCTGGAGTCTAAATCTGAGCACTTCTTCAAGCCAAAAGATACATTGGCCTACACGCTCAGAAATGGAGATAAGCCAAATTAATTAGTAATACAATGAAGTAATAATCCTCAGCAGTCAGCTACCCACCAGATTTGGCCATGCTAACCAATCCTCAATTCTTCCTTCAATTTGCCCAAAAGCTCCAATGTTTGCTCAATGTGTTGTCTTAAAACAGAAATGAAAGATTACTGCCTGGTCCTTTTTGTGTACAGAAATAGACTTAATGGCACCATTTCAGTACTTTCAAAATAGACAACATCCAAGTACTAAGTGCCAGAAGAGACTCGGGAGTGATTTTGCCACTTGGATTTTAGTAAAACACTTTAAAACAAAGAAAAAATTCCTATTATCTCTTTCTTAGTTACACTGTAAACTCTGTCTCATACAGTTTCCCTGGACACCCTCTCATGCTGAAACAGAACTATTAGGACTTCAGTAACACTAATCATGACTCCAATTCTGTGCTTGGACCCAGACAAGCAATTCTGTGCACACACCCACTAATCCCAAAATCAAGAAAATTCAGAATTGATACATGCACAGAAAACCACATGGCAAGTAAAAGCATGAAATATTCACACATACTTCAAATTCTAAATTAATACATAGGCCAGCACGCCACCTAAACAGGTCAGTAAAGTCCCTACCAAATATGCAGTGACAATCAAAAAAACCTGTATATATTTTTAAAAGGGGATGAAAGAAGAAACTCTTTTCTCATAGAATCATAGAATGGTTTGGGTTGGAGGGGACCTTAAAAATCCCAATCCCTTGCCATGGACAGGGAAACCTTCTAGAGCCGGTTGCTCCAAGCCCCATTCAATCTGGCCTTGAATACTGCCAGGGATGGGACAGCTACAACTTCCCTGGGCAATATGCAGAGGAGTACTGCCAGCAGGCCGATAAGGGTGATACTCAACAATGGTGAGGCTACACCTGGAATACTATAACCAGTGCTGGGCTCCCCAGTACAAGAGAGACATGGACATACTGGAGACAGTATAGCAAAGGACACGAAGATACTGAAGGGACTGGAGCACTTCACATGAGGAAGTGGAGGAGAGAAGCAGGACAGAGCAGCTGGAAAAGTCCTCTCTGGAAAAGAGAGGACTTATCAATGTATATAAATACACAAAGGGAGGGCGGAGAGAAGACACAGCCAGGCTCTTTTCTGTGGTCTCCACTAACAGGATGAGAGGGAATGGGCACAAAATGAAGCACAAGAGGGTCTGCCTGAACACAAGAACACACATTTGCACTTCAGGGTGACCAAGCACTAGTACAGGTTGCCCAGAGAGGGGGTACAGACTTCATTCTTAGAGATACTCAAACACTGTCTGGACACAGTCTTAAGCAAGTGGCTCTAGGTGGCCCTCCTTGAGCAGAGGGGTTGGACCAGGTGACCTCCAGAGGTTCCTTCCAACCTCAACCATTCCATGATTATGTTGCTGGCAACTGTGACAAAAGAAATTACATATTATTTTTCTGTACCTAATATTGCTTCTGTGAGAGAAGTGAACAGGGCAAGTCAGGAACTCGTATACAGCCAAGTAAACAAGAACAGTGGGCTCATTTATAGTATCAATTGGTTTACATCACAATGAAAGGATCATACAATTATTACTGCACTCACATGACATTACAAGAAGATTCATAAGATTATAAACAGATGGCAAGTTCTTCCATTAACTTATGCAATTCTAAAAATACTATATCTCTGTGTGCCTTCTTAGCAGAAGAATACATACTTTATTTAGCCATCAGTTTTGTGAACTTACTCTGTCAATTAAGGAAAAGTTATCATGAACTTCAAGTGTTTCACTCAACTAAAGTCTACAAGTTTAAGATTTTACAGGTTTTCAAAACAAACCAAGAAAGTAAATTCAAGTTCAAACTCAAATTAAACCTTAACATCTACACTCACAATCAAACTGCCATTAAACTTGTCATCTGGGCTAGGAAAAGAAAAGGAAAAAAAGAGGTGGGGTGAAAATGATGATTTAAGAGCTACACACCCGTATTTAAACCTGCTTAAAAAAAAAAAAGAAAAAAGTAACTTGCACTATGATATTTTTGCACTTGTTTTTCTGCAAGTTTAATTACAAATGACAGCTTAAAACTGCTTTATATGGGATGTAATTTACTACCAAAACGTCATTCCATTATTTGAGAATCTCCGACATTGTAACATACACCAGAAGCACTGTATGTTGCTGGGCTGTAGACAAGAAACAGAGCAAAGTCACCCCCAAACCAGGCCATCAGAAGGACCACAGGTGCATATGGTACAAGCTCCATATGAAAGAGGATCAAAGATGCTTTTATTAGTTTCCCATATGCTGAAGACGAAGCAGTGAAATATGATCTACTGCATAATCTGTCTGAAGAAAATTCTCAGACAGCTGCTTTGTAGGATATCTCCAGAACTGCCTTCTATTCTGCACACGTATGCTGTATTTTGGAAAGTTAGCCATATAACCTCCTGCAATTTTAATTGGTTTTCAAATTACCCACCCCCTCCAATGGACAGCTATACTTGCCTATATACTTACCATACTGCTGACCTTTTAAACTTTGGAACTTGTGTGCTTGGCACTGGGAAATACTATCTCAAAAAGTATTTAGGCTCAGAAGCCTAAAATATCTTTTCAACTCAAACCGGTTTTTTGCATACTTACATTATCAGCCATTTACTTGTTTCACTTCATGAGTTAATATAATTTTGCACATTAAAATTATGAAAGTTTTGTTAAACAAAATTACCCAGTTTTACAAAGGATAAAGTTTAAATACTGCAGAAAAATCAACTGTAATGCGATTCTGGGTATTTTTAGTCTGTTCCACAAACATAACTTGTCTTTTTAAAATGTGCATTTTACACCTAAGTGAAATTCTAGGTCTATTTAGGTGTAAACCTGATGGTATAACTTATGATGCTCTATTTCAGTCAGTATATCAGGTGTAGCTTTTAAACAAAATAAATTTTATATGTATATTTTACTAACTAAATCATAAAGTAAAAAATTGAATCTTATCCCAACAAGATATATAACAATGATAAAAATAAAGTCAGAATAATTAAATCTGTGCTCCACAATTCATTGAACCATGTGATCCTGGCTGACACTGCTATGTTCTGTATACATCTCCTTATGCAGTTGAAGACTTATTATCAATTGACAGATATCTGCACCTTCTCATATATGCAAATATCTAGGCCTCAAGATACAACGAGACTTCCACATGATGTACCAAAGTTTTAGCTGGTAACAGTCACATATGAAGGACAATTATTATGTTATCACAGAAACGTAACTCAGAATTGTAGCAAGTACCTTACAATATGCACTACCCAACCACCTTACAAAATTAAAGACAGCAGGAGCTCAGGTACACTTCCAAGTACAGAGAATCAACAGGCTGATGAGCTAAACCACTAAAAGTGTTCACGAACGCATTTTAACCTTGCCCTATTGCAAGGGAAGTTCACAAACATCTCCAAATGGTATGTACATTGCATTATTTTACGTTGCTAATAGTACACATAACACAGAGTCATAGAATGGTTTGGGTTGGAAAAGACCTTAAAGATAGCTAGTTTCAACCCCCTGCCACAGGCAGGGACACCTTACACTAGATCAAGTCACTCAAGCCTCATCTAACCTGGCTTTGAGCAGGCTTTTTTTTTTGATGAAAGGGCCACAGCTTCTCTGAGCAACCTGCGGCAGTGTCTTACCACTCTCACAGTAAAGAATTTCTTTATAATATCTCACCTAAATCTACTCTCTTTCCGCTTAAAGCCAACCCCCTTTGTCCTGTCACCACCTGCCCTTGTAAAAAGTCCCTCTCCAGACTTCTTGTAGGCCCTTTTAGGCAGTGGAAGGGGCTCCAAGGTCTCCCCAGAGCCTTCTCTTCTGGCTAAACAAGAGCAACTCTATTAGCCTGTCTCCATAGCAGAGATGCTCCAGCCCTCTGATCATCTTTGTGGCCTTCCTCTAGACTCACTCTAAGAGGGTCATGTCCTTCTTATGTTGGGAGTCAGGTTCCAACAGCTCAGATAACACAAAACATCTCTTTGAAGTGGAACTCCACTGCTCCCATCACAAACTCTGCACCTAATTTAAACTCCTTGCTTTAAAACAAAGCTATGTAGCTTTACCCTCTGTTAGGAAAAAAAAAAAAAAAAAATTAAAAAAAACAAAACCATTACCTTCTGAGGATTCAAAACCCTCTGCCTGAACTTTTCAATTGTATCTTGACCTGCAGCTGCCCATGCACTGGCAAATGCTTCAGTTTTGTCTTGATCCAGGTGAATGCTTTGCAGCTGTTGTTGCAATGAAGCAGGCTTCAAATTATGATAAACTGCCTGTTAAAAGGAAAAATAGCTGCTGTTGTTCAGTACTGTTCTACAAGTTGCGTCAGACAGACTCTACCACAGGTGGCCACCACGTTCACACAAGATTTTTACTAACAACTCTACTGCGGGACTGCAAGCATCCTGCTAGTATTAACCCTCTGAGAAGATAGAAAAGTGTAACTATCTTAATTGTATCGCAAAATCTCGTATTACAAATTACTTTTCACAAGATAGAAGAATTATGAAAAAATGCATATACAGGCTAGAACTGAGTATATGTTTCTACTGTACATACTATCAAAGCAGCTATCATAAAAAAAAAAGGGGGGGCTTTGAAGTCAACTGTGAAGAAAGAACAACTTTTCCAAATTCCACATTGTTCAAGTACACCTGAACTACAAGGCAGTATAAAGCTTGCTTCTTTTCTAATGCTGTGAAAAGCGTTAACTATATGAACTCATCGTAAATTGAGGTGTTAAAAAAGGACAAGATTCAAATTCCCCAAGAGACCACCATTATGCATACCCTCTGCAAAGACTACACTTATTACATTTCCATTAAATGAATTGATAACATTGTGGCTGTGACAATTTCTAAGTTACCATATTTACCAGGTAATACACTGGCTTCCCAATCTGAGTAGTGGCAGAATGTAGGATCAGAAAGCCTTCTATGTTTAGAACATAATTAGCGCTATACCACACAGGAACTACTCATTCAGGCACTAAAGCTACATCAGGTGTGTCTGTTCACCAAAGTAAAGGCTGCTTCTGTGCATGAGAATTTTCCATAACTGGCACTTCATGTAACTTAAGCAGTGCTCATTAGTATTATCTAATATTTTCCTTACAGGAATTAAAAAAAATGCATGGCTGTCCTGCTTACAATGAATAAGAGGAAAGACTGCCTCTCATAGTCATTAACACTTCCTCTCAGAGTCATGCAGACCTTGCTTCCACAACCTATGTTTAGATCAGCTAGTAACTCATTCCACCAATGCAATGAGTCCAATGCAAATCAGGAAAGCATGCAAAGAAAAGCAGTAAAATCATACCCCCAAACCATACATAATATACTACATACACATTTTCCCTAATTCCTTTTAAACTCACATTCTATATTTTTTAAATCTACAATGGGATAAAAATATGTATTTATCAATTCATAATGATAAAAAGGTACCTGTTCCAAAATGAATGATATAGTTTCAAGAACTAGATGAAGATCCTGCTTTTCCAATGAAAAAGCTATCTGAAGTTTTTCTTCCTCCTCTTCACTGAAGGTACTCTCAGCCTGAAGCACAAAAACATTTAGTTCTGACAGTCCGTTCATCGACCAAGACCATACTTGCCAAAATGAAAACTTTCTCCTCCTTTTTATAAGCATAGTGGCTGTCCAGTAGTTCCTGAACAGAAATAACAAAGTAAAGCTTTTTTCCAACAGAAAAACAAAAAGCAATTCCTCTCACTGAAAATGAAGATTAAAAGCCAACAGTATCACATGTGAAGTTACAAGAATTACTTGAAATACATCGAGAAAATACTCTCTCTTTGCATATGAGGAACACTAAAGAAATATTTTTCTTTCAACTATCAGATCACCTCCAACAACTTTTTATAAATAAAAATGAGAAAAGTATTAACTGTGTTACTTGAATCAGACCTCAAAGAAAACAGAAGGCAGTACTGTAGTGGAGTTAGTTACATTAGCTTCTTCCACTCTGGATACTCTTCTGAAAACCCATGCTTACAAAGAAATTAAAGGCCTAATGTATGCTTATTTTCACAGTCAGATTTGAATCAATAGCCTACTGTATTACTGCCGATTACTGAGAATGTGCTGTACTTTTAAAATACATCAGTTAAATTATTTAATTTGCTGCTGTAAATATAAATGCAGATATTGCCATCTTTTAAAACTTTACTAACAAATCTATGCTACATACATCAAAACACCGTATTTACATTACTTAGAAATCCAAAACTGCAAAGCTACACAGAAAAGCAATTCAGCTTACAAAATAAGGTAATTACACAAAAATTTAAGTGATCACAGTATTTGTAAATAAGAATGTCAAACTAGAAACATTATTGGAATCACTGGTTGTTGGAAGAAAATGAAGAACACTGAGTATATGCTTTCTAAGTAAGTTTATTTGAAGTTTCCAGCAATTTAACATGTCCTAGAGTCAGACAATTTGGAACGAGTAGGCTAAATTACAAAGACCACTCCAGCTCCTGTAAGTGCTGACTGAAACTGAGAAAAGCTATTGAACTGCTAATGAGCAGTAAAAAACATAACAAAAAAAAAAAACAAAAAACCACCACAAAACACACACACACAAAAAAAAACCAAACACAAAACAAAACCACAAAACACAAAACAAGCAAAAAAAAAAAAAATCCAACCCACAAACAACCCATGTTTGTGACACTTTTCAGTTGCTAGTGAGCTAATAGCCCTGCAAAGCAATGGAGACAGCAGCAATAACAACACATCCAAGCTAGTAAGTTTGGGAAAAAAAAAAATTAAAAAAACAACAAACAAGACAGTCAAATAATCAAAACAATCATTATGGTCCCAGAATCATGACCTTTAATACATCTGTATTTTCTATCTGTGCTTCTCCTAACCTGCAATATTTAAAATTTTAATTTGTGTATATATGTGTACAGAAAAAAAAAATCTGTAATTCTTTTTATACTTTTTAAAACTCAAAACAAGGGAATAAACAAAATCTGACACTGAAAGAGAAGTTCAACAAAATAACTTCCGATGTAGCATTTATCTTACAGTTTCCCCAACAACAGTTAGTGCCAAGGTTAGATTTAGTCTCCATTTGATTTTTTGGTATAGCGCAATGAAATTGACTATGTTTTATTTCTTTGTCATTTATTCTGCAGCTGAAAAAAAATAAAAACAAACACAAGCCTCTGTAAAGATGAGAAAAATATTCACTAAAAGTTATGGACTTTATTTTAACCTGCATTCCACAGATGGCTTTGGGTGATGAACATACAAAAGTGAAAAAAAAATAAATATATGAATCATAGAACAGTTTGGGTTAGTAGGGGCCTTAAAACTCATCCAGTTCCAACCCCCTGCCATGGGCAGGGATACCTTCCACTAGAGCAGGTTGCTCAAAGTTCCATCCAACCTGGCCTTGAACACTGCCAGAGATGGGGCAGCTGCAGCTTCTCTGGGCAGCCTGTGCCAGGGCCTAAGCACCCTCACAGGGAAGAACTTCTTCCTAATATCCTCTTTCAGTTTAAAGCCATTCGCCCTTACCCTGTCACTACATGTCCCTGTGAAAAGTCCCTCTCCAACTTTCTCGTCAGCCCCATTTAGGTACTGGAAGACTGCTTTGATTTCGCATTTAGTGTTTCTCTTGCAAGGTCAAGTGGCGTTTGTGCAAAAATCCAATGACCTCGCATCTCCTCCGACAGCATTCTCAGAGACGCCAGCATATGTAGGTGATGGAACCAGGTTCTAACAGGCACAGCTGACTCCCACACTATTCACCTTCTGCCATTCATTACTCGTTATTTCATTCACCTGAAACAGTTCTTAACAACCAATGATGAATGAAACTACGATTAATATGCATCTATATATAAATGGAAACGACTGACCCTTATGAAAACAGCGTGTGGTACCTGTTCCAGAAAGAGGACTCCGCAGTACGGGCACAGAGAACGGACTCGGTCCTGCTTCGGTCCTGCTGCGTCCCCGCCCCTCGCCGCGCGGGGCGCGGCAGCAGCAGGAATCGGCAGGTCATGCTCCGCTCCGGGCATACCGGTACCGCTGAGCCGGCCCTGCCGCTTCGCCCGGCAGGACCCGGAGGAGCCTCCACGCACCACGCCGACCCCCCTCTCCGCCTGCTTCCCCCGCCCGCCCACTCACTCATCTACCTACCTTCAGGTGCAGCTTCTGCAGCAGGCGGGAGAGCAGCAGCGGGAACCGGCCCGAGTCCATGGCATTGAGCAGCGACACGGCCCTGCGGATGCTGCGCGGCAGGAGAGAAGACAGTCAGAGGGACCGAGCCCTGAGCCCCGGCACCGCGGCGAGGCCCTGCCCCCGACTCACCCGCCTTAGCCCACCACGGTGGCAGCGGCACTGCGGCCGAGGCAGCATTTACCTGTCAGTCTCCTGAACGACGGGCGCCGCCATAGCTGCCGCTACAACCCCGCCCCACGACGGCAGCCCGGCGGGTCCAAGCGCCGCCGCCACTCCCCGCGCCGCAGCAGCGCGGTCACGCTGGGCCGCGAGCCATCTCAGGTGGCCCAAGGCAGAGAAGAGGCGCCGTGGGCTCGGGGCGCGGTGAGAGGCAGACTGACAGCGTCTCCCTCGTGGGTTTACAGCACCCACTAGAGAGGCTGCGGCTGAAATCCTCGGGTTTAAAGGATTTAAAGACGGGCTGCCGCCTGGCGGAAGGCGCTTCTCGCGGTGTTTCCCGCTCCCTTACGTCTCCTCGGTGCTCGCTGTGCTCTGGTGTGGGTTGTGCGGAATTCCGCAGCCCCTCCAGACCCCAGAGCCTTTTTGTTCCCTTGTGGTACCGCGCAGCCAGCTCCAAACCACGGGCCAGGGAACTTGTTAGTATGCCACGAACTTGAAGTTGTCACACCTCCAGCTTTACACAAATGGTTCCAGAAGCCACGGAACTTAACAGTGGCTGGCGGCTTTCCCGTCCTCCCTAAATAACGTGTCCCCAAACCTTGGCCCATCCCATGCACAAGACCGAGCACACTGTGCCAAGTGTGTGCTGGCTGGTGAGCTGCATGAACAGAAGGGCATTAACATTGGAGCTTGCAGGGAAGCAGCGCTGTGTTGGGTATTTCGACTCCTTGAGTGAATGTCATGCCTATGAGACCTCTGGTTTCCAACAGCTTTGGCTGAAATTTGAAAAATGATCAAGAAGTCAATGGGACAAGCAAGTAGGAACGGGCAGCACAACTGTGTAAACCTTATTTTCCTAGGAAGCCAACTAAAACCGTGTAAAATCTGCAAAAGCCCTCTGAATGTGGCTATAAAGGTTTGTAACATGCCTAAGAAGGGTTAGGTGAATGGTACTCAATTATGACAGGCTGAAGAGGCAGATGTAAACTTGCTGGAAATACGGTGCTGTAAGGAAATGTTTTACAGACATATATACTGAAATGTCACCTTTATTGAAGTGAGGGGAACTTAGTCATTAATTTCAATAGCACCAGGGTTTCAGCCAGGACATTTGAAAAGGCAATGTATTTTGAATAAACTCAGCCTTAAGAACCAACTTCAGGGAGTAAGAGTGACAAACCTGGCTGTATTCCAACAGGAAGCAGAGAATTCCTGGCTGAGACTTCCAACAACATCTGTACCATAGCTCTTACCAGAAGTTGAACCCACAGCCACTGTTACGAAAAGCTGCTGCACTTTTCAAGCTATTGTTCTGCAGTGAAATATATTTACATTTGAGCGCTTCATCTGTTTTTCTATACTCTTACAAAACATGAAAAGACAATATTCTAGGAAGAAATTTATTTGGCTAGAAAAGAAAAATGACTGGTTTACTCCATGCTGCAATAGCGTAACTTCTTGTTCTAGGAAACTTCCCCCGAGAGCAGAAT
The DNA here is from genome assembly GCF_033815535.1 of Pezoporus flaviventris. Classification (NCBI taxonomy): domain Eukaryota; kingdom Metazoa; phylum Chordata; class Aves; order Psittaciformes; family Psittacidae; genus Pezoporus; species Pezoporus flaviventris. Next base: position 4,175,242 of record NW_026892598.1, read on the forward strand.
TTATATATAAAGTTTGCACAGACAAAATGAGCAAGGGTGACTAGAAGTCTAGACAATTGCTTGCTTACTTTAAAAAGTCCCAGCTGATACAGGTATTGGATGCGCGACTCAGGTTTGCTGCCAGTTCTCTGGTTTTATAATCATGTGGACCTATTTTTAAAATGTTTTTTTTCACGCTTTTACTTCGTTAAATGAATATTGAAAGTGAATAGTCTAAATAATGAACATTAAAAACTGGACAGGATCTTGTTATCTTTAGCACACCTTTGTATCTTAAAAATTGTAATATTTAATGGCCTTCACTTTCATTGTAGCCTCTTTTGAGCCACATGATAATTTTATTGTTATTTCCTTTAAATTGCATGTTGTTCTAGGAACAGCTTTAAATACCTAATGCAGTATGCTAGAACAGCTGCTGTGTTTCTTTCTGCAGAGCTGTGACAACTTCTGATATCAAGAAGTATAGACATATTATTAAATAACAAGGGTCTTCAGTGGACAGCTTTCTGACTTTAACTTGAAGCACACTGTAGGCAAACAAGATGCTGTGCACAGCTCTTACTTTGATTTTGGAGCTTTCAAGTTTGTAAATAGCAGGAGATGCACAGTGGAGTCTTTGAAATCAAGAGAATCCAAGTAAGACACTGCCCAGGCACATAGGAGGTTAGTGGATAAAAAAACATCTTTACCTACACAAAAATCATATGGGAGCACATTCATCATTTCCATGAGATCAGTTTCTTTGTAGTAGTAACATCTTAGAAAGCAGAGTATGAGAATCTCCTTCCAGATAGGTACGTATTGTGAGCAAGGGAAATACAGTGGAAGGTACAATAAATTCAAATTAATCTGTTTTTAGGCAAGATACTAAAAGATGGTACCTTAAGTAGGTTATAGTTTAGTATGTACCAGTGCTCTCATCTGTCCTTAAGCTACAGCAGGAGCACTGGTAGCCATGAGCAAAGCAGCCACACAGGACAAGTAAAAGACAGGCAAAATTGATTCACAGTGTCACAAACTGTTTAACCTGCATAATCCAGGACAGGGGGGCAGAGAGGGGAAGGGAAGAAGGACCAACAGGCCTTATAGAACAGTTCACTCATTTGCTTTCCGTATTTTAAACAGCAGCTTTCTAAAGCAAACTTATTCCATAGGGAAAAGCATACCTCATTGACATGAGGTAAAAAGATGATCTAGTGTCATCTGGAGAGTGGCAAATTTCGTAAGAGGCTAAGAAATGTTCTCTGCCTTTTCTGGTAAGGGATTTTATTTAAAACCACAATGTCATGCAGTGTGGCATTATGTAACTGCCTAAAAAAACTATCAGATATGGGCACTGTTATTTTTATGTACATGTATCTACCTCTAAATTTCACAGTTAATATAAACATATGTATGACACCGGCCTTTCTCTTTTTTCTCTTCCCTTCCCACCTTCTCCCCTTACATCACCCCAGCCCTCCCACCCCCAATGTACAAGTGCCCTAATCTGGTGGTTTTTTTCAGGTTTTGTGCTATTATTTTCAAGGTTACACTGTGTTTGTGATGGAGTTCTCTTACACTTTGCATTTAGCTATGATTTGTGATAGAGGCACAGTCTGTGTTAAAAACCACAGAGTCGCACCAATGAATTCAATAATAGGACAATCTGGGTTTAATCACATTACTCAAAAAAATTGAACATGTAGCTTTACCACAGGAATCCACTTGAAAAACTAATCGGGTTTTGCCTTTAAGTGGAAAGAATGTGAAGCTAATTCAAACCTGACCAATTCAGATCTTCAGATTATTTCAATGGAAGACTTCCATCTTCCTGTCCATGTAAATCGATTGTCTTCTTGAAGAGCTGCTTATTTAATCAAGTGCAGAATGAGTCTGACACACCTGGAACAAGAAGTCAGTCCCTGACTACAATGGAAGGATTTCCATCTACCCAAAGAAATACAGGTCAGAGATGGTACTGGCTATTTGGACTCCCACTACAAGTCAAAGGATATACTCTGGGATCAGGGGGGAGTATGAGAGAACACCACCAGATCTGAATCTGACTGCCACACAGAGAGTGTTTTAACCACCGTAGCAAATATTCCTGTGAAATTTTTTTGGTACTGAGTGTTTTTATGTTACAAGCTTAAGTACTAAGGTGTCACTAACCGAGAGGAGCAACAAATCTTTCTGAGGTATCAAGTCTGAAGGAGGCTGTGGTGTTAAGGCATTATCGGGATCTGTTCCAGGAAGTTTATTCTACAGGGAGGTATCTACACATTGGAGAGGAGGTCTTTGCCTGCAGAGAGTGGTGACTTGCAGGGGAGAAAAGTGGTCCCACATTCAAAATGAGGAGAGTCTCCTCAAAAACAAGCAGCAAAGTGCCCAGGCCCAGAGAACAATTCCTCCACTAGCAGCACACTCCTGGAGTTTGCAGCATTTGCAGCCTTCCCCTCTTCACGATCCAGAGATCCCTCCCTCCCTCAGAAATTTTGTGCATGTCCATCATGAATAAAAAGACCTACTTCATAGAAGAATCATTACCTACCTCATTAGAATCCTATGATTCTAAGACTGGTTGCAAGTTATGGTATTTGAAATCTGGCATGCTTTGCATGAAGAGGAAACTCCTGGAAATGAAGAGGCTTTTCTGTCCAAAGGCATAATTAACCAATCCATTTACCTCTAGCTGTATAATTAATGACTGATCAAGGTTGAGTGTTCTATATGCTGTAAACAAAAATAAATAAATAAAATCCTGACTGAATATGTTGGTTTCAGTCTTGCAGGCTAAGCAGCAAGAAAGAATTGCAGAATTGTTTCTGTTCTCTGCTTGATTTATGGAGGGACATGGGAAGTGGTGACCTAGCTTCAAAGAAATGTTAAATCAAGTGAATCCTGCCTCATGTTATACAAGACATGAATGCACAAGAAGGAAAAGACACTTGCACAAGCATTCACAAAACAGCCATGTCACACATCTGCGTAAATGAACAAGAGAAATCATCAAGAATAAAAAAATTATTACAGGTAACGTGGTTCAGCTTCCCAGGGTCAGAAAATTGTCTTCCCATGGCAGTCCAGGCACCTTCAGCTTTAGAAAATCAAAAGTACTGACTAGGTACCTCAGTAAAGCACACAAGGATGAGGAAGAATGGAACAGATAATTTCATGTAATGGAAAAGATTAAAGTCTGCTAGGCAGGCAGCAATAAAGAAGCACTGACAGGCACTTCATTAGAGACAATTCATAAAGCCAAGATTTGCTTTAATAAAATGTGAAGAAGGAAGAACTTTGCTCACACACAATAAGAACAAAGTCAATCAGAGTCAAGAAATGGAAATACACTGATCACATTCCCATCTTCAGTCTCAGTTTTCTCATAAAACCATTTCCTATTGCAGCGACATTCCACTCCACATTTTTTTGAATTGCATTTGGGGCAAGGATAGAAGCAACCCATGCAGGTCTCTTCCAGGCAATCGCACAAATCAACGTTATTACAAAGCAGCCTGCCATGTCTGTCATACTTCTTTGCAGGTCTGCAAAAGAGAAGAAAAAGTGATTCTCACAGAATGCTTCAACATGTATGAAGACTAAATCAAAAAATGTGGAAAACATCTGTCCAGGAACAAATATTTTCTCTTTAACAACCTCACAGCATAATGAAATACCAGGATTACATCCTAATTGCAACAGCCACTGTTACTAAAAATTAAAGTATGCTAAGGAAGTAAATCAAAACTCTCTCAAGTTACACAGAAAGCTTGTTTTCCTAACACAGCTTTCATGTGTAATAAGAAATCTGCTGCAAAATATTAATGCTTTTATTAGTTTAATTTATATTCTGTAAAGAGCATACCAGCCATTTTTTTAAAGTAACATATGTAATAAATTAGCACATCTTACTTGGGCTTCTTAAAAAAATCTTGTTTCATCTGTGACATGCATGCTTTCTTTTTCTGCTCTCTAGTTTCAGGATTGAAGTCAGCTACCTGAGGTCCTGGATTTTGAAAGGCTAAGGATTTTAATTGTTTCTCAAGTTGCTGATAGAAATAAACAAGAGAAAGATTATAATTAGTGCAACAGATATTTATTAGCTGCCAAATGACCTCCTGGCTTTCAAATTACATTAAAATTCATACTCTTGATAACTCAAAACCGCACAGGTAGGAAAGTGAAGCAAAACTCCACCTAAATTAAGATAACATTGTTTAAAATGCTTTCTTGTCTGTTAATTGAGTATTCCTTTGCCCAACTCTATATCCTGACAGGAGAGGATAAACCATGACTCTGCATACACGTGAGTGGTACAGTGGCATGAAGTTTGAAGGTCATCGTGTGGGAGACAGTATCATGTATTTTTTTCTTCAACTTTATCTATAATGTAGAGACAAGTATTTGTGATTATAAGCATCACAACTGGATTTGCTGTATCTTAACTGTTCTCTCAGATGCCTAGAAACCATCTTTGTCCAAATAATCTGAGGGCCATAGAAACGACTGGCAGAGCAGCTACTGCATGAAGGGAGCACAAGTGAGAAGTATGAAAAAAACCAGACAAAAATAAGGAAGATAAACTGAGCAGAGATTTTTTGAAACAGGAGGGAGCATTTTCTTGACTATTTTATGGAATTCATATTTGTAAATAGCTAAAACTGCTGAATAGTTCTGGAAGTTAGAACATCAGCTCTATGTATTGCCATTCCACACAGCCAGTGTATGTTGAGAGTCATGTCTGAAGTCAATGCAAAGAAACATGGGCCTTGTGTCAAACAATTTCTCTTTGGACAGTGACTGTGGACATCAAATGTACACTTGTAATTCATTATGCAATGACACAAACACACATGCAGATTTATCTTTTCCCCTCCTTGGTAAATGCAGCTGACTTGCCACCCCTCAACTTCCCCAGGGGGTGTCATCCCTTTCATGGTCCACAGTGATTTTTCACAAGCAAGTGATCCCCTTCATTACTTCTCCTGGGGAAAAAAGTTCAGTTCAATCTGCTGATACAGTGATTTAGAAATACTCACTTGAAGTCACTTGAGTCTACTTGTTTACAATGTAGTTGATGCCATGCATCTTCAGTTGCATCTTTCTGAAAACCTGTAGGGCAATCTCATGCACCTATGCTATTCAGCCATTTCTTTTGCCTTTGAGTATGGGGAGATCTTCAGTGCAGAAGATATGCTTCAGCTTCATCATTGTCCACAACCATAAATTATGCAATTTTAAGTTGAAACATATAATAAACTATGGAGATAGTCCTTCCTCAAAGAGTACTCTCTTATTTCCCCACTTACGAGATCATTGAGCTCAGAAGTGTTCTTAGCCCTCTAAATCACTGCACTGCAAACTTGACTCATTTCACTGTTATTACTGATACTTCCCTATTGACTCTAGCTTTTTATTTCTGTAATTATGTAAGAAATTGAAGGCAATAAGTATCTTGATAATAAAAGGGTACTGACGAAGTCATACCAGTTGTTTTTGTGTTACTGAAGCATCCTTCTCAGGAGAGACATTTCCTTCTGCAGATGTTTCCTGGGCAGAACTGCTTTTCTTGCAGTTTTCTTCTGTTACATCACTCATTTTTGGCCACCCTTGTGAAACACATACATACATGTGTTAAGACATATACAGAAGTGTGAGATCCACAGAATTTTAAGTGAAAGTTTTAAGGTAAGCAGGTGATATCCATACTAGGCTTTATGTATTCTTAACCCACAGCAAATGCAGAACAAATGTTGCTCAGTATCAGCCTCGATTAAACTGTATTAAAATAATGTTAATTAACATAACAAAAGCTGTATCACCAAAGGCACTCTACAATTGGTTAAGCAAACCTCGGAAAATCTCTAGTGTTTAAATAACACAAAAACTGAAAGAAATGCTGTCATCTGTGATTCTGTAGCTGGCACCGCTTCAGCGCATTGCCAGCTGTACCGTAAAGGTGAGAAACAGTATTCTCACAGAACGCGTAAGAACAACCGGGGCCGGGCGGTGGAAATTAGAACAGCACGCAGGAGCAGTCATTTCGCTTACCAGCAGGTGACACTGTTGTCCAACCTGCCGTTCTTTTTGCAAGCCTCCGAAAAAGAGTGGCCGCGGCGGCGTTGCGGGGAAGCAGGAGGGGTCCGGCCATATTCTCTGACGTTATTTATAGACACCCAAAGTGTGTGTGTCAGAGTTGTGTCCCTGGCAACGAGGCTATTCCCCACATATTCACAATTTTGTTTCTGAGGATTTCAACCAATGGGCTAAAAGTAAATTTCTTGGCTTTTACACCTCAGTCCTGAAACATTTTGTGTATAAACAGAATGTGTAAATTCTAGGATTAATAGAAAAAAGCGAATCACTCACTCTATTAACAAAGCACCCGGGGAAGACTGAGTTCTGCAAGTCTGTCCTGCAAAGGCCATCCATGACCTCTCTGCAGCCACACAGAATGGGGGTGGAAACTGTTCAGGATGGCCTTATAACCCATCTTGTGAACCTACTTAGTTAAAACTTTTTTATGCAATATATGCAGTGCCAGTGCCTCAGACTTTTACTCCAAACACCACCAGAAATATTTAAGCTTTTTTGGAGTTCACTCAACCCTTCCCCAGATGCTGCCCAGTTGCTCCTATTGCCTCACAAAGGTAGTGCAGTTGTCTCTGCCAGGTTACCCTGCACGTTAGGATTGTTACCCAAACACTGCCCCAGAGATGATCTTCATTTCACCACTGCCAAAGAACCAGCAGAAGAGGAGAAGGAGAGGAGTCCAGGCCTTTAATTCCTTCTATTGCAGCCCCTCCCTGCAGGGTGCCAGTCAAAGCCGGAACAGCAATGAGAACAGACGGTGTAGTAACGGGAGGGGATGCTTTTTTGGGGAGGTGAGAAAAAACACCTTCAGCCTGTTTCAGACAGGGTTTCCCTTTCTCTTCTTCAGTGACTTCAAGAATGACTGAAGACTGTAACAGTTTAGTCCTGGGACTTGAGCATCTTTCTATAAAAGCATTATAAAAGGAAAGCTATTACCATGCAATTAGTATTTGCTGTATGGAGGAGCCTTGCTCTCCCACTGGAAATTTGCTAGGGGCCCACAGATAAAACAAGAATGAAGACCACTGCTCCAGAGAAAGTGAGTATTGCTCTTCATTTCCACTCAAGTTTAAGTCGTGATAAGGATTTGCTTCCTACATCTCCTCTTATGTCCAAACCATACATCCAGCATTGTTAAAGCATTTCATGTGAGTATGCATGACCACCGTCCATGCCTGTTTTATTACAGTGTACAGGGTTCAGGAGCAGAACAGCCATCAGGAGCCAACAGTGTAAGCATGCAGAATCTCCATGTGTCCTCTGGTGGTGTAAGTATTTGACTCCTTTGGCAACTAGGTCCAGATAACTACCAGTTATCTGCAGCCAAATGCACAAAAATCAGAAAGCCACTTTTTAAATACTGTCAGAAAAGGAATATGCATCTTGTTCCAAATGTGTTTCAAATGCCCTTGCATCTCAGTGGAAATGTCCCACACAGAAAATCTGGCACATTTCTGTCTCTGTCGGTATTGTAAAGATAAAGTGTTAAATTCTAATCTCCAGGAAAGATACTCAGAAATGAGACAGAGTGTGACTAGGAGACTGTGCAACATTCAGAAACTGGTGAGACCCACAGGACTGATTATCCTCCACAGCATGTTCTGAAGGGGAGTAAGAGAACAAGGGAGACTTTGAGACTTACACATCCACTCTCACATCTGCAAAATCTAGTTATCCAAAGGAAAGTATTCTTGGCCATAAAGTAGAGTTCTTCCATCTACTATTTTTGTCTGGCCGTAGTGATAATTCAGGAGCAATGCATTGATGCATAGTCTCTTCCATAAAAATTTCAACTCTGCAAACAACCATCAATTGCACTGTTCCTCCATGAAACCCTGTATTCTCCCACACCTTCTGAAAACAGCACATACTTCCTGGAGGCGATAATCCACATTTTAACATCCCACCATGGCCATAGTATATGGCTGAGAACTTGCAATTTTGGCACAGATCAGTGGCACAGCTGGCAAGGCTAAAAGCATATTAAGGGAGGAAGAGAATCAGAGCCTGTATTATACTAAACAGAATTGGTCTTTTCCAAGGGACGGATGTTTCTGCTCAGAGAACAGTTTCAGAAGATGCTGGGATGTGGAAGGAACAGCATTTTTTTATGATTTTCATAACAGCAGTATTTTCCTGTATCTGCTCTTTCAAGAATTTAATATTCCTATTATGATCCTTGCAGTTTGCACTGCTGAATATTTCAACTGGTGTGAAACATGGTGACCAGCATTCCAGATACTTCGACTGCTTGATCTCAGCAGCCTGAAGCTAGTACCTCTGCAGAGCTTGACAGAGTGAATGCACATTGTTTTCAAGTTGTACTTGTTCATCCCATTGGAAACTTTCTGGCTGAGATCTGTAAGTATGTTAATCACGTTAACCAGGGCAAAACAAGATGCTGTCCCTACAGCTTTAATCCCCTTATGCGCACACAGATTAGACTGACCCATTGCAACAGTCCCATCTTGCTCATAGCCTGGTTCTGCAGAGATGTCAGTATGCTCAGAAACCAGCAGTCAGGCTTGTGACACATTCTAGTATGCATCTTGAAATCTCTATAGGACATCTGGTGCCAGCCAAATTAAGACTGAGAATAAATTAATCTTTCTCAAGATGAAGTATGGACGGAGCTGTAAAGATGTGGAAAGGCCACTCACCAACTAGTCCATGCCTTCTCTCATAGCCCTAAATGTGGGGGCAGAAGATGGCCTCGAAGTCAGATGGAAACACAGACAAGATGAAGAAATAGGTCTCATCTCTCGTAACTCAGATTCTTTCACAGAAAACTGATAAACACGGTAACAGAGCAATGGCCCATTCTGTGACAGGAGTCTGGAGGAACAAACCCTGCCCTCTCCCAGTAAAATAAAACAAATCCTCATGAGTTTTCCCTCACAAACCCACAGCTTTTCTGCCATACCTGAAAGTGAGGGATTCTTTGGCTTGAAATCTAATGCAATTAGAAATTTATGTGCCTCTTCTGGTTGTCATGCAATAGGAAGAAGTGATCTGCCAGACTTACCTCCTGAAAACCTGCAGTTCTGAAGGGCTTATGTTCAGTTCAGAGCAGACAGCAAGAGAGAAAGGAGGTTCTCCGGAATTTTAAATTGTACTTGCCAAAGGAAGGGACTGGCACAGTGTAGGTTTATTGCTGCACAGTTCCTCTAGTAGTGGAAGTATGACATCAGCCCCAGAGCAACTGAAACAGAAGACAAATAATCAAAATAGTGCTCCCCAGAGAAGGAGGCTGGAGACAGTGCCAGGTGACTATCTTAAAGGACCTCACATTTTCTGCCTCATTAATTATGGCTTTAAAATAGTACAAAGAGTGGAAACAGAGAAATTATATAAACTGGGGTGAGAGTCTCATTATTAGTTGCACCTGCGGTATGTTCAAAGAGCAAATGTACTTCTTAGAGCTTTCTTTTTCTTGAAAGTAAGTAAATTTAAAAAAAAAGACTGTCATAGCTACTGCATTGTACAAAAATTTAAAAAAAAATTTTAATAGTATGGATGTAGTAAAGGAATGTTTTACGACATCAGACAAATATTTTGGATACTGTTCAACATCTCAAACCATCTCCTAGCTAAAGTGACAATGCAACCTCACCATTCTGCTTACTATCTTTCAGGATTAGTTGCACTAGTGTGGACAACTCAGGCTCCTCCTGATACCTCTAGATGCCAGTTTCCAGCATGCTGCAATCACTTACCGCTTTTATTGCTCTTTAGAACACAGCTAAATCTTAATAAACTTCCTGTCGTGATTTAAGGCCAGCTGGTAACTCATCACCACACATTCGTTTGCTCACTCTCCTCCTTCCCCCTCTCACCTTGCTGCTCCAGGCGGGATGGGGAGGAGGACTGAAAGAATGTAAACCCAACAGGTTGAGAAAAGAACTAAAGTATAATACAAAACTACTGCTACTACTACTAAGGGAAGTAACAAGGGGAGAGAATATAAAATTAAATAGGGAAAAAGAAAAAAAAAAAAAAAGAAGAAAGACAAGTGACAATGTAATTGCTCACCATTTGCCAACCGATACCCAGACTGACCCAAGCAGTGATCTGGGCCTTCCGGGCAACTTCCCCCCAGTTTATATACTGGGCATGACGTGATGTGGTATGGAATACCCCTTTGGCTAGTCTGGGTCAGGTGTCTTGTCCCTGTTCCCTCCTGGCTTCTTGAGGCCCTCCTCACTGGCAGAGCATGAGAGACTGAAAAGTCCTTGACCACAGTAAGAGCTGCTCAGCAATAACTAGAACACTGGTGTGTTATCAGCATTGTTTTCAGACTAAAGCCAAAACACAGCCCTGCACCAGCTACTAGGAAGAAAAATAACTGTTAAAACTGAACCCAGGACACATCCAAACCTGTCAAGTCTTATGAATTCTTCTGTCGTGCTTAGACAAATAGTCTAACATCCATCCATTGTCTGGGGCATTTCACAAACCAGTCTGAGAGCAAGTAAACTTACGATTTACCATATTCTTTCCCTCAAAACACTTTTAAAACCAAAAGCCGATTCTAGCAGCAGACCTTAGCTAGGTGATTTAAATGCTGCTACATATACCTCATTTTGTTTCACAAACTGTTTTTCTTGTTGTGAAAATCAAACACAAATGTCTCAAGCAGAAAAACAAAAAAATCAGTCTCCAAGGTACTCATACAACAGCAAGCCACAAACAAAAACCTACACCCTACAAACTGCGTAACAAATAAAACTGAATTAGTGCTATAAATACAAAATTTATAATTAAACAAGCCTACACTTACTACCTATTTTTCATTCATTTTGCTAATACTTAACACTGAGGTATCTCAACTTTTTCTATATTGTTTGTGCATGAGTTATATTTGTTTATCATGGTATGCATGATACCATGAAGCCTGCAATCTCCTCAGAATAGTTTTTTAGTGAGTGGATGTTAGGCTATGAATATGGATGTTAGGCTACGAATAAGTGAGGATATACAAGTAAGATTAAAATCTTTAGAGAGATTGATTCTGGTGGTTCAACTCATAAATGGTTCCTCCAGGAACAAGATTTCCCCACTGTGAGCATGTGACTGTAAATACACCTCCAGATATATGATACAATTGTACTAAGGGGTTTGCGGGGAGAAAAAAAGAAATTGTTAAAAAGATTTCTTCTAAGCTTCCTGGCCATCATCCAATGTCAAGCTGCTTGCTCCTTGTACACCTCAGCGCTCTCTGCCATGCAGTGCACTCAGTAGCAGCCTGCAGCCAGCACAAATAGGGCAGCTTGAAGAGGGAAAAAAAATGCATTTTCAGGTATTAAAACCTAACTTGTAATGTTCTTATCCCACTGGAAAACGGTTCCCTGGAGCCCTTTGTTAAACATTAACACAGAGTAATGTCTTAGAGGTGTTCCTCTTACAGACAATTCATTTTCCCCTTTTCCTTGTCCTCCCCACACCCATTTTTTTCTAAACTGTCAGGTTTATCGGGGTGTTTCTGCCTCTGGATTTTTCTTTTCTGGATTTTCAAATCAGCAACGGCCAAGGGGGGGGGGGGGGTGGAGGGGGGTGGAGGGAACTGGCAGGGAGCATATGGAAAGTGGGGGGATAATTCGGATAACTATACTGGCAGAGATGCCAAGGGAAGAGGCTATGAAACGTTTGGGTGAGACACACGGGGAGAACAAAACACCTTTCTCCAGAGAAGGCTGTCAGTCCTCCTAATCGACCAGCCCAGCGCCCCAGCGGCTCAGACCACCTCATGGCTTACTTAGTGACGAGTCTTCCACACAGGCAAAAGACAGCAAAGAGTTGCTTTCTCCTGTCCACCGCTCTGTTACCGAGCCCGAAGGGCGAGGCGCAGCTCTGCTGTCATTACCGCGGCCGGCTTCGGTTCGAGCCGCCTCAGCAGCGTACTCCCTCCCCTCTGCTGCAACCCCTGTGCCGGTTTCGTCCTTCTCCGTGTTTCCGCCCCTCCGCTGGTCGGTGGCGGGGGCCTCGTCTGCTCCCTCTCTGCTCTTGCCGCTAAATGTGGGGTATAACGGCCCTTCCTCAACCTCTGCGTTCTGCCCATGGCGGCTGCGGGGCTGTGAGGAGCCGAGGGGCCCGGGCTGGTCCCAGTGCTTCAATCAGCTGTGGGACACACCAAGCCTCTCGGCCAGGCCGGCGGCGCACTGGAAGCGCCAGCTAGCAAAGGACTAAAATGCCGGCGAGCAGAGGGGCTAGGGGAAGAAACACAGAGCTACAAACAGCAGTGCGAGCGCAGGGGCAGCGAGGCAGGCGGGCAAGGAGCTGCTGCAGGCGCCAGGGCAGGCAAACCCCTGCGGCCCCTGGACAGGTTGGTGGTGGAGCAGGTGCACGTGCCCTGGGGGAACTGCGGCTTGTGGGAAGGACCCCGCCATGGGGCAAGGAGGAGCATGAGGAGGGAACGAGCGGCTGAATGACCTCAACTGCCATTGCCCCTGAGGGGCCACGGCCTGACCTCAGCCCAGATTACTCCTCCCCGCTGGGCTGCTCATGGGGAGGAGGCGGAGTTGGGAGTGAAGATGAGCCTAGGAAAACACGAGGGCGGTGGGAAGGTGGTGGTTTATGTTTTGGTTGTGTTTCTTGCTACTCAAGTTTAACTGGCAATAAATCAAAGTAATTTCCCCGAGGAAATCTTTTTTGCCCACGATGTTAACTGGTAAGTAATCTCCCTGGCTTTAACTCAACACGAGTAGTTTTCTCCCCACGTTCTGTTGGGTGGGAAAGCACCGCTATGGGCCTCCTGCAGCCAGTTAAGGTCAGCCCACCATTGCTGCTTAGGTGCCTGCCTCAGAGAACATCGCATCACAAAGAATGATAATCACGAAAGAGCTCAGTGCGCTATAATACAAAGTTAAACACAAAATTGATCACTCACGAAGATGCAGTTGGCAAGTAGCAGGGAGTAACCCTGAGTGATGTCCCCGCTCAAGGGGAGATCACCACCACTTAGTAAGCTGCTCAGCAGGGAGTGCTCAAAGAAAGCTCACTTGGGCTGTCATATTTATGGAATAAAGTGAGCCAGCCGGCTCTCAGCCAAATTCCGTGCAATGGGAAAGATATGCATGGCACTCCTTGTACTCACAACCTCCCCTGTTCCTTGACAAAGGAGTCTCAGAAGAACCACCTGCTTTCATTTGTACGAATCACATGGTCAGTGTTCAGTTTGCAAGCTCGTAGGCACCAATGCTCACCATGTCATCCTGTTCCTGTGTGGGTTTTCAGAGAACAGATTGGAGTGAGAGAAGTTCTTGGCCTGGCGGTGTGCGAGCCCTTCCTGCCTTTGGGACCTGCATCACACTAACACTGGTCTGGTCAAAGAGTTGGGTCCAGCCATCACACCCCTGAACCTCTGTGCTAGGGGATCCACATGCAACAGCTTTTTGTCCTCTCTTAATCACTACACAACAGAAATTAATTGAGGCCACATCTTTGTTCATTTATGGCACTTTAGACTCCGTTCCCTTTTCCCTACCCCATACTCACCCTTCTGGGACTTGAAACAACACTGAAAGGAGTGCTCTTGGATCTTGACTTAAACACTGCTGAAGTCTCTCTTCCTACCTGGGAGCAGCTTGGCTCACAGAGAAACTGCATGGGCAGTGCATGGCAGCAGGAGGACACAGGATTTCTTAGGGCCAGCTGTGGCATTTGGAGGGAAGCTGGAAGCTGTGTGCTGTGGGGCAGCTGGTAATGGTGACTGCAGCAGAGACTGCCAGGCTGCATTGATCAGCACTGTCAGGGTTTAGGCAGTGTGGGCTGTTGATGGGCCAGGCAGACGCTGTGCCCTTCAAGCCAGCTCAGAAATGGACAAAACCAGCCCAGAGCAGTACAGAGGCAGGAGAAAATGATGGAAACTGAAGGAGACACATGGAACATGTTGGGGACACAGCTGGAGATACACACTTGGGAGACGGGACTTGATACCAGAGGAAGGATGCCCCCCCCGCCCCCCCCCAGGCAACTGCAGCCCATGGGCAACTCATGCCAGAGCAGGGACACTGGTGAGGAACTGCAGATGACCAGCACTGGGGCAGGGGCACACCTGAGGAAATATCAACCCTGTTCTAGATGAACAACACAGGATCAAAAAAAATACAACATAGTCCTTCAAAATACCTCAGGTTGAGTTTGGGGAAGTAAGGCAAGCAGTGCACTTAAGAGGAGACTGAACTTTTCCCTCTTTACACTGTTCTCCTCATCTCTCTTGGATCTTCCCTTGCTCCTGCAGCTTCACTCATTTGTTCATCCTGTTCCCAAATTCACTCATTTGTTCGTATCCTGTCTCTTCTTTGTACCCCTAGTCCTCTCAGCTATTTTCATCCTCCCTTGCCAGCTATTCTGGACTAAACTTCCTTAACAAAGTTTTACCCTTAAGCCCAGTAGGTGCAAACCATTTCCTTCCACTGATGAGTAACCACTCCACCTTTCCCTGTGGTCCTAATGCTCCTGCACTCCTTCCACTGCACAATCTCTTCCCCATCCCTGCTAGCTCCAGAGTCCCCTGCCCTGTCATGCATGCATGCTGTGAAGGCAAAACAAGTGTAAATTTTTGATTTCCACACTGTCAAGGCAGAGAACAGAACTCAGGTAAAACAGCTGGTCTTTCCCCATCATAGATACTTTTCCCAATCATAGATACTACTGAATGCACACCTTCTCTCACTGGAAATTGTCATCACAATTACATGCCCCATAGCAGCTTCACAGTCTGTGTAAATACTGTAAAAGCTTATTTCCTGGAGTCCATCCATGTCCTCATACTCATTTTTGATAAACTTTCTTTTACCCCAACTCCATTTGCAATAAAACAGCTTTCCCACCTTGCCCTGGATTCCTCTTATGCCTGTCTCCTTGCCTTGGTGCACCTCCCATGTGTCACTCTCCAGACCTCTGTGTTCAACTTGTACTCAACAGCAGCAAGAACTGCCACTGAATAGCTGCCAGTATTACATGCCACCAAGTGAGAATGTGTGGACTCTGGAAGCAAGAGTGTTTCAGATCTGCTCCTACTCAGGCAGCTTAAGTAGCAATCATCTTCACCATTTGCCTCTGCCACGAAAACTGTGCTGCTATTCTGCAATACAGAATGTCAGCCAAGAGGCATACATTAGTTAGGAACCACTATTTGAAATCAATTTCTTATTTAAAATTGCTTTACTGGTTATTTACATATTGGCATTTGTAATTAAACAGTTTTCTTTCAGTAGAAAGAAGAAAAGTATTTTAAAAAATAAGGAAGAGTAGTTGGAAAGGAAGAGTAGTTATTCATGGTTAGAAAGAAATGGTTTGGACCTATTGAGCTTAGGAGTAAAATGTTATGGGAAGTTTAGTCCATACGTCCCATAATAATTACTTTCTTGAGCTATGCTTAGCCCATCTGATGAGACATGCAGAGTCAGTGATTAACTGGTGTTAAGTCAGGAAATGCTGAAGCAAAACCTCCCTAATTCACCATAGCCCCAAGGAATTCCTCTGCTTTCTGAACTGGCTTGACAAGGACTGTCAAGAATGCATACAATTTTCTTTGGCACTACCCTTAACTGGATTAAATGCTAAAGAGGTCAAATGATTCCATCACAAACCTGGCTGCACCAGTTGGTAATTCCCATAAGGGGAGCCTGTGAGAGTCTCAAAATAGTTACCATTTTTCTTTGCAGCCATTTGGGAGCAGAGGAGATTCATTGCAGCCAATATGGCAATGTTTTCCTTAAATGTATTTAGAGGCTGCCAGTGATAAATTCTTTTTATTAACAAGGCTGCTTTTTGTTCCTTGTCTCCTCACAGTGTGGTACTTTTAACTTCTTGGGTTTCCTGCATTCCATATATCTTTGTTTTCTATGTTAACCTGAGCACCAGTACAGTAATTTTGTCATAATACTGTTACTCCACAAATAAATAAATTGCATGGACTAAGGATCCCATACTTCTTCAACCAGAAGCTTCTATTGTTTGCTGATACTGATAGACTGAATTCTGTCTGTCATCTGCAAACTGCTGTGTAAGCAAGATGATTAACCCTGTGTCTACATCAGAGAGAAGCTTAGTGCAGTTAAGAACTTGGTGATGTTCCAGAGGGCTTAGTTTAGACTAGTGGCATTCTAGTGCCAAAGACAAAATGACCATTAAATGGTGGTGTCTGTCAGTTGCACACTAGGAGCTCATAATCTCTTAGATAAATTTCATCCAAAAAGAATACAGGTCAGCCCACTCCAAGACTGTCCTGGGGGTTGAAGCATGCTAAACAGAGACAACTAGGAGGATCTCTTCAAAAGCACATTCCTAATCAAACACAAATGTGAATGTAAACAATACATTATAAATGTACACAGTAAGTACAGATCTGCTAAGGAAAAATACAGTTTGAAAGCCAAGGCATTCATTTGTTACCATTAAAATTTGAGGTTTCTTTAGTCCTTTCCTCGCTGCAGCTCTGGAACCATTCTCAGACTTATACTTCATGGCACTGTTCTGAATTATTGTCCTCTTAGCAATTTACAAACACAGAAGTGGAGAGAGACAGATTAAATGACTTGCCCAAGATCACAGTGCAAATCATAAGCAAAACAGAATATAAAACTTTTCCAGCTTCCTCGTGTGTTTTTGCCACAAATTTATACCACACTTTTCATTTTGTTATACAGAAAAACAAAAAGGATTTAGGACTGAATCTATATGTTAGATTATTATTAGCAATACATCCTTACTAACAACTCATCCAGTAGGAAATTAATTTAGTGACAATATGAAAATATACCTCTCATTTATTTTGCTGAATATTTACTTTGTGAATTATTTTAGCCTTACTTTCCAGTTGGGAAGAAAACCACAGGACTCACAAAAATGTGCTTTATCTTTAATTACATCTTAAAACAAATACCAAAATTCTAGTGAATCACTCTGTAAAATATACTGCAAGTTGTTCTCCACATCAATCATCCAGATTTTTCTGTAACCACTTGGCAACTTTGATTAGCAGTTTTCTCCTTTCCATATTTTCAATTTTTGTCAGCTCCAGTAGTAGAGTAGTAGCCGCTCTCTCATCCTCTTCCAGTGTAGCATTATAAAAAACCTGCAACTGAAGAAATACACACATGAGCTTGGTTCCTGTAACTTCACATGCAGCAAGCAACTGTGTACCTGACAGGTGAGTTAGACAGAAGTGCACAGAAAAGGGAGAGACTAAAGAGGGAATGGGGTGAGCTTACTGATTTGCAGATCCTTTCAAATGCAGCCAACTTAACTAGGGATGGCAACACACAGTGTCTAGGACTAGTTGGATAACAGAATCCTCTTGAGCTGCCTTTTCTACAATCACAGAACAAGAAATCTTTCCTATCAGTCTAATGAGCAGACAAGAGGCCTGAAGAATAGCAAATAAACATAGGGAGGGGAGTGGGAAACCAACAATAAGAGAAATTATATTGACGTCAGCACAATAACCAGCAACCTGATATGCCAGCAGCCCAACTTATGGTACATGATCATGGCAAAGGTGATCTCTATAGCAGATTTTAAAGAGGAAAATAAGACAGCTTTTGATAATATTTATTGGGTCTGAGTTCTAGATCTGAAGGTTAATATAAAGGCTGGCATTGGGCTATTGCTTTTGCCATCCCAGGGAGTTAACTTGTCTCTAAAGAAGAAAAAAAACCAACTTACAGTTCATGAATGTTGAAGAGCTATTTCTTTGACTTTGGGAGCTAACTCTCAGAATTGCTGTCATTAGCATCCCTTCTCAGTTACTTGCTGTATGCACGCATCACAACAGCAAAAAAAAGAAAGCAAAACTTTTTCTTGCAATGACAGATACTAGCTATACGGGGCTGGCACAGAAACATGGATCACATGCTGACAGCACAAAAGTTGAGCTGTTGAGGAAAGAAAATAATATTTTGGGAAAAAATCTGAGAAGACTTGGAGTGGAGGCAAAAGAGCAAGAAAAGAGTATGAGATGAATGGTGGTGATTTGTCACAGGCAGTAATGTGGATTATTGCAGGGAACAAAATAAGACAGCCTAGAGCCACCTCACACAGATTTCCACTCTTCAGCCGGTTTCCCAAAGCCCATTCCCTTTTTCCAGATGTACAGCAAACCAATTAGAAAATACTATTCATGGGCTTATCTGGGCTGCCACATAGTGAAAAGGAAAGAACTGTATCACATGTGTAGGCCACCACTTCAGCACACAGGCAGGCAACACTCTTACACTGTAGCCACGCAGAGCAGGACAATGTCTATCACTTTACAAAAGCTGACCTTCATGCCATGCTTAACAACCAGCTGCACACACAGACTGCAGGGCTGTGGGTGCATGTTCACATGCTTATTTCTCAAATGAGGAAGTACAATTTTTCTCGATGTCTCGACACAGCAACATTGTACAATATATTATTTCTTTAAAAAACAAGAAATTTAAAAACCTGTACTTACAAATTGGCAATAAAGTTAAAACTAACTCCTCTGATTTACCTCTTGGATCTGTACATCTGTATTGACAAATCTTCCCATGACTTTTAATACATCATGTAATAATTCCTTCCCGTACCTGTAACATTTAGATGAAGGTCCTTCAAACAGCATGTTAGCAAACATAACAAATTTTATCTCAGTTGAAAATATTCTCACTATTTAGTTATTATTTACCATGCTGGAAATATCAACTAAGCTAAGTTTGCAACTGTGTGCTCTTTTTTCCCCTTTTAAAGAAATAAACACTCAATTTAGACATTAAAGCAGGATGAAACACACTAATTACACTTCATCTTTATTTCACAGGAAGATCTGGTATTCCTACTTCAGTGAAGTGAATTCTTTGCTTAAAATCAATAGTCTTTGTGAGCCCATACAGCCAAACTGAGCTAGAAAGGCTAACCAGTATGATTTTAACAACTTGGCATTTCTGTTGGTATCTTGAAGATAATGTATAAATTACCACCTACACTATTCTTTTAGTTTGAAAATAATGGGTCAGTTTCCCAGCAAATTTCTGATCAGTATAGAACACAGAAAAACTCTGTAAGGGAACAAACTGGTGTGACAGAAATCTGCTACATCATGCCTTTTCTAGTGTTAGCAATAAAGATACACATTTGAATGCTCCTAGATTCTTGGTTACACTACCACTAAAAAACTGCTGATGGACTGCTCTGCCACTGAAGACAGCAAGAATGTACTCTCAGAGCCCAGCTGCTTTTCACCATTGCCAAGGAGTGAGGGAGTTTTTGAACAGATATGAAAATACTGTTTTGCTTGAGACAAGTAGCCCAAGATCACCTGCAGTTTACCTGCATTAGTTCAGGGAGGCTGGAGATGGGTTAGGACTTAAGTCAGTGAATATTAACTGTAGCTGGTCTTTGTAGTGCTTGCAAACCTGTAAGCTCCGATCCCCCATACTTTCTTTGGAGAAGAGATTACAATCTTACCCCAGCATTTTACACACATGCTTGTGAAATGCTAGTGGATAAACCCATTTCTAAAGTCAGATTTTCCAGGAAATTTAACATTTAAAAGGCCTAAAACAGTCATGGACAGGCTGTTTTTTAAAGTACTGTGTCTTCTCTGACATTAAGCCCTTATCAGAGTTGAATTCTCTGAAAACCCTCCTCTGCATACTTAAGGAATTGCATCAACTATTACAAAAAAAAACCATCTCTGGAACAAAAATCTGCACGTGGATTTTACAGCTGAAACATAGAGATGGAGGAAGAAGTCGAAGAGCCACAGAAATAGTCAGCCCAGAGCTGGTTGCTTACCATACCTTTCATTTAAAAGTGGCCAATTTTCTGTAACAAATTCCCAGGCTATACGGTGCCCAATATCCTTAGTCACTGCATATAAGATGATGACTGAAGTGTAATTGGCAGAAAATAGTGTATCACTGAGTCCATATTGCAAGTATCTGTTAGAAAAGAAGGTAATAATTGTACCTATCACTTGTTGTTTAACAGTGATGATCTGGAAATACTCAGTTCAGGAAAATTCCTGCTTCAGCAAATACCATGATGTGGAAGGTTACACCAAAGTTGGTGTCAGCCTGAAATGTGTACTCAGCTTGGGTTTTGTCCTTACATCAGTGAAATCTCCTGTTCTTACCCACTGACTCTTCACTTAGCAGTAAAATTAGGGTCTGTCAGGATCTATGTTCTTATCTGTGTTACATATAGACAACCCCTCCACCAGACAACTCTGTGTTCTATATACACAAAGATATACTTTGATCAAGGTCACCTGTGAAGTAACCATGACTCTTTGGCACAGCTCATGGCAGACAGCAGGATATCTTTATCTTCCTTTGTGGAGTCAGTACGGTTATACATTTCCCATGCAAAATTCCATTCTTTATCACTTCCCACTGCAACACCATAGCAGCAGACCGGTCTTCTAATTAAAAAGGGAATTCTGCAAAGCAAAATGTATTTAAGAGGTACTGTATTGCTGTAAAGTCAAAACCAACAATTAACCCATTAACTGAAAAAAAAAATACAACTAAAAGTTGCACAAGGAAGGAGATATAAAATAGCAATCTAAACAAAGCCAGGAAATTTTATTGCTGTATAAATTATTTAAATGTTTTAAAAGCATGCAGTTTAAAGGCAAACCAAAAATGTTTTTTAGAACAGTTGGAACAAGCTATTTTGTGTATGTACAGTGTCAATGCCACTTTTCACAGTCTAAGAAGTGGATCACATCATTAGAGCGTATGGCTGCGCATAGCATCACCTCAGACAAGCCTTTTCAAAGCTTCTCCAGTGAGTGCATCCAGAAGGAAGAGCAATGTGCAGCACAAACAGAAACAGAAAGGACATTTCTCCAAGCAACAGGCAGCCTCCTGTTTCTCCCACACCAAAGGAGAGTCCTCAACATGCCCATTTTCATAACAGAATCTAAATGTGAACATTATCAGTGTAACACTCTATGTGCAAAGGCTTGAACGGAAGATTTCTCTTGTGGCAATGATGTATCTCTGATATTAAGACATTGTCAGTGCTTTCCAGTGATAGCAATGTATTCTACTGTGCAGGTGTCTGAAAACAGTTTAAATTAATGACTTTTTTGACTAATTCTCTGTAGGAGAATGAGGCCCATTGCTACAAATGAAACATTTAACTTCCCGATGGCATGCTGTTAATCTGGTTAGCGTTACTTAAGCCCAAGATTGTAAGCAAGAGGTGTAAAAACTATCTTCCATTAGGTCAGAAGAGAGACTTGGAAAAAAAGGTAAGTTTCTGGTCACAAAAGCTATTCTTCAGGCCCCAAACTGGAAGCAGCACATTCAAATGTAAACGGAATTTGAGAAAAATTCCTTTGAATTTCAGTAGACTATGCTAGAGAAAATGGGAACGATACCAGCAGAAAAAGTATTATTCAGAGAGAAGTCTATAGGACAGCAGTCTTCAAAGCAAAGGTAGAGACATGTACGTTATAAACTCTGGAAACTTAACTACCGGAAAGGAGGGAGAGAATCAGGTGTTTTGCATGGCAGACATTACTTGTTAAGAACTGAAAATGCAAAATGCAGGGATTTTGATTGTCATTTTGTGGGTGAAGAATTTCACTGGCATAATAACTGAAAACGTGGGCAGTTTTTGTGTTTACTGGAAAAAAATCAGTTTGGATTCATTTACCTGGATATGTGCTGGATCATAAGGCATTTGTCACCAAGAATGATGGTTACCAATATTGAGAGATTATGTCAAGGTAAAGAATAGTCCCATGAGAAATCCTTTTATGAGAGATCTTATTTGAGTAAAAGGTCTAGTAATTTGTTCAATAATCATTTCGTAATGCTGCAGAAAGAGGCCACGGTAGGGTAATACAGGGTAAAGCTGTTTTGGCTAAGATACAGCTATTTATTTTGCTACTGCAGCTGTTCCAATTGTTTCATGAAAATACTGGTTGCTGAGTGTGAAGCTCTTGTGAGTGAAGAGCATACAGGCTCTCTGTACCATCTGGCTGCAGCTCTGATGTTCAGCATTCAAGGCAGGCTGTACAGGAACCTTAATATGGGGCAATGGTCTACTGGCTGGTAACATCTGTGGTGGTTTATCTTGTATAGATCACAGAGGAAGTCCACTGTGGACCAGAGGGACTTTGGAGCTTCAGGTTATATTAGATGAGGGGTGGGGATTATTAATCTTGATATTTTCACTGGGAGTCGTGTGGTTTGATATTACTGGCTTGTCAGGATTCTCTTATTTCTGGATCTTGGGGAAGATACAAAGAGATGCTGGGAAGAAAGGCAGATTATTTTACATAATTTTCCTACAGCTAATGCAGAAGTGACATGGTGATTTCTTAAGTTTTGAGGAAAATGGCAGCATACAGTTACCTTTAATAAATAACTAAATTGTACAGCAACATTCTCCCTCCCTCAACAGACTTCTTTCAAAAGAAGACAAGCCAGAAACAGCACCACAGAGAATACATTAATCTGGCTTCACTTCACGCCTATAAGCAAAAAAAGAGTAAAACTGAAAAACTGGCTGGGAATCACGGCTCTTGGCTTGATATTTCTGAGGAACAGATAAAAATGCACCATATCAAGTCCAGTTAAGTTCTACCAGGAACTATTTGGAAATGTTCAGCTGAAAGTTGGTCACCTTATCTTAAAGGGAAAAGCATTGTATGTGTGCAGTTCTAATGTCCTCAACATAAGGACATAGAATTGTTTAGGACATGGAATTGTTGGAGCAAGTCCAGAGGAGGGCCACAAGGATGATCAGGGGACTGGAGCACCTCCCATATGAAGACAGGCTGAGGAAGTTGGGGCTGTTCAGCCTGGAGGAGAGAAGGCTGCGTGGAGACCTCATAGCAGCCTTCCAGTATGTGAAGGGGGGCTATAGGGATGCTGGAAAGGGACTCTCCATTAGGAACTGTAGCAACAGGACAAGAGGTAATGGGTTCAAACTAAACAGGAGAAGTTCAGATTGAATATAAAGAAGTTCTTCACTGTGAGGGGTGATGAGGCACTGGAATGGGTTGCCAGGGAAGTTGTGAATGCTCCGTCCCTGGCAGTGTTCAAGGCCAGGTTGGACAGAGCCTTGGGTACATGGTTTAGTGTGAGGTGTTCCTGCCCACGGCAGGGGGTTGGAACTAGATGATCTTAAGGTCCTTTCCAAGCCAAACCGTTCTGTGATTTTACAGTTATATCCTTCCACAGACATGAGAATCCTGCTGGGTTCCACATGTGGCAGAACAGCTATAGTGTACTGTTACGAATATTCCTCTCAGAAAGGAGAATGTAAGAGCATCTATTCATAAAGTTTACTGTGCCCTATTCCTTTTCTATCCAGCATATGAAAAGTTTCCTCTTTAAGTGAACAGGAACTATGATCTGTCATTTGAAACATAAGAAGTGTCCTATCTCCTATGTTTTCTTCCTTTAAAACATGGTCTTTTTTTTACACTTAATAAAATTCATAGCTGCATTTTCTTCCTCACTTACAGCTATGTGAAGTGTAAGGCTGTAAAGTCCCTTTGAACTTATCTCAGTGCCAGAAGGACAGTGATATTAATCTTCTCCATGTAATTTAAAACCAGCTCAGCTGATACATTTCACAGACTTTTCAGCTCTTCAAATCAGATAAGGTATGTAGTATTCCTCCAGGAAAAAAAACATTTCAAATATTATTTATAGGGGAAGATCGGTGTCTGTTTTGAGAACAGCCTGAGAATTCAGGATAGCATTGTTGCTTTTAGTATTGGATAGTAAGAATATTCTCTCTGGAACATAACAGCATGTCTTTAAGCTATTTGAACTTTTCAGCTTAACCGCAAAGTAAACTCTGTTTTTTTTTTATGAGGATGATCACTATGAAGCTATTTAAAAACCCTCAAACATAAATGTACAAGTTCATTCTACTTAGCCAACTACATACATCAACAGATATACAAGTAACAACTAAATATTTATTACAACAAATAAAAGTAATAATAAACTGTATATTCACTTACCAGTGCCAATACAATTTGACTATTGCATAGAAAAACATCAAAAGAAAGGGGGAGGAAAAGAGAATAAGAATTTCAATACATCATAATTTTTCTTTAACAATGTAGTGCTCATACAGAAAGTCTGCTCCTGGTAGAGCTCAGCCTCTATCCTCACAGACCAGAAACCTGACCACCAGGCTCCGGTATCAGCGTAAGAACTGACAGCTGTTCCCAGCACCTCTTTATGTGAACAGAAAACATGCAAGGCAATTTGATGGGCTCACCATGGATAGATGCCTGTATCATACACGCATCATTTCACTCAGTATTTCTAAAAGAAGCTTAGAAACTGAGTTGTTATATGGTACACCTAAGGCTATACTGCAGCAAAGGGACTGGGCAATACATGATAGTGGACATAATCTGATCACCTATTTATGTGGCTAAACAGATTTTGGTCTTCATGGCAAAAAAAGCTGTATCCTCCAGCCTGTAAAGTCTATGAAAAAGCAATAATAGTAAAATCATCATAAAGTTTAGATCTGGGGAAGAGGAGGAGGCTGGGGGGCACAGCTAGGCATAAATTCTGTCCTTCTGTCAAGGAGGAAAAGCAGTGTACAGGAGCATTTCTCTTTCTGCTTCCCCTGTGTAAGAGCCCTTTAACTTCCCACCTCACTTACACGTGCACACCTCTTAAGAGCACATCATCATTCTTACTTGTACTCAGGGTTGTCCATCCACTTAGCGTACAGTTCAGATGACAGGTTCAAACAGTCTTGGAGACCCAGCCAGCACGCTGTTGCAAAAAGCTTTTCCAAATACACTCTTGAAGGGAAGCCAAAAATATCAAGAATAAAAGATACGTATTCTACATTTGGAGTACCTGAACTGTGCTTGACCAGCACAGATTCACAGAATCACAGAATCAATCATTAGGGTTGGAAGGGACCTTTGGAGATCATCTAATCTAACCCTCCTGACAAGCAGGGCCATTTACAGCAGGTTACACAGGAATGTGTCTTAAGTGTGTTTTGGATATCTCCAGAGAAGGAGACTCCACAACTCCCCTGGGCAGCCTGTTCCAGTGCTCTGCCACCCTCAGTGTAAATAAATTCTTCCTCATGTTGAGGTTTCAGCCATTAACCCAGAAGAACCTCTACTAGAAACAGTTGAGGTTTAATGAAAAATAAGAATTCATAAACAAATAAATAAACTACTAATAATAATAGTTGCAACATCAACATTCATGGACATAAATGAGATTATGAATGTCCTATATTTTTTTTGTTTGTTCGTTTGTTTCTGTGGTTTATATCCCTATTGGGAGTTTTAAGAAACTAATTGCACCTAGTCCAAATCACTCTTACATTCAAGACTGTGGCTGCAGTGGCCTTGCAAAATGAAGCATATTAAAGTTCTAGTGATTGATCCATAAATCACATCTAAAATTCATTGCTGTCAGGTTTTCGCCAACTAGCAGCAGCCTGTTGAGCCTATTCTCTTATCAACAAAAGCTACTACCACTTAGATCATTAAACTATCATCTCTTATGCTCACTAAATAGAGCATCGTAAGTAACACATTCCTACAGGACAATAAAAATAAAAATTCAGTTACATTCAAATCAGTTTGACCATTTTTCCTGTATTGAAATTTAGAGGCAAACTACAGTGTATCAGATCCATTCACATCAGAAAAAATTTTTGAGAAAAGAATACTTACTGAGCAAAATAGTCATCTTCCAAAGCGTCAACATTTTCACGAATAAAACCTGCATAATAATGGTATATTGGCAACATTCTCTTTAAAAGGTATTTCTTTTAAAAGAAGGGAAAGAAAAATTAATTTATATGCAAGTTTTTATTTTACTGTATTTTTCCTTATTTTCTCAGATTTATCTTAAATATTTACCACTATTAATTTCTTAACAAAACACCACATTAAAATACACTATATAAATTGGGTCTAAAATTCAATACACCTGCACATCCGTTCAAACTGGGAAGTTACCATTTCACATCACTAGGACCTTTAAACTTGTTATGAAAGAAAACAAATGCTCATTCTCAGGCAAAAAAAACCCCAAAACAAAAAAAAACAACAAAAAACAACAGAAAAAGAACATGTCAATACTTTAGAAAATACTTCTCACATATTTTAAACATGCCTTTACTTTAGAATTTAAGAGAACTACTACTGTGGGGTTGTACTTTAAACAGAAGTGAAATCTTCAAGTAGAAGTGAAGGAAATAAGTAAGACAGTCTCATCTCAGGTAGCTCAAATATGTGAAGGAATTCTCTCATTTAGTATCCAAACCCAATCCTTTTTTTCTCTCTATGAAGACAAACTGGACGGCAGTACAAACCACACAGCACATACATACTACATGCCCTTTATACATAACGGTGTTACTCCTGTTACTTACCACCGACTATCTATTACTGACTGATAACTGTATTTTCCAGATCCCCAGTTTTTCAAAAACCCAGGATCAAGGTTAATAAAAAGAATTTTATATATCTCTGCTTTATAATAAAAATTGCTTGAAGTTCAATGATATTTTTATCATTAAATAATATATACAAATAAGTACCTCCTTCTATTAAAAAAAAGAAAAAAAAAAAGACAAATCATGCAAAGGGAGCAACAAGACTATCACCCATCATAGTCATCATTACTTTCTTGAGAATTTAAAAAGCATTCATTTTAGTCAATTTATTTAAAAGGCCCAGTATCTTTGCTAACTAACAAAAAAGTCGATACCTTTAAAAGTGGATATACTTCATAGTTTTTCAGAGTACTTTCCCAATTCTCAGGTACTAGGTTTAACAAAACCATATTCCATATGAAGAGTTCATCTTCTCTGGCAAGGTACTTTGTTAGTTCAAGTGCTGTTTCAATCTGAATATATCCAAACCTATTTGAAAATGAAAAACCTCATACTTGAGTATATTTAACCACATTAATCACCTACCCTGAATGTCTGTTTATTTATGAAACTGACAAACATCAGAAAACTGCATGGAAAGTAACCTAGAAGAAATGTTGGAAAAATAGAGCTAACTCTCACATTTATTACAGTGCCACTCTCAAAGTAATAGGACAATCATGGCAGTAAGCATGGCAGCATGCAAACTATTTTGCTTGTGCCTTCAGGACAGAGCATAAGCACATTTACAGCACAAGCACATTTACAGCACTCATCAGTCTAACTAGAACAAAATGAAGTAAAAGAGCACTGGTATGAGTTTTAATACATTTACATTTTTATGGTTTAAACAATGTATTTTCATTACAGGTTCTTTCGTAGAATATAAATTACCGTAAAAAAACAATTTCATCACATGCACATTATTTGTGGAATGAACAACTTCAGCATGGCATTTCTGTGCCTCAGTATGGAATAAGCACAGAATTATTTTTTTCCCAATTAAATTCCAATTCAAGCCCTCTCTTCCAGGACAGAAACATTCCTAGTGCATTTACACAGAAGCACAGTTCTATACTTTACAGTTACATTCCTTATTAAATACTAATTTTGAGCTTTCTTAAGAGAAAGGGCATTTGTATGAGAGAAGAAATGGGAATTTTTACTTTCTCATCCTAGGGCTACCTCCACAGGCTCTGAGGTGGTGCAGTATGCTTTGGCCACCTCCTCCCTTAGCTTGCACATCATAGGTGTCTGATGCCTTTGTGACCTCTGGCACATTTAAGGCACAGACATATGTTGCTTCTTCAGCTCCCTACAGTACTGCTGACCTCTCTAGCACCATGACATGAGCAGCAGATTCATCCATCAGCTGGGGAAATTGAAACATTATTAACAGTGATACAGGACATCATAGCTGAGATAGCTGAGAATAAATTATGAGAAATTCAGAATTTCATTCAGAATCTTTCTTCTGTTACAACAAATAGAAGTTAATCCTTAAAAAACTCATGACAGTGCTATTACTTAAAATATTTTCTAAGAGTTGGAACAAAACTTAGAAGAAATTTTGAAAGAAATAGCTCAGCACTGACAGAAGAATGGATTAAATGCTTAACTCTCCCAGTGTTTTGTCAAAACAGCTGTTGTTCTTATGAGGCACATCTGGGCAGGGATGAACAAAGCAGAAGTAGCAATGTTGAATATAATCACATAGTTCAATCATTTTCTATGACATACTCGAAACATACTTACTGTGTCAATGCAAAAACATCATCTATCAGCTGGAACCTGCTGACAGCAGGAATAGCCTGCAGAGAGTATTTATGGTGGTGTTAACAGATCTAAAACATGTCATTAAGAGTTTTAAAAAGCTTTACTATGTTTCAGAAGGATATTTTTTCTAAGCCAAAATCTTCTACAAAAAGTCGTAAAATGGATCCTGCACTTTAAGTGAAATTACATATGTGCTTTTAGGAATGTTTGTATATATAAATATATAGCTACATAATATAAATATACAACTACAGTACATTAAGCATGGAATTTCAAGACCCCTCTTACTTGCATGCTGAAATTAAAATTAAAATATGGAAATGCTACATTTCCTAAAAACATCCTAGTTCTATCATTTTGATACATTTTTAACTTCTGATGCTTCAATTCAGAGCGCCTCCTCTAATTAGTCTACAGCAAAGTGTCTGGCACTATCATGAATTAAATGACTGAGGCAGAGCTATGGCCAAACCCCTGCCTACAATTTGTGCTCTTGTTAGGACTGCTGGTCCCTCCTCATCTCCTCCCTGCTTCCATGCCCCTACAGCTTGACCACTGCTCGAGAGATCCTTCCCACTGACTGGTGCCAACCAAGTCAGCACACACCTAATTTCCTACTGCCTTAGATCTGCTGTGGAAGAAAATAGTCTAGAAGAAAGAAAAACAGTGTGCCGTAAAAAGGTTTAACCACATCCCATGTTCATATCACTGTCGTTTCCTGACCTTCCTGAAAGCTTATTCTCACTGTTCTTAACAAAACCAATGGGTTGACATTACTACTGGAACCTCTGGCTCACTCCTGGGTGAGGCAACATTAAAAACCATCCAACCCCATATACAGCCACAGGTATAGGCTGTTCTGTACCACTTTCACCTTCAGCCCAAACTGTGGCAAGTCAGAGGTATCTATAGTGTCTATAGAGGACTGAAAGAGCACAAGTAGAACTGATTAGGACTTCTGAGAAAAATCTAAAAAAAAGAAAGAAAAACTAAAAAAAAAAAGAAATACCCAAAACAAAAGCAACAAAAACAAACAAACAAAAACCAACACAAAAAACAACCAAAACCACACAAGTCAGATGACTTTTTTCCTGAAATTACACTGGCAGAAATACTGTGATTTGTGGAAATGTGGAAATAAAAAACTTTTTTGCAGCTTTCCTTCTCCGTGGTTACCTAACAGCACATAAAGCTCAATCACACATGCATACCAGTAACTAACCCTTGAGCCAAATTTAAGATACTGAAAGAACCATTAGGTGTTAAGACAACTTTGAAGACAGAATGCCATCTCATGTTGTTATTTTTCATGCATATGTGAAATTACTTGGGCCTGTTCCTCTCCCACTATGAAAGGCTTCCAGTGACTTCAGTGGTGCAACAGTGGATCATTTCTTCTTATTTGATAACAAGTTTCTCACTATTCCAGGTTTTCATCAGTGTGGTTACTAGTAAGAACTGCAAGAAGAAACACATGGAAAGAGTCTGTTTATAAGCCTGAGAAGAGAAATATGATCTTACCTTTGGATCATTTTCAAGCAAGCGTGCTAATCTTTTTAAGTTTAACTGATCGTAGTTTACTCTGTAGTATCCATTTAAATTTACATTCAGCAGGACCCAGTCATGTTCTGATTCTGATACTTGCATTTCAGGAAACACTTCTGTAAAGTGACATAAAGTGTTTCATTTTATTTTCTGTGCACTGCTAAATTCTCTTCACAAGTTAAATGAGATGGAAAAGTGGCACATGACAGATAGTAGCTTAACCATTTAAAACCAGCTAGACTATAGCACTAGCAGTACTTCCTCTATAATAGCATACTGGTTCAAAGCTGTGCTAATCATCAAGAGCACTTTCAGATACAGCTAAGACAGCAAAACTATGCTCCTCCACTACCAAGGCTGAGTGAAATATGTTCTACCATATCAAAACCGTCCTTCTAATGTGCCTTTTATTGCTGCATGGATGTCTCAGGGACAGTGACCAGCACTATTACATGAGCAGAAGTGACAAATAGAGACATTGCCTGAGGAGCCCTCAACCAGCAGGACAGGCTTTTAACACTGTACAGTGCAGCACTGAATGAACATGCTTGGCACTGCTTGGAGCTTTGAGTTTAGTATGTTTAGAAGTATGATTCATTAGCTCCTGCAGAGCTATTTACAGCAACAAAACACATGCAAAATCACTTTTGAAATGTTTCCTCTTTATGTATTATTATGCCACTGCAGCAATTATTCCTAAATTCAAGTTAACACTTTGTTTATTGTTGAATTGAAAATTCCTCATTTTCATTTTCCAAAAGTACTGTGATGAACACCTCTTAAAAACATAACACTTCTCCACCAGAAGAGAACTCACAGGAGTTCTCAAAATAGTAACTGAATTTAAAATTACCCTTAACATTTCCATGTTTGTAAAGAAACATCTGGTTTATTTATTCATCAAAAAGTCAAAAATAAAATTCTTTTTTAAACTAAAAACATAAATGAAAGTTCCTTGACTGAATAGTGTCTGATAAGTTTGCTACATGGCTTTCAAATACAACTGAAATGTGTTTTATCTCCTTATTCAATTCAAATGCATCCTATGTAGAGAAGAGTTAGCTGTGTTTTTATTAGTTTGGTTTTAGCATGCATAAACGAATACATTACTTACTGCTGCTTTTATCTAACCACATTAAGGGCTGTGATGATCCATTTCTCATCCAAGAAATAGGAATAATCCATGTGTTACTTAAATAAAAAAAAATATATATATAATTAATTCTTAAGCTTATGCTAAACTAGACTGCAAATGGGTTCCTCCTTACAAGAATCTCCATCTACCTTCTCTCCTCTGACACACAAAACCTCATCAGATGGTGGTACCTACGCTGAATCAGTACCTAGGATCACCAGAGAGTTTAAGCATCTAGAATACTGCCCGTATTTGAACACCACTGTATCTCTGTGATATGGCTTTCCTTCTTCAGGCAATAATTTTATTCTCCTCAGTTACCGCACTTCATCCTATTTCTGGAGAATATAAAGCTGCTTTTCAGAAGGGTGTCCACTAAAAAAAGCCCCCAGCCAGCAATACAATTGTAATTCTGACAGCTGTAATTTCCTTTCTGAGGAAATGTAAAACTCCTGGGGAAAACAGAGGAAAGCATCTAAACCTGAAAAATTCTGCAATACATAAAATCATACAAGCATAGAATTATAGAATGGTTTGGGTTGGAAGAGACCTTAAAGATCATCTAGTTCCAACCCCCAGCCATGGACACGTCATGGATTTTCTTATATTCACTTCATTCAATTCATGGTATCGCCTCTTGCTAACTCAGTAAGGATTTAACATCTGTAACTTGGGACTCCTTATTTGAGCTGACCACAAGCACTGAATGGACTCCAAATCCTGGAGCCTGGGAGCAAAGTATGGTTCTTGTTAAGATTTCTTCTGGCTGTTTGTATGACCAGCAATAGCAGCCAGGGGAAAACTACTTCGGGTTTTGCTCTCCTTTATACTTTTTACCTGTGTGAGAACTCATCTCGTGGGCCCTGTCCATTCATCCCAACACTCATGACAACTGCTGAATTTCATGAAAGTTCAGACTTTAGCCCTAAGTTTCCAAAATGGGCAGCTCCTTCTATCACCATTTTTAGACATCTGAATAAGCAGCACAGCTTCCAAACGGACCAGGCAACACTCACTGACAGGAACTTCAGAGCTGTGTGTCAAGTACCAGACACTTTCCTAGAAAGTGCTTAAATGAAACCTCTTTATCTTTGCCAAGCTGAAGAGACTAGGAATACGTGCGCTGTAAAGAAGCTACAGCATGGTTCATCCAGGTCCCCAGTCTGCACAACCAGGGGAGGAGGAAAGAAGAAAACACCAGGCAAAACTCCTGCTCTGCAACCTATTCCTGCCCTGTGTCTGTCCTTACAAAACCATTATGTGGCTGGAAATGTCACTACTCCAGAGGAAAGCAACCTTTTAGCAAAGCAAGCGGCTTGCAGAACTACTGCAACCTCCAGTCTCAAACAGATTTTACTTCGTTGCTTGTGACAAGAAAAAAACCATAAAGTTAAAAAATCAGACAGTCAAAACATAATGTCCTAACTGAAGAGTCTCCTGCAAAAAACAGGGTATAAGCATGCAATAAAAACACAAACTAAACATACTTGTAAGAATCAGTGCTGTTTTCATGCTTTTTATTAAGAAATTGTTCCTGACTGATTGTGCCAGTGGTTAGATTTAATGTTAAAACTGGAAACCCATTTTGGCATGTCCAGGAATCCATTATTTGTTTTACAGATGCTGGCAACTGAACTTCATTCTGTGCATCTACGACCTGCAAGAGAAACAAGAATTACAAACAGTTACGATAAAAAGGTAGTTACTGATACTGCTTCAGCAACACTCTAGGGGTTGTTCTAAAATATTAGAGAAAATACAATTGCTTAGCCGTTTACTGGCCTTCAATTCATGAAAAAAAAAAACAAAAACAGTGTAACAAAGTCCAAATGACATTATTGACATTATAACAAAGACAGAGTAAGCCTTTTTAAGAATTATGAAATACTGAGATGATATTTCTCATTCTTATTGCTAACCTGCATTCTGACTGCTAACCTTTCTCAGTGTTAGTATGTTTACACACCGCTATGGCTATGACAGACCTGATTTGTTGATTTCATTCAAATAAAACTGCCATAACAGAAATTTTTAAGTGACTACCTAATGAACAAAATTAATAGTAAAGGCAAACTGAAAAATCTACTAAGCTGTAGCCCCAACTAGTGTGAATCGGTACAGGCTCTGTTAGTTTAAAAGATGTGACAGCCTTGCATACCTGAAATTGTGGCACCCTAGTTCTTAACCTGAGAATGAGTCTGCGACACAATGGAAGCCTTCTTTAGAGGACCAGGAAACTGGGATTTTAATAAATAAACCTATCCTTTGCACCTGTTCTCCTATTCAGATTTCTGCCAAAACCAGCAAAGGGTGAAAATATTGAACTGCTGCCCTGGGTATAGACTTTGCTGGATCTGTGACTTATCAGCATCTTAATCATCAAGCCCAGAGCACCACACTCTCTGATCTGGCAATGCTTAGATGCCAGAAGAATAGGCTATGCAATTTCATGTAGGCTTACGCAATCTCCATGAAACCCAAAACTCCACCTGGCCCTGAATTCCCATCTCATCTCTCTACTCCTGTACTTAGCTTCACTGGTCTCAGGTGCAGTAAAGCAGCCAAATAAACACTTTTGAAGACATTAGCCAAAAGAGACAGCAAAGCAAGTGTTATGCAACAGACTGAACTAGGGATACCCAAAATCCAGTGCAGTCTTCTACAAATAGTATATGGCCTAAATTTGGACTTTGCCAAATACCAGAGCAAGAATACTAGAGAAAAAATGAGTACCATCTGTATGTGGGTCCAGAGATCATCTTGGTTAGCATTTGAGAAAGAAAATTCTTTCAGATACAACTGTATGGAAACAAACAGAAATATCAGAATTCACAAGGGTTCAGTGAAGAACATCAACAAGACATACAGGTATTTGTGCAGTTGTAATTTTTCAGGCTTATAAATCAAAATGAGGACATTAGCTTTTCTAACTTACAGTCAGTGCTCTGATAAACAACTTCTCAGTCAGAAAACCAGAAAGCATCCAGGTAATAGAAGCCCCCTGGAGTACAAACAAAAAGATACGAGAAAACATGAGTTATTATTGTGATTATTTTTGCAATATTTTTTCAAAGTATATTCCAGAGAAATTACTCAGGCTACTCCTATGGTTCATATTTCATTTATTTTCACCATTTATTTCACAGACAAACACATCTGCAACATCCAATAAATTTTTGTGTGAAGCAGAAACAATTTTGAATGCCAGAACAACCTACAAAAAGCACTGTAATTCAAAGTTTGTTTCTAACCTACTTAGTTTAGAATATACAAGAAATGGGAAGAATTTTCTATCTTTTGACCTTGCTGTAGGTGATGCTGTCAAACAGAGATATTAAGGAAAATGATCCTTTGATCTTTTCTTCCGTCTCTGACAGTGATCGAACTCCTCTTTCATTGTCTTCCCTTAAGACAGGTTGTACAACATGATCATAAAAGATTTTATCCTGCAAAAAAAAAAAAAAAGACAAATCCAAGAGAGCTGAACAGAACACAGTATCACAGTATGCTAGAGATTGGAAGGGACCTCAAAAGATCATCTAGTCCAATCCCCCTGCCAGAGCAGGAACACCTAGATAATGTTACACAGGAATGTGTCCAGGCGGGTTTTGAATGTCTCCAGGGAAGGAGACTCCACAACCTCCCTGGGCAGCCTGTTCCAGTGTTCCGTCACCCTCACTGAGAAGAAGTTTCTTCTCAAGTTTAAGTGGAACCTCTTGTGTTCCAGTTTGTTCCCATTACCCCTTGTCCTATCATTGTTTGCCACTGAGTAGAGCCTGGCTCCATCCTCGTGACACTCCCCCTTTATATATTTATAGACACTTATAAGGTCACCCCTCAGTCTCCTCTTCTCCAAACTATAGAGACCCAGCTCCCTCAGTCTTTCCTCATAAGGGAGATGCTCCACTCCCTTCGTTGCCCTGCGCTGGACTCTCTCCAGCAGGTCCCTGTCCTTCTTGAACTGAGGGGCCCAGAACTGGACACAATATTCCAGATGCGGTCTCACCAGGGCAGAGTAGAGGGGAAGGAGGACCTCTCTCGACCTACTAACCACCCCCCTTCTAATACACCCCAGGATGCCATTGGCCTTCTTGGCCACAAGGGCACAGTGTTGGCTCATGGTCATCCTGTCGTCCACTAGGACCCCCAGGTCCCTCTCCCCTACACTGCTCTCTAACAGGTCGTTCCCCAACCTATACTGGAACCTGGGGCTGTTCCTGCCCAGATGCAGGACTCTACACTTTCCCTTGTTATATTTCATCAAGTTATTCCCTGCCCAACTCTCCAGCCTGTCCAGGTCTCGCTGGATGGCAGCACAGCCTTCTGGCGTGTCAGCCACTCCTCCCAGCTTAGTGTCATCAGCAAACTTGCTGATAGTACACTCAATTCCCTCATCTAAATCGTTGATGAATAAATTAAATAATACCGGTCCCAGTACTGACCCTTGAGGCACTCCACTAGTTACAGGCCTCCAACTAGACTCTGCCCCATAGACTACAACTCTCTGGCTTCTCTCCTTCAGCCAGTTCACAGTCCACCTCACTACCTGATCATCCAGTCCACACTTCCTCAATTTAGCCGTGAGGATGCTGTGGGAGACTGTGTCAAATGCTTTGCTGAAGTCAAGGTAGACCACATCCACCGCTCTGCCATCATCCATCCACCGTGTTATTTCCTCATAAAAGGCTAAGAGATTGGTCAAACATGATTTCCCCCTGGTGAAGCCATGTTGACTGCCCCTCATAACCCTCTTATCCTTGATATGCCTTAAGATGGCACCAAGGATAAGGTGTTCCATCACTTTCCCAGGGATGGAGGTGAGGCTGACCGGTCTATAGTTACCCGGGTCCTCCTTCTTGCCCTTTTTGAAGACTGGAGTGACATTTGCTTTCCTCCAGTCCTCAGGCACCTCTCCCGTTTCCCAAGACTTGGTAAAGATGATGGAGAGTGGTCTAGCAATGACTTCCGCCACTTCCCTCAGCACCCGCGGGTGCATCCCATCTGGACCCATGGATTTATGGATGTCCAGATTGCTCAACTGGTCTCTAACCCATTCCTCATCGACTAAGCAAACCGCTCCGTTGACCTGACTTCATCTAAGGTCTCAGGGGTACAGGGCTCTTCAGGACTGCCTGCAGCAGAGTAGACAGAGACAAAGAAGGCATTCAGTAACTCTGCCATCTCTGTATCTTCTGTCACCAGGGCACCCATCCCGTTCATCAGTGGACCTACATTGCCTCTGGTGTTAGTTTTATCTGCCATGTATTTGAAAAAGCTCTTTTTGCGGTCCTTGACCCTTCTCGCCAGGTTTAATTCTAAGGAGGCCTTAGTCATCCTAGCTGCCTTCCTACATCCTCTAGCAGAAGCCTTATATTCCTCCCAAGTGGCCAGCCCTTCATTCCATGACCTGTGAACTCTCCTCTTTCACTTGAGCATACCCAGCAATTCCCTATTTAGCCACGCAGGTCTCCTGGCCCTCTTCCTTGACTTCCTACGTGTCGGGATGCTCTGATCTTGAGCTCGGAAAAAGCACTCCTTGAATGCCAACCAACTATCTTGGGCCCCTTTACCTTCAAGCAGCCTTGCCCATGGGACTTCCCCTAGCAATTGCTTGAAAAGGCCAAAGTTTGCCCTGCTGAAGTCCAGGGTTGCAATTCTACTTGCTACTCTACTAGTCCTACCACACAAGATCCTGAACTCCACCATCTCGTGGTCACTGCAACCAAGGCAGCCCTCAACCCTTACTGCTTCAACCAGATCCTCCTTGTTAGTGAGGATGAGATCCAGCAGCGCTCCTCTCCTGGTCGGCTCATCCACCATTTGCATGAGGAAGTTATCATCCATACACTGGAGGAACCTCCTGGACTGTGGCTGGGTTGCCGAGTGGTCCTTCCAGCAAACATCAGGGAAGTTAAAATCCCCCACGACGACCACGGCCTGTGACTGTGAGGCCGCTCTCAGCTGCCTGTAGAAGGCCTCGTCAACTTCCTCACCCTGATCTGGTGGTCTGTAACAGCAGCATCGCCCCTGCCAGCCTGCACCTTAATTCTCACCCACAGACTCTCAACTCGCTCATCATCTGTCCCTGGACAGAACTCGGTGCATTGTAGTTGCTCCGGCACATAAAGAGCAACCCCACCACCCCTCCTGGCTGGCCTGTCTTTCCTGAAAAGGACATAGCCCTCCATGACTATATTCCAGTCATGTGAGCTGTCCCACCACGTCTCTGTAATTGCCACCAGATCATAATCTCCTGACTTAACACAGGTTTCTAACTCCTCCTGCTTATTTCCCATGCTGCGCGCATTGGTGTACAGACATTCCAGGGAGCGAGCTGAGCACACCGATTTCACCCTAGGATTATAGGAGGCCTCCCAGTCTTCATCAATTCTGGAGCGCTGCCCCACTGGGGCAAGCCCAGCTACAACCCCATCCCCCTTCGAATCTAGTTTAAAGCTCTCCCAATGAGCCCTGCTAATTCGTGCCCCAGCATCCTTTTGCCTCTGTGAGACAAACCTTTCTCACTTGTCATTGTCCAGACTGGTGCCCTATAAAACCAGCCGTTATCAAAGAATCCAAAGCCCTGCCTGTAGCACCAGTCTCGAAGCCAATCGTTTATGGACTGAATCTTCCCATTCCGTCCCACATCATCAGTGGAAGATGGAAGGAGTGAGGAGAAGATCACTTGAGCCCCAGACTCTTTCACCATCCGCCCCAAGGCCCTGTAGTCTTTCTTCATCCCCCTCAGACTGCGGGAAGCAGCTTCCTCCCCACCTGTCTGGAAGACCAGCAGCGGGTAGTAGTCTGTCAGGTGCACCAGGTTGGGGAGTGCCCTCGTGATATCCCTGATCCAGGCTCCAGGCAGACTACGCACTTCCCTATGATGAGGGTCAACTCTGCATATCGGGCCCTCTGTTCCTCTCAGAAGGGAATCGCCTACTACAATGACCCTTCTTTCTTTCTTATCAGAGGCAGTCTTGAGGTGCAAAGTCGACCCCCTTTTCCTATGTGGCCTTGTGGGGCTGGCCTTGCCGCACATCCTCACCTACCTCTCCTTCAAGATCCAGGGCCTCGAACCTATTATGGAGGGACACCTGGGGAAGCAGGGCAGGAAGGGGGGAGGGTTTCCCACGACGCCGAACTGGAACTCGCTTCCAACCCTCGTCATCTTTTTGGTCCCCTACCTCTGCGCAACAGCTACAGGGCAGGGGCTGTCTCGGGCCATCCCCCTCTGTCTGAGAGGGCAGGGGGTCCTTCCCCTTTTGGGGG
Organism: Pezoporus flaviventris; assembly: GCF_033815535.1. Taxonomy (NCBI): domain Eukaryota; kingdom Metazoa; phylum Chordata; class Aves; order Psittaciformes; family Psittacidae; genus Pezoporus; species Pezoporus flaviventris. The sequence goes on from NW_026892598.1 coordinate 4,213,415, forward strand.
GTATCTCCCTGGAACCGTTCCGACTGGCACGCCAGGGAGTTACTCCACCAGTCGATCTCCCTTTCACACTCCCTGATGATCCTCAGCGTCTCAACCTCCTCCTTAAGTTTTGCCACCAAAACATACTTATTCTCAGGAGAGAATACAGATTATGGGATTAGCACGAGTAAAAATAGTTATCAATAAACAAGGACCAATCCTTTTTCCCCCCTCCCTTAATTTCCAATGAAGTAAAAGGGACCGCATACCCAATCCACATACAACATTAGTAATCAGGGAAGATTTTACATCTGAGAAGACTGAGCCTGACAAAGACAATTATGGTGTGATCCTCAGGTTAAAAATAAATCAACTCTATTAAGCAATAAGTGAACAAATACTGGAAAGTGACAACCTGTATTGGATGCTTGGAAAAGAGCTTGGACAGTCAGGGGGCAAACCATCAGCTACAGGACCCAGGAGTGAAAGCTGGATTTGCTACATGGCAGACCTAGGACAAAATTCCAATTCCTTGTCACTGCAGAATCACAGCTGTCTAGCCATCCTCTGTGCCAAGCTGCAGAAGAGCTCAATGGGATCACAGCAGATGGAGACTCTCCAAGGAACAATCATGACCTGCTGGTCCTTCCCAGGGGAGTTAAATTGCTAATCCCATTGTTTAATTAAATCCCATCTCCTGCACCTTCCTTTTCTTTGTACATGCTGGAACTTTGCTACTTTAGTTTACTTCAGTAAGTGTTAGTACTTACCAGTGAAAGCTTGGGTTCAACAAAGATAGCTCCCAGGTACTCAAAGTAAGACGCCAGTCCCTCATTAAGCCACAGATCATTCCACCAGTTCATTGTAACCAGATTTCCAAACCACTTAAGCAGAAAGAAAAAAATGTCTCCACATCTCTTTGGACTGCTATTTTAATTTTTGCAGGTTAAACACACATACCTATGCTGAAGTAATTTTATTCAATATATAATAAAATGTTGGATATTCCTTCAGACATTGAAAATGGAGTAGAAAAAGATGCACCTTAGAAAAAGACAGATATTCTGGGCAGTTATTCTTTAATTTCATACCATGAGTATCAATGTCATTCTCTTACTCTATTTAATTTTAAATACTTCCCAATAAAATGTAAATATCTAAAAGATCATTATCAGACTATGGTTAAAAGAGGGCTTCTATCAAGCAATACTAAAAACATTTTTCCATGCTCTTAACAAAAGAAAATTGTCAAGGGAACTATAAACATAACTGGGGAAACAACCATTTCCAAAATCAGCAAATCCCTATCCTGGCAAGCAATAAAACTTCCACTACAGCTGCTATGTACTCATATTTGGCAGTTCATATTTAACAAAAACCTGATCGCTTGTGGATTTGTATTTTATTTGTTAATTCTTGAAAACTTGAACTACAACTTTGGTTTTAAATAGTGTTTAATTAAGTCCTGACATTTGTTCCATTTTTGCAATAATAACACTTTGCTCATCCAAAGGACTAAAAAGTTACAGACCTTGTCAAAAAGGTATACAAGTGCATTAGAGAAATTAAACTCTTTCACTAACTTTGTTGACTAAGTGCAAACAGTTGTTGCTCTGGCAAACAACAGTAACAAGCATAGTGAATAAATAAGTGAAATTGCATTATTATTCCAAACCCAGTAAGAAAAATTTGGAAAATCTCTATGAAAACTGGAAAAAGGTACAGTGTAAAATGTTAATTTTCTTCTGTCATATCACAGGGTGTTTCTTAAAGAAAAACAAATACCTTTTGAATTCAGACATGCACTGCCACTGCAAAAGAACACTTATGAACTCCATTAATTCTCCCACCGAAGTACTTAGTAAGTATATTGTATTTAGAGAGCACTGTGTCCCCCCTACATCCCTACAGTATTTTCTAGAATGGCATTCAGGTACTGCGCAAGATAAAAAATAAGTAGTCTGTTAACAGTTTGGTATCAATGAGTCCTGCACAGTCAGTATGCAGTCTGTAATATGACAGAACCTGCTTTCAGTGTTGATTTATCAGCAGAACATATATTCAAATAGTCTCTCAGTACTCTAGTGCTCATACCCCCTGTTGTCAAGTCACTATTTCTCTTCTAATCATCAGTGACCACAGCATCAGCAACCAAAAGGAAACAACATCAGAGGCAAATAAATGTACAGAATATTTTACCACATGCCTGGTGTCCTAGCTCATGGGACACAATTATGGCAATCATTGCCTTTTTGCTTGTGAATTTATCACTCGGTTGGTACATCAGTGATGATTCTTGGAAAGTCATTAGCCCCCAGTTTTCCATAGCACCTGCTCCAAAATCAGGCAGTGCAACCAGATCTAAATTGAGTCAGAGACAAAAAAAAAAAACGTACTTTTAAAATTTTCAGGAGTAAAATGTTCACATGATTTTAATGCTCACTCTGGTCCAGCGTGCAATTATAGAATACTACATCTTAGTGGTTCTTTGTGGTATTATGGCAACGCTCATGCAAGTGGTCTGTGAAATTTCTTCTTGTTGTACATTCCATCTATGATGGCTGCTCCTTCACGAAGCCCTATAATAAATTCCCGTGAAGCCCAGATCTGTACTGTGTCTTGCACATCCAAATGTTTTGAACAAAAACGAAGGCTGTATTCTGCCAATGCTAGGAGAGAATATATTCAGTTCTGGCTGTCAGAAATCTTTTTCTGTTTTAAGTTTCTCCTGTGTTTGGGAAAGATCATACTCACCTCTTTCTTAAAAGACAGACTAGGGACAATGTGGGCCCTCTCCAGAAGCTATCAGGAGAGCTGGCTACCCTGAATTTGGAGAAGGCTGAGATTCTGAATGACTTCTTTGCCTCAGTCTTCACTGGCAAATGCTCTGACCACACCACCCAAGTCTTGGAAGGTAGACGCAGGGACTGTGAGAATTAAGACCTCGGGCCCACTGTAGGAAAGGATCTGGTTCGATACCATCTTAAGAACCTGAACATGCACAGGTCCATACGACCTGATGAAATCCATCTGCGAGTCCTGAAAGAGCTGGTGAATGAAGTTGCTAAGACACTGGCCATCATACTTGAAAAATCATTGCAGCCAGGTAAAGTTCCCAACAACCAAAGAAAGGGAAATATGACCCCCATTTTCAAGAAGGGGAAATGGATGACCCAGGGAACTACAGACCAGTCAGTCTCACCTCTGTGCCTGGCAAAATCCTGGAGCAGATTCTCCTGGAAGGCATGCTAACGCACATGAAAAACAACAAGGTGCTTGGTGACAGCCAGCATGGCTTCACTAAGGGGAAATCCTGCCTGACCAATTTGGTGGCCTTCTATGATGGGGCTACAGAACTGATGGACAGGGGTAGAGCAGTTGATGTCATCTACCTGGACTTGTGCAAAGCGTTCGACACTGTCCCACACAACATCCTTGTCTCTAAATTGGAGAGACATCAATTTGATGGATGGACCACTCGATGGATAAAGAACTGGCTGGATGGCCACACACAGAGTTGTGGTCAATGGCCCAATGTCCGGCTGGAGACCAGTAACGAGTGGTGTCCCTCAGGGATCGGTGTTGGGACTGGTCTTGTTCAAAATCTTTGTGAGAGAAGACTTGGGGGTGTTGGTCAATGAGAAAATGAACATGAGCCGGTTTCAGTGTACACTCACACCCAGAAAGCCAACCGTATCCTGGGCTCCATCAAAAGGAGCATGACCAGCAGGTCGAAGGAAGTGATCCTGCCCCTCTACTCTGCTCTCGTGAGACTTCACTTGGAATATTGTGTACAGTTCTGGTGTCCTCAACATGAAAAGGACATGGAACTGTTGGAACAAGTCCAGAGGAGGGCCATGAGGATAATCAAGGGACTGGAGCACCTCCTGTATGAAGATAGGATGTGAAAGCTGGGGCTGCTCAGCCTGGAGAAGAGAAGGCTGCATGGAGACCTCATAGCAGCCTTCCAGTATCTGAAGGGGGGCTATAGGGATGCTGGGGAGGGACTATTCATTAGGGACTGTAGTGACAGGACAAGGGGTAATGGGTTAAAACTTCAGGGAAGTTCAGGTTAGATATAAGGAAGAAGATCTTTACTGTGAGGGTGGTGAGGCACTGGAATGGGTTGCCCAGGGAAGTTGTGAATGCTCCATGCCTGGCGGTGTTCAAGGCCAGGTTGGACAGAGCCTTGGGTGACACAGTGTAGTGTGAGGTGTCCCTGCCCATGGCGGGGGGTTGGAACTAGATGATCTTAAGGTCCTTTCCAACCCTAACTATTCTATGTTTCTATGATTCTAACATTCTTTCCTAGCAACTGATAAAAATAAATAAATAAATCTTGCTCTTTTGGCTCTGTCAGTAGAGGGATCCTTTCCACTCTTATCTGAAAGGTGCCTTAGAAACATCCTCTCTTTGTTTCCACAGTATGGCTGTTACCTCTGTAGTCTCCTTCTGACTTACACACAAAGAACAGTTTTGCAGTTCAAATGTCAGGGCTGGACGAAACATCAAAGAAAGATATACTGTATAAACTCAGCTGCAAAGAGCAAAATTTGGAAAACTTATGCATTTTGGAAGCGGACACAAGCTCCAACTAGCTGACCATGAGCCAGTTCCAGTCCAAAAGCTAGGCAACTAATGTAAGGGTGGTGCTGAACACAAGCAAAGCTAGACTGCATCTCAGTGGGGCTTATTGCCTCAGGCTTACCTAAAAATGTATTTCCTTTTCAGTGGGGCAGCCCCCATCTAACCAGCTTGGGGGAAGAGAGATCACTTATAACTGCATTAAAATCAGAAGAAAACAAACCCTTAAATAATCCTTAATTTCATAGTTTGAGTTTGGAAAAGAAGTATCCACAAGTAGCTATTTTGGTTGATCTGATCCTGTGGACGTTTAAGCAGAACTTCAAAGAAAAGTCTGTGGGAAATCCAGTTTGTATTGCATGACATTACAGTGGGACTGTAATGGTTTTACAGCACTCTGAGAAAGTGAAATCTTACCTTACAAGAACCCTGCAAGAATTTCTTCTACTTCAATTTTGTAAGACTTTTATACTAATTAATTAATGTATTGACACTGCTGCTACAGAGAGGAATACAAGCATGGAGCAGAATTGTCTACAGCCCTTGAACAGCTTCCATGATTTCTAAGATAATAAAATCTAAAGTGATGACTGCATATATTACATTTTCCGTAAAAAACGTAGTGAGTAATTATGCAAGTTACTCTATACACACTGGGAGTTACTATATTTACACAGATGAAAATTTATTTTATTTCAAGTGCCAAGATGCAGGTCTGACAAACCAGCAAAAATGAAAGGAGGGAAATTCTTCCCCCAAAGTCCTTCTATCTGCTAAGATCATGGGCAGGTCCAAACCTCATTTTAAATAAGAACTGCCTCTGTGCTCTCAATATTCTACCGATTTGTATAAAGGAGCATGTTTCCCCATAATATTCATCCCGAAGCCCTTGCAAATCCAAGTACAAGTAGAAGACAAACTATACAGTAGAACTACATAAACCACATAATGGCACCCTTTTTTTCTAGACTGAAGCTTGATTTGACATACCTGATGACCATTTTAAATAGAAACACATTTTCCTGCTGGAGTGGTTTTTCTGAGGAGGAATGTGCAGGAACATGCAGCCAATTCACAGGTAAAACAAGAACATACTGAAGAAAGCAAGGAATGCTTTGGGGGGACATGGGTTATAGCAAGCACAGATTTCCTAGGAGGACATAAGGACTACAACACTTGCCTGGTATGGTCTATACATCCCAGAAATAGTCATGTAACTGAACAACTCTTTTCTATCCTCTTTGTAGTCTATCAGCCCCTCTATTAGGAAATGATGGTTTAAAAGAATGAGTGTGATATGAAGGTAAGAGTTCTAATTTAGGAGTAAATAAGAGCCATGATATGGAAAGGACAATTCAGTGGGAGAGCTTAGGTGGCTTTTTTTTCCATGAATGTGGTAAGCCATAGAAAGAGAATACTGCAAAAGAATGCATTGCCTCTGTGAACTATACACCACCAGCAGGCATTTCTAGTCCATTTAAGAAAATAAGTAATCTCACCTGTCTTTGGCAGAGGATAGCTGACGTTAAGTAAGTCTTCCAGAAATGAAAATATTGGGCCTGTGATATTTAAAGCATAGTCAACATACCCATTTTTAACTGCCTCTTTCCGAGCCCAAATACGTATCTGCAATACAACAAGGAAGCATTATTTTAGACATCCCTCATGTTTTAATTTTCTTCTCTTCCGTAAGTCATTATTTGAAAATGCTGTCTCCCCACAACACACCATACAATGAAGTTTTTAATGAAAAAGATCCCAACTCAAGTTTTGCTAGACCTAACAAAATGGGGCACAGAGCCTAATCCTGCTAAAATCTAGGAGATTTCCAGTACGTCAAAAGGGCCAAGATTTGAATCCAACTATAAGCTGCTGGAACAAATGGACTCCTAGTTTTTCTTTTATTAAATGGGAAATGCTGTAAAACTATTTAGAATCACATATCTTAAGCCAGTGTTTTCCATCCAGTGAGTCAGGGTGACAAACCTTCCCAGTCATTCCCTGAAGAGAAATGGATGTTCAGACAGCGTTTGCAGTCCAAGCATACACATTTCTCGAAATTTCACAGCCTGAAACAGACCACTGGCCTCCCATTGTTGATGGAGAGAGCAGGCAGCATGTGAGCAGATGACATCTGTACCTCTGAGTAATGAAGCCAGCAGCAGCAAGCAAAGCTTTCTCCTCCCATCTTCATTTGCTTTGTCATGGTACTGAAAAGGGCAGCTGCTTGCCCACGGTAATGGAGTACACTGAGAAAAGGTTTATGTCTCTCTCCATCATGTACTTCCGGATGTGAGATCCCCTAGGTGCCTAGCAGCTCAAGCACCCCTGCATTTCTTGCATCCAAATGCAATACATGGTCTCACAAGAAGCTGCACAGCCAAACCCTAACAGCACAGTTGGAAAGCATCAGGGTTTGATTTACAAGGGAAAAAATAAAGCATATTCAGTCCGTAGAGTATCCTCTGCCTCTAAGCCTCTCTTTTCAGCCAAGGCTTCAGAGGAGATTCAAAGACCAGATCACTTCATTTTGCAAAACCTAAACACAGTGGACAGCTAACTATCCTAATCCTAGCAAAACCTAAATACAATGGACAACTAAATATCCTAATCCTAGTATGAGTTTTGAGTTACAGTACTGGTATTTCAGCTTATGAATTACTTACCAGAAATGACAAAACAGCATAAACATGCTCACACAAGTACTGCGGAAGCACAAACTGACCATCTCTGTCTGAAAAACCAAGGAGCAAAATGCCCTCTCCCCTTTATCTCACAAAAGGAAGAGTTCAGTTTTCCATCTGAGAAACACTTGCTTGAATGCTATGATTTGCTAACTCCTGTCACTATAGATCAGCCCAAGAAAAAGGCACCACTGAGAGCCTAGGCATCCAGCACGTTCTATACAGGGGATAGCAGGTATGACATACCAAGCCAAATCTTCACTTTAAAGAGGAGCTAATAATGTGCTATGGTCACCTTCACACTGCCCTCTCACCCTGTCCCACCATTCCTCAGTAGGATGATAGTGAACTAACCATGAAATTAACACTGTGCTCTCATTTATTAACAACAGCAAGTATATGCTAGCCTTAATAGCTTTATTCTTATTTTGGAACAACTTGATACATCCTTTCCCTATTGACTTTCAGCAAAAGAAGGAAAGTGGAATACCTGGTGCCAATGGAGTAGATTTTTTTACGGCTTTCCTCAAGAAGCTTTGGCCACTGTAGTGTAAGAGCAAAACTGAATACTCACTGATTAAGAAGCTTCAAACACAAAACAGTCAGTTTTGGAGTCTAAGTGTCCACTGAAGAATAAAAGGTTAAAATACTACATACAAAATGCTTGTAGCACAGTATTGCTCCTAATAATGTCATGAGACTGCTCCTCAAAGGGCCTTGAAGAACAAGGCATTGAACTTCGGATAACTTTTTACAACTAAGACAACTAAGAAGATAAGCAGACCCTGAATTACAACCAGTACTTTCTGCAGAATAGATGCTCCTTAAGTTTTAACATACAGAGCCCAAACCTACTTGTGGAATTGTATGAAACTAACAGAACAGGGCAAAAAACTAATTATCCTAAAGGAAAGCTTTCTGCAGAAATATCTGCAGGATAAATATTAGCAGTTTTGCTACGTAAGCAAATAAGTCTTGGAAAGGAAAGCATAGTTAATTTCTTTTATATTGTCTATACAGCACATGATGCACTACAGAGCCAGCTTCTGTTGTTAACTGCTGTAATGTGTTACACAGCCTTATATTTACCTTGTTTCCCCGCTCGGTTCTGGTGACATAATCAAAATCACAAATCACAAAAGCAGTCAAGTAAGTTGACATTTTCAGCGAAGTGTTAAATTTGGTAACAGTCCACAGACTTCCATTTTCATCCTTCATTTCTGATACATCTAGAAAAAATATCAGACAGATTCAAACCATTGCTCTTCCACAATAAACAAGGAATTTTGTGTTTTCTGCACGTTTTTTTAATATCTCTCTTTGATATACTTTATTTCTGCACTAACTCCACATGTTTCTGGTAGAAGGCAAGCAGCCAGACTCATAGCTACTGCCACATATCAGAGTCGTGACCTTCCATGCAAAGGCCAAAAATCCACTCTTGAGCTTCTTAACTGAAGTCTTGGAAGGATATCAAACTGCATCAGTTTGAGGATGTGGGCAAACTGTAGACAATTTATCCCATGCTGCATACCTCTCTGCTGCATAGATCATATGATCTATTGTGACTGAAATATAGGTCATGTGTGCCCAAGAATTATGAAATACTTTATCAGATACTTTCCTTCTGAGTAAGGTGGACATGGACAAGATTCCCAGAGGAAACAAATGCTTCAAACAGTTCTCACAGACATCCCACCTATTGTGATTCCTAAGTTACATAGCTTCCATGCAAATCTCATAAAACTTCCTTGCTATGGCTGAAAATTATTTAGGGGAAAAATAGAGATTCATAGCACTAAACTGCAGAAAAAAGCAATTAAAAAGGAGGCAAGAGATCCATGAGATTTCTCTAAGAACACTAATTTACAGAATTCGTTTGGAATCTTATACTCCCCATGCATCCCACATGAGATTCCAGCAAGGGATATAAGGAACATCTCCAGAGCCTGAAAGTCTTCTCATTTTTATTTTGCAGATACCCAGGAAGCTAAAGTGTCCCTACCTGGTAAAACAATTCTTTGTATGTTGTAAATACATCTTAAAATCTACTTAGAATGAAATGAATCCCTTAATACCACAATTATAGGCTTTGCATACTGGGACTGCTATTTTGTTTTAAGCAGATGTCATGCAGTAAGACAGACACACTGACTAAGCAGTAAATGCCAGGAATCAAACCCCGTGCAGCCTCCAGCTATCAGAGGAGAGCACATCACAACTGGAAAACTATGGCATTACTGCCATCAGAGACATTAATTAGGAATAACTGTTTCTAAATTTTTTTAAGTTCACAAGCACAGATTTTCTGTGCGTTTTCAAGGTGTTAGCACATGGACAACAGAACGCTGCTGTATCAGATGGTATAATCTGTTACAGATATATATATATATATATATATATAGACAAACTACACCCCTTGTAAAAGTAGTTTAGGAAAAAAAACACAAAAAACAAAAAAACAAAAAACAAAACATGTCTACTTGCTTTTTACTTACCAATAGCAGGCATGTTGGAAAGAGCCACATAGCTAGGGTCATGGACAATTCTGATATTAAACGTGGCTTTCATGGCAGGTTCATCAAAACATGGATAAACCGTCCTGGCATACGTTGGTTCCAGCTGGGAGGCAATCAGCATACTGTGTTAAAAATAAAAGTATGATTAATCCAGCATGCTAGTGCTGATAAAAATCATAAAGTGCATAAAAACATGAAATCAGGAAATGCAAGAAGTGAATCACACAGATATGTAGATTTGGAAAAGGTGTGGTTATTATTTAAGTCCCTGATGAAATTGCCATGCCCAACAGACAGATCAGTTTGGATGCTTCTAGGGAAAAGCAGCCTTTTCTAATTAGGACTTTTTTTTTTTTTTCCTCACCAGCCTTTTCCAGATACCAAATGTTAAATATTTGAACTTTTCTAGTTTGTTTATTAAGACAGAGTTGATTAATGAAAGTTTTGCACACAACAGGCTAGTGCTCAAAAATGATACAATGCCCATCTTTAATTTCATAATCAGGATCTCTCTGTACACCTGCTCCTCTCTCTAATGCACGTACTCTTATTTTAATAGGGCATTTTAATAAAAAAATTGTAATAACTGTTAGGTAACTCCGTATACCAGTACTTGCACACTTTTCTCAGATCACATAAAGAACCTCAGTGAGAACAGCACCAATGCTGACCCAGTGCCCTGGCAAGCCCAGGAAAATATTCAAGAGGACTCTTTTCTACCTTGTGCTCTGGCACTTTGCCTCACTCAGAGCAGAGCTCTGTGACACACAGTGCTGGATGCAGTCCTCCTGTTTGAACTAACTGAACTTGGGTCCAGGCAGATGCTCAGCAACCAAGCCAAACCAAAGTTAATCCTATTGTGTGAGGCTATCAATGAGAACTTGGCACCAAATCCAAAAAACAGGTGTGGCTGGAGACTGGGCTGATGAACAGCCAAAACTGCATTAACAGCAGAAAATCCAACTACAAATCAACCACTTCAGACTATAAATATGGGCAGCCAACAGGGTCCATTGAGCTCTTCATCTGTAGCACAGTGGTGATCTCCCCTTGTACAGGGACATCCTTCCAGGTTACCCCGGAGGCTGAGAGATCCCTTTCCTGACACCAGGCATTAGTGGGTTGGTAAGTGGCATTTTCTGCAGGCATATAACATTTAAGCTACATATAGTATTCATTCAATATTTTCTGTATCCCATACTAACTTTAAGTGTAGTTAATATCACCAGTCCATCTGTACCTGTTAAATATTTTACATACTTAAATTTACTGATTAGAACTCAATAAACTACCTACCAGATCTAACTACCTACTACTGAGTGATCTCTGACTCTTCTCTTGCAACATCCACTGGCTGGAATCAAAAGATAAATGACTGTGTCCCACGGCCAAAGTTGGGCTCTTCACAATAGGATATCTGTACTAGGAATTAGGAAAAATACACATGCAGTGGGTCTCAAAGCTCCATACCTGACAGCAAGTAGTAGCCAGCAGCTGAGCATGCCAGAATGGCATAATCTCCTGTTTCAATGACCTCAATACTATCACAAGGCTAGTATTTTTCAGCTGTAGTTGAGATGTTCCTTGAAAATATATTCACACCAGGTCCACAAAGGCTTATGTTTAGCACAGAGCCATCCCAAATGAGCCAGAAGCCATCAGGACAACACCCATACACGAAGTAACAATGTGTAATAGTCAGCACTGCACTACACTGTGGAGTAACAAGTCTGATCTACCCTACAAGCACAGCATGACTGCAGCTGATTGTGATCTGTAGCACTTAACCATATCTGAAACCTAAGGTTCCATCTGTCAGCAGTGTTTTTCACTGAGTTCCAAATGACAGCTCTAGGAGCCTTTTCTTTTGCAAGATGTTTGGCTATTACCATTTTAATAGCTGTGCTATCTAGCCCTGATCAAAGCTGATCTAATCAACTCAGTGCTGAAAGCCCTGCAACTAATCCACACTACATCATCCTCATTGCTGATGTTTGGGAACACAGTATCAACAAGACAACTGCAAAAACACAGTATTCTCAAAACACGGTACATTTTGCATTTAACAGACGTCTCTGATACTGTACCATAACACAACTTAATGACAATTCAAAGAACACGTTGAACACATACACGGTGACTACTGGGACAACAATATCCACTCTGAAGTGAGGAATGGCCAGCACAGTGTATTTGCCTCCTGCCTGTCAGCGCAGGAAGATTTTCTTTATGGACTTGATTCCCTGCAGAGTCAACTGTGCCAGCCACCAGCTGCATACCTGAGACAGCAGTATCACCTCCTCTCCTCCTTCACCCTGTCCAACAACAGGAAGTGTCTGGAACTTCTGCCAGGGCTGCACAGGAGCAGCAAAAGCAATCGGTCACTTCACTGAGGGAATCACCCGCTGAAAATACCCTATCTCTTTCTTCCTGTGCAGCCGAGTGTGCTTTTGTGCAGCCATTAGTTCTAGGAAACACTGAGCAACCCCACAATTGCAGATTACCCCATACTGTGCAGTTTCCTGACCCAGGAGGCTCTGTACCAGCAGAAACGGGTGCAGACACTGGTGCAAATCTGCCCACAAGAAATTCTTGTTCAAGAATACCAAATAGCATATATTGGGCAAAAACATCATGATAAGAAAGAAACATTAAGAGGGACTAAATGTTATTTTTCAGCAGGACTCCAAATAGAAAGGGAAAATGGGAATGTTTCTTGCATCTTACACAGATCACTGGTGTTTCAAACACACGTTATCTCATATAATTTGTCAGAATGAGTCATTGTTGGGACTTTTTTCTTAGTTGTATTGTTGTGGGTTTTTTTTTTTTCGAGGTGAAGGTGTTAGCATAAAATGAATTACTTGCAAACTTTTTTCCACACTGAAATATTGTAACAAAATAAATTACTCAAAAGGAAATTATTTTTTTCTAAAGCCTAACACTGCCTAAGCAGATATATAAAGTCTTCTCTTAAGCCTACAGTTTCGTGCATATATTTAATTTTCTTCTTTCATAAGTATCATATGATGTCTCCTTCCCCTAGTAAAACAAAATTGAAGCCAGAATACTTTTAAAAAACGAGAAGCAAACAGATAACAGGATCTGTTAGCCTACATATTTGACAATTTACACTAAATGGGTTTTTTGTTTGTTTTTAAGTTAGTGTCTAAAAACAAGCACAGGAAGAGGAGGAATGCATCCTGTACAGGACATTAACACCAACTGGACACTGTTTCAGTTGATTTAAAAAAAAGCTTAATTATTGAAGAAATGTTTTATGTTGATGCAAAAAAAGGTTATTCTTCTAAAAAATGCCTTCTCAGTGACATAATGTTATTGTGATACTGATAGCATAATGGGTATTTGTGTTAATATCTCGTATAACTGATTTCTTCCACTTTAAAAATACGAAGCATTAAACTGTCAAACCAACCCTGAAGTGGCTCAAAGTAAGGGATTTTCACAGTGAGCGGAAAGAATCCTGTTCTGTCCTCAACACCCAGCCTGTTTTTCAGGTGAACAGCGCTCAGCACGAATATGCAGCTCAAGAAAACACCGAACCTGTTACTTGCTCTGGTCTGTGCCTTTGGTGTTCTTACCCACCAATTCGTACAAAACAGAAGTGTTTCAGAAGATTGAAGAAGGTTGCAGAATAACCGTATTGATGCTGTTCTAATTCTCTTTGCCCTCATTCTAGTAATTGGTGCTGAAGCAGCTGATAAAAATCATCACAAAAACTGTGTTTGATTACATTTTGGGATGCCTGCTAACACCAGCCCTATCCAGGCAAGTATTTTATACAAGTTGCATAGGACATGTGCAGAGTGGTTACTGAGCAAGATTCTCAACAGATTTTGAAACACTGCTGTGAACAGTGACATACAGCATGCACTTTACTGTACACACCACATGAATACTCTAACCCTAGAGTAGCATATACAAGGTTACTCACAGCAGTACAAGATTTGTATGCAGAATGATGCTACAACAAACCTCCCGCATCATGTATGTTTGAGCTCGCGCTGCTAGAGAAGAAGGGCAGAGGTGGTTTCTGTATCTTTCTGCCTACACAGATCCTGGCATGGACTCTTCCAGCTGTATGTAGAGTACAGATTCCCCATTTCAACAGGAAAGCATTCAAATTTATAGTGCTGGTGAAGTGGGAGCATCCTCCTTCTTTACTTCCTTCAGTCCTCCAACCACTGCAGACATGGGCTGTGCACTATGCATAAAGAGTGCTCCCATTTTTCAGAGTTTTCTTTTGTGTCTCAGACCTGATCAGGTGCACAGTACAAACTGTTAACCACAGTAAAATCATCTGCAGTTATCAATGATCAAACTGATAAAAAACAACTTCCGTGCTGGAAAATCAGTGAAGTTTGGGCTTTGGTTTATCCTGTTTTCCACAAAGGTGACGTTAGCACTTCTGAAAATAGCTGTCTCCGCAGCCTTCCCACACCACCTTGTTGGCGTGTTCCAGCTCCAGCTTGGAAAGAGGAGAGGGAACAGTACTTTTCATCAACTTGGTAACTCTGCCAGTGTGTCAAGAACCATCGCGATACCTGACCAAGATAAAAAGCCTGTGCCAGATGGAACAAACATTCCAGGGACTTTGCTTCCCTTTAGGACCAACTGTCTATTGAAAGCTTGCCCTCCTCTGCTTAAACTGTTCTGAAACATGAGGCATCCAGTGGTTTCACAAGCACCAATTACAAAAAGAAACGCTGAGACTTCTAGTGCACGCAGGAGATACAGGAGTATTTATGACCACAGACAAGCAGCACATTATCCGTTAGAGCTGGTGGTTTCACTTAGGTGCTGCAGTCAGAAGCTGTCATAGGAACCAGATCCCAAAGGTCTGATGGAGCCAGGTGCAAGTCACTTGAAAAGAGCTACAGGACAATCAGCTGGAGATCCTGGTTTCCTCACAGGACAGTAACTAGCTTTGTACTGAGAGCTGAAGGGCACTGAATGTTTGTAAGTGGCTTCTGATCTCTGTAATCCATTAGAACCCAACTTTTTCCATCATTAAAAGCTCGCTAGAGCTTACAGACAGTATTCCTCAAAACACACCTCTTCCATAAAACAGGAAGGCAAAACCCCTTCCCTGTAACTGGACCCCATCAGATTAGGAAATGGCTGGTAAAGTGATGACTTAATTCTTAGTGAAGGAAAAGGTAACAAGATACTGTTGCATACTCCTGATTCAGAGAAAGACTTTTCAAAGCAGAAAAGATATTAAAAATCTATTCAAGAATATCAGGAATGTGGGCAGTAACAAGTAACCAAAACAATACATTACATCTGGAGTCAGTGGCTTTCCTTTGATTTATTTCAGTGGCTGAACACCACTGACACCTCTTTAGCCAGACTGCAGTCTCACATTTAATTAGTGCTTCATTATGAGCTAAGAATGAAACGGAACAATTGTCATAAATCCTCTAAACAATTGGAAACTGAAATATACACATTATTTTAATGATTTAAAAGTGTTTCCCTCTTATTTTCTACTGTGGCAGCACAGCAGACAATCGCTTTCGTTGTTGTTTTTTCAGATCCTCAAGTTGTTTTTTCAGATCCTCAAGTCTGAACCAAAAAACATTATAGTCTAATTCACTGTTTCTTAGATAGGACTTGATTGCATGAATGCAGCACCAGAGAGCACACTGACACAGTATTAAGTAGCTTAGTGCTTGTTCCTTTCTTACTTATTTGGATTTTTTTTTTAATCATGTAAATTACACAATAAGTTCTGGATTTTCCTTGGTTCAAAAGTTGCACAAAAAATCCTCTGAATAACAGTCAGTAAATGAATAAATAGAAACTGAAGAAAACCAGAATATATTTCCTAAATATACTTATTACCATACTGCATTTTTCAATTGGGCTAACCAACTTACATCCTTTTCCTTAAAAAAAAAACAATGTCTGCATAAGTTAAACTTTCCAGATGTGGCAGACAGTGCTGTCAGTGAAGATTTACACAGGTGCTGGCACATGAAAAGCCAACTCATTGAATAAAAAACACAGTCCTCCTCCACCTCAATAAAAACTATTATTCTTGGTTTCCTATTATTATGGCTCATACAGGGACTTATATATATGGATCTTGCAGGTAACTGAATAATTCCTGCTTGAAAAAGTAATCTATGAACTGCCGAGATACAGTTTATTTTAGTGGATTCATTGATAGGCTGGGAGGCAAGAACATGTGAATTTTAAGTCATTTTCCTTTTGATTCACTGATTGCTGTTCCTCAACTATTCACTACACCTTTAATTATTAAAAGGAAATAATTTTAAAATAAGCAATTTATCTGCCTCTTCTCTAAACATCCTGTCTTCTACTGGAAATATTTAAATCATAATCTTAAGTATCACTTTTCTTTGCCAAGTTTCACATCCAGAAGTTTATAATGCAATTCACCTTGAGAATATTACCAATAAAGAAAAATTAACAAGGAAACATTATTCCGAGGGTGAAAATATGTTTTAAATGATTGGTAAACTCACAGTACCCCAGTGCTGATTCTGCAGTTCAAAAGAAAAGGAAAGCATCCTAATAGCACTCACTAAGGAAATGATTGGTTGGTTGATTACAGCTAAACAACTTCATGTACAATAGCACCTACCAAGTCCAGACTGCCTAAAGCAGCCACCATCCTACTCTACCATACTTCTCAAACTGCATGTGGTCAACTCATGCCCAAACACACATCTGAAATGCTGGGGTTTAGATAAAGACGTGCTCCCCACAGACACAGAGGAGATAACAAGCTGTCACTGCTACACTGCCATGTGTGGGGCAAGACTCTCAGCTGGACTGCGGTTCCCAGGAACAGGGTGTTGCTGCCCATCAAAGACACAGAAAGAATGACTAGAAAACGTTGCTTCCCAGTGAAGATACTCTTTCCTCTGCCAAAGACAGACCTCTGGCTGAAAGGCCCTCAGTAAACCCTCCAGACTAACTTCTGAGCAGCAGCTCCTCAACGGCCCCTCCAAACAAGGAGGTCTCCACAAACCATCTCAGCAGGGGTCTTTCCAAGCCGGCGTTGTGAATAAACTCGGCTGCTGGAGGAAAGCCAGGGCAACCTTGCTGGTGCTCTCAGTGCACAGCGCTGACAGGTAATCTGACCTTTGCAGCCTGCGATGTGCACCCCCGGGGAGACGGTGCGGACTGTGCACAGCCCTTGCCCCATACGGGGCAGCCCCGCCGTGTGGAGTATCCATCTCTCGCCACCCAAGGCAGCGAGTGCCGCTCAGCCCCGGCACCACTGGACACGCAGCAGCTCCCAGGGTCTTGTCCGACCCCTCCACGCCACGGGTGGCCCTGCAGCGGAGCCGAGACACCGCCCGTGCCGTCGACGGAGGGGCGCGGGGTGCCCGGGCGGCCGCCGCAGCCTACCTGCTCAGTCCCCGGTCGGTGTACCGGGTAAGGAAGAGCCCGTCGAGGTCCTCCTCCAGGCGGCCCTGGAAGCCCAGCTGCAGCACGTAGCGGCGCCCGGCCCGCAGGCGGCCGCGCAGCTCCAGCACCGCCACCTCGCCCTCTGCATCCAGCCGCAGCCCCGCCACCTCCATGACGGCGCCTGCCTCGGACAAGGGGCCGCGCACGACGGCGGCTCCGCGACTCCGCAGGCCGGAGCTGTGCAGCACCGCCGCGTCCGTGTCGTGCAGGCAGTGCACCGTGATGTTCACCTGCCCGCTGAATGCGAACGGTCCCGCCTGGCCCGGCCGCACTCGCGGCCACAGCTCAAGGTCGTAGTGCAGCGGCAGGAGGTTTCGCGGCAGGCGGCGGCCGGACGCGGCAGCGTGAGCTTGCTCCTGCGGCGCGGTGAGGCTGGGGGCGGTGGGCGACGGGCGCGGCGGCCGCGGCGACGGCGGCTCCTCCTGCCGGCAGCGCCCGTAGAGGGCGGCGAGCGCTAGCAGCGCGGCCAGCAGCGCCAGCAGCAGCGCGGCCAGCAGGGCGGCGGCCCTGCGCCCCACGTACAGCCCCTGCGCACCCATCGGCAGCTCTGCTCCGTCGGCCGCCCGCCACCGCCCGTACTTACGGGGCGCGCCTGAGGGCGGGCCGGGCTAGGGGAGGTGGTTCTCCCCCCCCGGGGAAGCCGCTCCTGGGAGGGCGGCTCCAGCGGGGTGGGCAGCCCGGGGAACAGCGGGCTGCCCCCTCCCCATCTGCTGAAGCAAGCAGCCTGCGGGGATCGCGACGGCAGGCAGCCGAGCAGCGGCAACTGAAGTCCCGGGGCCCGGGGTTGGCGATAGTGCTGGATGGGGTCCGGGCCAGGGGATCGCCGGGGAGCAGTGATAACGGCACGGCCTGACGGACGCGTTGCACACACGGCACGGCGTCGGCAGCCCCCAGCGCTCCCCGTCCGAGGCTGGGTGCAGGACAGCGGCGTGGGGCTGCCGAAAGCAGGGGCCACAGTCGGTACGGGGCTGGCGGCTCCCGGCGGGAGCGGCGACAGGGGGGCGAAAAACACCAAACCCACAAATACTTTTTCACCACTGTGGCAGGAGAAGGATGAGGAAATGGGGTGTCACTGAAGTATGCAGTGTTAGAGTGGATCGGCTCTTGAGAGAAATCTAAGTGCTAAACAGTTCGGGAGAAGACGTCCAGTCTGGAAAGCCTCTGGCACGTAAAAGAAAAAAAAAAAAGTACGACCAAAAACCAATGGGTTCCTGACAAATCGTCCTCGTTTAGACCCGCACGTCACTGCATGGTTCAGTTGAGGCTATCAATATCACCACGCTGTGCGTACGTAGTTAACCCCATTACAGTCAATAGGATTAATCCCGTGTTCCTAGGTATGTTAAACACATACTTAAAGGTTTTGGCGCATTGAGGCTGGATGGCCATCAAGACTGCAAAATTGAGCCTTTGTCACTGTGTAAAACTTGCCTGTTGGGCTCGTTCAGTTGCATCTCATCTTTCAAATAACTGAGCCATGCACCAACAGGAGCAGTAACCAGGAACAGTGGCCCTTGTGTGCTATTGCCTCGTTTTAATCTGGACTATAGCAGGTCCCCACTCCCCATTTTTTTTAATGCACTTCCTTCCCCACTATTTTGAGCCCAAATCAATACCTTTGGGTTTGTATTTCACACAACAGCCACCCTCAACGCCAAAACAGCCCTGCAAAATTGAGGCATTGGATTAGCTATTACAGTCCAACCGAAGGAAATTCACCTCAATGACCTAATGCCAAAGGTTATCCCTTCAGCTGATACATTTGTTAATTGGGAGAGATACCTTTTCCATGGTCCTGTACAGAATACAGCTGGCCACTGAACAAAGAAAGTTTCTGATTCCAGCAGAAGACCATAACCTGTTGTTTTCCCGTTACTTGAGGGATGGGGGGATCCCCTCTGCCAGCCTGTCCCTCTGGTTCTGGGCTCTCCCACTCTTCTTGCCTCATCTGCTGCCTGCCCCAATGTATTTGCTGCTGTTAGCCATTAGCTACCCAACAGGCTGTCTTCTGGCACTGGCCCATCTTCTGCTGCTTTCTTTCATACAGTTTGACTTGCAATGCTTCTGTTTCTGTGCTTCTTGCTCACTTTGTTCTCATTTACCCCAGTCTTCCCCACCCATGCCCTGGGACCTGCGTCTGTTTCTCTGGTTCAGACCTCTGTACGCTTTGCACTCCACCCACCATCGCTTCACCCTTATGTCCTTGCACATGCCTCACATACCTCTACTCTTCATCTTGCACATCAGCAGCTTCTCCCTTTTCTCTTATCATGTTTTGTAACATCTATTATACTGTTCTTGTATTAAGACCTCGCAACAATCTCTAACAAACTTCTTGGAGGTCGCTGGACCTGCAGCCACACCACAGCCCTGATGAACTAACTGCCCTCAAACAAGCATGGCCTGCTGCATATCACTTAGAAGACTTCACAGAAAATGTTCTCAAGCTTTTAGGAAAGTATCTCTTCCCTCTGTAAGTCTGAGCAGCAGTTTTTGTGTCCACAGAGTTGCTCCATTCCATGGGAGTTCTGACACTACAGAGACTGGGTAAGGTGAATGATCAAGAGCTGCCCAAAGATGCCAAAGATTGGGGATGAAAAGGCAGTGCTGCAAAGAAGGAGGTGACAGAAAGAAGGATTCACAGAGTGCAGCAGTATTCCTGAGGCAAGTGCCCAGACACTAGAAAATTATGGAGGAATTCAATGCCCTGCTGTCCAAATGTTTTTCATACACTCTCGATATTGTTCAGTAAAACTATGCTAAACCCTTCACGCCCTCAAAACAAGGCACAGGCAAAATCAAAACTGTGAGGCATCTCATGCCACGCCTGTGAAAACAAGCAGGATTGCTCACTGATCAGCCTGTAAGTAGTGCAGACCCCACAGGAGAGTTGTCTTTTTTAATGGTGCGGGATATGTTTTAAACTTTGCAGTTCATATCCATAAAATACACTTTGTTTTCTCTTGTTTGCAGTGGAGAATTCAAACCTGCTCCTTTCCTCAATTAACACACAATAAACCCACAGCAGTTATAATTTACAATAAATATTTTAAGAACTGTTGTTTAACTACCTTTTCCTTCCAGATTATTTCTGGCAGTTACCTTATAACGTGACTGGTGGGTGATGGCTTTTAGTAACCCACAACTGTGGATCCCTCTCATCAGAGCACACACATGCATGTGTTTGCAATGGGAAGATACTTTGCATACGGTACAAAATGTGTGAATAGGTTCTATTGCAGCTATTGCAGTTCACCATCCTGCTAAACTTCTTTGCAGAGTTGAGATGTCTAAACGACATGTTTCTGAAGCCAAACCTGCAGGAAATCCTGGGCCAGGGCAGGCACTCTGGCCACATTCTTATGTTCAGGCCACAACTCATGCCAAATCCTGACCTTAGATGGAAACAGGAGGGTTGTATTTAAGTCAGCAGAAGCCTCTAGTACACATCTGGAGGTAAAAATAAATCACCAGTTACAAAAGAGGTCATGTCACTCTGGAGGATACCAGAGCATCTGACAAACTTCACTGTCTTGTTCCAGACAAAGGGGTCTGTGCCGTGCTCACTGGCTGTTCAAAGTCCTGTCAGTGTCCACTGCTTTTTAAACAGAGAAATGTCAGTGACAGCATGGGATCCACTATCTGTTAGGGTGCAGTAAGGAAAAAAGGCACTTCATGTGGCAGCTGGCCAGGAAATTTGACATGAAATTCCAATTAGCAAAATATTACCATGACCCATCCTTAAAGTTCATCAAGCTTTTCAGGTTAACAGTATAGTTTTCATAAAAAATACTGTGATATCGTAATAAATCATATAGTACTGAATGCTAGGAAAAAGGATAATAACATGCCTAAGCAACATGAAATAATTGATAGGCTGAAAGGTAATTCCCTAAATCACATTGTTGGGGGTTTGTTCAACCTAATTTGAGAAGTTCTGAGTGATGGAATGTAAGGCAATTCCAGTAGTGGGAGCTGGGGGTGATCAGCGCTCCTGAAAGCTTACCAGAACTGTAGATCTTGTTTCCTCTACAACTTTTAGGGAGGTGCCTGATTTTTATTGTATTTACAAGGTCAGATCAATGCTCCTTCTAGGCCTTCAGTGCACCACCTTCATCCATGAAATCCCTAGATCTACTTTTTTTTAACTTGGTCTGCTCATTTTATGCACTGTCATTTGCTCTGCGTCAGTTACTTTCCTTTTTTCAATAGAGAAATTAATGTATCAGAGCTGGAATGTTGTGATGCCTGCATTTATCTGTGACAGGAGCTATTCCGTGAGAGGTGCTGAAGTTACAGACTTTTACTATTGCTCTGACAGTCTGATTTAGTGGATATTTCAGGTTTCCTAGCCATCTGAGAGAAGAGGTACGAGCAATAGTTGGAGATACATAGTAAGCATAGCTGCAAGCAAATGCTGTACACATGAGCTAAGCATGAGTAGTTGAGGACCGTAAGTTCTCACTGCACACATCAAAGAAGTCCTCGGCTTTCCTGCAGGCTCAGGATGAGTACCTTCTGTCATCCCTTACGGAGTATGTATCTTCAGTACCAAAGGGAACACAGGTGATACTAGTTACCAAGTAGTAGGAATTAGACTTGAAAGAACAGGGTTTCCTTTCCCTAATAACATGAAAACCCTACCACCAAAACTGCTGTTTCAACATTTCTGTCCTAAAGAGACTTCGTTCCCTCCCTTATAGATTTGTCAGTGGATAGAAGATTTACAAACTGGGACAGTAGCAACTGAGCATGGATCTGTATTTATACTGACAAAATTGTCTTAACTGGCCTGTACAGAAAGGGAATGTGGAAAAAACTTCCTATTTAAAAGGGGCAAATTTGACCAAGAATTGGAGTATCATAAATATCCTGATATTGAAAACTCAGAGTAACATTTTGGAGTGAAGTGTCATTGCATGGTGGTCACTATGTGAGCAAGGAAAGTGCTTTCACCATAGACAGTCATACATCTAATTAAAAGGTTGCATGTCTGGAAGCATGCTTGAAATGTGGCCATTATTGGTAATGATGCCTGACACTGTAATTGAAGTAGTTTTTCACTCGTGCTTTAAAAAGATGTTCCTGGATGTTACAGACCAATAGGCCACTGATAATGCTCTGTCTTGCAGGCTACCAAACCATTAAAAATTTGTAACGTTTGGTCTCATTTAGTGCCCTGGCTGTGAACCTTTTACCGAGGCCTTGCTAACTACTTCTGTGGACCTATGAACCAACGCATGGTTTGGATCTACACACCAAACAGTGAGTAGCAGCAACAATTCTAACCAGTGGACAAAGATAGCAACTGGAGCAACACCAAGAGATTTCTTTGGGTGCTTCTGCTTGTGGAGGACAACAGAGTAATGCCTAAACGGTATGGGTAAAATAAGGTAGTGATGAACCATAAAACTGGGTGTTGATTGCTGTGTCCCATGAGCAGAGCTGTGCTCAGAGCTGGGAAAGACTCTTTTCAAACAGCTCAGGGAGCTCAAAGGGGCAAGAGAGGCCTGCAGCCCTGTTTGAAGGTATGATACCTGGTAGAGCCACCTCCTCGGAGTGGAGGGTCAGAAAGCATCTCCAGAGAACAGGAGGAGATCCACAGAACAGTGTAGAAAGTAACCAAGAAGCTACCACAGTAGACACAAAAACTACTATTCAGAATATAAGCAGGAGATGAAAATTACACCATAGCTGTAATTAAGGAGGGCTGCAGTTTCATCACGATTTTTTCATATAGTTGGTAATTCTATCAGTTGGCTTCTAAGCTGCGGCAGGCAATCAAGAGACTGACAGACCAAGTCTTGCAGCTGAGGATACATGAGAAAGAAGCGTGTCATGTTTTCACCAGTTTGCTTAGTAAGAAAAAACCCACCCTGTAACAATGCACTTTTGATTGGAATGAAGTTTTGAAAAACAGTTTTTAAGGATTTAATAAGAAAAGGATGAGTGAATGCATGAATCAGTTGCAGCATGTGAAACTTTGTTCCAGATGGCGTTTAACTTTTTGTTTTGTGAAGTTTAATGTTTTCTGGTTGTTCTGTGCTTAAAACCGACTTGAATAGGTACCAGCTTTTCTCCAAATATGCCTAATTTTCAGGCTTGTGCATGGTGAGACTGTATGAAAGTGAGCCAGCATTTGACAGGAAATAACTTGCAAGTAGATTTTTTTTTGTAATGGCATTAAATGTCAGTAGATTGATATTGATTAATATGATGAATGGTGGCACTTTCAAAGTTGTTGGCCCTTTTATTAAGTGTTTTACAAGCTTTCAGATGCCTGGTATTTTTCTGGCAGCTTCACTGAAATTAACCAGGAATGTCGTATTTGTCCCTTTAGTGCTAGTTGTGCTGAGGCTTATCAGCTCTCTAGGAGGAACAGTAAGTTCAAGTTTGAAGAACTGACATATTGGGATTCTGTAAACTATTTCTCACCCATGGAGTTGGACCAACACACAAGTGTCTCCCCTTGTTTCATCTGCCTTTGTTGCAAATAGGGTTCTTGGATGGTATGCAAGCTCAAGATTGCAACAGACAAGTAATGGAAATGTTTCACAAAGCTTACTTCAGCCCTAGAGCTGCTCAGGGAGGAGCAGGGAAATAAGCAGAACCTTAGAGTATCTGGCTTGCTCTCCTGTTTGGATAGCAAAAGAGAGTGATGGCTGTTCCTGCTGGAAATAACCTGTTTATCCACACTGACTTGTTCATCCATACAACCAGCCAGTCTGTCTGTCCAGAACAGTGGGCAGTGTTCAGTCTTTGGACTTTTGAAGCTGGTCCCCTGATACACCTCATTCTCTCCAACCACTGATGGGCACTCAGTCCAGACAAGAAGAGAGAGGTCCAGGACACCACATCTAAGCTGAAGTTAACTCCCTGGAAATGCATATGCTTTGAGGACTGGCTCCTCTGTACCAATTCTTTTGTTCTATAGATCCACACATTTTGGGCTATCCTATCTGTATATCTTAACCTTTCTTGCCTCACTGTTGTAGGAAACGCCTGCTTTTTCTGTGCTGAGACTTAGCCCTGCAACAGAGCATTCTTATTGCACATCTGGATCATCATCATCATCATCATCATCATCATCATCATTATTCTCTGAAAAAAATACTTCAGATGATGATTGTTTTAAGTCTGTCTTCTTAGCTTATCAACCAAGATGTTTCCTATGTTTTGTGATGTGCCAAATACTTCAAAATTGCTGAAAAATGAGGGCAATTGCTTCTTCATACTTGTTGTGTTTGTATTTTTTTGTTTGGTTGTGGTTTTTTTTTCCTATTAAAATCTTCATTAATCCAGTCAGACTATGGAACACCTGAAAATTACTGGTGTGAATTCACATGCTGGCAGAGAACTAAACAACCAAGGCTTCAACAGCTTTAAAGCTTACAGGTTGTCCTTATCCCCAGAATCTGGGTATTAGATCTTGTAACATACACTTCCAGAATAAATTCATAAAACACCCCCTGAATCTTTATCAGTCCAGCAAACCTGTGCTTAACTGCAGAATGTGGCTATGTGCCAACTTGCAATCAAATTAGACAGAGCTCTGTGTATCCCTACAGACTCTAGAAAGCCTGTTTTCCAGGGCCTTTTTCTGGCAGACCCTTGACAGAAACATACTAAAGCTTGAGCCTGATTTATAAGTGGAATAAAATAGGTCTCCAAACCCAAAGTTTAACCCTTTGGAATGTTGTTCTTGCACCTCAGAACACTGTGCTTTTTTAACATTCTTGTCTTGGTGCAGCCTGCAATTGTAGTTCTCCATTCCTGCTTGCTAGATTTGCTCTTGAAACCCTAAATCTGATTTCGTCTGATCCCTAAATGCTCTGATCCATTCAGACAAAACAGAGGAAGATCTCTGCTGAAGCCCGTATGATTGGCAAGCAAATAGCTTTAATATTTGGGGCAAATCTCCCTACTTGGTGGCACGCAACATGGCACAAGTGAGAACCTGTGTGTGACAGAAGTCAAGGAAGTGTTTCAAAATGTATGAATGAGAAATTATAATTCATAAATCTTTTATGTGGATAGACCTGGGAAGAGAATATAGTCTGTGCTGTTGCACAATTTGGTTTCCTACAGAGAATATGACATAGAATAGGATACAGAAATTGGATGTACCTACTCACTGTAGGATAGGAATAAAGTTTGCACCTAAAATTAATGTGTACAAAATCTAGTAGCTGCTGGCTACTAGACACCATCTATGGTGCAGAAAAAATAATAACAGAATAAAAACTATTACAAAACCCAGAGCTTCATGCAGGACTAATGATAGAGCAGATGCCTCTGAGGATAGCTCAGCCACAGTAATAGATTTGGGGAAGTATTTCTGATCTTTCTTTTTTGCAGGCTGATCCATGCCACTGTCTCCTAAGTGTGCTGTAGTGGTTTCTGAGATGACACTAGAAAGGTGTTAGGAGAACACAGTCAGGATGCACTTCTGGAAAGATGGAGTTGGTGACATGAAGATCAATGAGAAGACAACTCCCAGCTGATGGCAAGGTGAGGAGAAATGGTAGAAAGCCTCGGGTCTTAGAAGGCAGAAGGGCGTATCACTAGTTTATTCAGGGAATAGTTTCTGATGGGTTAGAGTCTAGCTGCAGGAAGGTTACAGTTTTACTAGAAAGTGTAGATGGGGAACTTGTGCCATTTATAATCAGCCTAAAACATCATCAAATCTCTGTGAGGGACAGAGGCACGTGTCACAAAACCAAGGATCCCAAATTCTTCATGTCTGCTATGGAGTGAAGAAGCAGAGTTGCCATGTCAAAAATAAAACAAAAAAAAAAAGAAAAAAAGAAGTGACCAAAGGCTAAGGCAAGTTCAGCCTGAGAAAGCTTGGGTACATGCAACAGTTTGCTCTGAGAACAGGAAGAATATTGTCATACAGAAGTGGGCTGATAGACACACTGTTCACTCTGAAATCAGCAAATCTAACTCAGTGAGACAAGAAGAGAGGGAAGCTTAGCAGGCAAATAAACAAAAACAAATACCAAGGCAAAGTGAAGCAAATCAAATGGACAGAGGCCTTGCCAGGGGAGCCTGCAGTGCTATGATACAAGAAAGGGCTCTTGCATACGAACAATAACAGACAACAGGACATATGTACACATTTTTAGTCCCTGCTTCAAATGCTATGAATGGGTCTTTTTTTCTTCTCTGGGGTCTCTCCTGATGGGAATTAAGTAACCTTATGATCACAACTGCAGTTTTAAACAGAATTTAAAACCTGGAATCCTCAATATGTATGTCCTAGCCCCTGAAGCTGACCCCGAGAAAAAGAGAAATCTCAAAGCCCAAGCAGATGTCCAACATAACTATACCAGGATTATCATGGTCTCACTTACAAAAAGGAATTTTTAAATAACTTTTGTTCTGGGGACCTCATGGGAAGCTACTGGAAGCTTTTCAAGCAAGCTCAGTTTTTATTACTAACCCCACACCCATTTTATGAACACACCAAATGATGTCCAGGATGAACAGTGTATGCTTTGTAGTGTTTCCTTTTCTGAAGTATCAAACACTCCTGGTTTTGATTACAGCTTTCAAGCACCCTCTCAATCCATCTACTCATTTAATATTCCCTCAGTCCCTAGTTGCATGACTTGTTCCCTGACCATGTGCTCAAAGCTGTGCCTGTGCCAATTAAATGTGAACTCTGAAATGTTTATTTCTGTAATACAACAAAGTAAGTGTTCTCTTTCCCTTTCAGATGGATACTGTTCCATACTCCAGCTGATGGCATCTCAGAGGTCATAAACAGACATTTCATGGCAAAAGGTTTTTCCTGCTGCAGTTGATACGCAAAGATGAATCCTAGCATAGAGAAGTGTATGGCTTCACATCTCAGGAACATCTTGAGTTTATAGCCACCTTGAGCCTCAATACGCATTTTTCCATCAAGGCATTTCAAAATGAAGAGGAATGAGTAGCAAGTAAAGCTACTCAAAATATGAAAAACAAAGCATGATTTTGGCATGAATCATGGAAGGCAAGAAAGTCATTCCAGGGCTGGTAAAAAGTGATACCGACACTGGCCTTCTACTGCAGCAGATTTTTTGAGACCACTATATAGAGCAACATCACTCACCTTTTGCTGATCCTCCAAATGCTTTCTCTGCATCTTGATCAAACTGAAGATAATATTTTAAAGATGACTCACAACATGTGGTTGGGACATCCCTATTTTGCATGGATTACGTAAAGGTATATTCAACAAACATTTCCCCAAACATTGCACAGGCAAAAGCTGAGACATCTCACCTACACTGAACAAAGAGTATTATTTTTCTTGTCTTATAGTCATTTAGACATATGTATCCCATTTACTCCATCAGATATATTTCTGCTGTCTACCCATATGCAAAAAATAGTATGGACTCTGTGAAGGATAAAAAAGCACTGACCAAAACAATCACTTTGTGTTTTATGCATCACTTTTGTTCACCACTCTTTCTCTCTGCTCACTTTAGGGCATGCTAATCCAGGGGTTAGGTCCTGAGAACTTGTTTAGACAGACAGCCCATTATGAAGTCTTCAAAGGCACTATTTGCTCCATGTTTGGGTGAGATCTTTGGGATTCACAGAACTTATAGGCGGAGCTGAAGAATCCTGATAACATAATCTGAAAAGCTCCAGTTTCTTTCCTCTGTTTTCCTTACTGGCATCATAGAATGTGGACTAACCATTACAGATGTTTCTTCAATTTCCAGAATGGCTGACTTTGCAACCTTTGACCTCTCTGCCAAATCTGGCTCCATTCTCCTTCATCCTTGTTCTCCTTTTAATATTTTTGTTGTTAGGGCTATAAGTATTTTCTTTTTTAAAGTTGGATACAATAAGAGTACATCAAACCTAACCTTTTGCAATAATTTTCCCAATATCATTTCAAAAGACATGGAAATCTCAAACATTGAACCCTAATGACTTGTCTCCATTTGGATTTTAGAAGCACAAAGGACAAAACACAGACCTCACATCAACTGAGTTCTTTCTGCAAGTCTCTGGATCACAATCCCTGGCCAATGCTGTCATAAGATACAGAGTGGGTGCAGACTAGTAAGGAAGCAAGTATAGACAGCAGTGCAATTAATATGGCATTATATAGTTGTACAGCATTTAACCACTGCTTCCGGGGGCCAGAAAGATGTTGTCAAACAGAAAAAGCAGCACAGAGCACAGCAAACAATACAGCTTCCAAAGAAATATCTGCCCTCATAATCTTCCATTACCCCTTTAGGAGCTACCTCTTCTCATACACATTACTTTCTTTCTCCTTGATAATTAGATTTCCCTTAAATAATTTTGTTTGAATGGTAAAACATACCAAGTTACAGTGCTTAACTCCATTCTCAGTTTCTTTACTTCCCTCTGTTCATATTCTGTACATTATAAAATTGTTCTATTGGTAGAGAATCTTCTCAGACAATGAGTAATTTTTCAAAATAGTACTGGGGGAAGTATCCCAAAAAATGTGTTGGAACAAATGCAGCTATCAGGACTCTATCTGTGAATAGAACAACTCCATATATTCACTTTGATGGCTTTTATTTCTCAAAGTGGAAATATTTTTAAAGTTTAGTTAATACAATTGTGTTGTTTGGGTTTTCTTTAAAAGCAAGTGAGTCAAATCCCTGGCAGCCTGCTACTTTTGTTATGCTGCTTAATCATTCTTTTCCTTCACTCATGAAATAGATACTTCAGTTGCATAAGCATATTTTATTGTATCATAAAATGACAATCTGGAATCACTTCAGATATCTTAATGGTTCCTTTTTGTGGGTAGTATGTAGCAGAAATAATGAACTTTGGAGTTCATCCCAATAATTATCTCAGTACTCTCCCCAAATTCATTGTGTCATCCCTAAACAAAGTGGTGTGATCCTAATAGGCAAGAACTACAGACTTCACCGTGGGGATTGGTGACTTCATTTTAAGATTGTGAGTGTCCTGAAACTGCAACCAAGCAGACAGTTGCCCGATGACTGTTATTGCCATCCCTTTTACCATGCTCTATCTATCTCTTACTATCATCAGAGAGTGTTTATCAGATTGGCACCTTGCAGCTCAATGGACCTGTTGCTACCACAGCACAGGGAAGATAGGGCCAAGCTGAAATGTCACCTTGGAGACATATTCCACTTGCACAGCCATAAGTGTTTCTTGTCTGAGCTCTCATTACAGTGTAGCTTATATACTCAGTAGCAAAGAGTAACTCAGAATTTTTATCATCCAAGTATCTATCCGGCAGTTGTGAAATAGTGATACTCACCAGCAGTGCAAAGCAACCAGCAAGACTCAGGTACCAAAATGAGCCCATTGCCTCCTCTACCACCAAACCTGCCTCTGAAATGGTATCTAATCACATACATGTGCCTCACACACAGAAATCTGAGGGAATCTGGTATGGTAGGTATAGTGGTTCACCACACCAACACTTACCATTTTCATGACTGTTGTGCCAAACAAAGAAGCTTTTCTGAAATTAGCAGAAGGGAAAAGGCGTACTGTGGTAGGAACAAATTTGGAATTGGAAAGAAGAACAGGATTCATGCCATAAAAGTATAAATTTTTATAGGTAAAAGGAAGATGTCCACGTGTCTGTAATTGGGGAACGTCATAGATATTGCCAGTTGATATAAATTTCTGAGAGCCCCTTTTTAAAAGTTTAGCATTGCACCACTGTCAGTATATATCCGTTATTACTTTTCTGATGGCTGATCCTGAAATAGACCCCTGGATACCTGTAGAAAATACCACGTCTTTTGCACACAACTGGTTATTTAGAAGGAAAACATTGAATGTGAACATACACAGCTGTTTATAGGCGTTTGAAGATTCTCTTATTCTGTATTGTAAATACTGTCAGTAAAGCAATTTTGTTTGCAACTGCAAAAGAAAAAGGCAGCAAGAAAACATTTCTGGAATTTTTAAGTCAAAAACAAGAATTCCAGGAATGGTCCAAATAAGCAGAGAACTGAAACAATAGATTTCCAACAGGAGGGGTAAAAAAACGAAAGAAAGAAAGAAAAAAGGACATTACAAACATCTGCTCAGTTATTTACATTAAACGTTTTAATATGTGTGAAAAGATTGCTGCCTCAAAATTGAAAAAAAATAGTGAAGACCTAATCTTACATCTTCTATGCTAAAAACTTGAGAAAATTAGCCTAGAGAATCCTTGTGGTTGCTTCCAAAAGTACCTTACCATTTCACTTTTGTATAAAATTGATCATCACAGCAATATGACTGCAGTATCAGAAAATGCACACATAGAGCGAGCTAAGCATCCTGTCATACAGAAAGGACCACATCCTCCAGTAGCCTCAGAAATCCGATCATGGTCACAAAATCCACTGGGACCATCTGGTAAAATGAGGAAAAGTTGTGCAAGTGAAGAGCTTGCTAGGTTCCAGCAAAATACGTAAGTATGAAACAGCTTAGCAATACAGCTCTAAGTAGCAAAAACACCCCAGAACACTAGGGGCTTGCATCTGGTACTGCAGCTTTTTTAATTCTATTTTGATAGAATCATAGAATTCCAGGTGAGAAGAGACATCAAGGGCCAGCTGGTCTTATCTTCCTTGGCAAAGCATGACCTAGACTTGGTGGCCCATTACCCTGTCCAGCCAAATCTTGAAAGTGTCCATTGTTGGTGAGTCCACCACCTCCCTGGGGAGATTGTTCCAATGGCTGATTGCTCTTAGTGTGAAAAATTTTCCTCTTGTGTCCAGTCAGAATGTCCCCAGCAGTAACCTGTGCCCATTACCCCATGTCTTTTCCACATGACTCCTTGTAAAAAGGGAGACTCCACCTTCTTTGTAGTCAGCCTTTAAACACTGGAACATGGTGAGAAGGCCTTCCCTGAGCCTTCCTTTCACCAAGCTGAACAAACCCAGTTCTATCAGCCTTTACTCACAAAGCTTCCCAGCCCTTGGATCGTCTTTGTGGCCATTCTTTGAGCCCTCTCCAGCCTGTCTGCATCTTTTTTGCATAGCTGGGCCCAAAACTGAGCACAGTATTCCAGGTATGGCCTGAAAAGGGCTGCATGGAGTGGGACAATGATATTTTTATCTGCTGGTGATGACTTTGTGGATGTAACACAGCATCCCGATGTCTTCCTTTGCCACAGCTGCACAGTGGTCACTCACACTGAGCTTGTGGTCCACCAGGATCCCCGGTCGCTTTCCACAGAGCTGCTCCGCAGCCAGGCAGATCCCAGTCTTTGCTGCAGTCCTGGGTTGTGTTTTCCCAGGTTCAAGACCTTACACTTGTCCTTGCTGAACTTCATAAGGTTCCTGTTAGCCCACTCTTTCAGCCTATCCAGGTCATCCTTCAGGGTGGCTCTCCTCTCTGAAGTGTCCAGTTCCCCATGCAGTTTGGTATCATCGGCGAACTTCATCAGGGTACATTCAGTCCCATCTTCCAGATCATTTATGAAAACACTGAACAACATTAGGCCCAATATTGATCCCTAGGGGATCCCATTAGTGACAGGTCACCAGCTGGAAAAGTTTCTCTTCACCACCACCCTCTGGGTGCAGCCAGTCAGCCACTTCCCTACTCACTGCACAGACTACTCATCAGGACTGTATTGCATTGGTTTCTTTAGGAGAAACTAGGAAACCTTATCAAAAGCCTCAGAGAAATCTAGGTAGACAATATCCACCACTCACCCCAAATCAACTGAGCATGTTACTTTATCGTATTTTTTACTTATGTATTATTCTATTGTGTCTTTGCTTACTCTTCAAGATCTTCTCAAAACTCTTCAAGATCCTCTCAAAACTCAGATGGTAATGCTAAAAGTTCAATCCTTAGCTTTACTCTTGCCAACTGTAAAGAGAAGTTCATAGCTGTTAGTTAGCACACCTACTGAGGCAAATCTTGCTACATAGCCATGACCGAATATGTGTATTTCTTCATCAGCAAACAGGAAACATTAATTTTGGTGGATAATATGAAAATGACACTTTGAGTTAACATGAAGTAAAACATTTCAAAAGTATTGGACTGTACAATTTCAACATTATTTTCATGTTAAAGTGTTTTTAAATCATTCACATTTTCATTTTACACAGTAATTTTCTTTGCTTTATCTCTTTAAACATCAGTTATGAAACAGGGAACAATGAAATGCCTGACTATAATTTCCTAACTTCCATAATTAATTTACTGAGTAAAATTTAATACACTTATTACCAAAATACCTAGAGTAATTCTAACAGCAAAATTAATTAAAAATAGATATATAATAAAAAGAAAACAAAAATACATACAATAAAAATAATGAATAAAACCACCTCTGCAAAGCTCTAAATTTGAAGTGAAACATTTAAAGTTCAGCAAAAACTTCAGTTAAAGAGAAATGAAAAATACGTAGAAATGCAGGAATTTTTCACCAATTGAATTTATTGCTGCAGCCAGCTCTGTGCTTTCTGGGGATGTGATATATACAGGCAAGAATGTCACCAGGTGACTTTTGGTATGTTAGCAAATCTTCACCTCTGTGGTATCAAGGAGGGTGCAATTTCATTTTACGTGTCTCTAGTGGCAACGTTGGTTTTATAGGTTCCTCCTTCAGTCTTGGCTGTCTCTTCCTGCCCTGTGCAGCTGTTCACCCCCTCCCATGCTGAGCTAATGTTATGGTCTGTGAGAGCAGCGGGAAAGAATATGAAGCCACTCTGTCCCTTTAAAGAGGAAATGAAGAGAGAGGAAGAAGGGAAGCAATGATGAAGTGGCATGGCATGGCATGGCACTTTTCCTACTTAAAATTGAGACATCTGAGAGCTGACAAGCCAGAGCAAACCCCAGATTGGCTTAACAAGACTGAATTTTTATCAAGAATATTAGTATGAAACCAAATTAGTGCAAATGGTATGACTCTGCTTCCTAAATTTTGCGTTTATACTCTGTTGAATTAAAGAACTAATGACTTGCATGGGGGTTACACCCACTTGTCCCACACAGCATTGGCTGAGGAAGACACTTGTCAGTTATAATAACATTAAAACGAAGAAAACATTCTCAGAGGAGCAGACAGGAATGGAACCAAATCACCTTTTTCTCAGCCACATCAAGATTGCTTTTTCTCTTGAGCCCAGAATATACTGTCCTCCGCCTTTGAGGTGTTTGGCTGAGAAACAGTGTAGGTATCCCACATAAATTATCATTGATTCTAAACTTACTGTATGCTGTTATAGAGCCTACAGTGTCAAAGAGCTTTACATAGTCCTAGGATTTCTAAGGCAAAGGTAATAAGCTCAAAAGAGCTTTTTGCAGAGTATTTCTCAACTGAAGAAACATGGTGTAATGGATGGCTGTTTAATTTTCAGTTGAAGTCATTGTAAGATAAAAGACTTTATCCCAGTGCAGATATAGCAGAGAATGGAAAATGTAAACCATCTGCCTGTGAAAAAATGTAAAGGATTTATGGAATGGTTTGGAAGACTTCTGCACAATGTATAGCCCATAGCAAGCTTTTGCTTTTGATCAAGAGACAGGATATGCTGAAGCAGCCACAGACTCTTTGTCAGCTCATGGTAAAAAAACCCACAGCAGTCGGTGGAGACACAGTTCTGACTTTAGAATGTGTAGGGAGACACAGTCCCAGACCTGTTCACTTCAGCATTTTACCACCTTTGCATTTATTGTCTTAGGCTGTTTAACAAAGAGAGCTTTACCCTAGAGATATTTGAATAAGCCAGCTTGTCGTGGTTTAAACCCTAGCCAGACAGCTTGTTCACTCACTCGCAGTGAGTGGTGCTGGGCTGAGAGCAATCAAGGGCCTCCCCTCCCCCCCAGGGGCTCTCCCCTTCCCCGCTCCCGGAGGAACGGGGAGGAGGATCGAAAGACTGCAACTCCCACGGGTTGAGACAAGAACAGTCCAGCAACCAATGTACAACACAAATCACCACCGCTACCACCAACGACAACGATGATAAGAGAAAATAACAAGGGAAGAGAATACGATACCACTGGCCAAGAAACGACTCCCACCCGGAAGCCCGTGTCCTTCCGGGTAACTCCCAGTTACCCCCCACCCTGGGCATGATGTGCTGTGGTATGGAACACCTCTTTGGCTAGCCTGGGTCAGGCGCCCCGTCCCTGCTTCCTCATGGCTTCCCCTCCTCCCTGGCAGAGCATGAGCATCACAAAGTCCTTGGTCAGGGTAAACATCACTTAGCAACAACCGAAAACATCGGTATCACCAGCGCTGTTCTCAGGCTGGAAGTCAAAACACAGCACTGCACCAGCTACCACAAAGGAGAAACATGACTGCTACTGCTGAACCCAGGACACAGCTATATGCCCAAACTTCTCAGAAAGATTATACAGCATATATTGTCTGTATATGCCATAGGAGCATCTGAAGAAAGCCCACCATTTGGCTCTCTACATATTAACTTGGTGTTATTTAAAATGGAAGTCATAGAACATATATGAAGATTCAGAAAAACACCTAAAAATTGCTCCAGTAAAATGGCTGATGTAATCATCAGATTCATTCAATTGTAATACCAGGAAATACAAGAGGTCCCACTGGGTTCAGTTAATTCATCTGGGTTTGACAGGTGAGAGTAAAACTGTGGCCTCAGGCAGCAGGAGGTTTTGCAGACAGGAAATCACAGGAATAGAAAGTCTTGGGGAGAAAGCTTAGCCCAAGGTTTATGTTCTGCTATTGTTATTCAATAACCAATGATGCCTAACCCCTCAAAGTATAGCTAAACTATGCAGTTATAGGGCACACTGTATTTCACAGGCCAGCAATTCTTTTTCTATGCTGCAGGATCATAGTAAAGCAGAAATACTCTTTAAGGGCATATCAGCATGCTCCAAGTCCTATAAAAAACTGAGGAGCAGCACGAGGTTGCTGTATTGAATTACCCTTTCACACTTTTTATACAGCACCTGTCTCTGAATCTCCTGTCAGGAGCCCATTTTCCTTTCCACTTCTTGTAGTTTATCGGCCTTACCCTTGCACTTTTTAATGGACTGCTAAAGCTGAATCCTCTCAAGACTGGAGAAGAGAGGCAAGAGACACTCCCGCACCACAAGGCAGCAGAGATCCTGAGACTGATGAGCAACCTGGCAATCCATCGTGCACATATGACATGGAGGAGCCTTTATAAACAAATAATGTCATGTGTTTTGGTAAAATCTGTCTGGTCCTAAAAAGCATCTTATGATGCAGACAGAGCAAGCAGCTGCCCCTCTCCAGGAAGGCAAGTCAAGGTAATAATGAGTAGAGGCAACAATTACTGAAGCCTACTAAAATGGCACAATGGACACGGATGATCCATCCATTTGCCAAACGAAAAATATTTGGTACAAAAGGAAAGAGAAGGACAGAATATATGGGTGTTGAGCATTAGAAAAAAATGTAATTTTTCACCTGCATGGAGTAGTCAATTTTGCTGTAGTTTTATTCAGAGAATGAATTGAGTATCTTACTTGAAGTAGATAGATACTTAGTTCTCTTCACAATAAATAGATAGAGAGATAGACAGATAGATAGATAGATATTTAATTCTCCATAATTTTGAACTCCTGTGATGGTGAAGGGCTGTCTGTTAAGTACCTTTGTAGTAAACAAATGGCTGCATCAGAAAGACGTTTTATATGTAACTGCTATAACAGCAATTATTAAAAGTTGCTTTCTGAGCTGTAAGATACCAATCTAGCATTTTTAATATTTCAAGTTAGCTATTTTTATGTTTCCATTACATGGCATTTACTTGTACTGAATAGCTCATATTTTTGGATCCAGTTAAAATAGCCACTTTTTTAAACAGTCTTGTTTCTTGAGACTTGAATGTAATTGCCCTAGCCGCATGAAGAAAACTCTCCTGAGATGAAAAGACCTCTTGAGAGTAGTCAAGTTACATTGCTTACAGTAATGTGGATTATATAAAACACAGGAGTTAAATTTTAAGTTCTAGAAAGAAAGAGTAAAAAGGATTTAAAATAAACCATTTTCTTCAACACAAACCCACAGTGGCAGCAGAAAGCACAGAGAAAGGGGGGAAATAAATGCGTACAAGAAGAATCAGAATTAGCATTCATGTAAGGGCTAAAGCACTCTTTTTTTTACCCCCTATGGATGGAGATCCCATGATAATTACATACACCATGGGGTTGTGACATCACAACTCCCATAAACACAGCCTCTTACGATTGTTATTTGAATGACTACATATACCGGTGCTGATTTATTTGAATACAGTTGGCATGGCTGGGTGATGGAAGACACATAAAACTTTCCAAATGCTAAATAAATTTATCCAGTCCTAAATAATAACTCATCTGGGAAGTGAGAGATGGTTTTGGTTACTCTATTAAAGAGGACAAAAACTTCAAGAAAAGGATCTATAGAGCTTGAATTTTGTTCTTTATACATTATTTAATTAAGACTGAGAAACAGTCTTATTTAAGACTCAGCTGACTCTGAGTCCATTTCCTAATTTACAAAAGAATCCTCCAGCTCAGTGGCATTCTGCTGGCTTTTAACCTAAACTTCATTACCCAGGTTTTTGAATTTATCTGTACTACAGTCATGCCATCCAAATGTCTCAAACAGCTTATGCTATGCCTATCAATAGTAGATGGCAGATATTCTTACTAGCATTACAGCATACCTGCTTTTTCAGTCTCTTCTTCACACTTTTGAACCTGTTGATCCATTTCAGCCTGTGTGGCAGAACTAGGCACCACAAATATATTTAATTACCCAGATTTTACATATATACAGAGAGAGAAAATAAAACCTGACATTTGTACTGAAGGCAAAGCTGGGGAAACAGCTATTTCCCATTCCCTTTGGCATATGGTGGTGGGTTGTTCATCCTATGAGCATTGGCTGACCCCTCGGCACGTTGCACTGCCTAGCTCATTAGGTCATTCTGAACTCCAGAGTGTTTCTCCCCTCACCTTAGAAGTAGGGAGAAGAAAAAGAAAAAAACAAGAACACAGAGGCAAATGCTGAACTGGAAACACTGCCAGCACAGGAAGATCTCAAGTTACTGAGATGCAGATCTCATGGGATGCTGGCAGGGAAACCAGCTAGTTGCAGGGAGAGGTGGTGGGTGACAGAGTGTACAGATCTGCAGATCTGGAGGAAATCAGGCTTCATTAGCTCTGTTGCTCATGGAATAACTTGTCCTCCCTTATTGTGTTTCAGCAAGCATATGGAGCATAACTAGTCCAGTAGCATCTTCTGAACTGGGCGAATACTTAAGGGCTACATTCTACTATAGGTTCTGTTTTTCTAGTTGTTGTGCATTAGATGAAAGTGTTACGGGATACTGTTACTCAAAAGTAACTGTTGGCTAAAGATGTCCGGATAAGGATGGGTAATCATTCCAGTTACGGGACACAACACATGTGCCCAGCAGGGAGGAAAGGAGGAGACAAATTTAATTTACAAATTCCGGATAAGGAAGGTTTCAGCTGGAAAAATGTCTCTGTTGCAACATGTAGCTTCCTCCCCACACTTAAAAAGAACTCAGATAGTATCTCCCTTTTGTAGTCATCCATTTACTTTTATTTAACAGGAAATCTGAGACTATCATGCAGCTGTCTGCATTCCCCTTGCAGCTGGAATAAATTAATGTACATTTATTCAGATTAATTTAGGACTAAAAACATCAGTACACCCTTACCTGTCTCAAAATCTAAGCTAGTCAGCTTGGCAATGATCTAAATCACAAGACAAGATGCTTCAGTCCTCAGTGAACCTGAAAAGGTCCCAGGTCACTGGGAGCTTCGGGGTACACAGCACCTTCCAGAATCACCTGTTTGGTGCTGTGGATGTTGGCGTCTTGTCATTGTGTGGTTAACAAGGGTATACTTGACCACACGGTATCTCAGGAAGACACATTCACCCAGACACTGGTGGCTGGCTTTACTTAAGTCTCATTTCTTTCCTCAGCACCTCTATTGATTATTTTCGCATGCATTACCCTGCTTTGGTGGCTAGAATCTCAGAAACCCGGCTCTCCACTGGAGAAGAAAATCCCCTGTGAAATCCAGGCAGCAGGAAGGCACTCAAATCCTTTTTTTGTTTTTTTTTAAATCTTGTTTGACGTTTTGTTTTTTCTGAACTTTGGAAGCCAATTTGCATAAGTGGGTAGATGGAGACCTGCAATTCCTGTATTAAGGCAGAGCCTCGTATTAATGCGTTTTTCTAAAGCTAGGCAGATTACAGGCAGGAATTTTTTTTCTGTGTGAAAAGAGAACTTTAATTTAGACTGCTCCTGGGAGTTTTTTACTGTTTGGAAACAGAAACTGCTACCTAGAAAAAAGGAACACCAAAAGCAGAGGCTCAAAGTTACTTTATGAACCTAGGCTTACGGGCAAAAGTACTTAGGTGTTTAAATGCCCTTTAAACATGGCCTTATGGATCTTCTTGTCTTTGCACATACAGCCATATTTTGAACCACTTGGGAATGTTATGATTTGTGGTTTGATATGGCCTGTGGTTTTGAAATGATGCTGAGCTTGTCATTGAGGTTACCCTGGAGAGACAGGTTTGTTTAGACCAGTCTTTGCCAGTCCTTGCTAGTCTTTGCACTCTTTAGAGGAGTTTGCGCACACTGTAACATCTGAGAGGCTTCCAGCATTAGAGGTCTCCAAAGAATACAGGAGAGTACAAAAATGCATTGAGCAACACTGGCAAATTTGATCACAGGGTTCATCCCCCCATCCTACTTTCGAGACCCTTTATGAAACCTGTATAATGCCTTCTTGCAGTTAAATAAATACCGTTGTTAAATAAAGCTACTCTAGCTTCACAGCAAGATCTACCTTTCAGTTTCCATTGTTGCTGTCAGTCCTATGCACTGAGGTGCAAGGATGGGAAGGAAGCCGACTTGATCAGTACTGGTCCGCCTCAGAAACATAGATGACAACTTCGTTTCCTTCGCAGTGTGCAGCTGTACAGATTGATAGCTCCCACTGATTCTGTCTGGAGTCATGAACGCTTGGCACTGCTGAAAAGTTCAGCTCTGTATTTTGGTAAAACTAGCATGATTGTTTTGAAGCCCACATTCTCTATGGTCACTGCTCTGGATTTCCATTTCCTGCTACCAAAGACTAAGAAGAAAAATCTGTTCATGGTATTAACCGGCAAAATCAATAAAGAGTCTGGCTTGTGACCTCTCCGTACAACCTTCATAACTTCAATTAAGTTGGAGGGATATGATGAATGATATGAAGAGATAATGTTTTATATAAAGAAATAATGGTAACCATAAACAAAGGCACCTTTCTCACTGTATAATGTTAAATGCAACCTGAAATTAAGACTCTTCTCTATCTTTTGGAAATATTAGATTTTTGCTACTGCATCATACACAAAATAAAAATGCTTTATTTCTATTAGTTTGAGATGTTACATACTAAATCAATAATCTTTTGTAACGGTTTTAACAGAAGATAGATGAATGTGTTGGATGTTGTATGTTTTCAAAACAAGCAAAAACCCACGAAAATTAAGTGAAGGTCAAATTTCTTGTGGTTGAACCCATGAAGTAAATACAGAACTTATTTTGTTTGTACCTTGGGGGAACAAACTTTTTATGGTGGAGTAGTTGTATTACACTGAAGCAAGCAATGTAAGGTATTGCATTTCAAAATCATGTATTCGTAAAGTAGGGAACGTACTGACATCCAACATAATCAGTCTCAATCACAAAAACTGGAAACAATTCTGAAAACTGAAAACTTAAAAAACCCTCACCTTTTGTTTTCAAAACAAAGGTATACAAAGGAGGAAGAAAAACTGCACTGAATGCTGGGGTAAAGCTTCATATCATAGAGGGGGGTCTAATAGTGAAAACCTGCTTATTATACATGACTTTCTTACGTGAGTCTAATTCAGACTGGCAATTCAAAATGGCTACAGTTGAAACATCCTGTCTTGCTAAACCCCACTAACCTTTTCATGATCCAGGTCTCCGTGATGCAGTATTTTACCTTAATTCCCATACTTGTGTTTCACAAGGAAAATGTATGATAAAAATAAACATTGTACAGCATCTTTATTGAACATGACCTGGCAGGTATTTTTCAAGTTTTACTAGTAAAATTTAACAAGATGGTATCTTAAGACAGTAACGAGAAACAGGAGGAGTGACTGGAAACCTGTCAGACTTCGAAAACTGTTCCTGTTCTATCCAAGGAGAAAACCAAGATCCTTTGAGATTTACTGCAAAGAATCAGAGAATGAGGAGCTCGGAGTAGAGAATAACATTCTGTTACTGGAACTACTATTTAACTGCAGGGCATTGGCAATTCATGCACAGGTGTTCCTTTGGGAGCTCCTTTGGATTTAGGCAAAAAAATTGTATGCAGTAAACACCCTCAGCAAAAATTCTTGTCAGCTCTGACTCACTCATTAACAGCTGTGGTTGAAACTAATCAACATCTTTTAAATCCCTGATTTTGCAAAATTCCTAACCTGCTGAACTGATGCCTCTCTCCCAAAGTAAACAAGCTGCTCTGTATTATGAGTGGTTTCATTTGGGAATTACTATGTGGTAGGAAATTATGACATTTCTAAATAAACAATGATATTGACCATTAAAATGATAAGCCTTCATGTGTGATCCACTGAAACACAAGATGGATCTACTATTCCTAAAGGAGGAGTAAGTTAAACTCATTAGTTTTAGGGAAACAAATAAACAGTGTGTTTCTAATTATATTGGTGAGTCACACTGACTAATATAATTGCACATTAGAGTGCAGATTTAATAGGATACTTTTGTATGCCTGAAGTCTGTCAACCTTTTCAAAAAACAATGTTCTTGTCACTTTTCCCTTTTCCAAGCACAGCCGATCACTAGGCAGCATTAGTCCACCATCATAGCCAGGACAGTTTAGGCCACAATCCTTAATCTTTTTTATACGGGGACATTCATACTGTCACTACACAAACACTACACAAAGAAGTAACACATTCCTCTTCGCTGATTGTGCCAATTAGCTTAAACACTGTGTGCTGGTGAAGCTTAAGAAGTGTACTGCTGCATAAGCAGATCTGAAAACATCTCAGTCACACCTCCTTAGGCTAAGAATATTTAAAAATCTCAAGGCTATCCTCATAATAACTGGGACAGAAAAGTGAACATATTTAAGTAAAACCCAAATTTCAAATTGGGGATTCAAGTACGGTATCTTCACAACCTCTTACTGATTAACACTTTGCAGGCTATTACTTCTTCATTATGGAGATACGATTTTTCAGATTAGAAGTGCACTTTAGGCAGCTACAACTTTAACTTCCTGGTTGCTTAACTTTTCTAAAATTATGTTCATTAAGAAAACACAGGAAAGAGAACAGACTTTATCTAAACTGGAAGTTTTGTGTGGGGATGTTTTGCAGGTGAGGCATTGCTTTAAAATGCAGACACACCATGAAAAATTAAGTTTAATTATGACAGTTGTGATTATACCTCAATCACCACAAAATTGTAGATCATGTGTTCACTGCACAGTCATCTTGGCAAAACTGCCATCTAAGTATGGTTATGGTTTATTCAGGTTGGAGAAAGCACCTTTTCAAGTTTAAAACAAATGTTTAGAGAAGTAGTAGGAAAAAAATATTGTACTCTATCTGTCTATCTATCTGTCTGTTCTATCCTCCCTCCTGCACTGATTCCTGAACATTAGCTTAAAATTTCACGTTAACAAATTTCTAGTAGATCTCTGATCCCATTTTCCTCTGTAAGCATCAGCAATAACTCCTACATCCCCTCCTTGATTTACATTCTTCTCTCTGCTAGTCCCTCCATCCAAATAGTTCCACAACCAGAAAGGCACATGCAGTACCATTTCATTGTAAGTTAGTACTAAAACAATACACTAATAAAAACAATACACTAATAAAAACAACACAACTGCTATGTATTCATTCCAAGACCAAGAAGTTTTATAGCTCTCTTTGGACCTGTATACTTGGCAAATATGCTAGAGTAAGTCATGAAAGTTCTCTATCATGAATAAAATTGATTTTATTCTGGAACAGTTTGTGCTCACAAAATAGAATAAATGTGGGTTTGGTATTGAGATTTCACTTATGGTGGAAAAGTCTGTCCACCTGGAGAATACATTCCAGAGCAGTCTGAAAAGAAAATTTCCCCCATAGTCCTCCTCAGTGGCTTGATAGGATCCATATGGTTTATCCAGTCACACGGCTCTGCAGCAAAGTCATAGACCTTCCTGATTTTCCCATCTGGTGGTCCTCCAGCAAACTTTACCCTGTGCAGCAGTCTCCCTGTAGCATCTTTATTCCCACTCTCCCAATCCTACATTTGTGAGTCATCTCTTTGGTTTTTCTTCAGCAATTTCCTCATATGCCCCCTGCATGCCTGTTCTCCTTCCCATGGCTTTCTCCACCACATCTCTCTCAAACTGCTATTCCCAAATGGTCCTCAACTCATTCTCTCCTTCCCAAGAAACTCCTTTTTGTTGTTTCTACTCCAATGCCAAATTTTTCCATTTATTTTCTTTGAATCCATTGGATGTCATCAAAACCAGACTGATTCCAAGCAAGGAAGCTAAATGGCTTCTCATGCAGAAAAATGGCAGTTGCTTCTCCAGCTAAACAGGAGGTCTGCTTCTCCCCGCGTGTGCTGTGAGCCAATGGATTAGTGGATCTGCCTAAACATAAAGCTGTGAACCCTAACTTCTATAACACCACCTGTAAGCCACTGCTCCACTTGGACTGCCTCCCCAAAACTCTCACTGCAAAAACTCTGAAGGAGGGCATAGATTTTTATATATATATGAAAACCCAGAAACTCTAGGGAAAGCAAAAGAGAAAATTCTGTTAAGGCAAATGAAATATATGGTGTAATAATTAACTTGGGGACAACATAAAATCATATTCTAATACACTTGCACTGGCCCTGTGCTGAAACTCTGTGTGCTAAACAGGTCTTTGTTTGGTCATTAGTCTCTGAAAACTCCCAGTTCTTCGGCACAATGGTCAAACATAATAAAAAGACTAAATAAATGAAAAGCCATTCTCAACATGTCTTCTGGCGATGCACTGTCTCTCTTTCCTTGACTGCTCTCCTTAACCTGAAACATCCCACATTCAGCCTCCCCTCTGCAGTACAGACACAGCTCTGCTTTTGCCATCCGAGGGTCTGCAGCCTGAAGCCACAGCAGCACATCCTCAGTCCTTGTAGGGCTCCCAGCACCGTGGGGCTGCAAGAAGTCCCCATCCCTACTGGAAAGAAAGGGGAAGG
The DNA here is from genome assembly GCF_033815535.1 of Pezoporus flaviventris. Taxonomy (NCBI): domain Eukaryota; kingdom Metazoa; phylum Chordata; class Aves; order Psittaciformes; family Psittacidae; genus Pezoporus; species Pezoporus flaviventris. Next base: position 4,256,912 of record NW_026892598.1, read on the forward strand.
CAGCACAATCGCATGACTGAACCACAAGAAGCAGACGCACACATTGCAGGGCTCATTTCCTGAGCTCTTCTAATGATTGAATGGTATTAATGGTTCCATCTCCAGCTAACAGAGATACAATCTGCAGAAGCAGCCTGGAAGTGTGTGTCTGCACTTTGAAACTTGCTTACAACTTTCTTATCTCCACTAGTGATTCCAGCCTTCCCAAATGGAGTGACCTTCCCAACATACTTGAACTGCTGTTTGGAATTTCATTCCTAGAAATTTATGACAAAGGCCAGGGGGAACAACGAGGAGAGACGTTTGAAAATCCATAGGCATGTCCTCCTAAGAGCAGTTTTACTGTTACAGTGCACATCAAACAGTGTGAGGACATTATTCACCATTACGGTGAAACTTGGAGAGGAACACCTAACCACTGAGTTACTAAATACATCTCTAAAGTATGAAAGAAGCTGTTACTGTCACTCTTGGTCCTGATCAAGAGACTTTGTGTTGCTTATATGCATTTATATTTCAGTTCTTAGAAATCAAATAATACCTGAAAACTTTAAAAACTTTACACTAAGAAAACTCACTGACTTCGGAATACTGTTCATTCTTTTGGTGGGCAGGAGAGAAACTTTAAAGAAAATATCTTTGGGAATCTTTTGGCACTGAAATTGACATACATACTGATGGAATCCAACTCTCTACTTTTAGCCTGTCATTTACTCAATAAGTAGTACTGCTGTGAGAGGACTAGGGGAAAGGGGATGCGAGGGAACTCATCTACACACCTTGAATATGCACCCCCCCAGCAGCCCTATTACCTGTTCTGTGTCAGAAATCACACAAACATGGTGTAAGCAATTTCTTGTATTTGCAAACACTTTTAATACTATATAGCACTTACTAAGACACAACAAGTTTTCTCTTTTCTCATATTCAGATCCATTTGCTTCCTTCCTGCATCTTTCTGTTACTGCTTCTGCATCACTTAAATCAGCTTTAGATAGAAGTTTGTCAGAAAAGTAGAATTAGACCAACCAGCAACTGTCAGAAAAAAAACCCACACATATTTTAGAAGCAGTTTAAAACTTGCTACCTTTGTCTTTACCTGAAAAATACCTGGTTTTGCAAAGGCTTGTCCATTTTTCCATAGTTAACCTAATAAATTATTTTACTACTCTATCACATTTTTATCCCTAGATTATAAAATAACCTGTTTAGCTCCTTCTTTTTTTATAACCTTCCTTATCTGTTGTTTTCATTCTGGCTTTTCTTTTGGGCAGCATTTTTTTTTAAGCTGCTCTGCAAACTGCCAGGTCTCTTCTGAACATTTCCCTCCTGGGAAATATGTGAGATTTAGCAGGAAGCCCTTCTTCACACATACTTATAAAAGAATGAATTTAAAATAATGAGTTCATGCATGAAGCATCCTACTACCCATTTTTCTGGGTTTGGTTGGGATAGAGTTAATTTTCTTCAAAGCAGCTCATTTGGTGCTGTGTTTTGGATCTGTGACCAAAACAGCTAGATAGCACTCCCATGTTCCAGCTGTGGCTAAGCAGTGTTTATGCAACTCCAAGGTCTTTTCTCAAGCTGTCCTGTCATTGAGCAGGCTGGGGTTGCACGAGAAACTGAGAGGGGGCACAGCCAGGACAGCTGCAATTTGTGTTGTGCTAACCCACACTGCTTGGATAGGAATATTTTAGTAAACTGCAATCTAACTTAAACTAAAAAGATACTTTTATACTATTTAAACTACTTAAATGGGCTATAACAGGCTCCTAAGAATTGAAACTTTCAGGGCCAAGGGGGTTTATTTAATGGGGTGGTACTTTTAAGCTTTTAGAATCTGTTGCACTGATGCCAGGAGGAAAAGAATGAGCCCTGTGTTTCTCACCTTGCTACAGATCTCCTGGGTGACTCTAAATTTTGAAATGCTTTCTCGGTTCGTACTTGCTCCTGTTTTTTTTCCTGAAGATCCTCTCAGCCATAGCACCTCATGCTGGAGAGTTTCAGTTTAGGCCTTTCATGTAGCCTCATACCACCCCGGAGAACTGTAACACCTCATAAGGCTTCTTCACACAAGCAGTCCTATTTGTTAACAACCTCTCACATTAACTTTATCCCTCCTTTGCCTCCACCATTGCTCCAGCATGCAGGTCTGTGTAAGGGCTTGTCCCTAGCCAACATTTTTATGTCCTTGTTTTTAAGCTAACCTGAGGCAGGGTGCAGATGCCTGTATTAATATATTTTTATGTAGGAATATATTCTGGGAATTGCCAGGGCAATCACATCTTGAATGAGTGCACACCATCTTGCAGAGGGACAGCAGGCAGGACGTGCCCTGCTGGACTTTGCTGGAGGGATCCGTGACGATACCTGTCCTGAAAAGACACAAAAGGATGACAGACAGCCCTCCCTGGTGAAGCAGACTTTGTACAAAGATGTAGGCAAGCTAGTTTGTAACACACAAGACATCAGGGTGTCTCAGGAAAGAACAGAACCATGAGTTCCATCCTGGGCTGATCAAAACAATTTCTGACATCAAGTAGAAGAGCACCTCACATCGGAATAGGATGGCTACTTGAATCATGCAAGATCTTTGTTGTCCTGAAACACATCAGCACAATAAAGACCGTTTTGAATGCAGAGTCCATTCTGGTTTTGCTTTTCTCCATGCAATTCTGCGGACAGGTAGGTCAGATTTGTTGGGATGGGCCTTTGGAGGAGGAGATGTGGGTCGCTTACCATGGCCACACCAAAGGCTAAAGTTTCTTAGATGCGCACACAGAGCATTGATCATGTAGGCATCCTGCCATACACGAGTCCTGCAGGTGCCCTGAAAACATCTGAAGCTGTGAAATTCAACTTGTGTCCCACATCAATTCTGTCAAATGCTGAAAATTATAGCAGAAGGTCCATGGATCGGGTTGTGAAAGCCAAAATACAGCAGGGATGCCGTACACACATCCATCCAAGCAGCTCACAGTCATGGTTACAGGCCTGCTTTCAGCTCCAGCTCTGGTGACCTGTTTGTAGAGAGAATTTGGAATTGGATTTGCTCCACTCCTGGCGCAGTCCTGTTGGCTGGCCGGACAGCAGAGCCAGCCCAGAAAGGAACACCTGGAGCCTGTGTGTGCTGCCAAGCCTCAGAAGATTTAACCTGGGCAGGAAAGCAGCAGAATATGGCACAAGTGCCTGTCACTGTGCTTTCTGGGATGGATGACAGAACAACCCAAATGCATCCAGCACTCCAGCCAGAGACACACTCAGTCTTCGCAAAAAGGAGATGTCTTGATCCATTCAGACCACACTGTCACAGCACACCTAATGCATCACAAGGCCAAAACTTCTGCAGGAAAGAAATGTGGCTGCTAAGCTGGCATTGCAATGTGACTACCTTTGTGATTCCAAGCATGGAATGGAAATAGTATTACCTGAGCTCCTTCAGTGTTTTGCAGTAAACACTGAGCAACAAAAATTGCAAGGACAGGTAACTTCCTTATTTGAAAAGAGGAAGAAAGATTTAGAATTTGTAATGATAATCATAAAAGTAAATAACAAAATATTTTGTGTGAAATGAGATGTTCACCTTTAGTCAGTTTTGTGAAAACTTGGCTGCTTTCCTTGCTCCTAGTAAAATTATGAATACTCTGTGCAGACGTTGAGAAATCTATCTTGTGTGAGACCTAGGCTCTGTTTTTCTTCAACAGTTATGAACAGGAAAATATTTGATTTGTGACATTTTAATCTCCAGTTCCTTCAGTATTTTATGCCCCACATACACTATGATTCTGTATCAAGGGGCTTTATGAGATAACCCTTACAATATTAGCAAATTCCCATTTGGCTGTCTGCATAGGCCTAAGTAAAATTCAGGACTAATTTTAGCATTTATTGGAATGTGCTACTAGAAAGGAAAGGTCATGTGCTCACAGGAAGACAGTGCCAACCTGGGTTTCTGGCTTGAACCTGTTTTTCTTTCGCAACAGGTGATGCTTCCCTCCACCTGCTCCTGTCAACCAGAATAAATCATAGCAGCAACATCTGTTTAAGAGGAGGAATTCTGTATACACTTGTAGTATGTAAAGTACTCCCTCTTCCCAAAATATATTCAAAACAGTGCTTCGCTAGCCAGGGAGGAGAGGGGAGCACACTGACACAGTACCTGTCTTGTCTGTGCTGTCAATACTGCAGACAGCATCCTCAGCTGATTCTAACACACAATACTGCTCCTTTAGTGAAGAACGGTCAGTAAGATTTTTCAGTAGTACTCACTGCCCCTGCCTCGGTGGAGAACTAGCTGCTCTGTTTCAAGTCTATGGAGGCAGCTGGGCACTCACTCTCTGGAACTTCTGTGCCTTCTGCCCTTTCTCCATTTGTTTACAAGAATCTGTCTTGCAAGAAGGAAGAAAATCATCTGTCTGTTCTACCTGGGCTTTCAGAGAAAGTCCTCGGATTCTGAAGGAAAAATGCGTTCAACACCTTTCCCCTTAATACTGGAGAGGGAGTCTGTACCCCAAAAATAATTCTTCCCAACACAGAAAAATTAGTTGCCGGAACTGGCAGTTGCTCTCACAGGCAAAGGAGACTTACTCTTCTCCCCATTACTGTTTCACAATAAATATCTCTGAATTTGAAAGGCATAATTCATAATGAGACTGTCACAGTTTGCAGACAAACAATCAGAACAGACATGACACTCAAACCTCAAGCGTGCTTCCAGAGGGTACTTCACCCTGCATCCCCACAATACAAACAAATGCAGAAAATCCTTATCTTGTGGAATAATGAGACATGCAATACAGAGACCTTCTGACAATACAGAAACAAAAGGGGTGAAGAAATGCAGGAAAAATAGATTATGACATCCCAAAGGCTTAATTGCTAATTTGTGTTAATTTTACAAAGTCTCCTTAAAATTATCTCTGTGCATGATTTATCAAGGACTATCAAAAAGTAGTACAGATACTACTTACTTCAGTTAAGTTGCCATGATCACGTGTGATCACATGCCATGATCACATGAAATTCTCTACCCTAGAGCATTTCACTAGCAGGAAACTGAATTGAACAGGAAAGAAAACCTAACGTAGGAAACCAATAAATGAGGCGTTGTCTCCGGTACCATACCTACCAAATAGTCTCAGCTACTGTTTAATAAAGTTTCATCTGCAGTTCTAAGAAATATCCAGTTAGGAAAAATGGATGTCAAGGATTCATTTACACATGCTGGCACCCTCATGAATGTTAGTAAAAGGCAGGCCCGATGGAGTATTGCAAATTAGTTGCTTGGGTTCTGCAGCTGAAGGATGACTCAAGATGACCTCCTTTTTAATACCAATTAGTGCAAAAGGTTGATATTTTATATATACATACACACACACAAAAATGTATATTAAGGATTGGGGAGGTGTGATTATAAAAGCATTAAAATATTTAAATTTATAATCAGGAGCTTAATCATTTGCAGCACATAGCTAATTTCCATTTTAAATCCCAAGCACTAGTTAAGAGGACACTGAAGAAATAGAATTCAAAAGGCGTATCGTTTTCACAGAAGTGATGAATAGAAGCAAATCAGCATTGTGGAAACCCTCTGAACATTTGCAATACAAAGCAAGCCCTAGAAGGTAGTGTTAGAATACCACTTCCGTAATTTCTATCAATCAAGAATACCATCTTTCTCTGACTGGTTTAAGGCCAGCCAGTGCCAAATGACATGGTAAGAAGATACGATCTGAAGATCATATGGCAATCTGAAAACAGTTCCCTGGCAGAGGGGTGGCCAATAGGTCCAGCTACCCTGAGGAAGCCCACATTCTCATACCACCTCTTTTTATTTAAGTTAAAAAAAAAGAGAAAGCCACCACTCAGGCTTTCTCTGTGGTACCTCTTCGGCACACGAGAGATCTCTCTTTGAAAGCAGCGTGGCTTTACCGTGAAAACCTTACAAAGAATTTCTTCCCATCCAAGGACTTTCTGAATAAGGAAGCTCCAGTTGTTACCCACAGCCCTGCATTAAACAATCAGAAACAGAGAAGCTTCTTGAAAAGTCTGTTTCTACGAGCTGTCCAGAGAAGAATCCTGTCAGAAGCCATGTTGTCAGGTAAGAGAAAGGAAATATAAACAACATCAATGCAAAACACACAGCTCAAAACAAAGTCATAATTGCTAAGATCTAGTTCACAAAAATGAGTGAAAGCTTAGCTACTGATAGATAAGAGAGATGAATCTGAAATATGCTTCATGTCAAGATGCATCTCAGACATTTTCTCTAAGGATTTGGAAAAATATTTTGATTCAAGTAAATTCAGATGAGATTTCTCTGCAAGGGACAAAGTTTTAGCTACATAAGCTTACAAATCTGAAAATGAAGAGAGGGAAAAGAGCGAAACTTGGAAGAATTTCTGAAATTGTGAGTTGCTCTCACAAATAGCCAGAACACTCTACTTTCTGTAGGTAAGAGTACCATTTTGGCAGCAGCACTAACTAAAGCCTCAAAGGGGGAACACTGCAGAAAATTTTCAGTATCTTTACTTTGAATGTCACATGGTCTATGCATTAAGCAGAAAAATGAAAGTTACAAAAGCAGTTAACTTCCAACAACTCCAGATTAGTACCAGCTAAACTGTCTAACTTGGGCATACTAAAAAATACTTCATGGGGAAAAAAAAAAAGTCACGTTTCATTCTCCCCATTTCTTCAGTGGAAATAAGAAAGTTTTCTACTTAAACCCCAAAACAAAATTTCCTGAAGCCTCAAACTAAGAAAGTTAATTTTCAAGAGATATGGAGAGGACAATTTGTTTTTCAAAAACATTTATAAAATAGCATTACTTGATGCTTCTTAAATGTAGTACAAACAACATATATGAAGCTTCTTTTTCTGCTCCTTAATAAATAAATTAAAATTCTTTGGATTGTACCAGATATTCTACTTCATAAGTAATTTCTCTTTTTATCTCTCAAAAGGGACCAGCAATAGTTACTATGGATCAAACAGAAAATGTGATGTGATTCCGAGTTTATACTATGGGGTATGTCTTAACATTCAGCTCAAAGAATGCTTGATTTACACAAAATCCAAATTTCTGAAGTAACACAGGGCCCGTCAGACTAGTTCTGAAATGTGTTGCCCTTGATACAATTATTATTGTATTTTCATACACAGTATTAGGTGCATAATTTTTTGGAGAAGAAAACTTTACAGGAATCCTCAGGTATGCCAACGGTATTTTTATTGTTTATTTAAACAGACTTGTACATCACACAGAGCTCAGAAGCATGATTATAAAAAACAAGCACTACCTGCTTTACTTTTTCTTAAATCACAGAAGAGTAGAAGAGCTGAGCAACTTACACAAGAGGTGATTGCATTTAGATTTTCTGAGGTCTTGACAATACTAAGCATCTTACAAATCTAGTTCTCAAACTACAGAATCACAAATATCACCAGTCACAGAGGCACTATTAAAAGTATCCTTATTTATCTTTCCAGAGTGTCTTTATCACCTTACTTGAAACCCTCATGTTTACAGTTCTGAGCTGCCCAATTTTCTCACCCCATTGGGTACTTTTTAAATAACACACAGAAATCTTCTTCTCAAAACAAATCAGACCATCAGAAAGTCTAATAGATTGTGTAAGTATCTTCTCAACATCTATATGTAAACAGAAGTCATCAGATCTTCAGTAAAGGCAATTTTTCCTTCAGAATAATAATGAACAGCTTTTGTGAGAAATGTAGAGGCAATATGTTCAACACAATATCCCCATGTAATTCCTTCAGAGATTAAGCTACAACATTAAGCCTGCTACAACAGCATTTATATATACTCAACTGGCTCCATGAATAGGAAGTAACATGACTTCTTGCGAAGAGTAGATTTTGGACAAACAGGTATTTAGAAGTCCAGTTTATTATTTTACTTGGACAAGAGTTTGGTGTTTTCATGCAACATTTGCACTGAAGTCTTAGATAATCATGACAACAGCAGAAATAGTTAAGGAATGCACTAATTACAGACTTCAGTGAACATACAAAAAACCTCAGCATTATAGGTTGTACAAAGTAAAGAACATCTTAAATACTTTCCCGAAATACTGCAGCAGCCAAGACACAGTGATATGCCTTACAAGGGCATAGGAATGTAATTTGGAACACATGGGAACTACCCATTTCCTTTAATTTCACAAACAAGACAAAAGCAACATTCAACTCCACACAGATTTTTAAATTATGTTGATACAGTACCTTGAATTTTATCCAAATAGTAAAAGTTAGACATGTTGTTTATTAAGTGGTAAACAATTACGTGGTAAATCTCTGTTACATTTCTTCCCTGGTTTTACCTGGAGTAGCCATGTTATCTAAAAGAGGGCAGGTTTGGCACTTTTATACTGATGTCACCAATATTAATATTTCTTGGGATCTCTGGCAGATTCATATTCTTCACAGCTGAAACAGCCCGGGCTGGAGCTCCTGCTAAACCAGCCTGTGTATAAAGTGAGGAAAAACACAAGTCAAGCAAAGTTGGTCACAAGAAAATTCACAAGCAATACACACAGACAACTAACTTTTCAAATATTTCCATGGTTACACAATTATAAAGACCAGATGGTAATTGTGTTTGGAATGAAATGGGTTATTTGAAAACATTAAACCAGAAGGAGAAAACAGGTCACACATTCCTTTTTATATGGTAAGACATGTAATGTCAACTTGATGAAAAAGTATGTGGGGAGGAACAGGAGGCTTATCCAAGTGTGTGTAACATGTACATTACAGAACAGACAGTCTTGAGGTATATCCCATATGCTGCCTTTTCTCTTACCTATTCTAAGAGTTTACATGACTGACAGTTGATTAATGTTGGTTTTAGGTTCAGAATATATAACCTCAAAGTAATGAGCTACTGAATGTCAGTTGAACCATATTACTTATCTAAATGACTATATATATGAATGTATACATATATGGTATTTCATGGTTGTTAAAATGAAAAGGATAAATACTTTGCTTTTGTGGCTAATAAAAAGCATGCAGAGGGATCATTTCTACAGACCAACTGGAGTAATCCATTATCCCACAGTATCAAATTAAATGCTAACGTACCTACAGCCCCCAGGCACACCGGAGCATGACAAAATAACTTGGTTATGCCAAATTAAACGTTGCAGTAACTATTTTGTATTAAAGTCCTCTACTGTGCATAGTCTCTATTTAAAACTAGAGCCTTCCTGCATAAACATGCAAGTTTTGCAATACAGAAGGAATCTCATTACTGACTCCCATTTAGTTCTACCTTTTAGATAAAAAGACTGCTAAGTTTACACACTAAGGTATATTACTGAAATGCTAACAAACAGCATTCAGCTGTAATGATTTACAGCTCAGAGGTCTGAAGACATACAGAACAGGATCCTTCCCTGTTGCTGCTGAAGATCACCCCTTCAAAACCTTGTTATTTCAAGGACTATTAAAAAAGGCCTATCATTAAGTATTGTATTTGATGCTGTGTATAAAAAGTACTAGTACGTATGGAAATGTTTCTCCTAAAAGTTCACTTCTCTGTGTGTATTTAGAATTAGCTGTGTGGTTTTACTTCAGGCTTTCCACAAAACAGTAAACACAATTTTTGTTATTTTTGTTCTTATTGGGGAAAAAAGAAAAAAAAAAAGAAAAAAATTCTGGAAGATTTTAAAAATGGCTTTATTGTAAGAGTGTCAAAGACTGAGAGCATTTGCGGATAAAATAATTTTGAACAAGGAAGACAGCAAAAGAAAAAAAAAAAAATCCGGAAAAGTCTGAGTCAAATTTGATTCTTAAATAGTGTCAGTATGTGACTACTGCTTAAAGTATAACCTTTCCAGAGTCTTTATTTCCACTGATATTCATTGCAATTAATGGGTATAATTACTGAGTACATCTGACACTGGTGCCCACGTGTACTACTGCACTATTCTCCTCAGATAACAACTCTACTTTTCAAAGGCTGTCCAAAAAATAGTATTTTCTCCCTTTTACTACTCTTTACAAGAAATAAATGTAAGGTCAAATTAACATAAGAATTCCACTTAAAATGGTACCTTCTGTTTCTCTTCTCCCTTCAAAAGCATAACCCATAGTCACAGTAAAACCGATTAAAGTTTCCAATTTTGAACTAACCCTTTTATATCATGTGGAAAGGCTAAAGCATCATAAATCCCTAAATTTTAGTCACAGGAGGATTCCTAGTACCAGGAACAGAGACCAGAGAGCCATGAATCATCTGTTACAACATCCCCCCTGCCAAACCCTCATATATGAGAAATGCCAGAGCTGGGTAAGGCATGTAGGGGTAGAGGAGAAAGCTCAGGATATCTTAAATCTCAAATGCAACCAAATAATTTGCTCTCACTTTGGCCCTGACATAATCCAAATTATTGGCTCTCAGAAGTACAGGCCAAGTAAAACTAAAAATGTACGAAAAGGTATTTTCAAAGACTCTTTCTCTTTGGTTTCCCTTAACATCACCAAGTCTATCAGATCATTCACTTTTTCATTTGCTGTTTCATTTTCAGTACCTTCATGAAGGGGAAAACCTGGACCTAACACTAGAAGTTTTAGGAAATCCAAGTATCCAAAATCTTCATCCCTGAGTCTGCAATATCTTAGAGGAGCAGTATGAGACACTGCAATTTATTTCTATCTATTCAAAAAGAGTGCAGAAGATACCAAGCTGCTCAGCATTGTTCTTCTACATTTGAGAACTTGGAAATATTAATTTGAAACCAAGAGGTAACTATCAGTGAAGAATTCCCAGATTAAAAAAAAAAAAAAAAAGCATGTCCCTTTTATTTGGTCCTATCCTTTAAATTCTGTATTCAGCAACTTTCTGAAAAGATCTGTAAGCAAAACCAGAAGTGGGGCAATGTAAACTGTTTTCCACAGAGAAGATGAGAATACTAATAAAATATTAACAAAAGCAATGAATCTGTAACTGAAACAATGGGAAAACAGGAAAGTATCTTAAGTTATGGACATGGTCCACACAAACAGGCATGGCTGGCAATTCAAGACAGAGATGCCTTCTAGGTGACTAGTATGGAGATTCCTTACCCTAATTTAATGGAAGTTTATTATTCTTAATGGACAAATAAAAGCTTTTGTATAACTGGTCATTATTTTTACCTACCTGCAGCTATCCTCTTTACACAGACTTAGCCCCTGCCTCCCGCCCCAATGGCATAGGATACAATGGAGACACAATTGAGAATTATTTAAAATACCACAATTGACATGACCCTTCCGCCCCCTATACAGTCACAGCTTCCATCAGTCACATTTCACGAGGACAACTCTGGATCAGGATCAGCAAAGATCCCTGACGAAAGCACGATGAATTTCAGATTACCTCTTTTTTTTTGCCATCGGGATTGTTTTTCACTATCATATGCTGGAGTAGAGATTTTCAAACTATTACATTCTCTTCTCCTGTAATTCTCTATATTAAGTGGGTTTGTAAGTCAATATGCATAGCAGAATGTGATTTATCGCAACTAACATCAACCCTATCAAGCACAACAGTCACATACAGTATTTCTAAGAGAGAACAAACAGTTCATAAAAATGTCTTAATGGATAAAAATGACTGAAAAGTACTTAAACTTCCAAACTGGATAGCTAATACATTATTGCAAACAAAATATAATTATACAAGTACCTTAGCACTCCTTTTTAGCATGTCAACAGTGAACTAGTATGCAGTCTTCCATTTATTTATAATTTACAGAAAGTGAACTGTGCTTACGAACACAAGGTTACTACAAGAAGTACTTCCAGCCCAGTGTGCCTTTAATGAGTCTTATAGAGGTACCTGATTAAAGAGCCATCACTGTAACACTGAGCTGGATGAGTTTCAACTGCCTTTTTTGTAAAATAACTCAGTGGGTAAGTTGGTGAGGTGCAAAGAAAACACTGCTTCACTTGAAAAAAAACAAAAAACAAAAAACAAAACAAAACCAAAACACGTAGCAAGCTTTAAACATGCAGTGAATGATGGTTGTCTGCCACAGTAAGCGAATGACTAAAGCAAGTGAACCTGAAACTTGACATATTAATAAAATTTCAGAAATACAGTATGAATTGCATACAGCTGGTACTACAGAACACCGCATTTTTGCCACAGCTGTTTTGTATTCTCAATGTAATTTGTTATTGGAGGTTGCACTTTAATGTTAAAACACTGTGTATTAAAAATTTTAGATTCGGTTACTGTAAAAAATGCATGTAAACATGCTCATATACTTTCAGAGTGAAAAAGCAATGACATTTACATTAAAAAAAAAAAAACTATTTTAAAGGTTGGAATAGATACTTTTAATAACAGAACTTTCATTCTACTGGTCCTAGTCTACCAAGTGCCACCATGATCTGTTGTAAGTTTACTTAAGTTATTATTTATTACTGCAGGAATCCATTTTCTTAATTCTTATCATCACCCTTTTTCATAATGCCCCACTAATAACTTTATATGAAAGTGATCTCAGACACCTTGTTTTACTCTTTAAAAAGAAATGCAGATCATTTCAAAAAAGTACCGCACATCACAAACGTAGTTAATATGCATATACAAATAAAAAAAATAATATTCAAACCTCCATCCCAAACAACTCTACACAGAGCTAGCTATACCAAAAATAAACATATAAAAGTACACAGCCTACTGGAAAACAAAATAATGAAGGCTAACACTTTGCAAAATAAGCCACCCTTTTCCAGGTTTTTTGGAGGTACTAGGACTTTCTGCTGCTGGTGTTTCATACCAATGCTTCTTTCCAGAACAAGTATGACTTCAAAGCAGCAGGGTTATGAAACCATGAAAGGATGCAATACATAATATAAAGGAATGATCATGTCCCCTGCTTATGAAGTTAAATAAATGAACATAATTAGAGAAAAAACAAAATGAAGTCTGCAAGTATATCAAAATGAGGCCAAACAGATAAGAAGACTTAAGACATACTCTTAGAAATTTTAAAGCATTTGAATCACAAAGAGAGTAATGGATGGGAATGATTAATTGTTTGTTTGTTTTTCATTGCCAGACCCAAAAATAAAAAAAAGAGTATGTGTGAGCAGAACAGAAAAAAAAAGAAAATCAGCTTCTCACAAATTATAAAAAGAAAACAGAAATCAAGCTCCCTACTGCTACAATGAAATACAGATTGTATGTTACATGTGTTGACATATTAGGCAGAGGAAGGTCATTTGCTCGATTTTCTTCATGTGCTATAGGATACTTCAAATTTAGGTAAAGTGTTTCATACTTTCCAAAACTATTCTTAGCTAACACTTTACAACTTTGTGCTACTAAATCCAATTACAGAATCACAGTTATTAAATCTTGAAGGCATTACATTATCTTAGATCATGTAAAAAGAGCAAAGCTATTCATAAATCAAATAAACTTCATCTGCTTAAGATTCCAGCTATTTAAGATACCTGTAGTTTGAATACACAGATACTTAAAATGAGCGGAAATTACTTTTTAAGTACTGCAATTAACATTGACTGACATTCAAACTGTTGAGCTGAACTAAATGTTACAAACAGCAAATGATGGGGGACAATGACCATAAACTGAACTTCAAAAACATATTTTCCTTCTCCTTTTTCATTTCCTTATTAATATTCATGTTCAGTGACTGCAGTTACCAAGATATCTTAAAGCAAAATCCAGTGGTTCAGATTGCAAGGGCAGAAAATATACATCTGAAGTTGAATACATGCTGACGGCCCTTCTCATTTTATGTTTGATATACTTAAGGTTAGAAGATCTTTACAAATTGCACTCTTAATTTTATTCTGTATGCATAAAACTCTTTGAGTTTGTTAGTTTTGGTGTCTGGTTGGGGTTTTGGTTTTTTATTTGTTTTGGTTTTGTTTCATTTTTTTTAATGTCTTTTTTTCCTGAAACTTATTCTGACACTTCTCTTTGCAAACTGGCAAAAGTTCTTTGTTTTCATTTGGAAACACTAAATGGTGAAGCAAAAAGGTTCATATTGACTATTTTAAGTTATCAGGTACAAAATTCTCCCAATAAGGAAGCTATTTCTATTACATCATCACACCATATTTTGTTATCTGTGTGTTCAACTTTTATTTAGATTAGTGTTGCCTTTTTTTTTTTTGTAAATATTCATATAAGTTTATATTCCTTTGTTTCTTAAACAATGATAAAAAGAAAAGTTAAATTCTAAAATGCAGGAAGAGAAATAAAATAAAAAATATGACGTCAATGGAAAGCTAGTAAAATACACTACAGCCAATAAAAAGATGAGGGAAGTACAAGAAGAAACTAGCACAAAAAGTAGGCTACAAGGACTAATATGGGTATTTTTACACATAATTTTTGAGTCTGGCCTACATAATTTATTGCCTTTGACATCATTTTGCTTTCCCTTTTTGTTAAAAGTACATTTTTTCTAAAAGTCAGCAATACCTTTGTCTACCTGTCCTGTCTGGGAGACTGAAAGATAAAGGTCTGCAAGAGAGAAGAATGGAAAGAGCTAGAAAAGATCAGGAGGTTCAGAAAAAATGAGGTCCAACTTAAAAGTCTAAATCACACGCAGTTGAACACTCCAAATAGAGAAGAGGTAGCCCAGGTTTATCCGTAATACTTCCAGAGGCTCTGGATAAATTCCCAATGACCCCTCTCCCAAAAATTCCCTCCCTTAATCACAGTGATCCTTCGGCTTTAGGAGGATTTGACCAGAAATCCATTCACAGATAAACACTAAACTGAAAGGTAGGGAAATGCATTTAAGACAACATTTCTTTGGGTAGAAATAGAATTGATGTCGTAGCCCACCCAAGCAATGTAAAAGCTGGATCAGAAATCAAAGCTAGGGACTCCCTCATCATGGTTTATAGAATTAATCTTTGCTGAAAGCATTAAGAAATTTTTTGAGTTAGTAATTTTGCTCAACTATTTGTGGATTTATAAATACATTCAAATTTCTTCACTGAATTCTAACTGAAGGCCTGTTTAGAAACTTGATAACATAACTAAACAAATACCTGATATCAAAGGGCTAAATTCTGTATATTATAGGAAGCCATGCGAGCACAATAAAAAATTCATTTCTGAAAACATAGTTCAGTTACAACTTGGTTAGCTTTACCACTTCAACTACAAAAGAAAAGATAATTAAACCTTAAAGCAGCTATTTTATGGATGCAAGACAAAAAGTCTAACAAGCCAAACAGACAAAAGTGAGAGTGCTGTGGCTCAGGTGGCAGCCCTATGAACTTCAGACTATATCAGTAATAATTATTACATTTTTCAAAATAATCTTTTAAGTTAAAGAAAACTAAGAAGATCCACTAGTTTTGATTTCTCACTGACCAGCATTCAAAAATATTATTATTACTGATTTTGATTTACACAAAATGGGTTTGCTTATATCTTGAAAATATGTATTTAGGAAAGACATGTTCAAAGACTTACAATCTTGATCAGAAAGACAAAAGCAAAAGAAATAGCAATCAGGAAATTTCTGTGAATATACATGAAACAAATGATTAATGATCTGAGGAAACAGTTACCAGGTATTGTGAAGTATCTCAGCATAACAGTATCTCAACTGTTAAACTTGAAAAGAGTCACTGAACTAAGAAAAAGAAATTTGTGGTGAGCAGACTGCGAAATGCTCCACTTGATCCCAGTCACCAAGTGATTTAATTTATTACTGCTACTTCTTTACCTTTTATAATTCATTGCTGAATGGAAAGGAACAGATTGCTACTTGCCCTGCATACGCTCTGAACTCTACATGGCGTTTTTTTATATCTTCTACCACCTATTTTTATACTAAAAGTATCTTAAAGAAGAATGAATTACTGATGAATAATGGAAAACAGCAAGCATTGCAGCTGGCTGCACTGAATTGATGTTTCAGATGAGTAATTAGAGACTGGTCTACAGTTGATTTAGTAACAATTCACATAATTAAGAATAAATACCTTAATTAAGTGCTTTCAGGTAAAACCAATATGCACATAATACATGGTAGAACATAGTTGCTCAGTAAGTTCAGCTTCTGGGACCCTATGTTACTTTTCCATCAAATAAAGAAAAATATATGTATACAGAAGTTATATTTTGCTAAAATATAGCAAAAAGTTACAAGAATTAGAAGAAAAAAAAAGCAAAATCAGGAGAGCAGTATACACTGTACCACAAAAAAAGCTGAAGAATTCTTTTCTCTCTTTGTTACACTGACGTTAAAATTAAGAAGTTCTCTGGGTCTTGTCCTAAAATGTCATTTAGTTCATATTTATGTGACCTGCATTATTTCAATCTACTCAGCTGACTTCAACTTTAGAAACAGTCTCCAATTCAAGCACAGGTTTGTTCAGAAATCTGAGTATTACACTTCAAAAATCAGATGACGTGTTCTTCTGTAGAACTGCTCTTAGCAATAAGAATTAATCACAAGCTAAGCTAAAATGTACAAATAATACTTTAGCTTACAAGAGCTGCCTAGTGATGTTAAAGGAACAGTAATATTCTGTCATAGCTAAAGTAATTCTAGAACCCTTATTTAGTCTAAGTTTTTCCTATACATAAATTCAACAACTGCTGAATTGAAAAGGGATTCCCACAACTTATGTGAGTAACCCCCACTCAGACTGCTATGGGCATACACAGAGTATCACTTTCTTACTCGAACCTACTCAGCTGAAGACCAAATGTTCAGATAACAGAAGAATTCGCATTTACTTTGAAGGTCTAAAACTGGGCTTTTAGTCCATTTCAGTCCAATTTCTTGTTTTTCATTGCAATATTATTATTGTGATGCTAAATACGCTGCAAGAAATTTCAGGTGCTAGAAACATTCTAGCAGACAGGAATATGTAGTCTTCGTATATACACTTTAGTTCTTTACCTATTTTCATTTAAGTATTAGAGTCACTAGTCCAGTGTAATAAATACACTGGAAATAAAATGTTTTCTTCAAGAGAAAGTTACAGAACTACAGAAGTATGCCAATAACAATGGCTAACAATGCTATTATACACAAATAGCAAGAACTAAGCAGAAGCACCTCTAAGAAATTATTACTTATGATGACAGATGCAACATCCTAACCTAAAGATACATTTTTCATTTTTAGCATTAGAAGCAAGCAGCTGTATATTTTTTACTACTGAACACAAACAGCATTAGATAGCACGCATTTACTGCAACCATGTTTTTAAGTTTAGAAACCACACAGTACGTCACTCTTACCTCAGATTTCTCCAGTTTATTTTGAGCATCAATCTGAGTGACAATTTCATTCATATTGGTCTCCAAAACCATTCCACCCATGACCATTTCAGCCAATATATTATGGACCTGAAAAAGATCAAAAGAAAATTTAAAAATGCAGTATGTTCTAAATGCATCTGTACAGATCATACCCAGATTCCTCAATACAGAAATACATATTTTGTAAGTCACTTAATGTTAGCAATTTATTAAAACCATCTGTGAACAACCTGAGGTTCATTTCTCCAATATCTTCTTGTTCATAGGTCTGCTACAAACTCATCAGCTATACCACTTCACTTATTAATACTAGAAGAAACTTTCACCTTCATCTTTCTTTCAGGACTTGGTTTCTATCCAAGGACTATGGACAAGAATTCCAATTAATATCCATAGCAGCAATACCTTTAAGGAGCAGGCTCTACAAGTTTAAACAAATTGCTCACACATGGATGTGTAAAAACTACTTTGGGCTACATCTATGCAGGAAGAGACACAGTGATGCTCGCCTACCACAGGTATAAAGACTAGGCTTATAAGGAGAATTAACACACCTGAGCTACACCATGAACAGGGAGTTTCAGCTTTTACGACTAAGACTAACAACTAGGTCTCAAACTGTAGGACTACATAAGCCATCTGGGGACATTAATCAAAAGGATATGTCTACATAGCCCTCTTCCCCGCAACCCTGATATGGAGATGTAAGCCCTGCTTCATGAATCTCTGCTTCAAGAGTCCACATCTGCATTTTATCTAAGACTTTTCCTTTTTTTTTAAGGCACGCTTTCATATTGTAAGTGAAAATTGAGAGATAATATGTAATGTGTAATATTTTAATTCCATTATAATTCTAAGAACAAGGAACATTTTATTACTTTACTACTTTTCTGAAACAAACACACTGTACAATCTGATTCTTCAAAGCATAATTCTGCTATTATTTTGGATAGTCTTGCGATTTCCTTGTGGATCAAGGATAGAAGTAAATCTCTGAATCAAACAATCCTAAAGATGAGATGCAAGTAGTATATCAAACTACCACACTTCCAATTTTTGTGCCATACCTCCAAAACAAAACTGAAGAGCTGTTTCCCTGATAAATCATTAGTGTATTTCAGTATAAATATACAATTGTGTTTAGAGAAGCTGAAAACAACTCTTCCTTTCTGCCTATTGCTTCTGAGTATAGCTTTAAGAATCAAATAAATACTTAGGGGAAAGTATAACAATCCTTACTTAAATTCTTGACTCAAGGTTTCATTCATCTTTTCTTTTGGAAATGGGCTGCTTCTGCTAAAGTATATAATTAGTATTTAGGCTTCACATTTTTTTCAGAGCTTGAAAATTCTAGCCTAAATATCTAATCAAATTTTAGCTTCCCTTTAACAAATAGTTTTCAAAAAGAAAATATCATTTCATATCTGATACAAAGTAAAATATTCTCCAAGAAATTTAACACACTGAAGCACCTCAGTTCTCTATATTTTATTAGAAAGATGTTTCTCATAAAGTGTAAAATAATACTTATGTGAAGGAATGCTACTGAAGGAAACATGCAACAGCGTAACAGCTCAGACAGCACAGAAGATAAAACATTCGGCAGCTGAAGATCAAACTCTTTGCCACAAAATGACTGCAGTATTTTGGTTTTTTTATGCTCAGAAGCCAACGTATAAGCCACTAAAATTCTTCTGTATTTTAGTATTTTATTTTGGAAACAACCAACATCTTCCAGCCAGACTGCAAATCCTAATGATTCGTCATGAGCATGATACCAGTTTAAACACCTACTCAAGGTCATTTGCATTTCACTGTCTGGTCACCGTACAAACGCTTCTTCCAAAAGAACTTCCTGATTTTTAAACAAACTGAGTCAGTTCTAAATGGTTGTTTCAGATACCTAACTTGTTACTGTTTTCAGTTCACTTTTAGTGATTGTCTTACTTTCCTTTCACATCTTTTGCTGTTGATACAATAAAATTTTCACAGATGGGGAAAGGTGACCGCACAGAAAGGAGCAGTAGGCACAAAATGCAACCGAAGGAATAAATTCTGTATATTCAATTCTCAGCCTTGTAAGTTAATACTCCAAGAGGTGCCAACAACCTTTTAAATAAAAGACTACTTTAGTAATTCCTTTAGTATTACCATTTCCCAAAACTAGCTTAATAAATAAACCGCCTGTTCCTGATAACTGGGAATATTCAAACAAGACTGGCTCTGAATGGCTGAAAAAAGACATAATGCCTGTTTGAAATTTAGAAGAGAAAGATTCACACAGCATTTAAATTACATAATCATAGCATCTGAAAGGCAACTACCAGCCTTAACTGGAAAACCCTGTAACAGTTTCAGTTGTGAGGAATATAATACTTAACCGTAAACAAAACAGATTATTTCTTGAAACTAAGTCCTACTCTGAGAATATCTGATGTCTCCAATTTTACAATTATATGTGCAGTAACACCATGCAAATCTCCCATCTTATTATTTTTCCTCAGAAAAAACACAGCTTTCAAGTCTTAAAAATAGTATGTTGAAACTTTCTAGATCCGACAATAAAATTGGACTCACTGCAGAGTTTAATACCAAGTATCAGTTGAACCAAACATTTTACTTGACAAGAAGTATTACAGGAGTTCACCACAGTACCTTGTCTACATGGAAAATTAAATCCAGTTCACACACATTTTCAAAACATTTGTCTAGTGTCTCCACAAATACCTGCAAAAAGGAAAAAAAAGCCAGAGGTCAAACTTAACAGAAACTCAATAGTTTCATCAGGGCAGATTTAGGGCATTAAAAGCATCTATAGAAATTATGTGGTTAACATTATTATGCCAACAGTATGTTCTCCGCAGAGGGCAAAACTGTATGCACAATTCAGTTTATGTTACACCACCACTAAAAATCAGAGTTTTAAACAATACGTGCATCATCTATGCTATAATTTTCTCATCTGTGATTCAAAGTGTTCCTTCCCAATCCAACCCAATTATTAAAAAAAAATCAGCTAATTTTTCCATTATTATTATTATAGTTGGTTTTGACAATTACTATGTTGTAGGCATCTCCTGGTTAACCAGACTGTTAACTACTTCGCAGTACAGAGACACATAAGCAATAAAAACTGTCAGCATCATGCAAGTTTGTCAGCATTATGGCTCCTGGTAACTATAGCAGCTTTCACCTGGTTTATAGACCTGCTGAATTCAGGATGAACCAAGGGAAAAGGCAGCTGTCCTAACTGTCTTAATGTCACACCTGCTGATCCTGTCAGGCATACCACCAAATAAATTCAGAGAAGTCCAGCAGTTTGTACCCAGGCAAATAACCCCTCCCTGAATCTAGAATATAACCACACAAAACAGAAAAAATCAAAGCAACTTCTGAAGCCTGGCCACTGATGATCTTTGCCAGATATGAACTGCACGTTACAATGCTCCAGGTATTTCTGTGACAGATTTCCTGGCACTCAGCCAGTATTGGTACACTAATTGCATCCCAGACTTCCATTAGGCCTGATAATGAAAAGATGATTGTACTTGCACTTGTGAAGCCCCTGAATGCTTCACTCAAAACAATGTCCTTGTGGAAAGTACTGACAAGACTCCAGTCCTAGAGAGGTATGAGCAGTTCCCTTATGCAAGGGTAACTCCTATTCAGATGAGATGTCAAGACTTCCAAGTTAAACATATGCTTTATTAACGACAAATAAGTAAGATGCAACTTGTGGGAAATTCTGACTTTAGTTTTGTTTCAAGACTGTTTTGTCACAATACGCATTTAATATTTTTTATTTAGTTGTCACTGTCTTTTTTTCTTTTTTTTTTTCAGTACTAACCTCAAACCCTAAGGCAGAAATATGGAAGAAATATGGTCTCAATTCTCTCTTTTTTCAACATGGTTTATTAATCCTATCTTAGTCTTTGAGAGGAACCAGATTTCAAACTGCTTAGGCTCAGAGAAATAAGAATAAGAAGCCGTGTTTTGCTTGACAAAAATTATAAAATAGTTTAGGTTGGAAAAGACTTTAAGATCATCAAGTTCAACTGTTGATCTAACACTGCCAAGTCCATGACTAAAACATGTCACTGAGCAGCACATCTATATGTCTTTTGAGTCACCAGGAATGGTGACTTAAGTACTTTTCTGGGCAGCCTGTTCCAGTACCTGAAAACCTTTTAGGTGAAGAAATTTTTTCTAATATCCAGTCTAAGCCTCCCCAAAGCAACTTGAGGCCACTTCCTCTCATACTACCACTTGTTACTTGGGAGAAGAAACTGATCCCCACATCTCACTACAACCTCCTTCTAGGTAGCTGTACAGAGTGTTAAGATCTCTCTGAACCCTCCTCTTCTCCAGACTAAACATACCCAGCTCCCTCAGCCATTCCTCATCAGGCCCTTCAGTAGTTTCACTGCTCTTCATTGTGCTCCAGGCCCTTCAGTAGTTTCACTGCTCTTCTCTGGACCTGCTCCAGCACCTCAGTGTCTCTCTTGTAGTGAGGGGCTCAGAAGCAAACACAGGATTGGAGGTGCAGCCTCACCAGTGCCAAGTACAGGGGGATGACCACTGCCCTGGCCCTGCTGGCCACACTATTTCATCAGAAAAGAAGCCATTGGCCTTCTTAGCTGCCTGGGCACAAGCTGGCTCATGTTCAGAGGCATCAATCAGCACCACCAGGTCCTCTTCTGTGGGCAGCTTTCCAGGCACTCTTCCTCCACCCTGTAGCATTGCATGAGGTTGTTGTGGCCCAAGGGCAGAACCCAGCGCTTTGCTTCGCTTTGCTTCATTAAACCTCATACCACTGGCCACAGCCCAATGATTCACTGTCCAGATTCCTCTGCAGAACCTTCCTACCCTCCAGCAGATCAACACTTCCACCCACCTTGGGAGGTGCACTCTACCTTACCTACTGAGGGTGCACTCTATCCCCTCATCCAGGTCATTGCTAAAGATACTAAACAGAACTGGCCCCAGTACTGAGTCCTAGGGAACAACACTTGTGACCAGCCACCAACTGGATTTAACTCCATTTATCACGGCTCTTTGTGGATAAAAGGACTGCTTCTATAGGCAAAGATTTATGTCTGCAGACCCCGTGAAACAGGCCTACACGATATTAGCCATTTACAGTCGTCTACTTTGGATATCCATGAAGAAAGATTATTTTCACATCTGAATCCCTGATCTCGGATCCTGCTTGCATTTATTCTCCTGTAACAGAGAGGAGGATCACCGTTTGTTGTTTTTATAACTACTATTATCAAACTACATCTAACTGATGTTCTATGCATTCAGAACAAAGATTATTCTTTAATACCAAAATACCAATTCATAACTTAAACCAGGAACAAACAGCATTTTCACAGGCAGACTCAAGACAGCAAGGTTCATTGACAACAGTTAACTAAGTAAATGAAAGCTTCAGTGTAATTTAACAGAAGCACAAAGCAAAGCAGATTTTCCTTCAATTAGCTGTTAATCTGTTGTGATGAAAACAGTTGTGTAAAGAAGAAATGTGAGCAAAGTGAAAAACTTACAAGTTAAGCAGAACAAACTACACAGTTCACAACTATGTACAGCAAGACAAATGACCAGAGATGTTCTCTTACTTTACTTGAACCTTAGGAGAATGTGGTTACAAGGACAATGCTGTTTGATAGCAACTGCAGGAAGAAGATTGGAAATAGATTGTAAACATTACCTTTATCCAAAGGTTTTAGTTACAGAAGCTAATAGTTTGATGCCATTAAATATATATATATATATTCCTCATATACATCACCAAGTTTGCACATGAATTTACATACTCATTGACATCCATCTAGTTCTTTAGAAAATAAATGAACATGTTAAAAACTCAAAAATTCTCATAAAAGGCCCTTGCTAATCTCTATTTAGTAGCAGCTTGTATGTCCACACAAACAAGACATATGTTTCATTCTTCTGACCTTCTTCCAGTAACTAGGTCTTCTCCTATAAGAACACTTGAATCACAGTTACAATGGTTACTTTTAAACCTTTGTTCATTACATAGCGACAACACAACCCACTGAATCAAGCCACAGATCTCTGCTTGATGAATGACCAGTAAAATGTATCAAGCATTTTTTATTCTAAGGGAAATCAGCAGACACTGAGTATTCTTCAAAGAGATTTTTCACTGGCTAAGGATTTCTCACAGAAATTTCAGAAACTTCCTCAATCTTCCATTCATGGAGAAGAGTAGAGAGTAATGTCAGCACTGACAAGGTATACATCCATAATGAGTAACTAGTCTTTAAAAGCATTAGTCTGCAAGGTGAAGTAGATTTTCCACACTAACACTCCTTAACCTACCTAATTTAACATGTCCTCAAATAATCAATATGGTAAATAAAATTAAAGCCTTCAGCATAATTTTAGCCGAGAGTCAAGTGAATTGCACACTGTGGCAAGCAGTGATAGAATTCAAGTACTTCAGTAATTGCTCGAGATGCTGCAGCCACAATATCCAGAAGAAAAAAAAAACATCAATTGTTTTGGGCCACACGCACACCCTCCATACACCAGTTCAAATGAGCCTTGTGATGCTCTTGGAAAAGAGCCACAAATAAATGAGTCAAATAGCAGGAAAATAAGGATACATGGAATACAGGCACAATGTATTACTAGCTCCCCCTTGTGCTTTATTTTTTAAATCATAATCTTAAAAGAAATACGCAAGCATATCCCCATGGAAGTAAAAAGGGGTGGAGTGGGGGGTGAGGGGAACATAAGAAAATAAAACGAAAAATAAAAAAGTGGGGAAAAAAATACGAAAAACCCCACACTTTTGTAGTAACTATGCTTTAATAAAGCCAGATACACACCTACAGAGTAAAGTACATAAAGCAAAATACCAAATTGCTATCAGATATATACAAGCTCCCTATAAAGAGCAGCATGTCAAAACATAAAACACCTCTTTACCATGAAGGGCTTTTTAGGTCAGTGTGGCTTTTTTGTTCTTAATTCCTGCCCTTTGCTTTTCACTGAACTCTAAAATAAATTAATAGTGTTACCTGAGAAGTATTTCGTGATTTTTCTGCTGTCAAAATAGGTATCCCAGTCATATGCCTCTCCCTGTTTCTTACCGAACATCCTTACCTTGATAGGCTATATACAACTTTTCATGGAAGACTGATCTCATACTTAGCTGCTTATTGAGTCAGTATGTCTTGGAAGTACATCAGTGTGCTAAACTCCTAAAAAATGCACAGGTGTTATAAGTTTTTAGGTCCCTAGGCTAGTTAGGCACCATTTAAATGTCACTCAACTTTTCCACATGGCAGCCTACAGCTAGTTATATTTTCTTATGTAATTTCCATGCGCTATAACCTTACACTTCACAGGCTAATGAGAAGAGTCTGAAATAACTACAACTCATGAATTAATTTACACTGAATCCAAAAGACTGCAAAACCTATCAAAAGCATAGCACAAATGCTGATGCATCTCCCATCCAATTAATCAAAAATAAACAGACTCTTGTGCTTATTAAAAGCAAGAAAGAAAATGGACAAATCTTAACAGTATGAATTTGCCTGAACTGTTCAAACACATTTAGTTTGAAGACAGTACAAAATCTGAGGCAGAGTGTATGATTTGCAACACATACAGTGTTGCAAATTTAGCCTGGACCAGTGTTGCAAAATTAAGCCTGAACCAAGATGACTTGTGAAACAGTTCTGACCTAATGGTGATGTTAACAGGCCTTCACGTAAGTACCTTAAGTATTACAACAAAATCTTTATGCTGAAAATAACTGCAGAATGAATATGTAATCTAAGCTACCACAGACTTACTCAGTTTACAAGAGAGAAAACCCTTAAATTCTGGGTTCATTTCACCAGTTTATTTTCATGAGATCATAATCTGGCCCTTCACATAACTACTTAAACAGTTCGGTATATGTATTATCTATAACTAATTCCAAATGGCTTACTCTTACCTGTGTTTTCTCTGAGCTATAGTAAACAAAGATGTAAGAAAGAGGTTCAACACTTCTCAACAAAAAAAAAAAAAAACAAAACCCAGACAAAACGTATTTGCTTGAGTAGATGTATATGTGTACATACTGCCAATCTAATCTGCATTGCAACTGAGGTTGAGATGTGCTAATAAACCTTGAGGGCACTTTTCCAGTGCAAGATATATTTAAATTTGATCGCTATTGCTAAGAAATTAAACAGATCCTTCCTGTGAGCCAGACTGGAAAGAAAAATATTTTATTGATCTCTGTATACTTTCTACTATAATCAAATGGTTGAATTACAGTGACCTAGACAAATGAGAATAATGAACAGCTGCTGGTCCTATGGTGAGACTATTCATAAACAAAATCATATGGGTAAGAAAAAAGTAAAGTATTTCTATAAATAGAAATAGCATTCTTACTATTTCTGATTCCTTCAAGTAATTATACTGACAAGTAACTAAACATTGGAGAGTAATGAAAAAGATGATAAAGACTGAGAGATTATAATCCATCAAAGTATTTCTGGTACAAGAAGCAACACAATTTAAAGAAAAGTTTAACATCTCCCCAATTCAGAGAATTTGAGGGCAATCTGGATCTACTGTCCAGAAGGGCACTAAATACTGAAGAGCAGCTGTCAACACTAACAGGTGACCATGAGAAGCTATACAGATCCAAGAAAGGTCTGCAGGGAACTGTGATGCCTTTAAGACTCACACTGCTTTCTTCAGTGAAATAATTAATAGATACAGGCCCATTTTTCAGGATATGTAATAAACTAATAACCTTGATGTGCAAGGTTCTGAAAGGCTTAGTAGTAAGTGAATCATACATATACACCCAAGACCCATTTTATGTAATGACATACATCACATCATGCTGTGAAACTATTTTTTGCCACATCTGACTACACTAAAAATCATCAGTGAAATTGTTTATGTGCAAATTTGAACTTGGAAAATTCACTGGTACAGTCAGAGTTCTCTCGACATGTGTTCATATTACCAGGCCTAATTTTGTTGGTGAGTAGATACAGACATATTTAACAGTTTAAATCACAACTGCTGTATTGGGAGCCCTTCAGAAGACATTGTATTGAAGGAGTCTGCGATCTATAGGCTTGAGTCTGCTCTAATAGGCTTCAGAAGCCTGTATCTTATTAATGTGATCTTTAATTTATGTCTTTGGGAAAGGTGAACTATAGTTGTGTCAAAGAGTGGAATGCACTGATCCTGACCAAGAGACTGTTAGGAATTAGTGATCCAAGTTAACACTTAAACTGAGTAGGCACAGGCCTGTGCTGTGCTGCACAAACTCCTTGGCTGCAAGATAAACTCAGCCCGCTCACTGTAACAGAGGAGCCTGCAGGAAGCTCCTGCTTGGTATCAGTGACTGCACCACTTGTATGACCTTGTCTGTACCTCAAACTGCAGCAGGAAGTTGTCATGAGAACTTCCTTTAGGTAAAGAGTTGTTTTCTTGTGAGGAAGTTATGTAACGGCTCAAAGGTCCAATAAAGGAAGAGCATCCCTCCATGGACAGGGTACACTCTGCACGGCACACTGTGAGAAAGTCCACCTGGGTTTTCACCATTGATGCTGCATGAATATGGGATACAGCAAGGGTTGTAAGATTTATTATCTACATTCCTATTCTTAATTCTGTTTTACTAAACAGTTAACTTACTAAGTCATTTTAATTCTTATTGAGACTCAGAAAGAAACTCTACTTCTTTCTCCTAACTTCTCCCTGCCCACCTCTCAGTGCAGAACATATGACTAGGGCAGCATTTCCTCTCATTTTCTAAGGTATATGTGACCCAAAGCTCATAAACCACAAGGAAATTTTCATCCAAAAAAGTTCTGGATGTGTTAATCCATTATATATTTGTAGTGAATACATACATATGCATATATATGTGTATGGCTGTGTGTCTATGTGTCTGTGTGGGTACATAAAGACACAGAGAGAACCTTATCTATCAAGGTTCTCATAATCCAAATTTCTCTAGCAAATGTTTGAACTGCACCATTTTTTTGCCTGCAGAACCAGGCATTGAAAAGCTGCACCAAAAAAACAGCTGCTGATTTTTCAGTCAGTTCCAAACAACCTGTTTCCTTCCTTTTTCATCAATTTGGGAAATAATTTTTTCAGAGACAGTCCAGAAAACAGAAATAAACATACTATCAAAAAATACTTTCTGATTGCAAACAACTTCATGTGTGTTCACGTATGAAAGCCACCTTCCCTTCCAAGTGTCACAGAAAAAAATACAGCTAAATATTGAAGCTCTCAAGTACTTAGAAGTTCACTTACTAAAAAATCAAAGCAGAAAAAAAATCTTACTTGTATGAGGTCTAAAATGCCAAGCTCACTTTCTGAAGAATCCACACAGAAGACAAAATACAAGGTGGCATAGTGTCGGTAAATTAGTTTGTTGTCAGATCCACCTATTAATCTAAACAGGAAAAAAAACAGGAAAGCTTAGTTAGCCTCTCAGGATAAGCTGGGCAAATCCTCACAGTTATTCCAGTTAATAGGAGGCCTATTGTTAATGGTTGGCTGGAACTTTCCCAAATCCAACCGTACCACAACTTTTATTTTGTGATATAATTATGTTGGAAGAATACTAGGTACCAAACAGCCCAAATTACATTTATCACAGAAGCACAGTTATTGTTATCCATATGGATATTAATTATATCAACATATGTACCATTTTATTAAAATCAATTAAAAAAGATAATGCAGTGTCATTTAAAAAAAAAAAAAGTATTGAATGTACTTCCATTACACACTAACAGGCACCGTACAAGGATTAATCTGCTTTACAGATTAACAGAGCACATGTCTATGAATTCTTCCCTGCCCTTCTCCGAGCGGCATCAACGGGAAACTATAACATAGACTGGCATTTGGATTACAGAAATAGCCTTAAGTCAGGTTTATGATCCACTTAATAACAAAGAACACGTAACACTCACATGCTACAAAATGCTTGGTATCTTAAGAAATAACACTGTACTACAACCAATAGTTTGTGATGCAATGATAAAGTCACAGAAGCAATTAAGTTTTTATGGACTCACTAATCATCAAGTTACTAAACAAGAAGATAAGAGGTCTGAACAGGTATTTCCTTCCACTCTTCTCCTACAGCCTTCCCAAAGAAGGTACATAAATCATGTTTCTTCAGATCACTAACATTTGCTTTGAGCAATAGGAGGCTCATTCAAATAGAAACGAAAATATTTTGTAGCTTGAGGCTTGTGCTATGTATATAATTCTTCCTTAATCCTGTACCAGAACTGAATCACCCATCTGGAGTACCATGTCTCATCCCTTTATCACAGGGAGAGAATACTTAAATAAATAAAAAGAACAAGAAATCTTTTAGGCCACTTTTGCTTCAGCTCGTTGTTTTGCATTAATGCTTGGGTGATGGGAGGGAGAACCCTGAAGAGCAAGAACTATGTTTAAGAAGTATCAGACAAAAATATTACCAAAAAAAAATGTGGCAGGGGAAAGAAATGGCAAATATTTGTGCTTTATTTAGCCAATTCTTCCAAATACTTCACTTCACAGAGTTAGCGTATATATAAACTATTGAGGCCTTTGGGTAAAGTGCAAACTACAAAGTGATCCCTGTCTTGGAAAAACAAAAAGTACTGAAAAAATATATTGATATGGTAACTCTGGAATTGAGCAGTAGGAATAAAGCCAGAATTGTATCTTCTGTCTTAGTTTCTTTCTGTTGCACAGCTGTGATTTTTTAAAAAAGGCTCCAAATGGCTTGTCTTTCACTTACACAACTCAGGCCAGCATGTTCCAGCCTGAAATCACCTCCAAGAACCTAAAGACAAATCAATCATTGGAAGAGAACTATTTTAGTTTAAAAAAATAATAAAAAAAAAAAAATCAGGAATCGTCTTGATCGGACATGGTACAGGTAAGCATTTAACTGACTCTGCACTAAATTTAGGCATTAGCATACTAACTTTCAGTTATCAGAAATTTCCACAATTAAAGTACTTAACACGCTGTGACAATCTCTGTTTAGACTGGAGACCATGAGCATACTCTATTGTGACCACTTTTCCTAGAAGGTGGTTTTGTAACTATTTAATCTTGATGACAAATATCTCAAAATAAAACACTTCCATCTCAGAATTCATTCTCTTCAACTAAAGCAAAACCACATTAGAAAAAACAACATGATGATTCGAGAAATAATATTTTGTGTGTGTCTTCCAGAGACAGAAGACATGTGGCTTTCCTCCTACCTTACTCTATCTAATGAAAGAATCTTGGTTTCTGAATGGAGACTAGAAATTCCTAGCTTGATTTAGGGAAAATGGTTAGGTATCATCTGCCTGCTTCTTTGCCATCTTGTGTCTGAAACAATTATAGCACTAGATATGGCACTGTGTCAGTTACTGCTCTAGAAAAAACAGTTTTACTGCCTAACTCATATTGATACATACATATATACATGTATATGTATGCTTCAGTTAGTAAAGAATATGTATGTGCAACATATTAGTCTTTCTGTATTAAAATATCTCAAGTGATGCAGCATTTACATTAGAACTGTACAAACAAGTATATTATAATCAGAAGTAATTATATTTGCTAGCCAGTATTTATACTTACAATCCTCCTTCTAGGAAGTTACAGACATTTTCATCACGTTTTGATACTAAGTGGAAAGTTTCTCTGATAACTTGTTGCTGCGTATCTTCACTCTATGAAAGAAAACACATTTTGCTATCAAGCTAAAATGGATTCATTAACAATGCACACTATTCACATCTAATAAATACAACACAAGGTATATAGCACCCTCAAATGATTTCTGAAGCCTCAGATCTGCCAATTTACAAGCTGCATATCACTGCTATCATTTCAGCACAAAATATTTTTGCAGGTCACAAAAGAATACGTTACTGATAAACAACTGTAGAAAAAAAGTTACTGTTTTTAAGAAACTTCTAAGGAAAAATAAATTCTAAAAACAGTTTCTTCAAGTGAACAGAAAGTCTTCTCAAATATTATGAAATTTTCTTATCTCCACCATAGCCTGAACTTCAGACATACTTTGAAAACTACTGTAGAAAGTGGATGCTTCCCCTTGCAGGAAAAAAAAAAAACATGAGATTTGCCTCCAGTACTGGTTCAATCGATGTTAAAGTATGTGTAAGTTTCAAAATGACCATAAATAAACCTGTCTCACTGAAGCCACACTCAAAAAGATAACCAAGACAACTGCACTGGTCTCTGTGCACCACAAAGCTTTAGGGAAATCACCTGATCACATAATTTTACTCTCATGTGCTGTATTTTTGTGGAGACACAAAAGTAGACACATTTGAATGGAAAATGACAATGGAAGTTAACTGTTTCACACTGATACATGTTCTGTATACCTTTCCAAAGTGTTTCACTTACTGGTTACCTCCACACAGAGGAAAAAAAAATAAAACCAATCAACTTCTCTAGTAAGTTCCTGTAGCTCTGCATTGGAAGTGACCAAGAATAGAGTGGGAATGCACACAAGGGTGTAATGATTTTGGTTGGGATAGTTTTCTTCTTAGTACCTGCTGCAGGGCTCTGTTTTGGCTTTAGTCTGAGAACAATGCTCCTAACACACCAATTTTTAGTTGCTGCTACATAATGCTGACCCTGATCAAGGACTTTTCAGTTAAACCATGACAAAGGGCAATGCTTATCATGAAAATTAAAATATACCGTTTTAATTTTTAAATCAGAAAGAGTAAATACAGAAAGACATCTGCTTGGTAACCCAGAACTGGGACAAAGAAGAAAATGGGTTAACAAACAAGTATTAGTATTTCCCAGTATTGCCTTTCTAAAGAAAAGGGATCAAATTCAGTAGCCCATAGCAACAACTTCTGTCAGTTACACTCCTCCAATTAAAAGCCTGACTGTGGAAACAGAAGTGTCGCAGTTATCATTTCTGCTTCAATATGCAGAAATAAGATACACCCCTTCCAATAAATATGACTTCTGTAGTAGCCAGAACTGAAAGTATGTAGCCATAAAACCAAGTCAGCAATAGCACTACTGAACAAGAATATTTTGTTTACACTATCTGGGGAAGCATCAGTCGTTTTTTGTGTTTTAATGCCCAAGGTTTAATGCCCAGAGCTTAGTTTATCTGCTAGCAGATACACTACATGATAAAAACACTGCCTTAATTTTTTTTTTTATCCTTGAATGACATTGTTTCCACGTCTCAATTCTCTGTGGCTGCACTTCCATTCAGATCAAGCCCTTGTGCTGCATTTTCAGACCTGCCTTGCTACTTGCCTTCTCCCCAGTAACAGAATATACTTTTCTATTCCATCACATTTCTTTTTCATGTCAACTCTATTTTTACAGTATTCTGAAAGTTTCCAAGGGAAGAGGCTCTGCTTATTTGTGAACCTGTGGATCCCATAAAACCCATCTTCGCATTTCTGACACCCTTGCCACAGCACTGATACATGCCGCACTACATCAGAGATGCCGATTAGGCTAAAAATCATGGCAGCTCGGCGCTTCCACAGATAAACTCAGAGAGCCGAGTCCGCCGCGGAGCAAAACTCCCTTCCTCCACCCTCGGTGTGCCAAAGGGTAATTTCCAGAGAAAAGAACGGTGTCTGGAAAACCTGGTTTCGGAACGTCATTTCCCTTACCGATACGTCTCACAAGGCCCCAGCACACCCATTTCCCCACGCCCTGAGCCCTGAATCGCGGAGCAGCAGTCACCACGATTCACCCCAGGCAGGGGGGGCAGGGCCGGAAGAGTTCCCGGTTACAACCGCCCCTCACATCTCCCTTCCCCAGGCCTGGTGACAGGCCCCGCGCGGCCGCGGCCTCCCGTACATAGCGCTGGTAGAACTTGGATAGCCGCGGCTTGCCGTGGTTGTTGAAGATGAGGATGGCTTTGATCATGGTGGGGCGGCGGCCGCCGGGATCGCTGCCCCTACTCCTCCTCCTGCCCGCCCTTCACGCCCCACTCTCAGGCCGCAGCAACTGCTCGCACTGCAACACGCCGCCGGCGGCCCGTTAGCAGCTGAACGTCCCGAACCCGCGCAACCTCGCGCAACGCCCCGCCCCGTCACCTGACAGGAAGGCAGTGGCCCACAAGGAAAGAAACGCCTTGCGCAGCCACAGGCCCTCCCGCCGTGCAGCGTTACTTCCGGTCAGCTACTCCCCTCTGCAGTAGGATGGCGGAAGTGGAGGAGCAGCCGGTGCCTGCGTCGCCTCAGAGCGAGGAAAGAAGCGAAGCCGGGGAAGAAGCCCCTGACGGCGGGGCTGCGGCGGGGGGTGCTGATGCGGCCCCTCCTCCGGCCGGCTCACCGGGCACCGAGGAGGCCACTGGAGACACGAAAAAGAAAAGTAAGGGTGCGAGAAGCCACCGCCGGGGCAGGTGGGCGGGTCTGTGGATGACGGGCAGGTGCGCTGGCCAATCGGAGGTGGTGAGTGGGAGGCTCCGGCCAGTGGGGGCGCACTGTTGACGCTCGGTAATCCCCGCAGTTGACGTCCTGCTCAAGGCCGTGGGCGACACCCCTATCATGAAGACCAAGAAGTGGGCCGTGGAACGAACCCGCACCATCCAGAGCCTCGTCGACTTCATCAAGAAGTTCCTCAAGCTAATGGCCTCTGAGCAGCTGGTAGGCGCAGCTGGTAGCCTGGCCTACACATCCCGGGGAGGGCAGGAATAGCCGTGGCAGGGAACTCTGCACACCCCGAGGCCGAGTCGTTTCACCTTGTAGGGATGCTATATGTATGTAGACCACGGCTTTTGGTAGACAACTGGTGTAGGGACACCAGGAAAACTATTCAAAGTACACACAGCTGTGCACATTGACATGAGCCATCGTGGTGCAGTTTGGATGTGCTCAGGTGCTCAACTCCATGCAACCTATGGGCTTTTTGCAGTGTCTGTTCTTGTCTAATGCTGCCATACAGAGCTGTGTGCAATGTGAAATGCAATGATGCGTTTCAGTGAAAGGTTCATACGCACAGTGTAATTGTAGAAGTCAGGTATACAGAAGGGAGTATTTGGGGGAAAGTCTATAAAGTGTTTGGGGTTGGTGTTCTGAATATTGATGTCTGTTTTCTTCAAAACTTCTCAAACAGCTTACTTACTAGTAGGACTGACTTCTCTTTAAAATGGAGTACCTTAGAAACATTCACAGTTTGGCAGCATATTACCAATATTGCTTATGTGTTCCTTCATGTGCAGCCCAAGTGGCCTTCTGATAAAATTGGAAGAGCTGGAACAGAGTCAGAAATATGATTGTACTAGTTTTTTGCTTAACAGGGATACATACATTTCAAAGCTTTCATTTAAGATGTAAAGTTAAAACTGGACTCATTAAAACAGTCAAATGTGTAGCCAAAGTGTAGATTAAATCACCCTGTTCTTGGTCTACAGGCACTTATTTAAACATATAAGCTAAAGAGTTTCACTATGTATCTCTTATCTAGAAATCCTGAAGGGTTTGGGTTTTTTTTCCCCAAAGAAGGGGAAAAAAGAATCTTCTATCTCAAAGAAGACTAATAGTTCAGGTATTTATTGTTCATAGGTATTATCAACAGTGTTCATAGGTATTATCAACAGTTTAATTCATTAACTTCCATCTCATTATCTCGGGGGGGGGGGGGGGGGGGGGAATACAGGAACATGGAGTCTTCCAGTGTGGTTTAAGCTTACAGCTATACTTCAGGAACAAAGCCCTGGGAATTTAATAACTCTTCTTTGGAAATAGCAGAGTTTACTGTACTACACATCACGATCTCACGCTGCAGATTCCAAGGCCCTCTTAGACATTATGGAGTAGCTACTGTGTGCATGTATGTACGTTTGGTAGAGGAAGTGAGAAGGATGACTTTAGAACAAAAAGTTTTGTAATTTCTGTGACTGCTGTTATAACTGAGCAAATTTGGGATAGTGGGAATGGTTTACATACTTGAAATGAGAGTAAAGACCAAAACAGTAGGTTCATTTTGTGCTGCTGTATGGGAGGCTGATGAGTCAGTTTGCTGCAGAAGGAAAGCAGCACAGCCAGTCAAGGGTAGCTCCTGGAAGTCATGTTACCCCTCCACACCAAAGTAGAAATACTAATTTGTGGTATTTTGGTGTGGACTCTGAAGATCATAAATGGTGAACAGCGGACAGATTTACCCAGTTCTGGCAGCAGAATGTTTCTTCCGTGTAATCTGTGAGAGGTATGGGAGCTCTCCATCTTCTATTTTCTTTTTCTTCCAGTTCATATATGTAAACCAGTCTTTTGCTCCATCTCCAGACCAAGAAGTTGGGACCCTCTATGAGGTGACTTTCTCCTTAAATATCCTTTCCAACTGTGCTTAGCAGAATTTGCTGGTATACTTCTGGGACTTGAAAATTGTTACTATGCCTAGCAAAGCTGGTGGTCTCTTGCATTTAATGTAATGTAATTGATAATGACAGATATGTATAAGTATGATTTAGAGAGACATGACTTCATACAATCCCTGTAAATGTATTCATTCACATACAGGATGTTGTCATGCCTCCCATTATGATGGAGAGCTTTGTTACCAGTAGCTATTCTATGACACAGTTATCTGGTGGGGGGGCTTTTTTGTTTGTTTTGATTCATGTATATGCTAGCCCATGAATAATCTTAACAGCCCTTGTCTTGATTTCTTTTGTTTTCTTGCAGTGTTTTGGAAGTGATGGCAAGCTTGTACTGCATTACTGCAAGACTCAGGCATGGGGATGAATGACAAGCAGTAGAATTGTTTAGATGTTGTCTTCAAAAATGGAAAAGGGAGAAACTTTCTTAAATTTGGCCTGTAAATACACAGAAAGAAAGATTTTTTTTTCATTTCTGCTTAAATGTATAAAAATTATCCAGATGAGTAGTGTAAAAGAAGACCTACCTAGGCTATCTGATCATGGAACTTTTTTTTGATGTACATCTGAGGTACAGAAGAAAATTGTATTTGCCATCTGTAAGATGGAGCCAGCTTCCTTGCTGCCAAATTCTCAGTTGCTGTATCTGAAGGGAAGCTATTTCATAGTTGTCTGAAGGGCTGACTAGACAGCTCTGTCACTCTATATGCTGTACTGAATATAAAAGTTCCTTTTTATTAAAAGGGATGTTTATTGTATATGTAGCGTGGAATTCGGTTTACTTCTGACATGTTGTACATCCATTATGTGGATTCTATTCTTTGTGAAGTTTTCATCTTGAATGTGAATTAATCTCTTTTTTTTTTCTTATAATTAATATATAGGTGTTGGTATATAATCTGATTACCTCACACTGTGCCTTCATCATGTCATTACCATAAGTACCTTGTTTATATGGCACAACATAATGATAGACGTCAGAAGTACTTTTCATCCTGCCCATATTGTATAGTGATTTGTTGAATGCTGAAAATTTCAGCAGTTCCCAAGGTGCTTCTTCTGGTAGTGTTTAATGGCTGGCATCTTTATCTGAATGCTGCAGCTAGCTGTTTCTTCAGTTAATGAAGAAATAGATATGAGTTGCTATAAACTTACCATCTGTATATTCTCGTTTTGGCTGCTGTTATTTTCCTGTTTCATCACCTGCATGTTCCCTCAACAAAATAGAATGCACTTTACAACATTTGCTAAATCCTTTATTTATTCTGGAGTTTGGATGGGCAGGATGGGTTTTTTTTGTGTGTGGATTTATTTTGTAGATGTTGTACAATCTTTTATGTTTAAGCCGAACTAAATTAAGTGGTAGCTCTTCACTTGCAGAGTGTTCTTACGCTGGAGGACAGTTTTGATCCCTGGCACAAAACACTTCTTCAGCACATACAGGCAAAATGGCCTGTTCTAGGTTAAAATGTCCTTGTACAATAGTTTTGAGCTGTTCATTGCTGTTTCATGTATAAGTGGCTCTTCCGTGGTCACTGCAACCTGTGTACCAAATTGTTTCCCTCCTTAAAGGACTACTGGTGAACTAATACTCAGCTTAACTTACTGGTGTTGCTGCAGTTTGCATGCATCCTGCATACATGGCACAGAAACACAGGCATGTGCCCTGAATGCTTGCTTGATGTGTTTTACCAGTTATTTCTTTTCATTTCATTTCCACTTATTTCTTAAGTGGAAAACCCAGATTCGTTGGATTAAGCTAACAAGGCAGAATTTGTTGTAAACTCAAATCTTCAAATAATGCATACTGTTGCTGTTTAGAACCCTGATCTTAAGAATATTTGTCTATTTAAGAGAACTGTTGTAGAGGTTAGCACTCTGATTCTGTCCTTTTGAGGAAATTCCTTTCTCAACTAGTGAGGCCAGTGTAACCTTGCACAGCCACTAGAGGGTACACAAGGACAAAAGTATCTGCATTTTTTTTTTCCGACCATTTTTGTAATATATCCACTTGCCAGCCTTACAAATAGAAGTAGTTTGTTCTCCTGTGTGGCAGTGTGTTTACCTAAGCTAAGCTACTAGTCCGTCTGTCTTTAAAGAATGTTCTATTGGTGCCTTTCACCTCATTTGATCTTAACAAATGAGACTACTGATATTCTGTAACTGTGCTCTTTAAAAATAATGCAAGAAAGTTGTTGGGGGTGAGGGGGGTATGTTTTTTTAAAGGGGGTTCTGTGGATATTTTATATATAGATTAAATTTTTTTAATAAAAAAACACAAGGTTTTAGAGGTGAAGGAGAGATACAGATCACTGTATCTTACCAGCAAATGTTAGAAGGTTGTCCTTCATGTTGAAACTATAGATAATTTCTATCCTCTGAAGCTGGGGGGGGGGGAGGTTTGCCTTGAACCCTTCAAAGTCCAACATAACACCCACAGTAATGGTCTTGATTTCTTTTATTCACCAGAAGAGTTTTTGAACTTCGATAACTTATGCAGGTTTCAATCATAGAATAGTTTGGGTTGGAAGGGACCTTCAAAGGTCATCTAGTCCAACTCCCTGCAATGAGCAGGGAATTATTAATCTATTTAAGGTTCAGCTTATTCCTTGGACAGTACTTAATTACTGTTTGCTCCAGCATTTTTTCTGCTCTTAACTTTCCTCCAACCCCAACTAATTATTTCTTGGCCCCTAGTTTACCAGTATACAGTGACTGCTCACCTGATTGAGCTCTTGCTGTTCCTGAATGCTCTAAGTGGCTGTCTTTATTCTGTTCCTTTCCTTTTAATGACTGCCAGTTCCAATTCTACTAATTCCCCCATGTAGCTTCAGTATCTTTATAGAAAGAGTCCTCCTTTTTGCTGCTTTTCCTTGTAGTTGTCCACCTTTTCACCTCAGGGGGGTGGTTGGTGCTTGCTTATCTCTGGTAACTCCTTAAGGACCATGGGCTCTCTCCATCTGGAGTCAAGGTGCGACTGGTTTAAGTGGTAAAAACTTTTCCTTGTGCATGTTCTTAAATAACAGATTTGGCTGCAAACATGCCAAGTAAGTAATGTATTGGATGAACAAATAAATAATTAGGAGCACAATGCGTGTAGAATTTGCAAAAGATGAATGTTGCAAATATGTTAAATCTCATATGTTTAAAAGTGACAGTTGTAGCATCTAAAATAATAGATTAAATAAAAGGCTTTCAAAGGTATATACTTACCTCTTTAAAAAGAATAATTCCAGTAAATCAGAACTATCAGAAGCTTAAGCAGAACATAAACAGAGAACATGTTCTCTGTATTCACTATGCCTTAAGCAAAAGTGTTGACTGTATAGTTTAAGTGATTTCAATTGCTACAGAGGGAGGAGGAAGATTATGAAAGTAAGGGCTGTTGTTTCGGGCAAATCTGTGCAAGTTGCACAGGCACAAAAAATTTAAAAATAGTGTAGTTACTTAAGAGTGCTATGTTCTACCCAAAGATGCTACAGTACTGAGATACCAATATTTGTGATGTGATGTAATTTAATTCACTTTATGTAATTAATTAACAGAACAGGCAAACTGATAAAATCAGTTCAGTAAATTTTAAAGATTTATATATGAAGGTAAGTATTGGAAATGAAAACTATTATACTGTTTTTATGAACGACAGTACTTCAAAGCTTCCTAATACTGAAGAACAGTGCTATGCAAAATTCAGTTATCCTGTTTCTAAGATAACAGTCACCAGCTTCAAACCTTAACTGGGGGACATTACTTATATTAATTATTCAGATTATAGTTTAAAGACTAGGATTAATTATAAATTTCTAATTTGTAGGTTGAACTAGTCATAAAAGCACATGAAGAACAGGGAGGGGCTAAGTGAAACTCCAAGATACCTTGAAAGTGAAATTATACAATAATGTCATCTATGTGCATATTGAGCAAATGTCATCTTTTAAGCTTTGAAGAATTACTGCTAAAATATGTTGTGGGGATATCTTCTGTTAATAACTTAATCTTGGATGTACTGATCTACAGTAAATTCCAGGTGGGGGTGGAAATTCACACATCCACTCTGCAAACTACTTCTGAACTCTAAGGCAGCTTCTTTTTATCCATTGCTGATGTTCAGGCTCATTTTGCAGATCAAATTCTGCTTTTAGTTGCACAAGCTTTTGGCTTATGCTAGTTGTAACTATCCTGAAGTTTTAATTGCTCTTCAGGGATGTTGTACAAAGGTTACTCAAGGCATTATCATACTACAGCATTGTCATACTTGCAGATGAGACAATAAAGAGGGAAAAATACCTTTAACAATGGGGTTTTCATGGTCATGATGACTATTGCAAGCTTATATAAATGCCATGTGCATTAAAAAAAGGTGTTTCAGCATTGGTTTTATTGGATCATCAAGAGAAGAATCTGACAAAGTATGTTAAATGTGATTGTTGTCATTTGCAGAGACCACACTTCAGCTTTGCATCATACTTTATATGCTGCCAAAGCTAAAAATCATAAAGTCCTACACTATTTTTTTCTTGTACCTGCTTTGCACTTGCCTCAGTAGCCATAATGACATGAGGTGTGAAGTACATCTCACTATATTTCAGTCACAAAACTTTTGGCTTTATGCCAAAATATCTAGAGAAACAAAAACTCATTAGGGATTGTTTCCTCCTAAAATGAGTAGTTAAGAAAGGTTAAAGGAATCACATTGACTAAAGAGACCAAAATAAGTATGTTAAAAGCTTAACATTAAGCCAGTCACACTACATCTGTGTCACTAGACTCGGTAGCGCTGGAAGTTTTCTGCGGCACTGTAGCTCAGTCATATACAGTTAGTTGGTAGAACAGTTGCTGGCACAGACTTTGGCCTGTGCACAATTTAGGAGTTGGCAAGGGACCATTTCTGGTGGGCACTTTGAACATTACCAGCTTGTTTGGGAGGTTAGAAGATAAAAATTGTGGATACAAACTACACAGTTGGCCTGTGCACCAAGGAGGCTAGATTCTATCCCTTGTATATGCAGTAAGAATTAAGCTTGAGGGAGAAAGACTTTGTCCCTCTTCTAAGTTCAGGAGCATTCTTGGAATTTAAGTGCTTCTCCAGCTTACCCTCCATCATTAGATATATGCTTGCTATAAATGCTTGCAATATTTTTTGTTAAGAAGATTATAGATGGTGAGGAAGTACTACTTGTACATCTCAATTCACTCATACTTTTGCTTATTAAAAGTAGTTGACAAATATTAGTAAGATTTAGGGAAAAGTACAGAGTCTCAGTGTCCTTGCTATCTCTCTTCTCATGGAATAATTTCACATGAAAATTATTTAAATATATATAAATATATATGTATCAGTTGGACTGAGTGAATATAATTGTGTGGAGGGCTTGAACATTAAAAATGTTTGAGTTGCATGTTCTAATGGCAAAAAACAGCATATGATATTAAAAATCAGCCTGTGACATTAAAGCAGGCAAAAATGTGTTTAGCTCAGTTTGGTAACAGAGCTAATAAACCTAGCAGCTCTTGGGAACTAAAATGCACTAAGAGCTCATCAGCTCTGGAAGAGGAAACCTCAAAGAAGAAAAGGTCTCCAAACAGAAAACTACACTGTAAATAGTGCTACTACCGAGGAGGCTACCCAGTGCTTAAGCTTTCTCATATAAATACCACAAATTGAAAGAAATCAATTTTAACGTTTTTTTTTTTCTCACAGAAAGAAATGTCGATATTTATAACGCATGCATAGTGTACTAGCCTCCCACCAAAAGTGGACCAAACTGATTTCTTCTGAGAGTTCGTTCTGAGATGTGTGGTTTAATGCCTCACAGCTCTTCAGTATAGTTTATTTTTTAACTTCAGCAGTACACATGCTGTTCAGTAGTTAGTGTTTTCAGCATAAGGCATGTCTTGGTATGTGGAGCCCTTGTTTCAGTCACTGAATACTGCATTTTGTAGTCTGATGGTGTTTCACTGCATCATCTATGCTTGATACGATCTGTTCTCGGGCTTTTTTGGTGAATCACTGTGCAAGCAGCAGGTTCTCATGCAAAATCTGTTGTGTACTAAGGGATCAATCTTGCTTTCCTGCTTATATCACTGAGGAGCAGCTGCAGTGTTGTTCCACAGCCCCAGAAGGAATCATCCCACTTGAATATAGGGCTCCCTAATCATTTAGCTTGGTCTTTCAGATCACAGTCTGGGAACAGCTGCTTCAGACAGTGCATTGCTTCCAAATATCAATCTGAATGACGTCCGCAACAAACATTTACTTACGTTCCCTCCTGATTATAACCTGAAAGGTGATATCTGTGCAGTCAGTGTCCTTTCAGGAGTCCAAAGACCTTCATGTGAAATAAAAGGGACAGAACTCTAGGCATCATAGACTGAAGCACTTTGGGTTTTCAGATGCAGGATGCAGATCTTAAGTCATATAAAGCTTAAAGGAAAAGTCAGTAACCCTTTTGTAATGCTTTGGGACTACACAACACAATGTTCTGTTTCAGTAGGGTGACTTCCCTTGCCACAGATTATTAACCTTTTGTCTGTATTATGATCAATGTGACAAAACGTTCTCTTCTCTTAAGCTTCCTCAGAGTCAGGCAGCCCCAAAACTTGCACTACACCTGCAGATCCAGATTTTTCCTTTAAAAAGTGATCTCTATAGATGTAAGGAATCTTTGGAGAACAGAGACAATACCATTGGTAGAAGGGTAAGTCATAGGATCTGGAGGAGGAGAGGTAAATTCTTAGAATAGTTAGGGCTGGAAAGGACCTTAAGATCATCAAGTTCCAGCCCCCTGCCATGGGCAGGGACACTTCACCTACCATGTCATCCAAGGCTCTGTCCAACCTGGCCTTGAACACTGCCAGGGATGGAGCATTCACAACCTCCCTGGGCAACCCATTCCAGTGCCTCACCACCCTCACAGTAAAGAACTTCTTCCTTATTTCCAATCTAAACTTCCCCTGTTTAAGTTTTAACCCATTACCCCTTGTCCTATCACTACAGTCCCTAACAAAGAGTCCCTCCCCACATCTTTACAGGCCCCCTTCAGATACTGGAAAGCTGCTATGAGGTCTCCAGGCTGAACAGCCAGAACTTTCTCAGCCTG
The DNA here is from genome assembly GCF_033815535.1 of Pezoporus flaviventris. NCBI lineage: Eukaryota > Metazoa > Chordata > Aves > Psittaciformes > Psittacidae > Pezoporus > Pezoporus flaviventris. The sequence goes on from NW_026892598.1 coordinate 4,298,721, forward strand.
TCTTCATACAGGAGGTGCTCCAGTCCCCGATCATCCTTGTGGCCCTCCTCTGGACTTGTTCCAACAGTTCCATGTCCTTTTTATGTTGAAGACACCAGAACTGCACACAATACTCCAGGTGAGGTCTCACAAGAGAAGAGGGGCAGAATCACCTCCTTCGACCTGCTGGTCACACTTCTTTTGGTGCAGCCCAGGATACGGTTGGCTTTCTGGGCTGTGAGCCCACACTGAAGCCGGCTCATGTTCATTTTCTCATTGACCAACACCCCCAAGTCCTTCTCCACAGGGCTGCTCTGCATCTCTTCTCTGCCCAACCTGTAGCTGTGCCTGGGATTGCCCTGACCCAGGTGTAGGACCTTGCACTTGTCATGGTTAAACTTCATGAGGTTGGCATCAGCCCACCTCACAAGCGTGTCAAGGTCCCTCTGGATGGCATTCCTTCCCTCCAGCATATCAACTGAACCACACAGCTTGGTGTCATCAGCAAACTTGCTGAGTGTGTGCAAAATCCCACTGTCCATGTCACCAACAAAGATGTTGAACCAGACCGGTCCCAACACTGACCCCTGAGGGACACCACTCGTTACTGGTCTCCAGCTGGACACTGAGCCATTGACCACAACTCTGCATGCAGCCATCCAGCCAGTTCTTTATCCACTGAGTGGTCCGCCTATCAAATTGATGTCTCTCCAATTTAGAGACAAGGATGTCGTGTGGGACAGTGTCGAACACTTTGCACAAGTCCAGGTAAATTCTCATTAATGGGTTGAAGTGCTATTATCTGTCCAGGCTAACAGACCAAAGAGACACAGTATAGTTGTTTGTCACAACAGACTGAGGATTCAGACACCTTGGATCCCATATATGACTAGCCCACAATTGGGAATGACAAGATGCATCCTGAAGTCTTCAGACTCAGGCTACATATTCAGGTCCAATACATGGTGCAAAATGTCTAACACTGGAGATCATTAATTCTATCAATCTTAACTGAAAATTTTCCTCAATAGGTTAGGAGAAAAACCCTGTTATCTGCATTCCAGTAGGAGGTGAGGTGCCAATGTGTGCTCTGGCACTTCAGCTGGTCTCTGTTGGAGTGAGATTTCATGTCCAATGATTGCTTGCAATGCTTACACCTGACTTATGGGTAATAGTTGGGTGGTTTGGCATTTGTCCATAAAACAAAGTTTCTGTGGCTAAAGCCCAAACTCACATTTCCCAAGGCAAGATTTTATCTGTCAGGGTATCAACAAGAATGGTTTATTGGTTTCCTTTCTGCCTCTCAAATTTAAGTCATGAGGAATGCAAGAATGACTCACTTTCTGTGTGAACCCTCTGAGGTTCTGTGCTTTCCACAAGGGCTGTGTAATGTGAAATACAGGAAAAATCTTTAGACCTTTAGATGCTTCTCCCCTGAAGCCACAGGCTTGCTCTTTTTCTGTAGCACGATAAATATATATATCCACTTTAGGGACTGTGGTGTTTTATACAGGAGTATGAAGTACCTATGTGTCGTTCTGCAGATGTCATAGCATCTTGCAGATTCAGGAGTACTGAATGTGATTACGTATCTCCTCCAATAAACACCAAGGCCTGCCATCATTAAGCAGAGCTCAACAGCTCATTTATCAGAGAAACAAGATAAGGAGACCCTGATTACAGGAACTAGCAAGTGTAACTCTTGCAGAATTATTTAATGGGATATTTTCTCCTTTAGCTACACAATGGCTGTTATCAGTGCTGGGGTATCCTAGTTGTGTTTCAGAGACTTGGGATGGTCTTAGTTTCTTTCAGACCTCAAAAAGTGCTTGAAATCATCACAGTTCTCTGTTAGACACATGCACACACAAACACAACTTCTTTAAAAAGCGGCAATAATGTTGGCTCTGCTTTCTGTGTTGCAGGAGGGGTTCTGGACCGGTGTCTGGCAATGTAGCTATTCAGTGCATTTATTCATAACTCACTCCAGTGTACTAGACCCCAGCCCACTTAAATCTATGGGAGAATATTCCCAACTGCAGTGGAGCCAGAAGTTCATCCAGCCTTTCAAGTTGTAGCTGTTGTACTCATGGCCCCTCTTTTTCTCACACCTACTTCATGCACAGATCAGGATTAGAGAAGAGAAAGCAGCCACACTAGAAATCACTCACTGTAACTGTCTTTAACGTAATTGCAAACTGCTGCTATGGTGAACACCTTTAGGCCTCAGAGCTACAGCAGACCATACAACCAATCTGCTTACTTCTAGCCCCACAATCATCAGCAGACCTAAATAGCTGAACTCTTTTTTCTTTTCTTTTTTTTTTTTTTAAGAAAAGATGGATTTCTAAAGCACAATTCTATGATGCATGGTGAATGCGGCTGTCAGAATTCATGATTAATAAACATCCTATTAACAGCTGGACTAGAAATCACAGAATCAAAGAATGGTTATTGTTGGGAGGGACCTTAAAGATCATCTAGTTCCAACCCCCTGACTCCTTTTGTCCCATTCATTACATTTCTAGGTAATGACAGGCCACAGTAGCCTGTCTGCAGAGTGCGCAGTTTTCAAGGAACAGCACTTTCCACAGGCAGGCTGTATTATGTAACCTCCAGCAGCAATTTTCTGTGATACTTTTATACCACTGTGGTTTGTTTTGCTTTTAAATAGAAGCTTCTAAGTGTAGTTTTGTAAGGCTGGGCTCAAATTAATACTTCTCTGCTGCAGCTTATCTGCTTGAAAGCTTCCTCCTCTGTGATACAAGCAACGGAGGCAGCGGTGGACCACACTTCCTAAGCCCCAAAGCTTGTTGAAAGCAGATGAAAATGCACACACGAAGAGGCCTGGCAGGGAGAGGGAGAGCTGCGAGGCCATATTCCTTCCACGGGGAATACCAGAGAACCAAACGCTTCCCCGCCCACCCACGATGTGAAAAGCGAGCCTTGCCAGGGTCGCTGGAGGGACTGGCTGTGGTCCGGGAAGGAGGTAGAGTGGGATGCAGGGACAAGGACAAGGACAGGGGCAGTAGCAGGGGAAGAGGCAGAAGGAACAGGGGTAAAGGCAGGAGCAAGGGCAGAGGCAGGGGCAAGGGCAGAGACAGGAGCAGAGGCAGGCGGTGAGGGGCGCGCCCCTGCAGCCGGCTCCGGGTGCCCCCGCCCGCCGGGGTCGGTGGCCCCACTCCCGAGGACGGGGACGGGCACGGTTGGCCGCGGTCCCGCCCGCCGCCGCCTGGCCCCTCCGCCCGCCGGGGCGGTGGCAGGCTCCCGCCGTGCCTCCCAGTACATAAAGGGAGGTGGCGGGGGCCGGCCGTGGGCAGCGGCTGGCGGCGACGAAGCAGCCTGTGCAAATGGAGCTGCCGGCGGTGATGGAGCAGCCGGTGATGATGGAGCAGCCGGTGCAGACGGAGATGTGGAAGGCGCAGAGCCTGGAGGAGCTGATCCGCATCCTCCACCGGCTATTCGCGGAGGACAAAATCTGCGTGGAGGAAGTACAGGCGCTGATGGAGTCGTACGAGAGCAACCCCGAGGAGTGGCTGCAGTACGCTCAGTTCGACCAGTACAGGTACAAACCACGCCGGAGCAGAAAGCCTCCGGTGCCGCGCCGCTCACCGTGCTAGCGGAGCTGGCGGAAGGGCAAAGTCGCGAACGGAGAGGGAGGACCGAGGGGATGCAGAGCAGACGCACCACTACCACCCTCTTCCCCATCCCGACCCGTCCTACGGCCCCTCCGGCAGCGCTCCGACATGGGCAAAGGGCAAAGGCCCCCGGGGGGGTCCGCGGTGGCCAGCGGCGGGGCCGGGCCGGGCCGGGGAGCGGGCGGGGCTGCAGCGGCCAATTGCAGCACCGGCGGGCGCGGGCGGTGGCTGCCCCGCACCCGCTACCGGCAGTATCACGTGTACACCCCCCACCGGCACCGCAGCAGAGCCGGCATGCCGCGGGGGTTGCGCGGCGAGCCGGGGCGCGGAGCAGACCGCACCGACGTGCGTGTTCGGTGTCCGCAGAGGAGCAGGTGCGTGCCCTGCCGCACCGGTGGGGCGGGAGCCGACCGCGCCCCACGCTGCAGCCCCTTACTCCTCTGGGGATTTTTGCTGTTTGCCGGGAGTGAGGCAAATACCCGCGGGGGTTTGGAGTCACTCCGACTTGCTAACAGCTGATTTATCACGGCCATTGGTGACTGCCCCGTCTCAGGTTTCAATATAAATATATTTTATTTGAGCACTTCGTTAAGAAAACAACAAAACTAACCGCAACAAAAAACTCCCAAACTTTTACTTTTAGCCTTACTTTCATGAAACCATCACTCTGGCTTGACTTTTTTAGCCTTCTTTAACCTCGTGTTTGCTATCCTCCATTCGGAATAAAGCACAGAATTTGCAGCAGGACGCAGGAAACTAAGAATCAGAAAAACAAAGTGTGCTAACATTAGAAGTATGTATGGCAGCCATATTTTCTTTTTTATTCCCCCAGCCGAGCCCATACAGAAATAACAGCACTTGAAAAGTTTGGTCAAAATGCCAGAATTGATTGCTTATGTTCTGGCATCACAGGAAAATATGTCTACCTAAAATATGAGCAAAATGTGGATGAGGTGAAAGGCAGCATATAGACATACATGTTATGCTTTTAAAGTAATTTGTTATGAGCCTCCTATCTTGAGTAAAATAGAGTGGTCTTATGGGAAAACTAATTTAAAACTGACATCAGTGCCCTTTCTGTGTGCCCTGCTTGCATCTCCTAGCTGAGAGTGAGGCATCCTGTAATCAGTGTGTTTGCTTTACTTGGCAAAGTAAGGTGCAAATAGTCATAACTAAAGCTGAAATGAAATCAGAAGGTCCAACTGGGTTATTTGCATTAAAACATCTAGAAGCACCAGCCCCAGATCAGAAGAGCTGCACTACAGAAAGTAATGTGTAGAGCAAAATCCCAGTCCCTTCTCAAGTGAACCTTTCAGTATAACAAGACAAGCAGCAACCCAGGGAGGCTTGCAGGGGTGTTCCCTAAAGGGAACAAACGTAAGATGTTGCTATTAAAGATATTTGCAAGCCCTGAGAGCAAATCACAGTCTAGAATATCCCTATCGGTAAAAGCATTCAGAACCAAGCTTATGCCACCTGTAAGATAGCACATGAAAAATCTTTTTAGGAAATGTTGCAGTGATAAACTTTGTTTAGAAGTAGATGCTGGCAGAAGTTATCCCACAGGTGCTTTATCAACACACAAATGCTGCAGTACAAGACACAGAACTTTCAGGATCAGACTAGGAGAACCATGGACAAAAAGCCCAACCTCTTATTTCTTTTTTGGCTTTGTACAAATGAGTGCTGCATAACAGAAGGAAAGCCAAGAATATTTGAAAAGGAAATGCAGAAGAATGTAACCATTTATTTTTCTTGTTCCACTGCAGGCCTCTGTTTCTAATTATAAGCCAGATGCTGAAGTGACTTCATTCAACAACTATTTTGATTTGATCCTGTCTACCACCCTAGTCTCAGACTCACAGTTCCCAGACTCCAATAGTCTATGTAATTCAAAAGCAATATGATTATAAAATATCAAAATTACTTTTTTTCCCCCAGAAAAAAGAACTCTTACCAAAAAATGAAGTTCAAAATACAAGTTTGTTTTTTTTTCCAAGTACAACTTGGCTTTCAAGAAAAGGTAGAAAAAGCATTCTTATACATCACAATCTTCCTTCATAAACATTTGTATGATTTTGTCTTTTGTAGGCATATCAGTACGGTAAAATGCAAACACTTTGTATTTCAGGTATACAAGAAATCTTGTGGACAGTGGAAATGGAAAGTTCAACTTAATGATCTTGTGCTGGGGTGAAGGGCATGGCAGGTTCGTATCCAAAGACTATGGGTTTAGCAAACAGACAAAAAGACACCGTATCTTTCACTGTCATAAAAAGGAGAAAAATAATCAGCCCTTTGAAAGCTATTGGAAAGCATCTGGAATCAAAGCAGAGGTATTGGTATAGCAGTGCTGAATATTTGCTGTATCTTTTGCAGGTTTGTATGTCATTGACATCTTTAGATCACTCTTTTGGTTTTCTACCAAATCTAACCTTCTCCTCTGTCAGAGGAATTTTTTAGTCCCAGAAATACAGTGGATTCCGTGGGTAGCAGGGACTGTTCAACCAGTTCCATGCAACACTTGGCTGCAGAAGCAGGACTTGGTGGTATTTACATAGTCTTTGTTCTTTGTTTGTAAGGGTGCTTAAATTCTGCCTCTATGACAAGATGAGAAAGGTAGGTTTGGGTCAGGACTGCAGGCTGTGAGGAGAGAAAACCTTTCCAGGAGCACATGGCTTTCTTTAGGTTCACACATCACACCTCTCTCAAAATGGACCACACTGCTGATGTGGCCTCCTGAGTTGTATACACAGATGGTATCCTACGTTGTTTAGTCTTACAAATGTGAGGGCAGGATCTGTCCCTTGGAGGTCTTTCACAAAATTTTGGCTAAAATAAAATATGGAATAAAAAAACTTGCAGGTTTTGACTTATTATTCTCACATATAAATAGAAAACCTAATGAGATGTTGGACCATTTTTTTGTTTGTTTTAATTGAGCGTGCAATTGAGCATTTACAGTATTATCTAGGGGATGCCATGATGTCATACTCAGAGGCATATAGGAATTGACCCCATCACCTCTAATCCTTCCAGGCTATGCCCCCAAAGCCTGTAATTTATGTCAAGCTGTGTTTGGGTTGAATGAGCATTTGCTAGAGCTAAACTGGACAGAAGGATATAAGGAAGAATATAAGGATGTAAGGAAGAAGTTCTTCACTATGAGGGTGGTGAGGCACTGGAACAGGTTGCCCAAGGAAGTGCTAATGTTCCACCCCTGGTACCCCTGGTAGTGATCAAGGCCAGGTTGGACAGATCTTAGGGTGACATGGTCTGGTGTGAGGCGTCCCTTCCCATGGCAGGGGGATTGCAACTGAGTGATCCTAAGGTCCTTTCCAACCCAAACCATTCTGTGATTCTATGATTCTATGACTAAGACCACAAGTTGGTTTTGCTTCCTGCATGAGGAGGATCAGGTTGTTCTCATGGCTTGTGGAAGGAGCGTGACAATGTGGCATTTGTGAATTGCTCTGTGCCTGAAGCAAGCTCTGCTCTCTTGGCATCTCACATTTGTTTACTGGAAACAGTAATGAACAAGAACCAAGTTTTTGACTGAAACCCATTAGCACTGTATTTCTGGGAGAATCAAATTCTCCCTTTTCCGTCCCCCTGGATGAGTGGAGGGCTCTCTCTTCTAATCACATTGACTTCTGTAACAGGACTCTACTTAAAATGCCCAAACAAGCCTGAACTACTTATCTAGCCTGTATGTCTCCAAATGTAGCAATTAAAACATACTTCAGATCAAGCAAGCAGACAAATCATACCAGATCCTGCTGTTTTGTTCATGTTTTGCCAAACTAGAGAAATTAACAGCTTACTGGAGCTGGTTGTACTTAGTACTACCAGAGCAAGAGGTACAGCACTTTTTTTTACTCAACAGATGTCTGTGCACTCCAGCAGTAAGGAGACCATAGAAATTAAGCAGAAGTAGCTCATTTCTCCCACAGTTTAGGATCTGCAAATATCAGGTATACTTGCAAGCTTATACCAGCCTCTGCCTGAGGTCATTTTGTTTCTTGACCACTGAGAGTTTTTGTGTTCTGAAGACTTTTTCTGTCCTCCTCCCTCCTCCAGGCTTCCTTTGTATTTCTCTGTGCAAAGCCATAGATGATTGAACAACATCTGACTCTCCTCCAAGTGCTGCTGTATGCGAGCTTATCACAATGCATTTCCACCATAGGAGTTTTAAGTAGGTTAAGTAGGCATGCCTTAGCGACTGTGTTGGAATGTTTTTTTCCTAAGACTTTTGTGCATGACCTGTGTGCAACAGCACTTGATTCTACGGCTGTGTCCATATGCAATATGCTATACCATCTGTCCTGAAATTGCTGTACTAAAATTGACTATGTACATCACACTGAGTTTGGTTATTCCTTTCGGGTGTATAGCAGCATCCATGATCACACCGACTCACACTGCTTTATGAAGATCCTCCAGGGAAATCTAAAGGAGACTCTGTTCGAATGGCCTGAGAAAAAAGGGAATGGTGAAATGATTAAGAAATCAGAACGAGTTTTGAGGGAAAATCAGTGTGCCTACATTAATGGTAAGTTGTTAAGCTTGTTTTGACAACTGCCGATCCATGACTTATTCCTAACAGAACAGTTCATCTGCTTTCTAGTTTCCTACCTTTAACAGCGTAATACTAATGGCTTTATGCACAGTTTAGGAATGTGACTATCTAGATTCTACACAAATGTGTTCAGTAAACCAAACAAAACCATGTTCTTTTAACTCACTCTTAAGACACTGCAGCAATCGCTTGATACTTATATAAGCTGGGTATCTCCTCTAAACCAAGCAGCCTTCAGCATTGTGTCCCTAATGTCTCTCTGAAATTACTTGGGACAGGGGTTCTCAGACTCAGTTGGGTTTTTCTGCCTAAGCAGATCTTTCCAGTGCAAGCAATTGCACCCTGTGTGCATCTGATCTAAAGATTCCTTGGTTGTTTTAAACAAATTTGGTATCCAATTCTCTCAGGCGGTTTGGATCTCTGCCATATTTTGTAACAGATGTTTTGATTTCAAAGAAACAGGTAAAACAAGTAGAAGGAAAACACTGAGTGTTGATGGCCTGAGCTACTTCAATAGTGGGTGACCTTCATGCTTCTCTTGCATGCTTCTTGATTGCTCTGTAATTTATATTTAAGGTTAGAACCCACAGTGTTTATTTGAGTTTCCCACTGGATGAGCACAGATTTAGGACTTTTTTTCCCCTATTTTCCACTATTTAGGTAAACTATGTTAACAACACTTAGGGCTTACACTTCAAACGTATCAGAGTTAAGAGTGTACTCAAGATTCTCAGAGTATCATGCCTGTGTTGCACTATACAGGTCCAGGTATTATATAGCATATTAATTCTATTAATTCAAGTACAAAGGCCTTAGTTGTTTTTATAGCAGGGTCGTAAGTTTAAATTCCAGGTCTTTTAAGTAACTCAAAAACTCAACTTCAGTGTAGAATGGAAATTATTTGTTTCATAGATGTGATTCTTCATACCTTACATTTTTATGTAACAGCTCGGTTTCTACTCCACCATCACAGAATGTGCCGTTACTTCGTTAGTAACCACATGACAGACAGTGAACAGATGTGTTCAGTTATACTTGCTATTCAGCTAAGCTTGGAAGTATGCCAGTCACTACTAATTTGTCACCTTAGTCAAAAAAGCAGACAAATGAAAAGCCTGTTCTCCAAACTAATAAACTGGAAGGATTAATTGGGAAACAGATGCCTGTAGAGAAGACAATTACTTCTCTGTCTAGAAGTGCAGACCCCAAATACACGTAGCTGACTTTTAATTTGACTGATGTCCTTGTTTCCAGGCTAAGAGCTGGCAGTACGAAAACTTCTTCCCTGTAAAACATCTTGCTAATTTTTAGAAACACAAACCTTCCTGCTTTTGGAGGAAGCTTCCTCCTCGGAACAGCAGCATCTCCTGGGAAAGCAAATAAACTTGAAGCCCTTTGGGAGTGATAGCTAGAAAACTAGTGACAGCATGCCCTTCCTTAAGTTTCTCTGGGTTTCTGTTGGCCTTTATCCTGTAGAAGATAATCCAGAAGTTGCGTGAAGTATGGAGAGCAATAACTTACGTTGAATTACCACTGCATTTAGGAATCTGTGCTGGAGAACAGCAGTCAAATTCACTGTACTCAGTTACTTGTTGCCCATAAAAATGCAGGCATGCCTGAGGGGCTTGCTTATAAGTTTCTGTCCAGAAAGCAGTTTTCCAGGTGTCTGAGACCTCATCACATCTTCTCAGTAACACAGCCTGTTGTCTCATGTCCTTGCTGGTGTAGACTCCATTGGCCTGCACCGTGTGGAGAACATCAGCCACACAGAGTCTGCCGTTAGCCTGCATTTGTACAGCCCGCCCTTTGACAGCTGTAACACCTTTGATCAGAGGACTGGACACAAGCACAAAGTCAAGATGACCTTCTACAGCCAGTTTGGGGAAAGGACTCATTGTGTAAGTATGAGTTGACACGCTGCCCACCTGGCCCTGTGCTATCTGTCCCTGTGGGGACAAGGGCGAGGACCTGTCCTCCTACCTACCCAGGGCAGAGCACCAGTGCCCCGGGACAGGCAGAAGGAAGGTCCAGCAGCCCTGCCTTTCCTGGGGCATCCCCATCTAGGACCAGCATAAAACTTGTTTCCAATACTACCTGATTTGTTGGTTTGCACTTCCCCCGTGTGGAACTGGCTGCTTTGTAGCTTCCTCCCCTTCACCAGCAGGAAATCAGTTCCAAGCAGAGAGGGGGATTACTGAGAATTCTGTCAATAGCTAAGTATCTTCAGGCAGAAAATGATAGTAAATACAAGCCAGCCAATGGAAAACTGTGAAGCAGATACATTGTTTTGGCCAGCTTAAGTCATGTGTAACGTTTCCTGCCGAAACTGTTCTGCCAAAAAGCAGCGCATTTCAAGTCATTAGTTCAAAACCTTGTAACCTACTGCAAAGAATTTTTAATAGATTTAATTGAATTCTTTGAAACAAAAACTTTGACACAGAAAGACATTCTCTGAGAGTAAAAGCAGGCCTTTTGGCTATCGGCTGCATTCTTGAGCAGTGGCGGGATATTTTATTTGGATAGAAAAGCAGTCTTAAGATTGGTTTTGGGGAAACTAGCTAGGACATCTGGGAGAGTTTAATCAGGTTTCTTTTAGCGCTCTTCCATGCATTGAGAAACATAACTACTTACACAGGAAGAAAAGACAGATTCTTGATGTTCAGCCACAGACGTTCAAGGACTGTTTGGTTTTGTTAGATACAGAGCAATTTCACCTTTCACTGAAGCCAGAAATTCAGTGCTCGGGCGTTTCCCAGAGTGAGCTTTTAGTAAGACACAGCTGAAGTTCTACATAATTGACAAGTACCATGTAGATTATTTCTTTGGAGCTTATCGCGTTACATGATTTACCAAACAACTGAAACACAAACTTTGACCTTCCCGAGTTTGAAGGGTCTTTGAGAAAGTAAATTTAAATTTGTAATTCAGATTTTAGAGGAAAATTAACATGGAAAAATGCTGAACAAAATTCATGCAAGAGTTCAATGTTTGCTTGCTTTGTTTTTGTTTTAAGTATTTACTAAATATGAGGTATGTCCAATAACAAGCAAGACTAGATGTTTTGATTTGGGCCATTTTCTTCCTCTTGATGTGTAACTATCTAGCAGCGCTTTTACCTTTTGTGTGAAACCAGATCTGGCTTTCAGGAAGGAGGTAAATCCTAGCCATTGTGTCTCTTTCATGAATTCCTGTAAATGGAATTCCAGTAAGGGGGAAAGAGGTACTGAGTCTGAGCCATACCGCTGCCTGAAATGACTTCACACTACAAAAACCTTCTGGTCTCAGTGAGGGTTTCTGGAAATCTGACTGGAAAATCAAATTTTCTTCTGCTTACCAGATCTCAAAAGGATGTAGGAAAACACAGAGCTCTAAGTTAAAAACACAGAAAGAGTAATGTAAAATATACTGGTGTATTTTACGCTTTATGAGTGAAATATCTGCCTACCTAAAGCACGTTCAGTACTTGCTCTTTGTCATAAATTTTTTTGCAGGTAAACCACACAGCTAAATCCCTAGTGGCTTCTGGCCACAATGAAGTCTTAGTTAACTAACTCTCCAGTAAATACATAATAAATTATATAGGCCTACTAATTATTATGGTATGTAGCATGTCCAGGGACTTCCCACAGAAGTAACTATTTACACAGTTTGGGTACAAGCCATGGGAACACCAATGTGAAAGTTCACTGATGGGAAACTGATTTTGTCTTGGATGTCACAGCACATCAATTCCTACTGCCCAGAATTTTGCTGGGGTAGGAGGTCTCTTTCTGCAGCCTGTCTTCCAAGCTGGATTTTCAAGCAGTTTCTGTAAAATGAAGTAGGGCGAAGTACTGGGGAGAGAAGATAGTCTGAAGGAGGAGGCACTCCTCCACTGTCCCTTCTGCCATGGGCTTACCTGTGGTCACACAGACTCAATGGACAGAGTGACTTTCTCAGGTGTCCTCTATCAAGCTCTGTAGTACTAAATATAAGTGCATTAAGTATTTTAAGGTACTGAGCTGCTCTGGGAATTAAGGCCCCTGCTGAGAAAATGAGGCAGGTGGTGTCTGTCTCTTTCCCTAAAACAGTTACCTCTCTTCTTTCCTTTTAGGCAACAGCAGTGCCACAGGAGAACAACTGAGAAGCACCAGCATGCATTTGCGTGAGACCTGCTGAATGTTTAACTGGGGACAGAAGACTTGCATGGCTAAGGCTAGCAGCCAGCTATATTTCTATACCTTGTACATAGGAGTACACTAGGGCAGCTTCCAAGCCATCCACATTTCCCCCGAGCAAATGCTGATTATGGGACACTAAGATAACTAGTGCCATAAACTACTTGAGAGGTTAGATGCCTTTTCTTAGGCTTTTGTCAGAATTAAGTAGTTTGTTTTCTGATTCTAGCCTCCTTTTAATTCCACTTCTGATACCACACTGCGAATATCAGAAATAGGGTTTATAAACATCATTTGACACTACTTAATAGGTGCATCAGTATGTATGCTCTCAATGTAATTAATAACTATATAAACTTCTAAGCTTCCAGTCACTTGTGCCTATGGGGATTACACTAGATACAACTAACAGCAGCTTCCTGTTTTTTTTAATTAAGCCTTTTAGGTTTTAGTGCTGTACGCCATTTTAATAGTTTTGTGCATTTTTTACTTTTTGTTTTTTAGAATTTCATTTGTCAGATCTTGCTCTAAATAGGAGCAGTGAAATGCTTCATGCACAATGATTTTCAAAACTGGGCAGAGATTTAAGTTTTTAATAAGACTAATCATACTTAATTCAGCTAATGTCCAGTTTCCAGCATATTCCATATAGCTACTGAAGAAGGTAACTGAAATAAAACTGGATTTGTTCACAAATTTCAAGTTTTCAGCTTTTTTTCTCCTGGCAACTAAAATATTCATCACACTTTCTGAAAATCCACATTCTTCATGAACATCTAAGTCCTTTCCAAGCAATGCACTATTAGAAGAGGCTTTAGAAAGTTGGAAATATTTCAAACATGCAAAGAATCCTGATCCCAATTAAGTTGGTGGGAGTTCTGCGTTTGAGTTCACTGATGCTTAGTTTTATCCTCCAGATTTAGTTGTAAGGAAAGAACCATCTCTAATTAAACATACCAAAATCAGAAAAGCTGCCTGCACGGGGATTATAATAAATTATATTAATTATATTATATTATATTATATTATATTATATTATATTATATTATATTATATTTATTATATTATATATTTTTTTATATATATTCTGTCTATATATTTAATGCAGCTAATAACATAGGACAAGTAGAGAACATGGAGCTCGCCTCCTAGTCTCATAGGTGACTGCAGGTTACTCCAGCAGCAGTTTAACAATATCCTTTTTAGATGTCACATACTTCCCTCCATATTGACAAGCATGGAAAATATTACTTTGTGAGTAAATATTTCCAGGAAGGCTGTGTCAAATTAAAAAAAAAAGTGAAATAAAAAGTTTGAGCAGTATCATAGTTTTTAAATGAACCTGTGCTCTTGGGCTGTGATAACTCCTTGAAGGCCAGGGGCAAGAGGGGAAAGATGGAGAAAGGGAGTGTGGAAGGAAAAGGAGGGCCTAAAGGCAAAAGAACAGAGATAAGCATCAGCAGTAACTGGGGACTGTCTGCATGAGGTGGACCTGGAGTCTGTGCGAAAAACAGGTCAAGGTAACGTGCAGCCCAAAACTGGAAGAAGCATTAGTAGCAATGGCACTGCAAACACGAAGAATCCGCTGTGCTTTCCCTGGGATACAGAATACCCCAGGGTTTAGCATGTTTCTGCCTCATTCACTCTGAACCAGATCCTGAAAAATCTTGTCAAGGATTGGGATGGAGCATCTTAATTTGTCATGGCTGGAACTGTTACGGGAGTGTTGCAGCACCAGAGGTGAATGGAAGCTGGCAGTCCAGCCATCCCACTCAGGCAAGGTCACCTAGAGCAGGTAGCTCAGGACTATGTCAAGTTGGGGTTTGACTATCTCCAAGGATGAAGGCATGACAGCCTCTCTGGGCACCAGTGTTTGATCACCCTCACAGTGAAAAAAGCCTTATGTTTAGACAGAATGCCTTGTATTTCAGTTTGCACACACTACCTCTTGCTCTCCTCCCCCTTCTCACAGGAAGTGAGCCATTTCACTTAACTAGTTTCAAATATAGCATATTTATCATGGTTTTGCTTACTAGGTAAAATTAAAGAATGAGCCAAACAGCTTGTATATCACAGGTTCAGTCAGATCAGGCGAACTGGAGAGATCAGAGAGGCAGCCAAGAGGCCCAGCAGCAATAACAACGGCTAGCTGTACCAAGACCCATTGATACAAAAATTTAGACAGTTCTCCAGCTAGCCACACACATGCCCAGCAAGTGAGACAGAAGAAATAAAAGCAAAAAGGAACATAATTATTTACCCAAGCTGTCCCAAACACTGTTTAGCCATGGTAAACATGGTATCATATGTTGCGTAAAATAATACAAGAATTTCAATGTTTCAGAACAAGGTACTTACCATGTTCTTATGTGTGCAGTAACAGAAACAAAAAGGGGTAGCCTATCTGACATAAAGGACACAAATACAGGAAACCTTGAGAGAAATGCCTGATTGAGTCTAGAATCCTTAGAACACGTACCACAGCCACCACCTTTGCCACTCCCTAAGCACTACCTATGCATCTTGTGCTCTGTACAGCACAAGCACAAAGCTAGTATCTACCAAAAGCAGTATTTAATTCATAAGTATCAACTGATACAATGAGAAATAGTCACCTTTTCACTTGCACATATATGTTCACATAACTTGTGCTGGTTTAAAACATAGAAAACATAAGAACAAAATAATATTCATACGTTATTATGGCTGAACAGCCAAGGTATTAAACTTTTTAGCATATGGAAGTCCTTGAGCTTTAAAACAGTGCTAACTGGCCAACTGATGCGGTAGCAATATGTGACTATTAGCTTTCACCGGGCTATGAACATGTTTAGTGCTTCATATGCTTTCATCTGAGAAGGTAGTAGTGAGCTGTTTCACTGTAAATTGAAGAGAGTTCAGCATTTACCTGGGTTACAGCTAAGATCCATAAGTGGTAAGAGATACTGCCTTAAACCATTAATACTACTAAATCATTCAGGCTGGCAACAGCAGGAGGAATTCAGTCTATGATCTGGTACATTAACTGAGATTTCAATGAAGGAGCTTCAGTAGGAAAACATAGCAAGACAAAGTAATGCCAGGAGTGGATTGAAGTGCAGTATTTACATGAATTCCTCAAAATGCAAAAAGGTTAGGTCATTTTGGCTTTGTTTCGGAAGAAAAGTCTTCTATCAAAATCATAGTTTACATGGGAAGGCTCTGTAGCAAAGAGTCCCTGGGAAGGCATAGGCCATATGCAAGGGAAAAGCTGACAACAGGGATTCTTTGGGGAATGGAATGCTATTGCATCCTTTGTAGCTGTGGCTGATGAGGACAAGATTCACAGAAACTCAGGACACTTGTTCTGGGAATATTCACCTCTGTATAACTAGCAGGTGAGCAGCTTTTTGTCTCCCCATACTGACATGAATGTAGGGAGCTCTGAAGCCCCTAACAGGAATCATTGCTCAGAGAGCAATAAACTGCATAAACAGTTTCTAATGTTCTTTCAGATAACTGAACCTTGAGTCTAACTCGGCATACACTAATTGGTTCGATTTGTTTCTTCTGCCGGGGTAACACTTTGTTAAGTCTCTTGATGTTTGAGCATTATTATTCTTTATTGTTGATGTACAGAGGAACACAGCAGAATCAAAATCCACCCTATATATAACCCTGCTTCCATTACAAAGCTTTTTCCCTAAACCACAAAGATACAAGATGTGCTATTCACCAGCTAATCCATATATTATTTTTTCACACTCCTCTCATGGTCAACAGAAAGCTGTGTTGCAAGACTATAGCCTTCTTGAGGTTAAAAGAGGTGACTTGCCTACAGTGACTGCAGAGAAAAGGAGAGTGACATGAAGCTCAGTATTTTTCAGCCATGCTATGTATTCTGCTCTTACCAGTTTAGCTCATGAAAGACTTTGCTGTCCTTAAATGTCAGAGTCTCTCACGTTCTGGGATGGACAGTAGCTCCAGCCTGTCTGGTAAAGGACCCAAAACCACCATGGACGGATTGTGCAAGTTTTCAAGACCAGCTCTGACCCTTTTAGCCCATATAGCTTTATTCACTGTTAGATCTCAAACGTTTGAATCCTCTGGGTACTTTACACTGCACTGTTTTTCTTCAGAGATGGGTGATCCCCAAATAGAGATCTCCTAACCTAACTGATCTTTTCTGCATGCTACTCAAGAAATATCTGGGCCATTTTTTAACAAATAATGAAACATCTTATGTCTTTTACAGATGTGTTTCCTGTTTGCTTTTACTCTCCAATTTCCTAAAAACCTTCAGTAGAGACAGATAAGTACATTGGTTCCTCTTAAAGACTAATTTCTTGACATCTGAGGTGTGCCTCCCTCCTGTTCAGAGGAATGTACAGTTTTAAAATCACTCTTATTCGCACTTCACTTCCCAGTAGGAAAAAAAGATCCTTTTCTGAACCACAAAGATAAAGTGTTTCCTGACCCATGCTTTGGTTTAATTTTCATGCCCATGTAGCTCTTTGTTTTAGATGTATATTCTTGCAGGGCCCTGTGGTCTCCCAGGTTTAGTTTAGCCAACTATTACCAGCAATGGTGAAGAACATTGTAAAACATGATGGCTAAATGTGAATTAATGCATTTCTTAGAAGATGCAACTTCATTAACCTGTTCACTTAATTCATAATCGTTTGAAAAATGTCATAAGAGGATTATGTGGCACATGCTGCTCTGATCTGTCCAGTTTCCCTGAGATACACATGAATCATAAAGTTACCATGAGTGAAAAATATATTCCCCAACCAGAGAGCAAAACTTCTGATCCAAAACAAGGTCTACCTCCAGTTCTCTGCTCCCATTAAGGATTCAGATTCAGAGCCTCAGTATCTCTGACTTTTATTTTATTTGGTTGGTTGTTTTGTTGAGGTTTTTTTAAATCACACTGTGAATGCAAAGTGTTTGATTTTCTTTGTAAATCACTGCCACTGAAAGGAGGAGCCAGAAAAAGAAAGCCTCTCTCCAGCCCCTGTAGCACATCACTTGTTTGCAACAAGCACTCTGATGAAATAAGCATGCAGAAAAATGTTTATTCCCTTGTGTCTACCTGCAGGCAAGTACAGAGCTTTGCCCTTAAGAGAACTGCAGAACAGCTCTGTGAATGCTTCGTGCTAGGGGCAGAGATGTCCTATCAATCACTCAGAGGACGGCCCTGAAAGTGCATGTCCTCAGCATAAGGACAGGCAAACCCGAGGACCAGGAATAGCTCTGGAGATTAGAGAACTACCCTGTAAATGCTGAGAGCCTGTTGCTACTACAAAGATCAAGTTCGTTTGAGGTCTGGTTACATACAGTTATAGAAGCCATAGCTTGACCCTTTCACTGGAATACTGATAAACCTCCTGGGAGGCACTCAAACCCACAGTGTATAGCTATTCCTCTCTTGTAGGGTAGGGCTCTGAATGGGCCTTGTACTGCTGATGTGAGACTATTTACCTAGCATATTCATTGGGAAAGAAAATGCATTTGTAAAAGCTTGCTTCAAAAGAAATACGCAAAATAGCCCTGTTTAAACTCAGAGGCTAAAGGAAGCCTTATCACCTTTTTGGGCTAGAACTTTATCCAGTATAGGTTGGAACAGCAATGCTGTCATCAACAGACTTACAATGTTTTACTGGTTGAAACAATGGCTCTTATTTTAAGCCTTTACTGGGACTGAGTGTTTAGTCCTGGTTATGTTTATTGCTTGAGATTTCAAACTGTGGCCCTCCCTGAATGTGGTTACTTATGAGCCTGAGAAAAGCTTAAACTTCCAGTGTTTCATGTTGGCCACGAGTACGCAGTACTAGAGCTTCCAGACAACAGGCAAGTGTGAGAGGAAAAGTGTCTTCCTACATCATTGCATAAATTAAAACTAGTAGCATGTTTCTCTGCTTTTGCACTTCATTGCTTCATCACAACATAAACTCAGATTAAGGAGGTAATTTCATTTGTTGTATCTACTTTGAGGTTCTGCTATCTCAGAAAAAATACAACCTTTGTGTTAAGGTTTCTGGTCTGAATTTGAGCCCTACTCTGTTGGCACGAAGCGCTTGAAAGAACAGCTTAAGTAAGTCATTCACAGACTTCCCAAACTTGGAATTTTTGATAACACAGTGGTTATGGCAGTTTGCAGGCTATTGCAATATTCCAACTGTAAACTTTCTCAAACCAGGCAGGAAAAGTACTCAAGGTTCTCAGTGAAAATGAAATACATAATTTACATTTACAAGAATGTAAACTATTTGCTGCCTTCTTACATGTAACATGATACCATTAGCCCCATTCCGCCATGAATCATGAAAGCACATTATAGGTGTTAGAGAATTAGACTCTGATACACCAAATATGCTAAATTATGCCCAAGTAACTTGTATAGCCTCAACTTCTTCAACATCTGTGGTCCTAAAAATACTTATTCCTACTGTACCAAGCCTTTGTCAGGTGATTAATAACAAGTTCTTTCATAATAAGGGAATTGAGACACAGTGAAATTAGTGACCTTGTGCCAGACAGGGCAGATAGCTCTACAAAAGTGTTGCAAAACCCATGTTAGTTTCCAGTACATATAGCCAGCCTATATTTCTATTGCTGCCTAAAAAAAAAAAAAATCACCTTGGGTGGAGAGCTAAAATATAGAGAGAGTAAAACTTCTTATAGATCATCTATAGTTCAGTTAGCTCGCACTTCTGTTGTAAAACTAAAAGGTTGAACTGAGACCTGGAAATATCAAATGGTCCTTTACATGGAAAGCCCATTCCCAAAGGAAATGAAATAACACTAAATATTTTGTAGTAGTCTGTGACTGAAGTCACAATCATAACATTCAATAAAAACATCTTTCATAGTCAGAAAGTCCCAAACACTTGTGGAGGTCTTTTCAACAGAGCTGAAAACTATCCCAAACAAATGGAAAATTCCTTCCATAGACTCATACTAAAATAAAGGTGGAGTTTTGGAAACCAGTTAGTTCTAAATAAAACAAGACCCAAATATTGATTTGCCTTTGGAATTCCCTTATTTGCACCTGTGGAGCAGCTACTAAAAGGATCCCAAGTAAATGAGTGAGTTACGGAGTCATTAAATGCCTATGTTAATTATAAGTCACTTCTTTAAAACAGTTGCTTCTCTCTGTAATTTGAATAGCTATAAAGGATATCTCACAGTCACTTGGAAAAACCTAAGTGATTGCAAATGAATGGATGCTCACAGCACCACAAGCTTGGGCTTGCAACCTCTGTGGAGAGCCAGCTATACCACATAGCAGATTGCTTCCAGACTCAGGCTCTGCTGTGGACTGAAGGCTCACTAGGATTAACTGTGTGATGACATTTGTACAGTTCAGTGAGGAACAAGCAGGACCAAGACTCACCAGTGATTTAATGTGGACAGGCCAAGCAGTTGCTACTTCTAGCTACCTATCTGCCCATCCCATTTTCCAAAGGAGGCTCATAGCAGGCTGAAGCTGATTCTGAGCCATCACAGTCCGCAGCTTTGCATATGAGGACACACTGAAATTTATTCCAGATTTATTACATGTGGAGCAGTAAATCACCAGAGTTCATGAGGAACTACACATACTTTCTGCTGTCCTTGGTCCAAGGTGGAAAGTGTCAGGTCACGTTCAATAAACACGGAAGCAGCAATCACTTCAACTGTCAGCTACCTCCTTCAGGTTTAGGATCAGAAGAAAGAAAACATTTTGGTGTTATACCAAGTCTGTTCACTGACATGACAACTCGGAACTAGTAGTGTTTGCCTTAAACCTCTACACAGGTGCTTTAGCCTTGTTGTTGAAGTAATACAGTGGCCTGAATCAGCTTCAGCTTACTAATGGTACTAATGAAAAGCATTGGCACTAATGAAAATCAGTAGCACATTATGTCAGCACATAGAAGTACCTACATACTGCCCCATGCTCTGGGTTCGTGGAAGTGATCCCATATTCAAGTAAACAGAATTTAAATAGCCATGCATTAGGAGCCATGCAGTAAAGAAGGAAAAGTCATGACCTTGGACCAAGTAGTCCTAATGGCAGTAATCATGAGGTTCCAAGACTTGAGCTGCCTACACAAAAATTTACTACAAAAAAAAAAAAATTTATGGAAGCCTTTAATCAACTCAGTCCTTGCTTCCAAAGATCACATCAGATTTCCCCATGTAAGATTCCCTTAAGGATTCTAGGAAACATTCCCTTAGAAAAGATCTGGAATTATTAATTGGTGAAAGGGCAATGACTTAGTAGTTGAAAGGAGTGCTGATTTCTCAATATTATCACTACCCATGTTATTGTGATGCAAATAGCTTATACCAAGCATTATGAGTTCTGAGAAGAGAATTATCTTTGTCCAGTAAATACATGAAGTTCCTATTAGGGGCCAAAGTACATCAACTTGTCTGAAAGGGTGGGGACATCATGGATCATAGGAGCAAGTATCACCATCTAATTTGAATGAATTATGGTATATCTGGACTTGGTTTTTTTTGCTGATTGAGAGAGATCTGCTACAGCATATTCACTGGACCATTGTCTAAGGTACACAGTGGGGTCTTAAATGCTTTCAGGATGCTGCAGCTCTGTTGGCATTTCTCCTAAGCACAGAATCTTTACTAGCTAGCTATCTGTGTGCTGGCACAGGACCTCACACACAGGCCAGTTCCATTCTTGGGTTTCTTCTGGTTCTTTCTCAGGTAACTTTTAGTTTACCACTGGCTCTTCCACAGTTGTCAGTAGCTTCGATACACTCATCCTTTGGCATCACATTTCCAGAGAGGCAAGTTTCCTACCAAGGAAGGTAAATGACTTACAGGTGATCATCATGGTGGGTCTTTGAAATAGGGTCAGCCTTGTAACTGATTTTTATAAGTCATATAGTAGTAAGAATAATGCCCTAGAGACTTACACAAGACAAAACATTATTTCTTTCTGCAAGACGCACTAGATCAGCTAGTAAAATTAGGAAAGATGGACGAGTTTCAAGCACATCCCACATGGAAACAATGAGCACATAGGATTTCATCTCAGGAGAAATTTATGTCTAAAATGGCATGAGCCGGCAGTGTGCACTCACAGCCCAGAGAGCCAACCTGGGCTGCACCAGAAGGAGCATGACCAGCAGGTCAAAGGAGGTGATCTTGCCCCTCTGCTCAGCTCTTGTGAGACCTTACCTGCATTACTGCATCCAGATGTGGGACCCCCAACACAAGAGGGATGTGGAGCTGTTGGAACAAGTCCAGAGGAGGGCCATGAGGATGATCAGGGGACTGGAGCACCTCCCGTATGAAGATACGATGTGAAAGTTGGAGCTGTTCAGCTTGGAGAAGAGAAGGCTGCGTGGAGACCTCACAGCAGCCTTCCAGTATCTGAAGGGGGCCTGTAAAGACGTGGGGAGGAACTCTTTGTTAGGGACTATAGTGATAGGACAAGGGGTAAGGGGTTAAAACTTAACCAGGGGAAGTTCAGGTTAGACATAAGGAAGAAATTCTTTACTGTGAGGGTGGTGAGGCACTGGAAGAGGTTGCCCAAAGAAGTGGTAAATGCTCCATCCCTGGCAGTGCTTGGGTGACATGGTCTAGTATGAGGAATCCCTGCCCATGGCAGGGGGGTTGGAACTTGGTGATCTTAAGGTCCTTTCCAATCCTAAACATTCTATGATTCTATCTGCTGGTTTACAGGAACGATGGAGTTGGGATTTTCACATAGAACAGTAATATTACCCTTTCTTTTTTTTTTTTGGGGGGGGGGGGGGGGGGGAATTGACAGGAAACTTGCAAAATAACACAGCGATTAAGTTCAGAAAAGCTTTTCAGACAAGTGCTTTTGTAATAAATCTGAGTTTTATCATTGACTCCACAAAGCAGAACTGAATTAAGTGGTGTTGATCTCTATCCTAATGATGTAACATTGAGTTTTGATGTTTGGGGGTTTGCAAAGGGCAGCACCAGCGCAGTAATGTTCTTTATACCTGTTAAGCCCTCTTCAGCAGAGGCAGTTGTCATTTATAAATTCCTGTGACCTCTCCTGAGTGGAAAAGGAGACAGACTGTTCTTCCAAGAGGTACCTAGCACTACAAGTGTGTGGGCTAGCTGAGATCTGAGACTCTGTGATGGTTTTTGTCATGTTCTGGCTCCAAAACCCTTGTTTTCTTTACTTTTCAATTACTTTTCAGTGCGGGGCACAGTGTTAGTTCATCTCACAGGAATTTGTTTACTATTTTCCACTATTTCAAGCTTCTTTCTTGATTAGTTTTCAACTCAGAAATTACCTTTTTCCATACAGACACATTTTTTCCCCTCCAGTTCTGATTAGATGCTTCTTATTTTTCTCCACTTTTTTGCCTTATGCCAATAATGCAAGTAGCATTATTACTCAATGAAGAACACTGGTTGGTCTGCAGCTATATTTTTCACTATGGATGAAGGTCTTCTGAGGTTAAGAGGGTGTCTTCTTTTCTGGATGCTGACCAGTAATTCATCACTGGAGTAAAAGCAGTGAAAATAAGCCAGGCATTTTAAAGTGCAGTTTTGATGTGGCTTGTACCTTATTTTTCACGATCTTGGATCTGTGGGAATGTAGTATTAGCTCATAATCTGGTTTTATTTCCTCCTTTTTTCCTCTTTCCATCTTATTTTCTCTCATTTTTTCCCCTGACTTTCTATCTTAGTTTCTTACCACCACCACCTTCATCTTATTTGTATGCACCATGGGCTACAGGCAGGAGAGGGAATTTCATTATTTGGAGAAGCTCTGACAAAGCAGAGTGGATGGTTTAAACGGACAGAAAAAACAACACATTTAGTGTGGAAGATGTATTTCGTTCCACACTTCTACTGTATTCTTTGCAACCACCTTCAAACTGAATCTTATTTCAAGCCTGCTAAACAAATGTACCAAACTGACAGTATTCGCTGTCATGCCTCTCTCCCTCTTTGTTAGTGGTGGTTATATCAAAGCTAAAATGGGGGTTATATTTCCCTTTTTCCAGTCATCAGGAACTTCACCTGACTGCCACGATTTTTCAAATATGATGGCCAGTGGCTTAGCAACTTCATTTGCCAGCTCCTTCAGGACCCACAGATGGATTTCATCAGGCCCCAAGGACTTGTGCACGTTCAGATTTTTAAGATGGTCTCGAACCAGATCCTCTCCTACAGTGGGCCCAAGGTCTTCATTCTCACAGTCCCTGCATCTGCCTTCCAAGACTTGGGTGGTGTGGTCAGAGCCTTTGCCAGTGAAGACGGAGGCAAAGAAGTCATTCAGAACCTCAGCCTTCTCCAAATCCAGGGTAGCCAGTTCTCCCGAGAGCTTCCTGAGGGGGCCTACATTCTCCCTAGTCTGTTTTTTATTTGCTATGTACTTGTAGAATCCCTTCCTGTTATCTTTAAAGGAAATAATGAAGACATTTTCATTTCAGAATGAAAAGTCACCGTAATCTGCAAGACCTTTTCTTGGGAGCCCTTTTAATGCTTAAGATCAAACTCTCAGAGGTTGTATATGGCTAAGGAAAGCAAGAAAGAATTCAAGAGCCAGGTCTGCTGTCTGTGCAAACAGAATGCTCCGTAACTTCTGGAGGAGCCCTGCTACACATCTTCATCGCTGTGCCATGATGATGATTTATCATCACACTAGTGGGACCATGACTGAGTAGGGAAGTAGAACCTTGCCCCACATGACTAGCACAGCTCAAGTTTAAAGGTAACATGAACCCTAGCAGCTAACAGGAAAGAATCTGCCGGTATGTTGCACTATAAAAGCTGGAAGACATTACATTAAAATTACATTTGGCTCTTACTCAAAGCCTGTCTTGTTTAAGGTCTTAGCCCTTCTCATTTAGTAGTAGAACTTTTAAAGTCATATTACAGTTTTAAATAGAGCACATATTATGTCACATCATAACACGTAAATCTCCACTTCCACTTGGGAAGACAGAAATTTAAAAACTGTTTCATAGCATGCAAACACTTCAGATTTATTTAACATTTTATACTTTCCTTGGCGGTACTAGTTTTCTACTTTCTAAATGCACTCTACCTTCTAAACAGATAAATGCAGCTAAACTAAATATGCACAGAAAAGCAAACTGGGAAGGTTCTGAGGGGTAATTTTTCCTGTCCTAGGGATGTGAATTGAATAGTGCATCCCAAATGCACAAGAAAGATTCTTTTCCAAAAGTTTGGGGTTTTTTAAATAAAATTAATTAGAATAAGAGATGTGCCATTTTAGGACAGGTTGTTATACACAACCAAATGTGCCTACAACAAACCAACTCTGAACTGTATCTGTATCTGTATATACAGATTGTATATATGCCTGTTTATAAACAAGGGAATAGAAATCATTTATTCAAGAACTAAATATAAACATTAGTTCCTGCATGACTGCCTTCATAGGATGCATAGAAGTATGACCAGAGCTAGAGCAGCTGTCCTGCATAGTTTCTGCTGGAATGGAGCTCGAGCTGACCTTTACTTCAGACCCTGCACAGCTAAGCAGCTGTGTGTCAAAGCCTGTGCTTCATACAGTCATCTTCCTAAGGTATATCCGAGACAGAGGATGGAACAAAAACTGTGATGTTCTGGAAAAAGATTCACTGTAGTCTGACGCCATGGCAGGCACAGATGAAACAGAGGATGCAAAGCTAATTCAAGGCAGCAGGAAAGGGAAAACACTCCTCTCAGTGGTAGAAGGACTGGAGAACAGTTTGTCTACTTTTCTCTTGGATGGAACTGGAAATGTCCAGCACTCTTCAGCACTTAAGGATTAAGATTGTTTGCTTTTGCAGTGTAGCTGAGGCAACAGTTGACTTAAACTGACCCATCAGTTGCTTCTGCTTCTGTAGATTTAACGTCTGGTTTCTTAGCACATCTCTTATTCCTTCAGATTTACTGTCTTGCACTCAGAATAACTAAGCTACACTGTGATAAATGGCTGGGATTTCTACATTTTGTGCAGCAAGGCATTAATTTGGTTTACACCTACTTTCATTTCCTTGGGCTGCCATTTATTTAAATGAAGTTCTGCATCTTATACATGAAACACATTGATCAGTGGTATGATGGCTTAAGTTCTACTTTATTAGACTTAGGTGGAGCTGATGAAAACGTGTGGTTATATTGAACTAAGCTCAAATTAGAGTTTAGTTCTGACCTTCGATATACTCAGAGTTGCTGCTGCCAACAATGAGAGCCAAGCATATGCAGCCAAGGCTGAGTGTTTGGCCTTTGGTCAGAATACGTATTAGGTTTGGCTTTTCTCTACATGTAGAAAATACGTCAGAAACATAGTTCGTTTTAAATTTGATTTTCTTTCCTTTTGTTCATCTGAAGTGAGGTATCTGTTCCCATCATCCGACCCCAAGTGAAAATCACAAAGCTAGCTTCTGATTTTGCAAACTGTAGTTCTCCAAACTGCCAGAACGCTTGCATCAATGATGAGGACATGTCACCTTACCCTGTTGACACAAAGATATGCTTTGCAGCACAGCCCAGGGGTGACAAAGGTTACCTTGCCTGTCTGCTTCACAAGCAGAAGTATTACATCGGTTCTTACTGGAAATGCCCCCTAGACATAAAAAATCATGTTTTAGCTTGTAACTAGGTATGTTTATACAGGAACTGTTAAAATAATTTATTTTAATAACATATTTAAACCTACCATCTTGCACAATGAGAAAAAGCTGAAAACAGCCAAAAATAATATTCGTTTGAAAGGCCTCAACAGAACTGGCCAACTACTTTTAGCACTTATTTTAGTATCATTCCAACAGAGTGCACAAAATGTTGAAGGTGAGGCAGAGTTTCCTCATTCCGGTTCCAGTCAAAGACATGGCAAGAAGCTTCCTGCACTGGGAGCTTACACTGTATGAAGACAAAAACAGGAAGAGTTTTTAGGTAAAGGAAATATTACTACACAGTTTCTGAGGCAAAAACCTTAGGCAAAAAAGAAAAAATTATTTGCTCAAAGCTACCAGAGGTTATAGTGTTCTGAGGAACTGTGCTCACTGCTCCTGGACAAGGCAACTGAGAATTTTTCTGCTCCAATTTGCTTAGGGTAATATTTAACATTGCGCATGGCAGAATACGAATGCACATAATAACAAATCAAAGTAGCTCATATCAGCAGGCGGTTTATATGTACATATAGTGTGTAGGTGTCTCCCATCATGCAAGCTGACCAGATGGATAACCTGGATCAAACTTTTAGGTACTGGGACAGAAACAGGGAAGAGAGGAATCAACTTTACTGGCAAAAAGAGATTATGAGGATTTAGATGAAGTCCTAAGACAGCCTTGCTCACCTGACCACAGCTGCTGCTGGGGTGAAAGCAGCACAGAATAGGTCTACTTAAAATATTCTTATGCTTCTGACAGAGACCATGTTATGTTGATAGAATAGGTATGCATTTCTGAAGCCATTTTCTGCAGTTTACTATGAATATTTAAGGCT
Source organism: Pezoporus flaviventris (assembly GCF_033815535.1). Classification (NCBI taxonomy): domain Eukaryota; kingdom Metazoa; phylum Chordata; class Aves; order Psittaciformes; family Psittacidae; genus Pezoporus; species Pezoporus flaviventris. The sequence continues at coordinate 4,325,526 of NW_026892598.1, forward strand.
GTTTTACTAAATTTGGTAGTGTGTTTCTGATGTTAAATAGTCCTTTCCTGCAGCAACCTGGGAATCAGCTTTCGGAAGAGGCTGAATTAAAAAAAAGGAAAAAGTGAAAATTGAATTTGAAAGAATGTTGATGCCTGTATCTAAGTATTCAGGTATGTATGTTTAAGGCTTACATGAATATAAAGTAGAAAGAAAGCATTGTAGGGCAGTATCATTTAAGGAGGTATACACAGAACAATAATTTCCTTTCAAAATTCTTAAAAATGTAGTTAATTAGTTAATTAGTTAGTTAGTTAGATAAGTAATTAATTTTTGGAGTATTTCATGTACACAGGCCCTACCAAATTGATGTCTGCATAGCTTCAGGCAAGGCTCTCATTTCATTAGGGTGGGATCATTTTCCTGATTTTCCTCCGAAGGCTTTTAAAATAGTTCTCCTTTATAAAATTTGCTGGTTTAAGTTTATGTAAGAAAAAGTTAAAAATGGAAAGACAAAATTGCTATCTAAATCTAATCCTTCTACTCAAAGTTCTCTTCTACTACCATTGTTCTCCCAAAACCTTGTCCATAAGATGTCCACAAGTGGTCACTGATTTTTTTTCAAGTGTGAACTCATTGGAGGAATGTAGTCTTTAAAGTCATAATAAAAGGCTGATAGAACAACATAAAATACCAGTTTCAAATGAAAGCTTGATGGTAAGGTTGAAAGAGATCCATAGACATGCTGACTGTTGAGAGGCTGATGACACAAGCACTTTTACGAAAGCAATGTGAGGAAACACCACCTTTATCAGGATAGACTGTATGAAAAGCTGATCTAAGCCTCCTTTGCCTGACTGCCACAGTCTTCTCTTTAATGTGTTTTGAATTTTAAAAGAATGTGAAGGCAAGAAAGTCTGTTCTGTGTCAAGAAATGGAGGAATACCTGAATAGGTGAAAATTCCTGAAACAAAGGTGGCTCTCTCAGAGTTAACACACTTAGGAGTGTGGAAAAAGTATTAGAACAGAATATCACACAAAATTTTGTCAAAATGCTGGGTAAGAAATGTGCATTTATGAATAGCTTGCTATTAACTTTTGCTGGGTTTTTTTTGTTTTTACTATCTTTTGCTCCTTTTAAAAATAATCATCTTGATATTTCTATTGAGTCAATTATTTCACATTTGTTTGATGTGTCAGAATACTCTGAAACATTAAATTACATAAATTGTTCTCATGCCAGAGAGACAAGACAAATGCTAATGTACGCTTAGACCTCTTGTTCCTGGTATACTCTTCTAATGTAGAATATAAAGGCTGATTCTGTTTCACCTGCTGTACAAGCATTCGAAAGTTCACCTCTGAAATAAACAGAAACCTTTCTAAGTATTCTGGCCCACACAAATGCCAACCTATTTCCACGTGTTTGAAAGGCAAAGTCCAGCATGTTTCTCTTGTGATACTCAGTTGCATGTTTTAAAAGCGAAGACTTATAAATGAAAACTCAAAATACTAGCAAAAAGTAAAAATGCCAGCTGGTTTTTGGAAATGTTGCTGAATTTCTTTTAGTTGACAATTCCATGTAAATTCAACTTAGAAACATTGAAATCACTTTTTTCAAAAAGACATGATACCAAAAATTCATGTCCACTTCAGTTTTTATCTCTTGCCTTGAAAAGGCAAATTTTCTGGTGACATAAACAGAAAACAGGGTCTTATTATGTAACAAGGTCTATTTCTTCAACTTTTTCTTTTTCTGCTATAGATATTTTAAACATAAGAAGAGCCAACATTTTTGACTTTGTCCTTCTTCCACTGAGCTGTTGTGGGATGAAAGAAAACACCTGACAGAAGCTAAAAAATTGTTGTCAGATGTTGTCTGATGAGGACGGTAGAATTATCTACCTCGATTTCAGGGGGCAGTGTTGGACTTTGCACCAGTAGGCACAGAGAAAGAACTCAAAAAGAGAACAACCTTCCTTCCTTGCCTAGCTTTCTGAAACTCAGTACTCTTTCAACAAAAGGCCCTTTAGATTTGCAGATATTTGGTATTGGTATTTAGGAACAGGTGCTCAATTTCACTTTCGCTCCTTCCAGCCAAAGCTACAGTTCAGCAGGCTTTCACCCACACACAGAGGGAAGAGTTGTCAATCAACAGTTAAATAGCAACATGAATAGGGCCTTTGTAGATATTTCTGTTCTGTCCTCTACAGCACACAAGCCAAAACAAAACATCTTTGACAGTGTGTGTGAAAACAAACCTGAAATGCTTCAACAGCCTTTCACAGCTAGAAAGCTGACCATAAAAACTCATTAAAATTGAATGCTCTTTGTCAGACGGAGGAAAGCTTGTGTTCTGAGGTTTGACCATCAGGCAGTCCAAGAGTACAGATGTGTGCCTTAGAAAAGCAGTTCTTATCTGCGTGAGCTGGTTGGTTGCATTTTTATTCACATTCATGAAGTGTCTGCAGTTGTCATTGTATTTATCTTGAGCAAGTTTCCCTTTTAAAGGCATTAGCAAGACACTGAGCATTTTCCAGACCTTCAGTCAGATCTGATATATTGTAGGTTCTGCCAAATAAATCCCCAAGCTGAGTGATTTCCTTACCTGGAAGAATCTGGGTTTGTACTGTTTCCTTTTTTAAATGCTGATTGCACTTGGTGTCACAGGCTCAGCCTGATTCTTTGGTAGCACCAACAGAAAGCAGTAGGTAAGTCAGAATTCAATACAGTCTTTTTCCATGTAATGTCCCAATTCAATCAAGTCAGGTAAGCATATCCCTGATGTTAAATACAGGGATGATTTGAAGTATTCATAGGTTTGAAGACAGAAAAAAATAATAGCTGAACTGCTGCCCAGCTTTGGAGATGTTTTGCTTCTCTTCCATGAGTGTCTCCACTGAGGCTGTTACTCCTGCAGTAAAAAAAGTATTTTTTATAGAAAGTAAAGATTTTCTGACTCTGAACTACAGAGAGCAGTGATGGAGGCAGGGAAAGAGAAGCAGTTTTTTTTAAGAGCCAGTAGGAAAAGAAGAGCCTCACATACACGAAGAAAATACTTTTCATACATACAACTTTATAATTATCTGTACAGTATAGTCTCAAGAACTTATACTGCAGAAAACATTGCAGGTGATAACTAACTGAAGAGAAGTGGGACAGAAGTGGAGCAGTTATCTTGAGTTGCACAATCACACATGCAAAATTGACTATTCAGACTTGTTTGGATTAAAGGATACACTGGCTGAAGCTGCCAATTTATCTGCTTTTATTGTAACTCCTCTTGGATTTTAAATCCCGCCAAACATAGCAGGAGAATTGCTAACACCTCATCTGACATCTAGAAGAATTAAGATCAGCACCTCTGCTGTCAGTCTACTCAAAGATGGCTTGTAGTCCAAATTCTCCCACGAAATTTACACCGAAGACTTTGTGTCTTAGGCCCTGTGTTTGTGGGAAAAGTTGATTTTTGGGAGATAAACTTTTTTGTGCTTATATACAACAATTTCGGGTGGGTTCTGGGTTGTTTTTTTTTTTGTCATTTCGCATCTTTTGTATACCAGTTAATCCCCTCTGGAAGGGCATAAATCTGTTCTAGAATTGACAGGTTTTCAGAAAAATGTTTTTCAACAGTTACCTAAAGTTAGATCAACAGTTCCCCTTCAGACAGTCATCCATTGCTACACTATTCTGCACAGATTTACAAATGAATTATCCTATGTCTTTTATCTGTAGGTCCTCTAGAGTCAGTTCAGCTGACTGTAACCTTTCACTTAGGTTTTAAAATTCAAGCAGCCCCAGTAAAATTCCAGTTTATGTGCACTCAACAACATTCCCTTTATAGCAGTCCTGTTGCCTGCCTCCAGTTGTACTTGGTAGGAAGGTCTGCAATTGTTTGGTCACTGGGAAAAGAAAGAACTTCTCTGAAATGCCAAGACCTAAAAGCACTGGAAATGTAGGAAACGGATGGAATCCCAGTATCTTTGAAAAATAGTGACTTGGGAAGACATCTAAATAAGCACAGGTGCCAAAGAGGGATCGCTGTCCAAAATAGAAAGAGATTCTTCCAGATAGATCCTTTTTCAGCATATCAATCTTCATTTAGAAATAGAATATGGAAATTCAAGATACAAATATGAATCTTTAGGTGGAGAACTAGCCGCAGCTTCTGCTGAGGGGAATAGCACTAGCTAGAACACCAGCTTGGATAAACCTCCGTAAAATTATGAGCTATAGATCGTGTTCTTAATTTAAAGCAGATCAACACAAGATTTCTCAAATAGGAGGAAACAAATGTAAACTTCTGAGCCAGAAATAATTCCTAAATACTGCCTGAGCTGAGAGCATATGCATGTGTATAAATGGAGGGATATATACAGAAAAATCTAGCACCCAAAAGGAATCTAAAGTGTAGAAGTTTGGCTCACTTTCTCTGGAGCTGTGTGAGATGGAACTGCTTTTTCCCATGCACTCACCCTGGCAACAGAGATCCTTCCAGCCAGTCCTTGCTACTGTAGTAAAACTGGAGGTTTGGAATAAAGAGCAGAAAATAGCTGGTTGGATTTTGTTATTTGTCCTGGCCTAGTATCCTTACTATAGTCTTTAAAATCTATCCTTGAGGTTTGAATCTGCAGTTGGGGCTTATAGCAAAATCCATCCCTAGATCTTCCATCTGGGATGTGTAGTTATTTTGTCCACTAAAGTCTATGAAGTCACAGTGACCTAAATCATCTGAGCCCTAACCCTGCCTATGGCTGGAAGCCCTAGCTCTTGGTGTTTCCTTTGCATGCTATGCAGTAGAAGAAGACAAAACATTAGAGAAGTGGCATTTCTGTTTTGAACCAAAGACCATTTCTCTTATTTTGCTTTGGGTTTTTTGGTTGGTTGCTGTTGTTGCTGGGGGGGGGGGGGGGGGTGTGTTTGTTTATTTGTGTTTTTTTCATTTCCTAGTTTATTTATTATTCAACATCTACCAAAGGTGATACTCCTGATGGAAATCTAGTGGGTGGTAACTGAGTATCAGAAGACCATGTATATATTGACGAGCAGGGTAACACAGTAGGAGTGGACCTGTGGAGTAAAACAGGACTGGGTATCCTATTACATATTGAGTTTAGTAGGTTTTACTTCAGACTAGTTCTGGTCTGACCTGTGAATGGAAAACTCATTAGTGGTTGGACCAGTCCAGGGGCACATCTTCTAGACTAGTGTTATCTGTGGGTAAAATCCAGATAATATGCTTTAAGACCTCTCTGCAGTGTGGTATGTGGGAAAAATCAGGAAGTTTGCTTCTAAGTTGCATGCTTGGTCTCACCTAAGATGCAAAGTAAAATCCTAGTTTATCATCCTGTCCTGAAGACAGACCATTGGTTGTACATCCTGCAGTAAGTGGCGAGTCTGGGTATGGCATTGTGAGTTCTTCCCTTGTTAAAAATCTTCCTATTCGATTAGAGGTAAGCTTGCTTGCAAAAGGATTATTTCTAAACTGAAGTAAACCTATCTGGTGTATAGCATATAACTACAGCATTGTTTACACTCTTCCAAGTGCCAGAGAACAGCTGTTTTTTGTTTTTCAAGTGTAGTGAAAAGGAGAGAGATGCACGAGGAAAACTCAAACAGGGGATGGTAATGGCTCAGATTTTGTGCTCCCTTCTTCAGGAAAGGTGTTTGACTCAAGGAAATTGAAACTGGGCCTTGGCAAGCTCCCTGACCCAAATACCAAAGTGATTTCAACAAGCAAAGATCTGACCCATAGATTTTTACCTGGAGAGGAAATTACCAAGATAAAAGCCTCACTACTGAAGTTTTGAAAATCTTGAGTTCCACACACTTTTAATTTTGGTGTGCCCAAATGGCCAGCACCATGTCATTCTTCACAAAGTAATAACACACAAAGTAAAATCTCTCCCTAAGTCAGAGGACAGACAATAAGGGATTGATTTGGAATCATTAAAGCAATTCATAAGTATGCTTGTTTGATGACAATGCTTCCTGAAATAAGTCTGAAACCACTGCTAGCACCAATATTGCAGCTGGCGAGACCACTTTCCGGAGGGTGTCTGGAGGTGGCCCTGACAGCTGCTCTGAACTGCCATGTTGCACATTCCACTGTTTAAACAGTAATTTATTTTGCAATCCCTGCATCATCAGTTCTGAGGTGTTTGTCCTTAATGTTTAATGTTTAAAGGGGTCAATATTTAAAGAGATCTGTACCAGCAAATAAAACCCCTAGGTTGCTTTAAAGTTAATATTTCACACACTCTAAAAGTAATATAGAACAAGAACTGCCACTGACAAAGTGTCACTGCCTCTGTTAAGGCAAGAAATTATGGTACCAAGAGAACCACCAGTGAGAAAGACTATTTAAAACTTCTGACGCAGTTTCTGAGTATCTTAGTAAAGTTCATCAGAGCTTAAAGGAAAAACTCTTATTTGTTAATCCTATTCAAGACATGCAGGGGAACAAAACAGTGTGAATAGTACCAAACAGGGTAAATAGGATTTGCCAATGTGGAAAAACGAATGTCCAGGCTGCTCTGACTCCTTCTCCAAACCAGCCTGGGAAAAGTCAGGCATGTGTATTAGCAAATTGTGGGATACACTATTGCTCTCAGTAAAGCCTGTAAAGCTGCCACAATATGTTCCTGCAGGATCACTGCTTTGAAGTAGCACAATCGTGTTTGGCATTGAGGTTCCCAAAGTGATGCTGGAATAACCAAAGGAGTAAATCTGTAGCCCGTGCTGCCCACAGAGAAAGATAATGGCATTAAAAGCTGGTACTTCAGGCACCAAAATCAGTGTACACGACTGCATGGTATTACAATCAAAGAAGAAAAGGGCCAGTGGAATGCTTTCACATGTTGGTGACCTGAGGTTAGCAGACGTTGCCATTGCTAATCTTGCTGCTTCTAAATTGCCCTCTCTACCCAGCTGGGCTTTCTGCAGCAAAGGTCTGCAGCACTGATGGTGGGAAGGCCAACTTGCCCTCTCCCTTCTTCCACACACAGTCCCAAGTGACAGCAGGACTGCTGCAATAAGCAGCAGTCAGGCAGAAGACCTCTGAGCAAATCAGTAATTATCAGGATCTCAAAGACACTTTTCTTCCCTTAACTTAAACTTTTAGAAACAGGGATATTTGATTAATGAAAGGACTTCTGATTTTATACCACACATTAGATATATATATATAATATTTTCATCTGACTTGGGTAAACACCTGCAAGCACAAGGAAAGTTATTCCACTGAATAGAAAAGCACTCCTCGAACCTAAAATTATTTTGGTTGAAGCATCAAGTTAAGCATCATGATGTATTTGATGGTCAAACACAAATTAAATAAATAAACATTCTTTTATTTTTACTTTTCCTATTTTTTTAGGAGCTGTGACCATTTGTTTCCAGATGCTCTAACCAGTATCTGATATTTCTGGCAGAGGGGAAGGTGTTAAAAAATCATGTCTCTTAACAGGAAAGTTTGATGTTTCAAGCTGGAAAGAGAACTCATTTCCTGAAAATCACATTCAGTAGTATCTTTGCTTGACAAGAAATATTTTTTGTGTAAATGGAACACAAAATACAGTTTTTCTCAATCACACTTTTAAATAAACGGGGGATGTGGTTTGCTTCCTTCACCTGATCTTTATGAGTTAGATCCTCCATAGTTCCAAAAGGTACGAATAGTTTCTTGCAAGTAGAAAAGAGAAACAGAAACAAGACTTACAAAATATTCTGAATACTCAGGTCTCTGCACTCTCTTTCCCTCTGTCTCCAGACCTAAAAATGCTGTGAAGTGGAGGCAAATTGCCAAGAGCCTCATACCCAGTGCTGAACTGGCATAAAGTCAAAGGTTGCTAGTTGCATTTGGATGCCAGAACATTAGCATGGCTTTCACTACTGGCTCTTACACATCCTTTTTCAAAGTTAGATGATTCACAGTTTTTGCCTCTTCTATAAGCTTTCATTGCTTGCTCTTCCAGGTTTTCCTTGAGTGCTAATCTTGCTGCTGGTAAGAAAGCATCTTGCGTATCAAAAGTTCTCCGCTTCAGCAGTAGCTGTTGCTGGTGATCCCTCTTCTGCAACGGGAAGCATATGCATCAAGTGCTACATGCCCTGGATATGTCTGCAGTGTCAGTTCAGCACAGTTTAAGCCTGCTCTTTGGTCCAGATTTGCCAGTCAGCCACACTGCAGCTCCCAAAGTCCCCCTGAGAGACTACCTCAGCCCAAGTTCTGCAGACGAATTCAGAGGGGGCAGCCTGCCCTTTCCCAGAGCCCCAAAATATGTCCAAATGTACACTCAGAAATGGAACATGTTAAGTTTGAGTGCAACACTACCCTGTCAGTGATATCCCAAGCCTGACCCTTGTTAACACCGTATGAAAGACCTCTGCGATTAACCACCACAATTTGAAAAGTCAAAGGCTGCATAAGGAGGGATCTGCCCCATATCCCTGATCTTTACTCCACAACTAATGCCTAACCTCAGAAGGTAACACAATGGAGCAGTAGGTTTTACCCAAAACTTACAAGCATATTTTTGGGAGTCTTTTATTCATCAGGTACTCAGATAGACACCAATACACAACTAGTAAATCACAAGCTTTATTTAAGCTCAGAAATGTTCCCACTGAACTCAGTGGGAGTATTCATGTGTTAAACGCTCCAGGATCAACCACCTGAGGCTATGAGCTCACAGCTCTGCTTAAAGTCCCTTGCTGTTATAAACATGCATTTGCATCGAAGCATCTGATGAAATGGCAGATTGACATCCCTACTGCATTTGGTATTACAGCGCTTTAAACCAAAGCTCTATTCTGTAGGAAGAGACTGTAATCATAGAAAAACTCTGTGTAACATTATTTCTTCCCTACAGTCATAGAATCATTTGGGGTGGAAGGGACCTTAGAGCTCATCCAGTTCCAACCCCCGTCACAGGCAGGGACACCTTCTACTAGACCAGGTTGCTCAAAGCCCCGTTCAGCCTGGTCTTGTGTGGATGATTGTGGATGTTCGTGGATGTTTGAGTGGCTGGCAGGAAGGAACCAATGCAAGTGAGCAGATGCCTTCTTGCACCAAGGCAGTTAACTCCAGCATAGATGGAAAATAACCGTAGCCTCTCTTCTCCTGTGCAATTCTCAGTATCACAGTGAAAGGAACACACACTATAATTAATCATTTACATATTTATAACCCAGTCCTCTTGACCTTTGTTAGCCAAAACACCTGAGTAAACTAATCCGTATGCTTAAATTTCTTGTAACAGTTGGGAATGTGGCAAATGCTTAAAAAAAAAACCAAAAACCAAGAATGCTTTTTAAAGCAGGAGGAAGCAGGAATATAAAAATGGTCAGATGGAGTTTAACAATGAAAAAGTGATAACCACTGAAAACAGAAAAAAAAAAACAGAATGTAAAAAGCTATTTAGCTCTTTTGCTTGTGCAGTTCCACACTTCACTTTTGCAATGATAACAAGCTTTTTGCTATGTGTCTAAGCAACTGTTTCCTCAATTTTTGCCAAAACAAATAGCTGACAAGGCAAAAAATGTTGATCAGTAATTTTGAGGATCATAGCTAAATCGTTGCACTGGTTTCAAGTTAATGGTCATAAAAATTTTTACTACCTTTGTAACAATACTTTGGACAGAACAAAGTATTTTGACTATTTCCAGCTCTCAGGGTGGCAAGCACATCCTGAAGGAATATTTAGAAAATATACGTACCCTTTTTAACAACTACTTTTTTAGCTTCATCCACCTACCAAAATGGATGAAATATGAAAGAAAACTTTATGCCCTTGAACAAGGACAGGATTCCTTTTCTGAGTATGTCTCAGTGAAGCTCCTACAGCTTGCACCTAATGTTTTGTCCCTTGAGTTGAGGCAGTCGGGGATGCTTGATAGTGCATAATGAATATCTAGAAGCCTATTTGTGTCAGACTAGCAAGGGAAGGTTGTATGAAGAAGCAAAGCTATTAGGAGGAATAATACACCTCTTGCTCTCAGGAACTCAATCATCTGTTTGTGCCAGTGAAGAAATCCCTGCCTACCCTTAACATTCTGCTTTAGAGGCCAAAAGTAAATCAGAATTCACAAGCACCATGGATTCCTTTAGCTCTACCTAATATCTGTAGTGGTTAGATCAAAGCTTTTAACTGAGTAAATCAATCTACGCTTCTGGTTTTGTGTCAAATATGCTTGATTGTGCACACCCTGCTGATAAAAAAACTGTGCTTAATCAGCATAAAAGCATGTTTTGTGTGCATGAGCACAGCGTGTCATTGTAAACAGATTGGATGGTTTTAGCTGGGTGAAATGGCTGTTGTTCAGATCACCAGCACTTTGGAAGGTTGTTTTTGTGTGGACACATTGGGTACACATGAAGCACTAGAAGGCAATGCCTGTTGGATGACGTTGTATCCATATAGCTGCAGACGGATTCAGAAAATTAATTGTCATGGAGGTTGTAAATGGGAATAGAAGGATGTTTGTTATTTGACTCTGAGAAGTGTATAATACAAACAATGGACTTGGGAGCTTGCTCAACAAAAAAAAGGGTATTACCACAAGTTCCTAAGTACAGACACAATGTTGATAAGTCCCTCCCTGAAATTTTCATTACAGTAATTTATTATTGAAGACAAATAGCAGTTAGCAAACCAAACAAAAACAGCCAGTCCCAACCCCTAACATTTTAAATAACAAAGATTATTTTTCTCTTTCTAAAATGTTTTTTTCCTGTTCTCTGTTGTGGACTCTCTATTTCCTTTGTTCTTCATGCCCAGGACTCACAAAATAAAGAGGATTTTAATTTCTGAAGTGAAATAATGTAGGCATTAAGCTAATTTACAAACAAACTTTACAAACAAGCTTGGTGCTCTAGAACACAAGGGTTGTGTTCTTCACTTACAGGAAAGAAGGAAAAACTCCGGTTTTACATAAGTATTACTTGGGTATGTCCTTAAATAGAAGGTAAGCAATCTAATCTAAAGCACTACAAAACCCTTTTCTTTGACTTTAATTGGCTGGTAGAGGTGCAACTACAGTCTAGGTGAGCCTTTGTTTGAGAAGCAGGTAAAGTCAAAGTTTGAGTTAAGACTCTTAACCAACCTGAGTCTCAGTGCTGTGCTCCAATGGGCCCTGCAATGCGGATCTACTGCTTTGATATTGCAGCAAATACCTTAAGTTCTCATGCCTCAAGTTGCCTACTGGGTATTTTGGGAGAACATCCGGCATAAGTGTGTCAATAGGAATTTTGCCACTAACTTAATTTATAGCTTGGATTTCACCCACAGTTTGTTGAATCACTGTTTTTTACTGAGTGTTCCAAACTATACTGTACTAGATAACCTTCATACTCTATTTTCAGCACTATTGTTTTTACTGAATCAAACATCTCTGTTGATCTGCCCAAATGGGCCTAAAGTAAAAATTGGGGTGGGGGAAGACAAGGTTTTTAAAGTTTGGAAGAAAGCTTTGGATGTCTTCTCTAGGCATGCTATAACAATTGCAAAAATTATATGAACTGGACAGAAGACCATCATTTCAGGAAGATGAGAACTATCACTGGGAGACCTTAGACTTGATGTGCTGAAAGAGTGAAATGATATAGCGAAACAATGGAGGAGTTTCATGAAGGTAAATCTTAACCTTACATATTCAAATATATCTTCCTTTTAAATGCATTTCTTCACAGAGGAAACGGATTTGCCTTAATGAGCCTTGGGAAAAGTGACTTTTGTGTTTTCCAGTTAAAGTAAATAGTCATCCAGTTTGCTAGTTGTACCAATGGTTTCTGCTGCCCAAAAAGGATGGCAGTTCCTTCTCTCTTTTTGTGGAGGAAAGACAGAGGGAATACATTCTTTAGAAGCATACATATTAGTATGTTATAGCACAAATTAGGAGACAAGCCTATTTCAGGCACACCAGTGGCTTGTAAAATCATTGCTCCAAGCCACTTTTATTAGAAAAGAGAAACTTACTATCCTCCTTCGCCCACATTCTCTGTTTCTAATTGCATCTATTTCCCAATCTTTTATTAGTATTTCATTTTGCAAAGCAAGCATAAACCAGCTCCATTTTGCATTCCCTTTGTTAAGGTGCAAATGATTTAGCAATTGAAACCATGTATGACCCGTTACATAACTGCATATGCTTCCTATTTTATCAGTGTTCCAAATGACTAATTGTATAAACGTGCAACTTAAAAGCCTACTGATATGAAAACAGGATAAAGAACACCGTTTTTGACACGCCACTACCCTCTGGTCGAATATATCATATTCAGTACTGTAGTTCTTGTCTGCAATGACACTCGACCTAGTTGGCTGGTTCATCTTTGTGCCGAGTTGTAAGATTTCTGCAGTACTGTAGAAGTAACACAGAGAAAGAAAAAAAGGAATGTATCTATTTTCCTTGCTTGTATTCCTTTGCATTTTCTTGGATAGATGAGATCAGGACTAAAGTGTTTCCTCTACTCTCTCTCTATGTAACCCTGATAAAATAAAACATCTTTTTGTAGACAGCCATGCAGGATTTCTTATCCCCTAATATGGCTAATATTCTGAACAGGTGAGCACATGTCCTTTGACACACACAAAAATTTAAGATTGGTCAACAACTACTGATAATCTGCAGAGACACAGCAATATGCTTTAAAAGGAAAAGGACATATATACTGGGGAAAAAAAACCCAGTAATTTTATGAAGGTTCCTTCTCCAATTTGTAAACTTTGTAACTTACTGTTATGAAAAGTATCACTTATAGCCTTAGTTTTATTTTTATCACTTGTCCAAGCCCTAACTCACTTCAAGAATGTAAATAAATACATGACATGCCTACTATTCCAGGAAGGAAAGAGAATATTGGTGCTTTCTCATGTTCTTCCATTTTTCACAACCTCTAGAATACTAAAAGTGTGCAAATACAAAGGGTATTTTGAATGAAAGAAACTATCTATTCTCCCTGCCATCAGAACCACATGTATTGGTGTCCAGACTTGTACATTATTTGTAGTAGTAATGATGATTACTATAATTTTTGCAGATGCAGCCCTACAATTTAAAGTTCTCACTAGTGAGTAATAAATTCAACTCAGAGACAAAAAATCTAACTTAAATGAGCAGAATGTGTACTCTGAACACTTAAATTCCAAAAAAAAAGTATGAACTCATTGCAACCTCTGTAAAGCCTCATTCTACAAAGTTAATTGATATCAATACCAGTATTTTGCAACATAATCACAGGTGCAACTTTTAGAGTCCTCTGGAACTAAAATGCAGGCTCCTGTGACTTTTAAAAATGGAACAGGTATTCTAACTTAAAACCCTGAATACCCTGAAATACTTTATTTTCTCTGCAGTGTTTCTTCCTATCAGCTTTCTGTTTCATCTGATACAGAAAAAGCCCTTGTCAAAATGCTGTCTGTACTTTGATAAGTTACTAAGCGAATTAAAAGCATATTACAACATTAAGCCAGAATTGGGGGGGGGGGGGGTGTACTTCTGTTTACAACTTTAACTACTACATACTTTCATACCATATTCAGCTTTCAGTCTTATTTTTGTACTGAAAATGAAACAGTATCTTCAGTTATAAAGAGAAATTGAGAAATAGACAACTGCAGTTTCTAGCATGAAGAAGATCTGGAAGCACTCAAAATGTTAAATAAACATCTTTCCTAGTAGACTGACTTTAGCTCCAGCCTTTCACTCATCTTTTATAGTGTGTTAACATTTCCTTCTCTGCCCATAAGCAAACCCAACTGTTGAAGCAAACCCTTATGCTCTTGGTCTTGCTTCCCTCCCACAGCCCCTTTAAAATTTTCCCTTTCCACTTTGAAACACCTCTATCACACCAGACCAGGTTTGTCAGATTATCTGTTTGACACTTTCTCTAACAAAACAGATTGACTCTTTGCACTGTGATCTCCTGGGAGACAAAGTATGTTGCAAAACTGCCAACAGAAGTTACTGGAATGATCTTTTGAGGGCAGCTATGTGTATGCACTTAATTTTGCAGACTGGCACAAATATATCATTCCAAGTCTGTGATTAAGTTCCAGCCACCATCAAAGCTTTTGGTACATAATTCAAAATACAAGCATGGAGATGTTTCATAGTTCTAGTATAAACCCTGATTATCTATTAACTTAGTGATAGCTACTTCTTTTACATCATAGTGATAAGTTCCATAGACTTTACAGTATCCCTTATAAAGACAAACTATAAACAATTAAAGTTTAGGTGTATTATCTAAGCAAATACTTTGAAAATATCTTTTCAAGGGCCAGAGAAGATGCTTACCAGAGAAATTATAGGAGGATGAAACAGAAAGTATGAGTCTGGAATAAAAAACTTAAGAGGAAGAAAGTGAGCAGGTTTTACTGTCCACCAGTGTTACTATTTCTCTGTGCTCAAGATAAAGAACTGCGCCAATGATGATGAATCCATTAATATATGGCATCATCCTTGTTCTTTCTTCCCAAGACATTTTGTCTCTGTTGCGTGTTGGTTGTCTTCATCCCAATGCATTAGTTTTTATGACAAGACCTGCATTACTGTTTTTACCTAGCAGAACAGCAGGACTTGGTAAAGATCACAGCAGATGCTGGTTGCAATATCACCCCTAGTACCAGCTGTTTCTGTATTTCCTCACAGGTGTTTGTCTTCCACATGGCTGACGGCTGAATTCTGTTCAAAAAGCATGACTAAGGCTGCAATAGGTACAAAGCCAAGTTTCCCCTTGGATTCTCCCTCCTGCTGTGCTTCATGTGGCTGGCAGAGTTCTGCCATTGTGGAACAGAGATTGCTGGAAATAAATTCTTCTTAAGCAGACAGGCTTTTGTTCAGTTTTGACTCCAGGCTCCCAGCCCAAAGTCTTGAGCAATCTGCACTGGGAAAGCTCTGTGCATCCGTGGTAAGGCTCTTTTTTAGAGGCTTCTAATCTGAGGAATTTGTGGCAAAGAGAACCATTTTCTGAAAGGCTGCGTTCTGGGCAGATCTTCATTATCAGCCTTGTCCTAGCATATTCTCTGAGATTTCCATCATCTTAGGCTTTGGATTTAGATGCAGATAAGCTCATTTTTAGGTTTCCATACCTGCATTTATGTGAACTAGTTGCAGAACAAATCAGGGAGGCATACAGTATTCTTGTACCTCTTGCCTATTAATTAATTCTTCACATTTTTCTATACAAGTGGGTGAAAGAAATGCTGTGTGCACACATTTTTCTCTTTCTGAAAAAGAAACACAAGATTCAACAGCTTATTTTCTGTCACAGCCACAACTTCATTCATCATGTGAAATCTCAGGTTGCTCTGTGCTCTAAAATAGTCAGCACGTTACTCATCTTCTTGCGAGCGAATAATTTTGTGGGGTTTCCTGCTCCTTTCCTATTTCTCTTGTTATTACTTCCAGATGACAGCGTCTGTAATGTTGTTGTACAACTCTACAAACCGAGGCACTTTTTAGAACCAAGATTTTTTGGACACACTCATATCAGCATGATGTTTGTGAAACATTTTATGTAACTGTCCAAAGAGCGTCCCTCTCTCATTTTCTTAGTGACAATGGTAGACAACCCTTCAGTCTGTCAGCAGTTAGAAGCCATCATCTTTCACCCAAATTTTGAGCATTTCTAGCCAGTCTTCACCTGCCAGCTATATTTGTTGAATGCTTGGTGAATCATATAAAAATTGTATAAGCCTGAATTCATCTGCAATATGCACTTTACAGACCCTTCACTTCTTTTACAGCTAAAAGGAGAAGAATGACTGTAAAGAGTTGCCATTTTTCTTCATCTGATTGTAAGTCCTAAATGCACATTCATGCGGCTGTATCCTATTCTACAGAATGGCAAGGCAATTTTACAATTGCTGTGAGCTCCTAGGTAGCAGGTTCTGCTGTTCTTATTTTCAATCACACCTAAGGTGTTTGATTTTTCCCTTAATCTGCTTTTCCTATTCTCATTCCACCTCAAGCAATTCACTTAATTCTCTTTCCTGTGTTATCTACACATGACACTACTACGTGGGTTTTTTTTCCTGGATTTATTTAATGGATGATCTTGTCCTAGATTTCACCTGAGACAAATTGCCATATCCAGGCTTGGACTCCTATTTTTAAACACCTTGACAATATATTGCTTTTCTAGATATGTCCATTTTCTGAAAGCAAGCCTGAAGGTACCGGTACGTCAAACATCTTAAAAGCAACAGAGCATACACAACAAATGAGAAAAGCCACAAAACAAAATCCCAGCTGATTCAAAGCATATCTGATTATTTTTCTTTCCAAGATACTAATAACACTGCTGCTGTATTGGCTATATCCAAGATGAAATGTAGAAACTCGCATTGGATTGGAATATTGAAGATACCCAAGATACTGATGTTTGTCTGATATATTTTAATACTCCGTATCTCGTGTTCTTTTATCCAGGATTAAGAGAGATGAGGTTTGAACAAGCATACTACACTTGGGTAGTAACATAGTGTACCAGATTGGTATACTTATTCACTCACATGAAATTCTGTATTGCATCCCTCAAGGAAATATTAAGAGTAGCATATTTATTAGAGAGACAGTCATCCTAAAAGCTTTATTTGTTCAATTGACGGCTGCTTAAACACTTATAACGTATAATAATTTATAATTAATGATTAAACACTTCTGTCATGCTGTCATGCTGGTTACAGCATGACAGAAGGTAACAGACCAACGTATTCATTTCCCACTTCCTAGCCATATACTGAGCACGAACAGCTAGGATTACTATGAATGGGGAAGAACCAGTTAGGTATGTAACAGAAAAGAAAAATACAAAGAATTATTTTTTGCATAAAGGTGCTCTTAGCCCTTTAATACCTGTTCATTCCTTATGAAGCCACAATATTTTTTAAAGTGCTTTAACTGAAACAGTTTCTGGAGAAAGAATTATATCTTTTATTAGACTGACTACATACAGTTGTAAAGAGTCAGCTATTTTTATTAGTTGCTGTCATGGTTTAACCCCAGCCAGTAACTAAGCCCACACAGCCATTTGCTCACTTCCCCCCATCCTCCCCAGAAGGATGGGGGAGAGAACTGGAAGAGTGTAAGTGAGAAAACTCATGGGTTGAGATAAAGGCAGTTTAAAGGGTAAAGCAAAAGCCGTGCACGCAAGCAAAGCAAAACAAGGAATTCATTCACCACTTCCCATGGGCAGGCCGGTGTTCAGCCATCTCCAGGACAGCACAGCTCCATCACACATAATGGTTACTTGGAAAAACAAACGCCATCAATCCCAATGTCCCACCATTCCTCTTCTTCCCCAGCTTCATATGCTGCTCATGGCACCATATGGTGTGGGATACCCCTTTGGTCAGTTGGGGTCAGCTGTCCTGGCTGTGTCTCCCCTAACATCTTGTGCACCCCCAGCCTGCTTGCTGGTGGGGTGAGGAGCAGAACAGGCCTTGGCTCTGTGTAAGCACTGCTCAGCAGTAACAAAGACATATTATCAACAGTTTCCCGAACAAATCCAAGACATTGTCCCCTACTAGCTACTGTGAGGAGAATTAACTCCACCCTACCCAAAACCAGCCCAAATGTTTCACAGCATATTGTAAGTACCTTAAATCTGAGTGGATGAAGGTGCACATATGGAAGTGTCTTTCTTCATTAGGTGTTAAGAGTGTTATCACAACTCAGCCACAACTGGGAGAAAAAAACAAACAAAACAAACCCAAACATAAGGTGAGCCAGTGGGAGGAGTGCTGTGGGAAGGATGCCTGGATTCTTCAGATTCTTCACTTAATATTTGTCCAGGGCATATTTCAGGGATCCTACCTACTTCAGTGCATCCAACCTTCCATTGTCTGCCTCTGAGGTTTTTCAGCCCTTCCCCAGGTCTCTCCCCTTCACACAGTCCACTGAAGTCCACGTTCAGCCAGAGAACAAACAGCCTTTCATACATCCTGACCCCCCTAAGTCCTAAAGAAATCAATTTATCAAGGGCAGTCGCTCCTGCCTCACCCCAGCACTACATGCTGTGCAACAAGGCTGGTGCAGGTGCCTGCCCCTGGAGAGGACTGGGAGCTGTGAATGTTGATCAGAGATTAACTCCTGCCCACTGCTGAGAGCAGGCCATGTTTGCCACAGATGTCATTTCCCATGCACCAACTTTTCTTCATTTCTCATGGAACAGCTTTTGCAGCTCCCTGCTCAGGATACAGGTGCTTGTAAGCCTCACTGCTTGAGATCTCAGTATGTTACATATAAGGAGTCCTTGTGCCTAAAGTGACACGTGGCTTTCACTGCCTGACCAATGCATAAGCCTTGGGTGTTGTAATACATTCCATTGAATTACACCTACATTATGCATGGCTGAGACTGTAACTTGTTTTATTTCTTGTTTTTAGCTTTCCAATATCCATTTATCACTGAATTGAGAGAGCAAATCTGAAAGCAAGAAAAGGGGAGAAAAGCCAGGATATACTTTGAACAAAAACTAGGAAGAGCAAAGTTGTGACCAAGAGCTCCCTCTTGTGTGCCACAGGAAGAGCAAAAGGTAGCAAAGAAGGAAAAAGAGGAAAGAGGAAAGAGGAAAAGGGAAAGGGAAAGGAAAAGGAAAAGGAAAAGGAAAAGGAAAAGGAAAAGGAAAAGGAAAAGGAAAAGGAAAAGGAAGGAAGAGAGAAGAGGAAGGAGAAGGGGAAAGGGAACGAAAAGGGGAGGGGGAAGGAAAGGGAGAAAGGGAAGGGAGAAGAGGAAGGGGGAAGAGGAAAGGGAAGGGGAAGGGAGGGGAGCGAAGGGGAGGCGAGGGAAGGGAAGGTGAAGGGGAAAAGACCCCACAGAACTGACATTTTGAAACAAACGGTTATCCATTTCAAATTCTTACTTAAAAATATAGTTTTTAATAAAGTTGAAAATCAAAGTACAACGTTTCCATGCATACAGGTGGACAAATCCTTCTTGTCAGTAAAAGCTGGGTGTCTGCAGGAATTCATGTGGGAACATGAACAGACAGTACAGAGGTCAGAACTTTTCTAATAATCTCCCTTCTTGTGATTCCATGAAGGCCAGCTCCTTGTACTGGCAGCAGCTCTCAACCTATTCCTCTGTGAATTTGTAAATGCCGAAATGCAGTAAATGCTTTATTTTGGGAGCAGCTAAATTTGTTTTTCATCTAAAACATTTATTTAAATGCACTGTTAACTTTGGGTGTCCTGTCTGGATGTGTTTGGGAATTTATGTAATCAATTGTCACAAGCACAGAAAGTAGTTCCTTGAATTTTTAGACACAAATAATCTCATTTCTTCTTCACTGCTGTTTTGAGAACAGAGGTTAGAAAACCACTGAACCTTAAAGGATAAATTCAAGCAGTTTTAAGGTCTGGTGATTTTTTCCTTCACAGCATGACTTTGCACAAATCACACTGAACTGGGATGAAACTGTTAGTGGTTAGTATACTTGAATGCTCTTCAAGTGTTCTGCAGGTGCCAAAGTTGTTCAGGGCTGCTTCTTCATGTACGAAGGACAATGCAAATTGAGATTAATTTGTCTTATAATGTGACTGGCTTATTTTAATCTATTAAACTGAGCACTGGAACAAAAAGTAAGCAGGAATTAATATCTGGACATCAAGGTCTATTATTTATGTAAAATCTGTCAAAGCAAGCCTAAAGCAAAGACTTTCAAAGCTGAGGTACTTGAAATGGTGAAGCTTGACCATGTTGGGTGAGTCTGAGTAACAAGATGAAGCAATGCATGCTATCCATGTAGGCTTTTTCTCAAGAAAGAACTGTGCTGAAACTGAGTCTTAACCCTAATTAAATAGATTGTCCAGTAGGAAAGAAAAACTCTTCATATGACTTCCTCTAAAATATATATATTGCATTTATTTTAGGTTTAACATTTAGATATTATTTGTGCAGTAAGACAACAAAGACAAGATGTGAAATTTTATTATTTCACAAACAGGATAGTCACACATGGAGACAGAACAATAGAAACTGGGAAGAATTTGGTAACAGTAACAGCAGCACCAGCAACCTGGAAAACCAGCAACCTAATTTTTTTATTCCTTGTAAAGATTACTAATCATTAACTGGCTAACTCATGAAAAATGATAATGAAATCAACAAGTACAAAGACTCAGATCCTTAGTATTACAAATTAATACAGGGTTTCATATATGATTTGTGGAATTGGACATCACCATGATTGGCATGTTTAGGAAATGAGCAAATCAAGCCAGTTTCAAGCTTTAAAAGAAGTACTGTTGCTCATAAACAGTTCAGGTAGCTAATAGTTCTTAAATCATTATCACTAAATATACAAAACAATTAAGTCCTTAAGAAATATATCCCAGATGAACTGCGAGCACACACCATTGTGGAGCTGATGCCACATAGTCAGGGATGATGGCTGCGCTACTTGGTGGTCTTTAGTCACCAAAGCCAACACGTTTGGGCTTGAGAACTCCTTGGAGGCAGTTTGCCTTCTTTCTTCTTCATTCAGTTGATATTTTATATGCTGTGCCCTTGATTCAAAAGAAAAGGAAGTGATCACATCTACTTTTGATTACTTATTTTGGAGATCAGGAAAAGTTCTGTGTTTTGCTTATTCTGGAGGTGCCATCAGACACGTTTCTTGCCTGTTCTGTGGGATTGCCTTGGTTTTATAATGCCTCTTTCCCCTTCCATTTTATTTGGCTGGTTATTTGGTGTCAGATAACCCATTGTCATTTCTCAGGTAAGCTTAATTTTGCCTTTTTAGTGAGGCTTTAAGAAAATAGCTGGAAAGAGTAAACTAGGAAAAAACTTAAATTGCACAGGATCACTTAAGCTGCAATGAAGAATCATGGAGTGAATCTTCCTGAAATGCAGTTCTTGTCACATGAAGGAGAAGGTGATTTGGAACACCCTGCACAGGTATACAAGTCCTACAAGCCTGTAGTCACTGGTTTAAGCAAAATTTCTGAAGCTGCCTCCTCTGGCACAGATCTATAATCTGCTTTTGAGCAACCTCAACTATTAGCCAGAACTTAACTACTATCTGAAATAAACCCAGTGTTTGAATGAAAACAGCAGAGGTCTGAGGGTTAACTGTAAGCGGGTAATGTGGAGTGGTTACTTGGTAAAGCATCTGCCCTCTCACTTTAATCCACACCTGCAAATCTAGCAGAGCCTTTAATGGATGAGTTCTGGGTGCCTCTTTTCTGTACAATTTACAGCCCTCAGGTGCCCAGGGTCCTTGTGCAGTGCTGTGAATCAAATTCACAGGTTCCCCAAGCCGACTCAGGCTGAGGAAGCCACATTCCTGTGTGGTGCTGCTTTCGGCACTTCACGTGCAGTCAGACAGTTTTCCAGGGGAATCAAATGGGAGGCCAGGCCTACCACTTGACATGTTCATTCTCCTGCCTAGGAGGCTGGAGCCAAGTTTTCTTCCTCCTACTCTGCCTGATTTACCACGGAACTTAAACTGAATACAGGGATGGAAGTTACCTTTGTTTCCTCTTTAGAATCTGCTCTGCTTTGTAAAGGTAACTGAGTATTTACTGGAGGAGAATTTAAAGCCGACATTCCCGCAGTCAGTACGAGCACGATGATGAGTTTTGATCTCTGGAGCAACGAATCTTTCACGACCTGTGAAGCAGAACCCAGCGCAGAGAGCACTGCGGGTACCTCTCGCTTGTGCTCGCCTTGCTCCAGCTCCTGATCCCGCCTCTCGGGACTAAAGACTCGGCTACTTACACCCAACGGACACCCTCCCGCCAGCGGGGGGCGCGCCACGACGGTCCCGCGCACCATGTCCGCAACCCCTCCCGCGGGGTGGAGAGGGGGGGTTCACCCGGAAACTGTCCCGGAGCGCGAGGGGTTCTGGGTGCAGCGCCTGCCCGCTCGGCCGTTCCGCCACGCCGCAGCCGCCTCCTGCCGCCGGGCCTCACTCTGTCCCGGCTCGCTCCGCGTTCCCCCCTCGCCTCTCCCCGCGTCTGATGATGCTGCTGTGGGGCTCCCGGGCCTCGGGGCCGTGGGCCCGCCTGCCGCTGTTGTTCCTGTTAGCGCTTGCTGCCTGCGTGGCGTGGGCCTCCGAGATCACGTTCGAGCTGCCCGACAACGCCAAGCAGTGCTTCTACGAGGAGATCGCCCAGGGCACCAAGTGCACCCTCGAGTTCCAGGTAGCTGGGCGGCCGGGGCCGACATCCCCGGGAAGCGCCGCCCCCGGTCGAGCTGGTGGGGCTGGGCCCAGCCCGGGGCTCTTCGGCTTCCTCGTTCGTGCGGTGCTCGGGTGCTCTGTAGCGGGGAGAAGCGCGTGCGCGGGGACAGCAGCTGAAGCCGGCGCAGCAAACGCTGCCCGTTGCCGTGTGCACCGCGGCGGGATGAGAGCAGAGAGCGGGCCCTCAAAACCTGCCGGTCTCGCACCCTGAACGCGGACCTTCGGGGTCCCTTGTGACCAGCGTGCCGCGTACCTAAACCTACCTGCCCAAAAGCGTGCCTCCAAAGTCACAGAGCCATAGAATGGTTTGGGTTGGAAAGGACCTTAAAGTTCATCCAGTTCCAACCCCCTACCACGGGCAGGGACACCTTCCACTAGACCAGGTTGCTCAAATCCCCGTCCATCCTGGCCTTGAACACTGCCAGGGATGGGGCAGCCACAGCTTCTCTGGGCAATCTCTGCCAGTGCTTCACCACCCTCACAGGGAAGAATTTCTTCCTAATGCCTCATCGACATCTCTCTCTTATTTTAAAGCCATGGCCCCTTGTCTTTATGAGTCTGGGGACTAGCTAAGAAAAGAAGCAAAACCAAAAAGACAAAAATGAGAAGGGAAGCTGAGGCAGGAAATAAAGCCTGGGAGAGCTCCAGATAAGCTACAATAAAGCTGTGTACAAAATTTCACTCTTTAGATGGGGAGGAAACGCACAGAATGTTTTTGACTGAAAAGCCAAAACAAAAAAAAACCCAACCTCTTCCCCCCCCCCCCCATCCCTCTGAAACCCCAGTACCCATCTACCCCACAGCATGTGTGGGTTGTGAAGCATTTGCCTGGTGGGCATGATAAAACATAAGGAGCTAGTGCTTTACTCAGTTCAAAGTATGGTTCAAACTGGGGTGTTATAGCAAACAGTAGAATGGTTATACAGCAAAGTGTCACAGGCATAGAGCAATTCAGGAGTCTTAACACAATAAAACATGGGCAGCCCTACAAACGCAAACCATTCTGTGATGTGAAACAACATCTTGTTGAAGACTGATTAGCATGCACATAGTAAGTGATGCCAGACAGTTTTTCTTACTTTTTCCAGCCTCTTAACAGTTTGAACATGGAGCCATCACAATAGAACACACTGTTCAGCCTCGAGAATTATCAGGAAAAGAGCTCTGACAATTTTGGTGCTTTTGCAGGTTTGGAAGCTTTCAGCAGGTTTGGAAGCTTTCAGTCTGTCACTTCAGCTGGTGAATAGTACAGCAGCAGCACAAGAGAGAAATCATTCTTGATGCTGGGAATCACAGTTATCTTTGGGGGCTTTTGAAGGAACTGTGTACTTTTTATGGTCCAGTTTATCTAGTTGAAGTCCTGTGGGTTTTTTTCTTTCCCAGCTGCTCTCTTGCCTTTAATATTTTGGGGAATGTTTATGCCAAGTATATGTCTCTGTTACTCTGGCCTACATATTCTAAGATACCATTTTCCCCACCCAAATGTTTCTTGCCCCTGCCTGTTACTTTCATAAAGTCTTTTCTGTGCAGTGCTTTCACCCTTGTTCTTAAGTGGATGTCACTGGAGTTTGCTGGACAGATAAGCCTGCAGACATAAGCAGACATAATAAGGACAGGAGTAGCCTTGTCTGGATTTGACCAACTGCTGGTAGACTGAAGTGCTCTGTGCTCACCCTTTGGCAGAGGGGAGACTCAAGCAACCTCTCTAAGAAGGAATTTTAGGGTAACTTTAAAGTTCTGGTAAATCTTTACCATGTGTAAGTAAACTGGCCCTTTCAGGGTGCATGATATAACCAAACATGAGTGATTTTCATGATTGGTAGAAAGCACGCCCCTGTCAAACTTGAGATCAGGCTTCAAAAATTATCCATTTTTTCATTGTAGAAAATCTAATTTTTTGCTTCTCCTTCCAACCAGGTAAGCATTTCTGTATGAAAAGCCAGATGCAGACATTCAGGAAGAGACATCTGGAGATCTAGACATCTTTTTTTTTTTCCTCTCTCTTTGTATCCTGTTTTGAATTCAAAGCACATTTTTGGAATGACTATGAAGACACTGCTTGCCAGCTGAGTGCTTTTAAAACTTACTGTTTGCAGAGCAGCTACTGCTGAGATCTCTTGTTATTTCAGTTGTACTGTTAATGTTATAATTTTAATAACTTGATACCTAAATAAACTGTGAGTTTAAATAATGCTATGTGAACTGAAGTGCAGATACTCAGACAGTAACATATTTCAGTGATTTCTGCACACATAAAAAAGGGACATACCTTTAACTGTAAGTCTCTTTGTTCTTCAGCGTGCTTTAGCTTGAGAAGTTTTGGATCAAGGATTAAGTGTAAAACTGCTACCCCAAGAGTCATCAGGATGCCAAGTTATGAATACCTAAGCTACTGATTAGTCTTTCTGTAGAGGTGGGATAGGTAGCCTACAGAGCAACATGCTGTAGACCAACAAGAATCAAAGCCTGAAAAAACCTTGAGACAATCATGTGAAGTTTGGAGTCACTTGTATGTCTTATGTGCTGTTTTGGGAAGAACTGCTATGGCTATCTGGGCAGGAGGGAGGCAGCAGAATATTGCTCCATTCACCAGCACAGGAGGACTGGCAGGTTGAAATACCTGTTCTACCAGTTGAACACCATTCCTGTATCCTAAAGCAGCCTGAGCTAATAGTAGGGCAGTTACATTCACGACCATAAGGAAAGGAGCAGTTTTATTCCACATTAGTAATCTCAGCTGGCTGAACCAATTCCATTCAGGACTTGTGGATACAACAAGCAGTCTGTTTGTTACAGTGATATCTTTACTGCCCCATCAAGTTACATCTGCTGTAGCTTTTGCTATTGTACAATTATTTATAACAAAGTAATTAAAGTTATGCTTTGTAAATGGTTTGGAACTAGAGCTGACGTTACATATGCTGAACCTACAGTGTTTTGAATTATGTTCTGTGTCTTACGTAAGAAAATAATTTTTCAGACTTGCTTTGAAAGATTTTCAAATTAATGCATTATATTTTAAAACATGTAAGGCACAAAATTTTGCAGTGCCACTTGACAAATCATATTTCAAAGAAACATATAAATGTCCACTTTGTTAAAAAGACAATTTTTGGGTTTTGTTTCCAGGTGATCACTGGAGGTCATTATGATGTTGACTGTCGGTTGGAAGATCCTGATGGCATTGTATTATACAAAGAGATGAAGAAACAATATGATAGCTTCACGTTTACTGCATCCAGAAATGGAACATACAAATTCTGCTTCAGCAATGAATTCTCTACTTTCACACACAAAACTGTGTACTTTGATTTCCAGGTTGGAGAAGATCCACCACTTTTTCCTAGTGAGAACAGAGTAACTGCACTTACCCAGGTAAAACACTGTTGTGTTTGACTGCAGCTGTTCGGTGGAGCTGTTAGCTGTTAGGTTTGGGTTTTTTTTCAAGTTCAACTGCATTAGATACCTATATTGCTTTTGAAAATCAGTGAATTAGAGCTTCTAAAGTAGTATGAATGACTACAAATAAGCTTTCATTCTGAAGTTAAGATTTATGGAACACATAAGTCTCATTTGTTCCATGAGAGCTGAGAAGGAATCACCAAGTGCTTACGAAAAATTAGGGTAGAAAGTTAAATTCTAGGCCAGTTTCTTTTCTTTTTTAAGGTAGCTTCCATTTGTTGCCATGGTTATGTGCTTCTTGAATTTAGATTTCACAAATATCAGTGCATCGGGGTTTTAGAGATTTCCAAACTTTGTAAAAAAATTGAGAATTGTTTTTACATTTAAAGTAGTAGAGTGTTTCGGGGGGGAGGACTTAGGCTGACCTCTCATGTAAATAACATTTTTAAAATCAAGATACAGCAAATTAAAATCAGCCATATTTAGCTGGCTTGTATATATTTGTTATTTATAAGACAGTATGTATTGACTATCTTAGACTTGTTCAGACACCTGTCTTGAAAATCATCAAGATGAAAAGATGTTTAGACACAGATACAAGCAACTGAAGGTGGTCCTATCAGGGTGTTAAACATTTCCTTTTATAATAGTTTGTGATGTTTCTTCAGGAAATACTAGTTTTTAGCCGTAAGACACAAAAAATAATTGTGACTAGAAATTAAGTATTTTGAAGATCTGTTGGTTAATCTCTTGGTGATCAAAACACAATGAGAATTACTGACTTTCAGTTATTG
The DNA here is from genome assembly GCF_033815535.1 of Pezoporus flaviventris. Classification (NCBI taxonomy): domain Eukaryota; kingdom Metazoa; phylum Chordata; class Aves; order Psittaciformes; family Psittacidae; genus Pezoporus; species Pezoporus flaviventris. The sequence goes on from NW_026892598.1 coordinate 4,351,890, forward strand.
AAGATAAACTGAAAGTAGAATTGCATGTGAAAAACGATCTAGGGCTTGGAAAACTGGTAATACTTTTTTATGAAAAATAACAAGTTGGTTAAATTCCTAAGTATTTGTGTATGATTATGTGAAGCATAACTGAAAGGAACAGAACTGTCCTTTCTTTAACCACTTTTTGTGTACATGACTAAGGAGGGTCTCTTGCCAAAACATTTTGAATTCAGTAACATAGATCTTGGTGTGTCATATAACTCAACTGAGAATTACAACTATGCAATGAAGAATGTAATGAAACAGAGAAACATTTAATATACACTATGCATCTGAATGTTAAAACCAACTGCTAGCTTTCCTGGTAGGTGTGGAATTAACTGGGGGATCACTGACATTTCAGAAGTGTTTCTAATGTTCATTTTGAGCCCAAATATACATGAATATAAGGTTTGTGTAGTTCTAAGAGCCTATTGCTCATTGCTTTTCATTAGATCCACAGTTACGCACACTTCTGTATTTAAGTCTGTCGCATTCCTGAGTATAGAATTTGGTCAATGCAAGTTAAATTTTACTGCATTTACAGTATTTCAGTTTGACAATGGACTGAGTTAATCCCTAGCTTGCAAAGTTACATGAATCCTAATTTTAGAGAACAAACAAAAAAACTTCACAGAAAGAGCACTAGGAAGCTTCTTAATCCAGTGATGTGTTGTTTGTTTCTCTAGATGGAGTCTGCATGTGTTTCAATTCATGAAGCTTTGAAGTCTGTCATCGATTATCAGACTCACTTCCGCTTGAGGGAAGCGCAGGGCCGCAGCAGAGCTGAGGATTTAAACACGAGGGTGGCCTACTGGTCAATAGGGGAAGCAATCATTCTTCTTGTCGTTAGTATTGGGCAGGTATTTCTCCTCAAAAGCTTCTTCTCAGATAAAAGAACCACGACAACCCGTGTTGGATCATAACTGGTAGTGGTAATGCTTCGTGTCATTGTGTGCTACTTACCTGTTGAAGTTAACAGTTCTGCAGTTAATTATAGGTACAAAGGATGTGAATGTATGCAACATTTAAGTGAGTCTACTCCTCATCCCTTAAAAATCACAAAAGAGACCCAAAAAGATAATGAAAGGGGGACAGGATTTGAAATATTTTCTGCAACTTATGTGTGTTCTGATTCCTGTATTAAATACTTGGCAGTGACCACCCTCACTTTTACTGAGATTGATTTTACCAATAAGATGAGCCATCTGGGAGTATAACTCTTTAAAGTAGCCCAACAGTCTGGTATCTGATCTGAGAGACAACATACATGAAACTTTTATTTTAATCTTCAGGCTGATTGTATTGGATTACTCAAAAGCAAATGTGATGAACTGTAGTGCACTGGTTTGATGTGCTGTTAGAAAAAATAATCCAATGGTACCCCTTGCTTATTTGTAAATTTGTTGCAAGCTTGACATTACATCATGGTGCAAATTTTCCATCAGCCTGCTAACTCCATCTTCAAAACTTGCTAAATTCTGTACTTCAGTATGTTTGCTTAAACATGCATTCTTTTATATTAGAACAAGTTTTTTAAATTGTTTTACTAGATTATAAACTGAGGCTACTCAGGAAATCCACTTCCTGTATTCAAAAATCCAAATCTTCAAGTTTATTTAAAAACATGCAGTAAAATAGGGAATCTTTTGTCACTGAAACTGTGCAGTTTCTGTACTCATACATGCTGCTGCTGCTTTTTGGATTTTAATACCATATGTAGCTTGGTTTGTTAAGCAGCACAGCACCAGCACTGGACAAGGTTATGTTATGTATTAGGCACATATAAAGCTTTTTACTAAATTGTTTTCCTATTAAAAGGCCAATTTGATATTGATACTGCATTGCACAAGTGCTGTAAATTTTACTTTCCTGTGTGTGGTGCACTTTTACATGATGGCCTTGTATATCTAGCTGGCACTCTTTTAAATACTTCAGGTTATCTTTTTCGTAGTTATAGTTGCCTTGTTTCCACTGCTCATGTCTTTATTAGCTTATGTACTGTAGAGTCTTGTTTTATTTGGATGTGGAAGGTCATAGATGTATGTACATACAAGTAGCTTGAATTGAGCTGGTCATAACAAGGCTAAACTCCTTCAAATGGCTCTGGAGGATTAAGTAGAACCAACCAACTCTTAAGTGCACACAAACTAAATGAAGGGGAAAAAAATTGTCATACATTACTGGGTAAACCAAAAGATGCTTCTTAAACAAGTTTCCAGCAACCCAAGAAAGGATGCTAAACCCTTATCAATTGCCTGTATTGTTTCTAGCAAAAATGCGGAATTACATGTACAGGTGACACTTGAGCAGTCTGAAGAATTGATCTAAGATGACTTGAGTTTAATATCTTGTGATGGCTGAAAAAAATTAAACAAAAGGGCACCTACTCTCTGTTGTGAACTGAATGACTGCTCTTTTGGAAGTCAGAAAAAACTCAAACAGTTCAAAAAGTATTTAAAAGGCCACAGGGGTATTAAAAAGCTTAGTGTATGTAAAATGCAGGATTGTATGTAATGTCTGCCTGTCCTGTACTGAATTCTGAATACTGCAGTCTCATTTTGAGATGCAAGCTTCCCAGAAATAGTTAGGCTTACAAAGATCAAAAAACTAAAAAATCAGTGCTTTCTTCTCACGATACAAATCTGTGCCTGCAAGCACTATTCTTGGTTGTACCTATATGCTTTATTCTTGTGTTTCAGCAGCTGATATTCAGTACTTCTTGTGTTGCATTGCACACAATAATAAAGCAAGTGGTACAATTTGGGTGCAAGTGTGGCTGAAAATATGATTTGATTTTGATAGTGTCCCCTGTTACCTACTGGAGTTTGAGTATCACTTGTGTAGCTTTAATCACAACAAAATTATTTGTTCTAAGATTGAAACGTTGGGTTTTTTTCCACTGATTTACTCTGTGTTCTGTCAAAATTGGTAAATGGGGGTATAACAGATAATGGTTGGACATCATGTACACGTCTTTATTCTTTCATAATGTTTGAATGTGTGAAGTGGGACTGTTCAGCTCAAAATTACTCCCCCTGCAGAAGCTTAGTGGACTTGACTTTTGCATTGAAGTTAGTTAGGTATCTGAACCAATCCTCTTGTATCCTGCTGCAAAATATGCAGCAATAGCGTAAAAATGCCTTTATTTTTGTGTTACTAAAAACATGGCACAAATACATGTTTAAACATAGCTGTATATAGTTTTTAAAATAAGTGACTGAATAGGATATAGTAAAACACATGCTAACATGCAGCAGGTGGAGAAATGCATTGTGACGTTTAAAGCTGCACCTTTTTAATATATAAAAATAATAGTTTGGTTAATGGTGTGATGCACAAGTAAGCAGCCTGCGTTAAAGGGGATATAACTATTTCTTAATTGCTAAAGGCCCTGGGTTTCAGCTATTCCTTGGATGTTTTATGTTTACAGAACTTCTTTTCATGTCCTGTAATGTCATTTTGTCAGTTTGGAGGTAAAAAAAAAGAAGTTTAGTTTAAGACAAAAAGCAGACCCTGTGAATATTGTATGGGAAAATAAAAATTAATATATGAATGTGGTCTGGTTGTTTTGTTTGCATGTGGGAGTGGGGAGCATTAGTCTTAAAAAAAGCTTAAAAATTTGAGTATTCGGGTTGTATTTTAACACATTACAGCGAATCTGCCATGTGGCACTTGATCATTACTTCTGTTGCTTCTGTCGTACATAACAAAGTGTACCGGTTCACTGCTGTTCATAACTGGCTGTGCTTTCAGGTTACTGGGAGAACTCTGCTTTCAGCAACATAGCATGGTTACTGGCCTTTTGCTGAGCATGTTACCAGGGCAGGCAGTAATACTCAGAAATCTGTTCTTATTGGAGTGGAATTCAAAGTATTTGACTGCAGATGCCAGGACTGACTTGGGGCTTACTGCATGTTTTCATGTTAATTCTGGGGATACAAAGTTAATGCAGGGTGCACTACAAAGGTGCATCCAATTAGCGTTGTCTAATGAGACATACACTTGAAATGTAATGTAGCTGTAGTAACTAAATGTGTGATTGGAGATCCTTTATATTGTGTAGCTTCTTCCTGAATCTTACCACATACCAGTTAAGGTTTTAAAAACAGATAGACTAGGCATCATTGCTTTGCGTGGGCACCTTCCAGAATGGCTTTCTCTGCCTGTTTGTTTCTCCTGTGTCTATTGCTGTACATTCAGAAATTTTCTAGAATATTTACTGTACTTGAATTAAAAAAAGGTTTTGTCTAGAAGCATGGTTAAGTTCTCCTCTTTCAGTGTTGTGTTCTTGTGGTCAGCCATAGTTGTCTGGAGGCTTTTTAGGTGCTTTGGCACCCAGAATTTGTAAGTAGCTTAAGATGAGTTGTAGTCTAAAGCACTTTTCCACTGAAAGCTCATCATTTTACCAAAGAAATAAAATGAGGTAAGTACTGAAAGAAAGTTTTAAAGTCTGACCCTGCAATTCAGCAGCAGGTTCCTCAGGGGCTCCCATTGGCCAACTCCCTGAACAGCTGGAATTTTACTTTCCTAAAATTCAGGGTCCTGACTGTACTCTTCGCATGTCTCTCAGGACTTCAAACTCCACCAGTGGATGATCACTGTGCTGCTTCCAATCTTGCGCCTCTGAGCAGCGCAGTTGCATTAGAGACCATCAGGTCCAGTATTGCATTCCCCTGGCAGGGCTATTACCTGGCTTAAGAATTTACCCTCAATGCACTACAGGAGTGGTCTGTCTACAGCTTACCATGCTACTTTTCCAGCAGATGTTGGGGTGGCTGAAGTCCCTCAGCAGGATTAGAATGGTGGCAATGCCTCCTGCAGCTGCAGTAAGAAGGCTTCATCAGTAGGCTCCCCTTGTTTGGGAGGCCTGTAGTAAACACCACAGTTGCCTTGGTTGCTAATTCTTCCTCATAAGCTTTCAAACTGCCTGTAGCTATTCAGAGACAGCTCTTCACAGTCTATTAATCACTGAGGCTTGGACACCCAGATGGGAGTATCAGATGAAAAAGGAAACAGACGCATCTGAACAGGTATTTCATTTCCACATGGCAATGTGGAAGTGTAGAAAACCACCTCTTTTCATGTGGTTTTGAAGCAAGAAAGGTTATTTTTTCCCATGTTGCAGACAAGGCAGTGTTCCATGGAAGAGCAAATCCTTCTGCCTCGAGTTCCTCAGTGAGTTTGGGGAAGGAATTTCCATGAGAAGAACAGCCACATCTGGCTCTGGAATGAATCCCTGCTAACCCTTGTTTCATTAAATGCAGTGACAGAACTGAGATATTCACTAATTCAAAGCAAAGGGCTGATTTGCAGCATTTCACAGGGTGGGTTTTACTGATTCCTGTGTAATCAGGTTCATAAATAGAGTTGTTTAAATGAGGCAAAGACATATTAAGCATTTCTATTAACAGTTCTACAGATACTTAAAATAACACTGGCTTTCCACCCAACTTCAACTTTTCTTCCTGTAGTCCTTAGTGGGGATGCATGGTGACAGATTTTAGCAGCCTAGAATTCAAACCTGGACAATAAGAAATTCACTTGCCAGGTGCTTCACAGCTTTGCAGTCCAAATTACTCCTTTATTCCACTCAGCTGTCATGAGCTCTTGTAGAACCTTCTTGTAATAATAAAGATTTAATGCACTTTCACATCACCTTTCATCAATCTGCATTAATGAAGGACACTGTATTTACATCTGTCTTAGTGATGAGGAAAGTGAAGAAAGGAAAAATTAAATCATTTACTCTCAGAAAAGCAGCAGTAGCTCAGTGAGAAAGAGGACTTCTAGCTTTCATTCAGTGCACTGCTCCTCATTGTACTCAGATTCCCAGAGGAATGAGGAATTATGTTAAAGACTTTGTAGACAAAGTTTACACAAGTTCAAAAGGCAAGTGAACAACTACATGGAGAAAAAGTTCTACCAGCCTTGTATTCTTTCAATACAAAGAAGTATTTTTTTGCTTAGGAAAGCTCTCAGCCACAGAGGATGGCAGGCTTGGAGGGGTGTCCCCCTGAAAATGTGAATTCATCTTTACAGGATTTTCCTGGGAATCGGTACCATCGCCTTTTGTTTTGAGAATTGTGTTGCCATTCCCATGCTACTTTACAGTCTCTTTGAGCAAGCGTGTTCATCTGTTCTCAACATTGCAGCAAGTTTTTACACGCTGTCTTTCCCCACTTCACAGACACGGCCATGCAGAGACACATATACTCAGTTGTAAAATCATTCAAGAAATGGCTGTGTATGCCTTCCTTACAAAAAGGATGAAACTTACCTGCTGGTAAGAGTACAAGTGGACTTTGGGGAGACAATGTTATCTGAGGGTGTGAATACGTGTGAATACGTGAACACAGGTTGAACATTTCCATCAGCACACAAGCTAACAGGAGCAACTGTACACTGGCTCCAGAGCAGTGTTTCTTTGCAGTACTAGAATCCACCTGAGCAGAATGCCGGCCATGACATCACCAAGTGGTGGTGGTGATGGCACAAAGTGCTAAAATGTGATGGGAGCAATAGAATGTCCTTACGTCCCTTGCTGTTTATATCAGGCACCAGTAGAGCCTGTCCCAGCCTCGCTCATACCCTTCTCAACTCTACCATTTGCCTATGTGTATTCTATGCACAGGCACTGACCTCCACTAACTGAACACGTGCATTAGAGCAGCAATGACAGGCTGTGGGCATCCCTGTTTCCATACTCCTAATTCCTTTCCAAGACCCCCCCTCCAGCTCATAGCAGGTGCCTCTGCCAAACCATCAGTCACCATCAGTGACTGCACACTAGAAAAAGCAAATTACAACTTTTATTGCTACATTATTGTAACTATGATCCCTGGTAAAGCAGTGAAACTGGGAGATGGGAGTACTGCGCTTAGTAGGCTGGCAGTTATCAGCAGCTCTGCACACAAACAGCACCAGGAGCCCCAGGGCTGCCACAACCCTCTTGCGCTGTGCACTGCATCAGGACCTTGAAGAGTTCTCCCTTTATATGAATTTGTCATGTTCCTGTGGCTCAGCTGCACAGGATCCCTCCATGGAGGCGAAGTCCTCCCCTGTGTCTCCCCTACCACATCCCAGGGTTTTTAGCCTGGTCAAACACACAGAAAGTGTGACAGGACCCTCTCCATGTCACTTGGGATAGTCAGTAAGGATCATGCCCCCCCATGCACACATGTTGAGATTGTGTGAAATACCATGAACAGCAATTTCAGACTCTAGTGGTCTAATTTAAACACAGTATTTCTTATGACTGGAAAGTAAAAAGATGAGATAAAATCAACTGTTTGCACTTTGCACACGGTCATGCACCTGGCTAGAGTTAAGCTAGGAAGGTATCATAGAATCATAGGATGGTTTGGGTCGGAAGGGACCTTAAAGCTCATCCAGTTCCAACCCCCTGCCATGGGCAGGGACACCTCCCACTAGACCAGGTTGCTCCAAGCACACTGCCAGGGATGGGGCAGCCACCACAGCTTCTCTGGGCAACCTGTGCCAGGGCCTCACCACCCCCACAGTGAAGAGCTTCTTCCTCATATTTAATCTAAATCCCCCCTCTTTCAGCTTAAAGCCATTATTCCTTGTCCTATCCCTACATGGCCTTGTAAAAAGTCCCCCTCCAGCTTTCTTGTAAACCCCCTTCAGGCACTGGGAGCTGCTCTAATATCTCCCGTTAAGGAGCCTTCTCTTCTCCAGGCTGAACAAGCCCAGCTCTCTCAGCCTGCCTCCACCGGACGTTAGATAAACGACACAAGGAGGTGTTTTACCTCCGTCCGAGCAGGCAGTTCAACCCCTCTGTTTCCCTGGGGCCGGGATGGCTCCACGGCGGCCGCTGGCTGACAGGAGTCACGGCGTTTCGTGACATGGAGGGGCCCGACACCGCTCACCTTCGCGTCGCAGCTCCGCTATCGCAGGCGGGACCGCGGCGGCTGGCCCGGTGGGAGGTCGGGAGGGTCCGCCGCTCCCAGCCGTGGCCAGCCGACCGGAAGCCGCCGCTCCCGCCTCCGCGGGCCAGGGCCGCCCGTCCGCCGCAGGTGAGGCCGCCGGGGTGGGGCGGTGAAGGAGCAGGTGCCGGTGCCGGGCGGGGAGTGGCATCGGGCATTTCCGGGCCGGAATCCTCACACACTCTGGCGGAATCGTCCTTTTCTTCCGTCCGGCGCCGGCCGCCCTTTGGACCCCGCGGCAGCTTCTTCCCGTCGGGTGAATGAGAGGTGGCCGAGCGGCGCCGGGCAGTGCCTGACGCTGGACTGAGCGCCAGCCATGTCGAGGAGCACCGGCTCGGAGAGCGGGCGGCCCGGCGGGTCCCTGCTGCCCCGTGGGACGAGCCCCGGCATCTCGCTCGCGCGGGACGCGGAGCCGAGAGCTGCCGCTCCATTGCCGCCGCCTCCGCTTCCCCTGCAGCCTCCCTTTGGCCCTGGGGAAGGCAGCCCCGCGCCGCCCGAGCTCAAGCCGGTCCGTCGGTTCATCCCGGACTCGTGGAAGAACTTTTTCAGAGGGAGACGCCACAACGACTCCAGCTGGGACAGCACGGCCTCTGACATCAGGTACGTCTCGGACGGGGTCAGGTGCTCCCCGCCGGCCTCTCCTGCCTGTCTGCCGCCGGAGCGTAAGTCGGTGCCCGGCTCCTACAAGGATCCGTACGGAGGGTCGGGCGGGAGCTACACGTCGCGGAAGGAGGCCGAAGCCATGCTTCCCGCGGAGCCCTTCGAGTCGCTGGAGCGCCGCACCGGACAGACATACAGCGAGCGGGTGGAGGCCTACAACCAGCGGTACGCCTACATGAAGTCCTGGGCCGGCTTGCTCAGAATCCTCTGCGTGGCCGAGCTGCTGCTGGGTGCCGCTGTTTTCGCCTGTGTCACGGCCTATGTGCACAAGGACAACGAGTGGTACAACATGTTCGGGTACTCGCAGCCCTACGGCTACGCGGCTGGCAGCACCTACGGAGGCTACTCCTATGGCGGACCCAAAACGCCCTTTGTGCTGGTGGCGGCTGGAATGTCGTGGGTAGTCACGGTAGTGCTGCTGGTGCTGGGCATGTCCATGTACTACCGAACTATTCTCCTCGATTCCAACTGGTGGCCTCTGACCGAGTTCGGAATTAACTTGGTCCTGTTCTTTCTGTACATGTCAGCTGCTATAGTGTACGTAAATGATACCAACAGAGGTGGGCTCTGCTATTACCAGCTGTTTAAGACGCCGATAAATGCGTCTTTTTGCCGTGTAGAGGGAGGTCAGACAGCAGCAATTGTCTTCTTGTTTGTCACGGTAATCATCTATCTAATTAGTGCGGTGGTTTCTCTGAAGTTATGGAGGCATGAAGGAGCTAGAAGGCACAGGGAATTAATGGAACAGGAGGTAAGTCATCAGTTATCATTTTGTATCTACAGGGTATGATGTGATGGGGAGCAGTTGTAAGATATTTCTATGCCACAGGTAAAGCAGTTCTGTAAGATCCTTCTGTACCATGGACCAGGTGTCTTCTTTGCAGCAGGTGCACAGAGGGTGAGCTTCTGCCAGTCTTAACAGCATTTTAACTCGCCAAATGAAAGGCGTTTTTTAAGATGTCTGATGCAAATTCTTGGACTCTTACTACTTAATTCACTTTGGTAAGGAGCTGGCTCTGTTTTGTTTGTAACACAGCTCTTTTCCTGCCTCAGCTGATGAAGTGCGTCCTGGTATGTATTTTCTAAACAAAGGAAAAAATGAGCACTGTGCTTATTAAGCTGATCAGCAGGGTTAGGCTTAAATGAGGTTTAATATACTAACATGTATATGAAAACTGCACTTTCAGCACAGTAAGTGCTAGTGTGAATAACCGTAAGCACATGAAAAACCCACTTTTACTTTGCAAGCAAAACTCCAAGGTATTTCTTCACATCTTTTCGGATTTCCTCACAATAGTGATCAGAAATAATAGTATTGACAGAGTTGGCTGGGTTTTCATATCTAAGATTTCAAATACTTTCACCTTTTTCACATCAAGCATTTTGCATTGCTGCTGGCCTTGCCCTTACTGGAAGCATTCGATACTCGCCTGATTAATTATGAACTGTAATAGCAGAGGCGTAGCACTCTCAACTAGAGAATTCAAAGTCATTGTTTTTAAACCTCCTTCACATGAAAACACCATAAAAAAAATTATATTAATAAAGCTTAATATAGCATAAAAATAGATGTATGTGAATTGGCATTTAGGTGAATCCAGTAGGAGAGAGCAAGTTTAAAGTCACATTTCCTCTGCTCTGTGACTGCAGTGTTCTAATTTAACACTGGTTTCCATTCCACCACCTTGCATAAAACTGAGATTTTTCCTTTGAAAAGTACATTGCATCTCTTTGATGGAAGTTTTTTAACCAACTTTTGGTATGCCCGGAAAGAATGAGGTGATTGCTGAATTACACAGAAGGCGTTCAGCCACTTTTACTGTCTGTGTTCTGTTCTTTCAGTTACTTAATATTTCTAAAGGAAATACTTTTTGTAGAGTGCTATGCAAAACAGCTGCTGGTTGAGCTATTGCTTCGTGCACTGTTGTTTCCTAAGCAATGAGTTAGGCTGTAGAGTGTCAGTGAGTTAATACAGACTGGAATGTGAGATAATAAAGGAGGCTGGGAAGTGGACTGAGTAATTCCTGCAAGCTTTTCTCTACAGCTATGCTGTGGGAGCTCTTGTCATTGTTCTGAGTTTTGGGTAGTTGTTTTTGTTCCACAGTTCTTAAGCAGTCTTTAAATCAATTGCTCTGGAAATATTCCATATACAAAGTTTCTTCATACCTAATTATAAATGTAATTCTCTGAACAGCATGATTTTGAAAAAGTTTAGATACTAAAAGTCTCTGGGTTTGCAGACTATTTTTGCTGAAAATAAACTTTAAGAAGTCTGGTTTTTTTCTTTTCTGACAGCTGAAAACACAGTCCCCTTTTCCAGAAAAGAAGGTAGGAAGTAGGAATTTATTTTTCTGTTTTCTAGTATTCTCAAATGGTTGTTCTTTTTCTTATGACTATTTTGATTGACCTATTTATTTACTTATTAGTGGGTTTAATTCTTTAACATAGTCCCGATGACATTCTCCTACCTAGAAGATTCACAAGAACCTTGTAAGGAAGATAGTACTAGTTGGCCTAGGTTATATAATATACTGTAAATAGCAAATCTGATGACTGCTTCTATATGTGCTCTTACCCTTTTTTATGAAGTGACAAGTTCTGTAGCATATATGGACAGAGGTAGAGCAGTTGATGTCATCTACCTGGACTTGTGCAAAGCATTCAAGACTGTCCCACACGACTTCCTTGTCTCTAAATTGGAGAGGCATCAGTTTGATAGGTGGACCACTCAGTGCATAAAGAACTGGCTGGATGGCCACACGCGAAGAGTTGTGGTTAATGGCTCAGTGTCCAGCTGGAGGCCAGTAACGAGTGGTGTCCTTCAGGGGTCAGTGTTGGGACTGGTCTTGTTTAACATCTTTGTCGCTGACATGGACAGTGGGATTGAGTGCACCCTCAGCAAGTTTGCCGATGACACCAAGCTGTGTGGTTCAGTTGATATGCTGGAGGGAAGGAATGCCATCCAGAGGGACCTTGACATGCTTGTGAGGTGGGTTGATACCAGCCTCATGAAGTTTAACCATGACAAGTGCAAGGTCCTGCACCTGGGTCAGGGCAATCAATCCCAGGCACAGCTACAGGTTGGGCAGAGAAGAGATTCAGAGCAGCTCTGTGGAGAAGGATTTGGGGGTGTTGGTAGATGAGAAACTTCACATGAGCCAGTTGCAGTGTGCGCTCGCAGTCCGGAATGCCAACTGTATCCTGGGCTGCATCAAAAGGAGCATGACCAGCAGGTCAAAGTAGGTGATCCTGCCCCTCTACTCTGCTCTCGTGAGACCTCACCTGGAGTATTGTGTGCAGTTCTGGTGTCGTCAATATAAAAAGGACATGGAACTGTTGGAACAAGTCCAGAGGAGGGCCACAGGGATGATCAGGGGACTGGAGCACCTCCTGTATGAAGACAGGCTGAGAAAGTTGTGGCTCTTCAGCCTGAAGAAGAGAAGGCTGCGTGGAGGCCTCATAGCAGCCTTCCAGTATCTGAAGGGGGCCTATAGGGATGCTGGGGAGGGACTCTTCAGTAGGGACTGTAGTGGTAGGACAAGGAGTAATGGGTTAAAACTTAAACAGGGGAAATTTAGATTGGATGTAAGGAGGAAATTCTTTCCTGTGAGGGTGGTGAGGCACTGGAATGGGTTGCCCAGGGAGGTTGTGAATGCTCCATCCCTGCAGTGTTCAAGTCCAGGTGGGGCGAAGCCTTGGGTGGTATGGTTTAGTGTGAGGTGTCCCTGCCCATGGCAGGGGGGTTGGAACTTGATGATCTTAAGGTCCTTTCCAACCCGAACTATTCTGTGATTCTGTGATATATCACAGAGTTTAGCTTGACATAGCTAAAACAGTAGGTCATCCAATGTGCTGTGGGTTTTAGAGACTCCCTTTCCTCCTGGCTGGCTGCTTAACTTGAGGAGGGTCAGTGGAAGCATAGTGGTAGGTGCTCTGTGATTTGAGCTTGGTCCTGTAACTCTGAGGCCGCTCCAAAGACCTCCCTGCTGGTTTTGAACCATGAGCAGCGTTACTGCTTCTGCTGCACAAAGTTGCGTACACTGCAAAGGTCATATAGGATCGTATAGCAGATGTTGATGACTCACAGAACATTTATGGTGTGGTTTTTTAAGCTTTAAATGTCTCCTGTTAGATACCGTGAATTTCCTGTCACTGTTTTCTCTGTTGCTTCAGTACCAGATTTTGATCCTTTTTTATGTGTTCCAGCAGAACTCCACCTGCTTTTATTTCTGGATAAAGGGAAACAGAAAACAAGGGAGAAAAGGGAACCCCAGAAAACTGAATGATTCCTGTTCATTCAAGAATTAGATGGATATCCAAGGGAACTTTCTCAAATTATTCTTTTAAGATATACAAGACAAATCTTTTCAAGGCCCTTTCTTTTCTTTCACTTGTACCACTGTTAGGACAACCTGAAGATGGAGATTATGTTAGCAACATTACTGTAACTCATTAATAATTTTCTAATTACAGTAAGGGTTGCAAGAAATATCTATGATTGCCTGCTCAGTAGTTTTATGTCTGTCTTCAGATGAGTTGGGTATTTTGTAGTTTATGTATATTACATTTTAAGTAAAACCAACTTAAGAACTAGTTTTGGTTTGGTTTTTCATTTGTTTTTTTTCTTAACAGTATGAAAGTGATGACAGACCAAGAGAAGAGGTCAATTACAGGCAGCTTAAATCAGTAGAAAGAAAACCAGAACTACTTAATGGTCATATACCTGCAGGCCACATTCCTAAACCTATAGTGATGCCGGACTACTTAGCGTAAGTGACTTGACTTTGATGAACAGGCTTAATGGAGAATACTTCAATGATGCTTTTTACTCACCATTTCTCATGTATACATTTATGACTTCTTAGCCATGTCTGCATTATGTGAGCTCATAATTCTTTATCAAGTCAATGTTCAAAATAGATTATGGGGGCTGGTATCAATGGCATAGAACTGGTAATGTAAATAGAGAAAATGAAATTTAAAAAAAAACAACACTTAAGATGTTAAAGCAGAAAGTTATAATATGGCAAGTGTAATAATTGCCAAAGGAACAGATGACCACCACACAGACAATTTAGAAAAAAAATACAATACATGGGGAAAATACGTGTCTGAAATTTGACTTCTCTTGTATTTCCTAAGTGCTAAATCTATTAACATGCTCCATTTTAAAAGGCATGTCTCTCCACGGTGGAGTGTGAGAGCATAAATTAATTTTTATACTATATGCCATAGACCAGGGTACAAACTGAAACACAGGAGGTTCCACCTGAATATTGGGAAAATCTTCTTCAAGAAAGACTATGGAGTCTCTCTGGACACATTTCTGGGCAACCTGGTCTAGGTGGTCCTGCTTGAGCAGGGGGGCTGAACCATATGACCTCCATTCATTTGTTTCAACTTCAACCATTCTGTCATTCTGTGATTCTAATGCTTTATATACATGCAGATTTCAGCAGGTTATGAGATTAGCAAACATTACAGAAATACAGTATCAAGGTGAATGGTCCATGTGTTTGCTGAAGTCCTATCTCCAAAACTAGTCCTTGTAAACTTTTATTTATTTTTAAAGGAAATACCCAGCCATTCAAACGAATGAAATGCGAGACAGGTACAAAGCAGTATTCAATGATCAGTTTGCTGAGTATAAAGAGCTGTCGGTGGAAGTTCATGCTGTATTGAAAAAATTTGATGAGCTGGATGCCTTGCTGAGACAGCTTCCTCACCATCCCGAAAGCATGCATGTAAGTACCTGAAATCAGTTGTGGCATTAGGCAGTTTCTCATTGTCTTTAGCTAGGGCACAATGTCTTGTTATACTGGCAGTGACTTTGAGGGAGAGAAAGTTTTCCCAAAATATTTTATTTCTTGTTTGGTCATCAGTCAAGTATACCAAGTTGCAGTTAAGTTGCGTACATGTTTTTCTGGTGTTCTTGGGTTTTTGTTTGTTTGGTTTTCTTTTGTTTGTTTTTTTTTCCTCACAATAGTAGCTTTCACGTTTGAGTGAGTTGCGGTTAATGTATTTTCACTATTTCTCAGATGCAAAGTTTACAACTAAAATGTTACAACTAGGATAGATTGATCTGACTGATCAAATTGGAATTTTACTTCTCACAAGTACTCTGTAGAATTTACATGAAGATATGGAGCAAACTCAAAACGTTTAAAAGTGTGTGGTCTCTCTCATTAGGAACAGGAAAGGATATCAAAAGTTCTGCAAGAATACAAGAAGAAGAAAAATGTGAGTGTTTTCAGCTTTACGTTGCTAGTAAATCTCATGAACAGCAAAGAGAATGTAAATAGCAGACCTGTGTGATGCTTGGTACAACTCAGGTAGTGGTTACAGGGCTTTATGTATTTTACTCTGGCAAAATTAGGACACAGTCCTCTCCACTCAAGGCAACAGCCTGTCTTGTGAATAATTATTCCATTAGCCAGATGTGGAGAGGAAAAAAAAACCTAAACCAACAGTTAAGCATTTTCATCTCCTGAAAGTATGTCTCATCTCTCAGCATTCTGCATTCAGAAGACTGGTTATTTTGAGGATCCAGCTCATTTATATTCACTGGCTGACACAGCCAGCAGATAAGCTAACAACAGAAAACATAGTCTTACCCTTGAAAAGTTTTGTATTTTTGTGGCTTGGAACTTAGACTCACAAAAAGTAATTTTCAGTGTAATCCAAGAAGTTTCGCTTTGTCAGTTTTAAATGCAGGCAGTACACAGGTACCTCTGTTCCATTAAAAACATAATGCATTATGAATACCTTTTTTCCTTCCCTTCTCCCCATGAAATTTGAATTTTGTGTCTATGTTTGTTAAACTTCATTTCTGTTTTTGGGGAGAGGGATTAGACATATCATGACATATCTATAAAATCTAAATTATGTAGTAGTGTGTAACTTATATTTGCATATTTCTGTTTAAAAACTGCTCTGCATACTAAATAACTACAGGATATAAAAGCAGAACCTCTTTCCAGTCTTTCATAAAGGAAGGAGAAGCAGGGAATAAGAAACAGTGGCTAGGAGAAAAGTGTGATTTTTGGAGAATATTTAGATACTGTTGTTAATTAAGAACATAATTGATAATACAGTATTCTTGGAAGAGTCTGAAAGTGTAATGTGTTAATGTAAATGTTTTTATTTTTGGCAGGATCCTGCATTTCTGGAGAAAAAGGAGCGTTGTGAATACCTAAAGAATAAGCTTTCTCACATAAAACAACGAATTCAGGACTATGATAAAGTTATTAATTGGAGTGTAGAAACTTAGCTATGCTTTCACTTTGTGGAGGTTATTTTCTATGCTTTAAATCGATATGTGTATTTTAAACTATTTATTTGCTTTCAGAACAATTGCGGGGATTACGTAATCACTGTGTTGCTTATCTGGATGTTGTACATTGTTGGTAGGTTTTGTATGCAGACCCAGTTTTAAATTAATGTAGTGAAGTTATCTGATGAGTTTAGAAAACCTGTGCTAACATTCTGTTCTTACCAGACAGTACAAAGCCTGGCCTCTTAAGTATGAATGCTTTGATTGAAAATACTGTACTTGCAAACTTGCAAAGCCCATTGGAGAAGGCAGTTATAAATATCATGTCAAAAGTGTGCACAGAGATGCTGTTAACAATTTAAAATTCTATTTATAGGTGACATCTTAATGATAGCAAAACTTATTACACTGTTCTTTTCTGCAGGGGTTTAGTGGAGCGCTTAATCATGCGCTTAATCATGCTGAATAATTTTGGCAAGTCAAAAATCAGTTTAATAAGACTTTGTATTGTGTTTCCAAACGCTTTGCTGTATGTCACAAATCATCTGGAATTTTGCCCAAGAGGTGCAAGATCACTTCCTGCTTACGGGGTGTGGTGGGTGAAAGGGGTAGCTTGTGTTGGGGTTTTGTTGGTTGGTTTTGTTTTGGGGGAGTTTGTGTTTGTGGTTGGTTTGTTTGGGGTGTTTTGGTTTGGTTTGGGGGTTTTTTGGTGTTTTGGGGGAGTTTGTGGGGGTTTGGGGGTTTTGGGGTTTTTTTTATTCTCCTCTTTCAGTGTAATGCAACAAATTTACACATGGCCTTAAGGGAATAGAGGTCCAGGATGAGACTTGTGTTAATGTTCTATTAGTGTTGCTATAGGCTCGTATGCTTTGCACACCTTTTCTAGGTCATCCTGGTAGGAAACAATGGGTTTAAAGGCAAAACACTTTATTCTTCATCAGTAAGTAACAGGACTTTTTGTGTAAGCAGCAGCTGTCTGTGAACTTGGCATTCAGAGAGAAAGTGCTGCAAAATTAATTCTCATCCAGAATATAAATTATTAGTATCCTTTATAAGGCCAGGAAAAATGTTTTAATAGACATGCTTTCCAGAGTGTATCTGTATAAATTCAATATACATTTTTATACTTTACCTTGGGGATAGATTTGTACATGCAAATGTTTTCATAAGCTTATAACCTTTCTTTGTATCTTTTCCACATTTTGTGTACTTTTTTTACTTACTAAAATTGTTAGAAGCATTGATAGTTTCATTGTACAGTTTTCTACAACTGCCATTTATCTGTTTGGCAATACATTTTAATATGAAAAAAAAACAACCTCACCAGTGTAGCGTGTTATTTTTCTATTGCTTATAAAGGCATTGTGTTAGAAGAAGGTGCTCTGATGAAGGTTATTTCAAATTTTTCTTAACAATTTTCTTTTTTTCCGAAAAATGGGTTTTAACTTTTGCCTTAATTTAAAGGAAAGATATAGAATCACAGAAAAGTGTAGGGCTGGAAAGGACCTAAAGATCATCAAGTTCCAAGCCCCTGCCTATGAGCAGGGACACCTCACACTAAACCATGTCACTCAAGGCTTTCTCCAGCCTGGCCTTGAACACCACCAGGGATGGAGCATTCACAGCTTCCCTGGGCAACCCATTCCAGTGCCTCACCACCCTCACAGTAAAGAACTTCCTTATATGCAATCTAAACTTCCCATTTAAGTTTTAACCCATTACCCCTTGTCCTATCACTTGTCCCTGATGAAGAGTCCCTCTCCAGCAACAGCAATGGTTCTTCTGAACTCTCTTTTTCGGTACTGCGACTGCACTAATCTACCTTGCTCTGGCAGTTATATCACATCTGATTTTTGAGCCCTTATCATTCACACTGCAATCCTGATGGCTACAAACACACTTGCGTATTTATAAAATTGATATTCCAATTTTATCAGCCACTTAATTATAAGAGTTTTAGTGGATTAAGTAAATAACAGAAGACACTATGGGAATGCTGAGAGAAATTGAAAGCTTGGCAAGTCCTTCATTTGAAAACCTTCAGTCTCATCTACCTGGAAGATGTCTCAGTACTTCCTCAGTCTGAAATCAGATGGTAGTCAGTGCTATCCTGTACGCGGCAAGGAGAAGCAGACAGGCCAACCCAATATGGGTGATAAGCAACTTCTACTTTATTTGTGACGCAGTTCACACATATATAGGAGTGGTATTCAGCCACTCCTTCTTGGCATAACAGTATTGGTTAGCCCCCACAGCTTCCTCCACATTCTCCTCCCAGGTCCGGTCTCTGGCCACCTGTGGGGGCCACCCCCTGCCTTGCTTGCACAGTCCTCCAGAACTCTATGGTTCTGCTCTTAGAGTCATTCTGCAACACTATCCCTTGTTTTCCCTCTCTTAGGTGCCTGTCTTAGATTCTACCCTATAAAGGAGCTAGGCCAAGGGTTCTGTGCCTGGTGTGCTGTATAGTTGTTAAGCTGTTCTTTGTACAAGAGGTCCTTGTCCAAATCCCTGCAATCTAAATTATCTCTCACTGTACATCCAGATTTCTTTTTTTTCTTGATGAGAGTTCTGGGTATTTTGTCAGTACCAGAAGAAGCCTAATCCAAGTTTAAGGATCATTCTGATGTTTAGAAAGTGCTAAAAAGTACCTGAATGGAAGATTCAGTCTGCACCTTTGTCGTGGTTTAAACCCAGTCAGGTAATTCGTTCACTCACTCCCCCCCTTCTTTCCCTCCCCCTACTCCCAGAGGGACGGAGAGGAGAATCAAAAGAATGCAACTCCCATGGGTTGAGATAAGAACAGTTTAGTAACTAAGGTATAACACAAATCACTACTGCTACCACCAATAATAATAATGATAAAGGAAATAACAAGGGAAGAGAATACAACACCTCACCACCAACCAACCGATAACTCCCCCCCCCTCAGCCCGACCAAGCCCTGACCGATACCTCCTCCAACCCTGCAGTCTCCCAGCCCTTCCGGCTCACTCCCCGTTACATCCTGGGCATGACGTGCTGTGTTATGGAATACCTCTTTGGTCAGTTTGGGTCAGGTGTCCTGTCTCTGCTTCCTCCCGGCTTCCCCCCCTCCCTGGCAGAGCATGAGGCTCACAAAGTCCTTGGCCAAACCAAAACATTACTATCAGCTCTGTTCCCAGGCCGAAAGTCAAAACACTGCACTGCACCAGCTACCAAGAAGGGGAAAAATGACTGCTACTGCTGAACCCAGGACAACCTTTAATAGGCCTTCCTCTAGCAGGACACTGACAGCGAGCTCCAGGCTTCCTCTGGCAGTGGTCTGAGTTTCAGTCTGTGAGGAACTGGCTCCTGGCCTCTCAGACAATGCCTGCAAAGTATCTGCAGAACCATCATGCTCCTTTCCTGCAAAGCTTTGAACAGATGGGATGGAAAAAGGGGATGCCCTGCCCGTGGCTGGCACAAGGAAATAAACCAAGGGGAGAGAGAGACAGCTGTATGTGGATTGCTCCACATTTCCCAGTAAAGTGCTAAAGGTCTATTTTCCAAAAGCTGGGGAGAGAAGATATGTAGGAATACTCCCTTCTGCCACCCTTCTGGGTTTAAGATAGGATTACTGCAGTGCATAGAACCCCAGGAGAAGGTATTTACCTTTGCAGTTTAAGAAGTCCAGCAAGGCAACCCCTCAGAGTAAATTACTTGCTCAGTCCTGGAGCTGTTAGGAACCTTGACACTGCTAAGCAGGCACTTCTGGTGCATACAGTTAGTGAGCTGGTTTTGTTCTAACCTATCAATGGAGGACTGAAAAGGGTCTTGTCAATGGTGCTCTGAACTTGCCAGATTAAAAAATACTAGTTTAAGAAACATTTTTCTTTCTTGGAGAAATTGAGATGAGTGAAATAAGAATTAACGGCTGGGGGTTAAAGCCAAGTCAAATGCAAGACACAAATTAGGCAGAAATTGTAACTACTTGTCACTTAACTATCAGGGAAAAGTGGTCTCTTGATATCCTCAAAGAAGGTATACTTCAGACCAAACTAAAGTTATTACATGATTATCACCTCAGTCTCTCAGCCTTAGCTTTGTTAATCTGCATGTACATGTAAACAGTCTGCTATGTGGTCTTACTTGTGTGACTGGGTTTCTGCAAAAGGCAGTTAACATTTCTTTAAATCTTCTCAAGTAACACTGCCCTACATCAGTGGGTATACAGCAACCACTTACAATGACAGACTCTCCTCACAAGTATTGTGTGTTTAACAGGAACTTTTTACCCTTCAGTCTTTCTCTGAGAAAATGCCCACCTGGCTCCATGGGTGTACAAAGGGAAATGCCTCAGAGACATCCATTTTTCTTGATAAACATCCTTGATCAAGGTAACTGTGGCAACATACCCTTACCTAATCTGTACATTTTTGCAGGTCAGATAAAGCAGCACCTAACAAATGTAACCACAGGTTTGTATTGCATAGTATGGTGGACCAGTTTCCATGACAGTGATTCAACTAAAAAACTTGTGGTAATGAAAAACCTAATTGATGTGAAACTGTAGAAGCAGCCATCCAGTATTTATTAATCTCAAAATAATGGTGGGATTTGAACCATTTGGACAGTCATAATCTGCAAAATGATTGTATATCCTGCATTCCTGTCCAGCATTTAAATTCTTGGACTTGACAATGATAAAGTATCCCTTTTCTGAAAGAAGTCTCATTTCTCTCTTCTATGAAAATTTTCAGCTTGCAGCCATTCTTCCATTTTATAAATTAGGCTTTTTCCTTCTTAAGACAGGATGTTGGGATCTAATGGGAGTAGCTGAAACTTCAACTTTTATTTCAGTTCCTAGAAGGAAATCTTTACTTCTTAAATAGAAGAATTCCCCTTTTTTCCATCTTCAGTAGTTTTCATTGCCTTCCTTCACAATATCTTGGATTTTTCCCAAGTATGGTTTTACTGAAAACCAATTCATTTCTTTACCGTTTCCTCTATATATAAAAATTGCTCCTGATAAATGCAACAGGCTGAAGGATACAGAAGCAGTAAGATTTTTTCCCCCTCCTATTTAAGGAAATGTTACTACTGTTTAAATACTTTCTTCCTCATTTATTGTCTTACTTGGATGCAGAGTGACACCCTTTTAAAAGCGGATGCTCGGCAACTTTCCTGCAATTCAAGAGGTCAAACCCAGTTTTGGCACACTTCCACTGTATCCAGGAAGGTTATGAATGCTTTGCAGAAAAACTGGCTAAATATCTAGCTTTATTGAGATGATCCTCACTGTGATGCTTCTGAAACAGAAACTCTTGATGACATGAGACGGTTCAGTGCTGTCTGGAATTACTTTAGGTAGAATCATAGAATTGCAGAATGGTTTGGGCTGGAAAGAACCTTAAGATCATATAGTTCCAACCCTCCTGCCATGGGCAGGGACGCCTCACAATAAACCATGGCTCTCTCCAACCTGGCTTTGAGCACTGCCAGGGATGGAGCATTCACCACTTCCTTGGGCAACCCATTCCAGTGCCTCACCATCCTTACAGTAAAGAACTTCTTCCTTACATCTAACCTAAACTTCCCTGTTTAAGTTTGAACCCATTACCTATTACAAAATAGTTTGAGATTCATACCATTCTAGAACCTGTGCTGTGGTCCTGTTTAAATATAAAGACCTTGTGGAATTACAACATGTAAAATGACTATGATTGCATTCTTTCGTCCTGAAAAGACTGCTTATTCCCTCCTATTCCTAAAATATGTGCACTTTGTAGATGTCATTTGGCTTCTTCCTGTCTACCTGTAATTAAGTAGGTAATTTTCTTTTTCTACCACTGTATTATTCTGTTCTGGAGATACATAAAATATATATATAGGCATATGTAAACCATATGTAAATATTTTCTTTCTTTTCCACAGCAGATTTCAGATCTTGGTAGTTTTTAATGTTTCATAGTTCTGATCCTGTTTTTCCATTAGTGAGTTTGTCCTGCTAACAGATGTGTCCCTCTGTTCCACTGTATGCTTGAATTTGTTTTTTCTCTGCTGCCTCACTCTCAGAAAGGCCAATCCATCCTGTGGCAACTTTTGATCACCATGTTGTCCTTGAAGTACTCTGACATTAATCCATTCAGCTGAAATGGCTTTTTTATTTGTATTTAAACAAATCATCCTCTTGGTTTCAAAAGGTGAACTAGTTGCTGTTGTAAACTCCCAGATGTAGGGACCATGTCGTACTCCATTTGGCAACAACTGGTATGGTATTGCAGAATTGTTCAGCCTGGAGAAGAGAAGGCTGCGTGGAGACCTTGTAGCAGCCTTCCAGTATCTGTAGGAGGCCTACAAGAATGCTGGGGAGGGACTCTTTGTTAGGGACTGTAGTGATAGGACAAGGGGTAATGGATTCAAACTTAAACAGGAGAAGTTTAGGTTGGGTATAAGGAAGAAGTTCTTCACTGTAAGGGTGGTGAGGCACTGGAATGGGCTGTCCAGGGAAGTTGTGAATGTTCCATCCCTGGCAGTGCTCCAGGCCAGGTTGGACAGAGCCTTGGGTGACATGGTGTAGTGTGAGATGTTCCTGCCCATGCAGGGTGGTTGGAACTAGGTGATCTAAATGTCCTTTCCAACCCTAACTATTCTATGATTCTAATTTCTGGGCATAGCAAAGTAAGGGTGATAGAAGAAAGTTACATAGTTAAATATAGTTTTATAATCTTTATCACAGCTAATCACAGCAGCTGGGAAAGGTGATTAGTCAGCAACTATAAATACAACAGCCCATTTTCAGTGAGAAGTACAATCCATTTTCTGCCTGCACATGGAGATAATCACTATTCCAAGCACTTCAGGTATCTGGAGGTAACAATAAATGCAGCAATGAATGTATTCCAAGTTCTGTGCTTTAGAACAAAGAGGTGCTTTTGCTAACAGGGTAACAGGCAGTTATTTTCATGAAGTAAGCTATGAGCATTAGAATTCAGTGGTACAGTTAGACATTCAAGGCCAAGCTGGACATGTTTCTGGGCAACCTTATCTACTGAAGGTGTTCCCGTCCATGACAGCGGGTTGGACTAGATGACCTTTGGAGATCCCTTCTAACTCAAACTATTCTATGATTCTGTAATTCTAGCGCAAGTAACTAATGGCCTTTTCCCAGGCTCTGGCATTCTTCTATTAATTACTGAAATTATTTGTTAGTTACAGAAATACCATGTAAAACCCTGACAGTGCCTTAATTGTTACCTGGCCTCTGAGCGAGGGCCTGACTGACCTGACAAACCTACCGCAGGCTCCCCTACTGCTGTACCTCAGGACGTGTTGTAGCATTAATGACTTCACCGGAGTGTTCCGATGCTGTTGTAACAAACACCCTGTACTTCACTGCCACGGCAGCCACAGCCGCCGTCGAGGCAGGGCAGACGCCCTCCCGCCGAGGGCCCGCTTCCCGCCCGGGGTGAGGCTAGGTGTGAAGCTCGGGGCCAGTCACACCCGATATGACCGGCAACAGCCACCAGGCCGACCTTCGCCCTCTGCTGCAAGGCCTCGCCCTCTGCTGCAAGGCCTCGCCCTCTGCTGCAAGGCCTCGCCCTCTGCTGCAAGGCCTCGCCCTCTGCTGCAAGGCCTCGCCCTCTGCTGCAAGGCCTCGCCCTCTGCTGCAAGGCCTCGCCCTCTGCTGCAAGGCCTCGCCCTCTGCTGCAAGGCCTCGCCCTCTGCTGCAAGGCCTCGCCCTCTGCTGCAAGGCCTCGCCGTGCTTGAGCCGCCGCCGCTCCTGCCCGGAACGATAGTCCGGCGGCGCGGGCGGCAGCCGGAGGTCTGGCGGCGCACACAAACGGCAGGAGGCGTGCTGCGGCACTTCCGGGTCCGGGTAGGGGGAGGGGGAGGCGGCGCGGCGGCTGGGACTGGCTGCTGAGGTGGCTGACCGTGCGTCCGGTGCTTCTCGGCCCTCCCGGCTCCCCTCGGGCTGGGGCTGGTTCTTCCAGCGCGTTCACCCGCTCTGTGGCACTGTAACCGGGCTTCCCCTCAGGCGGTGCAGGCTGCGGTGCCTTCGCGGCGGAGAGCGGAGCCGCAGAGATGGAAGAGGAACCCGAACGGACAAAGCGCTGGGAAGGAGGCTACGAGAGAACATGGTAAGCTTCTCTTTTCCCTCTTCACCTTCTTACCGAGGTAGAAAACGAGGATATCTCCCTTCTGCTCACTCACGGTCTGTTTTGCCTAGGGAAATTCTTAAAGAAGATGAATCTGGCTCGCTGAGACCGACCATCGAGAGCATCCTCTTCAAGGCAAAGAGGAAAAGGTATGATGATCTAGGGATGTTGGTCAACAGACAGATGAACATGAGCCAGCTTGTTCCCAGAAGAAAGACCAAGAAGGCTAATGGCATCCTGGCCTGTATCAGCAATAGCGTGGCCAGCAGGGAGAGGACAGTGATCGTCCCTCTGCACTCGGCACCGGTGAGGCTGCACCTCGAATCCTGTGTTCAGTTCTGGGCCCCTCACTACAAGAGAGACGTTGAGGTGCTGGAGCGGGTCTAGACAATGGTAACAAAGCTGGTGAACGGTCTGGAGCACGAGTGTGATGAGGAACGGCTGAGGGAACTGGGGGTGTTTAGTCTGCAGAAGAGAAGGGTCAAAGGAAGATGGAGGGAGATGGGGATCAGTGGCTTATCACAAGTAACAAGTGATAGAACAAGAGGTAACGGCCTCAAGCTGCACCAGGGCAGGTTTAGATTGGATATTAGGAAGAATTTCTTCACAGGGTGATCAGGCATTGGAACAGTGGTGGAGTCACCAGCCTGGAAGTGTTCACAACCCACATAGATGAGGCATGGTATGTGGTTTAGTGGTGAACTTGGCAGTCCTAGGATAACAGTTGGACTTGATCTTGAAGGTCTTTTCCAACTTAGTTGATTCTGTGATTCTGTGTGTTGCCATGAGCCTGCCAATGTTCCTGGTTTGGTCAGTTATAAGGGCTTAATTCTCATGTTGGCTCCTCTTAAGTTCAGTGAGCCTGTTGGCACCCCTGCTGTGCATTTTTGTGTCCTTACCCCTTCAGAGCTCCAGATGTGTGCTGCTTGCCAGCTACTTATTAGTTGTGCCTGAAAAGACAGTAAAATTTATTTTTGCCTATAACGTTAAGAATGAATGTACACAGGCTGGATAGCCTAGATGTATGCTAGCTCATGAGGTGAGGTCTTGATCTAGTGAAACATGGTGCAAAGCACTGCCACTCCAATTTACACTGCCTAGAGAAAATCCTGAAACATTTTTTTAACATTCAGATCATGCTTTGAGCTGGGTTTTGGTATCACAGCACCAGATTCGTGTTTCAAATTGCCAGAAAAATTGCTACATAAAATCTAGTTTTGTTTTATTTCTGATTATGTTAAAGTATTCAAATGTGGATGAAATTTTAAATGTAAGAAATAGTTTTTGTTTGTTTTCAGAGAGGCATGAAATCTGTTTGTAATTAAGTTGTCCTTTTTTTGGTGTAAATAAGTATCTGTGTTTGTAATTGCTTCGTGTTTGTATTGGATTTCTTCCAGACTTTTGGTTTAGGAACCATTCAATTGTTTGCATCTTACTTAAATTATTTTTTGTTTTATTAGACTCTATGAACACCATGGACAAGTTCGACTTGGAATGGTATGTAAATGTCTTAACCCTTGTGTGTCCTCAGTCCAAAACTGATTAGAGGTGGTATGTCTAATCTGAAATACACTTATGCTGACTAAATGTGCTTGAGACCAAAGCTTGTGTTTTCCACAAGCCTTTATTTTTTTTTAATTCTTTGCTCATTGGCAGTGTTGATTGCATAGCTCAGTATATTGAATTTCCCCTGTTTAAGGGAGGAAGTAGTTGATTTTTTAAGTAAAGGTAATACTGAACAGTTCGTTTAAATATGCTGTGTGAGTGACTATCACTTACTGTGCAAATGCAGATGCGTCACCTTTACGTGGTTATTGATGGATCAAGAGCTATGGAAGACCAAGATTTAAAACCGAACAGGCTTACTTGCACTTTGAAGGTATTTCTGTATGCAAAATTTGTTTTCTCTTACTAATGCATTGCTTCTTTGTAAATCAGTTCCATTTTGCATTTACATGAATTAAAGTCTTCTGTGACATGCATATCATACATGCATAGGCTCATCTTTCTTGTTCCTACTTTTTTGTGTCTTATTTCTGTTATTGGTCTGTAACTTGACTGTTTTTTGAATAGTAAAATCTGTATAACATCAGTTTGATTAGTTTGCCTTCGACAAGCACTTTGGTACCGTAAAAACACTTTGTAGAGACATATTATGGTAAAACACATTATGAAAAGTGTGGAAATTAAGCTGAAGTGTTGCATGCGATAAGGGATGAAAAGAACAAATGTGCTTTCATTATACATCTAGGTAACATTTTTCCCCTTACAGTTGTGTTTTGATGAATTCTGGTTTGAATGGATGCTAGACAGGAGTTCAACTGGATTGCTCCTTCAGACTGTGGAGGACTTAAACTGTGCATTTTGTACTATGGGGTCTTCTCTTAACCACACTACACATTGAAATCCTGGGTTTTGATGATTTTTGTAGAGATTAGTGCTTTTTGGTGGATAGTGAACATCCATTTGAACCAACAGTAATCTAGAGCTTTTAACATACAAAGTGAATAAAATAAGAGAAAAATGGAAGGGAGGGCCCATTCCTCTCTCCTCCGTTTTTTTCCGATTTTTTTTTTTTTTTTTTTTTTTTTTAAATAGCAATTGCAAGTGCCTTGTCACTTAAAGCATGTGGAATAAAACTGTATGTAGTTTTAAATTGTCTTACCTTTTCTTTATAGTTATTGGAGTATTTTGTTGAAGAGTACTTTGACCAAAATCCTATTAGTCAGGTACGTACAACCTGCAAGAAACAAATAACTGAAAACTACTTTAAAAGTTGGGTCTAGTTTTAACACTATCTAGGAAACTGTTTTCAATTGATGTGTTCCTTACCATCCCTTCATCATCAGTCTGGTGAAATGCTGCCTGAACTAATGAAAGTAAGAACCCATCTGGCTCCTTTTTCTTAAAAATAAGTTCTAATACAGAAGATCTGATAAGATTTTTTTCAGGTATTCAGAATTTTAGATTTCTTTTTGTAGCTTGTGGCAAAAGAACTGGAAATACAGAAATATATGTTAACTGATGTATAGTGTTGTGCTGCTGTTGTTACACTTACAAGAAAATTCATACAGTTAAGTAATTTTGATCCATAAAGAAATATTAGGAAAAATATACCAGAAATGTAAATAAACTTATTTTTAAACTTATTAAGAAAAGTTTTGTCTCTTTTTTTTTTTCCCTTCTCCAGCTTGGCTTAATTGTAACCAAGAGTAAAAGAGCTGAAAAAATGACAGAGCTTTCAGGTAGGGGAGGTAGTATATTTTCTTTTTAAATTGGAGATATTTTCATTAGTTGCACTGATACTCTAAGTTCTACCTGGCTGACACTGCTGAAGGTGAAGTAGTGTTTACATAACATTTTTAATTTAAAAAAAGTTATTTATCTGACACCAGAGTCCTTATTTTAATCTGTTTTGATCTAGAATTGTTATCATATGCGTGTTCATGATCAAGCCCTGCACAGATTGCAACTAAAATACATTTTGTTTCTCCTATAGTTGATTTGGTTATATGTTGATTTTGTGTCTTGTGACATCTGTGTGTTCTGTGAAATCAGATTAGATGGTAATAAGCACGGTTTCTTGGTTCCTGCCTTCTGCCACTAGCAATCCCTGTGGCTTCAGAGATGAAGCGTTATTTTTATACTCTTTATTCACTTGCAAAACTGGAGCAACCTTTTTGAGGAATTTGAGGATCCATCAATCTTTGAACAATGCTTTGAAGATAACAGAGGAAACTAAACTCTCTTTTTGCTGAGACGCTTTGTGAGACTCTTCACACTCAAGCGTTCAGTGATACGCAACAAGGATTTTACTCTTTCTGACTTCTTAAAAGTTCTAATAATAGAGTGCTTGCAGAGTAGTTGTAACTACTTCCTGTTAGTATGTTGGTTTACCATTTTCTACATTCTGACCAAGAGGTTAATTTCTAAGCGAAGCAGTTACAAGTCTCAGTTTGAAAAATATTATTGTACAAGTACACTTCATTAAATAAATAGTTTAAATATTTCAGTTATTTTAACTTGTTATTTCAGGTGCATTGTTCTTTTCACTTACAGGTAACACAAAAAAGCACTTAACTACTCTGAAGAAAGCAGTGGATATGAACTGCAGTGGAGAGCCATCTCTGTATAATGCCCTAAATTTGGCTATGCAGACTTTAAAGTTAGTATATACATGCAGAGGATTTTTGTTTTCTTTGTTTTCCATAATCAGTATAATGCTGATTGTGAATTTTTGGAGGGGCAGAGACTGTATTTTTTACAAGTAGCATTGTGCATTGTGCTGACCTGAGTCTCTGAAAGGCAGCTTTATGACTTCTTAAAATACAAGCTTTTGAGGAGTTAAATATGCTAGTTTTGCAGAAGTTAATTTTCTAACAGAAGATGCTTCTATTTAGAGGTGTTTTGCTTACAGAAAGCAACAATATTTTAAAACTAAGTAGGTGGTTTTATATTGTGTATGAATATGCTGATGGAAGACCCTGCAGTTGTTTTTTACAAGAGGGCTAAGGTATGAGAGGGAGTGGAGTTAGAGTTAATGATGAAGGGAGAGAAGCAGCACTGAATCACAATAATCTGGTGGGAGTTTTGGCATACTTTAGAAAGGTAAAAAAGTTTTGCTATGTGTGGTATGGAGTTGGGGAAAAACATGCAGGAGACTTTTAACAAGTAATAACAGCTAGAAACATTGGCAGAATAAAGCTAGTAGTAAATGACATAAAAATTATTTGAATAACTAGTTGGAAGAGAGTTCCAGTAAGAACTAAAAAACTAGTTTAAAGTAATGGATTTACACCTATAAACTGATATTTTTATTTTAAGAAGTCAGGAAGACTTACTGCATTGTTGCTAGTTTGAAGGTGAGTTTTACCTCTGAGAGTACAGATAAGGTACTGCAGTAGCTTAAGCATTAGAGCAAACAGGTATCAACTACACAGTCAAATACTGTGTTTTAGATACTGGAAAGGTTTGGCTTTTGGAAGGTGAAATTCTGGTGCTCAGAGAAGGATCTTACCACAGTCTTATAATTTGAAGGGGACTTCATATCATGTCACCTTCTCACTTAAGTATCTTAGAAGTCCCTGGAAACTTTAACATACAAGTAGATTACTGTTTATAAGTAAATTAACCATATACTTTCTTCAGGCACATGCCAGCACATACAAGCAGAGAGGTTTTGGTAGTCTTCAGCAGCTTGACGACATGTGATCCGGCCAACATCTATGATCTGATTAAGGTACAGAAGTGAAGTTTGACTACTACATTGAACATCCAGTTTGACTACTACATTAGACTAAGACAGTTGCAGAGTTGTTGTGATAAATTTTAATTTAAAACTTTGAACCTTTTACTGTTTTCTGTTCTGCACATAAATTTGAGTATTCCTTCTTTTTCCATTTGAAGTGTTTAAAAGCAGTTAAGATCAGAGTGTCTGTCATCGGCCTAAGTGCTGAGGTTCGAGTTTGTACAGTACTTGCCCGAGAAACTGGTGGTATGTATCTGAAGCTCGGTAGTTATACTACTAATACAAGTTCTAAATAAAAAAATAGGTAACTAATTTGTCATATATTCCTTAAGGCATTTTGATATTTAAGGATGAATATTCTGTTGTGCTGGCAGAAAATTTAAGGTTTTCTCAAATGTACAAAACACACAATAGTCAGTGAAATTATCAGTTGGTACCTGCATCTCTAGAGAGAAGAAATATATTTTAAAACCTAGTGTTGCTCATATAAAGCTCTGTCATGTGGAACTGTTGATACTGTTAATATCGATACTAAATTGATATTGTTAATATCAATTACTACAGTGGTAACTCTTACAATAACATTACTAACAGTGAAATGTTGGAGAAAAAGCTATGGGCTTTCCTATCTAATTAAACATCCTTGTTAATCTGAACATTCTTATTAATCTAAAAATTTGTTGTTTTCAGTATCGTTAACAGGACTAGTTTTTAAGAACAGGGTTAGCTAAATTATCTTTTTTTACTTAAGTTATTTTCTGTCATCTGGAGAGTATGTTTGTATTCTTACCTGCTGGTAATCTGAGAGTAAGGCATTTCTTTCTTTGTGACAGGAACATACCACGTTATTTTAGATGAAAGTCATTATAAGGAGTTGCTGATGCATCATGTTCGTCCTCTACCTACCAGTTCAAGTTCTGAGTGCTCTCTTATTCGAATGGGTAGGATATGGTTTTGTTAAAATCCTAGCACAAATTTGCAAGTCTTGTCCTTTTCTTTCTTTGTGTCATCTGTGTCAAAGCCATAAAAACAGTTGGAAGTATAATAGACATTGAAAATTGGTGAGGTTTTTTTTTTTATTTTGACATTTATTTTGCTGAATAAACATAAGTTTTCTTAACGTTGTTCCTGCAAAGTAGTCAGCTTTTAAGTAAAGTTAAGAACTAAGTAAGGCAGATTATTTGATTTCAGTTTGAAAAAATGAAGTACAGTTATATTGCTTTTTCAGTAATTGGTGTAACTGTAATACTTAGAAGTTAAGGATGAAAAATTATTTTGTTTCTCTCTCTGGGTTTCTTTTTCCCTGTAGGAGGCAACTATTGTAAGCTTTATTGACTCTAAGAGACACCTATTTGGCCACGTAATACATGTTTGTTAGGAGTGCTTTTGTGGTGTTCTTTCAGCAAATGGATTAGGTGTCATTTCTTTTGATGTATTTCTCAATAAATGTAAGCTTGGAGTTAGAATAGGAACTCTCATGCCACAAAATCGAGCACTGATTTCTCACTTTCATCCACACATTTTCACAGATACGAATATATGTATTCTCATGTGTAGATTTAAATACTGAAAATATTTGTTTTAGGTAAAGCCTGAGCAGCAGTTGGAAACTGCTGACTGCCCACTTGACACGAGCTGTAAAAAAATAAGTGGTGGAAAGAATGGTATCTTTTACACCCATAAGGTGCTATAGTCTCATCTGTCGTAAACTGCGCTTGGAAAGTGAATATGCGCTTGGTGCCTGCACATAAAAAGATTTTGGCCCCAAATAGAAACTATTGTTCAAGTAAACATTCATGCAGTACTCTTTCTGCTTTCCTACCATTGCACATAATTTGCTTTTTAGCTGTTCATAAGAAATGGGTTCCAATAAGTTTCAATTAATATGAAGTCTATGAAAATGTTTTTTTCAGTTGGAGGGAATACAGTGAGGAATTTGTTGGTGTATGCAGGTAAAGAATTTGATACCTAGTAAAGAGTGTATTCCTTCTGTAATAATAAACAAACAAAAGAGGTAGACCTTAATGTTTAGAATAGTCGTTGAACTTCTCCATTGAAGTAAGAAACAGAAGGATTAGTTTCATGTTTATAATTGGTAATATGGGATGTTTTTCTCTTCAGGTTTTCCTCAGCATTATATTGCTTCTCTATCCGATCAAGATGCAAAGCCATCCTTTAGCATGGTGTAAGTGGAATTAGAATTCACTTAGCTGACTACAATTCAATAATAATCACTCATACTTAGAAAATCTGCTTGTCAGTGAAAATAGTGCAAAATAACATGAAAAAAATAGTAATGTCCTGTGACTTCTCAGTAGAAAATTTAGTTCCATTTGTACATCCAGTATGTACCTATGGTTACATCTATTAAATACACTTTTTAAAATTCACTGTTTCTTTTTTTTTTTTTTTTTTAAAGTTAATAAATGGCTTTTAATAGTGGTGTGCGGTGATTAGAACACAAGGGTGCTACAAGGTATCAAGTGATTACTGCCAATTTTTACTTGCGTTTCTTGATTCAAGTGTTTTTCTCACTGTAAAGATAATGAGGATGAAGGGAATTCTCTGTAATAAAGTATTTGTTATCTATTTTCTAATGTGACTTTAGAGGAAAGTTTAAAATAGAGGCTTCAGATGATTCGTGTACTGGGACTCTTCTCAGTGAATGGAATCATAGTTTTCAGGGATGATAGGAAAGTGTGAATTTTCAGAAGGAAAGTGTCAGCTGTTTGTAAGATTATGTACCAACATCCATCTTAAAAGTCAATACAGAATATTTGCATGTGTAAGGAAAAATGCTAATGCTTCCATCTTTCATAAGTTTATTTTATAAAGGTGCATTATCTCCCTCATGTGGGAAAATCTGTTCTTTTTCTGTGGGAATATGTGGTTACTGATACCTTACTGTTACTAGTTGCTTTCTGAAACTTCCACACACATGGAACTGTTGCATGGAAGCTACTGAAACTTTTCAAAGTACTTATTGTGAGAACTGTGTAGTATTTGTGCTGTGGTGTTACCTCTTGGATATTAAATTGTCTCTCTCTGCTCTAGGCAACTGGAAAACAACAGTGAGCCAGGTCTTTCACTGGGTGGATATTTTTGTCCCCAGTGCAGAGCCAAATACTGTGAACTTCCTGTGGAGTGCAAAATCTGTGGTGAGTAGCAGGAAGAGGTGAGCAGATGAATTAGGAGTTAATGTTGAAAAAATTAAGGGTTAGAAAAATTCAACTACACTTAGGAATTAAAAGCCAGCTATGCTTCAAGAAGCCTGCATTCCTGCGTCAGCATCGTACAAGGGACTTTCAGGACTATACCTGTGACAGAAGAGCTGTATCATATTCCCTTGTATGTTGTGAACTAAAAACCCTAAAGCAAAGGGAGGAAGAAGAGTGATTCATATATGAATGGTAATAATTTCCTGAAGAATCCTGATTTAACAGACACACCAATATTTCAGACTCCTCAATGCCAGGCCATGAAGATAGACTTTGAAGGACCCCTCTGGGGGTATGTGGGTGAGAGGTTTCAAAATTGAACTCAAGGTCAGGCTGCACAGTGACACATGAAAAGCTATAGGGTTGTAAATGGAAGCCCTTTGGTGTTCCAAAAGTTAATGCAACCAGTGGTGCCCCTGCCCTGCTTTAATGAGGGTAGGAGGGAGGATCAGCATTTTTTAGAGTATTAATGCAGTGTGAGCGACAGCTGTCCTCATGTTAGCTTCTACAGGCATATGACTAAATTATAGGTGTTTTCAAGATGTGTGTATTTGGCAAGAAAATGAAATAACTTTAGCTTGGGTCACCTTGTCCTAGTTTTATGTGAAGGTTTTCATATCAGCATGAGTTGCATTTCAGCAAATTAGTAGGGTAACTGGAGAAATCCTATGTATCAACAACAGATTCCCCACAGCTATAGCTGTCAGTAGAACAAGAGCTCAGAAGTTTACACTGCATACGAGTGATGAAGAAGTTTGTGCCAGCCCATACCCCAGCTAACCTGTTGTCGTGGTTTAACCCCAGCTGACAACTAACCCCCACACAGCCACTCACGCACTGCTAGTGGGATTGGGCAGAGAATCAGAAGAGTAAAAGTGAAAAAACTAGTGGGCTGAGGTAAAGACAACTTAATAGGTAGAGCCAAAAACATGTGCACAAGCTAAGCAAAGTAAGGAATTAATTACTGCTTCCCATCAGCAGCCATCTCCAGGAAAGCAGGTCTCTGTCGCGTCTGACAGTTACTTGGGAAGACAGATGCCATAACTCCAAGTGTCCTCCCACTTCCTTCCTCTTCCCCAGTTTTCTATGCTGAGCATGACACCATATGGTGTGGGATATCCCTGTGATCAGTTGGGGTGAGCTGTCCCACCTATGTCCCCTCCCAGCTCTTTGTGCACCTGCTCAATGGTGGGGTGGGGTGAGGAGCTGAAAAAGCCTTGACTGTTTGTAAGCACTGCTCAGCAGTAATTAAAACATTCCTGAATTATTAACACTGGTTCCAGCACAGATCCAAAACAGAGCCTAGACCCACTATGGAGAAAATTAACTCTACCCCAGCCAAAACAAGTAGACCTGTGTTAGCTGAAACAGAGCTGCGGCATGTTAGAAGTAGAGCTTTGTAGTTAGACATCATTTTAACTGGTGACATGAAACAGCAGAACTATTGTTTCCAAACAGGACTTTGGAACCGGAGTGCATTTAGATTTAAACAGATGGCTTCTCTATGGTTGCATTTTGCTCATGGCATGAGGATGAAAAACTTCCTAACTTTACAACTGTGCATTGTAAATGTACTTCTAAATATTGAGCTAAACCTTTTCATTAGAAAATTTGGGCTTCTTCGTATTTGGGTTTAACTCTGGAAATTATTACAGGTTTGGATTATGCAAACTAAGAAACAATTTTATGGTTTTTAATTCTTAAATGTTCTGAACCACTGAGTAATTGAAAAATATCTCCTCTCCCCCTCCCCCCCCCCCCACTTTGTTTAATACAGGAAAGCTTTTCAGCAAGTCCTTTCTTGTACCAATTTTGATGTCTATTTGCAGGTCTCACATTAGTCTCTGCACCTCATCTGGCTCGGTCATACCATCACTTGTTTCCTTTGGATGCCTTTCAGGAAGTTCCTCTGACAGAGTATCAGGGGGAACGGTATGCAAATCATATTTGTGATAATGAGTGTACTTGCGGACCCTGTAATTTTGATCACTTAAGTAAGCATAGCTGGCAGTACCTTCTTTGGTGTGGAAACAGTATTGAATGTTTGGGTGATTTGGGGCACCTACAATAAGAAATATTTGTCGTTCCTGTAAATGGTTATCCTGTGTGTTTGGTTGAATAGATGAAATAGTTGCCATAAGTTGTTACTATGTATGAGATGTTTCTTAAACACTTTCATGCAATCATGACCTTTTTTTTCAGTTAAAATACACAATTTTGCTTTTAGGTGTTGTCAAGGCTGCCAGGGAGAAATGAAAGATCAAAATGTAAGTATGTTGAACTGCAATGGAATTCTCATTGAGGAGTGTCAGAAGCAGAGATGATCCTTTAGTATAGTCTTCTGAAGATGAGAAAAATATGTGTGGAAGTTTATTTCATGGTTAACTTCTCTGTTATAGAGTCATGCCTTTTAGACTGCAAAGACTATAAAGGTGTGGAAAGTGATTTCCTTGACAGTTGCATAAATAAGCTTCCACTCACCCGTTTGGAGGCATCTACAGTGGTTCAGGCTCAGCCCTTTGGACATACCTGCTGTTAGAAACTTTAATTAACTGGGTTTCTGTGATGTTAGGAGTACAGTCTGTTTACAGTGTCTTGATGACACAGCTGTTGACCTACTGCAGGACTATTTTTTTTTCTTCTTTAATCTAAATTTGACTTTTGTATCTTTTCCACATAGGTTTACATATGTAAAGTGTGTCAGAATGTATTTTGCGTGGATTGTGATCTATTTATTCATGATTGTCTGCACTGCTGTCCTGGGTGTGTTCATGGGAACTCTGCTGCCACGTCTGCATGATGTCGTATCAGTGTAATTCCTGCATAAATCTGGTTTGCATATTCAGCCATGGCTTTCAGTGAGACACTTCAAAGCAACAAGGACATAGATGATTACAGAAGGATGAACACTGGCTTGGGAGCAAACTTTTTTACTAATGTATTAATGATTTTGCTACTTCTAATATATTCTTGAATTATATGTATCCATTTTCTTTGTTCTTGTCCAAAAGCTCTGGTTTTCTGAATGTTACTCTGAGTAACATGTATATTTATAAATGTGAAAGTGACAAAACTGGTTTTATGATAATATGGCAATTCACCTTTCATTGTATGTTCAGAAGTCCTGAAAATATGTTTTATATATCCATAAGCTCCAAGTTTTAGTGGATGATACAGTTTTGTAGATCAAAATTATTATTTTTAAGTAATTAATAAAAATGTTTTTGAGCAATTAATTGGGAGACCTTTCAGATAATAATGTCAAATAGCATGGCTATTCACCTTGGCCTTCAGTAGGGCAATTCAAATACAGCTGTTACAAATGTGCTGAAAACACATTTTGGGTTTTAATGGTATGACTCAAAGCCAGCTGAATTCTGTGACTGCTGTGTCTGTTGTTGAGTGGTGTAGGTCTCACTTTCTTGTGGGAGTGTAAGGTTCTGAAAGGCAATGAATTTGCAAAGGTCTAAGACTTGAGATTTTACAATTCATTGTTTGATGGTCACAATATTGATGACAGTGATGTTATTTTGATTCTGACGCCAGAATGAATTGCCACGACAGCAGTAACTTACAGCGTTATTACTTCTCCAAGATAAACACAGCCCTTTGGAGGTGGGGGAGTGGAATTTGACTCTATGGAGCTGAACTGTAGCCATCTGCTGCATTCTGAACCATGACACAGTAAAGTATTTTCTGTGGTTGCCGTATCACAGTGCTAGCAGCACTGTGTTACTACTTCTCCAAGATAAGCTGTATTTGAGAAGGCTAGTGTCAGTAAACCCACTTTACTGTCAGTAAACCCAGAGAAGTACTGACAGTATTTGAGTTAATAAAAATTACATTCCCTTTCATTAAGGACCATGCAATTCCTGCTTGTCACTACTTATGTTTGAAACAGTTGACTTTTTAAAGTTTTTTGACTGCAGTTAAAACAACTGCTTGCTTAGTTGCTGCAGCTCCCTTCTGCAGCAGAAGGTAAAGGTGTTTCTGAGCCCTGTGGCTCACATACCTGCAGTGCTCAATCATCTGCTCCCAAGCAGTGGCTGCCTGCCTGCAGGTGTTGACCCCAGCTGTGGAGAAAGCATCTCTGCAGGGCAGCTACTGGCAATCAGCTTTGCAGTGATGAACAGCAATCATCCTTTGCTGGCGAATGGCAGTGTGTTGTTCTGTTGGCAGCAAACTACCCCAACCCAGCATGCAGAGCATGGCCACAGAACTGCTGCAGAGGAGCTGGTGGGAGGGGAAAAAGCCAAGTCCAAGTCTGTGGGACTGTGGGAAGCTAGTGGATAGGTTTTGTGCAGGACATATACCTGTGGGCGATGTTCACAGCTCCTCTTGGGTTGGGTTGTCCAGACACCTTGAGCATACACACTAAGAAGGACAAAGCAGTTATTTGCTAACTCATGCAAAAGGATGTTAGGAGAACTGACGCTGAGCATTAGCATGCCTAACACCCCACTCAAGCAAAGAAAAGGTGTCTGCTATGGCCACCCTGCTTGCTCTGCCTGCATCTTCCTCATCTCTGCAGTGGTGTGTGCCAAGGTAATGCATCAGTGTCTTACCAGAGCTGGGCGTTGGATCTTTTACAGGCACACAGCAAAACTGGGGGATAGACTGTTAGAGGGAGGAGGGGGAGAGATAGAGGAGCATTATGGCATGAACTAAATTACTGTCCAGAGTTTTGGCTGCAGCCTCCGTTCTATGAGAGTTAAGATTTTAAGGGCTGAAACCTGTTTGGTCCACACTTACCTTCCCCCAGTCTGCTTTCTCCAACTTGCTTTTAGTTACGGTACTTGGGAAAAGGCCACACAGCAAAATCTTCTGTTGTATTTCTGCTGTTCATTTGACAGACATCTGTCTACAGAAGCTAAAAATAAAAACCACTCCAAAACAAAACAAATCCCTAAATTCAAAGTTTGAAAAGTAAAACTATTCACAAGCATTTGAAACAAAAAAATATATAATGAGCCTTTATGAATCCAGCTGTCATATGTCACATTCAGGATTCAGAACAGAGCTATAAGATATCTCTTTCAACATCATGGTATACTGTTTTCCAGGCCACTGCTACCAGTGACTACTGTAACATATACTGCTGCTACAGCTGTCTCCTAAAACAGTATACTGTAATCACTAGGTTCTGGTGTTGTCATTCACATAAAAAGTCCAGGGAATACAAGAGCTGATAAAATAACAGATACACGAAATCATATGGGGTTAAAAGATGTAAAATCTATTATGGTAAAAAGACAGAAAATTGTTTCAGGAAAGTAAAAAATAGTTTATTGCTACAGTGCTCTCCAAATACATTTGACTAGAGGTCTTTAAGAAATAGGTAATTTCAGTCTACACAATTATGAGTCTCGAGTTCACTTGTTATCAGATACAGATCAGTGTTAACAAAATGTTAAGATTAATTTCTTAAAAAAATTCTGATCTTCACCATTAACTAGCTGTGAATATGCAAGATACACCTCTCAGCAGAAAAGATTTGTACCTGGCTGAATGAATTACTCAACAGCAAACCAGATATTGCTTTGGAAAAGAGAAATCCCCAAGACAATACAATTTTGTTCTATAAGGAACTGAACAATATACTGTAGAATTCTAAACACAGGATTTCAAATAAAAGCTCAAGCACTGAAGTAGTGAGAACAGAATCACTCCACAATATCAAACTGAAATGTTGATCTTGACCTGAAAAGAAGTTCAGCTACACATCCTGCAATCCCACTGTTTGAGGAAGGAGTTGCTTCTGAACATGTGCACATAGATGAGAAGACTGCATGTCACATAACCTTTTATTTTCAAAGTAGCCCATAAACAAATAAGGTTAACTCTTGGTAACTGGAGTAAGCCGTGCTGTTAATCCTGATGTAAAGGCATGCTGTAGTTAAAACTCTCATTACAGAAATAAAATACTTGCCTCTGTTCTAGCCAAGACGGCTGCTATTCCACAGCTGATAAGCAAAGAAGGGATTAATACTGGATGAAGTGGTCTTCGAAGAGATGTAAAAGTGGGTGGAAGTCCCAAGGCTCCCAGTTTTTTCACAGAATTCAGAACTTCTTGAGAGCTTGCAAAATGAACTGTAGTTTCAGACTGGTCAAGCCACACTGTATCTTCATTTAGCCCAAAAGGATGATACAACTCTTTCAAAACAATCATGGATATTCAGTTATTTTGCATGTGTTTGTCGCTCCAGTGCTGCTGCCATTCGACTTTGTTTTAAACCCTACAGGGTACAATTTAGCAAAATAATCTTGGTTTTACTAACGTAGAAATAAAAGCTTTAGCCACAGGACAACACCTCTTTTTACAATATTCTTTTAGCCCTTTACAAATCAATAATAGTTTTGTACTCTTTGGAGAAATCAGAATGGGTGGTTTTAAAAGGACAAAAGCCAAACTACGTGTCTTCTTTGTAATTAGTGGTTCTGCAGTGTAATTTCAATCCACAACTACATGTGATCTGAAAAAACAAATTCCAAACCTAGTCCTTTGAAGATAACCTACAGCACCCAATCTCCCCTTTCCAACTTCCCCAATGCAAAGAGTTTTAATTCCTTTGGTAATTTCTTCTTAAGTGTACAAAGGAAATAGAAATCAATACTCCATGCCACAGATTTTTCACAACTACACTCACAGCTCCTGCTGCACCTTCACAGTCACCTGAAACAATTACTGATGAATACTCCACAAAATTCATAGAATAGAATCACAGAATAGTTTGGGTTGGATGCCAAATCTGATCAAAAATGTGGTATTACTACTGACAAATACATAGAAGACCACTGATTAATAAACATATTCAGACTTTCTCCACCTGTCTGCAAAGACAAAACTGGTTGTTTCAGAATAGCTATAAAAGTACCTAATGGGACCACTCCAGTGAATCAAAGAACTAAACCGTCACCTATGCATATATGCTGGCTCATGCGACTCATACTCAAGCACAAGAACACTTATACAATATAGAATACCCTTAAATACAGCTATCATAAGTTAGAATAAGAGATCTAAAAAGCAGTCTAACTTATTGCTGAAAACAGCAGCAGCAACACAAAAGCAAAATTAGAGACACTCCAAGACAAAACTGGCACATACCAGGTAATACCCAGTGTGATAACCACTCATATACCAGGCTATCAGCATGCTCCCCAGTGCTTCATCATCCTCAGAATCCAGCCTCATAGGTGGTGGAGGAGGAATCAACTAAGAAATGAAAAAAGGAAATGTCTTTGTTTCAGTAGGGCATATCCCAGATTAAACACCAACCAGTTCTAGATCAAAGATCAAAATATAAAACTGAAAAACATGAGTATATACTCAATGCATGTGCTGAAAAGGAGTTAAATAAGATCATCTTTTCTCAAGGAAACAAGCAAGCAAAAAAGAGTAAGTTCAAAGCATGGGAGAAACAGGATTCCTGTAGGATGACTGCACACAATCATTTTTATTCTCTGGCACTTTCTTCCTCATTCTCCTGTGACTTACCAGTGGTCCTGCTGGGAAGGGTGTGGGCCAGCAAGACAAAAACGATGGAGGTGCCCTGAATTTTGATCCAGACTACAGTGAAAGAATTAAATATTGCAGATTGAAAAGAGATTTCAGGCATTACGATTTTATAAGAGAATTATTTGAAGCAATTAACATACCTTGAACTAAAGACACATCCAACCCCATCCCAGCAATTTAATGAAACTAGTGACTACACAAACTAGCTGCTTCTGTGAAGCACTCCATGACTGGAAAAGTAAAACTGAACATTACACATGTTACTGCAGTAAACACTGCTGAAACACGATCCTGGTCAATACAAGCATTTAAGAAAGTTTTCTAAACAGAAGTCAGTGACTGCACTGGCAAATGTAAAAGATGTTTGCCCACAGGCAAACAGTCAATTTCTGTGCTCTTGTGTGGCTGGGGACATATGCTGACTGAATTCCAGTATGCTTGTGAATATCTTTAAAATGAGCTTAGTTACAAATCTATTGATGTGAAAGAAAAAAAAAAGATTTTGCACAAACAGTGACATTTAGAAGATATAATGCTGTGTTCAAGTGCACTATCATTTAGGCTCCTACACAACAGGAAAACTGAAGAGTGTATTAATACCACAGTCCTCATAATTCACTAGATAAGCTGCAGCTGAGAGCTCCTATGACACCTGGACACCACTTTTGCTGCCTTCAATGCCAATGCAATCTTAACAGCACTATCACAGGCAAGGAAACAACATCCCTCCTTAAGGTTACAAGGCACTCATAAAGCAGATGTTAGCCAAGGAGAAGACTTCTCACTAGACAGTAGCACTGCAAAAGTAGGTAGATTATTGCAAAGTGACATACCAACAGCACCACATGCATATCTGTATATACATTCTCAAAATGCTGTTATTTGGTTTCTAGACAATAATGAATCTCATCCTGTTGTCTCAGAATTTATAGTAATAATACTGGGCTTAACAGTGGTATACGAATTATTAAGGCTGAGGTTACCCTTCCCAGGCCTGGAACTCCTGGTGGTACAGGAAAACGCAGGTTTTCAGGGAAGAATCTTCCTTTCATGAAGCTGTTTTTGTTTCCAGGTGACTGAGATCCTTCACTTCCATCTGTTGAACACGGAGTCTCACTCTCATTCTAGAAGACAAAGACATTCTTATGAGATGCACTAAAGAGGATTGCTGGCACTACTGCAAGCAATTTTAGCGCAAAAAAGCTTGGGAAGCCCCATTTCACCCCCCTCTCTCTATAGCCCTCCCAGTCCTACCCAGGAAAGATCTTACTACCTCAGAATCTTATCTGCTCACCACTTTATCTTTCACTCATGAATTTCTTCTTGTCCCCTCCCTTTCTTCCATTCTGAGTTCAAGAAGTAAGGGGTTGTTTTCATTCCCTTTATCAGCTTGTGTCCCTTCACAAAGGAATCGGGTATCGATTCTCACTCCGAACACCACAGTGGTACCAGAAATACTTAGAAAGTTGTTTCTCCCACTTTCTCTTCTCTTTTTAGAAGAACTAAAGTGTCCCTCACCACCCCAGAACTCCCCATCCCATTTACTATTTCATCGATGGCTGCAGGGAGTAGATCAGTCAGGCTCTTCTCCTCCTGGTTTCCATATCCCGTGTAAGTAACAACACATGTGCCTCTTTTGTGATTGATGGAGGCAATAGTTGCTAAGTACACATTACCATCCTCAGACCAAACAGCATTACAGCTGTCACCAACTTTCCACTGCAACAGAAGAGAGGCGAGTAAATACCTACACCAATGACCAGAGAGAAAGATTCCTTTTCCTATAGTGCTTTTAGCCCCACCCACCAGGAGGATGACTCCCACCCAGTTTTTTTTTTCCTCTGTATTAGCGAAATTGCTCAGTGTAACCTGTAAGTTTCAAATGCTGTCAACCCTACCACGGATCATTACTCTCAAGATTACACAGAAGCTACTAATGAGCATCACAGAAAAGCACAATAGCAGAAGCACCGCCAGCGTTCGCAGATGACCTGTTTCGAAGGCAGGTTGGTCCTCCTTTTGTTTTTGTTCTTTTTATTGTTTTTTCTCTTCATCCCCTGGCGGTGCTCCTGTTTGCCCGAAAGCTCCGAACACTCCCCGTTCTTTAAGGCGTTCTTCGGGAACATAAAGGAGGAACACGATAAGCGAGCACCCACCAGCCTGGGCCCGCAGCGCTCTGGCCGCCTCCCTTACCTTGAAAGAGACCACAGCTTTATCATACGCCTTGATGAGAGCCGCATCATCCCATACATCCGAATCGTCGCTCTGCAGAGGCCACAGACCCGCTTTAACGCGCTCCGAGTCCCGCTCCCCCCGTCCGGACCAGCCCCCGCCCGCGCGACGCCCACCTGCCCGGTGCCGCGCTTGAACAGCACCTGCTCCGCCATGGCCGGGCCCTAACCACGCTCACACTCGTCACTTCCGGCGCGCAGCCAACCTGCCACGCTGCAGGCAGCGCCGGCCGTCAGCTGTGCGCGCCCCGGTGGCGGGCGGGGCCCTCAGCGGCCCAGCGCACGGCGCTCCGGCGCCGCCTCAGCACTACTGCGTCCCGCGGCGCTGGACGGGGCCGTGCGCTTGGCCCGCGCAGCCGAGGGCGGGAGCGGCGCGGCGGCAGCTCCCCCTAGCTGCCAGACCAGGCCCCCTTGTCCTGGTTTAAACCCAGCCAGTAAGTCAGCACCGCTCAGCCGCTTGCTCTCCTCCCTCTTAGTTTCCTCTCGGTGGGATGGGAAGGGGAACTGGAAGAATGTAACTCCCACGGGTTGAGATAAGAACGGTCCAGTAGCTAAGTTGTAATACAAAACCACTACTGCTACTGATAGTAAGGTAAGTAATAAGGAGAGAGAATATAAAACTAAAAAGGGAAAATAAAAAATAAAATAATAAACAGTAAACACAAGCGATGCGCAATACAACTGTTCACCATCTGCCAACTGATACTCAGCCAGACCAGAGCAACAATCTGGGCCTTCTGGGTAACTCCCCCCAGTTTATATACTGGGCATGATGTGCTGTGGTATGGAATAGCCCTTTGGCTAGTTTGGGTCAGATGTCCAATCTTACTTTCTCCCATTTTTTTTGTGTCTGCCCCTCCTCATGGGCAGAGCACTGATACTGAAAAGTCTTTGATCAGGGTAAGAGCTGCTCAACTACAACGCCAAGGTGTTACGAGCATTGTCCTCAGACTGAAGCCAAAACACAGGCTGCACCAACTGCTAGGAAGGAGTAAAATTGTTACAGCTAAACCCAGGGCACACGCGTTGCTTCAGAACATACTGCAGCGGGAGCCGTGCACAAGCTAAGGCATCCACCTGTGTTCCCAGAGAGGTCACACTTTACCTCAGTCAGTACACAACTCAGCCTGCCTGTGAAGTGAGCACTGTGTGCTCTCATGCCAGGTTTGGTGCTTTAGGCTACATTAAGCAGCAGTTTTAAATCATCTTAGTGACACGGCAACTTCAAGACCCATAAATTTGCAACTCATTAACTTCAAGGCTGCAGCTTCACTGAAGCCAGTATCAGCAGTAGGTTCAGTTACATACACTGATGAAGTCTCCAACACACCACTATTTTCTATAGTGCAGACTTACCACTGCATATTACATTGCTTATAATATGCATTTCTTATATTACCAATTTTATTTATACCTCTATTTGTACTTATATTGCATTTCTCCACAATTCCATCAATTCTTTGTGTTCTTGGTAGCTTCTTAGAAATCAAGCATGACCACTTCAGATCAGACAGTATTTCATGCAACATTTTATTGCAAAAATAATTTAGGATGAGATTTACAGTCAGACCTCTGTAAAGTTAAGCACCTTTTACAAGTGTTTTCCATTCTGAATGAAGCTGTACTTCAAGAATTAAGACAAGAAAATCTGGTCTAACTAAATACACAAGTTTATTGTCACTGGAACCACTAAGTGAAACCAACACAGCAAAAGCTGAAGTACTATTGCTTGGTATTTCTATTTATATGCATGCAGAGAGTGTAGTGACTTTTCAAAGAGCACTCCAGATAACTAAGCCTACAATAACCAGAAATACTCTAAACTAATGCTAGCTGAGCAACTTCGCAAGATGAGATTTTAATCATTTAATGGCTGGACACTTCTGTGAATGATCTTCCAGGCCCTTCTCTTCATTGGTGCACTCCCTCCAAGCAGCTCATTTTGCTCCTGCCTGCAGAGATTTCCTTTCATTAGCCGCTTTTTGTTTTTGCTGCATAATTTCAGAGTCTCTGTGAAGAAAGAAAGTTGGATTTCAGATCCCGGCTCACAGTGTTTCTAAGCAGGGCCTTCTCCATCTTGCTTTTAATAACACCTTTAGCAACACTCATTTTAAGAATGGGAGAAAATTCTCAGCCATGAGCATGCTGCCTACATGCCCCT
This sequence comes from Pezoporus flaviventris, assembly GCF_033815535.1. Classification (NCBI taxonomy): domain Eukaryota; kingdom Metazoa; phylum Chordata; class Aves; order Psittaciformes; family Psittacidae; genus Pezoporus; species Pezoporus flaviventris. The sequence continues at coordinate 4,396,287 of NW_026892598.1, forward strand.
GGTTTGCTTTTTTTTTTTTCTCCTTTCAGTACAGTACCCCATGAGGTAATAAGTTATTTGTATACCTTATAGAATTATTTTGGTTTTATATCTTTTGGCTTTAGAAGTAAAGGACAAACCAGATCAAACATCTTCAAGAAAGTATTAACACAACCATTCCTTGTTCATTCCAGGCAAAAAGCTGCTCAAAAGAAAGAAAACCTTTACAGCTTTCAAAAAAAAAAGGTATTTAACAACAGATGCATTAAAACCCAAATTCATACTGTGACATGTGAATGGACTGCAAATCAAAATAAAGTGCTTAAATGCTGTTTCAGTGAAGACTGAATTTTTTCTGACACATTTTCCCTTCAACTTTACTACATCTCACCTCTGTTTTCTCTGAGAAGCAGACAAGCTATCCTCCTTCCTTTTCCCTTTATGGATCTCCTGAGTCTTCTTCAGGTTCTTTTGGCGGGCAAGTTCACGCTGGTTCCCACCTGTAGGGTAATACACAGCTTATACAGGTACTACCACTTTACTTACAGAGTTTGCTGTGGGCCAAGGGGACAAAGAATGTGTGTTCCCGGAGAACGGAAAATAACAACGTAGCAAGAAGTGGTAGCACAGAAACATGTTTATATATTTGATAAAAATAGTTGCTTAAGCAAAGACATGTGGACAGTAATACAACTGGCCGAAAGGCATGTGATCAGTAAAGGCATTAGCTGGAAAAGCACACACCGGTGGAGAAGGAACATTGTTTCGTGATGGAAAAGTAGGGAAGGAGCTAACTGCTAGGCACAGTGCTATATAAGCCTGTAAGATCACTCAATAAACGTCTTTAGTTGCACCATAACTGGAGTCCGTGCCTCATAGGCCACAAATGGCACCCAAACAGGGACTGGAGTAGGAGACTCTCGAAGTCCGGACTGGTGGCATAGCCCAACTGAACCCGGGATTACGAAAGGATTATGCATGCCCATCACTGGATAGGTGAGCGCTCAGGAACCATGGGAGGAAACTTATCCCAGGACAAGAAGCACAGTATAGAGACTTCGTATAAACTGTCAAGACGCTCAAAAGAAGACTTTGACCGGTTATGCTGCATGAATTTAAGTGACCACTCCAGTTCAGTACATGCACAAATACAGAAGTTAGAGACCCTCACTAGCCAGAAAACACCAGGTGGAACCCCTTTCAGGGATGGATGTGGGGGTGTAACTGGCTGTGAAAAGCTGTTATATTATTAGTGGTAATAGATATAGGGTTTTTTATGTATTTTATGTTGAGTTCCTTGTCTTTTAGCGCTAATCCGTTCCCTCAGACAATATCCTGTGCGAATCTGTAGTACGGATGGTAAAATTTTTGTGTGTTCCAACCACGGACCATGGGGTGGCACACGCCAGTGACAAGAGAGAATGGTCCGTAGTGAAACACACAAAAATAGAAAAGTACTGTTTGACATGGGCTGTGGGAACATAACCCTGAAAACAGGCGAGTTAACACCACTGTTAGCAAAAGGGAGCCTTATACCAGTAAGCCTCTGTTCACATGCTGGCCACGTGTGCGCTGATGTTGCAACTGGTAATTTTCCACTCCATCCCGAGGGGGGGGTATAAGGACCTGTGCAGGGATGTACGGGTGAGAAGGCCAGACACGCATCTTGATTCAGAGGATGCCCTGACGACACACTACCTACCACCCCTCCGACCAGGCAACATGTTCCATCTCCTGCTTCACGGTATCCCATTCAACCAGGGGTTGGCATGTATGTAACCTGCTTCGTGTTAACATACACAATTTGCTTTGCACTAATAACTCAATAAACAGACTAGAGCATTTGCTTGTTTACATTGTGCTTGGTATCCACTCTTTGTACATGGGAATCCTATGAACCCAGAACATAACTGGTGATGGAAGACGGGATTCCAGGTCTGAGAGACTGTGAGAAACATTTTTGGATAATATGACTAGAGTGGGGTGTGTAGCTGTACCAAGAGTCGCTGTTCTGCGTGTGTGAAAACAGGGCTTGGTCAGTGTGTGCTGTCAGGGTCGCTTTAAGGTTGTTGTGTAATATACTATTGCTATATTTCGTAGGAGAGAGCCTTGGGCCGAAGCTCCTCCTGTGGAGTGCCCGGGGTGGACACAGGAATTGTGGAGCATGTTGTGGGATAAAATAGAGACTTGCACTAATGTAGGACCTGAACTGTAGAGAGCTAAGGACCTCACGGGAGTGTTAAAGTATTGGGCTGAGTTTGTAGAAACCCTCCATAACCGCTCGAGGGAGCAACTGAATCATACCGGATGTATGACAGGCTGCTTGCTGCCTGCCTACAAAGGCATGGTAGATAAGAACACAGAGTTGAAGCAACAAGTAGCAGATTTACATTCCGAGCTAGAAAGGGTTAAAGCAGAAGCGCTGTTGCAGAGGCAGGCATTTATAGCTGCTGCAGAGTAGGGTGAGAGACTTAGGGAAAACAAAAAGAAGAAGAAAGTTACAGAGCAATAAAAAGGATACAAAGGCAGTGAGGCCATGGGTCCATGCCCTTGTGTCAGATCCCGACTGGGACCCGGAGACATGGAATGGAGATATTTGGGGTACCAGCAAGTCAGAATCAAATACCAAAGCCGAGGCAGACATGAAAAAGGAAGGAGTACATGCAGCTCCTGTGCTTAAAGGTGAGATGATTACCAGGGCAAATGGACAGGTAAGAACACACAAACTGATAGACTACAGTACTGAGGAAATGAGTAACTTACTGGACAAATACAAGCAGAGACCAGGAGAGAAACCCCAGAACTGGCTGGTTCAGCTGATGGAGGGCTCATTTTCACCCTCCTAAATCTGGGACAGAAGATTTCAAAACCAAACAGCACATGCGCCTTAAGCTAAGGGGGCGTGGAAATCAATTTTCCTGCTGTGTATCCTGATTCCAACTCTGGCAGACCAGGACAGCAGGCTGCGTGAACCACGAAGTCTGCAATCGCTCAACTTTATTCCACTTAAATCGTGGAAAATCATGAAATACCTGAAAGAACTTTTACCAGTCTATTGCACAGCCTTCGGTCTATTAGCTGTTTAACTGCTATTTTGATACAGGTCACTTGGCCTTGGAATTGCTCACTTTGTAAAGGCCCCTGTAAACTTTGTTCTTCTCCTCCTTCTGAACCCTCGGATGTTGCTGAAAGCAACAAGAATAAAGCAACAACAATAGTTACTTAGATGTAATTGTTAAGCCAAAGTCAATTAGACACTGTTAGTTATCAGATGTTACTAGCTATTGCATCACACGCTCTTTCCCTTCCTGTTTTCTCTACCTTTATCGTTCATGCCACCATGAATAACACTTCCTAAGACAGTAATGTTGATCCACTGGGAGATATAAGAGACTGCATTGGTGAAGATGGCATCGGTGAGAACCAACATGGCTGACACCACCGCCACAGCAGATGTTTATGCAGGATGTTTACCCCCTGCTGTTACCCAGCTAACACCTTGGAACAACGAGGGAGAAGAACCCAAGGAAGGCATGTGTCCTGCTGCCGGGTGGAGGATGAGGTTTCAGCTCTACAAAGGAGCGCCAACAAACTGCATTGGAAGAAACGCTTTTCCCCCTGGACTTGGAAACAGAGCAGACTGTTGGGACACTGCAGCTCTGGGGTGGTAGCTGTTGCTGGAAGCTCTTTTATTCTTTCCTCTTACTTTCCCTCTCTTCCTTCTTTCTCCCTCTCTCTCTCTTTGAAATTTGTGGTTAAGCATTTGTTAGTGAGCAAATAAAGTTCCCTGGCGCTTGAATCTGAGAATATAAGCAAAACTGCACCCTGGCCTTTGACCAGCGTGTGACACAATGAACAAGGAAACCCCATTGAACAAGTGACTGAAAAGCTAAGCCAATTAGGGCATTTATTGGGGCTGGGCTTGGACAAAGCAGCTCACAATAAGGGGAGACTAGGAAAGGAGGAGATAAACAAAACTGCAAGCCATCCTGTTCCCACTATGTGGATAATTAAAGAAGAACTGCTGGTAGTGCACCTGGGTCTTGAGCAGCCTAGGGAGTGTTTGTGCGTGCGAGGTTGGGCTGGGAAACAGCCCGAGGAGTGATTGCTTATATAAGGGAATTTATAGTGACTGAAGACAGTTACTGTGGTTTCTGTTTGGCTTCATATATCAGATCTAAACCCTCTGGTGTTCCAGTGGGCCACCCACGCGATTGGTCAGGCCTGGAGGAAAGTGCCTGGATCGAGGTGGGGGGGGAGACTTCTTTTGCAGGTGTTTACGGAGGGGGGGTCTCAGGAACCCTCTGTGTCTTTTACAGACCAATTGGACAATGCTATACAAAGGCAGATTGATGGTCACGGGGCTGCTCATGCACTTTTATTTTGGCTAGCATATGAGGGGGTAGGTGGGGATTGCAGGGCTGTGTTAGCCCCAGTCAGAGGAAAAGTTTACATAGTTAAGTTGCCTGGGGTATGCTGAGATGTTGGAGCAGGGATGTTGTCGCACTGGTTGGGGCATGCTGCGATGTCAGAGCAGAAGCTCGCAGAACTTCTGTACTGGCTGCTACATTAATTATTCTGTTTTTACTGGTCATATTAGCTCATATTCCAACCTGCCTGTCCCTTTAACTGTGGGTAATGACATAGCACACTCCTTTACTGTTAATACTGTGCAGTTCTCTTTTGCAGCTGCTTCACATTCCCTTTTTCATCAGAATGCCTCTGCTTTAAAGAAACATTTAAACCTGTCTTCTTCTCAAGCAAAGCAAATAGTTAGGTCTTGCCCTGACTGTCAGTCAACAGCTCAGTCCTCATTTGCCATGGGTATAAATCCTCATGGCTTAAAAGCAAATGTGGTATTGTGATCCTTTGGGCTCGCAGAAATGGGAAGGGCCAGTGGAAGTGATAACCTGGGGGAGGGGGTATGCTTGTGTCTTCCTACCTACAGGTCCGTGGCCCCTGCCTGCAAAGTTTGTCATGTCAAGCCATACCATGAGCTGGATAGACAAGTTGAAGTATCCGATGCCTCAGATGCAGGAGCTGACCTTGAAGACCCTGAGCAGAATGCGACAAAGGAAGAGAAAAAGGAATGACTTGAAAAACATCACTTGGGCGCAACTGAAAAGTAACAACATGAAAATGTGTGCTTGCAATGTAGCTATAATAAACCACCTGTATTTACTAGCCAGTTGCTAATAAGAAACTACACCTTGTACTGTATGGATTTGTCCTTTGTAAAAGAGATGTTAGAGCATGCAAATTTACAGCAGCTCATAGAAAATGCTAAGGCAGAAGCTAGAAAGATTCTAATATGATGGTGGTGTTATAAAGCAGGTAATGGAACCAATTAAGAGGGTGGGAGAATCATACCGGTGGGAAATTCTTTCTTTGGCTGGTCCCCCACTGTCACCAGCATCCTCAACATGCTGCTGCACCCTGTAATAGTTATACTGCTAATGTAAATCTGTACGTGATTTACCATACTAACAACCTGTTACTGGGTCAGGCAGGTGAAACTCTGCATTGACAATGAGGTGCAAGGACTGAAGTTGGCCAAATGCCTCCTACCATATGTCAAGGGCAAGACTGGGTTGTCCTCTGTGTTTGGCACCAAGAAGAACCTTTAGCACTGCTGTTGGCTGCAACCCAGCAGGTGTTGAGCGGTGGGGTCACATGCCATGCCAAGACCTTGACGTGAGGGATGGCCTCCTCCGTTATAAGAGGGACATCCTGGAGGGAAGTGCAGGCCAAATAGCCTGTCATCAGAATGAGATACGATCTAGTCCAAATCCCCTGCTCAGCCAGAGTCATCTAAAGCAGGTTTCATCATCCGCACAGACACCCCCAACCCAAAAAAAAAACAAACAAACCCAACAAAAATGGCAAAAGTTAGCACAAGTAACTACTATAAGTAATAATAATGAAATAAATATCTATCATATTTGAATCTTCTATTCTCAAAGGCTAATGTCAAGAAGCTGCTCTTGTGTGATTTAAGATTCCTGAAGCAGAGAAGGGTATAAAGAAAGCAAAGGACTGTGTCGTTGGAAGTAACAGTATCTATCTCCAGGTTCCCAAGACTCCCAGTATATCTGCCCAACACACTGGTGAAACCTTGTTTTTGGAGCCTGGACATCACCACATTGCTTTGCTTTTCCTCCATGTCATCTGAAGGCTTGTTACCAACTTGCTAAGAACTGAAGCCAAAGTGCTTGCCACCTTGATTGTTCAAAATTGGGCAGAGATTGATCTTCTGCCTTTAGTACATACGCATGGGTGTGAAGACTTTGATGGAATGTGCTGCATGAATCTGAGTGATCACTTCAAGTCAGCTCACAAAAGCATCCAGGATTTGACAGAACTGCCTGGGGAACTGCGACAAAACCAAGGATGGGAGCCTTTTGGACTGTTTTCTTGGTTGGGAAATTTTGGTTCTTGGCTTAGACACATAGTTGGCTTTGTCGTAACAGGGCTTCTAGCATTGTTGATGATTATGATCTGTTTGCCATGTTTGTTTTCTTGTATTCCACAACTTATAGACCAAAGCATAAATCAAGTGATGCTTGCACAAAAACATACTGTGCTCACTTTGCAAAGCTTAGCAAACAAAAAAGGGGGAAATGTGGGCCAAGGGGACAAAGAATGTGTATTCAAAGAGAACAGAAAGTAATAATGTAGCAACAAGTGGTAGCACAGAAACATGTTTATATATCTGCTTAAAAATAGTTGCTTAAGCAAAGACACGTGGACAGTAATATGACTTGCTGAGTGGACAGTAATATGATTGGCTGAAAGGCACGTGATCAGTAAGGTACTGGCTGGAAAAGTGCACGGTGTTTCGTGATGGAAAAGTAGGGAAGGAGCTAACTGATACTAACTGCTAGGCACAGTACTATAAAAGCCTTAAGCTCACTCAATAAACGTCTTCAGTTTCCCCACAACTGGAGTCTGTGCCTCATACGCCACAGTTTGCCTGTGAAGAAGTCTATTATAAAAGTGGTAAAGCGTGGCTCTATCTGCAGAGCTAGTATGGCAGTATCTTCTGTAGCTGGCAGTATCTTCCACCAGTCTCCCCCTTCCAGTGCACAACTGGAAGATAAAAGCTTGTTAGTTTATGTTTACGTATCTACAGGTTATGTGCAAGAGATCACCAAGATCCATTTCAACATTCTTCCCAGTATCGCAATGCAATTTCTCATAAAAGACTGAAACCAGACCATCCCATCAATAACCTGGGCAAAATGACAACAGTAACTTTTGCTGTTCTACAAACATGATCACATTTTCCTATGCTCAAAAATGAAAGTTCCACCTCTCCATAATCTGGGCTGTTCCTCTTTTTCTCTCCAGTCTTAAGACTATGTATGCCATCTTTGAATCTCAGAGATCTCTGCAATCTTTATGTGCCTGTAATTTCAAGTATATAGAAACAGTTTAGGACAAGGTCAATTTTAAACAGCAACCTGTTCATACAATTCACCACTTTTATTCATCCTATTTGTGAGCCAATAAAGGTACCTATTGTGTCAACATGTAGGGAAGACCAACCCCGCAAGAGGAGATGTTTTGTGCGTTCTTCACACCTGTACGTGTACTGTGTGGCAAGAGGTACCAGAAGCCCAAATGGAAACAGCATATTATGACTGCTGATGACCAAAGGCTGCTCCTGCCTTGGAAGATAATCCTCACCTGTGACAGGACATCAAGTACTATCTTTTGAAAAAGCTAGGATGGAATAGGAGTTCTCTTTCTCACTACCACTGAGTGAGATCCTGTCCCCACATTCCAGGTAGAAGGACCACTATTTGTTCATAAAGTAAATCACCTCACTATCTCCGGCAGCAATTGAGTTGATTAGAACTTAGTGACTCATGAGCAGATGATACATTCCAGGCTATAAATGGTTCTTCAGCTTCGTGGTGTTCAGGAAGCAGGAATGTCTATAAACAAGTTAGCAGCAATGGAACAGTTCTTTGCTGGTGCTCAAAGAAATTAAGTATCTTCTTATACCATGAAGAAATGGGGGCAGACAGTAAAACCACACTGCTATAGCCAGAATTCACATAGCAGTTATCCTCATATGCCTCCTTCCTTTCCAAGCAAGCACCATGCCTCATGTCTTAAGTTACCCCATACACATCATGGTTTAAGCCTAGCTAGTAACTCAGCAACACACAGCCACTCACCCATCTCCTCATTCCCTCCTCTCCCTCCAGGTGGTATGGAAAGGAGAATTGAAAGAATGTAAACTCCATGGGTGAAGGTAAGAACAGTCCAGAAACTACGGTATAATACAAAACTACTATTACTAATAAGGGAAGTAAGGGAAGAGAATATAAACCTTAAAAGGGGAAGGACAAAAAAAACCACCAATAACCAGCAGTGCTGCACAATACAACTGCTCACCGCCCATTGACTGATACTCAGCCTGACCCAAGCAGTGACCTGTCTTTCCAAGTAACTCCCCCCAGTTCATATACTGGGCATGACGCGCTGTGTTATGGAATACCCCTGACCCAAATTAGCCAAAGGTGTCCTGTCTCTGCTCCCTCCTGGCTTCTTGTGCCCCTCCTCACTGGCAGAGCACGCGGCTGAAAAGCCCTTGATCACGCTAAGTGCTGCTCAGCAACAACTAAAACATTAGTGTCTTACCAGCACTGTTCTCAGACTGAAGCTGAAGCACAGCACTGCACCAGTTACTAGGAAAGAGAAAAATAACTGTTACAGTTGAACCCAGGACAACATGGTAAGACTATAAACTTCAGAATCAAACTGAACGGCATCACTGAAAAGCTTGGCTGCCACTTGCAAAACAGAGGAGGTGGAAAAGTAGATCAATACAGTACGCATGCAAGGCATCCAAAACCAAACACCTATTTGAAAAGATCACTTGTATAACCCCTGCTTCCAGGTAAACATTGCCAAGAACTGTTTGGACCCAGTACTCCACCTGGGATGCTGAATGAGTATCCCTAGCTCCAAGGAAGATGGTGCCATTTTCTACATTCTGTAACATCAACCTGAATCTTCCACGAATTTTGGTCCAGTCCTTGCAGAACACAATTCAACTTCCTGTAATGTGAAATTCAAGCATGATCTGCCATGTAAAGGTCAGTACACCCTTTCTGATTGTACCTATGCTTGAGCATCCCCATCCATGCCTGCCTCTGCAAGACATACACCTTAGCTCAACCTGCCCGTGCTCCTCCAAGATTCAGCTGTTCTCGAAGACAAGGATAAGACCTCTGAACAGCACTGGAACAAGCAGTGATCATCAAGCAGTGATCATCTCTACTGTAAGGAAGTGAAAGAGAATAGCAAGAACTGGCTACAGAGGTCGTCATGACTAGAATTTTTTTCTGAGCAGCAAATGACTAATCATATGTTAAAGCAGAAGAGTGCCTGCCACCGTGTCCCCAAAACAGAAAGCAAAAATAAACAGAACTGTTTGATAAAGGAACAATTAATAGAAGACTAGTGACATAAACCCTCTCTAATTCATCTAGTCACCACCATCTTCATGAATTTATTCATTTTCAGGTACTCTGAAATTTGGCAGTACACAAGTTCCACGAATTTATGAACTGAGAAGCACAATAATTAGCACTTAATCTATTTTACTAAACGTCCATTTGAAAACACAGGGTCTAATCCCGGTCTGACTGACAACAAAGCGCTAAACTCCAGAAATACATACTAAAGCTAAGGCTAGACTGTACGGCAGCACACCACAACTTCTACACCTCTAGTATTGCAGATGCTGTATTAAAGTAGGTCCTCAAAAGTTAGATGTTATCATCCTGCTATGCTTGGGTGTGGGATGCTGTGCCTCGTTTTAGCCTTCGGCCATGTGTATTTTTACTACCATTCAGAATGGGGGGGGGGGGGGGGGGGGGGGAATATCAGCAGATGTAAACCTGACTCTTTCTCACATTCACGGTTTGATCTGCACGCAAACTGTTTTCTGACCCAGGTCTTTATTTGCTCTTCTAGCACTACAGTGGCATTTTTAAGTGTGAAAGTAAAAGCACCCCCTCAGTTAAACACAGGCAGTTTCTGTATTGCCTAGTACAGTAACACACAAGCCAAACCAGCCACCCCGCCAGTTAGGGGAACCAGAACATTCTATGTCTGGTTCACAGTTCTCCGCCATTTTAAAGTAGATATACCAACGTTACTTTTGAATAAGGTGATGATTAGCAAGTACTGCTGCCTTTTCAGTAACAACCTTAACTACCACCATTTAAGCAACACAGTATTAAATACTCGGCAGTCACACAATAGCTCTTTTTTTTGCAGACTGGACAGTAGCCAGGACTGAAACTGCATGTTGCTCTTGTTCTAGCATATCGCTATTCCTCCTCCCCACTCCCCAACACAGCCACGACAGGGTCCGGGGCGAGGAGGCGCTTGCTCCAAGCCTGGGCCGGCAGCAAGATGTGGTCAGTTTCAGCCCCAGCGGCCATGCACTCGCCGGGGTAAGGCTACAGCCACAAGGCCCGACATCACACTGCGGTCAACCTCACGACCCCGGACCAAACGCAGGGCTTCCCCGGCGCGGTGCCCAGGCCGCGCTTCTCCGCAAAGGCCCACCGCCTGCTCCGCCCCACTCCCCGGCGGGGCCCAGAGCAGCCGCCTTTAGGGCTGCGGCACTCACGGGTCATCGCGAGACACTCGGGCCGCGCAGCTCCGCTACCACCGAACGCGCCACAAGCACCGCTCCGGCTGCCGGAACCTTCCGCGCCCCCGCCGCTCCCTATAAAACGTCGCTGATCCGCGACGTCATCATGGCACGCGGAAGGCAGTACAGCGCCCGACGGTTTGGCCAATCTGCGGGCTGGTTGAGGGGAGGGGGCGGGGGCGGGGGCGGGGCGGGGCGGGCGGGCGGACGGGCGGCAGGCAGGGAAGGGTGGGGGCTCCGGTTATTCCCCTCTCTGCCGCGCCGCTGGGGGGGCGCTCGTACCGTGTCCGGCGGGGTTTTGGATCTAAAATACCCCCACTCGCTTTACCCTTTTATGGAAATCCGTTAGTTAAGGACATTGGAATGCGTGCTGAGTCCTGCCAATTAACTGTATATTCTTGCTTGGGATAATTTATGACCCTGAGAGGCTCCTCTAGCTGTTTACTTGCACAGTTGTTTACCTGTTTCCCAGGCCTTATCAGCTGGAGGAAAGCCCGCACTGGTTTGAAACAAGATACGGGGTTCTCTTGTTGCATGCCTTCCTTATAAAATCATAGAATCAACTAGGATGGAAAAGCCCTTTCAGATCAAGTCCAACCATCATCTCAGTGATGCGAGGAATAGTAACGGACTAAGGAAAGAGTTAAGAGTTTTCTTCAAACTACGCATTGTCTTAGAATAGGGAACAGGTATGTTCTTGTTCTTGCCAGTTAAACTGTAACTCAAAATAGAATAGATAGCCAAAACACATTGTTTAAAATCAGGGACCCTTTTCCTTCAAGAAGATGAATGTCTGACAAGAACCTGTTTCAGCTAGTCTCTGTAAGACTTGAGGTTGCCAGCTGGGGAAACTGTGCCAAGGGTGAAAAGTGCATGGTGAGGAAGACCTCCTACTTCATCCAGAAGACGCCGGACCAAGACCACCAGATGGCAGTGTGCAGACGTAGAAGGGAGGGGAATATTACCGAGTTCTTGGAAATAATTATAATAATCTCCTCCTATGCTTGTGAAATCTGATGAATATATGTTTGTGTGTAATAAATAACCAGCTTGTTGAGCTTTTGGTGTGCGAATTAGGAGTGATCCCCCTCGCACCCGGCGCTGCAAAAAACATACCTGCTTTGTAACTCTTTGTGAGTTATAAAGTTCTATTCCATAAATCGGTCAGGACTGCCAAGAGCACCACTAAACCATATCACGGAAGGCCTCTTTGAACGCTTCCATGAACTTCACCACTGCCCTGGGCAGCCTCTTCCAATGCTTGAGCACCCTCTCTGTGAAGAAATCTTTCCTAATATCCAATCTAAACCTCTCCTGGTGCAGCTTGAGGCCGTTACTTCTTGTCCTATTGCTTGTTATTTGGGAGAAGAGACTGACCCCACCTCACTACAAGCTCCTTTCAGGCAGTTGTAGAGAGCAATAATGTCCCCCCTGACCCTTCTCCAGACTAGCCCCCCCCCAAGTTCCCTCAGCTGTTCTTCATCAGACTTGTGCTTCAGACCCTTCACCAGCTTTGCTGCCCTTCCCTGGACCCGGTCCAGCACCTCAATGTCTCTCCTGTAATGAGAGGCCCAGAACTGAACACAGGATTCAAGGTGCGGCCTCAGCAGTGCTAAGAATCCTTGAAGTCTTACTATCTCTCTATACACAGTAACGTACTTTATTTGGTATCAAGGTGGATAAAGGAATCGCTGCAGCAGATCGTTGTCAGTTAAAATCACCACAGAAAGTTAAAAAGGACAACAAAAGCACACAAAGCGAAACTAAAGAACCCTCAAGCCGCCCCTCTGCTGCTTTCTCTGGCAGCCCCTCCTTCTTCGGGCCCTACAGGCCGAGAGCAAACCCCTCCTCTTCCTCGCCCAAGAGCGCTTTGATCAGCACCGCCCAAGTCCTCCCACTGAAAAACCCTTCCCAGCCGCAAGAACCCGCCTTGCTCGTTTCAAAGGGGCCACAGTCGGCACAACTAACGCCTGGAAAGCGGCTCACCAGGCGTTTCTAACAGGAAACTCGGCTCCATACAGCACCACCTCGCCCTCTCCCCGCCGGCTCCCTACGCGGCCCCGCCCCTCCGCTTCCTGCCGCCGCGCGATGATGACGCTGTATGCTCGCCGAGCTCGAGGCGGGTGGTATGCCGTGAGGCGGTTGAGTTCGCGGCGCTACCGAGCCGCGCGGCGCTGACGCCGTCGTCTTCACCGCCACCGCCATGTTCCGCCGGGCCCGGCTCAATGTGCGGCCCAACGTGCGGCCCGGGGTCAGGAGCGCCGTCAGCTCCGCTAGCAGCAGCGCCGCTGTCAGCGCCGCGAGCAGCACTGCCGGCAGCGCGGCGGACACGGAGCTTCATGCCTCGGGCTCCCCGGCAGTTACCGGGTCAGAGTCTGCGGTGGAAGCCGTGGCCGAGCCCCCGCCGGCCGCGCCGCGGGTCGAGAGGTGAGTGCCACCGAGGCCCGCGGTAGCTCGGGGGTGGAGTTGGGCCATGCCGCGCCGTGCGATTCCTCGGCGGGTTTGGTCTAGGTCGCTGCCACAGCCCGTCTGTGGATCCCCGGGAGCGGGACGGGTCGGGGGAGGACCCTGCCCCGGTGCCCTTGGGATGTAGCGGTGACTGTCTCTCCGGTAACGCTCGTTGTCGCGACTTACCGTCTCCGCGTAACACCTGCTTTGGTTTGGTGGTGTCTCCCCTTGAAAACTCCTGAAATAGAGGTGCAGGTCTGCGCCCTCTTTGGTGCCTGGTGACTGCAGTCGGACAACTTCTGGGTGTCTGACGCATTTGCAACCTAAGCAAAATCTGCGTTTCTTACTGCAGTTCCACTGCAGGTGCTTGAAATAATATGTAAGTTAAGACTGCAAAGGAGAGGACTAGTGTGTTCCAGTACTCATTTTTAATGGCAGTGTAGTAGCTGGGAGCTCCAGTTTGTTGTGTACAGAAAAAAAAAAAAAAAAAGCATTCCACATTCCATAACTGAATGACTTTGATTTTGCGTCCTTACAGCGCTGTCTGTTTTGCTTTCACTTCTTCATGCATTAGCAAGGGAGAACTATCTGCCTTTTCCTATATGGTTTACTTTTTTTAAGTGCTTTTTATTGCAGTTGAAGTGCATGGTAAAGTTGATCCTAGGCTCAGTCAGTCCTTCAGGACTGCCCTGTTGTGGGCTAACACTGCTGCTTGCTTGCTGGGATGGGCAGAGAATCAAAAGGCAAATGTGCCAAAAACTTGTTGGTTGAGATGTTAATAGGTAAGGGAAAGGCCTCTTGTATAAGCAAAGCAAAATCAGGAATTAATTCACCTCTTGCCATCTCCAGGAAAGCAGGGTTTCATGAATGTAGTAGTTACTTGGGAAGACAAAACCATCATTGCGAACATCTGCCCTATTTTCTTCCACAGCTTTTATGCTGAGCATGACACTATATGGTATTGGATATCCCTCGGGTCAGTTGTGGCTGTGTCCCCTCCCAACTCCTTGTGTATCCCCAGCCTTATTGCTAGTAGGGCAATGTGAGAAAAGGCCTTGGGTCTGTGTAAGCACTGCTCAGCAACAGCTGAAATGTACTGTGAAAAAAATACACTATCCCATCAAAAGCAGTACAGACCAGTTCCTCAGGACATTTCCCCAGTTTGGTAACTGCTTTCCAGAATAACCTTCTCGCTTTTATCTAGCTGTTTTTGCATTCTGCATGAATACCTCTATTATTTTGGTTGAAAGTCATCCTGAATGGTATAATACAAGGTCATCTTACAGTCTTCTGTGACTAAAAATTCTGGTGTCAGACTAACTAGCATGGCATATCTTTAGTAGACACATGCTGCCTTTAATTCAACTTGTATTTTACATCTTTTATACTTAAATACATTTTACATCTTTTATGCTTAAACTTGTGCTATAAGGATGTATAGGGATATTTTTCTTTCAGTTTTTATTTATAAAATCTATGTGTTGCAGAGATCAGGTTACTGGAGCTTTTGTTATTTGATACTTTTTTTTTTAAATGAAGTTACAATTGTTATTTTTCAGTTGTGTGGTACTGTTGCTGATTCAGCAGATTTATTAAAGATTTGTATGTTTCAGTGTAAATTACTTGTAAGTTCCAAAACTAGACATCAGTGCTGTTCTGAGAGGGAGAATATTCTAAGGGATCTGTTCACATGGCTTAAAAAGTAGACCTTTGCCATATAAGTAACAGGCTTGCAGAATATTTTAATAAATGTGGAAAATATCTAGGTGTACATCCACTTGTTTTGAAGAAAAAGTGGAGCAGTTATAAAAAACTTAAGACAGTTTGTGTTAAAAGTTGTTCATCCTGAACATAGAGCTAAACTTGCTGAGGGATGTTCTGTGCACTAAAAATGTATATGAGCTCACGGTGTAGGACAGATTGATTCAGCCATTTAAGAGAGGCTGTTAAACACAAAAAACATCATCTGCAGCATTTGTCTGAATAGTAGATGGTAGCTGGAGAGGGAAGTTTCTCTCTGGGTTTATGTTCTTCTATGCTTTCCAAGGCATTTTCTTGTGACTCTCCTTGATGATAGCTAAGTGAACCGTGGGTGTGGTTGTCCTTAGGTACAAGGCTTAGTTCCAGTGTAAAATTAAAACAACTCTTTGTGACTCAATTATGATTCTCTGCTGCCTTACTGTAAGCAACGGCCAGAGAGCCAAACACTGCAGGAGTCTACAGATTTAGGCACACTGTAGTGGTTGGCAGTTGTGCTTGCACTTTGAAAATGATTTCTGCATAAGGGATGGAAAAATATTTAAGAAGGCTTTCCAGGAAAGCTGAACCTTTTTGCCCCTAAAATGCTACTTCTGATGTAGTTACGCATAACCAGCAGCGTAGCAAAGCTCGGCGGCTCGCGGGGGGCAGTGCCAGGAGGGACGGCACCAGCCCTAACGGGTTAAAAACCCGCCCCAGGGAGCGCGGCGAGCAGGCCGTGGTGCGGCCGTTCGCGCGGGCAAGGGAGCGGGGTGGTGAGCCCTCGCCTTATGCCCAGAGCCCGGTCTGGGAGCTCTGTTCTGGCTGCCCCGGCGGTGGCCAGCGTAGGCACTCAGACAGAGCCGATGAGAGGGGAGGCTGCAGCGCAGAGCTCGGGGTGTAGAGAGTGCCTGCACTGGTCTGATGAGGGGAGGGTGCACAGTGGGCAGGGCTGCACTCGGTGCTCCCCGGTGGAGGTCCTCCTGCAGCAGGGGCTGAGCTGCGGGACGCTGTCAATAGGCTGCGAGATGTCAGGGTAGCTGAGTGGAAGCAGGAATGCTTGCTCCCGGCCCAAACGGTGCAGGGGCCTCAAGCGTCCACTGTAGCTCATGAAGGAAAGAAGGAGGCCACTAACCCAGGAAGCTGGGAAACAGCAACAGAAGAAACCAACAGAAAAAAAAGGAGGAAGAGGACAATTAAAAGCAAGGGGCTTCCTCCTAAATCTAATGTCCCCACCCAGAACCGCTTCGCAGTTCCGCAGGGGGGTAATGAGGAAACACACAACATGAACAAACTGGCTGATGCACTGGTAAAGATGATCTCTAATGGTGCCGCTACGGAAAAGCAGTGGGTCGTAGTTATAGGGGACTCTACTTTGAAATGCACAGAGGCACCCATCTATCGGCCTGACCCAGTCTCAAGGGAGGTGTGTTGCCTGCCATGGGCTTGGATCAGGGATGTTGCAGAGAGGCTGCCTCCGCTAGTAAGTCCCACTGACTATTACCCACTTCTAGTGATCCATGTGGGTGCTAGTGATATAGATAACAGTAGCCTGGAGAGCATAAAGAAGGACTACAGAGCCCTGGGGGAGGTGGTTAGGGGCTCTGGAGCTCAGATTGTCTTTTCATCAATTCTCCAGGATAAAGGGGAAGACCTTAAAAAGGCTAGGAGGATTGGCCAGGTTAATAAATGCTTAGAACAGTGGTGCCATAGTCAGGGGTTTGGGTATTTAGAACACAGGACTCACTTTGAGAGCCCAGGTCTACTGGAGGCTGGTGGAGCTGGTCGACAATGAAGGGGAAGAGCAGTTTTGGTAGGAGGCTTGCCAGGCTGGTCAATAAAGCTTTAAACTAGATGTGTTGAGGGAGGGGGGCATCATTCCATCCCAACACACCCAGTCAGTTGCCAGCACCTATAAGAAATTCTTGGAGCAGTGCAGAGATATTCCAGCCAATGAGCAGGCTTCATTTGGAGCTCGGTTCAGATGCCTCTAAACAAACACCCGTAGCACGGGGAACAAACAAGAGGAATTAGAGTTGTGTGCATGTCTTCAGGGGTGTGATATCATAGGTGTCACAGAACCATGGTGGTATGGCTCCTATGACTGTAGTGTTGGAATGGAAGGTTACAGGCTCTTTAGAAAAGACAGGCCCTGCAGACACAGAGGGGGAGTTGCCCTTTATGTTAGGGATAGGCTGGAGAGTATGGAACTCTGTCTGGGGACAGGTGATCAGTTAACAGAGAGTTTGTGGGTCAGGGTTAAAGGGAGGACAGTGATGGGGGACAGACTAGGGATGTTAAGGAAAACAGGAAGGGATTCTATAGGTACATTGCAAATAAAAGACAGACTAGGATCAACGTAGGCCCCCTCCAGAATCTATCAGGAGAACTTGCTACCCTGGATTTGGAGAAGGCTGAGGTTCTCAATGACTTCTTTGCCTCAGTCTTCAGTGGCAAATGATCTGACCACACCACCCAAATCCTGGAAGGCAGACGCAGGGACTGTGAGAATGAAGACCTTGGGCCCACTGTAGAAGATGATCTGGTTTGAGACTATCTTAAGAACTTGCACATGCACAAGTCCATGGAACCTGATGAAATCCATCTGTGGGTCCTGAAGGAGCTGGCAAATGAAGTTGCTAAGCCATTGTCCATCATATTTGAAAAATCATGGTTGTCAGGTGAAGTTCCCAATGACTGGAAAAAGGGAAATATAACCCCCATTTTCAAGAAGGGGAAAATGGATGACCTGGGGAACTGCAGACCAGTCAAGTCTCACCTCTGTGTCTGGCAAAATCTTGGAGCAGGTTCTCCTGGAAGGCATCCTAAGGCAAATGAAAAACAACAAGTTGGTTGGCCTTCTATAATGGGGCTACAGAACTGATGGACAGGGGTAGAGCAGTTGATGTCATCTACCTGGACTTGTGCAAAGAATTTGACACTGTCCCACACGATATCCTTGTCTCTGAATTGGAGAGACATCAATTTGATAGCTGGACCACTTGGTGGATAAAGACCTGGCTGGATGGCCACACACAGAGTTGTGGTCAATGGCTCAATGTCCAACTGGAGACCAGTAACGAGCGGTGTCCCTCAGGAATTGGTTTTGGGACCGCTCTTGCTCAGCATCTTTGCTGGTGACACGGGCAGTGGGATTGAGTGCGCTCTCGGCAAGTTTGCCGATGACACCAAGCTGTGTGGTTCGGTTGCTACGCTGGAGGGAAGGAATGCCATCCAGAGGGACCTTGACATGCTTCTGAGGTGGGCTGATGCCAACCTCATGAAGTTTAACCATGCCAAGTGCAAGGTCCTACACCTGGGTCAGAGCAATCCCAGGCACAGCTACAGGTTGGGCAGAGAAGAGATTCAGAGTAGCCCTGCAGAGAAGGACTTGGGGGTGTTGGTAGATGAGAAACTTCATGTATGCCAGCTTCAGTGTGCACTCGCAGCCCAGAAAGCCAGCCAGTATCCTGGGCTCTATCAAAAGGAGCATGACCAGCAGGTCAAAGGAGGTGATCCTGGCCCCTCTATTCTGCTCTTGTGAGACCTCACTTGGAGTATTGTGTGCAGTTGTGGTGCCCTCAACATGAAAAGGACATGGAACTGTTGGAACCAGTCCAGAGGAGGGCCATGAGGATGATCAGGGGACTGGAGCACCTCCTGTATGAAGATAGGCTGAGAAAGTTGTGACTGTTCAGCCTGGAGAAGAGAAGGCTGCTTGGAGCCCTCATAACAGCCTTCCAGTATCTGGAGGGGGCCTGTAGGGATGCTGGGGAGGGACTCTTTGTTAGGGACTGTAGTGATAGGACAAGGGGTAATGGGTTCAAACGTAAACAGGGGAAGTTTAGATTGGAAATAAGGAGAAAGTTCTTTACTGTGAGGGTGGTGAGGCACTGGAGTGGGTTGTCCAAGGAAGCTGTGAATGCTCCATCCCTGATGGTGTTCAGGGCTAGGTTGGAGAGAGCCTTGGTTGACATGGTCGGGGGTGACATGTCGTGCCCAAGGGAAGGGGGTTGGAGCTTGATGATCTTAAGGTCCTTTCCAATCCTAACTATTCTATGATTCTGTGACTGGTGAAGGTTTGTTGGTTTTTTTTTGCATTCACAGTTTATGTGTCATGTCCTTACAAATGTGTAAGAGGAACGTTCAGATAGATAGTTGTAAAAAACATCAAATTACTTGTGTATATCTTTATTGAATTATTCTTGGTATGTACTGTGATGTTTGGCATTCTCAGCTGAGAGTAGACAGCATTTCAAAAAGCAGGCTGGGGGGGATAGGAACATGTGAGTTTAGCATTACTAGGCAACTAGCTTGTAACAGTAACATTAATAATTAATATTAGAAAATAATATACCAGTTCTTGTAGCCAGCAAGTTTATGAGGAATTACTAGCTACAGGTTGGTTCTAGTGTTGCGGCTTCTATGTAATTGTTTTTCTCTCTAGCACTACATTCATACTGATTGGTGCATAAACATATGCTGAAAGTAAGAGTTATGAATCTGTCACTGTAAAGTATTTCAGAATACTCCTTTACATTTTTCAGTGATGACAAGGCTGATAGATCGAATGGTGCTGGAGAAGCTAGTAAACCTGCAGAGATGCATGTGCAGAGAAGAAGACGTATTTCCACCGTGCCCAATCTGAAACCTAGAGCTGGACCTTCATCTGCTCAGCGTTTAGCATCGAAACCACTGGGGCAGGCATCGCAGGCTCCTGAAGGCAGTGCTTCATTTCAGAAAGATTCCTCTCCGTCAGAAGAGAGTAATATTGAAAGCTCTTTAGAGTCCCTTATGCTGCCCGAAAAGAAAATACCTGTACCACAAGTGCCACAGAATTCCCCACTAAATAAATCAGCAAATGAAGAGCAAACTGTAGATGTAACTGCTCAAAAAAATGATGATACCTTGCAGAAGAATGTACCCTCCCCACTCAAGGAGGGACCAACACAGGAAAGATCAGGAACACAGGAGAAGTTACCTGTGAAACCTGCTCGTTTAAAAGAGAAACGAGTATGTTCTGACCGTGAAAGGGTCCTCAAAGCTCAGAAGTTAAGAGAAATGCTTAAAGAAGAGCTGAAGAAAGAGCGGATGGTAGGCCTCTGTGTTCAGTAGTGCTCATCTGTGAAGGGCAAATGTGTGATGCACCTAACATATGTTATCTCTTTGCAGAGGCGTTTTCTGGTACTCATTAGTTGCATACTGCTAATAGTCTGTGTTCTTACAGGTGTATGTAGTCTGTTTATAAGCAGTAGTAGAACTGTATTCACTCATAATACGGGAATTATATATATCTTTTGATTATCCCCATAAGCCTTTTTTTGCATGAGACCTGCAGTTCTAAGTTTTACAGTTGGTAATACAATTGGAAAACATGATTTAAAAGCTGGGTATTTGGGGTTCCTCATATCTTTTCAACTCTATTTTTGGCCAAAGTCTGTAAT
Source organism: Pezoporus flaviventris (assembly GCF_033815535.1). NCBI lineage: Eukaryota > Metazoa > Chordata > Aves > Psittaciformes > Psittacidae > Pezoporus > Pezoporus flaviventris. The sequence continues at coordinate 4,416,576 of NW_026892598.1, forward strand.
TTTTAATAACTTTTCACTTGTGCCAAGTATTAAATTTCTCTTGAGAGGGTAAGTTACTTAAGTCAGAGGTGTTCTCTCTGACTTTTAAGATAACGTTGGAGGGAGGGGAGGAACAACAAACCTCCTTGAATGGGGTGCTCTGTAAATAAATAAAAATATTCATTTGTAAAACAGAAAAGTGCTTTCAGTGTGAATTTAAGGGCATTTTTATCTTGTTATGTGGAAACAGTTGAAACAGAAGCCTCCAATAATTGAGGGGCGTTCTCCACCAGATCGTTCTAAAATGACCATGAGAGACTTGATATACTATCTGCCAGAAAACAATCCTATGAAGTAAGTATGACCATTTTCTGTTTCCCTAGGTTAAATGATTTTTCTTTTTTCTACCAATTTAATGTGAAATTGAGAATTCTTAAATCTGGAGTATTAGGTGCAGTATTGTAACAAAAGCTTTAAGACATTTGCACACATACTTGGTCTTCACACAAAAATAAGAATGGAGATTAGCATACTTACTGAAATATGAAAACATGAACCTGTCTCCAGTGTTGATTTATCTCTGCAAATGCAGAATAACAGAAATATTTTTGTGGGTTTTTGTTTGTGTTTTATTTGTGGATTATTTTTGTGTTTTGTTGGTTTTTGGTTGTTTTTTTTGTTTTATTTTATTAGCTGCTGTTAAACTTTTAGCTATGGCTCTAAGGGATGTTATGACTGCCTGCCCAATCTAGTGGACTGCAGGAAGCTAAGCATTTCTCCGTCCCAGGTGATGAAGTGCAAAATGCACATAAGACCCCTGAGGTCTTTCCATTCCAGCTGGATGGATATAGCTGCTACTGTTCCCTTTGCAGGTTTTGCTAGTAGCAAGGCTGAGTGAGAATCCAGAAGTGCATATACGCAGGGAATACGAATATAGCTGGCTTGCACAGACTGCCACAGGCAGAGCAGGGCCTTTTTGCTGTGTCTACCAAAAAAAGTCACATAAACACAAGTACAGCTATCTAAGTCCTTTCAGTAGCAGATCAGTTTTCTGGTATTGTCTGTTACCACCTATTTGTTAATGTTTCCATGCTTCTGTATTTATCACTTCCCTTGTTTTATGGGGTTTGTTTGTTTGTTTTAGACTGAAGAATCCTTAAGCAGGTAATGAACCAGATGCTCTCACATTCTCTGTACCTTTACAGTGGGTTACAGCTTGAAATATCTTTTTTTTGTCCTTGCTTATACAAAAAAAAAACCCACAAAATTCATTGAGCAGTGGTGGTTTTCAATTAGACCTAAGTCTAGATGTGGTACAAAGAATTGAAAAAAACCTTTGTGTTTCTTTGTCTATTACCCAATAAAGCAGATTTTGTGGAATGAAGCAGAAATCTATCTGTACAAACGTCTCTACCTTTTTATAAAATTCTAGATCTTCAGTGGCAGAAGAAAATAGAACAGAAAAAAGCTCTGCACAAAGTCAAATGAAAGAGTAAGTTGGTGATGGAAATAGTCATAATCAAAAAATTTTCTGATGTTAAACCCCATGTTTCTGTGGTGATAGTAAGGATGGTTTTTTTTTTGTGAGTTTCTTTTGTTTGTTTTCTGGGGTTTGGTTGGGTTTTTTTTACTGTTTCAATATCACAGCCCATATTTATAAGAATTTGCAGTTTGGGAGGGGAGGGTGGTTAAAGAGCATTTTGCTTTCAGTATTGTGGCTTTGAATTTGTCCATTTTACAGTAGAATAAAAGCAGATTCTAGAGTTCATGTACTCACTAACTTGCTGATGGCTTGAATTTCTGGGTGGTTCATTAAAGTGTTAAATGTCTGGCATACAGAGCAGCAATTCAAAATACTAACAAAACTAATATTTTTGCTTCATCTATTAAAATTTTAGACAGGAAGAGAAAAGTACTGCTGATCATGAAGATGAGGAGGAGGATGATGAAATAGAGAATGGGGAGGAGAGTCAGGATGGTTCACTTCTAGTTCCTCGTGTGAAAGTAGCAGAAGATGGTTCAATTATTCTGGATGAAGAAAGGTAACAAATTCTGTGCCTGATTCATGCACAATATACAGTACATTGCTGCTTAGTTTGTGAATAGAGAACAGTTACTTTGGATGGGGACAAATGCTGAGAGCTGATCTCTCCTAGCTTAGGAAGCAGTACAAACATGTGACAAAATATGAGCTGTAGTTGTGCAGACTTTCTCTATGAGAACTGTTTTTTGGAGAAGGAGATGGAGGGGAAGATGTCATATTTTGTTATAGTGAACAAATACTGAATATTCGTCAAACTTCTGAATGCCTTCTTTTTAGTTAACTTTCTTTTTTTTTCTCACAGTATGTGTGTCTGCTTACTATTATTTGGCTGTCAGTATGACTTGCTCCAGCTTTGCATCTTGCATGTTGCTGCTTTTTATATTTATATAGAGATTTATTAATCTTTTCAGTAATTTAGCTTAGAATATGGCTTTTTTTTTAAGTAATGATTATCAAATTATTGAGTTCCCCAAATGTATTATTAGCATGGGATGTAGCCCAAGGATAGAGCAGTCCTGGTAAAAAAATTCGAACGTATTTGAAAAGGATATGGAGAGGGTCTTGTGGTTTTGCAAATTTTCTTGAATGTTAAAAAGACAGCATTTTTCTTTTATTTAAGTTAATTATGCCTGTCTATACTGTAGCTTACAAAAATCATATTTATGTGTACAGGCTGGGCTAGGATAATGATTTTTTGCTGCATTGTCTCATTAAATGCATGTTAATGTAATTATTAAACCTGATTACACAGTACAAACACTGACTTGTGGCTGGCCTGTAAACATCTACTATGTGTCTTGTTAGCATTGTTTTCAGATAAATCTCTGTGTGTGTTTGCTTTTCCAGTTTAACTGTAGAAGTTCTAAGAACAAAAGGTCCATGTGTTGTTGAAGAAAATGACCCCATCTTTGAACGTGGTTCTACAACTACATATTCTAGCTTCAGGAGAAGTTGTTACACAAAACCGTGGTCAAATAAAGGTGAGCGTGTTTTGGTTTCCAAGTTTTGAGTCTGCAAAAAAATCTTATTTTTCCATCTATGCTTTGTACTCAGCAATTTTTATTTCTAGTGGAGTAAATGAATCTGTTTGCGTGACGTAGTCTCAACCCTACAAATGCTTAGAATAAGCAGAGCTCTGACGCTTCCTGTGAAAACTGGCCTTTTTAAAAAAAAAAACAATGCCTTGTGACATGAAGGCTGTCTCTGATTTCCTTCTGTCATGGATGTTTAGACACTGTGGAAATCCAGTCTGCCTTATCAGAAGAAATTTCAGATTTTGGATTCTCTTTTCATGTTCTGCAGTTTTATAACAGATTAGATAGTTCTTTTGTTAAAAGGCCAGTCAGCAATGTTATTAGATACATTATTAGAAGTACTTAGGTGAAATAATACACATATTCCAGCTGAGCTGAACTTGCAGCAAGAGTAGATATCCTTAAAGTTACCAACCTGGTTGCATTAAGTTTGGTGATTTTATTTTGGGTAGCCAGAAGGATGGTTAACTAAATAGTTAAGTGTGTGAATCTTCTTTCTTTTTTTTTTCCCCTCACTCCAGAAACAGACATGTTCTTTTTAGCAATCAGTATGGTAGGAACAGACTTCTCCTTGATTGGAAGGCTGTTCCCTCATAGAGACAGAGCAGAAATTAAGGTAAAAATTAAAGCACTCAGTAAAGCAAGTAAATGTTTGTTTTTGCTTTTTTCTCATTTGTTATTCCTATGCTTCCTCTATTAGTATTGATAATTTTGATGTTAAGTTGGATCTATAGCAATGCTTTCATCAATACCTGTTCCCAAGAGGTATTAAGTATCTGAAACATTAATATGCTGAGCTGAATTCCAGTCAATATTCAGTGAATGTAGTGTACCTAGACACAGTTTGTCTCTATCTTCTTTTAATTGAAGAATGCTAATAAACATAATTGGGTGTTTGGTGAGGGTTGTCTGTGTGGCCTCTTTCATGGTCTCCAGCTGGGAAAATCTTTGATATTTCAGACCCTGCTTAGATGTGAAGTAAGAACAAAAATGTTGAAAATAATAATAAAAAAATGACTGGTGTTACCTATTGGTGACAGATTTTAAATGTAAAATTAATTACAAACTTGTATTCTGTGAGTGTGCTTGTAAATTTAACAATTCTAGTTGGTAGGAAATTTGTTGCATTGAAAGCTTATCTTGATCTGCCATTTTGTACAATATAATGTTACTAAAAAGGACAGTTATACTTTTGCTTTTAGAACAAGTTCAAACGTGAGGAAAAAGCTAATGGATGGAGGATAGACAAAGCTTTCAGTAAGTAAAGTAAATGTACCCCACCCTACAATGAGTCATTAAATTGTAGTGGTTTTTTCATACATAAGTCCTAGAGCAGCATGTTAATACATTATTTGACATTATAGCACAATTTGTGTATTGTATCATCACTTCTTCAGTTTTCTAAACTACTAAGTACTGTAACCTTATTACTATTTGTTTTCAAAACCAAGCTATCATAATCCATATATATGTCAACTCTAGACCCTGCTCAAGTGATACAGAAATTATTTTAAGAAAGAATTTTGTTTAAATTTATATAACCTTTGCTGTTTAGCATCGTAACATGTACCGCTGATTATTTTACAAAGCAGAAACTTGAAAAAATTATCAACTTTGAAATATTTTTTGTTTGTTTGCTTTAATCTTATAGAAGAGAAGCGGCCTTTTGACTTTGAATTCTTTGCCCAGTTGCTTGAGAAGGTCTTAGCAGATGAGGAAAAGAGGAAGCATAAGACTGTTAAAAGCCAGAAGGCAAGGGAGAAGAAGCCTCCAAGGCCTCGAAAGAAGCCAGAAGGTACATCAAAAGAATGCTTCAGATAGCATTCACAGAGCAGTGGTCAGTAATTTGTTGCCAGCAGGGGAAAAATCACACGGGGAATCTTTCTGTACCCTGTTGCAGAGAGGGCAAGAGGATCCTGGCTACATAGAGAAACTTTTTCAGATGTAGTTTATTGATGTGTGAGATGATGATGACTGGTAGCAGCCTGTTTCCTGAGATGAGTTTTTTCTCTGGACAGGCATTTGAGACCACCCTGAAATCAGTTCTCTTCCACAGTCTGAAGCACTGATATTCTAAACAGGATATTCTAATTTAACAGTTGATAAGTGTCTTCATGAGTTGCTAACAAATTCACTTCTAGAATCCTTGGGCTTAAACTGTATTTGGCAAGCTCTTTTGTGACTTTTAATTTAAATTTTTCTTACTTTTTAAGCTCTCTTCTTTTAGTGGTTCTGTTTCTCCTTTAATTATAGTTTGACTCCCTGAGTCTGAATGGTGTGATTCTTTTCAAGAAGTCTTGTAAGAGTTGTCTTGGTTTTCTGGTCTGTTCAAAATAAAGGGTAAAGATTTTGTTTAGTTACTGTTGATCACCATATAGTGTTGTATTACCTCAGTACTTTCTAAGGGATCTTTCGGAGATGTGCCTAAATTAGAAACAGTTACAGTGACACCATTTCATAAATTCCCTGCTAATTCTGTGAGGTTGTTCATTTGTTTGTTCCACAGGGACCCATTTTCTTCATAAGTGGTATTGTGGAACAAACAAGTGAATAACGTTTTTAAAGGGGATGCTTGCTAGGAAGCTACATTGCTTTTTAAGTGTTAACATTGACATAGTTGCTGCTTTTCTTGATTTCAGATTTGATTAAGTAAAATATTCCACCTGTTAGGATTTAGAGCCACATACAGAATCCTGTTTGTAGACTTCAGTGGTAGATTAAAAGTACTTTATGTGTAAAGGAATGTGAGTATGCCTTTCTACTTCTCTTGCATTTTAGATTTTTTAATTACAGGGGAAATAGTTTGTGTAAGAATAGGGAAAGGTTCTTGGTGGTTGATGTTCTGCATAAATATAAGATGAAGACAAAATATCCTGAAAAGGAGAGGGAGGAGAAATTTAGAAAGTTGTTAAACCCAGAAGAAAATTTGTGAATTATTAACTAGATAATAATATATCTTTCTTATATAAATAAGAAATTATTAACTACTATACATTTATTGATTAAAAATTTAAATGATTAGAATTGCTTTTTCATGGCATACTTTCTGCAGCTATCATCACTTCTTTCTGAAGAGGCACAGTTCTTTTCAGGAATAGCAGTACCTGCTTTTTGTGGTGTCTGTGCAACTTGCTAAAAAGGATAGGAACAAAAACATTTACTAAATTGGCTTTATATCTTATATTGACTACCCTGGTGAAGTGTTGTCCCATGTGCAGAATGTGTTTAGTGTTGCAGTTAATCTATGCTGAAGCTTTTCTGGTAAGTCGGTGACTGGCTTTTTATGGTCCTGCTCATTTTCCTGGCAGTATATGTGCAGTGTTGTATGAATTAACAAGATGTTGCTAGTGGAAATATCTTTGCTAGTTAGGTTGCATAATACTTCACCAGTATTAAACAGGAACTATTTTGTCTCAGGAGCAAAAGCTGCCAGCACAGAAGCTGCTGCTGATCAAGATGGTTCTCATGAAGCCAGAATTTCTGATGCTGTGGTGGCTGAGAAAGAAAATGAGGAATCGTTGGGCATTTCTGAACAGGCAGAAGAACAGGTTGCATTAGAGCCAGTGTTAGCAAAAAAGAAGAGGAAGAAGAAGAAAAAAGATGATCTTGAACAGGAAGGGGAGAATCTTCCAGAAGAAATGGCTGTCCCTCCAAAAATTGCTGAAGGGAAGTCCTCTAAGAAAAGTAAGAGGCAAAAATGCTCACTTTCAAATATTCAAATACAAATTTTACATAAAAACATTGCAAACTTAAAAAAATAAGAACTTGAGTTTTGATCAATGTTGGGAGGTTGTGGAACAATGCCTTTCAAAATCAGCTTTCATGCTAAGTCTAAACATACTTTATTTTAGCTGAGAACAGTTCTCTTACATCTTAATACTTAAGCATTTTCTGCTGGAATTTTTTTCTCTTAAAGTAACTCTTGCTTTGTTGTAGCTAGGATTTGAGAATTGGAATTGTAAGATTTGCCCAGAATGTCCAAATTGGTTTCATTATTATTCAGCAGCAGAAAAAAGTGTGGTATGTGATGCAAACAAGGATGATCATGCTACCTGTAGAGAAGAACTGAACAATGTTACAGAAGGAAAACGAGATGAGACTGCTGTTACAGAGGAAGAGGGATCAGAGTCCTGTTTACCAGTGGATGACATAATGGAGAGAGAAAGTGATGTCAACTTACACAGGTAATGTTTAAAATCTTGGGTGATGTTTTAAAATCTTAAAAGCTTAGGCAAAATAAGAATAGTTCAGAGTTTTAATATTGGTTTTATTCATGCTTATCATCATTCATGCTTATCATCATTCTAACTGGCACAGAATGGGCAGGGTTTTTTTGTTTTTGAGGATTATTCTTGGGGTTTTGTAAACTGTTTTTACTTTACACTTTCAGTGTTCCCTGATGGGCTGCCCTTGTAAAATTGATTTATGTTAATACTAAAATCCCATCCAAAACTGCTTCACTTTTTTGTGTGTTCATGGAGGCTATTAGCTTATCCTAACTCCTAATATTTCTTTCAAAGTGCTCCTTGGTAATGTTGCTAAGTAATACTGCTATACACTTGGAATTTATGTCTGTTTGTAATAACATGGTTCTTGTAGGAAAAGTATGTTGCTTGGATTTTATTTTTGCAGAACGTGGCGGGGGGCAAGCTTTTGGTTTCAATTTCGGGCATTCTCTTACTAGAAGGAGTAATGTTTATTCACTTGGTGAATGTTTATTAAGCTTATTATATACGGAAGTGGTAAATCTAAAAAGTCATTATGAAGCTGTTACTGCTGCTTCAGAATTTAATGTGTCAGTTGTTGTATTTAGCTGTGTTGTACTATTTGTTATTTCATGCAGATTCCCAGAAAATTTTATGTGCTTTAATACTTGATTGGAATCATTCGAAGGGACAGATGTGTCTTTGAACTCAATATAGATTGTTACAGAAAATCAGAAAAAAAAGTTTCTACATACAGTTTATATTAAAGTCTGTTCTAATAATCAGATGGGATTTTAACATCTTGTAATAGTACTACAAAAGTTATTTTTAAGCTCATATCTTGGAAATATTACAAAAATTTTGCATATATTCTGAAACACGTTATTTATGTCAAATTTGTGTAATTTTTATGCAACCTGACCGATTTGTAAAGAATAATGCTTTTTTAATTAAAATACACTAATACGGTTTTGTGTGCTTTTATTGACTTCAGCTTTGAAGATAGCAATGATGTTACACTAGAAATGGAACCTGCTAAACTGAGAACCCTAGATATTAGAGATGATGTATCACAAGAAAGCCAGATTTCAGACTTACCAGTTTCAAAGATCAGAAGCAAAGAAGGACAATCTGAAGAAACTAGAGAAACAAAGGTATGTATCTCCTTTTTTTTTTTTAATGTAGTTTTTACTTCTTAAGCAATTCGTCTCAACCATTAAAGTGTTTTTGTAAGTCAAAGTTGTTTTTTTATATTATTTTTGACTGGCTTAGTGGTGGTTTTACCACTAGGCAGAAAAAGGCAACAAGTGTGAGAACATCACCAAAATTCAAATGCTACCAATTTGGTTGGCTTTACTGGGTTATCTGTTGCACTGCATTTATTCAGAGAGCATCTGTGCATGCTTGGCTTATCTCATAGACAATTTAAACAGCTGAATAGTTTAATTACTCACAAGTGAAGCAATATAATATCAACAGTAAAACTTCAGAGCAAGTTTTACCTTACACTTACTAGCACAGGATTGTGAACTGTTTTGAGAAGGTTGAGCTGTTGTGTTGTTCATGCTAGATCAGGATGGAAACCTGTGTAAACTTGTCCACTGGTACTGGCTGCCTTGAGGTGTTTCAGAAAAGATCTAGGAAACCAGACCAAGACTGAATGATCTTTGTTTGAGTACGGTCTAATCAGGTCCAACAGTTTAGGAACCTTCTGAAATTGCGTCTGGCATCTTTTCAAGTCCTTGATGCACCTCCTGCTTGTGAGTTTGTCTAGCTGCTTTACTGCATAAATCTGTACCTTTGTGGTGAATTGAATGCTAAAGTTCATTCCTTTAATTATTAATTTAAAAATGTGTTTTTTGGATAGTTTTAAGATGATGGCTTGTAGTTTGATAGAACTATACTTTCATTGTGCCATTTCTTCTGTTCATGTTTATGATGTTCCTGGTTATCTTTTCCAATCTGTTTTTGTTTATAATGCCACATACGCATCTCTCATGATCTGGATGATGAAGCAGGGCATACCACCAACAAATTTGCAGATTATACGGAACTGAGAGTAGTTGCTGATACACCAGAAGGTTGTGCTGCCATCCAGAAGGACACAGAGAGGCTGGAGAAATGGGCTGACAGGAATCTCATGAAGTTTAACAAGGAGAAGTGCAAAGTCTGCACCTGGGGAGGAACAACCCCAGGCACCAGGACATGCTGGGGGCCACCCAGATGAAAAGCAGCAGGGTAAAGAAACCCAGGAGCCCAGGTGCACACCAAATTGAACATAAGCCAACAATGTGTCGTGGCTGCAAAGAAGACTAATATCATCTCTCCTGTGATGAAAGGCTGAAAGAGTGGTGATAATTCAGCCTGGAGATGGAGAAGGCTCAGGGGGATCTCTTCAATAGCTATGTAAAAACCTAAATGGAGGGTGCAGAGAGGATGGAGCTGGGCTCTTTCAGTGGTGCCCAGTGACAGGACCAGAGGCAGTGGGCACAAACTGAAACACAAGAGGATCGTTCTGAGCATCAGAAAATACTTTTCCACTGTAATTGAGCACTGGCACAGTTACCCATAGAGACTGTGGAGTCTCCATCTTTGGCAATAATCAGAAGGCATCTGGGCAGGGTATAGGGCAGCCAGCTGTAGATGGCCCTATGTGAGCAAATCATGTCCGGAGGACCCTGCAGACCTTAGCCATTTTGTGGATCTTGTTCTTGTTTCTGCTTTTTTTTACATTACAGAAAAGAGCCTACATTTATCAGTTCCTTTCTGTATTTTTTTTTTTTATTCAGAACAAAGATGTGTATGACTTACATAGACAAGATGAAAAGCAGAGTACATCAGAAAGCCATTCTCAATCTGAAATCATGTAGGTAAAATCGTTTTTCCTTGAATTTACTTGCGCTTAACCTGCATTTACTTAATTTGGATACAGTTCTAATTGACCATAGTATGCTGGACTAGATGGTAGATCATGATAACTTTTGAGTAGCAATGCTTTGGCCAAGATTTAAAATTTTATGTGAGAATGAGAAGGAGAACTTAAGTAAGCTTAGAAAAAAGCTAACCTCTCTGTAACAATGACAGTAAAGCTTCCTTCAAATATTTTAAAGTAGATTCCACTGAAAGGCAGCAGAGTTTATTTGACAGTCTTTGCATTAAGCAGTAGCATATCTTCTAATATCAAAAAGATGTAATGTAATTGTTTTAAGGTTATTGCTGCATTACCCATACAGTCTGTGGTGTTCTTGAATTTTGTTGGATGGTATCAAGTGGTACTGTGGTAGAAGGCTTGTGCTTATTTTTTTGGGAAGTTGAGGAAATCATTACTTTAGGAAGTACCAACTTCATAAGGAGCCTTTGCCTTCCTCCTAGCCTCAGTTGCCAGATAATAGCTCTGCTTCTGACACTCGCAAAAACACCTACAGTATGCAGTCTAGTTAGATTCCTCCCCTGTGTGATAACTTTATATTTTTTTAATAAACTGAGTTTCCACACTCTGTAAGACTAAAGAAAGTTTGGTCCTCTTGTGAGGAGACTTGCATAAGTTTGTGCAAATCCTTCCAAAGACAACCCAGTTACACTAAAGAAAGCTGTGCAAGTCATTGAATATTACATAGGCTTGAATATTATGGAGTAACTGTCACTGTTGTGGATCCTTTGTGCAGAGAGCCTGAAAAAAATGTAATTGCAAAGGCAGTAGTTGGAGGGTGTCGAAAGAGATTTAAGCCTAATATTACAAGAGCATCTGGAAAGAAAGAAGAGCCTGAAAAAGATGCAGGAAATGAGCCAGTGTCTCATCTACAGCCTAAGGAGGAAACTGAAAAGGTATTTAATAGAGTAAGTTAGCTGGAGATAATGTGTTAGCTAAAAAGCTGGTGGATAAAACAGCAGTGTTATCCTTTTAATTTCTTTTTGTTTCCTCTGAGTATGACCAGGAATCAGCCACTTACTAATGTGCATTGACAGCATGGTACTGTTTAGAGGCCTCAGCTAAGCTGGAGCTTGTCACACAAACAGTAGATGCCAATAACCTTTCGGGTCCTGCAGCAAATGCAGCTTTAGTTTGATACAGATTTTACTGCACCTTTTGGACTATGTGAAATGTACCCCTGTAATTGTCTGTGTCTGTCACAAGCAGTCCACTTTGTATCCTGTCACAGTTACCTGGTCTGTTATTTAATGCTGTACTTTACAAATGTAAGAAAGTTAATGTCTTAATGTTATATTTGTATTTAGAGCACTGACCAGAGTGATAGGTCTGATGCTACCAGTGAAGAAGCTGCAGAAAAAGGTGATAAAATCCTTGAGACAGTGCCTCAGTAAGTATGTGAAAAATGAGAAGACATGCTACTCCCCAGCAATGTATCATCCCTTTCACTTCTGAAAGTATTACATACTATTGTAATTAGAGAAGTTTCTGAAGAAACTTCAGCAATAAAACACAAATTGAGGGAAGAATGGAAATTTTTTTTTTAATATGATTAAATTTTTTTTAAATAAAGCATTTAACTGAGGTTTCAATCGTGATAAATGCAGAAAAAAGTCCCTTGAAAGCTAAAACAAGTCTCTACTAGCTTCAGTACTGAAAAGCGTCAGTTTCAGTGGCTAAGCACTCAAACATAAAGCATAAAAACATAGGAAGAATTTCAACATATGGGCATTTTCATGCACATGTTAGGAAGTGTTTCTTATATTTCTTTCCCGTGGAGAAGTGGCAGCTGTAGTGTAACAGGAGAAATGTTTTACAGGAGAAGTTGTTTTGAAAGGGATTAAAAAGAGGCTAGTGTGTGTCCGATATTTTTAGATTAGTAAGATTATGAAGCTATATATGTATTTTCTGAATGTTTGTGATTTTTTTAACCCTTCATTAAATTAGGTCCATCTGCCTCTAGACAGATAGGAATATAAGAAGAGCCGTTATGTCAGAAAAAGGGCTGTCTGGTGTGGTATCCTGTCTCTAATGGGAAAAGCCAAAGAACAGGGCAAAGATAAGTTTAAACTTGTCAGGTACTTTTTCAGTCTCTAGCAGATACACTTCTAAATTTATTGTTTCATGAAGTTGATAATGCATAGCTCTGTTTTAGATTTAAAAAAAGAAAACCAAAACAAAAAAAAAAACCAACCAAACAAAAAAAAACGAGAAAAAAACCACCCACTTCTCCAAGACTTCTTTCACTTCAATATGTGGTATGTAATTATGGATCTAACATATTTTTCCAGATCTAATGAAACAGCTGGTTTACAACAAGATGGCAAACAGAGTGTGCTGAAACCAGCATCTCTAAAGAGAGGCAGATTGCAAAGACCAAAACCAAATCTAGGAAGAAGTGTTGCAAGACAAAAAGACCTGACAGCTGGAAAAGCTCCTGAAGAGGAGAAAACTAAAAGTGGAGAACTAGAAAAAGGTGTGATACACCATAAGGATGAAAACAATGATCCATGCCTTGAAAATGTAAGTTTCTTGAGTGGTTGCTTAGGCACACTGTTTTGATAGGTCCTAGGTAGAAGCCTTTAGTATCAAAGATCTGGGTACATACCACACAATTTGTAAGCATAGACCTATCATGCTTTGTTTATCCTTTCAGAATAAACTGAATTGTCATAAAATTTGTTCATGATTGCACTTGGGTTGTATTTTACATGGACAGATGGATTATATTTCAGTTGGTTGTATCTGTGATACCAGATCTGAAAAGAGAAGTTCAGAGAAAAGAGCACTCTTGGGAAAGAGACCACTTCAGATAGAAAGTTAATGGGAAAATAACAAATTTTTACTTTTAAAATGTCTAATTGGATGCCCAGGAAGCAAGAGACACAAGAGTGTTTTTGTAAGAGATACTAAAATAAACTTTTTCATTTCCACTTGCTCCTCTAAAAGAGAGGTTGAGCAATCCTTTCAATCTTACGGTGAAACTTTCTCCTTTTAGGATGTGACAGGTCATAAATACACTCAGCCAGGCAGTGCGATGTTAGATGGGGATGTTTCTACAGATTCTGAGATGAACTCAATACAGGAAAAGTCCTCTGAAACAGAAAGCTGTGAAAGTGAAAAGGGATTGGCAGATACCTTGAAACAGGTTCCAGATTCCAGTACAAGGTAAGGTAATTTTTTAAATGGAGAGAAGTGGTTCATAAGCCACTGATATCCCTAGGTATTCTCAACTTCAGCATTAAAACAAGTTCTATATCTATAATGAGATGTTTAATCAAGACAATACTAAACTTAAACAAACAAACCCCCAAGAGCTCAAAAGCACTAAATATGTATGCCCTTGGAGATTAATTTGATCTTTACACTGTGAGTGTGATGTTCAGTTCCTGTAGTTAACTTCTCCATGTTGGTCCTAGCAGTGCATCACTATGTGTTTATGTAAAGGGTTTATTTTTTTATTAAATTGTCCTTTAAAAAAAGGCCAAAGTAAAACCCACAACTGTGCTGTAAATCTACTGCTAAGTTTTAAACATGATTAGATAAAGTAATTTTTAAAATGTTTATACTGTCAAATCATGCATGTGGGTTTTTCTGAAATGGCATCTTTTTTTTAACTTATCTTTGCTCACCTGTTTGTAAGAGACACAGGTTTTTGATGGTGTTCAGAGTACTTTTATTGGATTTTTTTTTCGCAATATAATTAACTTTACTGTTCCTTTAAGAAAGATAAAATTTTTTTATACTTCTGTATTGAAGAGAAATACATACGTCATTCATGACTTGGAGAACCACCGTTGTCCTATCCCTTCAGCTGTTCTGTTTGTTTTTGTAGGGAGTCTAGTCCTCAGAAGGAAGAGGAGAAAACTGTTGTGTCATCAGTTCAGTTACTAAAGAGTCAATTCCAGAGACCAAAGCCAAATTTAAATATGGCAACTAGTAGAAAGAAAGTGCTGGATGTAAATAATACAGGTGTATCACAGGAAGATACCTACATGGAAGGAAGTTTGGTGCAGTGTGACAGTGAATGTAGCATCCTTCCTGATACAGATGTAAGGCACTTTTTTTCTTTTTTCCCCTTTTTTAGTTATGTTTGAACTTTTGGGTTTGTGAAATTAAATACTGATGATTTAAGCAATATAAAGTTAATATTTTTTGAATCAATTTTTTCAAAAGCTAAATTTTTCCACATGAAAACTATACTTTCTACTTGGTTGTGTGTGAGGAGAAAAAGATTACATCCATTCTGTATCTCTTGTTATGTGTCCAAATGTCTTTCTGACTTGAGGTGGCCTTGTAGAGTTGACAGGGAAGAAAGAAAAGTTAATAGAACGTGTCAGAGAAGAAATCTAGTTTTCAGTCTATTTTGTTTTAAATAAACAAATTTGTGTTTGTCCTGGAAAGACTAGGAAATTATTAGTGAAAAGTTAGAGGGTTTTTTCCAGGGAACACTTCAGGAGTATATAGTACTGGACTTTGTGGATATCGCAATGTCTCCTTTTGGTTTAGTTATGATACTGGTGCTTGTGTTTACTCTTTTCAGAATGCAGGGAAACATCAAGTCCTGCAACCATTAGAACTCTTAGGAAAGGAGAAGTCTGTTGGCTCTCGTGAGGTTTCTGAGAGCCCAAGCTGTAAGTCCCCAGAGAAAATTTCAGGATCGGAGGATGGTGAACTCACGTCATGTCTACCCAAAATTAGCCAAGATGACACCTCAGCCACTAATGCAGAGTAAGGGCTTAGCTACTTTTGTTTCTTAACTTACACAATTGAAATATTTTAAAAGGAAATTTGCCAACTGGCAAACAAAATTTAATAAAAATAGTGAATGAAATCTTAGTTCTCATAGATTTGACACTAGTGATACTAAAATTCCAGTTACTTCTATGCTAAACATTAAATTAGTGAGCATTCATTTTACAGCTGTTTCATCATCTGAAACACTAAATTCTCTGTAAGCAGAGAAACACTAGTTTGGTATGAGAGAAACCATGTGAAAATCGCTTTGGCTTTATAGTAGTAGGCAGACAATAAGTTAATGCCTCCAGTAAGTTAATTAATTCTGTTGTGGAAGTTGGTAGGAGACCAGTGCTTTGAAATTGTCATGGTTTAAGCCCAGGAGGTAATTTAGCACCGTGCACCTGCTTGCTCACTCCACCCGACTTTCTTCTTCCCTGGCTCCTGGAGGGACGGGGAGGAGAATTGAAAGACTGTAACTCCCATGGGTTCAGATAAGAACAGTCCAGTAACTAAGGTATAACACAAACCACTACTGCTGCCACCAATAATAATAATGATAAGGGAAATAACAAGGGGGGAGAATATAAAACTAAAAGGGGAGAGGAAAATAATAAACCCAAGTGCTGCACAATACAATTGCTTCCCACATGCTGACAGATACCCACCCCAACCTGAGTAGTGATCTGCCCTTCTGGGTAGCTCCCCCCAGCTCATATACTGGGCATGAAGTGCTGTGGTATGGAATACCCCTTTGGCTAGTTTGGGTTAGGTGTCCTATCCCTGCTTCCTCCTGGCTTCCTGTGCCCCTCCTCACTGGCAGAGCATATGATGAAAAGTCCTTGATCAGAGTAAACACTACAGAGCAACAGCTAAGACCGTTGGTGTGTTATCCGCATGTTATTTCGACTAAAGTCTAAACCACAGCACTGCAGCAGCTACTAAGAAAGGGAAAAATAGCTGCTACTAGCTGAACCCAGGACAGAAATATACAGTGAAACCAAGTTTTGTGTTTGCACCTTAAACTCAGCAGAACTTTATTTTTACATGGTTTCTTTTAAAAATTCAGTTGTATTTTATATTTACGTACAATGAACCTGTGATTACTAATAATGTGCTTTTGAATTAAGTTGCAGATTTTTTTTTTCTGTTTGACTTTGCACTGATAGCAAAAATAGCACTGGAGAACGTAAACAAACACCTCTTCAACCTGCCCAGTTAGTACGGCGCAGATTCCAGAGGTACAAACCAAACTTGGTAAGAGCTGTTGTAAGGAAGGAATTACAAATATCAGAAAAGAAGATGGAGAAAAATCCTGAAGCAGAGCAGTCAGTATTGCAAGATGAGTCTGCCAATACTCTCACTGTAAGTCTTAAGTGCTTTGTGTTCAAAATGATGGTTCCGAGTTGCATGTTCTATTTTTATGAAGTTAAATTAGAATATCTAACTTGCATTCCCTGAAGCTGAGACACTATAATAGATGAAAAAAAATCCCCAAACCCTGGTGTGTTGAGGTATTGCAGGTACTTCAACAGACACAGTGCTAGGCACTGTGAAAGGCACTGTATTAATCCTTGAAAACCATCCAATATGATGAAATCAGTGAAGTCTACAACTTATGCTATTACTGTCTTCCGGAATAAGATCTGATTTTGATTGGATTGCATTAGAGAGAAAAGGAGTATGCCACATTTAACGTAAACACTAGAATAAAAATGTGTTTTATATTCCTAGAATCAGAATAGTTAGGGTTGGAAAGGACCTCTTAAGATCATCAAGGTCCTGCCCCCCTGCCAGGGGCACAGACACCTCACACTAAACCATGTCACGCAGGGCTCTATCCAACCTGGCCTTGAACACCACCAAGGATGGAGCACTCACAACTTCTTTGGGCAACCCATTCCAGTGCCTCACCAACTTTACAGTAAAGAACTTCCGCCTTATATCCAATCTAAACTTCCTCTGTTTGAGTTTGAACCCGTTACCCCCTGTTCTGTCACTATAGTCCCTAACAAAGAGTCCCTTCCCAGCATCCTTACAGGCCCCCATCAGATACTGGAAGGCTATGAGGGCTCCACGCAGCCTTCTCTTCTCCAGGCTGAACAGCCCCAACTTTCTCAGCCTGTCTTCATATGGGAGGTGCTCCAGTCCCGTGATCATCCTCGTGGCCCTTCTCTGGACTTGTTCCAACAGTTCCATGTCCTTTTTATGTTGAGGACACCACAACTGCACCCAATACTCTAAGTGAGGTCTCACAAGAGCAGAGTAGAGGGGCAGGATCACCTCCTTTGACCTGCTGGTCATGCTCCTTTTGATGCAGCCCAGGATACAGTTGGCTTTCTGGGCTGCGAGTGCACATTGTAGCTGGCTCATGTGAAGTTTCTCATCAACCAACACCCCCAAGTCCTTCTCCACAAGGCTACTCTGAATCTTTTCTCTGCCCAACCTGTAGCTGTGCCTGGAATTGCTCTGACCCAGGTGTAGGACCTTGCACTTGGCATGGTTAAACTTCATGAGGTTGGCATCAGCCCACCTCAGAAGCATGTCAAGGTCCCTCTGGATGGCATTCCTTCCCTCCAGCGTATCAACTGAACCACACAGCTTGGTGTCATCGGCAAATTTGCTGAGGGCACACTCAATCCCACACTTTGCACAAGTCCAGGTAGATGACATCAGCTGTTCTACCCCTGTCCATCAGTTCTGTAGCCCCATCATAGAAGGCCACCAAATCGGTCAGGCAGGATTTCCCCTTAGTGAAGCCATGCTGGCTGTTACGAGCCACCTTGTTGTTTTTCATGTGCCTTAGCACGCCTTCCAGGAGAATCTGCTCCAAGATTTTGCCAGACACAGAGGTGAGACTGACTGGTTCCTTGAGTCATCCGTTTTCCCCTTCTTGACAATGGGGGTTGTATTCCCCTTTTTCCAGTTGTCTGCAACTTCACCTGACTGTTGTGATTTTTCATGATAACTGCAATACAGAAATATTAGCTTCTTTATCTTTCCTGTTTGGATGAGTCAAATCTCTATTGAGGAATCTAGTATAGAATATCAAGCAAAGGTACAGGATAGTCTTTTTCCTGGTGGTGGTTGTTTTTTTTTTGTTGGCTTGCTTTTTTTTTTTTGCCTTTTTTTTTTTAAGTCTTACTGATTTGGTAAGCTTTGGCTTCACCACAACAGCCCTGACACTCGTCTACTTTACACAGGTAAACTGAGTCATTCATCTATACTGTGTCCCCACAGACACTTTACTAGGCACTGTAAAAGGTTCTAAAATCCTTGAAAGCCATGCTGGTATGATAAAATCTCTGTAACCCTTTTGTGGGTTGCTCATGAATCATGCCAGTGGTGTAGGCATGACTACATAAACTTACTTTAGATCTCAAACATAACTAAGCTTTCTAAGAGTGACTCCTTTTTTTTCTTTTTTGAGTGGTTATAGCTGTTTTGTTCTTGCACCTGTGTAGACCTAGCTTGGAGTACTTATGTGCGATGTTCTCAGAGATGAGTGCAAGTGCATTGCATCTGTAATTTACCTCTTAGTGCCCCAGTGTCAGCTAACCCCTAGCTGAGGTAGTTGTTTGCAGTTCAGCTTTGGCTATTCTAGGCCTGTGGACCATGCATGTACATTTGCTCTGTGCTATGGAAATCTGTAGAACCACAGCAGGTCTGATGCTCTTTGATACTAATAAAGCTGTCATGGACCTGAAGTGCTGAGGGATGTGTTTGACTGGCTTATTTGTGGAATTAGTGTGGCAAATACAGAAATAAAGGTAATAAAGCCTTATGAGTATGAGGTTATAGTGGCTTGTATGTGTCTGTGCTATTCTCTGCAGTGTCCAGTTTTAAAAGGTTTTTCCATTTGCCAAAGTGTTTTGTTTCCACAGAGTTGATTGAACGCTAAATAGAGCTGTGCTAAATAGAACCCGTAATGCTTGGGTGCATATAACATTTAAGAGCCTAATTCTAGGTAGCCCACGACTAAGTCTTCTGTTCATGCTTGTCTGTAAATTGAAATATGTGCTTAGGCAGATTACCCTCAATAAATAAAATGTGATTCTTTTTTTGATTCAGATTGGTAAAACAGCACAGAGGTCTGTAGTTTGTATGTTTTTATACAAGTTTGGTTTAATAACTTGCTTGATTGTCTTTTTCTTCATGCTTTTTTTTTTTTTTCCTAATTGCAAGTTAAAGGGTAAAAATGAAGCTGTATTGTGTCAAGCAGATGTATTGAGCGAAGAGGAACAGAAACAGGAAGAGGTACCTCAGGTGCCCTGTATTTCTGGAAACACATTGTGTGAACAAAACAGGTGAGGCTAGAGTGCAAAACTGCATTTGAGAAACCTCTATCTGGTGCATGAGATACCTTTGCATATGTCAGTTCTTTGTTCCTTGTTATCTGTCTTTCCCCAGCATTTAATTTTCAGCACCTATAGACAGCTTCTTCCCATGCTTTCAGAGCACACTTCTAGCTGAGCTGAACTACTTGTCGTTCTTTATCTGGTACATAGTTGATCTGCATGAGCTCGTAGTTCTTTTGGACCATGCTTTTCTTTCGTTTAGTTTGTATTTGCATATACAGCAATTATACATGAAACACGTAGAAATTGTGCAAAATGTGAGAGATGTGTCTTTTGTTGATTTCAGTGTGCTCTTCTATTTTACTGCTTGTTAAAGTAAGCTCTTAAGCATTTATTAGGCTGCAGATACTTTAATGTTGGTATGGTTAGCAACGCAACTTTTCTTGCATTATTAAAAATGCCTTGACAAAGAAATCCTTTTATTCATCCTTGCATGTTAATGATAAATGCCCAAAATAATAAGTATGCATTTGAAAAGGTAATTGTCTCAATTTTAAACAAAACAGTGTATCAGTTTCTAACCCTTTTGTATAACTGTTGATTCAAACTTAATCAGTTCAGAATTGGTTTTGTCCTCTCCCAGCCAAAGTCAAGTGACATAATTTTGGTTTGGTTTGTTTATTTGCTTTAAATTCACTAGTGCTGAAAAATCCACTTCTCAAGAAGGCAAGCTGGGTGCTCTGGGATCAGGACAACTCATAAGGAAAACATTTCCAAGAATTAGACCGAACCTAAAAAGATCTTATAGGGAAAAAGAATCTCCAGTGACACAAACCCTTGCTGCTCCAGTTGAGGAAGAAACAAATAAAGGAGAAAATCTGCCTGTGGCAGAAGAATCTGAGGAACCTCCTTCCTCAAAAGTGAGAATCCTTTCAGATATTTCTGACTATGCTTTCTGATGATTGGTTCTGCATCAGCTGTTTGTAGGACATCCGAGTAAGCTGTTTAAGTGCATAAATTCATTTTGGACTAGTAAGAATACATGCTTGTTTAATATTTGCACTCTAATATGAAGTCTTCTAAAATTCTGTTAGTAACACATTGGTAATATGTGTATTTCTGTTACCAGATCTGAAAGATCTCACTTAAAATTTGAAATTTCAGTCATGTTCATGATACATGAGGTTACCTGCATGTCATATTTCTGTTGCTGGGTTTCTTCTGAGCTCCTTGGTTGTTGCTCATGGAAGTTTTCAAGTGAAATTTTGGCTCAGGTTGAGGTCTTGATCATAACTTGCAATGCTTTATTTTACGGGTGATATATATTGTGCTAATTCTGGGGTTTTTTTTGTTTATTTGTTTGTTCCCCCTCAACTCAAAGGATGACATGGAAGTACTGCTGTCTGTGGGGAGTTTGCCCAAGGATAGCAATCTAGACATAAATCTTAAAAGTAGGAAGTCAGAAACACTCTGTTCCTCTAAAATGCCACCTAACTGCCACAATAAGGCAGAACAAGAACAGCTATCTGAAGATACAATAGGAAGCATTCAGGATACCTCAGAAAGGTAAAGTTTCTTGTTGGCAAAATAACACAAAAGTTTTTAAAGAGCTTTTTTTTTATTTGTCCAGTTGTTTTCATTCAGCATTTGCTTTTTGAAGTGTTAGATTCTCAGCTGCACTAGATAACACCATGAAGGTCACTAGGTGGCATCCTTAGGTAATACAAGAGTTTTTAACAGACTTCTTTTCAAGGTTGTTTTCCTTTTTAGAAGGTACTTTGCAGGAGAGCGCAGAAGCAAATAATCACAGTTTAGCTGCCTGGATTTCTCAGACAGGGTACAGTTCTTAGGGTACAATGAACTAGAAATGTGCACTGTTGAAAGAAAGACTGAGCAGTGCATTTTGCAATCACTTCTATTGCCAAGTGGTAGGTAGAATAACATGAAATAGGCTTGCTGTTTAAGATGTATTCTAAGTCTTCACTTTATCTTTCCAGCAGGAGAAATTCATGCAAAAATGTGCAGGGTCCTGGTTCTTTGGTCAAGGGGATACTTTTTATGTACGTGCAATACAAGGCAAATAGTGCCATTTAGATGTAACAGTTCTGGATTATGTTATAAGCTACATTTTGTTCAATCTTAGCAGATACAGAGCATCCTCAACTCAATTTACTTTTGCTATTTTCTGAAATTAGCTTCCCGTTTCTATCTGTCTCTGAGCCTCTGTGTAAAATCTCTTCCATAACTTGCACTGAAATCATACCTAAGAGTCTTTGTGCTAACAAGAAAAGGGCCTTGCTGTACAGTCCTCATGGCTCCTGTGATGGCAGAATTAAACAGAATGGTTGAGGTTGGAAGTGTTCTCTAGACATTACCTGCTCACACAGGGCCATCTACAGCTGGTTGCCCAATACCCTGCCCAAATGCCTTTTGATTATT
Organism: Pezoporus flaviventris; assembly: GCF_033815535.1. Classification (NCBI taxonomy): domain Eukaryota; kingdom Metazoa; phylum Chordata; class Aves; order Psittaciformes; family Psittacidae; genus Pezoporus; species Pezoporus flaviventris. Next base: position 4,438,241 of record NW_026892598.1, read on the forward strand.
GCCAAAGACGGAGACTCCACAATCTCTATGGGTAACTGTGCCAGTGCTCAATTACAGTGGAAAGGTATTTTCTGATGTTCAGAAGGATCCTCTTGTGTTTCAGTTTGTGCCCGTTGCCTCTGGTCCTGTCACTGAGCACCACTGAAAGAGCCCAGCTCCATCCTCTCTGCACCCTCCATTTAGGTTTTTACGTAGCTATTGAAGAGATCCCCCTGAGCCTTCTCCATCTCCAGGCTGAACTGTCCCTACTCTTTCAGTTTTTCATCACAGGAGAGATGCTTCAGGCCCTTCAGCATCTTTATGGCCCTTCGACAGGTCATCTCTAGTATTTCCATGCCTCATACCAGGGAGCCTAGAACTGGTCAAAGTAGTGCAGATGTGGCCTCATCAGCACTGCATGTGGGGTAAGGATCATCTCCCTCAGTCTGCTGGCAATGCTTCTCCTAATGCAGCCCAGGATACCATTAGTCTCCTTTGTAACCAGGGCACATTATTGGCTCACATTCAATTTGGTGTGCACCTGGGCTCCTGGGTTTCTTCTCTACCCTGCTGCTTTTCATCTGGGGGGCCCCCAGCATGTCCTGGTGCCTGGGGTTGTTCTTCCCCAGGTGCCGACTTTGCATTTCTCCTTGTTGAACTACAGGAGATTCCTGTCAGCCCATTTCTCCAGCCTCTCTGTGTCCTTCTGGATGGCAGCACAACCTTCTGGTGTATCAGCAACTACTCCCAGTTCTGTATAATCTGCAAATTTGCTGGGGGTATGCTCTGCCCCATCAATTATATCATTAATGAAGATACTAAACAGGATAGGGATTGGACACAGCATTGACCCATAGGGTACACTCTTAGTTACTGGTCTCTAACTAGCTTGTGGGCCACTGATCACAAACCTCTAAGACGAGCCATTCAGTCAGTTTCAGTGCACCCCCTTGTCTGCTGCAGCCCAGAATGGGATGCATCCAGCCCATACTTTTTCATGTCCCTGTCCTGGGTTCAGCTTCAGGAGTTACTTTCCTCCTTCTTAGTAGCTGGTGCAGTGCTGTGTTTTTGACTTTAGCCTGACGACAAGGCTGATAACACTGATGTTTCTAGTTGTTGCTAAGTAATGCTTACTCCGATCAAGGACTTTTTAGTATCTTATGCTCTGCCAGTGAGGAGAGACTCAAAAAGCCAGGAGGAAGCAGGGACAGGACACTTGACCCAAAGTAGCCAAAGGGGTATTCCATACCACAGCACATCAGTATATAAACTGATGGCTGCTTGGATGGGGCTGGGTATCAGTCAGTGGGTAGTAAGCAATTGTACTGCTCACCGCCACTGCTGGTTATTGTTTTCCTTTTCCCCTTTCAGTTATATATTCTCTCCCCTTGTTATTTCCCATTATAATTATTGGTAGTAGTAGTTTTCTTCCTTCATCTATTGAGCCAGTCATTTAATCGTTAAAGGTTATCAGGCTGGTTAAGCATGTTTTTCCTATTGTAAATCCATGCTGACTATTCTTAAGTGACCTTCTCGGGTTTTGTGTCAAAGTGATTTCCAGGATTAGTTGTTCCATCACTTTCCCAGGGACTGATCTGTAGTTACCTGGATCCTCCTGCTTGTCCTTTCCTGAGATGAGAGTTTAAAAGCCCAAGATTTCTGTCTTGCTGCTCTGAATGTGCTTGAGCAGATGTAAGAATTTAATCCTGTTTAAAAGTGGTAGTACAAATTCTTAATGTTGTTTTGCTTCAAAAAGGATTTTCCAAAAATAATCAGAAAGGCCCAGGACTGTAGAAAATCAAGTTACCTGCTTTTCACATTGTTTTTTTTCTTCCTTTTTTTTTTCTTCACCAACTAAACAAATGAAAGTTGTAAAAATGAACCTGAGTTCATTTTTAGGTGGAAGTACTAATATTTGATAGCAAGCCAAGCTTGTAGAGTGTATGTTTTGTAGTTCCTGAGAAGTAGAATTTGAAAAATATTTTTGTAGGTCCAACAATAAACCAAGTTCTGGAGAAGAAAGTAAACAGAGCGATGCAAAACCGTTGCGTCAAGTGAATGAATCCCTTTGGCGCTCAAGGCCAAACCTAACGAGTGTTACTAGAAAAAGGGGTTATCCTGAAGAAAGTGAAAACAGAGAAGAGGACAACTCTGATAACAGAAATGCAGAAGAGTGTTTGGTGTTAGAAGAACCAAGTGTGTCAGTGGTAAGTGTTGATCTTGTGTTTTGAGCCAATTTATCCCTCAGTTCTTGTGTTTAAGTTCTAAGAACCATAGGCGGTGCAGAAATCCAGTGTATGACTGCGAAAGTTTAATACGATCCTTTTTTGTCCTATTTTTTTTTGTTTTTAATTCACTATTGGGAATGATGCTGAATAAATGGACATAGAATTTGAAAAACTGTGAAAACATTTAATGTATGCTGTTGTCCTCAGTTTTACAGTTCATATAGTCAGAAGTCTGCATTATCATAAATACATGCCCACACTGTTACCAGTTAATTTAATATCTGTTATTAATTGAACAATGGAAATTAAGGCAGCTCTCTAACATCAGATACTACCTAAAATCCATATATTTACAAGTTGAAGTGTATGTGAACAAAGTTCAGATCTTCTGCTTAAATTTGCTCAACAGGTCTAACCTAGCCAAATTAGTTGCTTCTTTGTCTAACGTTGCAATACTTGGATCAAGTTTATCTGGTGTTCCTTATTTTCTAGATGGATGACTAAAATCTTTCAGTTAACATATTTTAGCCCAGTAGCCATAATTGGCAGGGCTGTGCCTGCTGATGATTTTTATATAGTGGGATATGTTTCTGTATGTGTGTTTTGATTAGTATTTAAATGCCATTCTGTAAACTGTTGTAGTTTCTTCTTCCTAATTTGTTCCTAGGGCAGAAAATACTTTTTTCTTTCCTTCAGATTTTTCTTTAATAGGTAGTTTTAGAAAATTATTATTCTTTCTAGCTTCTGAAGAGTTGCTGCTCTTAATAAGCTGAGCATGTCCTTGATCTGTTAGCAAACCACAGCACTGGCATTATAGATAGTACCATCTAATGATGCTTCTGCTATAGAACCCAAAATTCTAGAAGATGGGGAAAAATGTCCTAAGCTGTCAGAGATGACAGCTGGACATGTTTTCAAGAACCTTAAATTTATTTGTTTTAATCTTTTTGGCCTCAAAAACAGTTTAAAAATTTGGCACTTAATATGGCAATAATTGTCTCCTCCATTCAGCTAAAATCTAGTAACATAGTGGAAGCTGCATCCTTCTCAGAGACTACAAGAAAACATGATTTTACACACTCTGCTGGAGAAGAATCTTGTAAGAGAATGAGGCTGGATAGTAGACTCCAGTCTCCAAAGATATCATCAGAGAATGAGAGTCAAGTAGAACAAGAAGATTCTCAGCTTTCTGCCTCAAGAGAAAAAAAAACAGACAATCTCACAAGGTAAAACAACTAATTTTTGCTTGTAAGCTCAATTTAGTGGTTTTGGCTTTTGTTTTCAAAATGTAATTATTAGCCATTATTTTGCATAGTGTTACATGAGTGCATGCAGGATGTCAGTCACTGTCTTTCATCTGAGGTCTACCAAATGCATGCAGATTTCTCTCTGTCTCTTACCCTACCTGCACTCTTGCAAAATGGGCTCAGCCAGCACTCCTGCCAGCCCATCCCAGGTTCACCTGTGGTTTCAACAGAAATTACTGATTTTAAAGGGGAAGACATTGTAGTACTAGTGCTGGGGGCACAAGGATTGTGGGATTAGTCTAAACAAAGTCTGTGGAAATGTCCTCTGCTGCTATTTGTTTCCTCTCCACAACAGTTTACAAAGGAGGATGTTGTTTTGGGGGATGTTTGGAATTACTTTTGGTACTCAAAGTGGTGGTGCTCATCATTTGGAGGAGGGAAACAGCAACTGATGAGGGAAGAGATTGCTGTCTGAGAAACTGGAGCAGATAATTAGTTACCTAACAGTTCTTGTTTCTAGGCATTAGTGTGATCAGCTGAAGTGTGACAGTTTGGGGCTCCTAATACAGCTTTAGCAAAAGAGAACTGGAAACATTCACATGAGATAAAAAGCATTTGACTTACACATCCCACAAAATGAAAATGAATTCATGCTTTTCTAATCAAAGAATTCTGTATCTTGTAAATTTAATTGTGCAGCTTTCCAAAGCTCTGAAACTGCTTAATACAGATTGATAATCAGTATTTTTTGCATACATGAAGAAATTAGGATTTCTGATTAAATAGTACGTGAATGCATTTTTGTCATTTTACATTAGGAAGTAAATAGATTGTATTGCTGGTCACGGTGGTCCCTTTTTATTCATTGAGTTTGTTTTTATTTGTAGTATCCCTTTGTTTGGAATGTGTTGGACGTTGTTGTTTTTTAAACATGCTTTTGTCCTTTGCTTTAGAAGGCAGTCCAGGAGGCCATCAAAACAGGTAGTGCTGCCAAAACATATCTCTGAGCTAAGAACTGCTGCCTCTCCTTCCTCTGAATGTGAGGCTGATTGCAGTGAGAAGGGGAATCAAAGGCAAGACGTTAAACTGCGTGTTACTAGAGGCAAAAGTTTGAAAACTGTGCATAGAAAGAAATCTGGGAAGGAGCACAAAAGTTCAAAGATAACCTTGGTGACCCTCCGGGCTTCTCAAGAAGAGGAGGAGGAGGAGGAGGCAGATGACTTTGAGCCTGATGATGAAGATGAATGCTTTGCACCAGAAGAAGTAAACAAAGCTCCAGCGTTTGTTCCTAAAGGTCTTCGATCTCCAAAACCTATTCCTGTTCAGATACAGGAAACCATGGACGAGGTATCATGTAGCTGTGTTCTGCATATGTACTTTTGTTTCGCTTGTTTAAAAAGCTTTTGTTCTAATACAATCTCATAAAAATTGGGGTTTATCCCAGTTTAGTTCAAGTTGTTAATAATGGCAATGAGTAGCAAGGATGTTACCTAGCACATGGTTTTGAACAGAATACTGCATCAGTCTGAGGTCCAATTTTTGAAAGTTACATGTTTTTATTCTTTGTGAGCAATTTGCAGAGTTGGAAACTTTAAGCCTAGAATGCAGGCCCATGTTTTAATTATGCTGTTAGACTAGAATAGAACTCAAGATTGTTAGACTGTAGAAAGACTTGGTATCACATCTACTAAGACCAGTCACTAGAGAGGAACTGGCATACTTCTTGTTATTGGGGAATTATTGAAGTCTGGAACTCTGTTCAAGTCCCTTGAAAGGGATTGCATTCAAAGGTTTAGACGTTTGTCTACTCTTTTTCCCTGTCTTTGCATTTTTTGGCCCTTCTGGCCTGTCTTATCTCAGTGACGTGTCTTCTTTGACAGCTTTTTTTTTTTTTTTTTTTTTTTATTTTTGCTTTCTCCAAATCTGTTTATCTGACCAGCTCATGCCTCAGGTTTTCATCACTACTTTTCACCCACTCCAGTTCTTTTTGCTTACAAGAGGAAGAGTCATCTTCCTCTCTCATTGAAATCTTGATTTTTTTTTTTATAATTTTTTTTTATCTTTGTCTAGTGAATTTATCACACTGTTTCTTTCTCCTGATGAAAGAGTAAAAAAATTTAAAGCTCAGTCAAAGGGTGACTCTAGAACAGTAATGGACAGCAAAGTTCCTGCACAGAAAGTTTTGCTGAATCCCTTCATTTCAGAGATGGGGAATATATATCACATATGTTTCCTGATTGAACACATAGGAGCCATGAGTTCTAGTAAGGAAGGAATATGGTTAGATACCTGAGGACTCAGCTGTTGTCAAGTTTAAATAGATCAGTGGAAAGCATCTGTATAAAGTGCAAGCCTTTGAAAGCTATTCAGATTGAGCAGTATTTTTCATAAGAACCTCACTAGAAATACCGCAACCTTTATGCCAAATTTCAGTTCCTTGTTTCTGAAAATACCAAATGTCTAAAGCTCTCAGTGGAAATACAGTGTTAAAGGAGAAGAAGAAAAAAAATAAATAGGTAAAGTAATGGGGGGTGGGGAGTAGGGAGGTGTGTATTCCCTAATCTGTCTTTGGAAAAAGGCTGAGTGGTTTTTAATTTCCTGAAGATTTAAAAAGCAGAAAAGTATGAAAACTAGCAAAAACCATTTGAAGTAAACAGCCATCATGGAAGATCTCCGCTGCATAACTTAGTTTGGTGGAATAATAAACTACTAAACCCAAAGTCTTAGGTCATCTGATGTTTCCAGTTACTTACAAGCAGCACTGTCTCCAGTTCATACAAATGCTGATTTCTTAAATCAGGAAGTGTGTAGTGTAAGACTTGATTTTTGGGAAGGATCCCACTAAATGTTTAAGATGTACTAATTATATGTAGTTTATAAAAAAAACTTGCATTTGACAGATTTTCTTTTGGGGCTGAGGAACTGAAATATTTTTTAAATTATTTTTACAGCTGGAAATACCTGTGAATATACCAGATGTGCAGGTGGCTCCTGATGTTGAAAGTCTCTCTCATGCATCTGTCAATCAAGTGGTACAGAGGGAGGAAAAAGTAAGCATGTCAATGGCAGTAAGAATGTTTTTGTTGTTGTTTTGTAGAACATAAAAGTGCCTGTGCCTGATTGCCATCTCTGCTTGTAACAGTATAGCTTAATAGACTCTTGCCTGTCCTGTACAGATACAAGGACACGGCTTTGGAAAAACTATGTAAGTGAATATTGTTAGCCTTTAAAATACCCGTTCAAAGCCAGGATAAACTTTGGACAGAATTTACCTGTAATTTAAGTGTGTAATTGAATTAAAATTGTGCATTCATCTTATCTAGAACTTTGATACTGTTTTTCTTTTATTTAAGGAAACAACCATACATGAAAATCCAGGGGTGGACAAAGGTAGATATGAAACAATATTGTTAATATCTTTCCCATTAACTTGTTACCAATATGTAGTTATTCTTGCTGAAAGTTTTCAGGTTTATATATCTTATTTAAAAAAAAACTGCTTGTGAGATACTACATATTTTTACGTTTTGGAGAAGATTTAAACTATTTTCTTACTGTTCTCTGTCAAGCAGGGGGACCAAGTGTTGCCAAGTTCTGTTTCCTAGGGTCAGAATTGCCTTTTGTGTATCCCATCTACCTCTTTCCTGTGCTGTGGTAGTTGTCCACAAGTTGCTTACTTGCCACTTGCTTGATGTGTGACTGAGTGAGACAAAGATTGGGCAGATTTGTAGCTTTGTCATCTCTATGGTCTCTGACCTTAATATCCTGAATCTGTAAAATAGCATGAAGACTGTGATATCTGTGATCAGTCTTCCAGAAGCGAATATTCTTTCCATGTGGGATTTTACAAACTCTTATGGATCTGTTGATTTTTAGAATAGCTTTCACATTTTAAATACATTCTCAATACATCTTGCTAGATTCCACTGGAGATTGAGTGTACCTAGTGTCTTACTTGAAGGAGGGAAAGCCTACTTTGTTCTTTCAATTTATTTCAGTATAATAGCTGTAGAGGATGGAAATGTCTTTTTGAATATGCCCAGTTAGCGGTAGGCAAACAGATGTACTCTGGATAGTGAATTAGGAACTGGGAGTCTAAACTGGGATATGGATCAACACCATAGGTTAAGGATTTCTGTGATTAAACTGTTGCTAATTCCCACCCAGCTGCTTTCCACTCCTTTTCCTTAGCAGGATGAGGGGAGAAAAATAAAACAAAAAATCTCCTGGGTTGAGATAAAGACATGAAGACCACTTACCAAAATGACTCAACTTGGGAAAAACTAATTTAATCTGTTGCCAAACAGAATAGGATGGTGAGAAACAGATCAAAACTGAAAAGCAGCATTCTCTTCCTGCCGTCTTAGGCTTAACTTCACACCTTCATTTCCCACTTTTCTGCCTCTTTTTCCCCAAGAAGTGCAGGGCAAAGGGGAATGAGGTTTACAGTCAGTTCCTAACAATCTCTGCTGCTTCTGCTTCCTCAGGCTCTTTGTCTACTCCAGTGTGGGGTCCTTGCTACAGGGTAGAGGCCTTCAGGATAAGTCTGCTCCATCATGGGTCCTCTGTGGAGTACAGTTGCTTTGGGAAATAGCTACCTGTTCCATCAAGGTCTCCTCCACAGATTGCAGGAGGATCTCTGCTCCCACACATGGGAGTACCCCCTCTGCCTCCTTCCTTATTGTCCTGGGTTCAGTTTTAACGGTTATTTTTCTCCTTCCTATTAGCTGGCACAAGGCTGTATTTTGGCTTCAGTCTGAGAACAATGCTGGTAACACACCAGTGTTTTAGTTATTGCTGAGCAGCACTTACCCTGATCAAGGACTTTTCAGTCTCATGCTCTGCTAGTGAGGAGGAGCACAAGAAACCAGGAGGGAGCAGAGACAGGACACCTGACCCAGAGTAGCCAAAGGGGTATTCCATACCACAGCATGTCATGCCCAGTATATAAACTGGGGGAGTCACTCAGAAGGCCCAGATCACTGCTTGGATTGGGTCAGTGGGTGGTGAGCAATTGCATTGTGCATCACGTTATTATGGTATTTTTTCCCTTCCCTTTTTAATTTTATATTCCCTCCCCTTTCCCTTATTATCAGTAGTAGCAGTAGTAGTTTCATATTTTACTTTAATTACTGGCCTGTGCTTATCTCAACCCATGGGTTTTACATTCTTTCATTTCTCCTTCCCATCCTGCCTGGAGGGAAGGGAGAAGGAGGGGGGGTTGTGAGTGAGTGGCTGCATGGTGCTGAGTTACCTCCTGGGCTTAAACCACAAGACTTATTCAGGGCTGTTTCTGACACTTTCCCCCTCACTTTTCATTGCTGTGCAATGTTTTCCCCTTTCTGAAATGTGTTCCCCAAATGTGCCACTGTCTTGGCTGGCAGGCTTGGTTGTGTCTTATGATGGAGTCAGTTGGAACCAGCTGTGTCCAGAGCAGCCCCCATGCTGTCAACACCTTACCATGTGTACCCAGTACACCATTAAAAGGAATAATGCTGCTGATCAGGTTTTTTACAGTAATTCTAATTTAGTGGATGAGAAGTGCTGTCTCTTTCCAAGCATCTTGATCCATGAAAGGCAACAATTCAAAAAAAATGCATTCTTCATTATATTGATGGTGACATCAAACAGATAAGTGGATTTATGGTTAATGTGCTTGTGACTTTTAACACGTATGAACAACTTTGCAGGTATTAATGATGGAAGCACTGAAGCTGCTATGACTTTACTTGCAATGGGTGATCCAATGTTCCAGTTAAAAGCGAGCACTGAAGGTATGATTTGATTTATGGGACAGACCCTTGCTTGAACTTTGAGTCCACCTAAGAAGGGACAGAGCAGTGACTGTGTAGCTCTTCTGTGTGTTGCTGCATAGCAAGGTCAAGAGGCTTTTAGCCCTGCTAAAATGTAATGCATATTGAGACTAGGCAATGCAGTTTGGCTAGAAAAAGTAAGGCATCTTGCTGGAAAAGTGTTTCTGAGACCTGGTTTAGGAAGAACATGTTTGAATTAAGCTGGTCATGCAAACTGGACAAAAGAAAGGAATCGGGCTTCAATGACCATACCTGTCAGTCATCTTTTCAGGCCTTTAACCTGAAAGATAGCTTATTCTGGCTAACTAGCTACAACCTGAAATTACCTGAGTTTAGTCTCTTCTTTTTGTATAGTCTTCTAATTAGAATTGATCTGCTTTCATTGCTTGAATGCTAGTTTCTGCCTTGTTACTGTCAAAAGTGTGGCTTTAGGACTGAATTTACCTGGGATTTGAATTTGCATCTTTGGAGAATGCAGACTTTGTTAAACAAGATTTGATGTTCAGTAACTGAAACAGCTTTATGTATTGCCAAACCTGAGTCTTTTAAATTATGCTTTTCTATTCTGTTTCTTGTTCTAACCAGAACGAACACACGTGTTACCCACTCAAGATGAGTTGTATGTGGCCAGTAGCTCTGCCTGCGCCAGACAAGATAGAATTTCTAGTCAGCATTTACTTTCTTTGGACACTTCTACCAAGGAATTGGTCCCTTCTGAGGATGAAAGCAACATTAATGTAGAGAATCAGAGAACTGGCACAAGAACAGATGTCAAAGAATATTTTGAGAAAAATTCCACAGATACCAGGTTAAATTACTACTTATTTTCTTTAGGGAGAGAAGTCTTCTGACATTGCTTACTTCTGCTAGGTTTATTTTCATTGAATTGCAAACAGCCTTGCTTTAGCAAAGGTTTCTCAGTTTATATAATTCAGTATGTAACCTGAAAAACCCTTCTTGTCTCTTTCTTACGACTTTTGTGAGACATTGGTATACAACTTTGGGGAGGTAGAACTTGTTCTTTACTCCTGAAGTTAAGTTTACCATGGTGGGGAGAAAATAATATTCAGACTTAGTTGGTATGGATCACTGTTAATTACCAAGCTCATTTTCCTAAAGTACAGCTAATCAGGCCAAGGGAAATTGCGTATGTGTCACTGCTGCTGTGCGATGTTTATGAAAGATTTGGTGCAGAGATGGCAAGGAACTGGTTCATCTTCTATCATTATGGGGGGTTTAATGCTTGTGTTTAACTTTGCTCAAGCATTTGTGAATGTTGAATCAGCTTGATGGAACGTCTTTTCAGAAAAATCATCTCCTGGTGATCATGTACTATGTAAAAGACTGTTTAACTTGTTGGTTGGTGTGACAAACTATCAGAATATACACCTCTGAAAATTATAATCAAAGATAAATCATTTTAAATCCAGTGGTTCTTTTATTATGTTATTTTTATTATGTTCTTTTATTATGTTATTGGTGTTACATTTCTGATCTTTTCATGTTTTTTAAATATCTCAATTACTTTTTTTTCTCTGTAGATAGGGAATATCCTAGTTCACAATATACCTGACTTTTCCAGTTCCCAGATACTCTTTCTATTTTATTTTGCCGAATAGTCTTCTGTCTCCTCTGCAGCCTGTATTTCAGCTCTTCATTGTCTACTCCATCTCTCTTATCTCTTCTCTGCACTGTCAAAAATCAAGAACTGTATTGATGATGTTTTTCCTTTTTACTTAAAGTGATAGCTCTTTGCCTACGTTGAGTAGTTTGAGACTGACAAGAGGTGGGCTTTCGGAGCCTGAGCCAGCCTTTGGAGTATCGATGTCCAATGACAACATAATTCAGAAGTCACTTACTACAAATATACTTGTGGAACAACCAGAGCAAATTCAAAGTGGTAAGCCTACTTTTTATCCTGGGGTTAATAATTTTGTAGTGTGTTTATATATATGCATCTATATATATACACATTTTAATATACAAAAGCTTATATATAAAAATATAAATGTAGATATATGCACATATATGTATACACACACACACAAAAAAAAATACTAACTGAATTTTCATCCTTATGTATCTTAAGAGTCTACAACCCTGAGAGGTACTGCAGAAATGCAGAAGGTGGAACTAGAACAGGTCAGACCAGCTGCAGGTGATTCTCCAATTTTTCATGACTTTGCAACTCAAAGTATGGAACTTAACAAGAAAGCAGACAAAATTGAGAGGTAGGAAGAATCATCAGTAGATATTGGCTTTATTCCTGAAGTCTCTTAAAAATATGCAGCTGAAGTGCATATATAGTATGTGTCTGTTACGGAAACTATGCTTACATATATTGTGTGTGTTTATGCACTTAAGTGTGCAGGTTAGACTGTTAACTTTAAGGTTTTCTCTCTTGTCTTACAGATCTTAGAGGCAAAAACATTAACTTCTGTTTGCTGTTTCAGAACTTAGTAATCAGTTTGCTGCTTGATTGTCTCCTGTGAAACTGCCTCTGAAAGGAAATGTTAAGGAGTTGATCAATTTAGAAATGTTAATCAGCTTGTAAGACTTCCTGCTTGGTCATGCTTTTCCTAATAAGATCTGAATTAGTGATGTTAGGGAGGCTTTTTTCTGAAATAGTGTATTTAGACTTGTTTAAGCATTACGCAGTCTCATCAGTAGAATGATCTAATATTTAAACAGGTGACCTGTTTCTCTGTAACTGCATGAGCTTCATGTTAAATATGTAATTGTACAGAATTTAGCCCATGCACAGACCATCTCATACTGATTTCAAATTAACTAGATACATACCTTACAGAATAGAAAAAGAGATGAGAGATGCTCATGGAAAATCAGAAGAATTAAGAACTACATCACCAACACCTGAAAAATCTTGCCTTGGACTAGAGGATTATCCAAATCAGAGTTCTGTGGATGGACTTCCTGAGCAAAATCCTTATCTTTCTGAGCACAACACGTGCACAATTAACTTTCCTCAGGTAAAGAACTCCATTTAATTACAGTCTAGAACTGTCCAGTTTCTGAAATCCTGTAGAGGAAGAGGTTTTCCATGAAAATGTACTATCTGATTTTAAAGACCTGGTACATTTTGAAGACAGCTGGTGAATTAAACTTTTTTTTTTTTTTACAGAGGCATAACCAAACTTAATTTTTTGGACAATGTTAATCTTTGCAAGCCTTAGTTTATAGCATTTCAGCAATAAGTGATAAATAAATGCTAGTAAATTTTGGGGCAGTTTTTTAAAGAGTTTTGATGGAAGAAGTTACTTAGGACTTTTATTCATTCAGTGCAACCTGTTGATGTGTCAAGGTGATCTTATGGTAGAACAATGTACAAGAATGATTTGGGTCTTACAGGACTGGCAGAGAGTGTGAGAAGAGGCTACTTGCAGTAGAGTATACCTGGATTTAGCAAAGGTATATGCCATAAAAAGGAAGGGATGGATGAGTTGCAGAGCTTGGTGTTTTTCTTCTGCACTCGGTGGTTTTGTAATGATTGGTGGCATTTGTTTTCTGAGTGCCACTGAGCAATTTATTGTGTGAGTCATCTCTGACAGAGTTGTGCTGTAGGAAGTATAAATTTATTTTGACAAACCATCAATACAGACAATGAGCTGCATATAAATTTTTATATTGCCCAAGTGTCTCTTGTCCTTGTAAGGCTAATATCCTTCAACCTACCGTAGCTAGAAGTAAAAACTGACAAATGTAATTATGATGATGTCATTAGATATTTTGGCTCTTCAGCATTTGACATGCTTTGTTTCTTTCCTGTTCTCTAGAGTTATTTCTCAGATTTATTAACATTTTATTTCAACTGTGTTTATTTCTAGAATAAAGCTTGTGCTCAGAATGATCAACAGCAATGGATAAGCAGAACAGAAGAGACTTCAGGTATAATGTGCCAATATTCTAAGTTAGCAGAAGCCCACAGTGGTGTATCTTGTGGTTACACAAAGAAGAAAAAAACAAAAACAAAACCAGAAACATTCTCATTTACATGATTGAAAAATTTATTTCATTAACAAAGACAGTGACCCACAGTCCAGTGCATTCCCCTCCTGAGCCTCTTACTAAATTTTGTTGATACAAACCAAATTTGTGAACTTTTTGAATAGCACTTCATTAAGTTTAAATATCAGTGAAAGAAAAACTTCTTGCTCTCTCCTCCCTGCTGTGAGCTCCTGCTGCTTAACTCATGCTAGGTTTAGCAGTTGTTAGAGGCTTTATGAGCCTCTGACTCACTTGTCCATCAAAAGGTGGATGTCACAGAGTGAGAGAACCTGTGTAGTTTTCCACTGGTTTAGTGAGCCGTAGAGTTGTCAAGTGTCAGAGTTGTGTGAGTACAAGGGACGGACTGTGCAAGTATGGGACAGGGGAGGAAGAAGAATTGGGGAAAAGATGGCAACCAGACTTTCCTCCTTTTAGCTGTAGTGAGTCAGCAGATTAATGCCTAACTGATTAGATGTGATGAAAGAAATGAAGGTGATGGCTTCTTTTCCCTAGATCAGATTGAAATGGAGCTGTTTTGGAACCAGTACTTGTCTGAGGTATGGGAAAATCACTGTGTCAAAAGCCCAGAACACGTACTTTACATAGAAACTGCAGTCTAAACTTTTAACTCCTGAGCATGCGTGAAAGATGGGGCTAATACTTCTTAGATATCTATTGTTATGCTCTGTTACTGCAAGGATCTTGTGACAGAGCATCTTAAATCATTTTTAATTAGATGAAGAACCAAAGTTGAGTTGAGGTTGAAATAACAGCAGCTTTATGTCAAGAACAGAATCTGATTTAAGTAATGGTGCAGCACTGCTTTCTGTCTTTTGAAAACTTTACAAATATTCTCGCCTTAAATTCATTCTAATGGATGGCACTTGGCAGTTATCTTTTAATGTCCATCTGTTGACTAAATCATTTATATTCTTCATTTATTAAATTCAAGACTATACTTCTCGGGTCCTCTTCTGCAAGCCTGAAGTAAGGGGAAAAAGCCTTTTGTTTACCATCAAAACAGCAGACTCCTGCCACTTAAAGAAGTAAGGATACCTGGCAGTTGCAATTAAAGACAAAGGACCACTTGACCACCATTACACAAGTTTAATTAAACTGCAAATTGTTCTTTAATGCCAGAACATCCATTAAAAAAGCTCCATTGCTACTAGGCATTGTTAATATTCTTCATTCTGAACAGTAATCAGGATTCCACTGCAATGAATAGGCTCCAGGGGGTGATGATGTGTATCTCATCTAAGAATTTTCTCAAGAATATCCTCACTGCCTTTTTCTGTGGAGAAATGAGTGCCTAAAACTTAATTACTCGGAGTAGGGCAGGCATGAAGAGAACAGTGTAATTTCAAACTTGAGTAACAGATGTTTATTATTTCTTTATTTCCCTGAAAAAATGACAGTAGTGAGCAATGATCATAGATGTCCAGAGGAGGAACACACATTCATTTTAACGTTGGTGGAAATCCCAGCTGATTCAAAAGAGTTTGATGCATCTGTTTTGCTGGAACAAACTTCAGAACCATTACTGCCAGCCCCAATACTTATCAGCCCAATAAATCCAAGGAAAACAAGTGTGACTGAAGCAGAGAGGTAAATGCTTTATTCTTGAGTAAAGTGAAGTATTTTTTGTGAACCTTGTTTGTTTCTCAAATGTGCATTACAGATTAGAATTTCTCAAAAGAAGAGAGGAAAAAGGAAATAATTTTGGCAGAGAAAAGGAAGTGGAAAGGGCTCCCATCAGATTTTAGAAAGATCCCATCAGTAGTTTGAAGTTAGTGTTTTAGTTAGCTGGGATTCTGGTGTCAATCTCAATTCTGATTTACCCTTTAGAGAAAGTCTTCCCTTTTAGCAAAAACCTTTTGTCCAGTCTGAATCTATTCTGCCATGGATACTTAGGATGAAAAGTAATTGAAATGAAATATCTAAGCATGTTCACACTTTTATACTATTGTAACAGTTTTCTAAAGTAGGTATTTATTAATTGCTCTTCCAGATTTTTAGTGTAGATTTTTAGTTTTTAATGTTCTAGAGAACATGATAAACCATGGACATAAATTCAGATACTCTCTTGAATTTGTGCCATGTTGAAAAAGCAAACAAATTCATTACTCAACCGGACAATAACTGGTTTGCAGAACTACAATACAAAGGGTTTGATTTTCTTTTGCAAGTAGTACTCCTCAATGCAATATAACAAAATTGCAATTTCAGCATTACAGTTGAACTTAATCTCCCAGTCAGTTTGGGAGGGAAGAACCCAACATCAAGAGAAAAAGGCCTTCTGAAGAATAAGAAGTGTTGCAAAGTTGTAAAAAACACTATACCTTGCTGTGTAACATCAAATGTTGATGTCATTCCCTGAGTTATTAAAAGGATATGTCTTTGGGTGAATGTTGGCTACACAATGAATTCTGGCAACACTATGAATTTTGGCTACAAAATGTTAAGAATTCTAACTCCTGTGGAACTACTGCTAGTAGACAGAATTGCTAATAGGCAGAGTTAGGGTATATCTTCTGTCTCACTGGTCCCTTCTGCTTTACCCTATCTCCCTAGTCTGCTGCTCCCCTAGATGACTTGCTGTCTTTTGAGACCATACTGGGGAGTGGAGGACAGTGTGGGAGCATGGGGGTAAAGATTCAACTGTATGTATAAATAATACTGTATTGTAGCATCTCCTAGGGCAGTTAATCACTTGTCTTATTTTTACATCTTATTGAAATATCAAGTACAATTCAAACAACACTTTCTAGAAGTAATTAGATTGAATTATGACTAGAAAAACTTAATTAAGTAATCAACACAGAAAAATGTTTCTTGTTAGTAAACAGTACATTTGAAATCAGTATTAGATATAAAGCAAGAAAGAGTATCACACAGATCCATGTGTAATTTCCATACAGAAATGTTATGCAAAGTAAACTTGGGCTTTTGTACAGCCATAGTAATGACTTCTTATGTGTACGGTATTGGATCTTCGACAACTCATGAATTTACTGCACCTTTAAACAGCAGTATGGAAACTGAACAACTAGAGAGTGCATCAGTAGAGCCTGTCCCAAATTTACAGACAACTCAGAAAAGGTCAGCTGCTGACCTTGAAGAGAATGACTTTCCTCCAGCCAAGAAAATTCTCTCTACTGTTGTAGTGGAAGATAACTTGGAAACCACTTATGAGGTGAGATCATAATTTGGTACATGAGTCTTTATGCAAAGTGTAGATGTATAAAATGTAATAGAGCATCTTAATTATGTTTTTTGTTTATTGGTGTCACTTGTGTAAACATGAGCTGCCTGTACAACTTACAAAGTAATCTGTGAGTGCTAATTTTTTTATTTTGAACTTCACACCAGTTTGGGGGCTGTTAATATAGTATCAATTTTTTTGGAGAATCTATAGGTTCTCAGGATTTATTATTAGACTTCCTAGTAGGCAAACTGGTTATGTGACTGTCTTGGTTCATTCACTACAGCCTTTCCAACAATGACACTGCAGGAGGTGGAACTCTGGATCTTTATAGAATGATTGGCAGACTGTCTGGGTTCACTGAACAATGTTGTGATTCCTCATGGTGTCTTGCTTCATGAAGACGTTAGATATATATTCCTGTCTTGTTTTTAACATCACAAGTATTAGTTTAAAAGAACAAGCTGCAAATAAAAACTAGGCAGCATGTTTCCAGCTTCCCTCTGTTCATTTAGACTATGCCCAAGCTTATAGCAGTGACTACCACTGCTTTTTGTGAGTAAGCTAAGATTGTGCAGTATATCTGGGTGAAGGAATGGGTGAAAATTCCCTGCATGATTCAGAGAGCTTTTCTGGGAGGGACTGGATAACAAGCCTTTTCGTTGATCTCTCATCTTTATATCCTTGCCTTGAATTGTTTGTTGTAACACCTTGAAAAGCCTGCTTAGGAAATGAGTTAAGTCATGAATGACACTGTACTGAAGATGTAGTCTTCTGTATCACTGCTGTTCTTAGAACTGTGCATGTGTGATATGGCTGTATCAGCTTTCATTTTCTCTTCTGTATTGAGAAAAAAAGACAAATAACCTTTCTCTTTCTTTTTAAAATACAGACTGACTCAATTAAATCCACAAATGCTCCAGTAACTTCAGGTAAGTATATTTAAACTTGTAAAGCAAAGTATAATGAATAGAAATGCTTAATACATCACAATTTAATGCTGTTACTGTGCTGAATTGCCCTGTCTGAGGCTATCTAACATGAAAATAGGAACAAGTTTACCCTAATACCACAATTCTGCATTTTTTGCTATGAACTATGTGTGTTGGATTATATAATTGTTAATTTAATAATGGTTCTAAAAACGTTTGTGTAGGTAGTCTGTTTGTGAAATTTGGGAGGCTTTGGGGGCTAAATGTATCTTCTCTTAAATTAATATTTCCACCTGTTGGAGGGCGCTAGTAAGCACAGGCATTAACTGATATTTTATCTCTACTAACTTTTTAACCACAATAATTCCTTTTTTATTTTACTTTGTCTTTTTAAAAAAATATGCACAAAAACATAACTGTTTGAAAATCTTGTCTGCCTCTGAAGAATCAGAGAGAAAGCTGCAATGCTGACAATGCAGTCTTCAGTGAGCCTGTGAAGGGTTTGGCAAAGTGCTTTTTGGCCCCGGTAAAGACTTTAAGGTGTAATTGTAGAAACTTAAACAGCTAGATGACTTGACTAAGTCTAGTGGTATGCTGAAAAGGGTGGGTGTGTGCGTGTGGTGTAAAACCACGCTTCTACCAGCTTTTCCAGCTTTTTCCCCATAACATCTGTAAGATCTTACAAACTTTAAAAGTAGAGCATGAACTTTTAATCTTTAGTGGGGACTCAGAAAATAAAATTGCAAGAAAAAAATTAAAAAATTTGTCCCTTCTCTTGTAATGGTAAAAACCTTCTTAACATCACATGTGTCTTTTGGGTTGTTGTGTTAAAGTAACAGGAGTCTTTAAATGACTCTCAACTACTTTTACAGGGAATCCTTTTCAAAAGACAGAGGCTTCAGCAAAAGAGAAAGTACCTGCCTCTGTGTTGGTGTCCAAATCTATGTCACCACTGGCTGACAGGAGCCACCTTGAGACTTTGGAGAACTTGGGGATAGCACCACTTGAGAATTCATCATCCAGAGAAAAAGAGGAAGTGGTGTCTAGATTGTCTTCTAACAGAAAAGCAGAAATAAATGAACAAGGGAAGCAGGTGGAAGTGCATGAATCTGGACAGGTGGAACATACTGGAAGCCTAGCATCATCTTCAAAAACTCCATTAGTCAGGTATTTATGCAATGCTTTGGCTTTTTCTGTAAAAAGACCATTTTTCCATATTGAGGTTCATATCTTTTTTCCACTTAGTATTACAAGAAGGGCAGTACCGTTGTTTATGACGTATATGGCTAGAGTTACAGTATCTATCCTCCTCAGCAAATTAGAAAGGAACAAATTGTCTGCTTTGAAATTTGAATTATTTTAAGTGAGCAGATTGACCAAGGGACACTACTGAAGTACGGTATGTCTACTTTAGACACTGACAGATGCCTCTGGTGAGGCAGACATCAGTTGGCTGTGATACAGATTTAGAATAATTGTTGATTTCCTGAGCTGAGTCTAATGTTGTGATATATACACCCATCCACTTGTTTTTATTTTTGTCTTTCTGCCAATAACATTTGGTACTGGTATGGTTCTCAGCACACAGGATTTTTAGGACTAACTTAAGATGTGTCATATCCCCAGAGGAGTTTCAGTCTTGACAGCTCAGAGAATACTCCTTTTGTTTAACCATCTGATTGTGGATGTTTTCAAAATATTTTTCTATGCTTAAGTGTTTTGAGTTCCTGCTCTCTGTTGCTCCCTGAAGTTGATTGTGGTGCTCTATTGGTTTCTTCTCATGCTGTTTACTCTTTCGTTATGCTTGTGTGAGAACCAAACCTGATTATTTGTACTGGGATCCCCACAGCAATGGGGATGACAATGCATTGACATCAGAATCCTTGCCTTTAAGTTTACTAAATTGTAAACTCTTTTAACAACATAAAAAGCTGATATTCTGTGTACCTGTAAGTGTACTACTACTGGGTATGATGCTGGTAATGGGCTGCAGCAGACAGTCTGCTCTGGCCCCATCCTTGGGAATCGGGTTTCTTTTTCCATTGAATACATAAAGGATGCTCTTTTCTGTTTGTTTTTTGGGAGTATGTCTCAGTTCCTTTTGGAACTTCTTTCTGAAGATATGGTCGCTTGTTACAGGTTCTGCTTTAGTAGCAAATAGTACATTCCTGTTCTCAGGGATGGAGATTGTTGAGTGTCTCTGCAACACTTCCATAACATCTTGTGCCAGAATATTCTGTAATCCAAAAGCCTTTCTCAGAATGACTTTTCCTGGGGGGGGGGTGTCTTGGATTTTTTTCATAGATGTCAGAGGTGTGTGTTTCCTTTGTTATGAGTTGGACTCCTCTAATAATATACATATCTTTCATTCATGGAGTAATCCTATTACATTCTGACTCTATTTTATTTTCTTCTTTTTGAGCAGGCGTGGACGAAAACCATTGGGATTTTTATCTTTAATTTGCACAAAAAGTGGTTCTGAGACCGCGGAAAATTCCAAAAGGAATAGAGGGAAGATCCCAAAACCTCGGCTTGTGACTCCAAAGCGAAACCTAAAAAACCACACTCCATCTCCTAAGGATGACGGGGAATCTTGTTCTCTTCCCTCTACAAGCACATCCTCATCTGTGGAGTATGAGAATATAGCTGCTGATGCTGCAGTTATGGTATATGTTTACCTTTGAATGCCCTTGCATTTTTGAGATGTGAAGAGCAGTGAATTAGTTATTTCAGGAGTGGGTAGGTGATATATAGTATTTGTGTTTTGAGATCCCTATCCTGGTGAATAAATCGTGACTTGTGCATGTGTTGGAAAAGGGAAGTGAGTTGGTTTTTTACTGCAGGTATGAATACGTGTTTCCTGTATTCAGTAAACACTGATTATTTTTTTTTTCTAACCTTTCTATCTAAATTGGAAGCTTGAGTGCATATATATGTGTGTATGTATATATATATATACATACACACATACACATGAACAGATTAAGACTGTTAACAAGAGCTTTTTGTATTAGGTTCCAAGTAACGAGCCACCTGAGAAGCCACCCCTTTGTGCTAAAGATCAAGAGAAGGAGGAAGAACCAACCAGAATCTCTGAGTATTTTTTCAGTGACATCTTTATGGAAGTGGATGATTCAGAATAGTAAGTCAGCTTTATAAAAACCTAGGATCTGAGAGTGTAATGCAGCAAGAAAAGAGTATTTTTTTGAAGTTCTTATGTCGATTATGCCACACTTAATGTCAGCTAAGCTGTTTTTAATTCCATAAAGATGAAATGTATTTCTTCTGAAGCAACCTGGATACTTTTAAAATGTTGATATAATCTAAAACGTCTACATTGATGTCATTGTACCAGAGCAGCACCTGCTAGCTTGTAGTTTCACTTTAGATGCTGATAATGGATGCAATGTGCAATGAAAAAATGCTTAATTTTTGTGACAAGTATCCTTTTGAATTTTAATGCTAAAGCTTGTGGTACTGGCTGTGCAAGTTCTTCTTTTTGTGAAGTATGTTAGTGTGTTAGAAGGAGGAATGAACTTTTTATCTATAGGGTAATCTCTGTAGATAAAGATGCAAATACTGGAAGTAGCGTAGTAAATTGGGTGATATGATTTAGCGTAAGGTGTCTCTGCCCACGGCAGGGGGGTTGGAACTAGATGATCTTAAGGTCCTTTCCAACCCTAACTGTTCTATGATTCTATGTTCAGCACTGCAGGTATTTTTATTAACATCTTCAAATGATGTATTTTTATAATTGTTTTTAATGACATGAATTGAAAGATCCTAACTGAAAAGCCAAATAGCTTTAGTTCTTTAAAAATTTATTGAGAATAACTGGAAAAACACAATTTATTAAAAATGCCATGCAGCATTAATCTTTGCGGCTGTCCTATTGGAGTGGGAGGAAGAGGTTAATGTTTCCTAATACAAATGCTAATTTTCTTCTAAATCTGAAAACAAGGGGATAAATACCATTTCTTTTCCTTGGTTTTATTTGTAGGTGTTTGTGTGTCTGCTGACTTCCTTGGTTTCCCTTGTGCAAAGTGATAGGAGTTAAACCATGATTAGATAATGTGGTTGCTTTGAGCATTTGCTACTTTGAAGGAGTAGAATTTGGTTTTCTTCATGTTGGATGCCTGCTTGTGCTGTAACTCACTATAAAATGCTGATGCAGCTTTATGATTTTTTACTTGCTTCATCGAGAAGATTGTCGTGTTGAGGCAACAAGGTTCATGCAGTCTCAAAGTGAGATGGTCACCCGCATATCAGTATTTATTCTGAAACTCCTTCTTACACAAAAATGAGTGTGGAGAATTAAGTACTCTACATTTTTCTCCTGTTACTTCATACCAGCAGGTACTTTTGCAAAACAAATGATTTATTACTAAACTGATGTTTAAATGGTGGTGGTGTGCTCTCAGGGAGCATAACAAACAAACCTATCTTCAGCTTTGGACTGGATAATCATTTACTGGCAGAGATTTTCATGTAAGTAGTTTTAGTACTTGTGAGACTGCTTGCCTTTTCAGAAAGCAAGGCTTCTGAAGGAACCTTTGAAATTTTGTCAACGAGGAAAAGCTGTTGTTACTGCAGTTTGCTACATTAGCAGGCATCTGTCAATCAAATGTGTCTAGCAGCAGTATCTTCCTGAAGTGATGGAAAAGGGACTAACAGTCCCAGTGTGAACTTACTTGAAACCATACTGTCAACCCCACCCTCACCATCCAAAAGACCCCAAAATCACCCATCACCATCAGTTTCTGTTCAGATAGTATCTTGTCCTTTGCCTAATCCATACAACTTGAAATGTTTATCTAAATATTGTCTTACTTGTAAATGTTAAGACATAGATTTATCTATACATAAAGGGCCATATATTGTATATCTTGCAGATGTTATTTTATGTATGCATTAGATTCTAGATACATGTGGCTTGTTTTAATCACTTGCACTTATAAGAGACTAAAACAGATTTGTGGGGAGTCACTATAAAATAATTGCCCTAAATACTTTGAAATGATAACCATTCCACATTTAGCTCTATACATTTTAGCTTGCATTCTTATTATAAGATAAAAAAAACCACCCAATTAGTTTCATGACTAATATTTAAGGTGCCTTATCTACCTGTTAGTTTGGGCTACGCACATTTTTTTTCCCCTGCAGTAAGTCACATGCACTTTGTTAGAGGGTTTTGGATTTGTTTGGATTTTTTTTTTCCTTAAGAACAAATTTAATTTGAATAAAGACCACTTTGTGTTCTGTTTGTGTATGAAAGTTTTATAATGGTGAAGTAGGTAAGAACAGGTAGAAATCTCAATCCCTATTAGTTCAGCATTTCTGTGAAGATGTGGCATAAGACTGCTTTGCTTAGAGTTGTCCAACATCCTGTATTGCTTCTTATATCTGTTTCAAAGAAAGTAGTCATATTCTCTGCTATGAATCATGTGAATAAATTATTTTATATTGCCTCTGTATCCCTTTCTTGGAATATCATTTGTAGTTTTTAAATGCTCATAGGTATAGTAAGTTAATGAAACTGTAGGCTAAGTAGATGGCTGAAGCTCTGACTGCAGCACTGGGGTGGACGCGGTGGTAACAGACTAAGTACATTTGAACAGGGGTTATGTGGTGGGTGTCTCTGGTTTGAGGTTATGTTTTAGCATACAGCCTAATTGATTTTGTACCAGGCTTCACACTGCTTTCTCTGTGTAAATACAAAATAAAACTGGAATGCTGGAAAACAGCAAAGCTTTCACACAAGGGACAATAGAAAAAAAAAAAAAAATGATCTGTCCCTCTTGCTGTAGCATCTCAGCCGTTCTGCAGGTAACAAAAGGGCTAGGGCTCTTCGGGGGTGCACAAATGTGTAACCCCGTCTGGGAACAAAAGGCTTCCAACGGAAGTTCTTCAGCGTTGTCTTGCAGCCTGGGCCCGGGGGGGGGGGGGGGGTTGCGGTACTCTGTCGCCGACCGGCAAAGGGAAAGCCTTTAGCGTTGTTGAGTTCGGTTCTCACAGTCACAGCCGCGACCGGCGGCACGGGGCACCGCAGGTAACGACGCTGCAGCCAAGCCCGGTCCCACGGCCCCGCTGATGCCCATTGGCTGCGGGGGGGGGAGTGGCGCCGCGGGCCTGGGACTGCCGGCTCGGCTCGGCTCGGCTCGACGCGCGGCGCCGCCATGCTGCTGGGCTCCCGGCGGCTGCTGGGCCGCTGGCAGCTGCTGAGAACAACCCCACCAGCCCGCGGCTACCGGGGTGAAGCGGTGGCAGCGGTGGGGTCGCCCCCCGACGCGGGCTCCGCTGTCTACCAGGTAGGCCAGCCCGGGCCCCCTGCCGCCTGCTGGGTTGCCGACGGGAGACTCCGGTGGGGAGCCATGGGCGGGCAGCGGTGTCCACCCCCGGGATCTGCGGGAGTCCAGATCTGGTCTTCCCGCTGCTAGGGCGGCCGGGCTGGGAGCTGACGCTGCCGGCCTAGCCCCGGCCTGCAACTCGGCGGCATCCCACTTCCTCACCCTCGTGTGGCGAGCCGGCCGCCTGCTGAGGGGAGGCCCCATCCGCGAGATGCAGGCTGCGAGGGGCAGCGGAACTCGGCGGCGAGTGGGCCTCGGGGTCACTGCTTCGGTGGCGCTGTGGTGTGGGTGCGGCAGCGGCGTTACAGCTGGTGTGACCGCGGCCGTGCCACGCACCGTCTGCGGTCAGCCCGGGGTCGCCTCGCACGGCTCGGTTTTACCGCGCTGCTGACCGGCGCCTTCAGTGCTGAGGTCCCTAGCTCATGCTGAGCGCAGAGGTGCCACGAAAGAGACTTTGGGTTTGTACTGTCGGCTGCTTCAGTATGGATGTTTTTACCTGTCTTATTTTTAAATCAGAATGCCAGCAGCAGCAGAAGAAATCATGTTTGGAACCATAGGTCGCATTCCACTTGTCTTCATGAAGAAAACAGTACTTGTGTCTGGTGTAAATTGTTTTGTTTTTTTTTTCATGGGACATTACTAGCACAGAAAAACATGGAATGGTCTGGTTTGGAAGGGGCCTTAAAGCTAATCTAGTCCCAACCTCCTGCAACAGCATGGAGCCCACCTTCCACTAGACCAGACTGGTCCAAGCCCCATGCAACCTGGCCTTAAACACTGCCAGGGATGGTGCAGCCACAGCTTCTCTGGGCAGCCTGTGCAAGTGCCTCACCACCCTCACAGGGAAGAGCTTCTTCCTTATATCTAATCTGAATCTCCCCTTTGTCATCTTAAAGCCATTCTCCCTTGTCCTGTCAGTAGATGCCCTTGTAAAAAGTCCGTCTCCAGACACCATGCAGGACCCCTTTAGTCACTGGAAGCTGCACTAAGGTCTCTCCAGAGCCTCTCTTCTTCAGGCCAAACAAGTCCAACTCTTTCAGCCTGTTTTTCCATAGCAGAGGTGCTCCAGCCCCCTGATCGTCTCCGTGGCCTTCTCTGGAGTCGCTCCAACAGCTCCATGTTCCTCTTGTGTTGAGGGCCCTAGAGCTGGATGTAGTACTGCAGGGGGAAGTCTCACCAGAGCAGAGCAGAGAGGGAGAGTCTCCTCCCTTGACCTGTTGCTGATGCAACACACCGTATCAGCTGCATCGTATTTATATTGTCATCATGTTCAAGAAAAAAATTGGGTTACAGTTTAGGCTGAGAAAAACACAACTTTGGTGTGGATCAAAACTGGCAGGAGGGCATGCATTTGCTTTCACGTTTGTTCCAAGTCAAATACCAAACGGCAAGTGAAGCAACTCTTTCTGACTTAAATGGTGCCTTTGGTTCTGCGTTTGGTTTTGCAGAAACTAAAGTTGGGGACCGAAGTTAGGTGACTTAGAAACTTCTGTGGAATTTCAGTATGTGTTTATATATACCCATGTACAAAACTTGTGCATGTGGAGTGGGTGTATATATATATATGTGTGTGTGTGCATATTTGTGTTTAGCGTACCAAAACTCCCAAGAAGTAGTATTTTAATAAATGTGTTTGCTCAGCTAAGCTGTTGCTAGGTTTGTGTTTGTGAGTGTGTATCTTTCAATCTCAAAAGCAAGGCTCGGTAAAGTAGCTAATGGTGTTAATATTTGGTGGAAATAATTTACAGAGCACTGTAAACACATGTGGTGCTTTACAGACACAGATGTCCCTGCTATGAGGCACTTCACCATCTGAAACAAAAGTAATACAGGGAATAAAGGTGCAAACACATGATGGCATAAGGATATGTGTTAAAGGTCTTGTCTTCTTTAGCTAATGTTTGTGTTTTCTGGCTGTGAATTCAGCCAGGCACCTTTACCTTCATAATATAAACTCTTTTTCAAACCAGTCAAGTGAAAATGCAATCTAAAGAGAGTCTGAATTCTGGGAAATCTGTGTGAATATTCCAGGGTTTAGATTTTGCAGCCACTTAGTTCATGTAGCAGTAATTCAGTTAGCCTGTGTAATAACTGCAGGATTAGTCTCTAGGTTTTGACTCTTGTTTTTTCTTTAATGTTTCTAGAAGCCCTCATGTTAACAGCAGGATTTTACAGAACTTACTGGTGCAAGGGCAAGTTTCCAGAACAACTTGTGTCACTTCACTGGCCTTTTTGTCATTAATTAATGAAAAGCTCACAAATATTTGGTGGAACTAACACGGTTGTTTCTGAGAGGAGCCTTTTCTGTGTGTATTCAAAACCTACTGTAAGATTCCAGGGCATGTTTTCCTTTGTAAAGTCTAATGATGCTGTGTTCTGGTTAAAGGCACGAAAGATAAGGCTAGAAATTAAGTGAGTTTAAGCAACTGTAATATTTGAATACACTGTTTTTTTTTATAGATTATCTGAATCGTCCTTTCACAGTGTTTTATGTAGAGTAGCTAAAGTAGCTACCGTAATTTGTTAATTCAGAAGCTAGTAAGCCTGTGATTGCAATTGCTGTGCCCCTTTTAATTTGCTTTGCCATTTTTAGCTGGGTTTATTTGGTTTGGTTTTTTTCTATGTTAAAGGTGAGTTTTTAAGCTCAGTACTGTGTGCAAAAAGTAAGTGTATTTAGAGAAAACAGGCTGAGTGGACAAAGCGAATCAGGGAAAATACATGCGTAATGCTTCGAAGTGAGCCAGCTGGGCAAGCTGAACACATACAGTAGAAGTGGGTGTTGTGACAACTGCAGATTTTTGAAAGTGTGGAATTACAATGGCTGTTTCACAGACTTTTCACGGGGAAAAACAGTTAACTTGTAAACAGTGTCTTTTGCAAAGGATTAAAAGTAGGTTTTAGTTCCTTCAGTGCTGCTGGTGGTTGTGTGGCCACAGTAGCTGCTGTAGTCTCTCCTAGGAGCATCAGAGTCAAGTTAACATGACATGTCTTGTTTTGTTCTTAGCTTTTGGGATACTGCCACAGTGATGAAACTGGCTTGAATGCAGTGTCTGTGTACGTGGTTTTATTCCTTCCTCCTTTGCATCTTGGTGCCTTTCAGTGACCAACACACAGCTGAACAAACTTAAACTGCGACACTTGTTGTCTTTAGGGGAAATCTTAATTGTGAGTGTTTGAGTCTGAATATAAAGAGTCACCAGATTTTTATTTTTTCTGTCAAAGTAGACTCTAACATCTTCTAAATGAGAATTAGATAAGGCAGTATGATTTTATTTTCTTAATGCAGCAGTTACTATATGTATCTGGAATTTCACTTTTTGGAGAGGTAACATAGCTATTTGGGAAAAAAAAACAAAAACAAACCAAAAATTTAAGCTTGACTTTTAATTTGTAAGAAATGGTAAACAACTGCTGTAATAAGCACACAGAGCTTCTGATAGAAGTTGTGAGCTCAGTACTGGATCAGTCATATTGAGAACTAAGAAGACCAGACTTTTATGTTTTTTAAAAGCTTTATCTCTGTGTTCTACCTGAACAAGAATATAAAAACATTAACCAAATTCTATTTGGTCTAGGTCATTCATCTTTTGGTATAAAACACAAAATAAGACATAAAGACATATAACAGACATAAATTAGCATAATTAATTTAATAATTAGCATAAATGAATTTAATCCACATGATGCTTTTTACAAAACTAGATTAAAAAAGCAAACCTGTAAAATAGCACTTCAACTCTATAATGGATAATTCTGGTTTTATTTATTAAATTTGGAACTAGACTTTTACAACCCTAACATGCTCAGAGTTTTTTAGTGTTTTTATTAAATGTGTTGGGATGCGTGAGGAAAGACAATACATAGGTAGAAATGTTATTACTTAAAAGACAATACAGATTTGTTTAATAGTATTTAATAAGGTAAAGTGAAATTTGGAAGAGAAATAAATCTTGAACCTTCTATGCTTTATTAAAAAGCAGTACTGTCATTCTTGATTAAACATAAAATGCTGTTTTGTTCTCCACTTAGGAAAACTATGAACGAATGAAAGCGCTGGTAACTGAACTCCAACAGCAAGCAGAAAAAATCAGATTAGGTAAGTATGGTAGATTTTAGAACACGTGCTCTAAACACTGGTTTAGTTTCATCCAAAAAACAGTTTAGTTTTTATAGATGTATCTTCATCAATCAGTTCATTCAGATACAGCGTACTTGCTGGATTATAGTAGTCATGCTGAAATTTTAGCCATCTATTTTAATCTAGATTTACCACCTCATGACATCTGAAAATCTTAAAAAGTTTATGTACAAGCTGGTTCAAAATTTAGTTGTTGGTTTGTTGAGATTTTTTTTTTTTTAAAGCAACTCAGGCTAGCTAAGAAAAATGTCCATACCACTAGCACTTCTTTATTTACCGCAATATCAAGTGTTTTATCATGCTTTTTTGCTTGCCAGTTGAACATCAGAGCAATATCGTAATGCAAGCAAATCCATAAATTACTGAAAGCAGACATAAATAAAAACAAGACTGATTAGTCAAATGGAAGATTAATTTCATTGTCAGAGGGGCAAAAAGTAAGCAGGAAGGTAGTGAAAACTGGATATTTAGAATTGGTTAATTTTTAATCATTAAAATCTTAATGGAATGTATGCTTCTAATGGCAGTAATTTTTGAAAATAGGGTTATTAATAAAAGGCTTTTACTGATAAGCACTTCACCTGCTTCCTTGCTTCATCCACGGCTGCCTGCTTTTGTGACAGATTGGTTTGGCTAATGTGATTCTGTTCAAGTTGCATGTCAGTCTCTTCATGTGGAAAGAGGATTTTCATAGGATTATAGAGTCATTTAGGCTGGAAAAAACCTTTGAGATCATCGAGTCTAGCAGTTAACCCAGCATTGCCAAGTCCACCACTAAACCATGTCCCTAAGCAGAACACCTGCAAGTCTCTTAAATGCCTTCAGGAATGTGACTCAGCCACTTCCCTGAGCAGCCTGTTCCTGTGCTTGACAACCTTTTTGGTGAAGAGATTTTTCCAGATATCCAGTTTAACACACACCCCCCCTGTGGGGAGCAATTTGACGCCATTTCCTCTCATCGTATTTCTTGGGAGAAGAGACCAACCTCACCTCACTACAATCTCCTTTCAGGAAGTTGTAGAGAGCAATAAGGTCCCTCCTTAGCCTTCTCTTCTCCAGACTAACACACCCCACCCCCCTCCCCCCTTTCCCTCAGCCGTTCTTCATCAGACTTGTGCTCCAGACCCTTCACCAGCTTCGCTGCCCTTCTCTGGACCCACTCCAGCGCCTCAATGTCTCTCTTATAGTGAGGGGCCCAGAACTGAACACAGGATTTGAGGTGCAGCCTCACCAGTGCAGTACAGGGGGATGATCACTGCCCTGGCCCCGCTGGCCACGCTATTGCCGATACAGGCCAGGATACTGTTGGCCTTCTTGACTGCCTGGGCACAAGCTGGCTCATGTTCAGCCATCAGTCAGCACCTCCAGGCCCTTTTCCATGAGTAGCTTTCCAGCCATTCTTCCCTAAGCCTGTAGTGTTGCACAGGGTTATTGTGGCCCAAGTGCAGGACCCAGCCTTGTTGAGCTTCATACTACTGGCCACAGTCCATCAGTCCACCCTGTCCACATCCCCCTGTAGAGCCTTTGTACTCTCAAAGGGACACCCCTAACTTGGTGTCATTTGCATATTACTGAGGGTGTACTTGATCTCCTCATCCAGATCACTAATACAGATATTAAACAGAACTGGCTCCAGTACTGAGCCCTGGGGAACACCGGTTGTGGCCAGCAACCAGCTGGATTTAACTCCATTCACCACAATACTTTGGGCCCAGCTGTCTGGCCAGTTTTTTACCCAGCAAAGAGTACATGCATCCAAGCCGTGAGCAGCCAGTTTCTCCTTAGGAATGTTGGGGGAAGTAGTGTTAAAGACTACTAAATTCCAGGTAAACAACACCCACAGCCTTTCCCTCATCCACTAAGTGGGTCACCTTGCCATAGAAAGGCTTGTGTGTGTCTCAGTGGTGTAGCAGGTCACTCATCATTTCCCCTTGGATTATGGGGGGGGTTCATTTTGCTCCCAATCCCGGTCTCCCAGTTCAGTGTGCTGAGTACCCAGAGAGCAACAGGTCTTACTGATAAAGGCTGAGGCATTAAGTATCTAAGCCTTTTCCTCATCCTTTGTCACTATGTTTCCACCTGCATTCAGTAGAGGATGGAGACTTTTCTTAGCCCTACTTCTGCTAAAAACATTTTTTATAGTTTTTTAGGTCAGGGTCTTTTAAAAGACCTTAGCTGTATTTGTGCTGGCAAACAAAAGCTAGTCTGTAATAGTTTGTAAGATTGAAATCTGTTTCATTGTTTTAAGACTACCTGAATTAAGTATAGTTTACTGTAATTAATGTGGACAATAAAATTAAAATGGTTTATAATTGCTTAACTTTGCTGCCAGAGATTGAACACGCAGCTTTAATTCTTCTCTTCTTGTTTCCACCGTAATGCTGTTTGCTCTTCATGGTTTCTTATATAATGCAGTGTCTTTTATGGCTTTGGAATAAAGCACAGTTAAGATTTTGTGCTTAGTCTTTTTCTTGCTGTGCAGCAAAGCTCCAGGATATCCTGAGGAGATGCTGAAACACTTGGACTACCTCTGTCTTTTACTGGGTATAGAGACTTCAGCAATTCCCTGTGTGGCCCGTGAGATAATGATGATTGCCATCTTCACTGCTGTTTTCCTGTTCTTGCCTGTTACATAATAGTAGGACAAGAACATGGCCCTCATCTTTCTTCCATCTAGGTAGCTCCACCAGGGTGTTAATACACTATTTTGAGTGACATCAGTCGAGCTTGCTTTGCCCATCATTTAAGTATGAGAGGAATTAGGTACTTATGTTGAATACATCTGAAGGATAAGTGCAACGCCTTTTTTCTTAGTAAAAGCTGTCTTTCAGAGGATGAGCTCTTGCTTAAGGTCTTTGTAAGGAATATAATGAATGCTTCATTCTTTGTTTTCTGTTTCAGTGGATAAGGCTTTTGTGAACCCATATCCCGTTCTACTGAGTAATCCTCAGCTGTGCAACAAGAAGGTGGCCCCTGCCATCACAGAATTTATAGGCTATGATAAATTACAACAGATGGATTTCTGATAACAAGCACAAGAAGCGACTTGAGATACTTCTAGTTTCTGTGACTAACATAGCATATCAGCAGCCACAGTGAAGTTCTTATAGACATTATTGTAAAGGAGAAATTAAAGAAAGGATTTCAAATTAAATGTCTCCAAATTTGTTCCATTGCCAGGGGTGCTGCTTCTCAGTCTGCAGAATAGACGTCATCTTAGGGTAAAGCAAAGGTCTGGATCTTGGTCAAGAAATATTCAGTAGAATGGCTACAAGGCCTGGAGGGCAAGCATTTATGACTAGTTTGTAAAGAGCAGGAATGTACAGAGATGCATGAAGTCACAGAATGGGAAATTATTTTCACAGCATCACTGTGGGTGTAAATGGGAAAGGCAAGATGGAGGTCAGGAAAAATATTGTAGATGGGGGATGCTGAGAATTTGGATGAGAGTATTAGCTCTGTAGGTGGATATGAGAGGTTGTATCTTAAGAAACTTGTTCAGAAATTCTCAAGATTTAGATTTAGGCTGGATACACAGACCTAATGAACAGGCTCAATCAGAAATAAATTGTGGAGTTTCTGGTATGCCTGATGGGTAGGAAATAATGTGCGTAGTGATCAAGGAAGGAGGTGAGCATAAACGCTTGAAAGGCAGGCTTAAAAGCTCTGCTTTTAAGTGGTGCTTAGATGACAAAGAGACCTTGAAGTCTCAGGAAAAATGTTATCAAAGTAGCACTTTTTTATTTTGGACAGAGGAGACAGACTGATGAGGTGGATCAGTGATCTGTCTACATGGAGAGACAATGTTTGTATAAGCTGTTGTAAAGAGGCTGAAGTGTGTCAACAAATCTTAGGTACTGAATGACAGAAAGCTCTAGAGAGCAAAAGATATGATTTAGGATGACCTCAAATAAAGGGTTGAAATGAAGCAAAGATACACTTGATATTAAATGCTGTCTGAATGAGCAATTCTTACAGTTTTGGAGTGATCTAAGAAAATGAATCCAGATTGTGTTGAGTCTTTCAAGACTGGAATCAGCATAGCTATTTTGAACCAATTTGGGGGAACAGTAAGTAGTTCTTACTGCTGTGCCTTTGTGTGTTCGTGTTTTTAGCCCTTTGGTTTGTTGCCAAGCAGTGGGGGAAGGTTTCAGACAGCTATTTATTAAAATATGTACCTCAAGACTACTATCAAAAATGAGGGGGAAAATGGAGTAGATTCTGAAAAGTGAGCTTTCTTATCAGTATCTTAAATCTGTTTGAAGTAGAAACCATTATTTATTAAATTTGTTGCTAAGGTCCATACTTCAAAACTGGGAACTCATCAGTGCTTCCATTTGAAGTTTTAATATAAGTGGTGATTTATCTGTGTCCTTTGTAAATTTAACAATTTACTACTGTATCACAGGAGGTGGAGAAAAAGCTCGTAAGCTTCACACATCAAGAGGAAAACTCTTACCCAGAGAGAGAATTGACAGGCTTATTGATCCTGGGTAGGTATTTTGGTTTTTAAAAAACATTTCTCTTTTGTGGGTAGGTACCCCAATAGACTTGTTTTTTCTTTAAATTCCATAAACACTGGCAAATTAACACAGTGGAGATTTTACAGTGTTCTTCAAAATAGTCACCTCTCTTAAAAAAAAAAATCTTGTTTTTAAAAATTTAACCTTTTAAATGAGATTCAGTGACAAATTTGGCCAATTCATTTTTAAAATTGCCTTCTGTTTGTCATCATTCAGGTCTCCATTCTTGGAGTTCTCCCAGTTTGCAGGTTACCAGTTGTATGGTAATGAAGAGGTACCAGCAGCAGGCATTATCACAGGCATTGGACGAGTATCTGGGTGAGAGATACCAGTGATCTATATTACTGATGATATGAAATGGAAGGAGGTATAATTTTGTTCAGTTTCCAGTATTAAGCTATTAGCACTTTTTAGTCTTTCAGTTTTTGACCCAGAAAAAATCATCAGTGTTGGTATCTTAATTTATTCAGTCTTAGTTAAAAGAAAGTGATTTTGTATGTTTTTTTTTTAGTTAGTGTATCCCATATTAAAGTGGAACACATACAGAGTTTCCGGTGTCCAATGAAGGAAAGAGATTAGTGTATCACTAAATACCTACAGCAATTTAAAAAAAAATGGGTGGTATCTGAGGCTTAGAATTAATTTTGCTCACTAAAGATACCTCCAAAACTGATGTTGAAATTAAATATGATGCTACTGAGCTTTGTTTTAGGGAGTTAAGGGACTGTGAAACAGGACATGATAGTGCTGAGACTGCAGTTACAGTGTTCATTTGATGGGGTACAGGTGAGGAGGACTCTGAGCATCAGGACTTTGAGAGTCCATGGCATGTTGCAGATCTTAACCAACAGACATACTTACTCATTAGAAATATTTTTCTCTCTCATAAGGTTGTTTTATTTTTAGGGTGGAATGCTTGATTGTTGCTAATGATGCTACTGTCAAAGGTGGTACTTATTATCCCATCACTGTTAAGAAACATTTACGAGCTCAAGAAATTGCAATGCAAAACCATCTCCCTTGCCTGTATTTGGGTAAGTTCCACTGCAGAAATAGCAGATGTCCTTTGTTAAGGGGAGCTGGGCATGTCTAGATAAGATGCTGCTTCTTTAAATAAACATTTTGGAGATTGATGTGTCCCCAGATCTGACTAACCAGGTATGTATTTTAGACGCACAAACTCGAATGTATTTTTACCAGTACTGTGTGACCTCTGCGAATTGGTGGCAAGTCTTAACTGGAGGGTACCCATAGCTTCTCAACACTCTATTCTGCACTGCTGTAAGGCTGGGTTCATAAGGAACAAACGTAATTATGCCATTGTATCACTTACTCCTTTCCCTTATGTTGTGCGATCAAGAGGGAGTGTTTCGTTGACATGTAAGTTTCATGCCATTTGAACTGCCTTTTCCCTCTGTGTTAGCTTCCTAGATGTTAATTCTGATGCAGACACCTGATGTTACTGACGTGGGCATCTTCTTTTATGTTAAGGGATGGCCCATTTCACAACACTGGTTTGTTGGCCACGTTGGAGCTTGTCTTGATGTTGATTTGGGAGAATGGTTCTGCAACGGCAGGGCTAGGAATGAACATCGTGCTTCAAGACAAAGCTGAATGTAGGGCATTAATGGCTGCAGTCATGAAACATGAGAATGTGCATGTGGACTGCTGCTCATAGGTGAAAATATATTGCCAGGAGCCAGAGTTCTCATAGATGCTTGGCCTCCCTCTGCATTTCCTTCTAGTCTCCTGTCCTTTTTCGGAGTCTTACAACATGATGTAATTCCCTTATTTGGGAGTGGAAAGGTAGATGCAGTTGGGGACCTGTAAGCCAGAGGCAAGGACACATAATAAATGAAGGTTCCTCGAGATAGTGTAAGATCTTTGGTATGTCTGAATAATCAAGGCATGAAAGTACACATGATACACTTCCTGAGCTCAAGTGTTGCCCTTTCTGGAACTTGTGAGAGAATTGCAATAGAATAATTGAGTTAAAGTTGTACATTGAAAATGTTCTTAGTTTAAGTGTTTTGCAGTAAGATGAGTTTAGAAGGTTGTATAGGGAGGTGTGATTGCATCTCTTAGCATACTTGAATTTGTTTTGCATTAGAATGGATGTTATTTGTGTGTATGGACATTACTATTTTTCTTTTTTCTGTCAAGAGTATTCTAATATACCTAGATTCATAGTGATAATAATTGGTGTGTATTTTGAAACATGCAGATACTTTGTTAAAAACATGGATAACACTGTTCAAAGACGTGTTAATACGTTTTCATTTACTGTAGTTGATTCAGGAGGAGCAAATTTACCTCGGCAAGCTGAAGTATTTCCAGATCGAGATCATTTTGGCCGTATTTTCTATAATCAAGCAGTCATGTCCTCACAAGGAATCCCACAGGTAATTTGCTTTTATTTCAGAATGAAATGTACTAATTAGTTTTTATGCCTGCTGCCTTTATCTGGTTTCATGCTTTGTTTTAGACAGCACTGTGTTGTGCTGACCTAATGGCCCAGTCTGGAGACTGGAGGCACTGTAAACACAATAACGGTCCACAAGAAGTCATTTATAGTTTTGAAGAAACTATCTTCTTTCTTTGCCTTAGTATTAATGACATGACCTACCTGCTTCTCTCTTGGAGTGGGAGGGGAAAAAGACTTGACAACATGGTAGGTAGGGCCATATGAAGAAGCATTAGGAAATCTCTTGCAACAGTTATCATTCTGCATCAACGCTGTAAAGGTGAGGACCCCTTTGATGATGGCTAGTAAATGAGACATACATTCTACTGATAGGGGTATGCATATACTTATATATCCATTTTATATACTGATGTGCTGTAGGATAAAACTGCCCTAAGAATGAGGTTATTTTCTAATATATTGACAATGCATAGAATTAGTATTAGTCACAGTTCCTGGATTTAGAAGTGGTTTTGTGTCGTGGGTGTTTCAGGAGTGCATTGGGGTCAGTTCTTTGACGCAGATAGAGTGCTAGGGGAAGTGCGCTTCTGAATCTATTAGTCATGAAGAATGTAGGCCTTTTGAGGATGTGACTGCTAATGGCAGCTTTGTCTGCAGTGAAAGTGGAGGGCAGAGTATAAGGTCCCAATGGAGGTGAGGAAGGCAGGTAGCAGGATGAAGACGCTCGACTTCAGGAGAGTAGTCTTGGGCTTGTTAAGGGAATTGTCAGCAGGGACCTGAGAGAGGCTGCCAGGAAGGGTGGAGGAAACTTGTCTTCGAAGGTAACCTCCTTCAAATAAAGAAAATGCTTCAGGAAAGCAGACAGTCGGGTCATTCATACAGAATTGTCAAGTCAGTCATCTCCCAGCCTCTTCATATGGTTGCATAGCCCTCTCATTTACCAGCCTTGTACTCCCGCTTGCAGGCTAAAGAGTTCAAGCTTACTTAGTTGTTACTCCTACAGAAAGTGTTCAATACCTATGACAGTCTTAGTTTACCTTTTCTCAGGTCTCGTTATATTTTTTTGAGATGAAGGAGTCAGACTGCACTGCTCAATGTGTCAACTAATGATGGGTATATACAAAATAGCATAATGATATGTTATTCTGTTAATTCCATTGCCAGTAGCTCCTAACATTTGTGACATTTTTTTGACTGCTGAGCAGTGAGCTGGTGATTTCCCTGAATTGTCTTAATTTCAAGAGCCTGCTCCTAGGTGTAGTTGTTAAATCAATGCATATCACTTTATATTGGCTGGATGAAAGAAGGTGAAGGAAATTTTCAGAATATTGCATTTGAGAAGAGAAAATGGTTTAGAACATTAGGCTTAGAAGTAGGTGGCGGAACCCCAGGGAGAGTAAAAGTTTAGCTAACTTGCTGTTTTATTTGAGTGCTGTCGTGGAAGTGTTTCCACCTCCATGACATACTTGACTGTTGAAATCATCACTAATGTAAAGTGGAAGCAGGACTTTTATTTTCTTCATTCTTACCAACATGTCATTGAGAGGCATAGTTAGGCTGGGACCATTTTTATTTATTCTCTGTGAGAAGCTGCGCTTGTTTGAATCTCCTGATCTTCCAAAGGAGGAATTAGAAGCTAGTATTTCCTTTCAGTGTGTAGCAGATACACCAATCAAGGACAGAGTATTCCAACTCCTTTTTACATAGCTGTGCACGATTTCTGAGGAAACTACATTTATTACTTTGTTACCTTTTTGGCATATTTGGGAAACAAGTCAGATTTTGTATCTTTAACTATCTTTTTCTCTACCAAAGAATCCTGAAATCTGTTGTCTCGAGAAATCCAAGGCTGAAAATTCCAACAACACACTAAATCTCTTCATAAAGTCTGACATAATTTAGTTTCTACAGTTCTTTTTCTTTTTCC
The DNA here is from genome assembly GCF_033815535.1 of Pezoporus flaviventris. NCBI lineage: Eukaryota > Metazoa > Chordata > Aves > Psittaciformes > Psittacidae > Pezoporus > Pezoporus flaviventris. The sequence continues at coordinate 4,475,013 of NW_026892598.1, forward strand.
CCACAGTAAAAGTGGAGCAAGTGTATTAATAAGCTAGATCTCCAGGGGAAAACCACTGTTTGGTTAGATGAAAATATTTAGGGAAAAAGTTTACAAGCTGGCCATCATGCAGAGTCACTGACAGGTCTAGGTTGTACTGTAGATTTATATGTGTGAATAAAATTTGTCCAGGTATTTTTGTGGAACAGCAAGGGTCAAAGGAGACAGTCACAGAGCTGTTTTGCTGAATTATCTTCTTAGGAGAAGCTTTGGTAAGCAGTTTTGATAGAGAGTGCAATCATAACCTAGTATGGGAGTAGTGGTTTTTAGATGTTATGTCAAAGATGGATACATGAAACCAGTTTGGAAGGCTGAAATTACTGATGTTAGGCAGGACCTTTCTAGAAATGCCTGGCCCTAAAGTGATGCTGGTGTTTTCCTGAATATTGTGAAACAACTTTAGTGTAGAGCTCCTTATAAAGTTGAATTTGTTTTTATTTTGTGCTGCAGAAAATATATGGACTCAGGGATCAATATGATCAGACAAAAAGCCATTTATTACAAAGCCTTAACCCCTTAAATACTATTTCTTACATGCACTTACAGTGATTTGGCATATTATGATTGGATACATGTCCTGAAGACCCTTTGCACTAGCATATAATTGGTTAAGCACAGGTGTGGGAACTTGACCTCGAAAGCTTGCCAACAGTCCACAGTTCTCATTACATCAGTGAATTCTAGCTTCTTCTTATCTTGCTTGCTTAAGCTTCCTTGGGCCTCTCACGGCCTTGCTGTATCTTTCAGGATTATTCAGTTTATGTACCAATTATCCATTCTCCCATGAGAACACTGTCTCCACAATTTTGATTACCATATAGTGTTTTATTAGGAGTAGCATTGTACTTCTATACAATAAAAGCTTAGTGTAGGAAAGATTTGGCTTTTAATAAACCACATTTCTTTTATGGTATGATAAGGTAACTTTCTTAAAATATTTATGGAAGCCTGGGAAAATGTTTTATGGAAGTGCTTCCTTCATTGAAAGGATGTAGTACAGGTGTATTTTGTTTGGGAGATGTTTCTATCCTTTGTTTCATTTCAAAAAGGCACTAACAACATTTGTAAATCTGATATTGATTGTATGCCAACAGACTGTGTAGCTAGGGTCATCTTCCCTGTCTGGGAGGATGTTTCATTTGGAAATGGTGTTAGGAAGTTATGCTCCCTCTGATTAACCAAGAATTTTGGTTAATTCTTCTGACACAGGATGGTGGATGTTTTTAGTTTTCTACCTGCCATTCTGTGTTTTGTCCTGCCTGAAGGGTTCATCATCCCTTCTCAATATTGCCTTTAAAGTGCTTGTTTGGGGTTTTTTGTTGTTTTGTTGTAGGGGGTGGTCGTTATTTTTTCCCCATTGCCTATGGTGCTTTTAATTTTCCTCTCCACTTTTACCTGTGACTAATATATTATACTCCTACTGCAGCTTTAAATTACATTGATGTCTGTGTGGCTGTGAATCAGAAAGCTGTGATTAGCTTCTCATTAGCTGCTTCCTAAGCAATCTCACACTCATATGCTGCATGGATACAATGGGGAGCTGATCAGTGGGTATGAAATACTGTGTGTGCATTCAGAACTGTTGATTTTTATTGCGGTTCTCAGTAATTTCCTATGCAGTAATTCAAGGAAGTCAGGAAGTAGAGCATTAGTTGGGAATTCAAGGTTGTGCTGTTTGACAGGTAGATTTGTTGGTTGTTTTTTTTTCAGTATATAAATATTCTAATTTATATAGTAGAAAAAATGACACTTAAAGTTTAAATGCAGGCACATTTTTCAGCATGAACATGGTAAAATGAAGAGTAGGAAAAAACCCCAAATCCTGGGGAAAAAATAAAATTAACTTTTTCCCCAAGTTTGTCCATTTTCTAGGGGCTTATGTTACTCATATTTACTAGGAGGTACTTATTAAATGCGCAACACAAATACTGCAGATTAATCACAAGACTCTGAGTATAGCTTAAGATACTGAAAAAGCTGTTCAGTTTGGTTGTAGCAGGTTGGCATAGTTCATCTACTCCTTTAGATACAGGTAATGTGATTTGGAAGATTTATTTCTGAGTGTATTTCTTTCTTTTAAGAGCAAACATTAAGTTATCATTTAACACAGAACACTGTTAGATGTCACTTTAGAAATATTTCAGAGTCAATATAAAATCACATTATTTAGGGAGAGAGTTGTAGTTGTGGTGGTTGTGCAAGAAAGCGTTTCTTATTGTCTGCCTTTTCCATATGAGTATTCAGTTTCTTCCACTTTACAAGGTGTTTTGAAGGCTCCTCTTTGGAGGAGCTCCCCGGAAGGTAACGTTAAGTGAGAAACTTCGTTCTCATGATCATACACTGCTGAGATTTTCACCATATCTGGTGTCAAGTCACTTTTGTGAAAATGTCACCAAAATGTTACTGGTAGAAAATGTTCATTGGCTAGATGTTCATCTCAAAATTAGGAAAAAGAATAAAGCAGAGATTATTCACGCTAAAGCCCATAACGAGATTCTCAACACACTTTGAAAGGGCAGACTTAATTAATCCATTGAGAACTGAAGTTACATACCAGTAGATGTGAGGAGTTTTCTTCAGATGATGTTAACATTGGTGAAATTAGGCCAGTAAGCAACAACTGAAACTCTGACTCTGACTTAAGCATAAATACGAGGAGCAACCTTTAGGTTTCAGCCTTTACTTTTCAACCTTTTACCATTCATCGGTAAAACCAAGTTTCATGGTAGAACAAATTTCATGGTAGTTTCATGTGCTTCTTCAAACATTTCATGTATGTAGTTCAGGGTACTTCACATAGGAATTTTCCTGCAGGGCAGCCTGAAAATCGTAGTTTAAGACACTGCTGAAAACAAGAAAGATTCCCTGTTTTTTAAGAAAATCTTAAATATAAATAAAAAGTTTGCTGTGTCAGGCAGAAATAATCTTGCAGTGCTGACCCAGAAACTGTATTAAGATCAGCACAATATATAATAGTATCATGTGCATTTGTTGTTTTTAAGGGTTGGACAATTCATTAACTTGCGTTTTTTGTTTTCCCAATAGATAGCTGTAGTAATGGGGTCCTGTACAGCAGGAGGAGCATACGTACCTGCAATGGCTGATGAAAGTATTATTGTTGGCAAACAGGGAACAATATTCCTGGGAGGGCCACCGCTGGTAAGGATACTGAAGTTGTAACAAAGCCCCCCAAAAAACTGCGCTGCAAACAATAGTACAGCTTAAACTATTGCGACCTTTCTTAGTGAGGTATTTCCAGATACTCTGTAGATTGATTTGCGTTTTTTAAATACATCTGAATGTTTATGTACTTAATTAAATCTCTTCTATTAGAATTTTATACATAAATCAGACTTTGGTAAGGTATTTTTATAGTACTGCCTTTAGGTTGCGGTGCACATTTTGAATTACAGAAATGCTTCCTGTATTCCATTATGTACTCTCTAGGTTTGATGTGAAATAAATAAAAATTTCAAGTATGTATATTGTATCTGAGAGTCAGGAGCAGAGAACTTCAGAAACAGGACTGGTCTGCTATATTTTATGTCAGTTTACAGACAGAGGAGGTGCACATATGATGGAGTTTGTCATAATTTCCTTGCTTCCTTAGTAAATAAATTGTTTCTAAGGAAAGTGACCTGACAAGCTCCTGTGAATTGAAACTTGCTTTATTATGAAACTTACAGTGAAATTTATTACTATTCAAAATATTGCAGGATAAAACATCTTTAAAATTACAGTAGCTTGGCTCGAACAGCAAAGGAAGTCTCAAGTACAGGTTTTTGTTGGTTTTTTTTTAACAGCTGTACTGGTGTATATTCTAGTGTAGGCTGAGTTTTATGGTGATACAAACAGTAACCTTTGCTTAAAGATTGTTTTACCCAACACATGCTTTATGAGAAGAAAGGAATTTCCAGGAGTAAATATTACGTTACTGCTAGACCTAACAGGTAAGGCAGCACCCAGCATAACTAATCTAGTCTGAATGAAGTCTGACTGAATAAACTTGCTTTTCTTAAATAGACAGATATTTGTCTCATTGAACAAACTGGTCTGAGGCAGGACGTTGGCTCTGTTACAGGCTTTTGGGATCTTTTAGGGGTGCTTCCTGTGGCAAAGCCAAGTGAAAATCAAACATCTCTCAAAAGTCCTTCCATCTTGAGCAGGCCTAAATGGAGAAATTGCTTTGTAACATCATCGTTAATGAAGATAATGCTCCACTCAATTCCCCTAGTAACAGAAGAGGCAAAGTCTGCTGGAAGTCACTTCTTTCCACCACTTAAGATACTGGGAAGACGTAGCAGGTCTGTGGGAAGGCAACCACTGATGGATTTTTTTGTTGACCAGTTCCTAAGGCATGGCTGGGGTAATTTCCTTAAAAGCATGAAGAATTGACCCTGTAGCATCCTTTAGCATTTACTTTTATAGCACTGCTCAAATTTTCATGGTATGTTTTTGCATTTAATTCTTTTCCTTTACTTCAGCTGTTTGTTTTCCCACTGGCTCATCTGGATGCTAAAATGTCATCTTGATGCTAAAAGTGTATATTAAACCCTTTTTTCCTTCGAAAGTTTAATGCACAGGTGGATTTTAAACTCTTGTGCAGCTTAAAAAAAAACCCAAACCAACTTATCATTTATGCAGACATAGTTTTCTGTGGCTGATAAATGGTAATTAGTGTTCCAAAACAGAATTTAAATTCAGAATGTAGCTGACATACAGAAAGCAGCAGCAGGGGACACACACCTCTATCTACAAAAATACTTTGTTGTCTACCACAATAAAATAAGGTGTTTAGCTTGAAGTATTTCATTATTTCAGTGGAGGCTTTCCAAGTTGACAAGAACAACAAACTAATCGTCAAAAGCAGATGAAATAATTAATACCAACAGTGTGATTTAACACAAATTTATTTACTGCATATTACAATTTAGAATTCTAGAATTTCTTTGTCTATTGGAATTTCTTTGCAGCAATTATTTCTAGCATCTTATCTAGGTCTCTGTTCTTTTCTATATTGTATTGGTCTCTTTCAATTTGTGGTTATAGGTAAACAAAGATAAATCCTCCCTCAAAATTAAGCAGTTTTCACTGTAATTTAGATACTGGGAGTTTTTTGGTAAAGGTGGCATGAATATGAATGAAGATACTAGTTGAGAATAGTATTAATTGAGTGAGTAACATTGGGTGATTCATACATATTTTTGTTGAGATAAAGAAATAAGTACAATGAAAGAAATTAACTTTTATATCAGACTGTTAGTAGCTTGGTCATTGTGTTACAAATAACTGCCCTGGTACCAGGAAGGCCTCAGTCCTTTCTGGGCCCTGCGCTGTTCATTGGCTTAGAGCCAGTGGTGTTTAAAGTGGTAGTACTGCCCCTGAGGCTTGCCCAGGTTCAGAGTAATTTGTTGCAGAAGCTCAGTAAGCTGACCAAACTCAGTTCTTCTGACATGGCATTTCCATTGGCAAGAGTGCTGGGGGAGTGCTGTGCACTTTGATTCTGCTTGGAGTTATGTTAGAGCTGGAAAGGTTCATCAGACCTGTGAGGACCCCTTAGCTGCACTGAATAATGTGTTCTGGAGAACCTGCTTAAAGCTGGTTCTTTTCAAGCTCCAGCATTAAGCAGGTTGAAAAAAAAGACAGCCAGTACCCAGTACTGCCCAGGAAGCTGAACAAAGGGAACCAGACTCTGTTGTTTTAAGAAAATGATAATCATTTAACATGACAAGGGAAATTACTGGGATGTAGCACAGGACATTTTTGCCAGGGTAAGCAGCTGAAAACAGGTGGCCTGAGTCAGTTCTCAAAGGGAGACTTGGCTAGGCAAGCCAGTGACTGCAAGGCTGTTGTGAAGTTAGAAAGGATGAGAGTTTTTCACCACTTCCAGGGGAAGATTTCACAACTATCCTCCAATTTAATTTGTTCCTTAGCAACCTGTAGATGTAATGATCCTTATCTTTGTGCGTATAGATCAAACTTTAATATCACTACCTGTCAGCTTTTCTGTTTGGTAGAGGTTTTCATATTCTCACTGAAAATATTTTGCTCGCCCTTGTGTAAGCATCGAAATTACTTCAGATTCCCATAGAAACTTCCATTCCATGTTGTAGCAGATATTGTGTGCCCTGTTCCCCAAAATGTCTCTCCTATATGGAGAAAATTTGATTGAATTTTATCGCTTACCTACCTAAACCAAAACATCCTAAGGAAGCAAAAGAAATTCCCTGATGTTAGTTATAATTAGTCTTGGGATGTGTATGCTAAAAAAAGTGAATTGTAGGTACAGTCTAAAGTGCAAGTTTCCTTGGCCTTCCTTTTAGAAAGGTGAGGAGTAATGACTTCATGAACAGATAGATCTCAGTGGTAAGAGAAGTGTCACAGTAGTAATAATATATAGGGCCATTCTTCTGTACACCCCAAGCTCAGGAATCTGTATCCTCAGTCTTGGTAGCTCAAGATGCTGTGTTGATGTGTAGGCTTCTCCCTCCCATTCCAGAAGCTTCTGAGTCTCTATTCCCCAGATAAAATTTGCTACTCTCTGTGCTCAGCAGTGAAGGAAAGTCTGGTAAGAGGGGTAAGTTTGTCAAATTCATGTATGTTTATGTGCTGGGGACTCTTGTACATGTTAGCCTGATCTATTGTGGGAAATGGACACTTTATCTAAGGTTTGTGTTCATTTTTCTGATGACTGCTAGCTGAAGTAGCTTAAACAGGGGTTTCTTTACAAATGCTCACATATTTTATCAAGACTGTATTTGCAGTCCAGTCTGTTAGAGTTAAATTAACTTTAAGAAAGTTTGTACTATTTAAACTAGTTTGTAGAATGCTCTATTGCACTGCAGTACCTGGGAAGGTGATGAAGCAAGTAATCCTGGAAACTATTTCCAAAACCACTGTAGATAAAGAGTTGAGTGTGAGTTGTCAGCAGTTATTATAAGGAAATCAGGCCTGACCAGACTGATAGTCCTTTATGCTGAGATAACTGGCTGAGTGGAATCAGAGAAAGCAGTGGATGTTGTGTGTGATGACTTTGATAAATCTTTTAACACTGTCTTCTGGAACATCCTCAACAAATTGTTGAAAGTATGAACTAGGTAAATGGGAGTGACGTGGTCTGAGAACTGGCTGAAATGGCTGGGATCAAGCTGCAGGTCAGTAGTATACCCCAGATGTCATTACTGGGACCAGTACTGTTTAAAACATCTTCATTGATGACCGGGACAACAGTACAAAGTTCACCATCAGAAAATTTGCAGATGCTAAAACCTGTGAGGAGTGGTCAAGAGGACAGATGATTGTGCTGCCTCTCAGAGTAACCTCAGCTGGCTAGAGAAGGGGGCTGAATGGAACCTTTTGAAGTTAAACACAGCAGGCAGATATTCCTTGGAAGGAATAATCCTGGTTACCATAACAGGCTTGGAACCAGCCAGTTGGAAAGATGCCTATCAGGAAAGGCACTGTAGGTCCCAGTGGACACCAAGTTGAACATGAGTCAGCAATGTGCCCTTGCAGCAAAGGCAGCCAGCAATATTCTGTGCATGAAGTAGGGAGAGTGTTTTCGGCAGGTGAAGGGTAGTTATCCTTCCCATCTGCTCAGCACTGGTAAGACACATTGGCAGTGCTAGGTCCAACTCTGGGCTCTCCAGACCAAGAAAGACATGGACATATTTGAGTGAGTCAGTAAGGTCCTGAAGATGATGGAATGACTAAAGTTTCTGTTGTATGACGAGAGGCTGAGAGAGCTGAGACTTCTCAGTCTGTTGAAGAGATGGCTTAGGGGGTGTCTGTCACTGTGTGTGAATACCTAGCAGTGGGGAGTAAAGATAGCAGAGCCTGACTTCTCATTGGTGTCCAGTGACAGGCAGGTCAGGAGGCTAGGGGTCACAAACTGGAATGAGGAAATTCTGTTTAGATGTAAGAAAACACTTATATACTGCAAGGGTGGTCATGCTGAACCAAGTTACCCAGAGAGGTTATGAAGCCTCCATCCCTAAAGATACTAAAAGTCACGATCATGAGCAGCCTCTTGTTGACCCTGCTTTGAGCAGGGGAGTTAAACTAGACTGTCTCCCAGGGTGAGTGACGGACTTCACAACTCTGATCCTGTGATTTGGATAAGGAAAACTTCAGTTCTGTGGAAGATGGAAAAGTCTTTTTTGTAGAGTTTCTTAAAATGAATGTCTAGATTTTGGTACTAATAGAAATCAGTGCTCTATTCAGATTTGTTCAAAGTTCTGCAGTAGTCACAGAATCACAATGTTATAACTGCATACTGTTTCAGGTGCGTTGAGAGAGACGTATATTTAATAGAATCATAGAATAGAATCACAGAATCATTTATGTTGGAATACAACCTCAAGATCACCAAGTTAACTATAAACCTGGCACTGCCAAGTCTACAACTAAGCCATGTGTGCCGCATGTATATCTTTTAAACACCTCCAGGGTTGGTGACTCAACCACTTCCCTGGGCAGCCTGTTCCAGTGCTTGAAAACCGTTTTGGTGAACAGATTTTTCCTTATTTCTCATAAAAGTATGTTCTCCTCTTTGTTGTTTGATGAAGACTCAAACTAATTATGTCTCTGACTTAAACTTTCCGTTAATTCGTATCAGAATGTCACACCTGTATATTACATGAATAGCCATTCAAATTTAAAAGAAGAAATATCTATACTTAATTTTACAAACTTGACAGTTTGGAAGTGTGTGTGTTTATATATTTATAACTTTAGTGTACTTCAGTTTTAGGCTGAAAACTTGGAAACTGAAATATGTTTTAGAAATTATTACAGTTTTCTCTTCTCTTGTCTCTTACACTACCTCTGTACTCTGTGAGATGAATAATGGTTTCACCAGCTTACAAGGAATCCTTTTCAAGCATTTATGGTTGAGTGGAAATGCATCAAGAACTGTGTGTTTTTTTAAACATGCAGTAAATGATACTGCTTTGTTTTAAGAAGGAGTTCACTCACTCTTAAATTATCCTGTCAGGTCTAAGATTTGACACATGTAGGATTTAGATTGTGCATTCCAGGTATTTTTACGGAATCAGCATATTTGATCTGAACAGTTTTATGCCACTAATATGCTTTTTAAAGGAAAATTACTACATTGTTGTGTGTTTAATGGAAGATTGAGAAAATAAAAGCTGCTAATGATTAATGGTTAACACTTAAATAAGTAAGTTAAAATTCACAGAAGAGTTTGTGTAGAAAAAGCAGTCAAAGAATACTAAGTTTCAACTGAGGTATTGCTTGTTTGAAACAATGAAGGAAAGGATCACATTTGAAGTTGTTTGTTAAGTGCTAAATAAATTTTGTGAAAATGAAAGTTCAAAGATCTTTTTTATTGCTTTAACTAAGCCAGTATAAATACTAATTCAAGACAGGTGTAGGCTCTAAAGCTCATTTTCCTTTTCTTGTGGTAGGTTAAAGCAGCAACAGGTGAAGAGGTATCAGCAGAGGATCTTGGAGGAGCAGATCTTCACTGCAGGTCTAAAGAAATATTTTCCTAGAGTTAATTTCTTCCATCCTTCAGACCTTAGTAGGGTTGGGGATTGTTTTATTTCGTTTTATTTTATTTTATTTCATTTTATTTTAATCTTCTGAAAACTGTATTTAGATTTGAAAATTAAGATTTCCTGTGTCCTTATCTGGTGCTGATAAATTATTTTATTATAAGAGTAGCACAGTTACCTTATGTTACTCTAGTTAGGATCTTGTCGCCTTCATTTACTACTTTAAAATACCTACATGTCTAATATACTGCAGAATCACGCATATGGTAAAGTTTTCTGTACTGTGTAATACTTAGTGTTAGAAGGATAATACACATGGAGAAAGATTAATGCATTTTGCAGATTGTATCTTTCTTACTGTCAATTAGAACTTTACTACAAACAAGATCAAAATAGTCTGTATTTTTTGTAAAAGAATACTTATCAAAATGAAGAATTCTGTGCAATTTCTGGTTCTAAAATGAAAAGAATATTAAATGAAGTTAGGTATTACTGTACAAAAAATGCTTAATTTCTACTTCACTGGAGTGAACAAAGAATTCTTTTTCGGGGAAGATTATACATTTTTGTTAACATGTTTTCTTTATAGTTTAAAATTAATATTAATATCCATTTTTACTGTGTTTGTCATCTTTTATATTGTCATTTAGATTTTTTTACTACTTAAAGTTGCTATTTTCCATCATGTCTGATAACTTGAATGTGCTGTTCCAAAGAAAATTTCAGGCGTGGGTTTTATTTTGAAAGTAATTTCATATCAAAACATGGAGAGCTGTATTGTAGAATCTGTATTTTAAAGATTAATATAAAACTTTTATAAGTCTTTAAAGTTTTTAAACCTCAGATTTTCATTGTCAGATGATTATTTTTTATAAGTCTTCCTATTGCTGTTGTTATTTACATACAGAAAATCTGGTGTAACAGATCACTATGCTTTGGATGACAGTCATGCACTTCATCTAGCAAGGAAAGCTGTCAGAAATTTAAATCTCCAAAAGAAAGTAGACGTAAGTGTATAGAGTCTAAAACACTGCATTGTTTAAATTAGGAATGCTTTTTTTTGCCTGGTTTATTCAACACATTTTTTATCTCTGACTACAGACACTTTAAAAATGGGAGGTGTGGTTGTTGTCCTTAAAGATTTCTCTAGTATTTTGGTTCTGCATTATTCCCAGTAAAATCACTGGGATTACATGCAAGAGTGAAGTAATTAGAACAGTGCTTAAGAATCACAGAATTGTGCTTTAAAATTAACGCAGGCTTGCAAGATGCTTAATTTAATTTTAAGCCCACATGATCATTCCTATGGACTTAAATACCTGCTGAAGAATCTTTTTTGAATAACATTTTCTATGACTATTAAAGGTATAAAACTGAGAGGGTAGACCTAAATCATGTCATTGTATTTTATTGATTTAAAAATTCCTTGTAGAAAATAGGGTTAATAGCATATGGGGGAGAAATTGCCTTAACTTAATTTGTCAGGAGATGTGAAAGGATGAGTTGAAGATTAAACCTCAGCACCTGAAGGAAGGCAAGATATTGCATTCAGTTGCATGGCAAAAATCTTTATCAGTTTTTTAGGATTCTGCCTACCTACCTAATAGGATACAGGGAGTAAGTAAGCAAATGGAGGACATGCTTAATTTTTGGTAACATGGAAGAAGTGGAGCACTTACGGAGGTATACACAGGAGCAGAAACAAAGGTAACAATAAGTGAGAACATGTTATCAAGCTTTAGTTTAAGAAACTTGATCTTTTTGCAAAATGAGGACAAGCCAGTACATTGGGAAAAATCAGGCATTTTGATGTGGTTGGTGAAGAGAAGACTGCTCAAAGTTGTTGGCAAAGTAATTCTTATTTAGGTTCTTTTAAGCCATAATGTGGACTAACAATTCCGTTGTTTAAATTGTTCTGTTAAATTGCTACAGGTGACTATAGAACCATCAGAAGAGCCTTTATTTCCTGCTGATGAAATATATGGAATAGTTGGCGACCAGCTGAAAAGAAACTTTGATGTCAAAGAGGTATGAATATAAATGCAAGATCCACATGTCCATACATGCATACACTAATTTTTCTTGCAGGAAATCACCCTTTGTGTCATCATCTACAGAAATCTTATTTGGGGTACGGTTTTGGTTGTTTGTTTCATCGGTTGGTTTTGGTTTTGGTTTTTGTGTCTTTGGTTTTTGGTTTTGTTTTTTTTCCCAGCAGATCCATTGCTGTGGCAATGACATGTTAAAAATGTAATGCTTTTTTTGATTATACTTTTAAGAAGGATGAGCAAAGATGAAAGATGGTTTACATTCTGAAAAAGCTGCTAGACAATAGGGAGCTTTGCCTTCTCAATACATTATACAGACCTGCTGAGTGATACAATAGCTTTCTTTTTCTGTTAATCCTATGAAAGTAAAGACCAAATATTTAAAGATTTATGGAGTATAAGGAAGACAAACAATTTGGTCCTCCCCTAACTACATACGGAGAATATTGGACACTACTGCAGGTGTAGTGTAATTATTTGCCCGAGTACCTTCATTTGAGACCATATATTTTCTCATGTTTTGCATAGATCCCATGTTCCGAGCCCATTTAACTACCAACCAAGTAATTGTTTTAGGAAATGTCTTAGTATGTACCTTTATTAAAATATTTTGTCAGAAATTACTAGGATTTTTGCTTTGTATTAAGGTGAAGAAAAGCAAACACTTTTATTGAGTCTAACACTAAACTCTCAAAAGTTGTAATAGCTTGCTATCAATGGATCTATATTTATATGAAATGGCTGCTTTGCCTCTCAGAGGAACCTCTGAACAGATCATCATTATTTTTGTATGTCACAAATTTAAGAAAAGCTAAAAATAAACTTTTCTCTGAGAAAGTGGCTTATGGCTGTGTATTTTTTTTCTCTTTATAGATGTCAGTCTATTGATGAATGTTCATTATAAGCAGAGGTAGCATTTTCCTTTAAAATTTAACTAATATGGAAACTTTGTTTCTGTATAATTTAAATTGTTCTTTTAGAATATTCTTAATTTTGAAATTCCATTTTTTATCATCATGTAGATAAATCACACTTAAAAAAGTAAATGGGCTTTGCCTGCCATCCAAGACTATTTATATGGTTGGCTGTTTGATGTTCTTTAAATGGAAAGCATTTATTTTAAGTTATATGTTAGCATGGTCTTTCCATCTAAACAAAAGCTATGAAGGATTTTGAATTTAATTTTATTTTTCTACTTTTCCTTAAGGTCATTGCTAGAATTGTAGATGGAAGTAAATTTGATGAATTCAAAGCCTTGTATGGGGATACTTTAATTACAGGTATTTAGACATATATTATAATTATTCTGTGTATGTTCCCACTGGGTTTGCAGCTGGATTCATTCTGTTTGGCTCACCCATTGATATTCTTAATAACATTTTTCTTTTCTTCAAAAGAATATTATTTTCTGTTACCAAGAGAAAGACTAGCTTTATACACTATGGTAAAATAAATATATTTGAAAACTTGTAAGTTTATCTTTCTCCTTCAGGATTTGCAAGAATATTTGGTTATCCAGTAGGAATTATTGGAAACAATGGAGTTCTTTTCTCAGAGTCAGCAAAAAAGGTAAATAAATAGATTATTAGCTTCTTTGCCACTGAAAAATGAAACTTATGATGTATGACTTAAAATCATAGAATAATTAGGGCTGGAAAGGACCTTAAGGTCATCTAGTTCAAACTCCCCTGCCATGGGCAGGGACACTTCACACTAAACCATATCACCCAAGCCTATGTCCAACCCGGCCTTGAACACTGCCAGGGATGGAGCATTCACAATTTCCCTGGGCAACCCATTCCAGCACCTCACCACCCTTACAGTGAAGAGCTTCTTCCTTATATATCCAATCTAAGCTTCCTCTGTTTAAGTTTTAACCCATTACCCCTTGTCCTGTCACTACAGTCCCTAACAAAGAGTCCCTCCCCAGCATCCTTACAGGCCCCCTTCAGACACTAGAAGGCTGCTGTGAGGTCTCCACGCAGTCTGCTCTTCTCCAGGCTGAACAGCCCCAACTTTCTCAGCCTGTGTTCATACAGGAGGTGCTCCAGTCCCTTGATCATCCTCATGGCCTTCCTCTGGACTTCTTCCAACAGTTCTATGTCCTTCTTATGTTGAGGACACCAGAACTGCACACAATACCCCAAGCGAGGTCTCACAAGAGCAGAGTAGAGGAGCAGGATCACCTCCTTTGACCTGCTGGTCACGCTCCTTTTGATGCAGCCCAGGATATGGTTGGCTTTCTGGCCTGCGAGTGCACACTGAGGCCAGCTCATGTTCGTTTTGTCATCGACCAGCACCCCCAAGTCCTTCTCCACAGGGCTGCTCTGAATCTCTTCTCTGCCCAACCTGTAGCTGTGCCTGGGATTGCTCCGACCCAGGTGTAGGACCTTGCACTTGGCATGGTTAAATTTCATAAGGTTGGCATCAGCCCACCTCAGAAGCATGTCAAGGTCCCTCTGGATGGCATTCCTTCCCTCCAGCCTATCAACCAAACCACACAGCTTGGTGTGGTTTCTGATTTCAACTTGATGTTGAAACGAGAAACTTTTTAAAATATGAGAGCAGACTGGCTCCACGTTTTTCATGTAAACATGAAATACCTTAATAGGCTGTAAAAATTAGACCTTATTTTAGAAACAGTGTCCTGTAGATTTTTCTGGTATGAAGTCAAAAGGAAAGGTCAAAGATAGATCAATAAAAAATATAGTTAGAAAAAACAGCATTTGAATTTGTGTGACAACACCACAAATGAAATAGTAATCCTGGAATTTATAGCCATTACAAGAAAAGTCCATGGTGATTGTATAAATTACCCTACTAGTTATAATTCCTAGCCTGTAATCTGTGAAATACAGTAATTTATTACTGGACAATTTCAAACTTGGATTCGTTACCAGAGGTTTAATTTTTATCCTTTGAAGCAGCAGTTCCTGGCTTAGACTGAGTGAAAATGTGCATTCTTACCAAATTTTTTCAAGAAATGACTGTCAGTTGAATTTTTGTCATAGCAATTATATATGGTAGTTTTGTTCTTGCAAGCTCCTCAAACTAAGGGCAAGGAAATTGGTATTGAAAATCTATAGGAAAAAGGAAGCTGTGAGAGATATTTGGAGAAAGGCAGTAATTTATGTGATTTATTGATGTGATAAAATAATACATGAAATTGAGTTTTACTTACTGAAGGAATACTGTCAACTTGGAGCACTGCCTGTAAGTGACATTGTTTTAGGCGAGCATTTGCTTTAACACGTATGTTTCCAAGTTGAAAATAACTCTTTGTATTTCTAATACTGTCAGTAATTTTGTGATCACTTAGTGCTGCAACATTTTTCCTACCAATGAAAATAAATAAGGAACATTCCTCTCCTGACTTTTGCTACCATATCAGTACTGCAAAAGGAGATGGCAATGTTTCATTTGGTTCACTTCTGGTGAGACCTTTGTCCATGATGTTGGTTCTGTAAGCATCATAATCTAACAATATTCCTTTTTTTTTCATCTGGCATCTTTGTAATACATTAGGATACATCTTTTTCCTGTGATCATCACTATACTTTTCAAATGCTTCTCTGAAAAAGCTACCTAAGGGTTATGCTGTGTGATTTTTCTTTTTTGTTTTCATAGATTTTGCTGGTTTTGTATTTTGAAGGTTTTTTTTCAGTTGCTACATTGCTACATACTTTTATACATATATATATATATATTTACCAGCAGTGTGTAAATAACCCGAGGAACTTTGTTGATTTAGATTATTTCTGGTTGAAACAGTGTTTTTCTAGGTTTTTTTTTTGTTGTTCCTAGGGTAACAGTTGGACTTGATGATCTTAAAGATCTTTTCTAACCGAGTTGATTATGTGATTCTGTGAAACAAAAACTTGGAATCAACTATTTGCATCTTTTCTAGGAAAATGATCTTTTCTTAGAAAATGGGGAGAAGGCACTTGCCCTGAGAAAAAGGAAAAGAACAATTGGTCTGCCCATGAGTGAATGGTTTATGTGGGCCTTCACCTATTTCAGAGAATACTTTTCTTTTATGCAGGAAACGGGAAGATATTTTTTCTCACTGGTTGTCTTAATTGCTACGACACAGTCCTTCAACACTCAGTATCAAATGCCACACTGTGAAGCTGCCTGTGGTTTTAACTACATATTGGCTGAGTCAAAACAGTTCAGCCTTTCAGTATCAACAGTAGTGCTTTTTAAGGATGTAATTTCTGCTTCACCCTTGAACTCGCACATTTTTGGCATGTTCTTCTAGAGTGAACATACGTTTTGCAGTTGACTTTGTATGATGCAGCACTTCATGATGTAAATAGGCTTGTGGACTTCAGTGGAAAGAGACTTGCGACGGTCTTCAGATTGCTGGTAGAAATAGCTTCACTTATTCAAGTTTAATGGCTTACTCTTTTTTTTATGTTTTGTTTTGGGTTTTTTTTCCTTTCTTTTCTCTCCACAGGGTACACATTTTATCCAGTTGTGTTGCCAGAGAAATATTCCCATTGTGTTTTTGCAGAATATTACAGGTGAGTAAGCTCAGTATTTTGAAGTTTCACTGTGTTGCAGGTTTTGTTGTTAACTGTTGAGGCTGTAACTTTTATACAGCATCTTGTGTGCTTTGTTGCATCTGCATCTCCAGCCTGTTCTGAAATCAGTCTGTCAGCAGCTGGTGAAGGCCTTGCTCTACTATTTGTTCTTCATTTTTTCGGCATGTGCTATAAAGCACATAATATGACATATAACATATTATATTAATATAAAGTTATTGAGCCTTTCTTTCATATTGTGATTCTTTAGGTTTCATGGTTGGCAGAGAATATGAAGCTGAAGGGATAGCAAAAGATGGTGCCAAGATGGTAACTGCTGTAGCTTGTGCCAATGTACCTAAAATAACAGTAATTATTGGTGGTTCTTATGGAGCTGGAAACTATGGGATGTGTGGAAGAGCATATAGGTAAGTGTTACTTCCAGTTATGACAGGAGATAAGACTAAGGTGAGAGAACATATCCTGGAAGTACCGTTCTGGTACTTGCAGAAGTTATGCTATTTGGAAAGCAAAACAATTTTCATTGAATACGGTCATAAGCAAAAAACAACCTGACTAACCTGTAGAGGTTTATAGGCTCATGATTAACCTTGAATTAGGTGATGCAGGAGATCTAACATGTAAATGTGTTGACGTGCTTTTCACCCATTTCCTCTTGGAGGAAAAAATGTATAATCCTGAAGAGTCACTAGCTAGTTTGGGCTGGTTCGTTATTCTGCATTCATGTGAAGAGTACTGCCTATGTAAAAAATCCTTATTCACTTTCATAGATCTGTTTTTATGAGTAATGTTTGCAGAATCTGTAAGGATTTTTTTTTTTATTCCCTTTGGACAAGAGTCACATAAATTTTATTTTCATTTTTCAAGGTAATACTTTTAAAGAGAAAAATTCTGGAATGGTGGTGGGTGATGGTAGTGTTAAATGAAGAGTCTCAAGAAAGAAATAATTTTTTAAGGTGCCTGGATATAGGAAATAAACAGAGCTTTCGTATTTTCAAACCTAATGCTGCAAGGACTGAAGTATGTAACTTTGCAGTCTTTAAAAACAATACACTGTAAGATTGTCATGCATAAAAATGAATTCTTGGCTGAGTAAGAAGTATTTCTTTACTATCCAAAGGCAATGTCTTATTTTGGTATTTAATATGTATTTTTTTAGTCCAAGATTTCTATATATGTGGCCAAATGCTCGCATATCGGTGATGGGAGGGGAGCAAGCTGCAACTGTTCTAGCTACAATAGCTAAGGACCAAAAAGCAAGGGAGGGAAAACAGGTACATCTTTTTTCTTTCATTTACAGTAATGTCATTATTATTTACCCTTTCACTGGAGCTGCTCACTTCTTAAGCTAGCAAAGAACGTGACAGAGTGAGACTCCAATGAACTATCATTCTCTGGATGCCACCTAGTGCATTGACAAACTTGAAAGATTTGTGAAATGTTACCTTTTACACCTTGTAAATGTGAAGATCATTCATTACATTCTTGTCTGCTTAAAAAAGAGGAGTATTTTTCATATCATCCACTTTTGTACTTTGTGCACCAGATTATTAGTTCTGATGAGCAGCCAGGGGTCCTCCCTGGTTTGGGAGAAGGCAGAGGAATATGTGAGAACGAAGTGTCTTTCCATTTACTTCTGAATTAGGCAGTTTTACAGAAAGCACAACTTCAAATTATTCAGTGACTGACAGTTATGAAACGACAGGAGAAGTCTGTAGAGGTTTCTGGAAGGTTTTGACTCATTTCAGCATTTTAATTGAAAATTACTGTATTTTGTTTAATAATCTTTTCTAGTTTCTCTGTACACTCTTTTCTGCTGTGTTTTTTAAATTACATAGTTTGTGTTTATACTGTTGCCTTGATCTTGTAGGTGATTTTATTATGATGTCTTAAAACTTGCTTGTATTTTATGTATTCATAATAGGAAGCATTATCTCAACAGTTCTGTTTTCTGCATGTTACTTGAGCTTTCCATGGATAGAATATATTCATCTTCAGTTCTCTCTGTCTTGATTTCCCAAATCCCTAAGATGGACAGAATGAAAGCCAGAAAGAAGTTTGAGAAAAATAATTGTGGTTAATGTCAGTAAAGTGTTTTCGAAACTTGAAAATTTTCTGAATTACAGTGGTGACCACTCTAGATCATAGAGAAACCCAGTGTTAGAAAAGCATAGACTTGTTTTGTTAAAAGATCTTGCCAAAGGCAACTCAGAATAGGGTTTGTTGAGTACAGCATTTTTTTCAGGAGTTTTTCAGATGCTAATACCCAATTATTCTTATACTCAGTTAAGTATATTTTTACAACTCCTTTTCCTACCCACAGGTTTGAAAAGTGGTGTTTTAATTTCATTGTCAAATACATGAAATTGATAACATCATGTAAAAAGGGGTATAATCTTGGATGCTGCATACAAAATTCTCCTGTCATTGTAGAAGAAAATATTAAAGAGTATCTGTTTGTTTATTTGCCTGTTTTTTTAGTTATCTGAGGCAGAAGAAGCAGCTTTGAAGGAGCCAATCATTAAGAGGTTCGAGGAGGAAGGAAACCCTTATTATTCCAGTGCAAGGTAACATATAAATGACTTTTCCGAATCTTAATTGTAATCACCTGACATAACAATAACAACTAAATCTTGGTGCTGAAGAACAGAAGGGAGCAATCTGAAACAAAGATGGTGTTTGATATACAGGAGTACAACAAAACAAGCTTCAAATAGATGTTTTATCTGTCTTAAAGACTTTGTATAGTCTCTCTTCTGTGCTGTTTCAGAAGAAACCATGCACTTGTAGGAATTGTTCTGCTGGTTCTGTAAGTAATGATATGGTAGCATGGAGTTTATATTCTAAGTGTTTTGTTCTGGATAAGTTTTATCATTCTTCTCAAAGTCGTATTTGGTCACCATTCAAAAGCCCATTGAACAGTGTAATGAGTGGCTGCATGTATGTTAGGAAGAATTAATTCAGTGGGATTCTGCAAGTTGAAGAGACCAGTGGTAAAGCAGAAGTTCCAGAAAGACCTGAAACCATTTGCAAATCTCAGGTCGTTATCTTGGTAGGTGACTGTATTGGATGATTCAGGTCATTGGCTGAATATATGTAGCATATTTATGTTTGTTGGGAGGTCATTTGCAGCATTTTGTGCTCAGGTTAATGGAATATTAGTAAATGCCTGGGAACTAGTGAGGCTCATGAAGCAACATGGCATCCTGGCATCCTCTGTCAACTGACTTTGGAGGCTTTCTTGGCCTCTGATTGTTACTCTACATCAGTTTCATCCTGTCTGTACTAGTCTTCCAGTACATTTTTCTGCTTGTGGAATCCAAAAGCCAGTTCTGCACAGGCCCTGAGCTGCTGCTGATGGTAGAGTTTAGCATGTAATAACGCAGCTTTGCTGTGCCTCTGTGGCTTCTCATTTTGCAGAATATATATTTATATGTATATTTATATAACTGTGAGTCTGTCTGGTTTTGTGTAGCTGAATTAGAGATACTCATGGTTTTCTTACATGCTGGCAGGAAAGTCTGGAAACAAACTAAGTACAGAGTGGTTGGGATTTGATAAATTTTTATGTGGGCATCATGGGCAGAAATTGTGTGAACAAGTGGGTGCAAGGTAGGCTGACAGTGCTGTAAAGATGCCAATATGAGAAGGAGTTAGGGGACCTTTTTATGTAACCTGGAAACCTAGCTGCTTAATCTTGCGTATGACAAACTTGATACAGCAGCAGTGAGCTCCTTTATGAATTGTTTATCATGATCTAAAGGAAGATATAAAATTAATGATAACTTTTACACTGGTTTCTGTTGGAATAGTGTGATTAACTGAAATCATTGTACCTGGGGGATCTATATTCATTTTAATGTTTAATCAGATTAGTGTCTTTATCAAATGGAAGCTCTTGCCATTTTGCCCTGGCTTAGTAGGATACGTAGCGCAGGGTTTATGGATTCATCTAGGCAGGTTTCAGTGGTGCTGCTGTATAGCATGTGGGTCATGGATTTAGTAGAGGTTTTAGTCTCATCAGTGTTTGGTCTCTGCTTGTGCCTATGTGGTAGTGTTGCAGAGTCGTAGATATTCTCAACTTCTTGAGGCTTTATGCATGTGTACAAACCCCACTGCTACTAAGTTACTATGTGTTACATGTTTTTTCATGTAATGAGTGAGGTTACTTTTGTGAAATCCTGAATTGTTATTGACACAGAGTTTTTGGTGGAGCACTGGTTTAGAATTTTTTTTAATATCTTTTTAATTTTATATCTTTTTAATTGATTTAAATTTCGTAGGGGTTTCCCCAAATTGAAAGATGGTTTCAGCTGTTAAAAATTTCTCTCTCTTACTAGCCCTTAAAGATTAAGCCTAGTACCTGTGTCACAAAGGCTTGTGCCCTGACGCAAGAAGGAAAAATCAAAACACGTATTGTGTTTGAATGGTTTGATTTATTTCCTTTTTTATATTTGTTTTTTTTCAATATGTTCGCTGGAAACACAGTCTCTTTGTAATTGTGAATGAAAATAATTGGATATATTTATCATACTGTTTATTCAGTATATATCAGTGATACAAAAACTTGCCCTCTGCCTGAAACCAACAGACCATTGTCAGTATTTACCACAGTAAATTACTAATCTGCAGAAAAATAGTTTTACATGTAAGATTAAGTTTGAAATAAGATAAAATAAAAAAGTCAGATTCTAAGTTTTTAAT
Source organism: Pezoporus flaviventris (assembly GCF_033815535.1). Lineage (NCBI taxonomy): Eukaryota > Metazoa > Chordata > Aves > Psittaciformes > Psittacidae > Pezoporus > Pezoporus flaviventris. The sequence goes on from NW_026892598.1 coordinate 4,495,872, forward strand.
GATGTCCAGTGATTTTTAGACAAGAAACTTTCTACTGAGCAGTTTCTACCAGTTCATGTTTCCAGAATATCTGGCCATTTTGTGAAGTTATGTTGCAAATCTGGAAGGCATCTCAGGAGATAGCCTAAGGTTGCCTAGCCTACGGGTTAGGAAATGCTAATTAATACTAGACATCTTGTCCTTCACTTAAAAAAGCAGGGTAATTATGTACTTCTTACTGTGCCTGTAGCTTGGAGAGGAAACTTAACATGCACAGATGTGAGCTAGCTGAGAACTAGTGTGGGTCTGGGTTGCACATGACTGGGTTCATGTGATGCTGTATTCAAGCTAATAAGCCCAACTGAGACATGAAGTCAAATGTCAGAGCTGAAATCCTGCTGAAGTTCATCTGGCTAAAAGCAGGGAAAGTGAAATGCCCCTTTTCACTGAAGAGTGCTTGTGAGAGGGCTAGCGCAGGTCAAGGCACTCCAGGCTGTTTTCTCTGTCTCTTCAGTACATGTAGGTACAGTCTGCATTGTCTAGGAGCTCTTAATTGCTCTCTGCTGTCTGCTAGAGATAATTAGGTATATGATTAGATATTCTCATGTTTTCTGCTCTGATTTCGTGCTTTCCTGCCAATATTATGACATGTGTGGCTTGTTCCTTCATTTATTGTTAACTCCTAAGCAAGAGCTCAGACTAATAGCTCAAAAGTTTTTGTTACTGTGGAATAGGCTGCCCAAGCAGAGACAATGAAATGAAGTACGATTTGCCTTTGCAGCAAATATACATGAAGGAGGGATTTAGCCACGTGGCACCTTGAAGCCAAACCATTTGTCAGCCAACATCAGCAGCTGCTTATTGGCAAGGATTTGCCATAGGTCAGGGAGACAAAGTAACCTGTTCCCTTTCCTCTAAAGGATGCTTCCTGTCTGGCTCCAAGCATGGTAAAAGGAACAGTTGACTGTTGACCAAGTGTCAGGGTGCTGTATTGAAATTGAATCTGGATAGCCTTAGTTTTGTCAGAGCTAATTGGATCCCTCCAAAAGAGCACTCCAATAAACAGCTTTGCAGTGCTGAGAAGAATGAATGATAAATGGGCAGAAAGACTGCTGTCTGTATTGCTGCTCAGATGCAGCTGGTTTGGAGGCTCCCTCAAGCTGTCCTCACTCCTAAAATATGGGACTAGTCTGCCTCACCCTTCATGTCCATGGAGAAAGATGTGACTCTTCCAGTTGACTTCATTAGGCTTTGCATTAAAATTTTAGCAATAGTAATGAAAAGGAAGGAAAATGCCCTAGCGATGTTTAAAGTATAAGCAAATTTCCATATTTACTCTGCTTCTAAAATTTTGCTTGTAAATTATAACTTGTTATATGTACAGGATGTCAATCGTGTTCCCTGCAGTTGTGTTTTCTAATCAAACTTCGATCAATTATTTGATTAGAACCTTTCACAGTGAGCAGTTTTAATTAACGGGAGTTGTTAGGCAGTACCCTTTTTAATGAGTTACATCAATCTGCTTGCAGGTTTCTAAAAGGATTTCAGTGAAATGTTGAGTTTGCATCTTAACAAGTTACATGAGCATTTCACTTTGGGGAACTTTATTTCTTTTACTCACAGTGTCTCAGTTGCACATATTTTATGAGTGTAGTTGTGACTCATGTTCTAGCAGTGGGGTTTTAGTAGATAGTTTAATTATTAATGTTACATCCCAGTAGAGAATGTAGTTTCCTTTAAACAAAGAGAAGCAGAAGCCAGGGGTGACCGTATGAAAGCAGCTTGACTTCTGTGCAACATAAAATCTTTGTGGTTGTCGATATAAGTTAATTGTGTTTTACAAAAACAATTCTGCCATTAAAACGTGCTTCATATTTGGAAGTGTTTATTACAGTGGTAGTCACTATGAAGCTGCAGCTTGGAAGGTACTGCGTTATGTTGGTGATTCTTTCTTATTCAATTCATCCCTGCCCTCCCCAGGCCTTTAGCAGACTTACTAACACAGTGTCAATTCCTTCATTCAGTTTCAGTGTGTTTCATAAATAAGAAAGTTATTACAAGTATTCAGTAAAAAATTGATACGCAAACAAACCTGTAACAGTAAAAAAAAAAATTTGCTTAAAAATAGAAATTACTATCATTGAAATTCTTCTTACAGTTGTTTTTTTTCACAGTCCTAAGAAAACAAAGGGATTGTGGTTGCTTTGACCTTACCAGACTACTTTGCTTTTCACTATTAACAGGTATCTTCTCCATCCCTTCAGCAGATTAATCTGACAATTTTCATAGAATCATAGAATCACAGACTGGTTTGGGTTGGAAAGAACCTTAAGATCACCTAATTCCAACCCCCTGCCGTGGTCAGGGACACCTCGCACTGGACCATGCCACCCAAGACTCCATCCAACCTTGCCTTGAACACTGCCAGGGATGGAGCATTTACCACTTCCTTGGGCAACCTGTTCCAGTGCCTCACCACCCTCACAGTAAAGAACTTCTTCCTTGTAGCTAATCTGAACTTCCTCTGTTTAAGCTTGAACGCATTCCCCCTTCTACCACTACAGTACCTGATGAAGAGTCCTTCTCCAAGCTGAACAGCCCCAACTTTCTCACTCTGTCTTCATACGGAAGGTGCTGCAGCCCCTTGATCATCCCCGTCACCCTCCTCTGGACTTGCTCCAACAGCTCCATGTCCTTTTTATGTTGAGGACATCCATCAAAAGTAAACCAAGATTAACATACGAGAAGGGGGGGGGGGGGGGGGGGGGGAAGGAATATGTATTAAACTCTGGTAAAGCACACTTGATGATGTTGAAAGTATTGTAGAAATACTCTGTCTTGGCCAGTCTATGATGCTAAAATATATGAGTAGGTATACCCACTATCTTGGGGAAAATAAGAGAATTTAAATAGCTCTTAAGTAAGTCTTAGTAAAATCAATTTATGTGTGGTCCTCTGGTTATTTTGAATAAGAGCTTCTGAGTGGTTTTCCTGTATGGTAAGAAGCACACACTCTGAGTTTCTTTTGAATGGAGTACTGTTGAAATATACTAGAATATTTTAAGGAGTTACTACTTGCAGTTTAAAGCTATCTAACATTAGGAAAGGAATTATTGACAGGAACCAGACTACAAGAGCTTATACAATGCACTTATCCAGAATATGATACAGACAATTCTTGTGCATTTTCTGCAATAAAATCTGCTGATAGTACCACTTCTGTGCAGACGCAAGTGTGGCTATTAGAATGTTCCAGTGCACAGTTTATTAGTCCACTAGAAAGGAGATAACTGAGAATCCTAAACTGAGAACAAACTAGATAGAGCTAGTTTCCTTATGTTTGTGATTTGGGTTTATAGCATTTTTTTTCCCCTTGAAAGAAGTTGTTTGTTTGTTTTTTTTTACCAGACTTCTTTCTTTCTACACTGGTTGGGACCTGTCAGTCAGTTATTGTCACAGCTACTGGGGTATAAAATTTCTTCCTTCATAAAGCATCATTTTGACCAGTTAACAGTGAAGTTTTCCAAACTCCTTTCTTCTTTTGTACTTGAGCTTTGCTCTTGTGCCCTATCTAGGGTAACAAGTCTTCTCTACCCTGGGAGCTGCACCATGATAAGATATACTAGAATGTTCTTTCTCATTTAGGTAAGCTTTACTCTCTCTGCTAGTTGGAGAGCAAGCTCCTAGGCTGAGTCATGCCTCATTTTGTTACAGGTGTCTTTTACTGCAATTCCACTTTGTGCATCCAAGGATCAATACATGTATTTGTTGTAAAATAAAAAGCATGTCAGTCTCTTAATATTTTTATCTGATTTGATGAATATTAACTTTCACAGGAAATGGCAAGGAAAGCAAGGATGGAAAGTGTCTGCTGCTGCCTTGAACTTATCAGCATGTGTTTATGTACAGTTTGCAGTCCTTTTTCTACAGGGGATGAGGTTGGCACATTTAGTATTGAGAGAAGAGTGCAAAATGTGTGATTTCTTGTCTAACAGATTTTTTTTTTCAGTTAATCTTCAACAATAGTCAATTTGCAGCTGGAAATTTGTGGCTGGAAACTTCAATTAGGAAGGAATGGATGTGCTTTCTCTTGGTGGAGTCAGCCTTAGCTCCCTTTTCATGACCCTTTCTTGCATTTTTAAATTTTCCATAAACAAACAATTAAACATTAGCCAACACTGAAGTAAGTTCAAAAAAAGAATGCAGATGGGATGGAGGAGGAGCATCACTGTCTTAACCAGAGATACTGTGTATATGTTTTGCAGACCCTGATTACAATGCATGCTTATTTCAGCAAGACTGGGTTGCAATGAGCAACGTGGTATCTTGTTTAAGTATTGTGCTGGGGAGGTAGTAGTTACACAATATTTACAGTTTTGTGGCCTGCTGGGAGTTTTGACATGGATTTTCTTTTGGGTAGGGTACAGCTGTCACAGAGAACTGATGCCACAAGTATTTAAATTTTCATATAATATCAAAGAGACTATATACAAGTGTGTTTGATTCTGGGGACTTGGGGATTTGGTAATTGCCTGTTCATAATTTAATTGATTTCAGGACTGAGTTAAGAAGGATAGTTGTTTAGAAATGGCCTTCAGAAAAAATAAATACCACAAATACTGGAAATACTTGGAATTTACTCTGGTCTTTTAATGATGAAAGAATAAACATTTATTATTCTCATCTGGCAGCTGAACTAACCTGAGTATTGTAAAAAATACTATAATATAGTCTTTAAAATACTAGCATTCTTACTAGAAGAAGATAGGTAATTGATAAAAGGTCATTGTCCATTTAAATATTAAAAAAACAAAGAGGGCCTCTTTTCTCTAAGGTGGTGATTTCATACTAAAAAGAAGTATGAATAATCTCATTTGAAATATGTAGACATGATGTTCGCATTTGACACTGTCCCACACGACCTCCTTGTCTCTGAATTGGAGAGACATCAATTTGATGGATGGACCACTCGATGGATAAAGAACTGGCTGGATGGCTGCACACAAAGAGTTGTGGTCAATGGCTCAATGTCCAGCTGGAGACCAGTAACGAGTGGTGTCCCTCAGGGATCGGTGTTGGGACTGGTCTTGTTCAACATCTTCATCGCTGACATGGACAGTGGGATTGAGTGCGCCCTCAGCAAGTTTGCCGATGACACCAAGCTGTGTGGTTCGGTTGATACGCTGGAGGGAAGGAATGCCATCCAGAGGGACTTCGACATGCTTGCGAGGTGGGCTGATGCCAACCTCATGAAGTTTAACCATGCCAAGTGCAAGGTCCTACACCTGGGTCAGAGCAATCCCAGGCACAGCTACAGGTTGGGCAGAGAAGAGATTCAGAGCAGCCCTGTGCAGAGAAGGACTTGGCAGTGCTGGTTGATGAGAAAATGAACTTGAGCCGGTTTCAGTGTGCGCTCACAGCCCAGAAAGCCAACCGTATCCTGGCCTGCATCAAAAGGAGCATGACCAGCAGGTCGAAGGAGGTGATCCTGCCTCTCTACTCTGCTCTTGTGAGACCTCACCTGGAGTATTGTGTGCAGTTCTGGTGTCCTCAACATGAAAAGAACATGGAACTGTTGGAAGAAGTCCAGAGAAGGGCCACGAGGATGGTCAGGGGACTGGAGCACCTCCCATATGAAGACAGGCTAAGGAAGTTGTGGCTGTTCAGCCTGGAGAAGAGAAGGCTGCATGGAGACCTCATAGCAGCCTTCCAGTACCTGAAGGGGGGCTATAGGGATGCTGGGGAGGGACTTTTCATTAGGGACTATAGTGATAGGACAAGGGGTAACGGGTTAAAACTTAAACAGGGGAAGTTTAGGTTGGATATAAGGAGGAAATTCTTTCCTGTTAGGGTGGTGAGGCACTGGAATAGGTTGCCCAGGGAGGTTGTGAATGCTCCATCCCTGGTGGTGTTCAAGGCCAGGTTAGACAAGGCCTTGGGTGATACGATTTAGCATAAGGTGTCCCTGCCCACGGCAGGGGATTTGGAACTAGATCTTAAGGTCCTTTCCAACCCTATTATATGATTCTATGGTTCTATGTTCTTCTTTTGTCCAAAATTTCTTTTAGGAGACAGATTCCACAGAGTGACACATACCAGTCCATTGCGTTAATAGTTAAGGTTAATTAACTCCATGTCTTCAAATATAATTTAGCTCTTTAGTCCAATTTCTTTAGTATAGCCATTTCCAGCTTCATGTGCTTGAAGACCTACCTACTGTGTGTGTTGATATCCTTTATAATGATTGCTTGATTTATTTGTTTTTTTTCTAGATTATGGGATGATGGAATTATTGATCCAGCTGACACCAGACTGGTTTTGGGCCTTAGCCTCAGTGCAGCATTAAATGCACCTACAAAGAAGACAGAATTTGGGGTTTTCAGGATGTGAACTTAAATGTATGCTCATCAGAATTGCCTGTGTATATTTTAATGGGGTCTGGAGGGCAGACTAACCACAATGTCGATGTGATTTAAAAATAAAGATTTATGCAATGCTGGTTTTAATAGGAATATTGTAATTATTTATTTACATTGAGCAATCATCACATGGAACTGTTGGGACAAGTCCAGAGGAGGCACAGGAGGATGATCAGGGGACTGGAGCGCCTCCCATATGAAGACAGGCTGGGAAAGTTGGGGCTGTTCAGCCTGGAGAAGAGAAGGCTGCATGGAGACCTCATAGCAGCCTTCCAGTATCTGAAGAGGGGCTATAGGGATGCTGAGGAGGTACTCTTCATTAGGGACTAGAGTGACAGGACAAGGGGTAATGGGTTAAATCTTAAACAGGGGAAGTTCAGGTTAGATATAAGGAAGAAGCTCTTTACTGTGAGGGTGGTGAGGCACTGGAATGGGTTGCCCAGGGAAGCTGTGAATGCTCCATCCCTGGTGGTATTCAAGGCCAGGTTGGACAGAGCCTTGTGTGGCATGGTTTAGTGTGAGGTTTCCCTGCCCATGGCAAGTGGGTTGGAACTTGATGATCATAAAGTCCTTTCCAACCAGAACCATTCTATGATTCTATGATCATCCAGTTCCAACTGGATATATATAAATATATATATATATCCAACTGTATATAAATATATATAAAAAATATATATATAAAATGTAGCCAGGGAGACAAAAGTTTTCAGAGCCTGAAATGATTGCTATTAATAGCTTCCAGTAAGAAGAAATGCTCTGTATTTTCTCCTGATTCGGTTGAGTAATCAGTTCAGGCACCTGTTGCTTTTCTGCTGTCAATTGTGGGGCATCACTTTCCCCCAAGTGTTTCTCCCAAAGCCATAAGGAGTACTGCCTTTTTCTGCTAAGAAAATTGATCTCTTTGGAGTATTTTTCTTTGAATATAATCTTCCAGTGAGACTGGTAATGAAATAATTCTGAATTGGAGACAGTTAACAGATAATCCTGGGATACAGATAACGGAAGTAGATGGATTTCAGAGGATTCATACTTCTGAGAAAGATTATTCCCTATAACTTGTTATGTCTAAAAGGACAATTATTTGCAGTTACCAAAATTGCTTCCTCTAAATATGTGTGCAGACCATGTCAAAACATGTCTCTGAATGAATAAGCATGTTCTGCCTTAAAATTTACCTTTGGAAACTTGTTAAACAAATATAATTCGTCCACACAGCTGTTTGTATCCACTCAGCCTGTTCTTGTTAGGGGAGTTACAGAACCAGACCTCCTTCCCTGCGGATTAACCATTCAAGGAATCACTAGCGATTATTGCTCCCCCACTGCATAGCAGACTACTTTGGAGAAGCTTTTGCAGGTTAGCATGCTGTGCTTCGTATGTAGGCACTGGCTGTACACAATGCACACTGTGTGCAGCAGCACTCTGATGGCAAAAATGGACTATTGCCACCCAGGGATCTCCTGGAAAACCTGTGGTCTGTGGACCCACCAGGAGAGAAGAGTTGGACTCTGTGCTTATACCACATTTGGTGATGTTAGTATGTTTCTGCTGTCTATACCCCTTGCAGTGGCAGCTACCGTATAAGTTTATATGATATTGATTCCGGTACGCAGTCATTCTCACTCCCCATTGCCATCACTCTACCAGTAGGAGCTCCTTTTGATGTTTAATGAAAGAAACGTGAAATAAACCTAAATAAAAAAGTAGCTGCCACTGCAAGGGCATAAGATTCCTGATGGTAGAGGCAACATAAGAGCTGTGGGTGACAATTTTGAAATTTGTCCTGCCTGTCTCAGGTACGTATCACCTATTCACTGTAGTTTTGGAGCAGCTCAACCTTTAATCTCTTTAATTACTGGAAAGGATAATACTTAGGATGACAGTGACTTCTCAGGTGGCAGTTGAGGAGCAAAGGAAATGGCTTTGCCGTATCAAGCACACAAGCTGTGGTGGACCAGGACCTTGAACTCAGTGCTCTAGGCTTTCAGGGAACCTTTCTGTTCCTGTCCGCTCTTTCCAGAACTAACCCCATGGGGAGCTAACCCTATTTTGGGGTTATTCTAATGGGGAGTTTGTAGCCTCAGTATTTGTGTTAGCATTTGTTATTTGGTGTTCCTGTGAGAACCCATGTTTTATTTAGATGGCATTTTCCAATCCATTACTGATCCAGATGAATTGGTATCTTCTGCTGAAGCAGATGTCATCTTTCAAGTATGCCTCTGGACTCTGTTATTGCTTCAAATGTGGCAGAACCCTGATTTATCTTAAATTTTCCTTCCTGTTCCAGATTCCAGCCGAAGAAATGTCTTGATTCAGAAAACCAGCAGTGGTACAATATTTTTTTTTTCTTTTTTAAACTGAGGTTGATAAATTAAGGCAATTCAACAAAGCACTTCTAAAATCCCACTGCTTTTCAGCAAAGCCTTAAAGCATCCATTTAAAGCCAGATGTCCACTTTCATGGCTCTGATTCAGTGGAGCACTTGAACAAATGCTTCACACTAATCTCTATAGTCTAGTAGTCATAAAATCCATCCAACTCTGTGTCTATGTCAAACTGAAACTAGAACACATAAATGCATCAGAAACACCCAATGGATACTCCATTGTTCTGATACCAGTGTCAATAGACACCTCCATTATTATTTCCCCACTTTTAGAATTACACTCAATTAATTGGTCACGATGGAAGGGTGTGATTATGAAAAAGCATATACCATGTACAACTTCAAAAACTACCTGTTTGATAATACAGTTATTAATGCACATTGGCTGTGTCCTGTTTGTGCGCCATCTGCAGTAATATTCATTACAGAGAAAATAAGTTTACTTTGAGGAGCTTGAACTAATGAACATCTGCCACAGAGCTTTCTGTCTCTGAGGTCTGATGGCATTTTGTGTGGATTACCTGGAGCTGAGACCTGCAGTGCCAAGGACTCCCCTAATTTTGTAGCCAGTTGTTTTATGACAGGCTACTGATGCTGCCAAAATTTATCCACCTTTTTGTAGCTGTAAACAGTGATTGTGCATTTTTATACCTTGCCCCTGTTCTGCTCCTTGGCAAGGTCACTTCTGACACTCATATTTAATAATTCAGCTATCCCGTGTGCTATGGCTTCTTTTATGCCCTAGTGCTGGAGACAAAGTCTACAAGAAGGGCTGAGCAGGGAGCAGGGGACAGTGATATTTGCAGAGACAGTAGCAGGCAGATATTTGCAGAAACATACAGGTCTGTGCATGTCTATGGCCAGACAGACACAATGACTCTTGGATATACAATTTTATAATTGCCTTCACATTCAACAGTAATTTTACTGGGGGACCTAAGAAATTCAGGTTTGTACTGGAAGTGGAAGTTGGAAAGGAAAAGGTGGTGTTTTCTGAGCATCTCTGTAGTGCCTCAGCACTGCATGAGTAATCCTCAAACTATAAAATATGGCTTGAATTTTTGGTCAGGCTCCACAGATGCTTTTTTCAAAGTTGAGCAGGCCATATATCTGCCTCTCCATGTGAAGTGTTGCATTTTTCTTAGCCTGTTATTTCTCTGCTCTAAGAAGCCTTCTTTGGCAAGCCCATCATTTCCAATACTTTTTGCAGCTGCGTTCTTCCTTCAGCCTGGGATGTGGGGTCCACTAATGTCTGATATCTCAGTCTTCCCTAAGGCAAAAAAAGGCTGGAGGATTAATGCAAACATGCAGAAGATCTCTACTCTGAACAGCAATTACAGAGGAGGCCTTTGCTGGATGTGATGATCAATAGGAGCATGTGGGAGGAGGTAACAGCAAGAGATGAACATGCAGCTCTGGGGACAAGCAACATGATAGCTGGAGAGACCAGAGTCTAGTTGTTGCCTCAAACAAAATGGTGCTGCTGAAATTCACTCATTAAGCCACACTCCTCTTGTCCCTTTAAACAGTACCTTTCTGTTTGGCAAAATACATCCCTGGGCCTGTTTGATTTTCTTTAAACAACCGGTTGAGGTTTCCTGGCTCATATTGATTTGCCTTTTCAGGCTGTATCTAGCTCCCTTACAGCCAGCTAGGACAGTTTTGTTCATGAGTTTTTACATATTCCTCCTTCTCCAGAATATGCTCCCTTCACCCATGGAGTTCCAGCCCAGCTCCTACTGCCGCTGGCTGGAGGTCAGGATCATCCCTGTGCCACTGCAGAGTTGGGATCAGAGTCCTCCCCCAGGCAGGCCATGCTCACTGCCTCCTTGTCCCCATAGCTGTCATGCCAGAGGGACCAATGTCTCAAGCCAAGCAAAGCCACTGCTCAGGTCCCCCCTTTTCTGCGCTAGACTCGTCCCGGAGGCATGACCCTGGACAGGGGTGAGCATTGCTCCTTACTGTGCATGCTCTCCTTGGTATGGCACTGCTCTTCCTAGCAGGGGGAGCTGCTCCTGCCTTCCTCCTGTCCCCATCTTGACCATGAGGCTTGGGCAGGCTTGGCACTGTCAGGGAGCTTTTTGGCTGCAGTGTGAATGAACGTGAGGCCACTGAGCTTGCAGAGCCAAACGCTAGCAGGAAGAGCTGAATGGAGATGCTGGGTCTCCTTTTGGCAACTGTGCTTTTCCTCATCCCAGAAGGAGGTGGCCTTGTTTCATATACGCAATGGATGATGCTCATGGAGCACCAGCTCAGTAATGCAGTATTATCAAGCATTTTGATGTTACTTTTTACGTTACTCTTGGTGGCCCTGAGCCTTCTGACCCTGTTGGCAGTCCCACCTGTCCTCATTCAAGCCTCCCACCCTCATCAGCTGGTTGCTTACCATCTTTTTCTTCCCCCTGTCTTCAGGCTAATCCTCCCACCCTGGGTCTTCCTCCCATTGCACTGTGCTGTTCCTTAGCCCATGGGCTACTGACTCCCTTGTCTCTGGTCCCTGATTTGGTTTCCAAGACTGGTCTCCCTGATGGCCCAACCTCCACTCGCTCCTTCGAGTGTCCAACAGCTTCCTGCTCTCTTGTCCTTTCGGACCACCACAGGCTAGAGAAAAGCATCCCCCTCTTCCCTCACAACACGGGACCGACCTGGCCCAAGACACCTCGTGTCGGGCAGCAGCCCATTTTCCCCTCGGGGAGCGCTTCTGACGGGACAGAGGCTTTGGGGCACAGACACTCGGGCCCTTGGGAGAGGGGAGCGGAGCCGAGCCGAGCCGAGCCGAGCAGCGCAGATCCGGGGAGCGGCGCGGCAGCGGGGGGCGCTGACGCACGGCGGGGCGGGCACGGCGCTATAAATGCGGCCGCGGCGGCGGCCGTCGGGACGGTAGCACCATGGAGAGCTGCCGGGCGCTGGCGCTCTGCGCAGTGGCGGCCGCCCTGCTGCTGGGTGCCCGCGGGCAGGGGCCGACACCACCGCGCCGCGGCCGCGACCTGGGGTCCGCCGGCGGCGGCGGCGGCGGCTCCTCCAGGGAGAAGGAGCTGGTGGGGCAGGGGGCCGGGGCCGGGGCGGGGGACGCCGGGCGGGCGGGCGCGGCCTGACGTGTGCTGTGGGATCTCTCGGCAGATCGAGGCGCTGCAGGAGGTGCTGGAGAAGCTGAAGAGCAAGCGGGTCCCGCACTACGAGAAGAAGTTCGGGCAGGTGCCCATGGTGAGTGCTGCGGCGGGATGGGACGGGGCGTGGCGGGACGGGCCACCCTCACCGCCTGTCGCTGCCCGCAGTGTGACGCCGGGGAGCAGTGCGCCGTGAGGAAGGGAGCCCGCATCGGGAAGCTGTGCGACTGCCCCCGGGGGACGTCGTGCAATTCCTTTCTCCTCAAGTGCCTGTGAGCGGGGCGCCCCGGGACGAGCCGCCGGGAGCGCAGGCACCGACGTCTCCTCGCCCTAACGTGCCGACCCGAGGGGGCTCCTCCGCTCGGGAAACGCAGCGAGAAGCCCCCGCGTCGCCTGTGTAACGCCGTCCGCGACATCCGACATCCATGGAGCTGTTTTCTTTCTCTCCTTCCCTCTCCCTTCTCTTCCTTCCCCTCCTTCACCGTCTGACTCTGTCCGTCCAGGAAACACCCAGCCCGTGCCTTGCCGAGCAGAGGTGCCGGTACCGGGAGCTGCAGAGTCGTTCCCGTGCGGTGCAGAGCCGAGCCGTGCCCAGAAGCGCGGCTGGCGCCGTGCCGTGCCCCGGGGCTCCCGGCTTCTTCCCGTGGCGGCCGGCGGAGGGGCCGGGCCCAGGGGATCCCCCGGGCTGTGGCGGGGGGGCGGGTGTGTGCGGAGAGCCCTGACCCAGCCGAGGAGTCCCAGCTCGGCGCACCCCCGGCGTAGCGGTGTTTGGGGACCGGCGGGATCCTGGCTGGGGGGTGCCGGCTGGAGCCGGTTGCTTTACGGGAGCCACCACGGAGAGAAAGCTGACTGGATCCGTTGCAAACTACTAGGGGATATCCTAATCATGTAGGCCAAATTGCTCACGTTTCTACAATGAATCGATGTACGGAAAAATGTCCGTCCTCCATAAATACACTGTTTTAGCAAACTCATAACGTGTTTTAAGCCTTTGTCTCCGTTAATAAAGCCACTGTTCTGATGACAGTGTTTTGGAAGAAGTTTTAATTTCATGCACTGGAATCCCCAGAACTCAGAGGGAGATGCTGAGGGTTATTCCAAAATTACTGCAACCACCTGCATCACTGCGTGCTTCAGCTGGGCTGCCAACCAGCTCAGGACAGGGCTGGAAACTGGGGTTCATGTCTTCTGGTGATGGTTCGGTTAACACCTGCTCCCTGCCCCATTGGTGCCCAGAGGGACTGTGGGGAACACAGACGCTTTGCACCTCAGTTTTTCCTTTGGGAGAGTGCAGGGTCCATCCCAGCCACAAGACTTGGGCTGGGGATGCAATGCAGGGGGGGCAGCCACCATGGGCTGGATGGTTTTTGCTGCTTTGCATTTTATTCCCATAAAAAATGGACCTCTGAAAGAACTTCTTGCCTCTCCGTCGGTCATAACTCATCTGTGCGTCTGTGCATGCCAGAATCAGCTTTTATTTCTACCAGCTGGGAGATGAGGGTCTGTGTGTGCCAAGGTAGGCTTGGGGAAAAAGCACTCCTCCAAACAGGTTTCATATTTGGTGCTGAAGAGAGCACAAATTTAAGTGAGAAATCCAGAGACTTGTGAGAGAAAAGAGAATTCTGTAAGGCCCTTGCTTTACTCCTGAACAGGAAAGGAGTAAACAGGAGGAAGCCTGGCTGAAACAGGTACAGAAAAACTGACTGCAAAAAGAGATATCACACTGGGTTTTCTATTATCATTATTACTATTGTGGCTTTTATTACAGTTATTATTGTTGTTATTACTATTTCTGCTGTTACCCTTATCACTATTATTGCTATTAATATTATTTTCCAGGGCAAAGATGAGCTCTTAGTATGCCTGAGAGAAAAAGAAAATAAACAGAAGCTGGAAGCATGCAGAGAGGGTGTGAAAGCCAGTGGAGCAGATGGGACCAGAGAGCTGGGGGATGCCATGCATGGGCAAAGCAGTACTGGTCAGGAGGGAGCTGTGTGTTTTGGGGTTTGAGGGGCAGAAGGGGGGTTTTAAAGTAGGGGAGCACCATGGTGCAAATGGTGGGAACAGTGTTCAGGGAGGACTTTACAAAGAGGAAGGGATATGAAGTGAGAAGGGATGCAAAAGTGGGATTTTCCAGGCAGAGATGGCTGCAAGCTGTGACTGCATATTTTGTGCCTGTGGGCTGGTGCTGGCCTGCGGAGGAGAGGTGTAATGGTGCATTCACAGAGATGGAGGTGTGCATTAGGTTTGGCAAACTGGAACCTGTGTTTGTGGGTGTCTTTATGGTATTTCCCGGAGACACTGTAGAGGCATTTACTCTTCATCTCTTGTGGAATATTGAAATCAGTTTTGTAGCGTCTGGGCTTGGTTCCCATACACACACACACACACACACACACACACACACACACTACAAAAGGACTTACATTTAGGTGCTGGTTGCTTTCAGGTATGTAGGCTGTTCAGTGGTCCCCTCAGCGCAGAGTCCAGCCCCCAGGTATCCCTGCCATCTCAATGAACTGAGCTCTGCATAGATTGCCTCAACATGCAACATTTTTACTGGTGGTACATTTACGCAAAGTTGGACTGAAATATGAAATACGGGACTAAAATATGTCAAAAATTAATAAGCTTGTGTGACTGTTTTACAATTCTTGTTTTGCCTGGTAACAGTGCTCAGAATTATAATGTGATTTAAATAAAGATCCCAGTTCTAAATTTAAAACCTGACTTAAGGAAACAGGGGTTTATGGTTCACTTGCGTAATGCTGTCATTGTGAGAATATTCTCTGCAATACTGTGTGCACAAGCCTGAGGGCTCTTATCATGTTGATTATGCTCATGACCTCTTACGTTACATTACAGTTATTTCTACCCTACAGATTAAAAAATACAAGTGGGGAGGAAAACCTGTGCCTGCCCTGCTTCCTCTCTGGGGAGTGGGATAGGAGTGAGATAGGTCTGGCCACACCAGGGGCAGCCCCTAATGGTCCCAGCCCCCAGCAGCCCCTGCAGGATGCACCCCAGTGCCTGACAGGATGTGTCCAAATGTGCTGTGGGAGATGACAGCTGGAGGTCGGTTATCGCGGGTGTACACCACGTGCAACAGTGGCTTCAATACCGTTTGACATCTTTATTGATGACCTGGGTGATGGTCCAAAGTGAACCACGCAGTTCAATCCATGAAATGCTCCTGGTGAAGAACAGCCCCAGGCAGCAGAACAGGCTCTCTTGGCCCAGGTGGGAGAGTTGGGTCATGCCACACAGTTGAGGACCATGCAGCTCAGTAGGAACTTAATGTAACCTTGTAGCAGTCTCAGCTTCATATCTTCTTTGCAAAGGGTCTGGGTTCTGCAACTGTCTCCTTCTTACCACCAAAAAGAAAAAGAGAAGGGGCAGAGCAGCTCCTACCCAGTTCCCTATGGCACTGATCCAGAGTACAAGGTCACTGATGAGATCAACATCAAGGACACATTCCCAACAGATCTGCTGGATTAAACAGCAGGGCAGTCTTTCCGACAGCAGAAAGGAGGACCCTCCCAGAGCATCTCAACAGACATACCAAAAGCCTGTTGCCATAGTTCTGAGCTGTTGTGGAAAGACCATTCAGGAATAAACCCTTCTTGGAATACCCTGTGCCTCTGTTGACTCTGGATCCTGCAGAAAAGGTAATGGAGCCCTGTGACTGGATTGGGGCACTTATGAGAACATAAAGTGAGGCTGTCTTAGTCAACATCAGTGAGGGGACAAGGGAGCATACTAACATTTCCAAGGTGGGCCCTATACACAAATCAGCTGAGTACCCAAAACGAGCACCACAGCTTCTGAGGGTTCATCTTGGGTTTAGACAGCAGAGAGAGCTGCAAGAGAGTTTGGACTCAATCCTGTGGTTCAGAAATAATGGGTTTATTGAGCACGGCATAAAAAAAAAAACATTTGCCTGAAGTGTTAGCCCATTAGGACTCATCCGTGGTAAATCTATTTGCCTGCTGGCAGCTCCATTTCAAGATCTTAGTTTTCTTTTTGATTGGATCTTCCAGATGGAAAGGGAACCCACACAGGAAACCCATCTTTATCACTAGTCTAACCCCAACTAAATGAGCTAGTTGAATGCCAAGCAGTGGGACAAATAGGCCTAACTGGATTGTCCTGATTTTTTATTCTCCTTAGTTTCTATGGTCCTTGCCCATGTTCTACTGCTGGCACAGAATGTGAATCGTCTTCTTCTGGTCCTGCTTCTTCTAGGGATTGCTGAACCTCTTCCCAGAAAACACCTAGTCAGAAACTCAAAGACAAAGATGACCAATTCACGTTGCTCATCTGCAGCCAAGTCTTCTCAAGGCTTCCTCAAAATTCAGACTTGGTGTCCCTGGCAGAAGCAAAGCAGGCATTGCTCTTCATTAATCAGCATCAGGGAAATGTATGCCCTTGGGTGGCAGCCTCTGGGGTACAAGATGGGGAAAGTACTGAGAGGACAACTGAGATTCACATCAGAAGTCAGAGTTTGGAGATAACACTGCATGGACACAGTACATGTCACACTCCCTGGAAAAATCTCGTGACATTTTCCGCTGGGGTGGATTTTGCTGGTACTTGGGGTTTGGTGTCTTTGGTTGGTTGTTGTTGTGTGGTGACATTTTTTTGGTTTGTTGATTTTTCGTTGGTGTTTTGTTGTTATTAAAAATATTCCCTGAAAGAGGAAACTTTCAGCACCTCATTTGTTGAGTTACCAGAAGAAACAATTACATACCAGTCAACACTGTTGCTGTGGATGTTTTCAGGCTTTCTATCTGTTTGCAATTTGCATGGCAGTACATCATTTTGCATCTGCCCAGTTGCTATACCTTGTGAGGCATACACTATACCTTCTGTGAGTTTAACACAAGTACTGGAAGTTTTATGCCTTTGTGTTGGTAGCGAATCCACCATAGGCTGGAGCTGGGCAAAATAGTATCTGCAGATGAACAAGAGGTGGCAGTGTTGGAATGAAATAAATTCTTAGCAAGCAGCCATCTCTAGTCTAAATGAGGGTGTTAGCTGAACTGTGATGAATGAGATTTGGGTTATTTTTTAATTATTATCATTTAATTATTTTTATTAATTTATATTATTCATCATTTTAATTAATTTTTAATTATTATCATTAAAGCAAGCTGAAGCACACACCTATACTTTGCCTGGCTTACAACACCCATCAAGCCACCTTTAAATCTAGATCTCTGCAAGGTGGATGTCATCTCTTGCTGGGAAAGGACTGTGCACAGAAAGGGACTCAGGGGCCTGGGCAGTCTTACTTGGTGCCATCACACAAACCCCTCAACACACATTCCTCCTACACCCCGTTCCTCACTCTGCCTGTGTGAGGCCCATTTCAGCTCACAGCTGGGCCTTCAGTCCCCAGCCCTGTCTCCTGGAGACAGCTCAAACCTATGCTGATGGCACCTTGTCTTTCACACAGACCCTTCATCCAGATGCTGTAGCTTGCCTCCAGTCCCATCTCCAGCCCCATCTCCTTTGACTGCACTCCCCAGATGGATTGTGGACCTGGCTCATCACTTGCCTCTCCTGAGACTGGTGATGGACCATGTTACCAGCACCCAGCTGTGCACCGCTGGTAAGGGCACTGCCTGTGCTGGGGGCCACCTCAACTCCAGCTCACCTTACCTTGGGAAGCAGATAGCCCTTGCTGCAGCGATGCTGCTCAGCCTTAAGTCTCATTCCTGTTTGCTTTGGCTTTGCAAGCAGGGGCTTGAGGACACCTTTTATCTGTAAGGAAGAAGTTCTTTACTGTAAGGGTGGTGAGGCACTGGAATGGGTTACCCAAGGAAGCTGTGAATGCTCCATCCCCGGCAGTGTTCAAAGCCAGGTTGGACAAAGCCTTGGGTGACATGGTGTAGTGTGAGGTGATGCTGCCCATGGCAGGGGGTTGGAACTTGATGGTCTTAAGGTCCTTTCCAACCCTAACGAGTCTGTGATTCTATGAAGACTTGCTTGACCTCTAGGAAGGAAGCAGAATTGTCTTTAAGGCAGCGAAAGGAGTTCACCAGCATAAAATGACTTCTGTGCTGGCGGAAGGTGAGCTTCATCCCAGTGTGATCTCCCTGGAGCAACATCTAGATCCCATCACAGTAAAGAAAGGTGCATGTCCCTGTCTAAACTTGCTTCTGTCTCCAAGAGAGGTTTACATACCATAGGGTCTATCTTCATGAAGTTTCCCACGTTTCCCACAGGAACTCCTGGATGTATTGTACACGAAAGGGCCATCAGCTGAGGGGCTATTTGGACCCACTTCCAGCAAGAAAGCACACTGGGAGCTGAAGGAGGCCCTAGACAGAGGAGGGGATGTTAACTGGGGAAGCCAAACTGTACAGCTGCTGGTGCTGGTCGTGAAGGTGAATTCTGATCTGGGGCTGCAAGATCGCCCTGTCATGCTGCAGCTTCCACTTCAGTGACTGGATTTGTCCTCACCAGGAGCCCAGGCTAAAGCTACAGTGCAGCAAAACTCTGTTTCTCAGATTTCCATTTCAACTTGAGTGTTTTTATTCTCTGCCTCCTTTTCTGTTCCTCCTGTTCTGCCTCTTGTTCTTGGCATGGGAAACTCAATTGTCTTCCTGAGTGTTACCCTCACAAAGGCACACTGACATTTAGGGGATAGCAGAGGGCAGAGAAGAATGGGGAGTCCTGCTAGCAGGCTAGTGTGAGTTTTCTTGGCCCGTACACCAGCAGCTGCCAGTGTTGCAGAAAAGAACCTGCTTCCTCCAAGCCAGAGTCACTGGGGTGTTTCCTTTGGTATCAGAGGGAGCATTCAAAGTGTTATCTGAAGCTCTTGGCATTGCAAGACTTATCCTGAAACACGCCCTTGAAGCTTTTGCTGGCTGACCTCTATCAAGGACTGGATATGACTCTCGGAGAAGATGAGTGAAGAGGAGAGATTAGAAGAATTGAAGGAGTAAGTTTTGAAAGTGGTGCCACCAGTATGGAGGGACTGGTAGAGGCCTGAGACTTCCTTGCAAACTGATAGTTTCCTGTAAAATCCTCTTGGTTCTGACAGTTACTTATTGCTGCTGTGGAGTGAGATTTGGGGGAAAACAACACAGAAAAGTGTTCCTCAAGTCAGAACTTTTCTTTAAGGACCAGAGATTGCTCCACAGAATTACTCTTCTGAGGAGTGGCCAGCAGTTGCAGTGTAAAGTAGTAGCAGCCACTGTGGTGTTACCTTATATTCATGTTCCCTTAGGATTACTGACAAATTGTCAAGAGCCTGCCTCCTAATCCTCAAGCAGTTGCTGTCTCTTGCTGTACCATATCAGGCAAAACTTATCAATAAGCAGGATCGACTCAAGCAATCTTGCCATCTGCACTGTACCAAATGTGTTGAGCAAGAACCTGCTCCTGCAGGGAGTGCTGACGGAGGTAAAAGACAAAATAGATTGAATTTACCAACCAGTTAAGCCAATCCGGACCGATCAGAGCATTCCCAGTGAGAAGTACCTTGCTGTTACCTCTGTGAAATGCTTGTGAAGGAGCTTTTCATAAGAGCAGTGACATAGATACAACTTTCTGCACATACTAAAAGGTCAGGAGTCAGGAAGGCTGATGCCTCTTCTGCCCCTTGAATTGAAACCAATGTGTTGATATGTGCAGGTGACAGTGCTGGTGGAGTTCCTTATTAACAGCTGCATGGAAATATTTGGTAAGGAGGTCAATTGCCTTATATACCCCCCCAGCTGAGGAGGGGTACAGTGCCCATAGACAGCTCAACAGATATGGAGATGGACAGAGGATCATCACAGGCTGGTCTGCTGATCCTTTTTCCGTAATGTGTTACTGCATCTTTGAGAAGCTGAAGAGTTTCTGAGTGCTCAAGATAACACACTGTGGCAGCGCTTTCCTATTGAAAGACTCCCCAAAAGTTCAGTGACAAAACCAACAAAACAAAAATCCACAGCAGATGTTCTGCCCTTCACATGCACATTAACCACAGGTTCTGAAGTGTGGTGCTCTTAGCCCAAGGGCATTTTTGGTGGGGCTGGGAATAGAGTGTTGCTTGCTCAACCCAGCTCATCCCAGTCTGTGTTTTGCCATATCCTCTTAGGACAAACATGCAATGATGAAAAATGCCTTCTTGGTAAAACCTAATAGTGGTAAGGTGTTACTGTCCTGTTTTGCACTTGCACTATCAGAGGGAGCTCTATCCAGAACTGTTTACTTTTCAAGGTGTGCTGACATCTGATGCTCTAGACTGAGACTGAATATGTGCCTGAGATGTCATTTTCCAAAGCATTTCCTATCAGTGCAGCAGACATTACAGAGAACAGGGCATCAGAACAGGGCCTAAGAGAAAAGTGGCATAAGGTTTAAGGTGAGTTTTGCTTCTGGTTTAATTACTTCTGAGAACTCGTTTCACTGCTTTTGCCTTCTAGAGCTACGTTCAGAAGAGTATGGTGACCACAAAACAGATACAGAGTGTCTGACAGATTCATTTCTGTATAGATCACCCTTTCTGCTCTAACTCCTCACAGACTCAAAGGCAGGTATGGTCATGGAGATGGAAAAAGGACAGGTTTGTCAGGTCCAGAAACACTGTAGTGAAATTAGTTCACATATGAAGGAATGTCTTGATGCAAAACTGAGGCAAAAAACATGCAAGGTCACCTTTCTGCAAGGACAGAATAAGTCTCCAGTCTCTGCTGTGAGGTTAACTGAAATGAAGGCAGATGCTTTTTCTTCTGTGAGATGTGGTTCTCCTCCTTTCAGCTACTAATTTCAATGTTGAGGTCTAGCTCCCTACTGCAGACACGGGATTCACCCTGAGAGAGGTGGAGAGCATGGCTGCGAGCTCAGGGTTTGAGTAACTCTTCTGTGTTCCACCGGCAGGCCCCAACATTGATGTAATGGGACTATGCCACAGGCAGGACCATGGGCCTCGGTGGCCAGTGAGCTGAGCAGGGAAAAACCTTGTGCCCAGGCAGCAACAAGGGCTAGCAACACCTGGGGTGGTGTGAATAGGGCTCAGTCCGGAGAGCAAGAGCAGGGATTTTACCCGTCTGATTGGTATATGTCAGACTTCACCAGCATATCGTGTCCACTTTGAGTCCTCCATATAGGAGAGACATTGACAGACTGGAGATATGTCACTTTTGTGGCCTATATCCATGGAGGATGCTATGAAATTTCTAGTTCAATCATAAACCCTTCCTCCCATTTGTATTCATGAAATTAACTGTCATCTTCGCAAAGTCCAGCAGGGAGGGGATATTCTACCACGTCAGAGCACAGATCTTAATAAAAAAATTAAACTCACCAATACAGTTTGGGTGTTGCATTATTCAAGCTGCTTTTTGTAGGCGAAAGATGGCAATCCTAAGTTCTCTCAAAGTGCAGAATGAAAGATCAATCAGCTCATTTATTTGTAGCATACCCTGGTACTGAATTAATTATTATGGCAGAAGTATTTTGCATCAATTATGCTTTTATTTAGACAGTGGTACACCAGCCAAACTATGTTTTTGTTCTGCTTTGGAGCAACTTATGTAACTTCATTGTTACTGCACTATTTCTTATGCAAATTACATCTTATAAATCCTTAACAGAATATAGTGACGGAGATCCAAAGAGCTTATTTGATGATTTTCTGCCTTCCATTGAAGACATGGTATAAATTCTTTTTTGAGAAACTTCCATACTTCCCGGAAAGGTGTTGGTAGCCCCTAAGAAATACTGGGCAGAAGTTGTTCGGATTGAAGATTTGTAATTGTGTTTGTAAAAATTAACATGTGATGTACATAATTACTGCAACAGCCAGCTATTGGAGGAGCATGTGTAGGTTCCTGCCGTGCCTCAGACTTGAGTCAAGTGAAGGTGCACTCAGCAGCGAGTGAGGCTCCGGAGTTACCTAGCACAGGGTTTGGCCTGCGCGCACCATGAGCACAAGAGGGTGCTGGTTACTGCGTGGAGACTTCTGCTTTTGGTAGTTACTTTGTTCCGGGTTTGTAGCGGAAAAGCTAGGGGGAAATATGCTGCACTAAAGAGCTGTATGCCGGGAACTGAGAGACACAGCCAAAGTGATTTCAGTTACTCAAATAAGCTTCCAGAAGTTAGGTACTGAGTTACTGAAGTTACAGCTATTAACTTTTTATTGTTCACATCCTTCTTCATCCTTTCTTTACCCTGTCTAAAGTCAAAGACAGAAGTATTGAAAAATGATGTGATGATCTAGCATCCTTACAGCAGGTCTAGACATTTGCATAAAGCAGCTGCAGACCTCTCCTAGCTAACACTTTTGCAGTCACCCCTACTCAGAAGTGACACTGCACTGGAGACCTTTCGTGCCACCCAAATTCTGGATGAGCTTTTCTTGTCCCCTTTGACCTGCTTTATGACATCATTATGAGAATATGCTAATTCAGGCACTGTTAAATATATATACAGATGAATTCTTGCATCCTATTCTGTAAATTCAGCAGAAGATGGAAGCAGTGGATTGTGCACAGTGTTTTCTGGGACATTTCTGGAGAATAACTGAGCAACTGGTAGAAAAATGACCACATCAATTTGCTGTATTATGTATAGTATGCCTGAAAATGGGGTATTTGTGTAAGTTAGTAGCCAGGAGCCTAGATCCAGCTGAGTGTTATTTGCATAAACCCAGTATATTGCCTGAAGAGGTACCACCTTAATTGGAAATAATCTAGACAGATACTTTGAGAACAGCCATTTAGAGACAGACATGAGCAATTCCTTGTGGTCTTCATGATAATTTCTTATTTACCAGCTTTTTTACTGCAAAACAGAGGTATAAGAAATCTTGACTTTATTCACAGGAATTGTAGCTATTCCTTTTTTGCTGTGTAAGGGAATGAAAGATGTTTGTGTTTGCTCTTTTTTGTGTTTATTGTGGTTTAACTGATTTTGAGGTGGGAAAGGTAACTAAAGAATGACTTAGTGCTGTGTTAATATTAAAATACCTAAGTAGATCCTTACCAAGATATTCCAGAATTGCTACTGGGCACAAACACACATATTTAACTACTTATGAATCAATCAATAAACATTTCTGTACACACATACATGTTGCAGAATGACTCTAAGAGCAGAACCATAGAGTTCTGGAGGACTGTGCAAGCAAGGCAGGGGGTGGCCCCCACAGGTGGCCAGAGACCGGACCTGGGAGGAGAATGTGGAGGAAGCTGTGGGGGCTAACCAATACTGTTATGCCAAGAAGGAGTGGCTGAATACCACTCCTATATATGTGTGAACTGCGTCACAAATAAAGTAGAAGTTGCTTATCACCCATATTGGGTTGGCTTGTCTGCTTCTCCTCGCCGCTTACACATACATACAGGTCAGCAGCAGATACAAGCAAGTTTCATCAGGTGACGGAAAAGAAAGGAAGAGCTTTGAAATAGTTTTCCTCTTGAACATGCCAACTTTCCTCCACTTCCTTCTGGTTCTTAAGCAAACTGCTTTTCTATCTTGTCTTGTCTTTCCTGAGTAAGCCTACTTCTTCTGCCTAGAATGGCAATAACTAGACAGTTTAATTCAATTTCCTACTCAGTTATGTCCACTTTCCTTTTTCTTACACTCCCACAAGGCATGAATTTCAGCCCTGGAAAACTTCTCAGCTCTAAAAGAACACAAATGTAGCAGTGAGTATAAAAAGTGAGCTCCCACAACTTACATAAGTAACTAATCTGAATAATCAGTTAGTAGTGTAGAAACCATCTATGAGAATTGATGCAATTTACCTCTGAATAATTAAAAGATCATATATACTCTACAGAGCTGGCAGAAGCCATGAATGAAACTGCTTCTAAGTGCATCCAAAATATGTAATGCTAGGGAACCTTTGCCAATGGAGCTATCAAAACCTGAGTATTCTTCAAGTACTAGCACGGGTACGTTCTTGGAAACAATCTAAGAAATTACCTGATTATGAAAGATAATATTTTAAGAAAGTGTTATGAACAGCCAACCAGATTCAAATTAATTTATCTATTCAAGGCTTCACCTTGTCATCTTCTATACATCCAATTGCACTTGCTATGGCAGGTCAGAAAAATCTTTGTCGTTTACTGAAAAAAATTACACTGCTTACGTGCTGCATTTGCCTGATCCCTCCTGGACAAATTCTGTCCTCTGCCAACACCAAGAGGCCTCTAAGTTACTTCTACTGCTGTGTCAAAGGGAGAGCAGAGTATACACACACTAGTAACAAGGATAAATCGTGATAAATGAAGTACAGTACCAGAGCATTTTTAAGGATTGTAGTTCATAAAAGAGAAGTTCTAAACCAGACTTCATTAACAGCAAACTTAATTCCATAGTTGTGTCTTCATCCTAAAGAGGGATGGAACAGCAGTTATGCTGACACCAGTCAGGTCAAAATCTCACCCCAGGCCATTGCCTTCCCCTTCCTTATAACTCTGCCCAGTCTTGTATTTGGCAAAAAAGATATGGATCATTTTCTTCGTTCCTGTTCAGCTCTTTCCTGCACTGTTTATCATTCTTCTGAAATATCAGACCATCTTTAATGTAAATTTTAAATACATACACACACAAAAACCAGGTAAACATGTTATCCCTTACTTGAAGTGCAGTTACTGAGAATGTTTCTTATGATATAGTAGATACAATTTACAGTATCCATAGTACACATACTGTTTCTGTGGTGCAGTGGTTTTCTAGAGAAATAATAAGATTTTGCTGTAATAAATCTCTTTGCCAAATATGTTATTCCTATGTAGTTTGTTGAGGATAAGGCATAATACTGTTTATGCTCACCAGGTGTATTACTGAAACATTGCACTGTGTACAGCTGGAGCTGAAACAAAAAGTTTCAGTGCAGCTGAAATGCAATTTTTCATGAATGTCGTAACAAAACTTTGCATAATGCTTAAAAAATTTTAGTTTGTTGTCCCAGTCCATCAAACCTCAAGAAATTCTGAATGGTTCACAGCATGTGAGTTTCAGTTTCCAATCCATTATTACTTGAAACAAATGCAGTTTAAAGCAGCAAAATAAAATGCCTAAAACACTAAAATATATACCCAAACAGATGCCTATTCTCATAATTCTGTGAATTTATAATATTATATAATCTCAGATTATCATCAGAAGCATCCTATAATGTGCTGTCATTTGTAATGAGCGCTGTTACATTCTGTCTAGTTGATTGCTTAAGGCTTTAGTCAGTTCGATCAATACCCACGTCAAAACTTCTTCACCATGTGATGCTGAAAGGCCTTATTTTTCAGAGTGAAGGGTGTAAGGAAACAATAGTCTGCACGTCAGTACTGATCCAAGTATGTCTTGCCTGGTTTGCTTTACCTGGAACCATCTAGTTTAACATTTTTGAGTTACGAGGTCACACAGTACCACAGTATGCCAGAGATTGGAAGGGACCTCAAAAGATCATCTAGTCCAATCCCCCTGCCCGAGCAGGAACACCTAGATAATGTTACACAGGAATGTGTCCAGGCGAGTTTTGAATGTCTCCAGGGCAGGAGACTCCACAACCTCCCTGGGCAGCCTGTTCCAGTGCTCTGTCACCCTGACCGAGAAGAAGTTTCTTCTCAAGTTTAAGTGGAACCTCTTGTGTTCCAGTTTGTACCCATTACCCCTTGTCCTATCATTGCTTGCCACTGAGTAGAGCCTGGCTCCATCCTCGTGACACTCCCCCTTTATATATTTATAGACACTTATAAGGTCACCCCTCAGTCTCCTCTTCTCTAAACTATAGAGACCCAGCTCCCTCAGTCTTTCCTCATAAGGGAGATGCTCCACTCCCTTAATCATCTTCGTTGCCCTGCGCTGGACTCTCTCCAGCAGGTCCCTGTCCTTCTTGAACTGAGGGGCCCAGAACTGGACACAATATTCCAGATGCGGTCTCACCAGGGCAGAGTAGAGGGGAAGGAGGACCTCTCTCGACCTACTAACCACCGCCCTTCTAATACACCCCAGGATGCCATTGGCCTTCTTGGCCACAAGGGCACAGTGTTGGCTCATGGTCATCCTGTCGTCCACTAGGACCCCCAGGTCCCTCTCCCCTACACTGCTCTCTAACAGGTCGTTCCCCAACCTTTACCGTAACCTAGGGTTGTTCCTGCCCAGATGCAGGACTCTACACTTTCCCTTGTTATATTTCATCAAGTTATTCCCTGCCCAACTCTCCAGCCTGTCCAGGTCTCGCTGGATGGCAGCACAGCCTTCTGGCGTGTCAGCCACTCCTCCCAGCTTAGTGTCATCAGCAAACTTGCTGATAGTACACTCAATTCCCTCATCTAAATCGTTGATGAATATATTAAATAATACCGGTCCCAGTACTGACCCTTGAGGCACTCCACTAGTTACAGGCCTCCAACTAGACTCCGCCCCATAGACTACAACTCTCTGGCTTCTCTCCTTCAGCCAGTTCGCAGTCCACCTCACTGCCTGATCATCCAGACCACACTTCCTCAATTTAGCTGTGAGAGGTAACATGAGCAGGGTAACATGTTTGCATTATGACAGTGACATTTATGCGGGAGAAGGGTCAGACAAAGAGTATTTGATTTCTTAAGTGATTTTTTAAAATGCAGACTCCAAATTTTAAAAGAAAAAATATCATGTGTCTTCCTTCGGCTTGTTACTAAATTTGAGAATTCTCAAATGGAATTACATTAATTTTTTCCTTTCAAATTTGGAATTGTAATTTTCTGGGGTTTTAGTCTTGGCTGGCTTTTTTTGAGACCTGTTCTAATTTAGCTTGTTCATGAGGTGACACATAACAGACTTAAGGCTCTGAAACAGTTTTGGGATGAAAGAAGGTGGTCTGCCCACAACTGCAAGACTATTCTGAGGGTCACCGCTCTAGTATAATACAGATCATACAATTCAGCAACATAACAATAAACAGAGCTCAAAATGAAAGAGCTGCCATGAAGCATCTTTGAAATATTAGCATATAAATGTAAAATAACTTCCTTCCTAATGAACGCAAAAGAAGGGGGAAAAAGCAAATACTTTCCTAAGTCGCGCTATGAGTTTTAAAGACCATTATCTGTGCCTAAGTTGAGACAAAAAATACATAAACCATTCCTGTGTCACATGTTTGGTGAACATAAATCTGAAAAAATACAAACAGCTTTTGAAAATCATGTGAGTTGAGAGGAGGGAGAGGAAAAATAGTGTGAGGATATGTCACACTGAAGAATTGTGACCAAAACTGTCTTACGACATGCAAACTATCCTACAAACAGAAACTTTAATTTTGCAAGACCCAGGACCTGTTATTTAGATGGTTACTCAAATACTGGGCTTTCCTTGTATTGCATTCTATATGCACTGCTTATTGGGAACAAAACCTAAAAGATATTGCCCAGAAACTCATCAGGAAGGATGAGTTTCTGGGCAATTCCCTGCAAAATGCATTCCCTGCAAATGTGCAATTGCCAGAAATACAGGTAGCCATCCCCTAACTTAAGACAGGAGGAGCAGCAGTGTGCCTGATCAGTGTGCTACCCTTCTAAGCCATAGATGTTGTGGAAAGCACAGAAAAAGTGTTTTTTAAAAGTGTTTTCAATGAAATCTGGAAAAATGAATTTATGTTTTAAATTTGTAAAGTTTAAGCTCTTAATCATTAGAAAAACTACCAAAAAATCAGAATTTTATTTTTATATAAGAAATTCCCAACCTAGTCATAATAAATTTTTTTTTCTTTTTTTTCTTTTTTTTTTCTTTTTATTTATTTTTCCATAAATAGATCAAGCTCAATGTTTGAGTGTCAGGAAGAGTTGTGAGTGTAAAAGTCTACTGCCAGTGTACAGAATCTGGAATCAAGTCCTTCATTATGCTTGTTTTTTAAGTAGCACTACTGTTCCTGATGGAGCCTCTAATTCTAGGTTCTCTAAGCAGAACTCTAATTTTGCGAGGTAATATCTTATATACAACAAGCACATGTAGCAATTTCCTCATTCATGTAACTTCCATTTTTCTTGAGGTTCCCTGTGTTGCAATCATGAAACCTTCCTCAAAATAAAGTTTTACTGTTCTTTCATTCTTATTTATGTATTGGAAACTGATCAGTGGAATGCAGCTACAACATTTCTTTACTAGTTGCTCATTCATTTTTTGACTACCACTGTATTCTCATTGCACAAAACCCTTTACTAAATGGCTCTTAACAGAAAGTACAGACATTAAAAGTACACAGGAAAGGTACATATAACCAGACTTAAGAAAAAAATATGTAAATAGAATTCCTGCTAAGCAGGCTGCTAACTGATAACTCATACTCTCTTTGCAAACATGTACAGGTCAGGAAGAGAAACATTCAATTCTTATCCTGTCCACTAACAGCCTCCCCAGCACCTTTGTTTTAGTAGCAAAACCAACTCATACATTCTGTCCCTCTTCTGGTATTTGTGCACATAATAAACACATGACTCAAAAGCAGTGCCAGATAAATGGGATTTCAAGTTATCTATAAAGACCACTGTTCCAAATGCCTATTACAATGTCGAATTTCCCTCTGCTGCAAACAGACAGGAAAGATGACAATATGTTGGCATAGCAGGTTTTTAGGTCAACAGCTATGCCAACATCTTGCCTGCCCTCCAGCTCTGCATAAAAGAACTTCTTGAAAAGGCATCTGTGGGAATCGTGTAATCTTTTACTGTGATTTGTTTGACCTGAAACAGAAAACCAAAATTCAAGTAGAAGCTTCACACTGTTATGTAAAACATCTGAATATCAATCAAACAGTTTACTGTACAGTAACTCTAATGTGATTTGGTTTTTATCCCTTAGGCTATGAGATTTAAAAAAAATCCCTGATAATGGGCCCAGTTTTTAATTCTGTGCCTACAACAGTTGCAGAGGAGAGACAGTGTTTGCTTAACTATTTTTCATAAAGCAATAATGTATTCAGGACTTTTCTTACCAACACATCAACAAAATCCCAGAGAGAGGATGGTCAGTCCAAAGATGTTGCCTATATAACATAGTAGATGCATATTCTCAAGTGACTTCATTTTAAATACTCATTTTCTAGATTTGGTCAGTCTCTTTGTCCTAGATTCACCTAAACAAAACAAAACAAACAAACCAAAAAAATAAAACCAAAACCAAAACACATATACACACACACAAAAAAAAAAAAAAAAGAAAAAAGAAATATTTTAAACACAAACATTTGCTGTTATAAAAATATACCAGCAGCTTCATTCATACTTAGAAATCACACTGCCACTGCCACCTTCTCGTAATCTATTTTCGTTTGCACAAATATTTGCAGAGGGTTTTTTGGGCAGCAGATTTGCCAAGAAGACAGATTTTCAGGAGGAAAGTGGTAGTCATTACAGAACCAGAGACAGTCTCATGTGATTTACTTTGCCCACAGTGCCACACTTCAGCTCTTTGGTTTGTGGTGTTTTAATTTATTTTGAACAAAGAATAAAAAGGGGCAGACAGCGAGGGGAAAGATATTCTAATACATTTCTGTTACCATGTACTTGGTGTCGTACAGTAACCAGACTGGCAAGACTGATATGTAAGAGTCTAGTGAGTCCAGTAAGCCTAATAAGGACATTTGATAATTGTACCTAGATCACATTGACTAGGTCAGTCATTTGCAACACCAAACATACTTGTTGCTGAACAGACAATATTGTCAGCTGTGGGAATTGTCAACTGTACCTTTCATTTTCATTTCAAAGCTCTGTATTCAGATCTGGCACCTTAATGTTATATCAGCACTGAGGCTTTTCTTCCCTCCCCCTTACCTCCACCCCCCACTGGATTTTGTGAGGTGAGAAAAGCAAAGGAAAAGTTATTTATTTACACTGGCTACACCATCTTTAACAAGAGCCAAGTGCGTTCATGGTCACCAGACACCCTGGTAGCATAGCACTTCCGGAGCACTCTTTGAAGAAGCTGTGTTCTGGTAAACTGTTTCAAAGCTGTGACTTGCACAATGTAGGCTCCTTCTTCAGGCGTTGACTGTGCCACCAGTGACCATTTAACAACATACAACACAGAACTGTCCAAAACCAGGAGTGAAAATACACACTTTTCCATATTACATAGATAGAATAGAAACCTTTATGAAGCTAAACACTTTATCACATTTCAAAACATTACAAGAGAGCATCTTTTGTTCTTCTTAACACTTGTGTCTTTAGTGAACATTATAATTAGCATGCAAGCTATCACTGTCTTACACAACTGAAAGTCTGTTTTCCCACCAATTATTCTTTTGTAAGAAAACAGTGCAAGGTTGAAGACATGTGAATTACACTACATTTTAAAGAGTTACTTTGGAATTATTTTAAAATCCAGTTTAAAAAAAGTTCTTAAATCCACCATTTATAAATATTATCAGTGAATTCCACTAGAATTTTCTATCTGGGTTGCTGTCTCTCTGGATGGGAAAAAGTTTTAATTCTTCAAATTGGGAAATACTTTGTAAGTTCAAAATGCTTATTTTATTTAAAAAAAAGTGGATATACAGAAAAAAACATGTTTACTGGCCTATTTTGCATTTGCTAAGCCTTTCTGTTTAAGGCTTATATCTATATAAACTATTTTTTAAAATAGTTTATATAGATATATTTGAAGCAGGTATGTACATATACAACTTATCTTGTAATTCTCTTATAAGTGAGTGTGGTTATGTTAACACTTTGGCAATATCCCTGCATTTGTTTAAGCTAACAACTTTTCCAAGACTTTCTTGAATTGAAAACTGCCTATATTTTGAATTTGATTCTGCAGAATGCTTGTGTGTAAGTGCACTCACAACAGTAGAGCGTCTTTATACTCTGATATGACATCTAATAAACAAGAATTAAACTAAACAGCAATGTCAGCAGACAAGATCAGGGTGCGTTATCACTGATGTTCTCTGACCTGTCAATCATACAATCACTCCAGTCCTAAGAAAGCCTGCTGTTTAGAACAGTGTATGGACTGCAGCATAGTTTGGACTTAGGCCATGGGAGGTATTATTTCAAAGCTCTATATCATAGCTGTATGGTTTAAGCCCAGTTGGTAACTCAGCATCATGATGCCAGTTTCTCGTTGTCGCTCGTCCCCCCCCTTCCTCCCCACCTGCTCCTGGAAGGAGGGGAAGAATCAAAAGAATGTAAAACCCATGGGTTAAGGTAAGTACAGTCCAATAACTAAAGTATAATATAAAACTACTACTGCTTCTACTACTACTACTAAGGGAAATAACAAGGAGAGAGAATATAAAACTAAAAAAGGAAGGGAAAAAAAAAACAAACAAACCCAAAACAATAAATACAAGTGATGCGCTATAGAGTTGCTCATCGTCAGCCAACCAATACCCAGCCTGACCCAAGCAGCAATCTGCCAGTCCAGGTGATTCCCCCCAGTTTATGTACTGGGCATGATGTGCTGGGGTACTGAATAGCCCTTTGGCTAGTTTGAGTCTGGGGTTCTGTCTCTGCTCCCTCCTGGCTTCTTATGCCTCTCTTCACTGGTAGAACGTGAGAGACTGAAAAGCCCTTGATCAGGGTAAGCGCTGCTCAGAAACAACTAAAACATTGTTGTGTTACCAGCATTCTTCTCACACTAAAGGCAAAACACAGCCCTGTGCCAGCTACTAGGAAGGAGAAAAATAAGTGTTATAGCTGAACCCAAGACAATCACTAACCCAAACAGTCTGGATTTGACATGCTGTCACCAGCAGTGATGGCCTGCTGGTGGAAGTTAACATCCTATTTGAAAAATCCATCACTGAAACTGAAAGCAGAGCTGTATAAGGCTTGCAGAGCTACTACAGGTAACTTGCAGGACAGGACAGTTCTGACAATCTGCTGATGAAGTACCATTGCTTCCACAGCTCAATTTAGGCAAAGTTTATTGTGAAAGAATAAAGGAAGCTATTAATAGTCTAACATAATTAATATCTTTCGTAGATTTTGTAGATTTCTCCACAGACACTACTACCTAACAAGATGAACAGGTTAACTGCCTGGCAATACATTAGATGCTACCAGACACACAAAGCAAACCAGCTGTTGAATTAATAGATTGATTAAGTAGAAAATTTAATTATAACCAATAAAAGCAGAGGTGGGATGGGGGAATGCAGATAGTGCATTTTTGTTAACAACTTATCGACTTCATCTGTTCTCACTGTTAAAAAGTTCAGTAGCAGTATACACCTTCTCTTCAGTACAGGTGGGTAAGAATATGAGAGGGGAAAGCAAACAGGCTACAAGCTAACTTCATTTGATGTATTAAAGCCTCTCCCACTCTGACTGCTCTTCACAGTTTTCAAACATGCTGCAACAGGGAAGCAGGCAAAGTGGCTTTAAACTAAAGTTGCCAGGGGAGGGGAACCTCAATCCATCCTATCCCTACCAGTTTGATGCTAGTGTCAGCAAGAGATGCTCAGAGCATGGAGAGGGACCGCAGGTCAGCAGAAGAACACCTGAAGAGCAGAACAAAGGAATTCCAGCCACTCCAGCCAGCAAGTCGGCTTCGTCATCAGGGGCCTAGCTTAAATGCCCCTATGAAAATGCATGTAGCATGGGGAATAAGCAAGAGACCTGCACACACTTGCAGGATTATGATCTTATTAGTATCACAGAGATACAGTTGAATGGCTCCTATGACTGGAGCGTTGGAATAGAAGGATAGAGGTTTTTTAGGAGCAACAGACAGGGAAGATGGGAGTGGAGTTGTTCTACCTTTTACATCAATGACTAGCTGGAATGCATGGAGCTGTGCCTGGGGATGAATGAGGAGCTGACTGAGAGTTTATGGGTCAGGATTAAAGGGAGGGTACAGACAGGGGACATTATAGTGGGGGTCTGCTACAGGCTGCTCAACCAGGAAGACTGAGTGGATGAGGTCCTCTACAGACAGCTAGGAGCAGCCTTACATTCACAAGCCCTCGTCCTCATGGGGATCTTCAGCCGCCCTGATGACTGTTGAGGGGACAACTCCGAAAAGCATAAGCCATCCATGAGGTTCATGGAATGCCTTGATGATAATTTTTCCAAGAGATAGAGGAGCCAATGAGGAGAGAGGGCTCTGCTGGACCTTGTTCTCACCAACAAGGAGGGGCTGGTGGGAAGTATGAAGCTCAAGGACAGCCTTGGCTGTCAAAATGACCACAAAATGGTGAATTCAAGATCCTTACGGTGGTGAGGAGAACGTACAGCAAGCACACAACCCCGAATGTCAGTAGAGCCATCTTTGGCCTCTTTAATGATCTGCTTGGTATGGCAGAATCATAGAATTACGGAATTCTTTGGGCTACCTGTTCCAGTGGCTCACCACACTTACAGTAAAGGATTTCTTTCTTATATCCAACATAAATCTCCCCTCTTTAAGCTTGAACCCTTAACCCCTTGTCCTATCACTACAGTCCTTGCTGAATAGTCCCTCCCCAGCATCCCTGCAGTCCCCCTTCAGATACTGGAAGGCTGCTATGAGGCAGCACACAACCTTCTCTTCTCTAGGCTGAACAGCCCCAACTTTCTCAGCCTGTCTTCATGCAGGAGGTGCTCCAGTCCCCTGATCATCCTCGTGGTCATCCTCTGGACTTGTTCCAACAGTTCCATGTCCTTTTCATGTTGAGGACACCAGAACTGTACGCAATACTCCAAGTGAGGTCTCACGAGAGCAGAGTAGATAGGCAGGATCACCTCATTCAGGTACCATGGGATAAAGATCTAGAGGGAAGAGGGGCCTAAGAAAACTGATTAATAATTAAGGATCACCTCCTCCGAGATCAGGAGCAACGCATCCTGGCAAAAAGAAAGTCAGGTAAAAATGCCAGTAGGCCTGTGTGGATGAACAAGTTGCTCCTGGACAAACTCAAGCTCAAACTTGTTTAGTTTACAGAGGTGGAAGTTTACAGAGGGTGGAACCAAGGACAGGTAGCCTGTGAAGAATACAAAGAAACTGTCTAAGCAGCCAGGGATAAGGTTAGAAAAACTAAAGCCCCAGTAGAATTAAATCTGGCCAGGGTCATCATGGACAACAAGAAGAGCTTCTATAGGTATGTCAGTGACAAAGGAAAATGTGGGCCCTCTGCAGAAGGAAACAGGAGAGCTGGTTGCCCAGGACATGGAGAAGGCTGAGGTACTCAATGACTTTATTGCCTTGGTCTTCATCAGCAACTGCTCCAGCCACACATCCAAGTCACAGAAGCAAAGGCATGGACTGGGAGAATGAAGAACCACTTGTTGTAGAAGATTAGG
The DNA here is from genome assembly GCF_033815535.1 of Pezoporus flaviventris. Lineage (NCBI taxonomy): Eukaryota > Metazoa > Chordata > Aves > Psittaciformes > Psittacidae > Pezoporus > Pezoporus flaviventris. The sequence continues at coordinate 4,529,986 of NW_026892598.1, forward strand.
TTAGAGACCATCTAAGGAACTTGAAGGTGCACAAGTCCATGGGACCTGATGAGATGCATCCAAGGGTCCTGAGGGAATTGGTGTATGAATTTGCTAAGCCATTACCTATCATATCTGAGAAGCTGTGGCAGTCTGGTGAAGTTTCCACTGACTGGAAAAGGGGAAACATAATCCCCGTTTCTAAAAAGGACAAAAAAAGAAAGACCCAGGGAAAGACAGGCTAATTAGTCTCACCTCAGTGCCTGGCAAGATCATGGAGCAGATCCTCCTGGAAAGTATGACAAGACACATTGAAAAGAGAGAGATGGTTGGTGACAGCCAACATGGCTTCACATTTATTCAGGCAAATACTGCCTGACCAATTTGATGGCCTTCTATGATGGGGTTACAGCATTGGTGGATAAGAGAACAACAACGGGTGTTATCTACCTGGACTTGTGCAGAGTGTTTGACACTGTCCCACACGACCTCCTTGTCTCTGAATTGGAGAGACATCAATTTGATATATGGACCACTCAGCGGATAAAGAACTGGCTGGATGGCTGCATGAAAAGAGCTGTGGTCAACGGCTCAATGTCCAGTTTGAGACCAGTAACAAGTGGTGTCCCTCAAGGGTCAGCACTGGGACTGATTCTGTTCAACCAACTTCTTTGTTGATGACATGCGTGGTGGGATTGATGCACCCTCAGCAAGTTTGCCGATGACACCAAGGTGTGCGGTTTGGTTGATAGGCTGGAGGGAAGAAATGGGGTCCAGAGGGACATTAATAGGCTTGAGAGATGGGCCAAAGCCAACCTCGTAAAGTTCAATAGTGTGAAATGCAAGGTGTTGGGGCAATCTGAGGCACAGCTACAAGCTGGGTGGAGATTGGATTGGGAGCAGCCCTGCGGAGAAGGAGTTGGGAGTGTTGGTTGATGGGCAAATGAACATGAGCGAGCTTCAGTGTGCACTTGCAGCCCAGAAACCAACCATGTGCTGTGCTGCATCAAAAGGAGCATGACCAGGAGGTTGAAGGAGGTGATCCTGCCCCTCTACTCTGCTCTTGTGAGAGCCCACCTGCAGCCCTGCATTCAGCTCTGGAGCCTCCAGCACAAGAACGACATGGACATGTTGGAGCATGTCCAGAGAAGGGCCATGAAGATGATCAGAGATCAGAAGGCTGAAGTATCTTCTCCTTCAACCCATGAAGACAGGCTGAGAGAGCTGGGCTTGCTCAGCCTGGGGAAGAGAAGGCTCCGGGGAGACCTTTAGAACCTAAAGGAAGCCTACAAGAAATCTGGAGAGGGATTTTTTATAAGGGCATGTAGTGACAGGACAAGGGGGGATGGCTTTAAACTGAAAGATTAGATTAGACATTAAGAAGTTCTTCATGCTGAGGGTGATGAGGCCCTGGCACAGGTTGCCTAGAGGAGCTGTGGCTGCCCCATTCCTGGCAGTGTTCAAGGCGAGGTTGGATGGGGCTTGGGGCAACTTGGTCTAGTGGAAGTTTTTCCTCCCTGTGGCAGGTGGGTTGGAACTGGATGAGCTTTAAGGTCCTTTCCAACCCAAACCATGCCAGAATTTTGTGATCATTCTGTGAGAAGGGGTTGAATCAGATCAAGAATCAGCTCCTCACAGAAGCAAATCTGTAGGTATGTAAGAATCTTGAAAAAAAGTCAAAACTCCACATGAACACTGCAGACAAAGCTTTCAGGAAGGGAGACAGAAAGGGAGAGAAAGGGATTCACTGTGAACCTTGCAGTGGAGAACACAAAGATGCCTTCCAACCCCCAGCATCACCTGCTTATTGTGTACAGACCTGCTCTGAGCAGGTTTAGACAACCAAAATTTAAAGTGCTGGCAGCTGCCTGGAGCTTCTTCTGTGATACTGCTCCCACTATCAGAACCAGTAGCTGCACTGGCATTCACAGTGTGTGTGTGAGGGAAAGCATCTGGAGAAAACAGCAGCCTTACGGGCACAGTTTAATCCCTGTAATTATGCAGGCCTGGTAATGTAAAGGTCTGCAAACAAATTCTGAATCTCCGTGAAGCTGGGAGTTTGGGACATTCCCTGAAGGATCTTTGTTTAAAAAAAAAAAGTGTTTTGGCAGCCTCTGACATGCATTATCCATTTCAGTACTTTTTCTCATTAATTATAGACTCTGCCTAATTTCCTCAGAATAATAGCCTGAAATTTCTAAAGATAAGAGCCTGTTATAAATTGGCTTAATTGTATTTTAATTAATTTTCATTTATTGCATTGGCTAAAGTAGTTTTTCCCATTAAATGCAGAATAAGCACATTTTTTAAGGAAACAAACACTTCACTTCAAGGAGATCAACCCAAAACATACACACAACACTGCTGAGAAGTCACGCTCTTATTCCTACAGGACTGGTGAACAATCAAGTTGTAGGAAGACTGAGGCCAAAGATGTGGCAGCTCTCCTGTGGGTTGGGTTCCCATAGAATGTTTGGTAGATTTCTGAAAATCTGAAAACTTTCTGCACCAGGAAGAATATGAAAGAAACAAGTGGGTCACCGCTTTCTAGCAGATTCACAGTCAAAGACTGCATGGAAAGTTTTCAGCTGGGAATGCATCAGGAATGAAAAAGCAGCAGCTGGAACCTGGAAAACTTACAGCTGATCAGAATACCCACTGAGGGAAAACTTAAGTGTTGTCATATTTCTTTAAAAACAATTCATACATATTCCTCCCTCACACCAAATTACTTGGCCATAGAGAATTTTATAGGTTATTAATCCAGAAATATTTATTCACTTATTGCAGTATAAAACATTAGTTCTAATTGGATTTGACTGAATAGAATCATTCTCTTCCTAGAACTGTGAGATTCTTCCATACTAAGTTTTCCATGGTATTCTTCAGTCTAAATTAAAAAATTCCTGGTTTCTCTTCCCTGCTCCCAACACCTAAGAGATTACTCCGGAGTTTAGCACACATTATTTTCCTGCAGAATCAAAAGATGCATCAGATTACAAAGCCTGGAAAAGATTCTAGTTATCTTCTCTGGGTTTTGAATGGAGCCTATTAGGTCTACATGTGCTTTGTGCTTTTTTTTTATTTTGTCCTGGATTTTGTTTTTTGTGGGGTTTTTTGTTCTTGATGGTGATGGTGGTTTTGTTTCTGGGGTTTCTTTTTTTTTTTTTGGGGGGGGGTGTTTTTTTTTTTTGGAGGGGCCTTTTTTTTTGTCTTGATTTTGCATCTATGAAATAATAATTTTAAAAAATGAGCAAAATTTTGTGGATCTTTACATCTGTATGTTGAAGTTGGCTAAGGTATGACTGATACTCACCATCCCCCCAAAATTTATATATCTATCCCCCTGATAATTTTTTATCTCAAGCTGAAAAAAAGAAAAATAAATTAAATTACTTTAAAAAAATACAGCCTGAGCTCCTTTGATCTTTGCAAAGAACATTATTTCAAGAGCTGAACAAATGTTTTTTAAATTGTTATTTTTGTCCTTAAAAATACCTGGTTTTGTAGGTGGCTGTGGGAATAACAGAGATATGTAGTACAGGCTACATCTTTTGGGAAATGTGTTGTCATTCTCTGGATACTGAAAAATGTGTGGTTTCAAAATGAGAGGTTATTTGGAAGATCCCAGATTGAAGCATCCCATGGAGGCCAAGTTTCTGAGATTTTGCTGAATTCTAAATGCTGAATTCTCCTCTGGCAGAATCAGCAATCTTGCAGGTGGCCCCAGAATGAAGGAACCGAGCTGTGTGAGTGGGATGGGTTTGAGCATTTAACTACACAGCACTGAACTTTGACAGGCTAGTACCCTTGACTTCACCTGATAATGAATAAAGTGACCCTTATCAGCTGTCTGATTCTAACTATTCATTTTAAAAAATACTGACCTATGAGTTTGTTTAAAGACAGTGTAAGCTCAGCTTAACTGTATTCATTAACATTCATACTTACGTAGATATATATAAAATACACTTTTAATCAGTATTTGAATTAAGCTATACACTTGGCATGTTCCAGTAATGAAGTCTGCAACATGAAGAACAACTTTGAGCCACAGTGCTTTTGAGTTAAATGGAAAGAAAAATAATTTCAATGGAATTATCTAGAACCAGATAACATCACATGTAACTGGCAAAAATATCCAGTGGTACACACTCACCAATATTCCCTTAGTCTTTATTTATAAAAGAAATCCCTGAGACTTTAATGTCAGTGCTTGCATTAAACAATAGTTGGACTAAAGCTGTGAGTTGTAAACTTCACTGCTGGTGATGATGCAGCTCCTGAAATAGCTTTTCAACTGAGTCTATAAAGTCCCTTCATTCTGTCAATGTTTAATAGTTAAAAGTGATACTACTCTTTCAGATATTTAATTTTGTTTAGCTACAAAGTCATCATACCTGTCATCCAAAATTTAACTACAAACTTACAGGAGATACCAGTAAAGCAAGTCACATGACTAAGCAGGAAAGTAGACATCAAATACTTTTCTGAAAATTCGAATCAATAATTATTTCAGATCAAACACAGTCATGACTGCCATAACTGAATCTGGTAAAGATGTTTATCACAATTGTGTTAAGCTTCTTCCTGACTTTAAGATTAACAACTTGATACAGTAAGAAGAATTTTGGAATATGTGGTCCTTAGGTTTCTCAACCTTGTATTTGAATTCTTATTCGGTGTTATGTGGACATCCCTCCTTCTTACTGGATGTGAAAACTCCAAAACCCAAAATCATTTAGTAGCTGACAACTCAGCCTTCTAGGCTGTAATGGGAAATAATAGGTTGCCACTAAAAAAAAAAAAATAAAACAATAAAACAATAAAAAGGAAATGTGAAGTAGCTCAGATTCTCTGAATACTTTTTTTCTAGCTCACATTCAGTTAGCTAATGTGTAGCCAAATGCACTAAAAAGTATCTCAAATAAATTGTTATGATTGAGGTGAGTGATGATTGCAAATTCTACAATCTTTCAATAGGAACAAGGCATTCTGTAACCTCATATTAAATTTAGCTTTACACTTGGAAGTCTCATTTTGATAGTATTTTCATAATAAAAATAGCGGGTGGCTTTTTTTTTTAGGAGTACCTTGTATACTGCTAGTATATACTTCCACAGTGAAGGGGATTGCTTCTCTACACAGTGCTTGACAGGATAATTGTCTTTTCTTTCAGCTCAGAGCAAAGTTTGATATAAATGACAGGTGAAGCTCTTAAGTGGAGTGACAAGGGTAAATGCTGTTTTGTGAAAATGTAAGCCAAATACATACGTATATGTTCTCTGCTGTCAAAGAAACAGCCTTGGCTACTTCCTTTATTTGTTTAAATAGACTAAGATGAAGCAGTTCTTAAAGAACAATGGAAAACCTCAAATGTGCTGTAGCAACGTGCAAGTGTTACCCATACTGCACTGTTCATCAAACAACTTTGTTACTACAGTGCTGTCCTAAAAACGAAATCCTCACTTTGGATGTAATGGTGTAGGATGCATATGCTGAATGGCCATGAGATGCGGTAACATACTTGACAATGGCTTTGGTGTGTAGAACTGTCTTTAACTGCACCATGACTTACCACTGCTGAACTAAGGGCTCACTTGGGTCTGAACAATAAATTTAAGAGTGTAACAAACCCATGCTCTCATCAGTAGGTTATCATAACTAACAAAAGACCTACAGAGCCAATAAGCACAGCACAGTGATTTGTTAAGAATGTTTAAGCCTGTAACTATTTCTACCTTGTGGGTTTCACTTGGACTATATATTTCACTTCACTTATATATGGTAATGCATATATAAAATATTTGCATGCCTGTAGTGGCATTAACTATTGACTTGCTCCTCCCCAGTGTAACAAATGAATGACTAAATCTGGAAATATAAATCAGGTACATAAACACTGAGGCATAAAGTGTTCTGTAGCTCACAGCTGACCAAATTAATTTATCCCATTTGTTCCACTCGGTGTAGAAGGCAGAAACTGATTCCTCAGCACCATAAAGCCCTGAAGCTGCCAGGAACTGCAGTTTAGTCCATAAAGCCCAGTAACTGCAGTGTAGTCCTCACATAGGTAGGTATACAATATGCATCAAGTTACCTTTGCATTACAATTGATTCATAGTAGCCATAACGTTTGTGAAACATGTTTGCATTACCCACCATATAAATAATTGTTGTCACTCTTTAGAGTTCACAGACTGGGACTTCCAGAACTGCACTCTGTTACAAACAAATGCAAAAATGGTGCAGACTTCTACCTTCTTATAAGGAGCTGGAGATTTGAAAATGTATTATTATTCATCAGTGATTTTGCAACTAACTTTTTTTTTTTAATTAATCTAGTTATGAAATCAATTATTCTGTGTTTTCTGATGTTTTGTATTATTGTTCCTGACCCTATCTATCTGAAATTCTCTGATGTACGTTAAAGAAAGGTGTTAATTACTATTCCTGGGTAACTTCTTACAGGGGCAGGTGTCTTGCAAATGTGTTCTTGCAATTTAAAATGTTCTTAAAATAGCTTGCTGTGAGCAGCATGTTGCTAAGTAGGTCTAAGAAACACTGATTAAGCTTTCTACTGTGTCAAGAACACCTTTATTGTAAAGAAATTTGCAAATTAACTGGGGTTGATCTGGATTTCTGATTTTTAAGTATGGTTGATCCTGCTCCAGGCCAATCCATGGGAGCTTTGTTTTTCACTTTTGGGCTCAGACCACTTTAATTCACTTTATAGAAAGCTCCTCAACATCTCCTGCAGGTGCTGCCTTTCTCCCCACTCATCCCACGACCTACATTTTATATGTTGCCAGTAAAGACAGGACGGGTTATTGGACGTGTAGGTGAATCAGTGACAATATACTAGGGACACAGAAATTTTTGCAAGAATTGTGTATTTTCTTGTATTTTCTGTTTCTTAAATATGGAGTTCTAAAAGGAAGTAGTTATAGTATCTGTAAATATCTAAATTAACAAATTGGCAACTCTGAAGCAGAATCTCATAAGGAAAAGAAGTTTACAATGATAAGCCACAAACATTGTTTGGATAGCACGTTGGAATTACTCTTATTCACACAGAGTAATTTAAAACACTAATCCCTTAATACAAATGGTTAAACCCAGCAACCTCAAAAGAATATGCTTCTGGGGAACAGAAACAGTGTGACTGGCGCATATATACACTGAATCCTATCTATAATCCACAGGCATCACTAAAGAAGAATTTCCAGAGGGAATGATCATTTCTGCTGGAGGAGTTCTTGGGCTGCCATTGCTGGGGAAGATCCATTGAATTGGTCTCAGAGAGATGGATGATGTCAAGACCAAGACAGTAATGGAAGAAAACTTTGGTTTTGACCTGTCCAAGATTTTTATGTTTAGTAAGTGTTTTCCAGATACCAGAGCATGACTGATTTTGCAAGAATAATGTTTTCACACAAAGCCTGTGCTGTTAATGAACTGCTTTTCTTGTTGCACCCAGAAACAGAAAGGTTCACCTAGAACAGTATCCCATTGGAGAAAGTCTACATAGCTACTGCCAGGGAATATACACCTCTAAGTGGATTTTTAATATAGTCTCACAGCATTTTATTGCTTATACAGAGCTACCTTTGCTTTTTAGGTCTACATATGTAAATATACAGAAAACACGTATTAACTTGGTTGTTGCTTGGTTCTTCCAAAATTAAGTGAGTTATCATTATCTGAATTTTTAAATTCTAAGCCAAAATAATAAAAACTATAAAAGAGCCACTTTAGCATATTTTTATATTTTAAAAAACCCAAAACACTACAATAGATCAAAACTTTCTCATTAATTTTATCACGTATTGAAGTGGGTTATATACATGTACACTGTCACAGGAAGAAATTGCGTTTGTTTTTTTTCGTAAATCATACCAGATAGCTAAACCAGGATTTGGTTGTCCTAAGATCTCTATCAACAGATTTCTAAACACCCTTTCTGTGCTGTAGTCATGCATTCAAGAAATAAAGGCCTCTTATTAGTAACCATCAACATTGTTACAGTTCAGAATAGTATAAACATTGACACTGAGCTCTGGTCTTACAGTTTGATTTTTTTTTTTCTTTTTTACTAATTTTAAGTGCCAATGTTTGTTTTCTGGCTTGTGCAAAGAAGCTTTAAAATGCAGTCAGAGAGCAACGGCTCACTGCTCATTTGCTTCATTTTAAAAACCTGACCTTACATATTTTACTCCCTGGTTACCTTGAAAATTTGTAAATACCGTTTGTAAGAACGACTGCTTCTTGTGTTTTACTACATGAAGTATTGGCTCAATTCTTCTGAATGTCAGGGCCTACTTTGGTGACCGAGTTTCACGAAATGACTACCGCATAGTACTTTACCAGATCAGATCTCAACAGATAATTATTTACTGCTAAATATGAACTTAGGTTTTTAATTCACTGACTTTGGGAAAGAAATTTGCATTTGTATTAACAATAGTTGGTAGTGATATGCTCATAGACCTTTTCAAAAGTTTTCTACCTTGTACAGTCCATTCAAAAGACTGTGTTCTGGGAAACCAGTAAGTGTGCAGTACATGAAATGACAGACTTTGCTTCTTACAGAAGTTGCAGTGTATATATGACTAAAGTACAAACAGCAGAGGAAAGGAAAAGAATGAACTTGCTGTACAGACTTTGAAAGCCCTTTTGGCAAACTGAATTCTTTCTGAAGTATATATGTCCTATGGAATGCTGGAACTTGACTTCTTTCAAAGTTTTTGCAAATTACTAGTAGTTGTTAGCACTTCTTTTTTTATTCACAGAGACAGACCAACAGATACGAGCAGAAGCTCTGTGCTTTGCAGCAGAAACAGTCACTGAAAGGATTTGAAAGCCAGCTAGGACACCAAGAACTAGAAGACATCTGGCCATATGTGTTCTAGTATCTACCCAAGATTTGCAGGTTTTGTGAAACATAATTAGTTTGTTACAAGACACCCAGAAATCACACACAATACTTGTACTAAAAGCACATTTAGAAGGAATTTTTTTAAATGGCCTTCCATGCACAGTGATTCTCTGGATAAAATTAAATACATCCAGGACGTGATTAAATATAACAGGTGAGGAATATAAAAAAAAGTACAGAAGAGATATTTTATCAAATGGAGGCGGGACTCTAATAGTAGGAAAAAAAAAAAAAAGAAGAGTCAATCTGCAGCAATGTTAAGCTTGCCAACAGATATACAGGTTTATAATACACGCACCCCAATCCAGGGCAGGAAGAAATAGAGTCTGCTTGTGCCACCAGTGCTGGTATTTCTTAACAGGAGTTCTTGCCTTTGCAAGTCATAAATTGCACTATCCAGTCTTTTAACATCATATCTTTCTTAAAAACAAAGTGGCAAACTTTAAGAACTCATTCATCTGCCCTATGCTCAAACTTTTCACAGCTCCTTCCCAAAAAGACATTCCTCCTACCACTAACATTTCCTCTGATGGAAAGTTCTCACAGCATATGTTCAGCTGCCAACTATACAGCATCACTAACAAGCCAGGGAAGACCAAGATGCTGAAGAGACAGCCAGAGCTATTCTGAGCTGAGCCCGACATTAAATTCACCTATATTGTAAAAGCAAATTTCTTTGTCTTCTTCCCTTGACCCCCTCAAAGAGCCAAACTCACAGGATCATTCTTCATTGAACAGTACTTTCATTGTGGGATTTGACTTGCCAGGAGTAAAACTGCTTACTTTCCTTAATTCTGACCATCCTCTAACTCTTCCACCTCCAGACATGTTACTTCCTATGTCATGGGAGGGGATGCAGTGACTTCTTGTTCTGCCCAGAACTTGTCAGTCCTCCCTATTGATTTTTAAGAAGTAGTACTGCTTAATTAGTGGTTTCCCGAGAAAATACAGACATAGCCACATGGATTGCTGAGATAAATGGAAATAACACAAGAAAATTAACTCTTAAACAACAATTAGGATTTATATAAGAATTTCTTTTTTATTCATGAATATAATTTCTTTCAGTTCTTCAGCCCTGTGCTTTGTCCTTCCATTCACAGCTCCTTCACGCAACACTTTATAAAAAAAGTTAAATCACACATACTAGAGCAAACATTTTTCTATACATGAGAGCTGTAAGAAGCATATAAAAAAAGGACAGCTTGCTCCATTTCTTCAAATAATTTTGGTCAAACACAAAGAGAAACTTCAAGACAAGGGACTTCTCAAAATTAAGCAGGGACAAGGCTGCTTCCTGTACCCAGGGCAACACTGGCTTGTTCTTTGCTGTGGCCAAGCATCCAAATACACTCATACACACCATCTTAAAGTGAAAATCCTGGTTCTATTCCCAAGTTAGACACTCTTTTATAACTGCAGAGTGTGCTGTAAATATTTAAAGCAATCTAATCACTTTTCAAAGTAAAAAGACACAAACCCCCTGCTGCAACTATTTGCACAAAGTCCAAACTCTGACGCCAATCGTTGTGCTAATGAACTTCCCTTTAAGTTCAAGGCTGTATGCAACCTTTCCAGCTACAAAGATACTTAAAGATTTCTCTGTTTCTATATACTGTTCTGCTATTGTCTACAAGGAGTGGACTACTTCCCTGAGAACAACCCTTATTTTATTTCACTTGATAGTGAAAATTCACTTTTGACTTTAAGGGTGTAAAACTCATTCCCTATGAAACAAAGTACCATTTAAATTGAGAATTCAATCATAAACTAGGCTAATTATAACTGTCTATTGAATTTTTCTTTATGCCTTCACAGACCAGGTATGGAAGGCATTAAAAAACTCCATGTCTACACAACAACCATGATACCTGGTTTAGTGTCAAGATGTCAAATACTGAAGGATTAAAGATTATGCCTGTTCAGAACAGACTTTGGCTAGTGAGGTGGTGTAGAAGTATACTTTTTAAAAAAAAAATGTGTTTGTACCTAATCCGACTGCGCACAGGCCCAGACGTTCCTCAACATTAAAAGTTATGGAAATATTTTCTTTTTAGATATGGATTGAGAACGTATTTTATTCATCACTAGTACAAGTTCTACCCTGAAATAATTTGTAAATAGATCCCCTCTTAAAACTATGTGTCCCTGAGTACAGGGGCAAACAATTCCATCTTAGCGCTGCTGTTGTGTTTTAAGAAGTTTTCTGAAAACCAAAGCTAAGTGGACTTAAACTGATGTTTGCCATAGGGAAATTCGACAATGATACTACACTGCTATTGCCTTCAGGGTTCCTTCTTAATACAAAAAAATGCAGAACAGATTTCAGCAAACCATGGACTATGGGTTCATAGTCTCTGCCACTGTTCTGCTGAATTGGAGACTTCATCTGGTGAAGATGGCACTGACATGTCTCAAACACACTAGCACAGAATAATTATGGCTTGTAAACAAACAAACAAACAAACAAAAAAACACACTGAAAAAATAGTACTAAAGTAGCTCACAGACAAAAAGGAAGTGTATATACAGAGAAAGGAAAGCAGAGAAGTGCAAAATTGCAGAGTGTTTTCAAGTTTTTGCTTAGTCAGAGTGTAGCCATCAAAAATGTATTGCATTATGGTCTCAACTTCACTCATAAGAATGAAAAGATCCAGTAAATATGGTGAAGGAGCACTCGTGAGAGTAAAAATCAGTATGTTTGATGGCATCAGAGGAAGAGACTTCAGAGATCTGCACAGGACTAAACAAAAGTAATTATAAGATGGACCAGTAAGTGTTAGGAGCAGCTAGCTGTAAAATGCTCTAGTAGGCCTATGAGAGGATTTACCTTAAATCAAACGTGGGAACCACGGCAGGGGGTGGCTACGGCTCTACTCTTCTACACATTATGCGGGTAAGAGAAATTTGTTCTTCAATCCTCGCCGTTCACTCCTTAAGCACATGCCGTCTCGCCCGATCCCCGTTTCACTTCAGCTCAATTACTGTTTATCAGGAAAGTAACCCCCGGTACTTTCACTCTCGGGCCGACCCGGCGGGAGCTGCCAGGAGATACCCGTGCTCGTCGGTTACCGAGTAGGGAGCCACCTTCCTGTGGGCTCCCCGCGCTCGCAGGAGGAGCGTCTAGAGGCTGCGGGAAACCTCGGTGGCGACTCCGGCCGCAGATGCTGACAAGGAGCGCTCGGGCCCCTGCTGCCACCTGCCCGCCGGGACGGGTCCTCCTCCGGCAGGACAGCAGGCTCTTCACCCTCCGAATCACACCGGGGTCAGCCCCACGGGATAGCTCACGGCCCGCCTCCGGCAGCGGGAAGCGAGACTGGTCCCGCCCGCGACGGCTACGGGGTACGGGCTCCGCGCAGCCCCCGACACCCTAACCCTAACCCCGCCCGGGCAACACCACCCGCCGCGGTCCCTCAGCGCGGCCCCTTTAGTACCTGCTGCGGCGGCCGGGAGAGCAGGGCTTAGCGCGGTGCTGCGGGGAGGGAGGGCGGCTGCCGTCTGCTCCTGCACCTCCTCCACCGCGCGCACCTGCCGCCGCCGGCCCCGCCGCTACCAGCGTCCGCGGGGGGACACGCCTTGCCCTGACGGTGGGGGCGCGGATAGGGGCCATCGGAGCCTCCTCCCTGTCCCGCTCACCTCCGCGACTCCCAGGACCGGTGCCGGTTGTCGATTTGCTCACGTTTTCCTCACAAGCCGCGCTGCGCCCCGAGTGTTCCTTCTTCCGCGCAGTGCACGGAGCCTCCCCACATAGCTCAGATGGGGTCCGCGGAGGAAAGGCGCCCGGAAGGCACCTCCTCCCAGAGCCGGTGCCCGCTCCCAACCAGGAGAGGCTTCCTCTTCTAGGGTCCCACTGATGGCTGACATGGCCTTCGCTCCCGAGCGCGCGGGCAGTTCCTGGGGAAGCAGCGAGGAGAGGCTCTGCCCCTAGGTCACCCGGCACCGCGGCCAGCGGCCGGGCTTCGGGGGCCGCGCTGCACCCGGTCAGTCGGGGCAGCAGCTGGCGCTAGGGTGAGCAGGCTTCGTGGCGTGGGCTTACAGACTGTACATGTACCGGTACGCACATACACATGCATAAGGGTATGTACATTGACAACTGCAAGTACGTTGTCAAACACACGCATCTTGAGCACAACCTTTCCATCGCCGAGTGCTCACCAGCTTTTGCCACCTCCAGTTTATTTTAGGGCAAGCAGCAAGATACGGCAGCGTTCACAGAACATCAACGCCGCTGCTCCTTTCTACAGTTCCTACGGTAGTAAAGGCAACCGTATCCTAATTTTCATTTTATTTATTCTAATTCGAGTATTTGAAATTTTGTATGTGTAAGAAGAAACATTGCTCATCTAGACCTGACAGTACAGGTGGGAAACGTAGACAAATACTTGGACCTGGTTCCTTTTCAAGGCTGAAAAGAAGCAGCAAAATGCAAGATTAAAAATAAAGGAAAAGCTAGATAGAATTGTTTAAGTAATCTATCAGGCTGCTTGAGAATAAAGATAGTGAACACCTGTGGAGTAGGGCAGGGATAGGTGGGTTTTGTATCCTGTTACTCATGGAAAGGGAACACTTGTGATTTCTCTTGCTTGCAGTCTGAATTGGACAGTTTGGGCTACAAGCTGCAATACAGAAAAGCTAAAAAAAAAAAAAAAAAAAAAAAAAAAGTGTGACCTTCAGAGTAACATTTCCATATAGCCAGCTCTAAGCTTTTCTTCCAAGAAGTACATAGGCATACACCATAGATGAGCATACTGCTAATTAAAAATCATGCTACTTTCTATATTTAGCTACATTTTCTTCCAATACATGCTATTATATAGCACTGATTAGGCAAATACATTTTTCCTTATTCCAATTCTGTTTTATCCTCTTATCAAATCTCTGCACATAGTAATTTTCAGTATTTTCTCCTATGCACAGTGAATTCCATAGTGACATACTCTTTTGTAGTGTTCTCACAGTGATGTGAAACATTCTTTTGAAATTAATAGTTGGCAACTGTAAGCCCACAAAACTGACAGAGCAGCTAATGAAATAAAATCTTTAGGTGCCTTGGTAAGAGGATTTTCAGCTATGCCACATGTGAGCTGCTTTTTCTCAATGCGCTCTCTAGAAGACTATCAGGGGTCTTCTAGAAGAAATTTTGCTGAGGATAGCCATAGCTTCCTGCTTTTTGCCTTGAAAAACCACTGAACCTAGATTTTTTTTACCAATTGTGATTATGAGAGTGTATTAATGCAACTTTTTCACACCTAGAACATTAATGCCACTTTTTTCACACACAACTGTTCTTACTCAAGGATATAACTTGTGAAGCAAACAGTTCTTTGAAATGTCACCTGTTACCTCTGGTTTGCAGGTAGGAAACAGGGCTTGGCGACCTGGCTGAAGTCCTGTCTTCTTGGGCAGAAGTGGGAGCATTTACACAGTTCTAGCCCTTCCTATCAACTTTGCGATGTAAGAGTAGAGGTAAGGATCTCACAATTCATATATTCTAGTTATTGTCCTATGTGCAAGCCAAACATAAAGCAGGTGGGGAAATTGCTCTAGTAGTTTTTCTGGCAGCTTGTTAATAGTTTCTTTACCAACATACTACACATTTACTCAAACTTTATTTATGCAGTTCCTTGAAAGAAAGAAGGCAGCCCAGCATGGAGGAAAGCTTATAAAAAGTTTAACAGCTCCATGACACTGCCACCTCTCCTAGTTTTATCCCTTCTGGTCAGGGTTGACTTTCCCTTGAAGTCTGATGGAAAATTCAGCATTTGATTAAATTCTCATTAAAATTATCAGTTTGCCTGGAATATTTGGTTAGTTTTATCTGTGAATCAAAAAAAAATCCGATCAGATTAGAGATTCATTTTAATATTTGTAAGAGCATCTTCTTCTTTTGACCTGAAAATTTCTAGCCAGTTGTGCTCCTATATTAAAGGATTTTTAAAGGACTAATGTCTGGGAACTAAAAATTACTGAAAACTTTTCTTCAGAATGAAAATTACAGTACTTCCTTAATCTTCTATGAGCTCTTTTAACCTAACCCGTGATTTGGAGGAGAAAAGAAAACTGGCTTAGGGTTTTTGAAAGTCTTTGGTTAGTGAAAAAGTATAGGGGATTGTATGTTTAGAATTCCTGATTTATGGAAATCAACTTTTTTTTTAGATCTCACTTTTTTCTCCTTACTGGGAAGAGCAGAGAGTGATAAAGAGCATAGTATAGACAGGACATTAATAAGATGCAGAGAGTCTCAAACACCAGAAGTGAATCCAAGAGAAAGTGAGTAACTTTCAAACTCACAACCTTCATCACAAGATGCATACCGAGATACAGAGAGCATGAAAGAGCTACTCAACCCCATGCGGTCTGTTTTGATAAAATACTTGTTTGGCTGTGTTTTTTTGATAGTATTTTGTCCTTTCTTTTGGGTAAAAAAGACATTTGTGAAATTAATTAGTTCACTGATCAGATAAAATATGAACAGCACACACCAGCTTCCTCTCAATGATGAATGTTCCAGTTGGCTAGTTATCACTGTAACAATATTAAATTAGTGAAAACTTGAAATAAACCTGCTGCCAGCCTGCAGAGTGGCAGGTGATTTCTTAAAGGCTGCTTTTCAGCAAAACTGAAGAGCCTTTTACCTGCTAATTGAACCAATTTTCCACAGCACCTCTTTTACGTGTAAGCAATTAATCATACCATTTCACAAAGGTTTAGGGTGGAATAGCACTTCCTTCTCTCCAAGCTCAAAGTAAATTCCACTTATTTCTTTTAAATACAAAATGCAGCTGCATAGCTTCGCACTGAACTTACTAAACACAGAGCAGTTTGCTGCTGCTTTTCTCCCCCTCTTTAAATGTGTAAGATAGTTCTCTTGTCAACAGCTAAGCGACATCAACAGTCAGACTACTAAAGATTTCATGTCAGAAGAAATAGAGTAAAGCTTTTCCTTCCTTCTTTTAGTCTATACCAGAAATAGCAAAAAACTCTAGTGCTTTATCACAAGATCTAGGAAGCTATGTGGATAAAAGAACAGAAGTTGCTAAAATGAAAGTATTTCTTTCATGTAGGGAATAAATTCCTCAAAAATCTCTCCAAACTTAATTAGAAACCTGTGGATTCTGGAATTTAGAGTCTTTGCAGAAGCACTAATGAGTGCTATATCTGCTCTGAATGGACTCTTGCTTGAAACAGTGGACAGACTCCAGGCCAGGTGATGGTTCATATGGACCTGTCTGGTTCTGAACTGGGTCAGTAAGCTGACCTGAACACATATTGGTGTTTTCACCAGTGTGAGCAGACTGATGGATGGAACAGCTACCAGCTCTGCCTCTGTAGAGGTGGCCAAACAAGGACATGCATTTTCTCTTTCTAGCATAGCTGGCTGACTCAAAGAAGGAGAGAGGTGCCTGGTTTGGCACTGTCAACCTCTGTGAAGTCAAAAAAATAGCCACTTTCCAATTGGGATTGCTGGGACAAATGGCAGCATTAGTGGCCTGAGAGAGCAGGATGCAAGACCAGCAGGCAGGGTGGTTGCTTCTCTGCTCCTTTCATTCCTGCTTCCATGGTCAGAGGGGAGTTGGAGACCCTGTGTCATTTCAAGTCAAGATGAAATCCTATTGATATTACTGTGGTAATATACATATTGATTAATGCCCTCCATTAAATGTTTTGCCTCTTCTAAGGGTTGCAGTGTTCAGCATTCATTGGTTTTACCCTGCTTTAAAAGGTGAAGGACTTCAGTGAGGTCAAAATAAGCTGTGTTATTATTCATATTAATAGTGGCAGGTGTTTCTCCTTCACAATTACTAGCTAGTTCTTCATTAAGAAGTTTAAAACCCTCATAAATGCATATTTCACTGTGCCTCTGCAGAAGCATTACAGGAGACTGCAGATGTGTCAAATGTAATAACAATGTGCATGAGGTTCACTGCTAAAAAAGGAAATTCCCCCCACAAAACAAGACTAGAATATATATTAGCTTCCTCACACATTTCAGGGAGGAGCATGTAGGTTACCGTTTTCACAGGCTTACTTCATTAGAAGAGCTCCAGATTTGTGCTTACTCTTTTTTTTTCAGACTATAGTTCAATAAACCAGACCATAGTTGTGAGCATAATAGGTACATAAGTTACAGCACAGTATGCCATGAAAGAAAGATACATGTATATGTACATGTGTATGTTTGTTATAATCTGTTCTATGTGCTTGACATGAATAGTTATTCAAGTCCTGGACTGACAATCAAACAGCTCTATCTATGTAAGTGTTCATTATCCAGGTCTTTGTAAAATTCCAGTATCAGATTTCTGCAATTTGGGAAAGTTAAGTTGCTATAAGTTCCAGTGCCCAGAGTGTGAAACTAGAAATCAGAAGCAACAGCATTTCTCTTTCACTTGTATTACTGACAGGCCTTAGCACTTTGCACTCAGAAACTGTTCAGTAGGTGTCATTAGATAGGTATTATGGCCTCATTTCACCAATGAGGAAGCTTGGGGTCAGAGAACAGTTAAGTTGGGTGAGGACATACAACATCATAAAAAAGTCTCTTCTATTTTCTATATTAAAACAGAGATATCAGTAATAGTATTCAAAGGGACAGAAGTTTTGAGGTGGGGTGAGTCATGTTTGAGCTTTCTGGAAATAGCATGATTTTCCCAGCTGCTGTGAAATTGTATCTGTACATGACGACCACTGAATATGAAAATGGTGACTGAAAAGACTGATAGGTAAGTGATTTTTTATATTGTATGGAAATGAAACAGGTTTATAAAAGATGTACCTTACTTGAGTGACATTGTTGTGTAGGTTACACTCACACAGACAGTTTAGGGAGGCCCCCACCTGTGTCAGGCAAACTGTAATATAGGAGGTGTGAACTGAAGCCCTTACTTGAGAAAAAAACCCAATACTGTTATTTAAGCGAAATCACAGACTGCATGGGCTTCATCAGCCTGTCAGCACTACTGATCTGGGAAGTCTTGTTCCTGTTTAATGGGGAAAAACTTCCAACAAGGAAGAATATCCTGGAATATTCTCCTGTCTCTTCAACCAAATGAATTACAGAGCAAAACTACCATCTCTGCTCATGTCAGGCTTTGTCTGCTTTTAAAGGGTTGAGCATAGTATCCATGCTTTATCGATCTCACTTTTACTTCCATACCTATGCAGTGAGTGTCTGACAAGCTGAAAGCTATTTATCTTTCTTTGGACCTCACGACTGATTCTCCTTGGCAGCTTTAGGCAGATGCTGCTGCAGCAAGGTCAGAAAGGAATGGAGAGAGCCAGGCTTTACGCCAAGTCTGCTACTGATCTGCTGAGACGATGGAGCTGTGCAATGACAGCTTGTCTTATATAGGATCCAGACGCTGTAGAAAGAAGGGAATAGAAAGATGGCATGACTATTGGATCTGCCTAAATGGTTGCCTATAGACGTAGGGGTGCTTCTTTTTGGGGATCCCCAGGTTTGTACAGCCGGCTGTGCTTATGCTTTCCTTCTCATCTCTGTCCTCAAAGTAGCAATGAGAGGGGACATCTGTGAAAGGCAACATGCAGGTTTCCATTTAGCTATGTGTTTTGTGGTCGCACAGAAGCAGTTGAGATACTTTGTAGCATTTGAGGGGAATTGCTGTTGCTTTTCTGCCATGTTTGAATAACTGTGAATGTGCTTCTGGACCTCTCCTTTTTCATTCCGAGGTAGAAAAGGTGTGTGTTTTAAATTAAAAGCACCAAGTATAAGTTAATTTTCTTTTTCCGGCTGTCTCTGGTAGATTGGAGCAGTTATTTTTTCATCACTTTCAGCATGAGTGTCGTGTATTTCTATCTGGTTGGTTTTATGCTTAGATCCTTGGTTTCCTCGGAGCGCTTGCACTAAGACAGCAAGTTAACTCTCATGTTTTGGCAAAGATTTTCTCTATCTTGTCAAGTATTAGCCACTCCTGCTGAAGCAGAAGTGTTTTACTGTGGCATGAAAAGCATTCAATAAAAATGCATTTTGAAATTGTTATTTACTTTCTATGACTGAACTAAATTTGTACAGAGAGGGATATTTCAAGACCAGCTACTATCATAAATAAAATAACATCAGGCCTACAACCATATTTACCTGAGCAGTAACCTCACAGACTTCAGCTATGGTGATGTTGCATCAGCTTCGCTAGCTGCTTGTGTTTACTCACAGACTTCTGTATAGCATATTTGTTAAAATCTGGTGTGTGTAAGAGAGCAGACATTGGATGAGATCCTGTTGCTGCTCGTAGAGTGGGAGACCTGGCATCCAAATGAGAAGATATTTTCTGAAAGCCCTTCGAAGGCATTGAGGTAGGAAAGTTATTTAATCTTCTTGTTTTCACTCTCTAAAGTTTAGTAGCTTCAATAGCAGTACAGTATCAAAAAATAATGCTTTAAAAAATAAGAGTTTAGAAAGAAAGTTCAGCACTTTTTTTGTTAATTTTAATGAAAAAGAAAGCAGTTTATTTCCCTCTTCTTCATTTTTCCTCCATATATGCTTGCAGTTCTTGTCCAAAAATCTTCGGCATCTGGGGCAGCAGACCTCTCTTAGTTCTTATAAATTTATTCCTATGAATTCGTTCTACCTCTTCAGAGACTTAGGATTTTGGCAAAGACCATGGAGTTTCTTACTCTAGAACAGTTCAGTAATACATTTAAATTCTAATATGGGACTTCAAATGGGATCCTTGAATGCAAAAAGGCACAGAATATGTGTATCTGCCCAGAGTCTCTTCTTAACTTTACACTGTAAGGGGGCAGAGTTGTAGGATACAGAAAGGTTTTTGAATTATAGAGTGGCATGAGATTAGGCAGTATGAGTGTAATAAATTGTTAATAAAGGTAGACATGAAAGGATCTAGTTCATATAAACTGATCACTGTTTTTATCTGATGCTTTAGTAATATTCTGTATCTGGAAGGTTAAGAGCAGAACTAGTGTTGCAGTGTGGTTATTGTTCAAAGTTGTATTTTCTAACCACAAATTTAATTTAATTGGACTACACTACAAACATGCAGCTAGCCATACACATACGTATTTTTCTGGACTAAAGCCTTTAAGAAAACTTTAGAATAAGGTAATAAGAATGACTAGAATGAGAGGGGGGTTTATTATAGTGGGAGAGCTTTCACTGCTGCATGTGAAGGACAGGTTTTATTTTCAATGATATAACTTTCTTGAGAAATGAGGTCTCCATTTATAATGTAATATTGATGCTTTATCTGTTAATGTTCTTCTATGAAGTCTTAAAGGAAGCAAACGTTTGTAAAACTGACAATAGCAGTTTTGAGGATATTGCCTTAATATACTGTGTCTCTGTTTTTTAAAGTCTAGAAGAACATTGTGTGCATATGCATGCAGAAAGCAGCTCTAATCAGCATCCTTAAGAGAGCTGCCTAGCTTATAAATGACACAATTGTATGCTTCATTGCACAATTCAGACTGAGCTTGTCCATTAGTTCAGTGAAAGTGGAATTTTCAGAAGGGTCGACAGGCGTGTTTACACTGTGGTCTCTGCAGCTCCAATGGTTAAGCTTTCTAACTGGATGCTGATGCAACAAAGTCGCTGTTGCAGCACTGAGTGGGGTACAGGCCACTGCATGAATATTTACACAGCTGTTGGAGAGCAGGATTTGCAGTCTGCTCAGTTTCATGCTACTACTGTCACTGGTACACAAGAATTTTAAGGGATGCAGATGCACAAGCCCCGTCCAACATGACTATTCTTGGTCTCCTTTGGAGACTGTGGAGATAGTGAAACAGTGCATTAAAAAGTGTTGCAAAGATCCTTCGTGTGGCACTGAATGAGCAAATTTCAGAGCCCGTTGGGCATGGAGGGGCACAGCACTTTTGACAATTACTCTGACAGCTGGGATTAATTAGCTAGACATAACAATGGTAAATGGAGTTATATGGCTTCTGAAACCTAGTTAGTGCCTAATCTCAAAGAATAATTATACTATTGAGCTGACAAGTTAGCTCCCTTCCCATAAAGGTGGCTGTACGATTTTATGCAGGATAGCCACAGACTACCAGAGCACCTCTGAAAATGCTGCCTTTATAACTTTTCAAAAGTGGCCACTTTCCTGTAGTAGTAACATCTGTCCAGTAGAATTTCATAATGAAACCTGCCAGAATTGAATTTTGCATTGAAATGGATCAAAATTTCTGCCACTTTTTCATACTCTTCCACGTGACTCTAAAAGACAACAGTATTTTGCAATCTCTTTAGCAGGCATCTACTAATCTCATGATGTCCACACCCATTATGGGAGCAAGTAATTTGATTTTTTTTTTTTTTCAATTATCAATATGGCTTCGACAAGTGAGTGCCAAAATAAACATTCATAGAACTTCTGTCACTGAATGGAGAGATTACATCTGTAGGATTATATCCACTTCCAGGTTTGGTGGTAGACACAGTTATTAGCCTGCCATGTATGCACATCTTACTCTTTGAATGGTTTTGGTTCTGTTTTTAAAGTACTCTACAGTGTTAAGTAAGGCACAACTGGTTGTCATAGCATGATTGCCCTTGCTGCACTGGTGCTTAAATCAAGAGTCCTATTTAGTGTCACTTTATAAGTGCCACTTAATAAAGTGCCACTTTATTGTGAAATACTGGATTTGGAATTCCTTTTGTCAGTATTATGTGTTTTCATTATAATACTCTGGATTTCCAACTGCAGAAAGGAAGAAAACAAAACCATGTTTACTGTGGAATCCATTTACAAAGGTAAATGCCGGATAAAGGTCTGCTGCATAAACATCAGCCAGCTTGCTTTCGGGACTCATTTCAAATAGTGGCCCAGGTGTGACACAGAAGTGAGTGGTATTCTAAGAATACAATGAATTAATAGTGGTCAAGATGTATCTCAAATCGCGTATGTTGTAGAAACTTAACTTGGTCCTTCCACAACATGTCCTACATTTAGGAACCAAAAGTCAGAGGACCCTTGGTTAAGATGCTCATGGTTTATTCCAGTTGAAGTAAATTTCTGTGAATTTTTTAGAAAACACTGCAGTTTGACTGCATCCTAGGTATTTGTTGCCACTGACCTGCTTTAATTTGAATACAGATGAAAGGAGCCCATGCCAAGTCTCAGGTTTCTCTTAGATAAGCAGAACTAAAATAGCAAGGTTTTTATTTGGAGAGGTATTGTAGCCTTACTTGCCATTCTTGCTTTAGTAGGTGTTCAGGGACAATTAGAGGTATGCTGATCCATCATGAGCATTGTTTAACTGAAACACAGTTCTGATGAGAAATTGAACTCAGCCTTTCTCAAGCCTGTGTGAAACAGCACATAAATTTCTTTAATAAGAAAACCTCTCCAATGTAGATGAATTTATTTTAAAGAAAACGATGTAGAAGTATTTCCTGAAAGCATGAAGGCAAATACTAGTATACAAACATGCACTTAACATTATCCTAGTATTTTCTCATGGTTTGTGTGATATCCTTTCTTTCCAAATAAAACCTGAATTTTCTGTCTCACCTCATTTTCTTGCTTTTTTAACCAATCACTAATGATAAATAACCTTTTATTCCTTATCCAAGATCCCTGACGTCTCATTTTGATCAGAATGACTAAATAACCAGGTATGCCTTCTTCTGCCTGGCTTCTTATTTTAAAGCCCCACTGAAATTCCCAACTGTGTGTTGATTCAGTTTTATCTTCAAAGCATCCCATGGTCTTCTGTTGTTGGAGGTCAAAATGAAAAATAAGCAATTCTGTATTATCAATAGCACTTGAGGTGTAATGAGTTGCGGATTAGAGAAAACAAATTTAAAGAATTCAGTAATTCACAGTTTACTGTAATGTATTTACAATTTGCTGTGACAAGCAGTTGTTGGATGTGTTTGTGACAGAGATTGAAGGTTGTAATAAATTGCTGATGTCTGCTACTGAATTTTGATTATTTATTTCTTAACATATTTCTAGGCTTGCCATTTCTTATAAAAAGCACAATGTAACAAGAAAATTAGATTCTAATTTTTTTTTTTCATTCTGGATATTTACAGACCCAAGCAATGCTCCTCTGCGTCCCCTCCTGTGTTGGAACTGGGGGGAGAAGGAGTGAAACAAATCTCTTGTCCATTCATTTACAGTCATCCTCATTAAGAGTGATCCTGAAAGACCACAGTGGACATTCCTATAGTTTCTCTCACTCCAGCTTTTTGCATCATTCCCGTTGTCTGCTTACAAATCTGTGTGTGCTGATGGGCAAGGATCAGAAACTATTTCCTTCAGAACCACGGAGAAAACCCCTCAAAGCTTTTCTCCTTATGCAATTGTAAAGGTGTCTAAAGAAGTTTGCACAAGTTTTGGAGTGCAAAGCCAAGAAGCAAAAGAAATGAGTGAAGTGGGACAGTCTGGAGTTAAAGAGGACTTTTGCCTTTAGCAGCAGATACATTGCATGTCAGCAAGGCAGCTGGCTGCTTCAAACCTTTCCTTGGAGACTGCAAATCAGAATAAATTGGGTCAGGGGTCTAGTTTCACCCTTCTGCAGGATAGTTTTTCTCTACTAGTTGCCAACAGGGGCACCCATCAATTTCCTATTGTATGCCCACCATAATGTTGGACTGAGCTAAACTGTACTAAGACCTGTTCTGGAGTAAATTGATAGGGAAACAATTCGACATGTGCAAAGCACACCCTACTTTATTTTGTATGAGGTTCCCCACGTAGGCAAGCTGTTACTCGCACTTCCAAGCAGCATATGGAGCCAAGCCCTCTAAGATGACTTTGGCTGGTGACATTGTGCACAGTTTCAGCTCTTAACACTGTGGCTCTGCTCTCACACTCCTCTGCATGGACTAATGGAGCTGTCTGATGTACGATTTTTTGCTCTTTCTAGTTAGTCCTTTCTGAAAGTAACTAATAGAAAAGTTCACTCACTGTCACTGGTGATACTGAACTATCAGACACCATTAGAGGTAATAAGGTTTTCTACACTTGCAGGGGGATAGGTTTTTCTCTTCTGTAACACTGCAACTCATATGAAGACCAGATTCTCTTTTCTACTTTATTTAAGTCTTCACTTCTTTATTATATAAAGTGAGTGATACATATGTTTATATTCTCCGTTTTGTATTTTTTTTTCTATTTGTATTTCTATTTGTTACAACACAAGCATTCTTAATACAGAAAGCATGGTGCCGTTCATGCCTTACCCTAGTTTGCTACCACTTTTCCTTTGTAACCCAGATTTTATTGCTTTTTAGGGTAACAAATATGGTTACAAGTTGTTTAAATACTGTTGAAGAGCATAATCATGCTTCCATTCACAGTAGCTATGAGAAAAGCTTGTTTAGACATGATTATTTTAACATACTAAGTTTACACTTAGAATCTTCTGGAAAAAAATTATCTGCACATCTTCTGGTGTGTTTTCCCTTCATAATAATAAACATCATATTTGAGAACATGTTATCAGAGAGACTTTCAGTTTAGGGTTTTCTGTTTCCTCCCTGCTTTCTTTAGAGGAAAGTTTATCTGAGATTTAAGGTTATTGTTAATATTATATTCCATAGGAAATATTCTTAAGGATGTCAGTGTCACACTTTATCAGCAGTGTCTGAAAGATTTCTACATTGGAGGAGCAGATAAACTCCTACATATCTTTCTGTTGTAGCTACTTATTCGTAGAGTCTCTAGAGCTGTCAGTGTATGACAAGGGGTATTCTTACAGACTACAGAATTAGGATCTATACATTTTAAGTGTTGTAGATGCCACTTCTAAGGGATTAAAATTACTTGAAGAGAGTGGATTATTTTGTTCCCATCCATGCAACAGTAATGCATATTCTTACTAATACAGACTACACAAGAAAGGACTTATTTTTGATGCTGTTTTAATCCCTAGATTCATTTCTTTCTTTGAAAGACCTGGTTCAGCTTGGATGGTTTGCTATGGAGCACTTGATTCAGCTGCTTGTGCACTTTACCCAAAGGCTTTGACTTGGAGCACTTTGATACAGCAGCCTTTATTTGCACTTACTTTGCTGTAAAATTTATTGAAATCCAACAGATTTCAAAATTAGGATCAGGCCCACAACTTAATTAAGTTGGTCTGTTATTTCCAAATATTTTTGTTCTGAGCTGGCATTTGTGAGTCTTTGCGGAAATGAATAAAGTTTAACCACCAGTTAAAATTAAAATATACTCCACAGAGATACAGTTCACATCACTGTACCTCAGTTACTTAACAGCAAATTAGGTACACCTAGGAAATTTTGTGCCTTTAGTAAACAATCCATGAAATAGTGTCCAATACTGAAAGGTAATAGCTGATTTCTAGCTGGATGTTGAACAGCTTCAATCCTTGACAGTTTTTGAAGGAAAACTTAGGGCAAACAGATGCTTAACATTTTACAAGGTCAGACTGAATGAGTTTAAAAAACAAAGAAATGCCTTAGACAAAGCCACCTGTATATGTAGGATCTCTTGGACACATTTTACTCTCTATTTAACAAAAAACTAGTAAGCTTTATGCCAGTATGAATGGAGATCAGTGCTTCCTGCGTCCTTCATTTCTTTTATTTGTAGCTAGAATTTACCCTGCTTGTCAATAAATGTTTTGAGTTATAAACAGTGCAGTACCATTTGTGTGTCCTGTAGAAATGATACAAGTAATTTGAAATGGAGGTTAATGGATCAATAGTAAGGCTGCATTTACTTTTGGTTTAGTTTTTCTCTGTATTATAATTCTCAGCAGTAAATTCTTTTATGCAGCACCTAACAAAATGGTTCAGTAGTGATTTTCAGATTATACTATGCAGAGAGACTTCAAAGCTGTCTAGACACACTTTTGCACTCTGGAAATAATGAAGTCATTCAGAGTGTTTTTAATTAAGAGTAGTGTGTCTATGTTACCTAGATTGCCCTGAAAATCGTATTAAATTTGATTAATTGTTTAGCATCAGGGTTTTTTTATACAGTCCTTAGTTTGAGTTAGATGTGGCTTTTATTCTGTTTACAACAAAATTACTTTTACCTCTTCAAACACAGGAAAGGACCTTGCAGTAAGAGCACATGAATGTTGTGAAAACTCCCTTTAACTGCTTAGCATAATGCATAAAGCAGGATTAGATTTATAGAAGCCTTCATGATTATACCTGAGAGTTCTTGTGTACGAAGAGCTTGTCCTAGGATTTTTGGACAAGTTTTGTCCTTGGCTGTCAAATAAGTGGTTGGTCAAATCTGATATTTTAATAGTGATATTAATCTTGTAATTTTATTTAGGTGTCTCAACTTGTTAGACTTCTTCACAGTGCTGCTCAGGATGTGGGTGATACGAATGAAGAAATTTTCTGCTTAGAAAAAGCTGAGGGAAGTGGGGTCATAGATAACTGAACTCTAAGATCTCCGAGAAAGCTGTGTGGTCAAATGGAGGACTTAACGCTTCAGAGGAAACAATACAGGTAATAAAGGACTGCCAGTGCTTTTATAGTCTTCCGTAGATAAATATTTGCCTCAAGACATTAATGATTAATCTGTAGTCAGGGAGTTTTTCACCTTTTTAAGCATGGAGATGTAGTTAACTAAAAATTAATTATTTTTCCCTTGGAAAGCCTAGGCCTGATATTTGGATCACCCACACTTCTGAAGAGGCTTCTTCTGAGAAATGCTCACTTCTTATTTGAGGAAAAATTCCAGTGATTTTCTCAAAATCAATCTGCTAAATGGGTCTTGTCCACTTGGAATAGAGGTGTGGAAAGCTAACTATCATGTGTGACCTCTGCCTGAGTTTGCAAGTATTTATGTGACATCAGAAATGCACTTTTCTATACAGAAGAGGCATTCCAATGACTTGCTACTATGAACCTCTGACTGAAAGCATATTTAAGAGACAAAGTCATATGATTCAGGGTACCTGATTACTAGCAGGTCATTCCTCTACCCTCCCAAAACACTATTGTTTTGTTCTAAATGGCTAAGAGAACAAAAGTAATATTTCACCACATAAATGTATTTCAGAAAGTGACTTCGGTGGCCAAATGTTAGAAACATTACTTCTTATATCAACAACCTGATAAAAAGCATTCGGACATCTGTGGAGCTGCTGAGACTGACCAGTGAGTGATAAGCTTCTATTAAATCACAACAGTGAAGACACTGCTGACCAGTGAGACTTCTCATCCTAAATGGATGCTAAAGTGCCCTTCTCTTTCCTCCCAATGCTTCCAGTCTGATCACAGGCGATGCCTGAGTTTGCTCAGGAAAGAGTTAAAAAAAAAATATTAAAGTTGGTAACACATTCACACAAAGGGCACTACAAACTGGAGTTTATTCATTGATTTTAATTTTTAGCTGTTTGCGCTGTTATGTGAGGCTCTGCTTTGTTTCTTCTTATTCTTAGCAGCAAGCCCTGAATTAAGTTATCTATTGCTTGTAAGTAATCTAACTTTTTCTTGCTTTAGCAGTGGAGGAAGCAAGGTTCCTGGTGTAGTCTGTAGTCTCTGCATTTACCAGTATACTTTCTGAAGATAGTTCTGATCAAAGTCCCACCTGGCTTTAACTCTATTGCTGTAAAGCAGATGTCAGCTCCTGTTTTTCTTTCTTTTTCTTTCTTTTCTATTTTATTCATTTCCCTTTGATAAGTCCATCTGTGTCCAATAGGCAATAATATTTATGGTACAGATGCTTCTCCTTTAACCCTGCAACTGGAGAAAAGCCCTTTAGAGGCAGTGGTGTCCTCAAGGTAGATTTTTCTTACAATTAATACTTTAAGATTCTGCCTTTGGCAGAAATTTGGAAAGTACCACGTTCTTGGTGGGGCTGTAGAAAACAAGGGGGGCTTTCTACTAGCTTCAGCTACAGAATGATTGACACATAGGCTGGAATAAGATTTACCACAATGAGCTACCCTAGGGTTGAGCACCTGGACTTCTAGGAAAAAAAGTGCTAGAAAATCTTCTGCTGATAGAAGCAAGCTAGATTGACCTATTTATCTATTTTTAAAATTTAAATGCTCTAAGTAACATATGTTAATCAGTTCCAGTTTTCAGCCTGCTTTGAACAGCTTTCCATTCCATAGTGGCTTTCCATTGCAGATATCTTCTGTAATTGCTAAACTTTTCGTGAAATTGATTGTAATCAGCTCAGTAGGCTGTCACATACTTCCAATATCTGCCTGTTCTGCAAGACTAAATTTATTAAGGTCCAAGCAAGACAGGAAGAGTAACAAGGTGTCCCTGTTTGAACTAACTTAAGACATATTTCATTGAGCTGCTATTACTATGTACATGACTGTCAGAAAAGAAGTCCTCTTAAGACTGGATAGACCATGAGAAGTCACTAAATGTAGCTTTTATTCCATCTTTACTGGTTTCCCAGTTATCACTGTCTGGAGCATAACATCTGTGACCAAACCTGTCTGCTCTTTCACTGGTAAAACTTGACAGAAGAGATCAGGCGGTACATTTGTGCATCCAGTACAAAAAGCAGAGAAAACCATGCAATATACTCCTAGATCTCTTGTGCAGACACTGGGCAATTGTACAAACTCAGGCTTAATAGAGGAAGGTGATAGAGTCCTGAAATTCAAAGGTAAAACAGAAGTCCTTGGTAGTGCCACTTACTTTTAACTAGGTTACTTACATCTGAAATATTTAAGAATATTTTTCACATTGCCTGGAGTATTTTGAAAAATTCCATTTTTTAAACTGATAAATCAGGGTGTAACTTAGCTCAAGTAGAAGCACTGCATTAGTAGAGAAAGAAATTTTGCTATTTTGCTTACTGAAGTTTTAAAACACTTTTGCAACTTCTAAAAATATTTGCATTATTTTGTGTTATTCATTTGGTGTTAATTTGGTAGAGAAAAATGCAATCTTTCATATATTTAGAGTGTCAGTAGTTTTTTCTAAAGACTGGAGTGAAGTAACGTTTTTCAGAACATCTGGTTACAGCAAAATTTATTTCATTTATGTGTACTGAGGAGTCTGTTCCAAACTTTAAGGTAAAAATGCATGAAGATGCAACATGAACAGCTGTGCAGTTTTTCTTTTCACGTAATTTTTTCTTCAGAAAAGGAATCAACTGCTGGATTGAAAACTTTTGATCTACATGTATTGCTCAATACAGAAAGATTAGTGGCTTTGAGGGTTGGGTTTTTTTTATGTAAATTTCAAATTTCAGGTGTTTGTTGCAGGTAGTTTCTCCTAGACTTTTAATGCTGCCTTATTTTGAGGTTTCAATAAAAAAATAAAAGAAAAGAAAAAAATAAAAAGGTGTTTGTTCCCCTTTCATTAAGCAGGCTTTGACCATGGAAGGACTTCTGCGTTAAATTCCTACATGTGAGTACTCCAACTGACATGAACAATGTTAATGTTTAATATAAAGCACTTCATTCTTTTTAGAAAAAGGATTTGAAGGATCCACAGTGGGTTTAAATATACAAATTAGTGTTATTTCAAAGATAAATGCTAGAGTAATTTCCAAAGACAGCAGTAAAATTGTAAAAGTCCCTGCTGGTGCATGTACAAAGTTGCCATCAGTGATATGAAGGCAAATGTAGCTGGAGCTGAACAAGCATGAAGTAAACGTCACAACACACACAGGCATTTATTTGTGCAAGTGAGTCATTCTTATTGTTAAATTCAGTAGGATTTATCCTAGGTGGCCAACAGCAATAAACCGTGTCTTAAAAGCAACTGCCTTAGCTTGTAACCAGAATCACATTATATTCAAACCACAGAATATCCCTGAAGAGTTTTCTAAATCTGGGGAGCCTTGTATTAAAAGTGAGATTACAAGCTAACTGTTTAATTGGACCATATCACAAAAGATAAAATCCTACTTAAAAAGGAAATATTTCTAGTGGGAATTCTAAACTTCAAGGAGGAAGTGAAATGAAGGGTAAAAAAATGATATTTAATCATTCTGAATGAGTTTACAAATCTGATGTTTTCCAGGTAGCATCCTGGACTCTGGATGTAAACCTGTTTTAAAAGAGGTAAAGGAGACAGATCTTGCATCTTGTAGTTGGCATGGATGGGGAAGGAGGCGAAATGGATATCATCCTTTAAAAAATATTCAGGACCACGAGTATTTGCTGTGTGCTCAAATTATATAAATTTTAACATAAACTATTATTATTTTTTAAAATCTCTCCCGTTTACTTGACCTGTTCAATGTTTATAGGGACCCATTGGCCAGCAAACTAGGATGTTACAAGAGGGCAAAAAGTGAGAGTAAACTGGCCTATAGTACTGTGTTCTGGAAAAACACACCACAAAAGGCATGGAAGGGTGAGTAAATGAATGGATAATTAGATATTAGCGCAGAGTATGTGTGTTTTCCCATGTCATACAAATTTGAAGTGATACCATGATGTATATTAAATTTTGCTCAAACAAAAACCAGCACTGTCCAGCATCTTTCCATCACCACACATACATAAATACAACAGTAATGCCTACATGCAAGTACACATTATATGAATATCAGTATTTTACAGCTGCACAAAATGCTCATCAGTGCCCCAGTTGAAAAAGAAATAAAATAATAATAATAATTTTAAAAAAAATCACTGAAATGTTGCCCTTACCTTCTAGCACCTGGCGTCTGAGTGTCTTTCAAGGTGGTTGTGTTATCAATGCTGGTAGTTCATAAAACATGCAGCACATGTATTCCTCAGCCTTGTTTCTCTTTCGTGCTTGCATTTTGGCTGACCAGACAAGTACAAACCACAGATAGTTCTGTTCAGGTAGGTTTGAAATTGAGTAAAATGAGTTTTGCCACCCACAGGGAGAACTTTTGAGCTGTGGTCCTTGGAGACACGTAATTCTTAGTCAACAAATTGTCCTTTCACTGGTGATTGATTTACTGTGTCATTCTTGCTAATATTTTCTGTGATTCTTCTAATTAATTGATGAGGGAGATTAGCCTGAGTGTTTATGGACAAAGGGAAAACCCAACCTTAAGGGAATGTATTTCCACTGTTTTCTGTCACCGCTTCTTTTTTTTCCCTTCTCTTTCATGTAATTACTATGTAGGCAGAAAATATTGCAAATATCACCTAAAATGACTCATATCCTGGGTTTGCCAGGTACACCTCACTGTCATATTTTTTTAAACCTATATCTAAATGTAATCTTAAGCATGACAAATTCTGAACCCACTGTCTAAGGAAGCAGAGATGTTTTCCTGTCAATGTGTCATTAAGTCCAGTTGAAACACAAATGAAAACAAGCCTGATGCTTTTGGAAGTACTCATGAACATTTCTCCCAGTTCCAAGGTCTCTGGATGTGGTCCTGTTACCATTTTAGAGTTGATCAAATATTCTTGGGAACACAACTGAATTTCTGTGGGATTCTTGCTCAGTGCAATGCATTTATCAGCTTTATGCATTATTGATGGTACTTGACCACATATAAAATAAGAATTGTGCAGATTGACCATACTTGATCTTGAATGCAGCCTTTCATACAAAATGAAAGCTTCAAGATTTTCTGAACTAATTTGAATCAGCAAAATGAGGTTTTAATAGATCAGCACTTTGCCACATGTGGCTACAGTGTTTCTCAAGTAGTAGGAGAAACCCTAAAGGCAAATCTATTTCTTTACAAAACCACAGACTTAAATGAAACTGTTGCATCTGGCTTTGTTGTTTGGTTGGTTGTTCATGGTTTTTTTCTTACAAAGAGACAAGCCTCAGCTTACAAGAAGCCTAGGCTGTCACAGTTCGTATAGTGACTTCACCTCCACAGTCTTTTAACACTTTAGAGACTTACTACAGCAGTTGCAAAAGCTCTTTTGCGTCTTGTGAAGGTTTTATGTAATTTCCTGTATTTATAATTTCTTTATAAAGTTTCTTATTTTGTAAGCTATAAATGGAATATTTTTTGGAAATAAATTAGCAAAATATGTAGCTTTTAAAGGCAATATTTTAACTGAGAAAAGAAAAGCAGCCACTTTTTAATATTTAGTTTCCATTAAGAAGTAACTTTTAATGGGTTGCAGTATCTTGGAGAAGTAGACTTAGTGTCCTTAAAGCTGAAGTGCATTTTATGCTTACAAAAAACCTTTTCTGTTTTTCAGCTTTTTGAGATCTGGGATCTGCAACTGCATGCTTTTTGCATATTCCAAATGAAGAGTAATATGGACAAAGTGTCCCCAGGAGCTGGATGGAGTGAATGAAGGAAGGAAGCTGACAGCATGGCTAGGAAGAGGTTGTTGAACCTTGGTCTTGGAGGCAAGAGGAGGGGAGCAGGGAGATATGATACCAGGACTGAACAAGACAGCATTCTGAGCCATTCCATTTTGAACACTTTTTTTTTTTTTTTGTAGGTGCTCAAAAACGTATCTAAGCTGTCCTGACAGCCTCTCTACAACTTTTCCTGTCTAACAGGGGGCTGAATTGTTCTCTGAACTGATTTTATAAATTAGTATAACTATATTATTAAATATAGCTGTAGACAAAAATATAAAACTGCCATCTTGTGTAAGGGACACAATGAGACTTCTGTCTGTAAATAGTTTTGCTGTTTTATTATCATGCCTTTATTATTTACACCTTTACAAAGAAAGCTATACACCTAAACTTGCAAGCAAAGGTGTAAGGATGGATTTGCTCTTTGTATTGATAGATGGAAAATGTAGTCACCTGAGAACCAAATATCTTCAAGCATAGTAACTTAAGGTGAAATTATGACATTTTAACTGTTTCAGAGTAGATGAGAAAATGGTAAAGGTCTACAAAAGTCAAGATTCTAAACAGGAAATCCAACAATAGGGAAATAACAGAGAAATTAGACATCCTTTCCTCAGTTACAGTCTTCATGTCTATGGCATATGAGTGCCCTCAGAGCCAATCAACAAGATGATCATAGATCAAAGAGTCATCCAATTTACTTGCCTTTTTTACTGTGGGATAATTTGCCTGGCTCTGTTTCTGACGATCTTGACACCTTTACTTATTTGATGATTGTGGGGTTCAAACTGGATCCTGGCAACTGACTGAGACATGCAACAAATAGCAACACACTGAGTTCCCTAGCAAAGATGAATTGGAATTAGTTTGAATCAGAGTTACTCCATATCAAAGTGTATGAAAGGAGCAAGAATGTTGTCAAAGGAAGCAGTGCAAAGCAAGAAAGGCATGGATTCAATTTGCATACTGAACATTGTCTTTTCCCCTCGAGGTAATGAATTGAAATTAATTTCCCACCCCTTTCCACCTTATTTAATTCCTGGGCTTATTTATCTCCTGTGATTTAGGATTGCGAAATACACTAGTTAACATTCATTAATACAGGCGTTACTCTGTTATCGTCACTGCCCTTAAGGGTTTCCCTTAAACCCCTGTTACGCTCAAGTGGAAGCCTATAGCTTTTTAAGGGTGTTAATCATCCCTTAGTCAGATGTCCTGCTGTGGGTGCAGGTGAGCTGTGTTCAGGAGGTATCGCCCTCAGCAAAGGAGGTGTCGCCTTGCAAGTGTGTGCCAGTTGCGCCAGTGCTAGATCTGAAAGGAGCAGTTGAAGACAAGGCTTAAACCTGATCCCTGCTGGGATTAGAGACTCTTTGGGTTAATGTAGGATTGGAATTAGGGAATTAGTTATTAAGTGAGGGGGGATGTCTCTCAGCAGTTAGGGTGGAAATGGAGTTGCACTGTTCATACGAGGGCTGACATGCATTTGGGCTCTGTTTCCCCCCATGGAATAACTTCCTGCCTTTTGGGTTTGATGTTTTTCTGAACCACCTGTGAACCTCTTCACTTCTGTTCTCAGACAGTGTGTTACATGGCCATGACTTGCAGATGAGTTTTCATTCATGGACTGCTGTGTGAAAAATATTTGTATGCAGTCAGTGAGGATTGACTCCTTGTAAGAAATTCCTTGTAATGTATCTGAATTGCCCCCTGGAAGAGGCTGTCTGTGCCCATTCACTATGGATTAGTGGGCCAATTTAATTTCTAACTTTTGAATAAATGTTAATACTTTTCAGTCTGCTTCTGTATTATGTTGGGGTATTTTTGCTTTCTTTCATTATACAATATTTTCTCATTTTGAAAGAGTCTTGTAGGTGTTACAGGTATCATCTCACTGATTTTACATTTGGATCATGTTTTCTTTGGCCTCATCAATAAGACCATTTGGGGGATTGTTGTTTCTGTAACAATATTCCAGTCTTGGCAAGATCATGAGCCTGAAAGATTATTTTCAACAAGGCATGATCTGAGGAATCAGGACCAGCAGAGATATAATCTGTCCTCAGCAAGCTGACTGCTCAACCCTGAATACAGTGATCTCAGAGCTTGACATAAGCATTGCTACTCATGATGTGGGAAGAACTGGATCTGACATGTTCAGCTGTAGATATGTCTTTTCGGTGCACAAAGATCTATGGGAACTCCCTACCAAAACGTACAGTGACCACAGAAAAACCTGACAGCTTTGTGAACAGCAGAAATCAGGAATCTAGTTTTCCTGGGTTCATACCTCAAGACTTTTAAGGATTAAGCTCCGGCCCTGAAGTGCACAAACAGATCTTTTTGCCCTTGACTGCCTATTATGAAAACTGTGGGAACACAGTATTTCTGAGGACTCTGTTATTCCATCCCATTTGGTTTCACTTGGCCCACTGATTCAAATGTTTGTCAGGGGAGTCAGACCTGTTCAGCCCTTTGGCTCTGTTCCAATATTCAACTTCCTCATGGTTTTCTCAGTGCTCTAGTTTTACCACAGTCTGCGTTGAAAACTGGTGTAATGTTTTTAATCTCTCTTTACATTCACCCTACCTGTTTGAAAAATAAGAATGTTTTTTCTTCATCATGAAGGATCATGGGATTGCCATTCATGCTCATGAACCCTATTTCAGATCTTTGTAAATTAAAATCAACGGGAATGCTTGCAAATTTTTGTCCACTGACATTTCTTCAAAGACTGCTTTAGATCTTTTCATCAGATTAAAGCTTTTCATCAGATTGCCACCTTCAGTAACTTGTGGGGAGTATGCTTTATGGTAATGAGTGAAATGAACTGGGTTGCAAATAGCCTCAAAACCATGGAACACCAAATTGACAACTTGGTCTTACTGTGTTCTTGATGAGTGACTTACTTACCCTGAATAACAGAGGGATTTCTTGGTGATAAAGTGTGTTCTCTAAACCATAAAATAAGTCCATAACATTCTTTGGTTTTTATATTGTTTTTGCTCTGATTCAAGGCTTCTTGTGTATGATTTTTTTAGTCCCTTTAATTTCTGCGACAGTGCAGTGTCCTGACCTCTGAAAAACAGTTTGACTATGTGTGCATTATTTTGATGATTGCTTATTCTCCTTATATAATGATTTAATATATAAAATAACGTGTTATTTCTATAGATGCTTTATAAGCTGCTGTCTAGACTATCTAAAATTGTAGTAAATCATACAAATCTTACAACTGCACAGTAACAGCATAAAAATCTTACAGATGTGGGATCTTAAACTCTTTCCTCTCTTCCTTGTTGAAGTGCTAGATGGAACATGTTAATTTTGTAAATTATAGTTTTTGAAACTTAAGGACAGGAGTAATGTGATGGGATATGTGAAAGTATGTAAGCTGGTCATCTTATACTACATTAATAGTTGTAGGAAACAAATTATTTTCAGCTACTTTCATGATTCTTTCTCCATGTCTTCAAATTCTTTTACCCTGAAGTATTTTCAGTGCAAATGTCACGAAGACAGAAAAAAGGAAAAACACAGCAGAATGTTTATGTTACAAAAACAAAACAAACAAATTTGGCGTGGATGCCACGTCTTCCCCATCAAAGTACCAGAGTCTCTGATAAATGATACCTGTGTGACATCACCTCTGAGAGACCTATAGTGAATAGTGCCAAAACAAAATAAAACCAGGAACTCTTGCTTCTGGGAAACCACAGATCTGTTTCTTTTTTAAAAGAGTATACTATTTACTAAAAAGAGTATACTAAAAAGAATATAGTATCTACTACCATAGAGTATATGGATTTTATGTAGGTGATGTTGGCCTTGGTTTGAGGTTTTTTTTTAGGGGGGGACGTGGGGAGTTGCCACTGGTTGTGACGAGAACACGGTGATTCATTTCTGTCCTTCATGTGTTGACTCACCATGTAGCTTTCATATGAAGGGTTTACAATGTTCAGAATATCTTCTTCACATTACGAGGACAAGCCTAAATCAGACGTTTCAAAACTGTGCTCAGGGAGAGCCAGATAGGGAATGGGACATCACCCTAGGGAGTAGGCAGCAATATGTACCAGCCATGTGACTTGGGATGGAGAAGGTTTATAAAGTACCTTTCTAACCTGCTTGCAAAAGTTGTGCAGGCCATGCTTGGGAATCCTTCTTCCCTGTCACCCTGAAGAAAGCATTTGCATTGCAACAGTTTTGACTCAAGGGCATCTGTGTCAAAATCATTAATCAGATTAATAGAATATGAATATTGACTCATATAACCCTCATATGAATAGAGACTGCAGGATCAAGTACCAAAGGTAATAGAACTGTACCTTTTGACAACTGGAAAAAGTATTCAAGTATTAACATTGGATGGGTGTTGTAATTTCTGATGGCAGCAGAGCTTCAGAATTTGTATTAATTGTAAAAAATGCAGTGACTGTACTGTTTTAACAGTTGGCATAAGGAAGACCTCATCGAGAACAAATGAGTCATAAACCCCCTTAGGTTTACACATAGTAATTAACTTCTCTTTGTCTTAGTGATCTGTTAGATGCTGGCAATAGGCCATCATGATAGAGGAGATCAAGATACCTGTTAAGAAAAACTGCATTCTTCTTTTTATTCTTTGCTTCTCTGCAAAACAGAAATTCTGTATGTCCTAAAAATGCAAAGTTTAGAGATGTAGTTACAAAACTATAATGAAGAGAGTAACAGAAGTTTAATACAGTATATACAGGATCATGCATATGTGGTGGTGCGTATGTAGTTTTGTAAATCCTAACATATATAATCAAGTTCTTCATCCTGTGATTACCTTGAGTCACCCTCCTGGCAGCAATTTCATTAGCTTTTGTGAAACATCTGTATGCATGAAGAGCTGAAAAAATGCAGAACTGACTTGGTAAATTAAGGTTTGCAAGACCAAGGCGGTAAAACATTAAAATTAGACTTCATTATACTTATAGTTTGCTCTATGTCCTTATGGTTTATTTTAATTTTATATACAGTATAAATCATTTACTGAAGCTCAAACCTCTGGAAATGGACAACGTGGAAGTGTTACACACCAAAGTTTCATCAAGTGGTTGCTTTTTCTGATTGGTTGTATTCATTTGAGTTGTAGTTGTGCTTTTAAACATAAACTTTATTTATTGATGGATATCTTTGGCATTGTTTTTTTTAACCAAAATTTCACATTGGACTATATTTATCAGAACTGGGGTGCTCTGTTGGGAAAGAGAGAAAGAAAAGGAATGTGTGAAATAGTCATGTAGGTTTTCATTTATTACTATAATATTAATATATGTTTTCAATACCATTGAAATGCAAGAACTTCTGCTCGTTGTTGGCAAGTAAAAACTAAATATCTATTAACACTAAGATTATGAAAATTTATGTGACCAATATAGTTTTGTTGTTGAAGATGACATTCAAAAGAAAACAAATAGCATAAATTAAATTCATATTTAAATGGTAAACATTTGTCTTAATTTTATACATTACACTTAGTGCCAAAAGCAATACGTGTGTGTGCTCTAAAACACATTTCATCAGCTAGGTTGGAAAAGAGCTTTCAGCTCATCAAGTCCAACCTTTACCCCAGGACTCCCAAGTCCACCACTAAACCAAATCACTGAGGGCCTCATCTACATGGTTTTAGAACACTTTCAGAGTGACTCCACCACTTCCCTGGACAGCCTGTTCCAATGCCTGACCACCCCCTCTGCAATGAAATTTTTCCAAAAAATCCAATCTAAGCCTCCCCAGTGGTATTCTGAGGCCGTTACCTCTTGTTCTATTGCTTGTTACTTGGGAGACGAGACCAATACCCACCTCACTACAACCTCCTTTCAGGCAGCTGTAGACAGTGATAAGATCTCCTCTGACCCTTCTCTTCTGCAGACTAAACATCACCAGTTCCCTCAGCCATTCCTCATCACACTTGTGCTCCAGACCCTTTGCCGGCTTCACTGCCCTTCTCTGGACCAGCTCAAGCACCAAAATGTCTCTCTTATAGTGAGGGGCCCAGAACTGAACACAGAATTCAAGGTGCAGCCTCACCAATGCAGTACAAGGGGATGATCACTGCCCTGGCCCTGCTGGCCACTCTATTGCTGTTACAAGCCAGGATGCTATTGGCATTCTTGACTCCCTGGGCACAAGCTGGCTCATGTTCAGCTCATTGATCAGCGCCAATGGGTCCTTTTCCACTGAGCAGCTTTCCAGCCACTCTTCCTCAAGCCTGTAGAGTTCTAAGGAGTTGTGGCCCAAACGCAGGACCTGGCACTTTGCCTTGTTGAAGTTCATACCATTGGCCAAACCCATCAATCCAGCCTGTCCAGATCCCTCTGCAGAACCTTCCTATCCTCCAGCAGATCAACATTCCCACCCAAGTTGGTGTTGTCTGCAAATTTACTGAAAGTGCACTCGTTCCCCTCATGCAGATCATTAGTG
Organism: Pezoporus flaviventris; assembly: GCF_033815535.1. Classification (NCBI taxonomy): domain Eukaryota; kingdom Metazoa; phylum Chordata; class Aves; order Psittaciformes; family Psittacidae; genus Pezoporus; species Pezoporus flaviventris. The sequence continues at coordinate 4,568,517 of NW_026892598.1, forward strand.
ATGATATTAAACAACACTGACCCCAGTACTGGGGCCTGAGGATACCACTAGTGTTACCCACATGGTGTACATTTATGTTTTCCTTATATTTCTTCAGTGAGACCAAAAGAAACAACATCTCCACTTTACGATTTTTTTTGAAAGCAAAATCCCATCACTGTATTTGTGTATTTGATCTGTATTTGTGATTTAACTTAACATGCTGGGAAGAGTCTGGTGAGGAAGGCCTGGAAACATTCACTCACTAGAAGAGTGTCTATGCTAGATCACTGATTTACATGTGACCCAAGCTGGCAGTAGTTACAGAAGCATCTTGTAGATGCTAACCCTGTTCTAAATGAAATCCAATTTATTCTTCTTAGATGCTCCAGGCCAAAAGAAGAGACATATTACGCCCCAAATGGGATTTCTGTAACAATCTGAGGCTTTAGGGCTTCCTGGCAGGTATTCATTTGAGCCAGGTCCTGCTGCCAGCAGCCTTGGCAGTGCAACAGCAAAACCTCATTGAGGACTGACCCCCTCAAAAATGTGCAGAAAACGCAGGGAGAAAGAAGAAAGGTAGTAGTATCCTGTTACCTTCTGAGCCACAATGTTTATGAGTTTAAAAAGGGTCCCTACTGCCTTTTCAAATAAGGGTTAATTTGGTTTCTATTTGTAATTGTTACTTTTTTTCCCTGACAAAGGGTATCTTTCTGCATAGGAGGATTGTATAAAGAAATAAATGGCATACTGATTTTCTTTGAGGATGTAAGTTTTTCAGTGTGTGATTGACATCTGTCCAGCAAGGCCTTTAAGCATGTCCATAACTCTGAATATTGCTACTTTGGCAAATAGGACTGCTACTGCCCCTAAAGTTATGCAAACATTTAAGAGCTTTGCTGAACCAAATTTTAGAATTAGGCCTAATTTTAGAATCATCTTCAGTTCTTTCAGCTCTCAACCTAATGATGTTTATAATGCTGTGTATAGAAAATAGCTATGATATGGATAGGTTAAATAAGCTATACCACAGATATGAACTTTTTGGAGTAAACTGTACTCTTTTCTAAATGGCAGTCTCTATTTTATCTTACTTCTTACCCATGTTCACTTTTCCATTCAAAGTAGAAATAAAATGTCGTTTCTTAGTGTGAATACAGAAATCTCTTCCTCATCCCTGAATATACAAATATGCTGTAGCAGCCTTAGACCTATCTAAGTGACTTCTCTTTCTTTTTCTATTAATCCTCTTTTATGAATATTTCTGTTCCTGGATTTGGAATTTCTTACACCTCCTCCCCCTCTTTTGGAAATATTCCTTTCAACTTCAAAAATAATAAAACTGCAGTTAATTCTTTATTTTCTGCTTCTTTCAGCTTAAATATTAACTACCTAGACACCAAGTCTAAATTTTTATATACAGTTTCTAGACTGTTGATTTGTTTTTTTCATGCATTTTTGTCAATATTTGAATTGTAAATGCTCTGAAAGAATATTTGCTTTTAAATCAGCTTCTGCTTTAAACCACACACAATCTTTTACTTGTCTTAGGCATTGTGAAATTTGTGTATATTAGCGGTTAGTTTTATACAAAGTCTTAACAAATTGTTCTAGTTCAAGGATCACAGAAACAGGGGCTGGTTGCTGTAGGGTTTCTTGTTTGATTTTTTTTTTTCTTCCTCAAAATTAAAAAAAAAACAGACAAAACAAGAATGTAAGAAAAAACAATTTTTAACAGATTAGAGGGGAGAAATTTCTACTGAAATGAATGTGAAATATATATAAAAAGGATAACTTGGTAGAATTTGTGAAAACAATTTATGTGAAGTACAAGTATACATTTACAGTGAAAGCCAGTATATGTTTTCACATTTGTGCTCTAAATCTTAAGCTCATGTAAGAAACTATGACCTTAACAAAGTCAAGGACAAAATTGTTGCTGGCTTCACTGGACTCAGGGCTTCAACGGACTCAGGGCTTCACCAACATAGGGAAACGTTGTCTAGGAATTAACCTCTAGGGTGAAAGGTTACTGAGTTGTCACAGAGAGCCCCACAGGTTGATGTCTCCCTTTCACTTTAAGCATATGGCAAATTTCACTGAAACTAATGCTGTAAACCCACCTCAATAATATGGCTTTTATGCTTAAAATTAGACTGACATACAAAGCTTTGATTTATGCGTTTTGCAGTGTGCTTTCCGAAAATACAGGTAAGTTTGGGTTTACCTGTGATTTTGTTTTAGTGTCACTTATCCTTACCTAATAGTGTTAATAACTTGAAGACAATAAAGCCATGTTGTGACTGTTCTCTTCCCATAAAAATAAGTACTTGGCACCTAGCACCAAGCCAGATATCCACTGCTTGAGAGCAGTTTCTAGTCATCCTATGCTATGCTAAGACTTGAAAAATAGAAACTAGTCAGTATAACAGCTAAAGCAAGCTGCTTCTCCTATGCAGACTGTTATCTCTTATGGAGGATTTGCTGGTTTGGTTTGCAGAGCATTTGTATTCTTTACTAAAATACAGGCAAAAATATTTTTTTTTTCCATACAAGCAGCCTGCAAGCAGAAAGGGCACCATCTTGCCGTGATGGTATTTCTCCTTGCTGACTAAAAGACTTACACCGTAAACTGCTATTGTACAAATTGCAAAAGGAGGGAAACAGTTGGATGTTGAGGTAACAATATTCATATGGATTACAGAATTCAACATCTTCTTTGAAGCCTACCCTTGTGCATAGTGAGCCTGCTTAATGTTACCCCACTTGTTGAAGGCATATAAGGAAGTGCAAATACTGCATAAATGAAATGCTGGACCCTGTTCAGGCTTGTATTTTACTCGTAGTTAGTATTTCAGCACTGGAGTTGAATATTTGCTTTTCTTGAATATTTGTGCCAAGAAAACACAACAGCTCAGAAGTGAATGTACAATTTTAAGATTTCTTTAATTCAAATGGGTTGAAGCGGCTGCCTTCACTGAGCCCTTTCTCAAGTATTCTAATTTTTCAGCAGAATTATTTCTTATTTTATACAAATTTTTGTGACCATACAAGATTTTTTTCAATGCTATTTTGCTGCATGTTCTTGCCAAGTAAATGTACTAGTAGTACTCCTTATCATAATAGAGATCCCTGTTCCCAAATGCTATCTAATCTGCTCAAGGAAAAATATAGATTTATGCATGTGACTTTAATTCCCTAGTCCTCTTCAGCCATTTTATTTTAGTCATAATAGGATCAATACATTTCCACGAGATAAATGAGAGTATGAAGGTGCTTCAAGGGCTGTTAATGCATGATTTGTTTTTCCTGTGCACGTTCTTCAGGAAGCAAAGTATCTCTCACTATGAACCCCAGATTTCCTGAATATTTAAAGATAGTATTTCCACATGATAGGTTTTCTGATATTGATGGAAAATGACGAGAGCATTGAATGTCAGGACGAACTAAACATCAAGTGAATTATTTGATGCTATTATTCATCAAATGTGTCATCTAACAGTGCTTGAATACATAAATCAAAAACAGTAATATACCTCATTTTAACATATGAAGAATATTCAAACATAAGTATTCAATAAAATTCATCTCTGAGTTGGGGTCTGTAAAGCAAGATGGGATTATCTCAGATTGTCATTTTGAAGTGTGAGAAAGGAATTGGTCTGGTGTTTCTGATTCACATCCATCTGCCTTAGTATTCATACATTAAGCAGGAGAAGCAGGAGATGATACCTAACAAGAACTCCCACAGGATCAGGCTATAAGCAGCATTTTGAAGAGCAAAGGACATGCAGAGGCTCCACTTTCTTTCTCTGTCCTCCTGTTGCAGTGCAAATTCACTAGATAATGCAGCAGGGCTGTGCCATAGTCATCACACACCGTAATAATTTCAGAAGACTGAAACATGTTCAGACAAGGAGTTTGCTTTGCAGTCTGTTGTCTTTTCACATACAGACAGTTGCAGTCTGTCCTTTAATAGGGTCCAGTGGTGTTCTGCTCTTTAACCAAACTGTAGATGAAAGTAAAAAGCCAATGGCATTTGCTTTTTATTACAAGATCATTGTTACTTTTCCAGTTCATACTCATCTGTTCAGAAACTAGGAGAAGACAGTGCTTACGCTAGTTATGGGGAGTATAAGCTTATGAAATGTCTGTCTTCGTGTAATAACTTATGATGGTATTTTCCACTTACTTTAAGACAGTAATAGGTGTGTGAGACATGGTGCCAGTGAAATCCAGGAGGATTTCCCTATTTCTCCAGAATACGTTTTATACTGGAAACTTACTTTGTTTCAAGTTGTCTTTGGGCTCCAAACTGAAGCTTTGAAGTAGGTGCTGTCTAAGACACTACCTACAATCAACAGTGAGGAATAAAATCCTCCAGAGGATGACCTAGACTTGCAGATTACAAAATCTGAATTTTCAGTCATTTCAGCAACGGCCTTATGTCCCTGCTCTGTCACCCATAGTCTCTTAAATTTTTCTTCTTCTCAGGGTCAAACTCTTCTTTCCAGATTGCCTCCCTGATCCAGAGTCCTTGATCTTCCCCTCCCTTTCCCTTAGGAGAAATCTGCCTTGTCTCTGACTCACTGCCATGCTTAGCCCCCTCATGATGTTGAGTGTTTGTCCCACAGATCCAAGATTGTTTCCTCACCCCACCCCTTGATTTGTGACTGTACCCAGTCCACTCCTTGTATTCAACATCCCTCCCAGAGATTATGTTATACCTCTTTGAAGATTACCCATCATTAAAACTAGTAATTAACATAAATGATAAAATATGCAGGAGTAGGAGGCAAAGCACAAGCTCCTAAGTGCTGTTTCATACCAGCTATATATCTCAGTTTTCAGGTTTCTCTTGCAAGTCCAAGCAAGTAACTCAGTAAGCTCAAAGTATTTAATATAGTATATGAAGTTCTTGCCTTGTTTTGCATCATTTGACAACCAGTTTGCAAGTTCATTTATATGAATCTTTCAGTACTGCCAAGTTCTCTTCAAAACTCACTACACTTAAGTGAAGTATTTTCAGGTATGTGTCTGTGCATGTATGAATATATACATAAAAATATTACATATACACATACATGCACACGAATTTAACCTTCCAATATGTTAAGAATTTTAGTATTTCCTTTCCTAAGTTAATTGGTGCAGATATTACCTTCACTGCCAGGGTAGATTGAGCAGTTGAAAAAACCTTGCAGTTTCAGAATAATTACTGATACCTGTCAAACAGTTTATATTGTGACTAACATTTTTGAGTGATGAATTGTCAGCTAATTGGGATATCTGGTGAGAAATGGGCAAAATTAAGTGATTGCAGTTGTGATCATTAAGTTGCAGGCTCCTGTGTGTTATACTACCAAGAGCTGCAAACTGAAATGCAACTTTAATTGTAGAACAGTGGAGTGTGGGCTTTTGGGAATTTTTGCACTCTGTTTTGTTCAGTATCTGTTGGGGGGTGAAGGAAGCCAATGGAAGGTCTTTCTTTAGGTGAAATTTAGGCTTAAGGGAGCATTCTGGCTTACTGGCAATCTTTCTAAGATATCCTACGGACTTTAGGTTTCTGTGGTACCTTCACAGTACCATACGCTATTGTGCTATCTTCTATCTCCCAAGATTTGCAAGAAAATCCTCAAGGTGGTCAGGCAGAACTGCCCTCCTTGTTTCCTCTCCTTTTATGGCTCACTAATGCTGTTGCAAACTTTTTACGGAAACAAGACCCATCCCAGCCTTTGCGTAGCATCACTTTGTTTTTAAAAAAGATTCTTTTGAATCAACTTCATGCTTTTTGTTTTCTGTGTCCTCTGATCTTTCACATCCCTTCCCCAAGTATTGTACTTGTGTAACTCAGCCTGAGTTAAGTGGGTTCAGTCAAAATGAGGCTCCTTTTGTGTATCTCCTTACAATCTAAGGAAGAGACTTGTTTTAAAAGAATCAGTCTATTAGTTTTGCATTCATGAACAGTGAACTTATCTTACCTGCAGGCACAAAGTACAGCTTCCTTTCTCCCTGTGGTTGGTCTCTGGTTCATAATATTTACGTGCTGTACGTTGGTGCTACCTGATAACAGTCACCAGTGTAAATTAAAGTAGCCATGAGATTGTGAATTTAATACCCACTGCCTCTGGCCCCAAGGGACCACCCCAGAAGTGAAAGACTAATTGGACCCTGTGGATGCCCCAGACCACATTCCCTTTCACTGGCCCTACCTCTTACACAAAAGCCCAGGAGGGAATGTTTGAAGATTGACTCCTGGGGATTTCCTTACGCCAAAGGCATGATATGATGAGCAGCTGGGATAGGTTTTGAACTGCATTATACCACTGGAACTGGTGCAAAACAGGTGGAACAGACCCAAGCTCAGCCCACAGACTTTAATCGCATGATGACTCAGAAAATGCTTCTCAAAGTTAGGTGTTTTCCCTTTCTCCCACCCCTCATCCCATTGAAAAAAAATGGTGCTCCGTAGTTTCATTTATTTATCAAGCCCTGCATGTCTGCATTGGGCCATTTCAGGCTCCCCTTAATCCCATTTGAATTTATTTGTATTTTTTTGCTGGGCAGGAGTCCAAAGGCATGTTGGCTGTGCGGTGGTGTGGACATGTAGTGAGGAAATTAAATTACTTGGGCCTGGCTTCTCTTTTAGGTCATCTTCAACCTGATAGTGTCACTTGCAGTGATATACAGATTTATTTTCCTAACAATCATTGAAAACTGATGTTTCGTATCATTTGAGATGTTTTGATAGCACTGAAACTGTTCATACAGGTTTTCACCACTTACACATAAAAGGTTTTTAAATTTAAAGAAATTAAAGAAATTCAGTTTAATTTTACTTACAACACAGTATTTTCTCCAAACTAAATAAAATATTTTTAGTTAATTTTTAACCAAATACTTTGTAAAGCTGGGTGAAAATTGTGTGAAGCAACAGTCCTTAAACTTGCCCTTTTCCTCAAAGTATTTGTTTTCAATGAATGATTATCTTCTGATGCAAAAAAAGAAAAGCATCTTGAAAAATTCCCAGCAAAATTCCCAGGTCCCTTCCTAATCACCCTGTCTTTTGAAGTCATCCTTTCATCACCATCAGGAACTCCAGATTCTCCTCCCTGCAGTTAATAGCCATTCAGCTATTGCATTCATATGACACTTCTCCCCTGGAGATATCACGATATCATCTCATCCCATAACACCTTATCATACCTGGACCATTTCTATAGGCCTCCCCCACTTCTGCAAAGGTTCTGTTTTCCTAACATCCAACAGGATTTTGGCTTCCCACCAGACTGCTTTTCCTTGCACAGCTGGTCTAGCTAACAAAATTGAGAAAAGTCATAGTTTTTCCTATGTCCTAGGGAAGGAACCAAGTCTCACCTACTTTGCCCATGTTCGCATGCTGCTATGCATGGCCTTCTTGTTTCTCACACACCCTTCTGCAGGACTTTCACCTTTTCCCCTTGGTGACACCGTGACCAAACTCATTTGAGGATTTACTCATTAGATTCTGTGTACCAGGACTTTTCATGGGTATTACTTAAAACGAAACTTTGCAGTTACTGTGTCTGTGACTTGTCAGCAATAAGTATGTGGCCTGGGACAGATGGAGAAGGCTTAAAGCACACCAATTTCTTTAGATTTAGATTTCAGATCAGTAATCATGCTGCTTTTCACATCTTGGACAAGCTCATTTAACTATTCCTAGTAATCACAGTTGAGGGCGGGTTGTTTCTTCTTACGTGATTTTTCATTTCACAGATTGTCAGAGAGCACAGGCAACTGCACTGGAGCAGTTGTTACGTTACATGTTGACAGTCAATAACTGTCAGTTATAATAATCAGTTGCATATCAGTGATGGAAAGGTAATGAGTTTGTTAATTCCATGCCACTGAAGAGTGATTCATGTCCAGAACATTTCTGTTTCTAGCTAGCATTTAGGTATCAGTGGAGTTGTACTGGGGTGAGGTAGGAAAACCAGAACACTCAGATTTTATAATGCAAAGCTGTGTGACAGCCTGAAAGTATTAAAGAGAAAGCCTAGAATAACAGAAGTAATCTTATAGAAGGCCCCACCATCTACTGAATGTTGTTTGCTAATGGATGTTGATAGAGAGGTTTAAGGCGTGTCAGGGGCCTGTTTCTGGCTTGCTAGGTTTTTCACCAATAGAGCAGTCTGATTGTCCTGGCTGAGAACAAGGACTATCCAGAATATCTTGGCTCCAAGAGAGATTCAGCAGCCAAAGTCAAATTTTGCCATTATAATACTGTCAGGTGATTGAGAGAGATCTGGGAACAAGCAAGTCCTCCGGATCTTCCTTTCCACATAGTGGTTTGGAGGCAACTTATGGACAGTCTATCTAAGTGAACCTGATGGCCTCCAGACAACACAAGACCAGCTGTCAGATGACATGTGTCATCAGACAGACTCATGGAAAGCAGTTCTTCCCTGGATTTGCGGATGCACTGATAGGTTTGCTGTCTGCATACATAGTTGATCTGGCTCTGAGCATGGCCTTGGAGCACTCGTAAGGAAACAACCCATACATATTCACCAAGTCCAAATCAGTATTTGTGCTGCTTCTCGGGAGCTAAATGTGGCTAATTTTGGTACTTACAGCTCAGAAAGAGTGGGTTGGAGAGCCTTGGTGACATAAGGAATCCCTGAGACTATGACCCTATGAAATACCTAATGACAGCTCTGTGCACTAGCTTGTCTCTTTACAGGAGATGTAGCTTCAGGTTCATGGTAGCACTTCTGGAAGGAAAGGAACATGCAGTGGTGTTCTTTGGGTTAGATCATGAGTATCCTGAAGTGGAATATATTCCATCTGTGATGTTGTGTGTGTATATACATATATATACATATACATACACATACATATATATAAATTTTATGTTCTTCTTTTTAAACAGCAGATGATCAGAGAGGAAATATTTCTAGTGCTCCTGGATGAATGGAGATTATTTTCTCTTCAGTTAAATCAGAAATATCCAAAAGTCATTATATACAGTAAATACACTTCTCAAATTCCAGCATGTGCAAAATTTCCTCCTTGCTTTCTTCCCAGAACAGCTGCTAATTAGATGAGGGGAATAAAATGGATGTAAAACAAATTTAGACTTGGATCCCTGCCATCATTTAACAATAGCTGGCCATTATGGAAAAAAAAAACAAAAAAAAAACCCAACCAAACAAAAAGCAGAGGTAATAGGAGGCAGCAAAGATCATGCAATTTTAAGGACATTAAAAGAAACCCAATGGAACAGATGCCTGGTTTTCCCTGCTGCTGGAATGACAGCATTTTTGTCTTTCCATGAAAATTTTTAAAGGGAAAAAAGGAAATCATCATAGTACTAAGGACTGAAGGGGCCATAAGACAGAAAATTCATAAATTAGATGAAATTACCATCCACATGCAGACTTTTTGCTGCAAATGATATTTGCATCTGTTACAGTGAATGGATATAATGGTTTGTAGATTAGGAGACAGTAAGTACAAATATGGTAAGTTAGCTCTAAAAGATCCATCTGAAAAATGTATATTACTACCTTTTTGTCGTGGTTTAAACCCAGTCAGGTAACTCGTTTGCTCACTTCCCCCCCTTTCTTGCCCTCCCCCTGCTCCCGGAGGGACGGAGAGGAGAATCGAAAAGAATGCAACTCCCACGAGTTGAGATAAGAACAGTTTAGTAACTAAGGTATAACACAAATCACTACTGCTACCACCAATAATAATAATGATAAAGGAAATAACAAGGGAAGAGAATACAACACCTCAGCACCAGCTGACCGATAACTCGCCCCCCAAGCCCGACCAAGCTCCGACCGATACCTCCTCCAACCCTGCAGTCCCCCAGCCCTTCCGGCTAACTCCCAGTTACATCCTGGGCATGACGTGCTGTGGTATGGAATACCTCTTTGGTCAGTTTGGGTCAGGTGTCCTGTCTCTGCTTCCTCCTGGCTTCCCCTTCTCCCTGGCAGAGCATGAGGCTCACAAAGTCCTTGGCCAAACCAAAACATCCGTGTTATCAGCTCTGTTCCCGAGCTGAAAGTCAAAACACAGCACTGCACCAGCTACCAAGAAGGAGAAAAATGACTGCTACTGCTGAACCCAGGACACTTTTGTAGAAAAATATGGAAGCCCCAGTTGGTTCTGCCAGGGTACTATGCAGACATTATAGAACGGTATCCCAGCCCATAGAATAAATGAACAGTCAAAAAGGGAGGAGAGAGATGTACAATAAGTTACTGATACCACACAAATAAAATCCAACTCTTCTGCCAGGGGTATCTGTAGAGGGCCTCATTACTGCACACTGGGTTTGGGTTCATGGTCAGTTCCAGGAGCACTTCTGAGCACCTGGGTACAGCAGTAGAGCTTGTTCAAAGCAGAGAGAAACCGAGGGCCTTCCAAAACCCACTTGCATAGAATCATTCTGATGACAAATAAAACCACAATCTAACTGTAATGGAAAAAGGAGGTGGTTAGAGCAAACCCCCTTACTGATGCAGGACCTGTGACAGTCCAAGTTGGCAGTAACACAGGAGGGAGACCTGAGGAACAGATACACAACAGGGAGAGCCAAGGGAGGCTTTTCTCCGGTTGTGTGCTGTTAAGGGACTGAAACACGGACAAATGCTCTGTACACTTGAACGGAAAGGCCTATGATTGTCAGCCCTGCTCCGACAGTCTTAGTTTCAATCTTTTGTAGCAGGGAAACTTTATTCCCCACTCTTATCCCTTAAAGATTGTCCCCTCCAACTGTGGGGGACTCTACCTGTGGACTCTGCACGCAAAATTTAATGCTATACTGGGTTCCTTTGCATCCTGTTGAGTGTGGATCTCTGCATGTTCAGACCGAAGTCCTGCAGTTCAATTTCAACACTTTTTGGTGTAGTAAAACCTTGGTCCTAGCTTTCATCCTATTCCTGTTGAAATAGTATTTCCCTCTGCCGAACTTTGTAATACCCTTTCCTTCTTCCATGCTATTGTGAAGGTGCTAGGTGGTAGAACCTAATCCTCCTTGTCCCACAGGACATGGTAACCTCAGAACTCTGTCCTAGAGGTGGTGCAGGCAGCCCTGCCTTGTAGCATCTCATTGTGGCATTCCATAACTACTCTGCACTTAGTGTACTTCAGAAAGATTTCCAGATCTCAGGGGTGCTGTACCAAAATGTCCATCTGCAGAGCTTCTTCTACCAATACCCTGTGACTGGGAATTGAAAATGGTTTGAAGTTGCACTCCAAGAGAAGTGTTTGGCATTGCCTTTCCCTTAAAATCAGCAGCAGGAGCAAACCCAGCACATAGCATTCACATTTTCAGCAGGTCAGAATTTCTTTCAATTTTCTTTTTATACAATTGTGTAAAGTACGGTTTACAGTTCAGTACTTCGTAATCCATTTTTTTTTATTTCCAAAGCACTTTTTAAAGGGACTTGCTGATTAAAGGAAAAATAATATGGCAATTGCAGCTATAAGTTGGTTTTGGTACCTTAAGACAGCAGTGAATGTTCCAAAGTTGAAGCTAGGAATCTAATTTTTCTAAAGGATGTAAATGTCCTATCAAATTGAGAATAGTTTTCAAATTAAAAATCTATGTTGTAGACTAGAGGGGGCAAATAAAACAGCCCATTTGTTCAAGCTTTTGGTTTTAGAGGAAAGCATATCATTAGAATAGTGCAGCTGTAGCCCTTGTATTTAGTTTGGAGTAATTAAATAGCTTGCAATAGAAAGGATGTTTCCTTCTATGAGTACTTTTAACTTCTGCCTGCAACATGTATCAGAAAGGTATTTAAATATCTAAACATCTCAAAGTATTTCTTGCGTTAATTAAAGTGATTTTAAATAATCTATAGAAGCTATAATGCATAAACATGTATTGCAGTATACATAGTAGCATATTTAAATGTCTCATTCAGATCATATTTCTTATTGCTTTTATGTAAAAATGTCACAATCATCATCATTTAGGCTGTATTTACAGAACATATGGAGATTAAGATCACCAACTTTGCCCGGGGGAATTTGACCAGGAGAATTTGACTGCACTTCTATTTTTGCTGCATTCTTGCAAGTTAGGAATTGCGCAAGTTAGGAACTCAGCTTTGATCTGTATTTCCTGTTGTCAGTTTGTGAAGAAGCATCCATGTTGTCTGTGTACTGCAGGAAGACTGCACTCCAGCTGGTCGTTATGTCTGTACTAAAAAAAGCATATAAATATTTAATTTGAAGCACTTTTATTTCAAAAAATGTGATACTCCTAGTTCAGTAATTCTCAATTTCCTTTTATTTGTGTAGATCAAAAAGTACTGGCTGCTGCTAAAATTTTTACTTTTGCTTTGTGTTCAAAAGTCACTGATTTTTACCAAGGAATTGTGGAATCATTTACAGCAGTTACCTAAGAAAAGTTCTTGAGCTTTTGTTGGATAACTATTTCTTTTCTAACTCCTATTCCACATACAGATTCCAGATGCATTTATTTTCAGGCAGTTAATTATCCCCAGAGATCAGATGTTTGGCTGATTCATAGAGAAACTTACTGCCTTCCTCACAGTCGTGGTTTTTCGAGTAGGAGCTAGCTTACAGATTTCACCTTCTTTCCTCTTGTGATCTGATTCTCATTATGAGTAAGGGCTTCATTTCACTTCATTCTTGTATGACTGCAAGATTTTCACTGTAGGTAAGGTGGTCTTTTTTATATGTAATTTTATGTATCTATTTGTATATATAATTTTATATATATACAGAGAGAAATTTCTATTAAAATATGTTGTTGAGTTCTCTGTAGAATTTTTTTAAAAATTAGTTTACTTTTTCTTGCTAAGGTGGGATCATACAAAAGTGTTCTGAGTCTTTTAATGATCTTTTTTCAAAGAATTCATTTAGCAAAGGGCACTGTGATCCTGGTGATAGTAACACTTAGAGCAAGGTAGAATTTTTTAGCTATTGCCTAACAAATTGCAGTTTTTCAACTGTTTCAGTTTTCATATTCTTTTCAAATATTGCCCAAAGTTGACATTTTACTATCGTTAGAAAATAAGACAGCACTGTGTCCCCTTCAAAGGAAATCTTGGGTAAAATGGCTTGTAAGAAGATCACTGCCTTCATTGAAGGGATTTAGGATGTGTCCTCTGGTCAGATGCATTCTTAGATAATGAGTTTTCAAAGTGATAATCTGGAAAGGGGCATTTGATTATCTGAAAAATATGGTGCTTTGTTCCCAACTTTTAGAACAGCAGCAATTATGCAGAAAAATAACATGAAGCCTCTGGAGGACACAGTTCCACAGTCAGACACATTCATTCCATCCCACATGAATCCCAAATGCGATTACCTCCCTAAACCTCACAGATAATCCATAAACACAGTTGTTTTATTGGCTAGCTCTTTTCATTTTACTTGGTTTTATCTTACTATTCATCATTCAGAGGCTTCTGCCTTTCCTGTTGGAATGATTCAAAATTATTTATAATAGGCATATGGACAGTCCCCTACAATTCTGTGTATAGATGCAATTCAACATCACTTTGCAGGAGGTTTTTTTCATTGGGGATTATTCCACCCTCACAAAAAAAAAAAAAAAAAAAAAAAAAACTAAAAAAAAAAAAAAAAAACTAAAAGTGCAACAGACTTTTCAGAGTTCAAGAGAATCATGAGTTAATTGCAGGCAAATTGTTGAGTGATATGGAGCATACTTGGAACATGTCTGTCTTCTGTAGGCAGCATAACAGATTTTGGCATGGTGATTTTCATTTTCAGAAACTCTCACTTTAAATAAGGGGGGAAGTGCTTTGTGGCAGTTTTGCGTTTGTTGTAACAAGGAAAAGACATGGAAGTCTTTGACACCAGCCATTTAAATGCTCTTGGTGTTTCTTTCTTCATTCAAAGCTTTTCTTCCTTGTACTTTTTCAAGTACAGAAAAAAAAAGTGAATGAAGAGCAATATTGTGCCCTGTTTCCACGGAGTATAAGCGTTTCTCCTTTGGAGAGGAAACTTAAATTAAACAAATCAAAGCAAGTTTTGCAGACTCATTCTGGATATAAAAATGACTTGTATACTCAGAGGGTTATGCTCGCTCACTTTAGTCAAACTGGCAACTGGCAAACCACTGAGAGTTTTCTATTGACAGTAAGGTTTTATCCAGCTCTGCATCTGGCAAATGATCACCTGATGACTCTTCAAATTATGTAACCATCCTTGCTTCCTGCATTCTCCCTCCTGTCCTCATCTTCAGCCCTTCCCTGGAACAAATCCTGCACCCCACTCAGTTCTCTCACTCCAGCTCTGTTCTATCCCACCCAACCCTTCCTGCCATGAGTTACAGATCTTTTGTGTCATGCTGTGCCTTCATGCAAGCGTCATCTCTTAAGGAAAGCAAATCTCACTAGCCACACTGTGATTAGCTGACTTTCTTGCCCCTCTGGAAATTAAAGCTACAATGATCTTTCCTCTCTTGTCTGTGGAGACCTTGTTTTTAACAAAAGTTGAAAATTTAGAAAGTAATCAGAAAGTTGGATGTCAGGGACATATTTTATTGTAGAAGTAATATTTTGCCCTTCCTACTGCATATAAATATTTTTCCTACAGTAGAGGCTTTTCACATCCAGACAAATTAAATATTTATATTATGGCGAGAGATTTTATTTTATACTTTTTCCTCACTCAGTGGGGAGATGAGCTTCCCTTGGTAATATTCCTGATATATTTCATTCCATGTCACCGATGAAAAAAATATGTGTCTGCTGATGGGCATCAGTCAAAAAAATGTTTTTTTCTAACCTAAAATGGAAGCAGTTGGTTTGTACACCCAGATTAGAAAGCTAAACATTAATGTCTTAACAATGTTCATAGTTTTATTACCCTGTAATTATGTCATACCTACTGATTGTTTCTCTTTTCATCTGAGTCTACAAAATGTAGCTGCCTGAACCTGTTTTGAATGTTTACACTTCTTTGTTAGACCTAGCAATGTTTTGCCAGTGGAAGAAAAGGCAGTTGTAGGGATGGAATTGTGACTTCAGAGACTGTCAATGCCTGTCAACCACCAGAAGGTGAGCTACAGACAGCTGGAGAGTTGGTTTAGGCCAATAGCTATGTCTGGCATCCTTTCTGCCAGGCTGAGTGGAAGGAGTAATTAAATGCAGACTTGGGTAGCAGTGGCTAGAAAGTTACAGCAGAGGTAAATTGTGTAGTTTCAGGGGTTTAACTGCTACTAGCTGTGAAAACACAGGGAGGAGGGAATTGTTTGTCAGCTAAGCCAGCAAAGGAAGCAAGGAAGCAATTGTGGGCATGGTCCTCTCAACTTCAAGCCCTCTGAGTACATTGTTGACTGAAATTTACTGCTATTGCTCATTTCTGTTAGATTCCATGGAAAAAACTTTGTATATACTTAAATTTTTAAAAATAAATATCAAAAAACCCTGAAAATTGTTCATGTTATCAGCTCATCAGCTCATCTTCCTACCAGAAGTAACTCTACAAAATCCATAATGTTGCCTAATCACTGAAGCCGAAATGAAAAATCAGCATTACTTGATCATAGTGAAAGAGTTCTTCCAATAATTTAATGAGCCACTGTGACTGGCCTTGTCTTTGCTCTCACTAGTGGTCCCATGGCTATTTCATCCTAAAACTCTATCTACTATCTCCTAGAATATATTTTATTTTAGTTATCAAGTATTTATTAATTTAAAATCCAAACATGCCTTTTATTTTTATTTTGTGACTGAATTGAAATGTCAATAAATATTAAAATAGAGGTTACGTTCTGATTACGTTGGACCACCTTCATTAACAGCCCAAGTTCCTTCTGTTGATTTTGGATAGCAGTTTCTGCAGTGGCTGTCCCAGAGAACTTCATGGAAAACAATCCCATTACCCAAATAATTTCACAGAAGCAAGGCAACATTTTGCTGCTACTGTATGAGGGGTGGAAAATGGGAGGGTTTTGATACTAAAACAATTGTGTGGTAGTTTTTAGGAGGAGTACAAAACAAGGTTTTACTTTGAAAACAAAAGTTAGGCCAGTGAAATAGCAGAGAGATGCCTCCTCTTTGGAAGGAGTTCCGCCTGATTTTTGAAGTTTTTATGGGTAGGTCTTCTAACTCATGCTACACAGCTTATAGCTGTGCAAAATATTGTCCCACCATATACACCTGCCTTCAGTGAGGACAAGTGCCTCCAAGTGGGCAGTTAAAGCTAGAAGAGAAATATCTCAGTTCTGGTTGAAACAGTATGGCAATCCTGCAGGTGGAGGCTGCCCAGCTTTCTACCTAGCTTTTTCTATTGAATATGGTATTACAAATCCAGCGGTGGTAACTACAGAAAAACATGCATGCAAACAGATAAAATTCCTCCTCCTCAGCTTCATTTAACTTTTTTCCACACTGCAGTTACCACTTAAGTCTTTTTACCAGTGCTCCTGAAACTACCTCATCATCAGCTGACTTCCATTTTCAGTGTACGGCTGAATTTAGTGGAAAAGCCTGACTCATTGGAGAGCTGCTTACATATTTAGCTTATGACTGGAAAGCAGCAGCTATCTGACATATTCCTATAAGCCTGAATTGCTGATGTTAAGCTATAGGAGCTCTCTGACAGTTTTGGTCTATTGTAGATGAGAGAACACATCCTCACCGTGTTGGCCATACTGTTGCCTCCAACTCTAATTGCTGAGCAGTGCATTTTTCTTAATGCATGTTTGTAAATTGCCCACTTGGCATTTAAGAATGGCAGAAAATAGATTTTGAGCATTGGACAAGATCTCTGTTGCATGACTTGGCCAGGAGTGTGGAGGGGTGGTTAGGAAGAAGGGTTGATAAGCTGATGTATAAACTATGTCAGGGGAGGGAGACCACAATTTTACTCTTCCTTCACCCCCTGTTCCCCAGATATTCCATTGGAGGCTGTCTGATGAGGATGCAGCATGAAGCAGTATGGAGATGTATGTAGCTATTTGCTCTTCATGGAAGGTCAGCTCTGACCTTCACATGACTGGCAGAGCTGCAGAGGCCTTAAGGTAAATTTTCCACTGCTACTTGTGGGAATTTTACCACGTGAAAAAGTGCAGGTCTGGACTCAGCATGTGAGATTGGTCTGTGTTTGCCAGGGGTTTTGTTGACATTGAAGTTCCTAAAGAGAGATAACCATTATGATGGGCAACTGATACTTAACAGTGTCCTGTCTGGGCTTGCCTGGATGTATGATTCACTTGAAATGCTTTTTGCTTTGAGTCAGTCGCATGGCTTCTGGCACTGGAATTTTTAGCAAAGATACATTTGCTGATTTTCAAGTCTTTTGAACATGAAAGCTATGCATTAACTGGCGGGGAAAGAGACATGAACATTTGCACCATCACAGGAAGTTAAGGCTGTGATTGGGCAATGTCTTCTTGGAGGCATTTTTCTCAGCCTTTGATCCTCTGTGTAATGGACTTGGGACCAAACATGATAACTAAATGGTGCAACTCAGGGCTGTGGTTCAGGAAGCGACTGCTGCCTTGGCACCTCTACACTTCTTCTGACTGTGCTCCAATCATTATTGTGGAATTTCCTATCTTTCCTCTCTTATACATGTAATTCTTGGCCTCAGATCCAGCCACACATTTTGCACGGGTGTTATCATATTTGCTCCCATTGGACTACCCACATGCTTACAGAAATGAATTGTATTAAGGGCTTTGAGTGCCTGAAACCTGAAATCCTCATACAAAGATAGCTACATTACATTACCAATCAGAACAATTTGAAGGATGCCAAGCAATATGACTGGTACACCACTAGTTGGGATTTACAAAGCACTGAATTTAGAGAGATTTCTTCCCCAAAAATTGAAATAGTAAGACAATAATGTGGACAAACTTTACTAGACAGTAGGGATATTATGCCTTCTGGTTGATCTTTTGATCCACCTTTCAACTGCCATATTAAATAAAATTTGTATTGAGTAGAAATACGTGAGATCTCCTATCTATTCCTTTGTTGTTTCAGCAAGCGCATGTGGTTTTCTCTTGCATATGAGCTCCTCCTGAGTCAAAGTTTGGAATGATATTCATTTTGTAACTTGGTTTGTTGGACTGTAGTCATAAATTACTTTTTGTCTGTCCTAATATATTAAGGACAAAGAAGTGACGTGTTATTTACATATGAAGTGTATGTTTAAGCAGGGGTCATAATTCTGGTATTTTCTTTCTTCCAAAACCTAAAAAAAAAAAAAAACAACAAAAAGAAAAACAGATTGCTATACCAAAATGAATGAATAAATCAGCATGAATTCAATATTTTTATAAGCTAATTATACACAACTTATATTGCAATTCAATTTTTAAAAATAATGTCAACTGTATTCTAGCTTCTGCATTACTTAATTTCTTATACAGTACTTTATAGTATAGTGAATACTTCTGTGGTATAACAGCAAGAAAAATTATGCCTTTTTATTCTTATACTTACAATGAAGTTCTAGGTCCTGATCTTTGAAAATGTTTGCTCATGGATTTTTACTCATGCAAAAGTCCCACCTGACTTTTGTGAGCCCTGAGGTGACTGAGGATTGTCCACAAATGTACAGATTTGCAGGACTGAAACTTTACTGAAACAAAATGAAACGGTTTGAGATGAGTTTGTCCTATACGGAAAGGGTGGCTAAAATCACTTCTCTGTAAACGAAGAGGTGTCTCTACCGTCATTAACTAGGTTTTCAAAATTCTGGGAGAGAGTGAAGATGGAAATAAATAACCACAAAAAAAAAAGCTTATTATTAATCTTTATTTTGAAATTATTACATTACTTTCAATACATAGCTTAAATTTCATTGTTTAATGTTTAGACTGGAATCCTCAGAAAAGATAAGCTTTAGAAATACTTCCTTTTTATTTAGTTCAGATTTATTTTGCCTCACTGATTTGGTAAAACAAAGAGGATGAAGAAAATGCATTTATACCTGTTAGATGCATACGTATATTTACATACGTATGCTGAATGCATGAAAACAGTATACTTGTCTTCATGTATTCTGATACTCAACCTAAATTCTCTGAAACCTATGGAAAGGCTTGTATTTTCTTGACTGGATTTTCTCAGATTTATCACTGGAGCACAGATTTGCATTTTAGAAATCTAGCAAATTATGCAAATAGAACCTAAGCTGTACTACTGTAGCTGTAGTGGTCCTCAGTGCATTCCCAGAATCTCCACAAAGAAAAAGGTTTACAATACAGTGACAGAAATGTAAAGCTGAAAGTCCCAACAAGTGACTGTGCTTGTGCAAACTTCTGCTAAAAACCTCTGTGGTAGGTGACTGCACATTGCGTTGGAAAGCCTGTTTGACTGTTCCCACCAGCATTCTTAATTTTCCTAACATTTCATAGAGATTTTTTTAGTTGCTAATGAAGTTAGTTGCTTGTTTTCTGCCCATGGAGAACAACTGATCACTTCATTAAAATCTTTACAAAATATCCCATCTCTGTCTTTTTATATTCAGGTTAAGCATATCCACTTGTCTTACTTTTTACTCTATAGATCATGTTTCCCGAGTTTGTTATCATTCTTGTTTTCTGAGTGCTTTGCAATTAATCTGCCTTAAAAAGTCAGATTCCAGAAAGAGCACAGCACTTGAACTGCAATGAAAATTAGAATAATTAGCTAAATCTGCTATATACCACTCCTCTGAATAACACCACAAGGTAATTAATTTCCTTTTCATGATTCTTTCAAAGGATCTTATGCTGTGCCCTATCTCATTCTATATTTGCCGTTTTTCCTGAACAAATACTTAATATATCGGTCTATTTCAACCAAATTTAACAGAATAATTCATGAAGATCTATAGTTTTTACAATTTTGCAAAAATCAATGGCTGGGCAGGTAACAGAGAGCCACCCTTCTAGAGATACCTGAGTGGCTGGGGGCTTAGCAAGTATGTCCTGTCCACTCTTCCATTGCAATTCACATCTATCTTCCTCTTGCCCAGGCATGCAAGGGAGAAAATGGAGTACAAAGATACAAAGAGGGGGATTTGAAAAACATGGGAGTATACTGCAAGTATTTCTTTTTTTCGGGGGGGGGGGGGGAGGGAGAGATGAAATTTGGGAGGGATTAGCTGCAACGGTTGGCTTGGAACATAATAAATGCATTTTCACGTTTCATTATTTCCACCACTGACAGCAATTTGAAGGGGATTTTTGTTTGGTTTTATTTGTTTTGCTTGTGGGTTCATTGGTTGGTTTGTTTGTTTGCTGTCTAAACCTTTGACCTGCTGGCTAATTTTTGGATTGTCATCCACAGTGATCCCTATATGATTTCCTTCAGTTAAACTTCTGGACTGGCTGGTGGTTTATGTCCTCTTCCTAAGCAAAATTTGCATTTCAAAAGCATATTCTCAAAAAAAAAAGTTTGGGAGGATTACATGAATTACTGAAATGAGCATTTAGATGCACTTTCTGGGAAGTGTTAGTTGCTGTACACTGTAGGACAGAAAAGAAAAAGGATGTAAAAAATTGTCTTCCTTTACCTTCACTTCACTGTACTTATTCCTGGAAAACATCTGGACAACTTTTACCACCTGAATTTATATTGACAGTGTTTTTACAAAATTTGTACAGAAACACTTAACATACATCATTCCTTACTCACCCCCAAAGGTACGCTTACTGTATGAAAACTCTTCTATAATATGAAGAGGATAGGTCAGTCTGAGACTCCCTCGCCTGAGAGTGGAACAAACTTAGCAGGTAGACCAGAGATGTTCTCGCTACTGTTCCAATGACCCTCTTCAACTCCAAGGTTATCCATTTGCTTGGTGCGCTGGTGAGAAGGGTTTTATTCTGTTGCCTGCAAGAGACATATCTGGATAGAGAACTTCAGTCTGCAGAGCTCAGTACTTCCAAAAGAGTAGGGATAATTTGACTGTTAACAGCAAAAAAGACTACGAAGTAGGCAGAAGTCAGCTACTGTGATAATATCACAGTTTAATTGTTTAGGCTTGATATGAATTAACTGCTGATTTTTGTTGCCTGTAATCATCTTCCTTTTCCCCTCTTACCCATCTGATGCTGTGCTCATAATTCAAAGAAACTATAATAAGATAAATATGAAAAATTCAAACTGTAATATTAGCCTGTGCAAATGTATACAGTGCAATATTTGTATTTACAATGCTTATAAGATCCCCCAGAGTAGACAAACGTGCACAGTAGTCTATTCATGACTTAACTTTTGAATTACAGCAGGATTTTTATTTGGTTTTTGATGAGCCACGTTGTAGAAAATTAAAGCTTTTCCCTAATTACTGGCTGGCAAGAAATCAGCTGAAGAGCAATAGAATCTCTTTTTTTCTTTTTTTTTCTGTAAGAATTGAAAGAGTACATTTGATTATAATAATTGCTCAGTGTGGTGGAAAATAGATGCACTTCTCATGTTCTTTTTTAATGTCAGAGCTAAATTTGAACATGTAACATCATCAAAGCAATTTGCTTTCAAAAGAATGGGGTAGCCAGTGCTGAAAGCTACGTCTTGCACATGTGCAGTGTCACAGTAATTCACAGGAAATTCACTTTGCTTTTTGGTTATTGGTGAACAGAAATGTAGCAAAAATATGTGATTATCCAAGACTCACATAAGTCATCAAAATGGATATTAATGTTTTGGAAATAAGTAGAGTGGGTGTGCTGACCATTGCTCTTAGGTCAAATTTCCTCTTGAGCAGGGAATCATGAGGATGAGAATGATCCCTCTTCTTTGTATATAAGCACAGGCACACATGCATACATGAGTGTATATATACGTAAGTATAAACACACATATATATATTCCCTCTAAAGAATCTAGAGGGAACTGAATTGATTTTAGGGAAGAGGTCCCTGCAGAGGTTTCTTGGGCATTATATATGGTACTGACTGCCCACCTTATTTCTAGATACCTATTTAACTAAAAGCACTAAAAATAGATTTATGGTAAGATGTTTCTTTATAAGCTATTATATCAGGATTTTTGTGAATAGGGAAAGGAAAAAAGTGGGGGGGGAGCCTATATGTGGCCGTGCTTCTCTGTATGTAGCAAACACAGAAATACGTGCATGCAAATACATATGTTTATATGTAAGCATACATAAAATAGCAAAAGTGAAGGCTGGCCTATAAAGCTCAATAAAATGTCGACGACTGTGAAAAACAAGTATGTCTTTTCCTTGCAGTGGGACAGACTTACAAACCTTGTGGGCCTCAAAGCCACTTCTTGTCATTTTGGAGTCCTCCCATGTAGTAGTGTCTGAAGCTCCAAAAGATTCTTTTGACTTCTTTTTTTCTTCCCCATTGCTTCTTTGGCCTTGTGTGATGCTCAGAGGCACGTTGCAAAGAAAAATGCAGCATTTAAAGCCTCAAACAGATGGATAGAGTTTGAAGTGGTGAAGGGAATCACAGCATAAGCAGAGTGCGGTAGGTTTTTTTCCACAGGCAGGCTATGACTCCATTGGGACCTTCTTGAAGTGTTTGGTCCAGAAATGACCATTCCCAGCTTGAACACATTGCCTTCAGCCATGTGTGTAAAGTTACAGCTCAGTACGGCTCAGAGCCACCACAGACTGTCAGTTTTGGACTGTGGTATCCAAGATTCAATAGTTCCTGCCTGTCTTTGGAAGTCTAGTTCTGCTGCCGGACTGTTTTGTGATTCTGGTCCACATTTTCTGTCCCAAAGAGCTGTGGGATGAGGCCTGTGTTGTTTGACCAATGATAGGCTGTGGTGTGGATTTTTTGGCTGTGTTTTCTCTGAAGTTCCACAGCTGATCCTCTTTTGCTTCTTGCATGTATGCCATTGTCCTTATAAATTTGATATATTTGGAGAAGATGATTCTGTTCTTCCTCCTTCTTATCCTGAATTCAGCGCACTGGATCCTGTAAGAGCTTTATTTAGAGGGTGGGTTTGTTCGATTTTTTCCTTTATTTATTGCTTTCTTCATCTGTATGGATTATTCAGACTTACACATAGCAATGCTGATGTGTGAATGTACTTATAGGGGAGGACAAAAGTTTTTGCAAAAATAATTGCATCCTTTCCTTTCCTGACATACTAGGCATATTTTTTTCATTTGCACACTAGGTCTCCCTAATTTTCCTGGTTTTTTATACTATAGGAAGTATAGCATTTATTATTTCACATCCTTTGTTGTAGTGAAAGAGAGTGTTCCTGTGTAGAAGTGAAGTGGTCACTGAGTATTGTTTGGTTTGACGGATCTCCCATAATTGTCCCTGAGGCCAGGCAGTACTGTGAACTTCATATTCCTACTCTAATTTATAACATTTTAAGGCATATTCCCTCTCACTCAACCAGAAGGTACCTGATAAATGAGCTAGTCATTTTATTAAAAAAAGAAATGGTACAATTGCAGGGCAGGAGCATACCACCCATTTACAATAAAACCAGGTTGCTTGGATGAGTAAAAAAGACTCAAGAAAGCTTACTAATACTTAAAAGACATAAATTTAATCTAAATTTTAAGAAATATTAACAGCAATTTCAGAAGTAACTGAAGTTAGAAAAGAAGTCATAGCATGTAATGCCTGGGCCTTTCCGGCATCTGGGTTACACAGCTGGCTTGAGCCTTTTTCTTTCCTCCTGTTATAAATTGTTGGTGGGGTAAGATGCAAAAGTTGCTGCAAAATCTTCAGCTTTCCTTGGAGAGCTTGTTCATACTTTCTCATTACTCTTTGTGCATGAATATAATGGGACCTATACCTATAATGGTGTTTACATAGTCCTCTGTGATATCATATTTGATTTTTCAGTGAAATTCTATGGAAACTTGAAATATACTTTTAAAAAATAAATTATTTAATCATGTATGATTGTTATCTTGAGTGCCTTTTGAAGACTTCTATGCCAATGGATGAGTTCTATTTTCTCCATTATTGTTTTTCTTAGGCATTGAAATGATTTTTAAAAAAGGGAAGGAAGATATTTTAACTGCCTTGTGATTATGACTTATTTTGCGACAGAACAAAAACAGCACAATATAAATTAAAAAACACAAGATAACTGAAAAAATTTTGAACCACATATTGCATGTCTGCTTGAAAAAAAAAAAAAAAAAGAAAGAAGAGCAAAACAAAACAAGGCTTATTTCAATCAGTCCTAAAATCGTGAATCAGGATGAATATTACAGAAAGCTGAGCTTTGGGATGCAAAGTGTAAGCCCCAAGAACCACAGTTTTGTTTTAGGGAAAGCAAGGAAAATAATTTTTTAATTTCTGAAGGAAAACATTTAGAGGCTTGTACTTTATCTCTGATCTTCCAACTAGTATCTTGCCAGGCAACTTCCCTGCTGGCTTCAACTGAGAGATTTGCAAAAGTATCAATGACATGAAAGAAGTTTATGTAAGTAGTATTTATATAGTATATAACTTTTAAACAATGCTTTATTAATAAGCGGTAGTTAGAGAAGCACAGACTAGTATCAGTCCTGCTTGTAGCCAGTGAGATTTACCTCTGATGATAGTCAATAGGTAACAGGATCAGACCCTTTGTAGCTCAGTGCTTTGATGCTGCACAGATTTGTCTTCGAGATTGCTCTTACATCACAATAACTGAAAGTCAGAATAGCAAACTTCCCTTCAATTAAGTAACATGTACAGTATGTACTTGTTCTAAAACAGCAACAGGTGGGTTAGAATTCTATAAATATCATGCTAACATGAAAAGGAAAGGAAATAAATACCAGCAGTATATAGCATACCTCTGCCCAGACATTCATTAAGAAAGGGACTTTCAACATGCCAAAGAATTCTCTCTTCTCCTTCATGTTGTGTATTTCCTTTGCCCTCACTAGCGACTGCAAAACCTCAAGTACTCTGAAATTTCATATATGAGACTTCTCAGGAGCAAGATTACCATCTTTGAAAGAGGTCTTATGTAAATCTCGAAACCTGAAAAAAAGCAAAAATTTTGTGCTCAGCCTGACAAGATCATTAGTGTTAAGCATTACTCAAAAGCATACAAAGATGGCAGGAGTTGGTTTTGAAAAATTACAAAATTAGCTAAAAAGAGTTTTCAGGATTTACCAAGTCTGGTTCTGCCAAAAGGTGCATTCTGGACAAATAAAGAATAGAGAGGTATCTTGTGGAGGTGATTTGAGAGCAAGGGTATTTTTTCTTTGTATATGACACATTTTAATAAATTATGATACTATTGTGCTTAAAACATCAAATATATAACTTGAGCTGATTTAAGAATTTCAAATTTGCTACTAAGGATATAATTTGTACCATCATATCTCAGACCACTAATGCATTTAAGCACATCCTTGCTCTCGGCATGCAGAGAGGTGCATGCAGTACATACTTGCACATTCATTTAGATCTGTAGCTTTTACTGTTCTTTCCTTAAAACAATTTGCAGCTGCTTGTCACAAAACACTGTGCACCAATATGGACAAGGAGCTATTCCAGGCCAAGTCTTACCCTCATTTGAACACTACCAACAAAAACAAGGTTTACCATGACTCAATAATCACTGTCGGTTTTAAAATGCCTGCTAGTCACTAGCTTCTAAGGCAACAGTGCATCTACTAGTAAAAAATCCTGCTAAAAATCATTCAATAAATTCCAGACAAGTGAAATCTAAAGATGACAACTTAGGTGCTCACAATGAGTTTTAAAAAACTTTCAGCCAAAAATGGAAGACTTATTTTTCTTTTCCCCTTTTTTCTCTCTTCCAGATTACAGGGAACTGATGGCCACAAGAGACATCTGTTAGCCTGTCCTTAACTGTGCGTCATGCATTCAGCTAAAGGCCCAGTGAAGCAGTGGGCACATTTGGTACCCAGCATGCTTGGCAACCCAAATTGGGGATTGCTGTTTACCACAGCAGGAAACATGCCATCTTTTACAGATCTGTACTTGCAGGAGGAACACTAAACCTCCGAGTGGAGCACCCTGCCATACAGCTCCTGCCTGGCACCAGGGCATTGTGAGTAACCCTCCAGTGGGCGATTCATTCCAGCTGAACAGTGCCATCTCTTGTCCCTTGGGCCCTGAGCAAAACCCAAAATGAGCAGCTGTTCCCATGGGAAGAATAAGGGGTTCTCCAGGCACATGGTCTCTCAAGACCGGTTCTTCTGGAGCTTTTTAACGAGCAGTGGTACCACATATCCTTAGATAGGCTGGGAGGAATTCCTCTCAGGATAAGGAACCAGGACTGTGGATCTGGTGGCTCCTCTTGACTTGTTAGACCTTGAGTTGATTTCAAGTCTCAGCTGGGTGTAAAAGGTGTGTTTCCATTTCTCCTCAGCATCAGGTCAACAGCACAGAAGTGTAAACAGTTATGCTAAGTTCAGGACGATGGGAAAAGCAGCTTTCTGATGAATCCTGGTTTTGACTGGGATAGAGTTAATTTTTTTCTTAGTAGGTGGTTCAGAGCTGTGTTTTGCTTTCAGTCTGAGAACAGTGCTGGTAACACATCAATGTTTTAGTTGTTGCTCAGTAGTGTTTACCCTGATCAAGGACTTTTCAGTCTCTCATGTTCTGCCACTGAGGAGGGGCACAAGAAGCCAGGAGGGAGCAAAGAACACCTGACCTGGATACCTAAAATGATATTCCATACCATATGACATCATACTCAGTATATAAACTGGGGAGAGTTGAGCAGGAGCTACTGATCGCTGCTTGGGGATGAGCTAGCATCAGGTGGTGAGCAGCTGTGTTGTGCATCATGCTGTTTGTTAGGGGTATTTTAGTTTCATCTCTCTCTTTTTGTGATTTCTCTTTTCATTATTATTTTTAGAAGTAGTATATTAGTGGCATGTATTATATTCAGTAGCATATTTCACTATATTTCAATGACTAAACAGTTCTTATGCCAGGGTTGTTTGGTTTTTTTCAGAGCTCTCCCCATCCCACCAAGGGGGCAGTGAGCAAGTGGCTGCATAGCTCTTAGCTGCCAGCTGGGTTAAACCATGACATAGTGCTCACTGGCTATGTCACCTTAGTGGTCCATTGGCAAGGTGGACAGCAGGGTCAGCAGTGGTCATGATGCCCCCACAACTCCCAAGGCCAACACTTGAGAGGTATGGGGGGCAAACCGCAGGGCCCTGGGTGTATCAGGCAGGGCTCAAAGTTGAGCAGGCAGTTCAGCCATGCCATCACTCATCCTTATGCCTGCAATTAAAACTCATTTTCCATGTATTCTTTATTCCACTGCCAGACCTCTGAATCATTGTGTCCTTCCCTGCTTTCCCCTCACTTTTACGCCACCTAGCTTGCATGATATTTTCTTGAAAGATGAAAGAATATCAAAGTTAGCTGCCCACAGATGTTTTGGGGTATTTCTCGTATAACCCTGCCTTTGTCTTCTTATTTTGGCAAAGCACACAGTAAAGCAGAGAGAAAAATGTGTGATGCTTTTCTTGACCTTCATGATAATAGCTTCGTACTAACCAGCAGGAATAATTTCAAAACACCAAGAAAGCAATTTAAAAAAAAACAAACCAAACTTGACAAATAATAAATAATTTAATATTTCACCCTAGCACAACCTGCAACTTCTTTCAGTCGCATTATGAATGTACACTCATCAGTTTTTGTGGTGTTTCACAGAAATCTCATTAGTGGGAGCAGAGTAATAGTAAAACAACATATATACACAATTTTATGGCTTTTCAGTTCATTATGAAATACTTCACCTCTGGGCAAATGACTAATACGCTATTAAACTTCTCTGTCCTTGATTGCGTCATAGCCAAAAAAGGGGTGCAGTCACTCATGATCTTTATTAAATGAGCTGAATACACCCACTGAGGGAAAATGCTGTTGTATGACTTTAACGCGTCCTGTGGCAGCGCTAACATGCTTTTGAGTCACTTAGCTCCATGTTGTGGAGCTACAGTATTAACTCCATACTGAAAACGGGGAAATTTCCATTGTAACCCTGTGGTGAGTGGTCTGGGTGGCAGTACCCATAAGTTTCAAATTTCCATTAGCGAAAGAAAAACTTTGACTGCATGTCGGATAGTGGTAGCTTGTGCTTGGGTCTGGTGCTGCCCTATGGTTCAGTAGAGATTATAGCTATTCACTGTCATAAATAGGCAGTTGCTTATTTTCAGCAATTAAAGGGAGGCAAGGACAGCTGTATACCAAAGCTAGCCAAATTTGAGTGATCCCAGCTCAGATCCTCCTCTCTCAAAGACCCTTCATGTTATTTTCCTGGGTCTTTGGTTTCTTTTATGTAAACCAGGACAATTAAAATGATTTTTTTGCAGCTCCAGCTTGCAGTGTGTAGTGTGGGCTGATCTGCAGAGGCTGGTGTGGTGCCCTCTCCAGCATATGGGGCTGTGCCTGGAAATGGGTTTTGATTGTTACCAAGGTGCTGCAAATAAATCTATTTCCATTGTGCCTTAATCAAGGAATAAAACCAATGTGGAGCGTTAGCTGTAGCACTTTGCTGCTCCAAACTATGGAATTTGTGTGTTAGGGCAATACAGTGAATTCTAGTAAACCATATGTGTGGTACAATATAATCCTGAAGAAATGTTTAGTTTCAGTTTTTCTGTTATGATATTGTAAACTTCTTATGGGTTAATCTTGAATAGAATGGATATTAAACTTGAATCATTTCCTATTGATTTCATTATAAATTCTGTGTAGAACTAGACATACGCTCCTTTTTTCTTTCGAACAAAAATGCTCAGGAAGAGGTGAAAATTTGCAGCTGCTGTGAATGGTGAAACAGAAAATCCAAATAGTAGACAATACATTAGGAAACATTTTATAAATATAATTTAGGCCAGAACCACCCTATTTTCAAGCAGGATAGGAGACATTTCACCTTTGCTCCTAGAAAAATTTCTCTATAAAAATACAAGATGTATTAAGCTAAGAGTTTCAACAGAAACTATTTAAGTTTTCTTGAGTAACTTGGGTTTAAGAAATTGTTTCTTTGTCACTGTAACTCCTTTGTCTACTCCTAAAGCTGGCCTTATTAAACACTGTATGCGAGTGACTCAAAGGCATTTAGAAGAATACAAGTCTAATTGCCCATACAGGACCAAACTTGACAGAAAATCTGGGATATTGTTCTGGCAGTTAGCTGACAGTGACGACACTGATGATGAACTCATTTTATGAACAAACCCATTCAGTATGTTGTTATGAATGGAGAATCAACTCATTTGCTTGTGTTTAGCAATATATTTTTATAGAAAAAAAATATTTTCAAATTAAAGAAAAAATATTTTTCTTTATAAAGGAAGTTTTTTCTAACATTCATGGGTTTTTGTCAAGCTTGCGCTTCTTGAAATGATCTAGGAATACTGTAGGCATTTTAGTTTTAAAATTAAGAGATTCCTTGACCTCTCAGTGGAAGATATTTTAGGGGTAATTCTATAAATTCTAGGAATTCTAGTAAATCCTGGTTATTCTGGTAACTCTAATGACACAAAAGTGTAAATTCTTGTAATTTTTAGAAATGTTTATTGCAGTTAGAGGACAATATGGGAGCTAAATTTTAAATCTTTCCAAGAAAGAAAAAGTATTTATTTCTTTAAATAACCTCATCAGTTAGAATTCTTTCCCTTACCCTTGCTTTTTTTTGTACATTGCATTACTATGAAAGTACCTGTATCGAAAGCAGTTTGACAGTTACTCAGCATGAATAAAGGAATGAATCAAGGACTTTATTTTGAATTGCTTTTCAAGATTCAATATATTTATTGTGAATGCCTCAGCTAGTATTTAGCCTGAAAGTTCTATGCAATAGATCCTGAATTTTCTGTGTATCATCATTTCTCATTCAATTCCTGGGTCATAAGTTGCCTAATGTTGATCTTTATTATGTCTAGCTACTTAACAGAAAAGATAAAGCAATATAACTCTGATCAGAATTTCACTGAAATAAGTGGCTTAGATAGCCACAGCTACTCTGCTAATGAAAGGCAAACCTCATCTTTATCTCATTATAATTGTCACTACAGTAAAAGTTCTTGCCATGCAACTATTTAATTTTTTTCTTTTTTCCTGTAACTTGCAGTTTTAATGAAAACAGATACAATCAGTAAAAAGACACCATGTGAACCAAAACAGTAAGAATTTCAAGCCCTTTATTTGTGAAAATCATTTAGTCTTAAGGGTTGTTAACCCAAGGCATTAAAAATTAGGGTCCTATGTATTAACTGTTATTTCATAAAGCTAGGCTAAATACAAAGACAACAGGAGTGTAGCTATACAGTGGTATAGTTATTATTAAAATTAAAAAAAAAAATCAACAGCTAAGAAGCACATTAGCAAAAAGATGAATAATTTAGACGTCAAGCTGACACATATTGGACTAACTTCCTTCCCCCTTAAAATTCATAAGTCTATACAGGTCTCATAGTATGATTCAGATCTCATAATTTAATGAAAGAAACTTAATCAGAGGTGTTCATTAAATAACAATTCTGATACCGAGATAGTTTAGAATGACTAATTAAAGACCTACTTTCTTTTTCTCTATCATTCTGTGAAAAGTTCTACAAAGGTGTAATTTGCTAATTAAATCGTGAGATCTGAATCAGTGGTTCAGGCATGTAATTGCTCAGTGTTGTTCTCTTCTCTAAGAAATCATGGAAATTTTCATGAGAATTGAGGGTGTACCTTATTTTTATTACTTTTTTAACTGTTTTTTCAGTTAAGATGTTAATAACATGTTTCTCTTTACAGTCTTAAAAAGAAATTAAGTCAAACCAGGAAAGGTTTTTAATTTGGAATATATTGAAATTGGTTGTGCTTGAAGTCGTACATTTGCAAGCATCTCTAAGAAGCACACTGATCTTTAGGTAAAGTATGTCAAAGCAATTAAGTGCACCCTTATTTCTGTCCCCGTTCGTCAAGGGACAAAAGTACATATTTTACTTGAAGGATGCATTTATGTAATTTTGCAAAAATATATTTTTCTTTGTTTTCTTCTTCTTCCCTCCTTGTTTCTAGGTGCAAAATTAGTGCCTTAAAATCAGCAAAAACTCAGTGTAGACATTTTCCTTGTTCTTTCCTGATGTAGATAATTTCTGCAACCATGTTGGAATGCAGTATGATTTCATATTGGGTGCTGGTGTAAATGGAGGTAGTTACTGTCTTTGAGAAGCTGCATCATCAAAAGCTTAGATGGATTAAAAAATGTTGAATATATTAAACATGGTTCCAGTTACAAATATAGAATTTGTCTTTGGAAAATGTTTAATTTTAAATCAGCTTCCTGCACTCTCCTGAATTTCCAGACATATATTTATATAGTGTGTGTATATATGTGTGTGTATATATATGTTTACATAGTATATATACATGTAGTGTGTATTTATATATCCACACTTTATGTACATATACTACATATATACACTATAGATATACCATATCTATTATATGGGTATATTATATACACTATATATAGTGTAGTATAGTATAGAATATATGCTATATATTGTATAGCCTATGTGTTACACTATATTATATATAGTATATATATTATGTACTATATATAGTATATATATTCTATATATACACTATATGTAATATACATATACTATATATACATATATAGTGTATATACATATATATTGTGTATATATAGTGTATATATATGTAGTGTATATATAGTATATAGCATATAGAATATATCTATATATACTATATATACTATCTAGTGTATATATAATATATATGCTATAGCATATATATGCTATACATGGGTATGATATACATACCATGTATGTATACTATCTACATACACTTATACATATGCACACGATTTCCTTGTGGGGGATGACCACATGATAAGAACCAATACCAAAACTTCTTCAAAAGTTTTCTAGGCTGTAAATCAGGCTGAGTGCAGTGCATAATTCTTAATAAGAAGGAAAACTATAAATGGAAAACATACATACATTCCTGTGGAAGAAAACCCTGCATAATCCTATTTTTAGATGTGTTTGTAAGGGGGTTCTCCCAAGCTTTCTAGTTCATTTAAGTACAGAATTATAATTCTTGCTTGAATGGTGTAAATTTCCCAGGTTTAATTCACTGGTTTTTTGTTTGACTGTTTTGATTTTTTTTCAGGTTTCAACGATTATAATCATGACAGAAAATAAATAATTCTGACAGATTTTATGTGACGTCTTTTATGACACCACTGGGGTATTAATGAGAAAAGAAAAAAAGTCAGTGGGGCTCACATTTAAACTAAAGTTCAATATTTATTGCAGAATTTTTTTTACATGTCCAAATGTAAACCAGTTTGTTGTCTGGTGGTTCCTACAATCCTGTTTCCCAGTCAGCAAATGGAAAACTAATAACAAGTGACGCAGAGACTATGCAGGTTTTGTATTTTCCCAGAAATTTTCTCTTTGCTTTAGT
Source organism: Pezoporus flaviventris (assembly GCF_033815535.1). Classification (NCBI taxonomy): domain Eukaryota; kingdom Metazoa; phylum Chordata; class Aves; order Psittaciformes; family Psittacidae; genus Pezoporus; species Pezoporus flaviventris. Next base: position 4,600,864 of record NW_026892598.1, read on the forward strand.
GCTTTGTCTTTGTAGTTGCTCTATCTGATTTGTGGCTGATTCCTTGTACACTGGGTTTTCAGAAATAGCCTAGGTAGCCACAGATTGGGTTTAATACCTCTTCAGAAATGCACCTCTTCGGCTTTCGGTTGGTAGTATGCTTCTCAATCAGTCCTTGAACACTGGCTAAGCAGCCTTTATTTTTATAAAGATTTGTGAGAAAATGTTGGCTTCTTATTTATGGGTTATTATGTAATATAAATTAAACAAACAAACAGGGTCTACAGTGAAAGCTTGAAATGATTAAGAGCCCGCATTTTCCATGAGTATTTCAGTGAGTTAACCTTTTACAAACAGTGGATTTTCAATTCTGTGTGAAGGGGGTTCTGCAGATTTTCCAGTTTTCAAAGGATTTCAGAGGCAATACTGCTATGTGCTGCAGGGGTTCAAGGCTGACAGATCCTCAGCCTTGTGGCTGTTTGGGTGCTCTCTTGATTTCCACACCCTGCCCCACAACTCAGAGACATTTAGCACCTACCCATCACAACTGTGCCAGGCCAGGGTTATAAACTCTATTTCTCTAATCTGGACAGAAATAAAGTTAGCATTTTCATATCTGTGTTTCTGTACTGTAACTGAGGCTGCTTTTACCTGGCTGCTCTAACATGTCTCAGTGGCACTGGTGACCACATGAAGCTTGTGAGTAATGTGTTTGCAGTGCCTGGATATGCCTCTCCTCCACGCCTAAACCTGTGGCTGCTGAACTGAGTTGAGCACTGTGTGGAGACATTAGAATGAAAAGCCACAAAACTGGGTTATCTTCCAATAACCATTTTGACAGCTTTACAGCTTTGCATTCTCTTTATGCTTCTTAGCTAGAGGTAAAGGACATGGACAAAAAACTGGGACACTGACTTCATCCTTGATGTTTCCATAATCTTTACAAGAGGGGTGACATGAAGACATTCTAACGAGAAGTCATTAAGATATTGCCGTTATGGAAAATCCCAAGAACCTTGAGTTGTGACAGAATGAGTATACAAGGCTGTGCATAAGACAAACCACTTTAGTAGCCATCTGCAAAATTATCCTATCTGAAAATGTTTAAGCATGGTATCATGCCCTGAGAAAAATCTCTCCCAACTATTTCTGAAATTGCTAGGGTTAATATCAAGATGGCAGGATTAACTATATCAAATCATCTCCTGTTTTGTATGAACAGCAATAAACTCCTAAGTACTACTGGAGAACCACCTTTATTAGACATGACCTGACCAGACTTGCGTTTCTATTGTGGCTCAAGATTAAAGCATTTTTAACCACCACTTTTTTTTTTCTTTTTTTTTCTCCAACTAATCCTCTCTTTGGCTGATTCATTACAGCTGTTAAATAACTAGATATTTAGCTAAAGATGAACCAAACCTATACATTTAAACATGATATAATAACCAACTCCTTTATGCATAGCAAGCTGCTTCTGTCATCCTTTGAATTCTTTACGCTGACTTCACTGTCTACATCCAGCTGAGCTCACCTAATATCATAGTTGACAAAAGATGGTAACAATGGTGATGAGATATTTCTGATGCATTACGGAGGAGGACAGAGACCATCTAGGAGTACAAGGCATTGCATGTGGAGACACAGAAAGGCTGACATAACGGTTTTTAAGCATCTGACAGGTTAGTTAGTTGGAGTTCGTTCTAAGTGTTTCAATAGCAGCACATGAAAAAGGTCACATGCCTTCTTTTTACTTATTTTCTTTACCCTTTCGACAATTATAGTCTCTCTTTCCTCCCACGTGACTGTGCAATGAAGTCATAGCCTTGTTACGGATTTTTCTCTGCCTTCTTAGAGGTTTTGATTTGTCAGAAACTTACTAAATGTAACACTAACTGGTGTTTCCGCAACAACTCATTCTCTTTAGATCATGCTGTCGTGCAAGTATTGAAGTTTTCTGATGGAAGGGGTTGAGCCCTAGAGAAGTAAATTCACTTGCCCAAATTCATGCAGGACAGACTGAGTCTTTTTGCTCACAGCTTACTCCTGCCTTACATCACCTGGAACCCTCATGCCTTTTTTTCACAATGAAGAGACAATATGTGCACATAAAAGCTTTTATTAAAACAAATCAAAAACTCAGACGAAAAAAGCCTTTTTTTCTTTTTTTTTTCTCTTGGTGGCAAAAGTAACCTGCTTCCTTTTACATATTCTCTTGGTTCAATTTGCACTGGTCCTAAGGTCCGTTTTATATAAATCTTCGTAGTGATATTTTAAATGAACTCATCTACTGTTGAAATTAAGTGTAGGAAATGTGAATTCATTCCATGTGAACAAGTTTCATGAAAACTAAACTACAATGGCAATTTTAAAAATTACAGGCACATTCCTGAAACCTTTTAAAAACATGCTCAGCTTTAAGCTTGTGAAAAGTGCCTTAGGACTTAAAGGTTAATGGTGTGAGTAATGTGTCTCACTGCAGACCTGAATTCATGAGATAGTAATTCATGCCCAGAAGGGAAAATGCTCGGTTTTGTTCCTTTCACTATAAATACAGAAGCACCAGTGGTTGTGAGCACCAATGACTAAAACTTCAGGAGATCTAAGTTCCTACTCTTCAGAGTTATATTTGTATTTTCAGGGAGCCTAAGAGAGCTTAGTTCTGCTTGTACCCTGTGCAAACATGAAATACAGTAACAGCCTTTTTTAGAGCTGATAAAGCACAGTACAGCAGTTACACAGAAACCGCTACCATGTTGCAAGTGTGAGACAGGTGATTGTGCATGCTACTGATGTGATTTGTTGATATCCGCTGAGTGTAAAAGGTAACAAGAGAGAAAGTCTGAAGATGTTCACCTGAAATTAAAAGGAGCAGACTCTGGCACTATGAACTACTCTGCAGTATCAATCACCTTATCAATACAAAAAAAAAAAAGAGAGAGAAAGGCAAAGACTGGAATATGAAGAATCTTGACAGTAACAAGAGGTCACCGGCATTTGGTGAGAAAAAAGAAGAGGGCAGCAGTGTCATGGTACAAAGACTGAAGTTGTCTAAGCTGCTATACCTAAGAAAGTGATCTTTTGCAGCAGCAAAAAGGAATGGAAAGCATTGGTCTAAGCCCCTGCTTGCCAAAGTCAGGGGTGATGATGTTGTGATGAAGGTGTGGGATTTGGAGAATGGAAGAAATGAAATGTATCATCTGGAATGGTTGTATCCTTGAGAAGGAGAAATTACACAGCAAAAGTGGCCAAAATTTATAACAGCAGACAATGACACTGTCAATTTAATATTACAGACTGAGAATCCATGTGGCAAGTAAGCTTAAAGAAAGGAAAGTGAGGAAAGCCTGCAAAGACAGAGCGATGGCTCCAAATCCTGTTGAACTTGAGCCAACAGCAAGTCATATAGAAAGAGTTGTGAGAGAGACAGGACAAGAATTTGAGAATGAAACTGGCCTGGAGTAGTCTGTGGTTGCCTGGTCTCCTTCACATTGCCTTGTCTTTGTGTAACCTTGAGGTTAAAATGGGAATATCTCTTATAATATTAAAAATAAAAGAAATAAATTCTGCATACTACTATCTCTTCAGATGCTCCTAATCAGATATAGCATCCTGTCACTCATTTGAGGACATACGTGTAAAGTAACCAAACACAGGAACCCAGTGATGACAAGTGGAAAGTGCTGAGTGGTGTTTTAACGAGGGAAAGACTAACCTGAATGCTACTGGAAGCAAAACTGGATTGCAGATGCCAGCCATCACTTGCAGCTGTGCAAGCAATGCACTAGGGCCTCTTGGCCATGAGCTGCCCTCTGCCCAGGAGGGAGCCAGTGTTCCCATCAGAGCCAGTGATTTCCCCTCCTGGGAGAGGATGAGTTGTGAGAAGAAGGGGCAAAGGGGGCATAGCACCCCACACCATGCCTTGATTAGCTGTGCTGCTCGCAGGGCAACTACTCCAATGCAGCAGTTTTATAGCAAGAGTGTGGATCTGCAGGGGGCTTGGAGTCTGTTTCAAGATTAATACGAATGGTGAAGTAGTGGCCTTGTACGGGGTCTTCAGTTAGCCATCAGGAGAGCTAAATAGCCCATAAAGTATGCCATCCAATGGCTTCTGGAAGAAGAGAAACAGTTTTCTTACAGTCATGTCTTCCCACCTTTCACCCTCTGTACCTTTCATGTACTGCCAAGTGTTCCCTCTTTAAACAGATAGACATCTCTGCCCCAGACCTAATTCCTGTCATCAGCTTCCCTTATCCGCAATCAGCATGACGCTGAAATCACACTCGTGGAGGCACCTAGTAAAATGTACAAACAAATTTCTGTTCAAAATAAGTTTTACAGCCAGACACACATCCAGATGGCTTATAAACACAGGCTAGAAAGGAAGAACTTTTCAGCCCGCTAGTGCCTCACATTTTTGCTGTACACAGCAGCTGTGCTGACATCGCAGATGCTTGTGGCTTTGAAAGACCCAATGTAGCTAGATTGCTGACATCAGCTACACAAGAGGGACTGCCTCAGAGGGCTCAGCCAACCTCCATGCTGTCTGCCACTTGCCTAGTACAGGAGATGGTGTTTGCCTCTGGCTCCTGCTCCCCTCCCCTCTCCATTTGGAGAATTCAGCACCCTTCCCTACACATAAAGCCATGGAAAAACAAATACTTTTTTTTTATTATTATTTTAATCAGTATTGATCAAATTCACACAGATTTGAGAGGTCAGGGCTACCTCCAGTCTCTCTTCTCAAAGATGCACACCCACAGAGCTGCATGTTGTACCTGTTTCCCAGCAGACACACAGGAGCATTATATCTCTGGTGATGAGAGAGCCAGGTAAGCAAACAGAGGCAGGAGCAACCTGAGCACATGCATGAACTTGTTGTGAAGGTGAAGTGCTGTAATTATTCTTCAGAATAGAAAACCTAATACTCATCTTACTTCCCCCTGGAGGACTTTCTTCCAAGAAAGCCAGTAAATACTGCCTGGCAGCAAGGTGGGGATGGAATATGCCACAGGCTTTAAGAAGCCAGAGGACATTGGCTTCGGAGCTTTCGGTAGACAGCAAACCACAAGCTGCACCACTGTGGAGTGTACAACTCCCAGAATTGTTTGTAGCCCCTTCTCTCTGTTAACCTAATGTAGGAAGGTGCAGTACTGGAGGACAAGAAAAGGAAAGAAATGCACAATTCCTGTCTCATGCCTTAGGCCATGCCAGTGGCTGAGAGACACAGTTACTGGGGAATAGGTAATTTAGAGGGAGGAATAGCTATGGAAGTGCCATGTATGATAGGGCAAACCAACTGATCTCAACATTATTTTTGAACCCATGCATACAAAGGTAACCCCCCATATACAGATGATTGTTTTGGTCTGCATGCATTGACACAGACATACATATATATTCATGTACATGCATATGACCATCAGGTACGCTTAGGAGGACTGTGGAGCAAACACCCTAAACAAGTGAAGGTGTATATTTTGGGCTCTGCTCCTGTCATTCTGCTTCTCTATAGTCATCATGCTATCAGCGTCATTTACTCCAAAGTAACACTGTATTTCCTCTGAACTGGAAATACATGTATCTCCAGGATAAGCAGGGTATAGAATTTAAGTCAATTCCAGTTACTAACTCTAATCCAGCCGACAAATACAATTGCTGATGCTTTCAATTTACAACCTTCATCCATTTCAGTTCGAAAATAACCTTATTACAAACCAAAAGGTCTTTACTGCTGCTTTTAAATGCTTTGACTTAGTTTCTCTTTACAGCAAGCCCAAGACATTTTTGCTACTCTGGCAGCGTCAAACACCCCTGAAGTTGATGGTTTGCTGGTAGGAAGCAGATATGGCCATGGTAGTGCTTGCTTGGGTGACTAGGATGTCCCTTGGAAAGACAGACACAAAGGAATCAAGCCTCCTTCTGGTTTTCAGCTGATGATTGAAATGCCCAGCTTTCTTTCCCTCACTGTAGCTGACACAGCTTGGACATGGGTGAGGAGCCAGGACTTTTCTTAAAGTTTCTGGGGGTCATGAGAAAGACTAAATGAGTTCTGAGTATTCATACATATTTGCAAGATTATATTATTGCAGGAAGTAATTATACCTAAAATGTTTGTGGTTTCATTCACTTTTTTAATTTGTCTGGCAGGAATAAACACAATATCCAGAACCAGATGGCTCAAAATCTTTTTCTCTCCTTCCTAACTCCCTGTTTGGGGTTTTTTTTTCAGCTTCTGTAGGCAGAGTGATGTTCTGTTTCATATTCTCTAGAATCTTTTGTGTTAATTTTTGGCTTCCTGTATCTCTGCGTGAGATTTCGTCAGGCAGAAATTTCTGAAATTGCAGCACCTGATACATGATTATTTTGTCTTAATTTTTGTTTTGTTTGCAAGAATAGAATACAGGGAATCCTAAATGAAGCTTGATTGAGTCCTTCAGTGTTCTCTGAAGAAGTTCAAAGGCTACTTAACTGTTAATAGGACATCTTACATACCCAGGAGAAGTACAAATTTGCACTTGCTAAGTAAATGGTTTTCCGTATCTGTAATGAGATAGACTTTTCCATGAGCAACTGGAAATGTTGATCCCTTCCTGTATCATTGAAGAGGAGAGGAGAGCACCCCCAAATGTCAAATTTCTCTTCTCTATGAAAGGCAGAGAATGAGGGGTTACTCAGTACCCTGCTACTCCATTATTGTATTGAAAATGGAGCCAGAATTTCATGGCTCCATTTTCATCAGAGATTTGGTTGTGGAACAATTCAAATGTTGGCATTATTCCGTGAAGCATCTTGTGGTTAGTTTTCCTTATCCCTTCCCTTCTGATCTGTGCAGTACTGGAATGGAAATGGTTTCTTCCAGCTTCAATTGGGTTTTAATGTCTCACAGGCAACTGGAAAACTCAGCAAAGACAATTTTGTTGTTGGCCATTGCTGTAAGATAGTCTCAGCCTGCTACTCAGTGAGCTATGCTACAACGCCAGTATATTAGCCCCCAGATAAGTATCCCAGAAAATAGCTGGGTTAAGAGTCATTTGACAAAGCCACAGTTAAAATTTCTACCTGGTGTAGAGTAAATTTTGCATTTATTGAAAATTTTTAAGTTATCTTTATGCATCAAGAGCTCTCTTCATATATTAGAGCAGGTAACACCCCTGTCCAGAAAAGAGGCATTTGAGTGTTGTGTTCATAGAATCATACAATCATAGAACACTTAGGGTTAGAAAGGACCTTAAGATCATCAAGTTCCACCCTAACACTAAACCATGTCACCCAAGGCTCTGTCCAACATGGCCTTGAACATTGCCAGGGATGGAGCGTTCACAACTTCCCTGGGCAACCCATTCCAGTGCCTCACCATGCTTACAGTAAAGAACTTCTTCCTTATATCCAATCTAAACTTAAATTTTAACCTGTTACCCCTTGTCCTATCACTTCAGTTCCTAATTAAGAGTCTCTCCTCAGACCATCCTTATAGGCCCCCTTAAGATACTGGGAGGCTGCTATGAGGTCTCCACACTGTTCCCTATATCTAACCTGAGCTTTCCCTGTTTAAGTTTAAACCCGTTATCCCTTGTCCTGTCACTGCAGTCCCTAATGAAGACTCCATTGTCCAGCACTCTTGTAGGCCCCTTCAGATACTGGAAGGCTGCTATGAGGTCTCCACGCAGCCTTCTCTTCTCCAGCCTGAACAGCCACAACTTTCTCAGCCTGTCTTCATACAGGAGGTGCTCCAGTCCCCTGATCATCCTCATGGCCCTCCTCTGGACTTGTTCCAACAGTTCCATGTCCTTTTTATGTTGAGGACACCAGCACTGCACACAATACTCCAGGTGAGGTCTCACGAGAGCAGAGTAAAGGGCCAGGATCACCTCCTTTGACCTGCTGGTCACGCTCCTTTTGATGCAGCCCGGGATACGGTTGGCTTTCTGGGCTGCAAGCACACACTGAAGTCAGCTCATGTTAAGTTTCTCATCGACCAACACCCCCAAGTCCTTCTCCACAGGGCTGCTCTGAATCTCTTCTCTGCCCAACCTGTAGCTGTGCCTGGTGTTCCTATCAGTATTTTCAACTCCTCCAACAAAACAGGTCTCTAGTTACTTAGAATTAATTGGTAAATTTGATATGCCATGAAACAAAACATTAGGCCCACCCCTCGTATTCACAGCCCACCTTCTTCCATTAGTCTTTTTGCTTTGGTTTGTTTCTTTTCAGTTTGATGAGTTTACACCTGTCTTTATAGACCGCCTGGGTCATTCTGGAAAGGCAGACCCATCTGCCCACTCTGGCATGTTGAAATGTCACTGACACAGTAAAGAGTATATAATCTGATATAATTTACAGGTGCCTTTAGGGGTGGGTGGAAGAGGCAGAAGCAGAAATTTAAAACATCTTGTTCTGGAAATTAACTATGTTGTAGGGGTAGCAAGAGGAGCACTTGTGGCAGTAAAGCAGGAATATGCAGAAGTTTTTACGCAGCAAGAAAAGAGTCTGTGACTATGTCAGGTATATATAATGATGTCTAATAGCATATGCAGTGTCATAGTTTATACAACTGTAATATGTAAATATGTAAATTACTAATGCAAGCATGACAATAGTGGTTACAGCTTGTGGTTTAGCAGTATTCAACTGTAAGATAACTATGATGATGGCAGTGGATAGCTCCAACAAGCTTAGCATCATATAGTCATGGAAGATTTAACTGAACACTGCTATGGTTATGATGGCTGCTCCCAAATCCCTGGATTTTTCAGGTGCTACAATTTCTGCAAGAGCATACTTTTGTCCTTGAGCATCCACACTGATGGAATGGGGCCTCAGGGTGTCACATGTAGTCAGAGTGATCTGAAAAAGAGGACAGCCATCTTAGCAGCTGATGCTCATGGACTGGTGTCATCAATGCCAGCCCTCTTCTACAGACGTCATCCTTGTAATTCTTGAGTTGTCTGTTTAGCTGCTTCGGACATCATGACCTATGTCCCTCTGGGCTTCATTTCCTCCATTTTCTGGATTGATTCATCATCACTGAGTCACCTGCTGAGCCAACCCAAATTGATCAGTCACAGCATCCTCCTGTTACCATGTCTTCATCCTGCAGCTCTTCCACAGTGAAGCCTATTCCCTGAAACCATCTCAGAGGTGACCACTGTTTTCAACATTGCTCTAGATATCCTAACCCTGCCACTATTACACTTTGTGTTCTAGGTTCTACAAATGAGCAGGACACTAAATGACTTATGACATTATGACAATGCTTGTCAGCAATTTCATTGTGGACTTACAAATATACTAAGGCATTATGGTTAGGCTGGGCTTTCACCACAGACAATGCTAGACCTATTTGTTATGTTTATTATGTAATACAAGCAAAGTTATATTAAGGCTTTATCGAGGCACAGTGCTCCCCTTTCGCATGCTTTGGACTAAGGCCCCTGCAGCCATTGGGTTTCCTCTTACAAATTTACACAAGGATTGTTCCTTTGCTTTGGTTCTTCATCTGTACCATTTGCAAGTGTCTGTCACCTTACATGCTAAGTGACATTGCATGGACCATTACGAGTGGGCTGAGTTTCTTCTTTCTTGAGTATGATAATGATCAGACAGAGATCTGATCCTCCTTAAGTGGTAGCCACAGAATTCTGTAGTCTGTACTAGTTCCTTCATCATGATGTAATTTTGCTCCACTGCATCTCCCATCAACTGCTGATAATTATTTTTGAGGTATGGAGGAAGAAGAGGGTTTGTCTTGTGACTTTTCAGGAAATTATACTTTGAATTAATTTTGTTACAGACTGTTATCCCGGTGATCTGATTTGTAAGACACTCAAAGCTACAGGAGGTTTTCAAATCAGCCATTTGCAGATGCAAATTCACCACCCAAGGCTGGAAACATGAACACATGACTAAGTAGGCTGCCTCTGCCCTAATGCATGCACTGTACAAAGCTGGGCACATATCCAAGCCACTCATTTGTTCCTGTTGTTCTTATGTTGGCTAAAAGCATATTTGCTATAAATCTCCATCAGCTGGGATTTGCTGAGTTGCAGCTAAGGAGGGCAAAATGTCTACAAGAGTCATGACTCATCAGCTTGGTTTTGTTATGACAGGAGATGGTTGTTATTGAAGGTTGTGGGAAGGAGGCCTCAGGATGGAAGACACTCATCCCTGTCACCCCCTCAGGACACAGCTGATTGAATTCACTGGTGTTCATCTTCCCCCTCACCCTACCTGAACCCAGCAAGACCCATGTGACTTCAAGCCTGATTTCATCTGCTTTGACATGGTGTTTTCTATGTTCTCTATGGTGCTCTCTAACAACAACAAACCCCTAATCTGAATAGAAATGCCTCCCAGATGGTGTTACTGGGAGACGACATTTAAGCAACTAGCTTTCTGTACAAAGCACGGTTTGGGTTGAAAGCAACTTTAAAGATCATCCAGCTCCAGCCACCCTGCCACAGGCAGGAACACCTTCCACTATAGAATGTTGCTCAAAGCCACATCCAACCTGGCCTTGAACACTTATCTTCAACACAAACTTCCAACATTTCCATATTATTTTTCTTGTTCTTCCAAGGCTCTGGAAATTAATACTTTTGCAAGCAGTTATTAATGATCTCTGTGTGAAGCTAAATACAATTTCTAGGAGACTACCTGCATATCTTGTACATATTAAAATACATGGCATATATCTAATACATACTTTCCTAGATATATGTGTGTAAAGATGTTTGGATGTGGTTTGTTTCTCATTAGTGTTTCTAATGAAACTGTAAGATAAAGAACTGTAAGTGTTCTGCTACACTAACTGCTTTTCCTGCCTTCCCCTGTTTCTCCAGAAACTAGAAACTGGTCCATGCAGAAGCTGTAATTTATCTGCCCTATATCTTACATCACCTCTGAGCCCTGATCCCAGAGGTGCACCATAACTTGTGTGACTGCCTGCCTCTGTTGCCTAGATGGTTTTTTAGTAAGATTACCTCTCTTATCCCTTATCACAATTATTTCCCAGCCTCCTATCCCTGGGAAGTTGACTTTAAAAAAAATTTGGTTAAAAAGAATCATCAAATAAAAAAATAAAATCAATAGAAAAAGGTACTCCATCAGAAGGTAATCTGCACAAGAGAGTAGAAAATTAAGCTTATCCTGAAATATTTACTTGATTAGATTTTGAATTGAAAAATTGAATTTGAATTAGATTTTTTAATCAAACATTTGTTGTTTTAATCAAGTGCATTTGATGGAAGTAGACTTTTCTTTTTTTCCAAAAAATAAGGAATTTGATGTTTTTTTTTCTCTTTTTTCTATATAGAGTATTGTAACATAACTATGTTTTATTTACAGTTTTGTAGAAATATCTCCCACAATAATAATTAGCTTCTTGGGAACACTGGCAATTCCTTAGTTTTAAATACATAAATTAACAGATAGGCATGTGTCCAATTTGCACAGAAGACTTTAGCAGATCATTAATCATTTACAGGCATTTACTGCTAATTTAATGATTTAATTCATGGTAACATTGCTAGAATGAGCTGTCACAACATTGGTCACTTTTTTGCATTACTTTGGTGGTAGAGGAAGTAGAACTTCTGGGAAATACAGAAAAGAATCCAAAGCCATATTAGTGGTAGTGGCAGCTCAGATTCCCCAGTGTGCATCTTCATAACTACACTTCTACCTTTTCCTTTTGGTGCCTCAGAGAAGATATAAGCACTTTAATAGAAATCATAGAATAAATATTTACAATCATCAAGTCCAACCTTTAACCTGGCACTGCCATGTCAATCACTAAACCATGTCCCTAAATGAAGTCTACACATACCTTAAATACCTCCAGAGATGTGACTCAACAACTTCCCTGAGCAACCTGTTCCAGTGCTTGACAACCCTTTCAATGAAGAAATTTTCCCTAATATTAGATCTAAGCCACCCCTGATGCAACTGGAGGCTATTTTCTCTTGTCCTTTTGCTTGTTATTAGGAGAAGAGACCAGCACTCACCTTGCTACAACCTCCTTTCAGGCTGTAGAGAGTTGCAGAGAGTGATAAGGTCTCCCCTGGGCTTTTCTACAGGCTAATCTACCCTAGTTCCCTCAGCCACTCCTCATAGGACTTGTGCTCTGCACCATTATTGCACTAGTTCTTAAATCTGAATTGACTGGGGGTTTTATTAAAGGTTTTCTACCAGTGCTTTAACCAGTCATTTACCAGACTCGATAACCTGACTTCCAAGCTATCAATAAATTGGATAAAATCAATAATATGCTGCCATTGTCGCCCTTTTACATATTTGTAAATAGGTCTCCATCAATAATTCTAACACTTCAACCATGTAAGTCCTGCTAACGAATCTCAGTAGTAACAACCTTATAGCTGTGTCCTGTATGCAGACTTTCAATTCCTCCACGTTTTCTTGAGCGTTGTGCATTAATACAGAGGTAACATTTCTAAATTGCACATTTTGCCTGCATTAGTTTTGCAATTCAGTTATGATGGTAGTCTTATTTTTCCTTCACAGATCTGAAGTTCCAATGATTCAATGAAATATCTACCGCCTGGAAAAGCCCTTCCAGATCTGAACACAAAAGCAAAGTACCAATTGACAATTATTAGGTGAATGGTTTAAGTAATATTTTTCATATATACAGGATCATAAATTAACTCATATGAAGGATTAAATAATGGTTCTTTCTCATGGTGGATAGTTTATCCACAGGTAATAATTCACAGATATGCTCTTTATGTCTGTAAAACAATTATGTTCTTCTTTTATGTAAACAGGATTTGCATGGGTGATCCTGTGTAACATACTGCTGCTTTTTTTGCTATTATACAGTTCAATACCACTTCTTTAGGGCTGTTAAAAGACTGTACGCATATTCTGTAAAAAGTCAAAAAGGTATGGGTCACGGTACTTTAAGGAAAAGTCAGGGTAGTGTAGCAAATGAGGCCATACAATACCACTGGCACTGTCCTAGATCCTCGAAGACGTATTTTTCAACTGTAAAGCACGCTGCCAGTTACCAATTCCCCAACAGTCAAGGTACTAGCTACATGTGCCATACTTGCATAACTTCCTCCTCGTATCAACCAAACCCATTTCATCAGGAGTTTCCCAGTAAAATCCAAAGAAAGAACCTGTGCAATTAACAGTAATTTTTTTTAATCAGCCTGAAAAGAGAGAAAACTAGCTCATACTGTTGGGCCTAAGCAGTTGGTGTTTTCCAATGCATGCTTTAGTAATCAAAGTAAATGCTCAGAGTAATAAAAAAAAAATGTTTAATAGCCAATAACTACCAAACTCCACCACTCTTTCTTCAGAACAGTGGTTTTAAGCTATATAGGAAGCTAATTTCAGCATTTCAAAGCACAAGAACAGTTATAACTGACTCATATAAAAGGCTTTCTTTTCTTTTTCCCTGTGAATGGCAGCGTATCAATGAGCCTAAGACTTTCAAAGTCCTAATACACATATACACATGCCTAGCCTAATAGAGTCAGCAGCCTACTGCTATCACAATACGTCATGACCCTGTTTCAGAAAAGCTTATACTGGGATGAGAAATTATTGGTCTCATTACTAGAAGTAGAAGTTGACAAGGGCAAGGTGACTTTGTAATGGGGTCCCTGTCTGCTTGGTAATGAAACAAATGATTTCACATGTGTAACACTGTATTTTCCACTAACCCAGTGGGGCTCAAACCACCAACATAAATAGGTGAAAGTTTGCTGCCAGTCTCCACTTTTGTGAAGTGAGAGGATTTTTCAAACGCTTTCTGCCTTGTCCCACTTCTGCTGCCATGGGGATCAGCCCAATATAAAAAGAAACTGATTTTGTGGCAAAGCAGCTAAATGAAGTAGGAACCTTCCCATTTTCTATGGAGGGGCAGACACAGTTAAAGTTTGGCCTTTGGTGGCCACCCGTGGCACCTTCTTTCCCCATTCATTTTTCTCTTCTGACTACCACAGGTCAATGTGGACACCAAATACTTTATCTACTGCACAGTGGATGTTTGATTCTCAAGTAGCTGTGAATGATAGTCATCAAAGATACCAGGGCTTCTTTTAAGTTCAAGAAGTTTATATTGTTGGGGGGGGAGAGTGGTTATATAGGGTTTTTTTCTCCAATTTTGCATGAATATATACTGCTTGAATGTGGGCTGTTTGATTCAGCACAAACTTCCACTACTGAAGCTAACAGGACTAATTCAACATGGGTTTAATACTTGTGCTCACTCAGTCATATAAAAAAATCATCTGGACAAGGAACAAAAAATAATTTAATTCCCATGCTTGTTACCAATTGTCCTGGGTTCAGCAGTAGCTTATTCCACAATGCTTGTCAAGTGCCAAATATTTTGGAAAATCCCTAGCACATCTAATCTGAATCTTGTAGGTGTTCGTGATTTCTGAAATTTCATGAAACAAATTATTTTTACAGTGAGTACATTACTTTTCTTCTACTTGAAGAAAAGTAATGTAAGGCATATGTGTGCAATTTAAGCTGCACAAGAGGTCAGTGAAGAAATTATTCAGCTTCTATTTTGAAGTAATAACATCCTCATACACCTCTTGTGATATCAGATTAAAGGAACCCAGAAATAGTGCTGATTGCTTTCAGTATTATGGCATTACAAAATCAGTACTACTAAGAGATGCCTAGAAGATGTGGTGGTTTGAGCCCAGTGCCAAAAGATTAGGAAGGTGAAATATTGGGGTTCTTTTTTCTTTTTTGGTTGTATATGTGTAGTAAAACTTAAGCCAAATCTGTCTTTGCTTGCTATTTTGAACATGGCAGATTCTTTGGACCAAAGTACTTCCAACTTAGAGAAATCATTATGGTTTGGAGAAGCAGATCCTGAGTGATTTTGCTAATCACTCCTTTCATGATAAATTTTTCTTGAATGTTAGGTAACTTCAGTTCATAGGTGAAAGAGTGTGGTTTTCTTTACACCTGCTTTCCCCTCTACAAGCAGTTGACATATTTGTTCAAAAAGCTTCACATAATATTGTTGTTCTTTGCCCACACAAAGCTAGTTTATTATTAAGAATGGTCTCTCTATTTCCACTATACATGCATGAGACCAAATCATGTACTAAAAAAATAGCATGAAGCCTCTTCACCGCAAGTCCCTACTGTAGCATTTATTCAGTATTTATGTGGACAGAAACATGCTTTGACTTCTTTACACTATTTCCCTTAATGCATTATTTCATTCTTCGCATATGTGAATTGAGTTGCAGATGTTAGGAGTCTAATCATTCATCATAAACAAATGGCAGTTATAGTCTTGTATTTGTTTGAATAGATGAGAAACTATTTATATTTATTGGGAGGATTTGGGGTTTGTGTCTGTTCAATAAACTATTATTCTAGCATAAGGAATACAGTCACATTGGCATTACTATGCAGAAACACAGACTGAGTCCAGACACTGATTTTATTTACTGGTTCTCCCTCTTTTTCCCAGCCAACACATTTTCACTTTTCCTAAAGGAACCAATATGTCTGAGACTCCTCTCCCTCCTGAGTTGGATTGACATGAACAGTAATGTCAAAAGTTAATGGAAGGAGGTGAGAAAACAGGGTGCACATTCACAGAGGCAAAATGGTTGAGTATGTCAAAGTCTCCCTGGAAAAATCCTATAAAATAACTATGTGAAGCACTACATGATTTTTTTCTGTCCTCACCTTCCTCTTTGCTCTTCTTTGTAGAGAAATGTAAAGGCCAAAAGCTATAAAAGGGCTATATTTATCTATAAAGATCATAAGCTTCTTTCTTTCTTCCTTTTTGCCCACTATGCATGGTGCAAAGATCCTTTCATAGGAAACCAGTTTTCATCATCCTTGTCATCTCTTACTGTGATCCAGGACATCTGAGCACATATAATGCATGACAAGAATACTTTGTTTGCATTCTTTTCACTTCCTTATTAACTCAGAGAGATAACTAAATAGAAATTTCCCCTATGAAGAGTATCAACTGAAAAAAAAAATTAGATAATCAGGCCAAAGTAAGTAGGCATATTAGTTGTGTATTCTATTTTATTGCTTGGGGGTTTTTAACTTCCCTATCCTTTATTTTCTCATAAAGACAGCTGTTATCAGGAGACTAACTTCACTCTATGTGAATGACTCTATGTCTATGACATAGCTGTTAATAATACCAAAGATAAAGGAGCACTTTCTGCTGACTTTCAGATGGATTTGAAATTATTCTGTTCCCACTGAGTCAGTAGCTCTTTGCCAAAAGCTTTTGAAATCCCCCTCTTCTTTCCTGCCATTTTTTGAACTAGCACCTTTTTCACAACAATGGTAAGCAGCACATTCAGACCATCAGTATGTACACCCACACAGGAGAGCACTGTGTCCTGCCTGCTTGCACATCAATTTATATTTATTTTGCTATTCTGCCAATCTTTCTTTATTCTCCCAGTCAACCTTCTTTTCCACAACTCAAATGAGTCATGGGATCATGCAATCTGTTGTAGCATAAGCAGTTTTCCTACATACTTGTTGAAAATGGTTTCCTTAGAGCCCCACCAAAGGCAGTGACTCTAAGTACTTTCTAAATATGGCATTGAGAACTACTTCTTTAGATGCCTCTTCATTTAACAGCTGAAGTACCTCACTCCATAATTCATTCTCCAGCAATACTTTTGTATTTTAGTTCCTACCTAAATCCATAAGATGTGGTACATCCTGTTCCAGGAATGCCAAGACATGCTTTTCAAACATGTGGTCTCCGAATGTACAGTCCTGTATGGGGTCTGGGTGAGGTGGAAATAGTTTTCCCCACAGCAGCCCTTATAGCACTGTACTTCGTATTTATAGCTAGAAGGGTGTTGCTAACTCATCAGTGTTTTGACTACTGCTGAGCAGTGCTTGCACAGCATCAAGGCTGTCTCTCCAACGTTCCCCCTCGCTAGTAGGCTGGAAGGTGGGAAAGATCTTAGGAGGTGATATAGTCAGCACAGCTGACCCAAATTGACAAAAGGGATATTCCAGACCATATGGTGTCTGCTCAGTAATGAAACCTAAGAGAAAGGAGGGGCAAGGGGGTTTTTTACATTTGTCTTCCAGAGCAACTGCTATGCATACTGAAGTCCTGCTTCCCAGGACATGTCCTGCCTATGGGAAGCAGAGAATAAATCTTTTGCTTTCTTTTGCTTCCACATGTGGCCTTTACGTTTATTAAACAGTCTATATCTTGACCCATGAGATTTTTTCACCTCATTTTCTCCCCCCAGCACACCCTGACCCGCTGTGGATAGAGCAGCTTGGTGGGCACCCAATGTCCAGTCAAGGTCAATGCACCACAAGTCCTTTATTTTGTATAAATCCTAATCACAAGCCTGCTATAAGCATCCTTACAGGGACCCACAGTATGTCTATGCTTTGTTTCCTCCAGCATTCTGGTTCTTCTTCCTGGCAGTACTACCAACACAGGAAGCTTCTTTACAGCTGCAGGGTTTTACACTGCTAACAGCTTTTAACGCTTTGCTCAAACTTGTTAAACTGAAATAATTTTGAAAATGCATTATAGTAACATGACAAATCAATTACCACAGCATAACCTTCCCTTTCTTCATCTGCAGATTTATATTAATTGCTTAAAAAAGGAAGATGAACTTGTCAAATAAATCTACTCTTATTCAATTAGAAAACAGAGGGAAAAGACATTTTTAGAAGTTATTCCAAAGTGTTCATAAACCTGTAAAACAGTTCATTCTGTTCTACATGTTTCTTATGCTCCTAAACTATTCCACCTTCATTTAATTCAAGATGACTAACTCTAGAAACAATCAACGGTTTCTTTCTTTCCTCCTGCTTTCCACAGCTGTTTGAGAATTCTCTGAAGTCATTAAAACTGAAATCTGTTACTATGCATTGTCCTGAGGTAAGTTAGGGAAGCTTTGACAAAGTCCTTTTCTTAAGCAGGGAGGGGTGCAGATGGCTGAGCTATTAGGAGGGTGGAGGGACAATGAGTGCACAGCAGTATCAAGTTGAATTCTTACTGTAAATGAGCTCAAAACTAGTATTTAAGCCACTAAAACTTGTAATTTATGGAGGAAGCTTGGCGGCTGTAACTTGTTCTGGCTCAGTGGAAGTACGGGACTGGGAGTCAAGAGACCTGGATTCTGTTTCTTTATTTTCTTTATTGCTCAGTTAACTTCAGTTGCTTATGTTTCTGTCTCCTGTTCTCTCTGCCTGTTTGGATCTGTGTAAACTGTAAGCTCTTTGAAGCAGAGACCATCTCAGTACACACAGCGCAGTTGCAAAGCATTGCCCTCACAATTAATAACACTTTTTCTTGTCTATACTAAAGATTTATTTTTTTGCAAGTATATACGCTGGAGGATACAGCAAGACATAGTTTCAGAAGAGGGGCACCCTGCAAAATTACACTCATGCTAACCATGTTCTATTTGTTACAGGAGCTAAAAACAGGAACAAAGGATGTTGATTCCAAGAACTGTGATTTTTACCTTATATCTTAAATCTTGCTCAAAATCTAATAGTGGAAATCAGATACACTTTTCTTCATAAACAAAATTTCAGCTTCTGAAAGCTCTTTCTGCCGTGTGAGCATCTGATGGTAATTCCCGATCACAATCAAGGACTTGTTTTCCTTCTGAGTCTTAAGTGAGACTCAAATGCCTATGCAGTGATGTCTCAGGATGCACTTCTGTGCTCACTTGAGACCTAGAGAATTCCCTTGGAAAAGGAGTTTTGGGAAATTCTTTCTCTTCTCTGTGCACATGTGACCATGGCAGAGCTACTTGCTGTGGTTGTGCTACCCTCCTGCTCAGGTTTGCCAAAAGACTCTACCTGTACCATGGACAAGACAGAAGTTACGCTGCATGCTCTCAGTGATATCTCTCCCTGCATCTGGGATACTTTGATCTCATTACAAGATGTGTAACTCTCCCCATTAACCTGAGCACCAGCTGAAGTTTTCAGTATTTTAAGACCCTGAGCTCTTCTTTTACCAAGCCTTTATCCTGTCATCTGTAAGTACTTTCCCATCTCATTTGGATGTTGTCAGGAGAAATACTTTTACAATATTGCATGTCTCTCAACTATAATAAGATGAATGCCATACACATAATGGATAGCAGCAGACAGTGTTCAAACCATTGTCAAGTTACAAAGCTGGAAAGTAGTATGTCCTTTTATTTAGAGGATATATTTTCCTACTTTTACTACATTTGTGTCAGTCACCCTATAATGAGACATGCTGAAATATTAGGTATTTATTTATAATTTGGGTATTATAAACATTTAAATAACTCTTTAGTTTCACTCCAAATATTTTGAAATAGTTACTGAATTAAACCCTTTTTTAAGCTGTCACCTTGTAGTTCATGCTTCTTTTATTATTTTGGAAAATGGCAATATAAAAAAAATAAAATATAGAAAACTACTCTTTTTCAAGTAACATGCATGGAATTAGTTTTTAATTGCTATTTAAAGCTGGGTAATGAGCTAGAAAATGACATATGTATCAAGGCTTAACCAGGGTTGTCACACAGGCCACATTAGCAAAGAAGCTGCTCACACAAGGAAAAGGTGCTATTCCACTTCTAGAGTTAAATTGCATTGCTGAACCTACAATGGAGTCACGTGAAAAAGTGATGTGGGTTTTATTTGGCACAGCATAGCCAGGTGTTGGCTAGAAGCACCAGCAAACCTCAGAACAAAGTGCTAAATGCCCACATATCTATTCACCTCCACAGAGGACATGCCAGACCAGGGGTCTAATTGTAGAGAAACGGTACAGCCCCACTTAATGGGAGCAGGCAGGGGCATGAACAAGGTGAAGATCTGGCCCCACTCATGCCACTCACCATCCACTGGAAGGCTGTGTGGGATGGGCCCGTAGTGACTGAAGGAAGCATTAGACCAGCAGTGAATACTTGCATGCCTGCGGCCAGGAGGAAGCGTGGAGGCAGCCTGCGTCAGAGGACTGAGTCACCATGCCTCCTGGGCCAATGCCCTGGGGTGCAGCTTACAATCACTGGGACCAAGCATTTAGTCATCAAAATCACACAGAAGCAATGCTTGAGCAGAGCCAACGAAGGCACCTGAAGTAAAGACGCAGTCAAAGTGGAGTTACAGGTAACAAAATCCAGCCAGGGTTTGAATAACTATACCTCAGCATAAACCAACAGAAAATGTATGCCACACATTTTCATGCTTCCCCTTTTAATACCTGTCAGATGCACGCAGAGCTAAGTTGAAGTGTGTGTTAAAAAAACATGCTGGAAGTAGAAGCATGTTTCCTGATGAGAGAGCTCCAGCCGACCCACATGCAGAGGCAGCTTATACTATACCTCCCGAGATTAATTTTATACACACTTCTATATAGGGGTGATACAGATGTATTTCATACAAAACAAAACAAAAAAAACCCAAAACCTAACTAACTGGTATGAGGCAGTGTTAGGTAGGAGCACACGCCTCTAATTCTAGCAGACCAGTGCAGCTATTAACTGAAATACTGCTCATCTCCTGTAATAATTTCCCACATGATCTGGAGTTCCCTTTTCTCTTTGGCATTGTTGAAGATAATGGGGACCTAGAGGCTGTACACCGCAATTGGGGAGATGAGTATGACTGGTTAATTGCAGTATGGATTTTATTTTCTGGTTCTAGACCTGACTATTTTATCTCACAGCAGATTTTATACACCTGACCTCATACAGTGTGCATTTCTTTTCATGGAAGCTATCCAAAAAACTACCTGCAAGCTGAAAATTTCTCCTCCTTTAACCTGCAATTGGAACGGTTGGTCTGCTGTGGACTATGAAATCTTCACCTCATAAAGGGTATTTATCACTCAAAGGAGCACTTCACAGCTTTGAAGCTGATGAGGTCAGCTTCTTGATAGTTCCTCCCCAGGAAAAAAAATCATGCTACTGAAGAGATTTTCTGGTGCTTCTGTGTTGGTAAAATTGTCCCTTTCACATACTTCCACTTGTTGTAAATTAGGGAAAAGTTAACTGTCCATTTTGAAAATGGATTGACCAAGTGTTAGTCGCATAGCACAGTCAATCTAGAGACAGCATCTTCAGCTACTGATAAAGGTCACTTGAACTTCCTTGGCTAGCCTTTTGCTTTAGGAAGGGAGTTCTCAGATGTTTCTGCTCCACAAAAGCTGTAGAAACAGCAAACCCTATGGTTATGGATTCTAATAACCAGCTGGAAACTTAGGCATTCAAATATTCCTGAATCTGATGTTTGGAGGCTTCCATACAGTAGCCTTGATGTTTCTTTATGCTTAAAAATTATTTGTCCTAATAGAATACATAGACATTAATTTTTCTTTGCAGTCAGTTGAAACCTGAAACTATTACTCTGCGGACAAGGTCCAACGAATTTTTTCCAGTATACAGGAGAAAACATGAAATTTCCAAGGAACACAAGAGAAAGGTAGTTTCATAGTAAGAGCATATTGTAAATATGGGCTTCCTCCTTGAGTCAAGTCTTGGCTGATTAGAAGGACACAGAAGATGTTTTTCTTTTAACGTGCAATATTCCATCACTATTTATTGAAATAAATTTTGTGATTTTGCAGGACAGAAACAACAAAGTCTACAAGCAGTACAGCACAATGGGAACTCTTGACATTGAGGTCTGCATGAATGAATGCAGAAAGTAAACTTGACTGAGTCTTTATTCTCCCCTCTCTTCAATGTGAATATTGTTTCTTTGAAGTAGCATTAGTAAAAGCAATTCAAAGCTCAGCTATGTGTACACAGCACCGTTACTTCTTTACAGCAACTTTTGTTGTAACGAAAAATATAAAACCTTTTTACCTGGATACAGTGCTTTTCATGTTCAAAGCATTTTCACAAATACACTCTAGCTAATTTGAACACCCCTTTAAACATAGTTAAGGTTGATTATCATCATGATTATGACTTTACAGGAGGGACAGAGTTTAAATTACTTAAATGCACAAAGTATTTAATGCTGGAAGAGGAATTAAAAAGCAAGGATCACTATGTCCCAATTATCTGCCCACAGCATTAGACCTTCTTCTCCCAACCTTGGTTTGCACTAGGAAGAATTATCTTATTATACATACACCATCCTCTATATTTAACTAAATAATATGCTATTTGTGTAATTGAAGTGCTTCTTAAGCAAACAAGAGGGTTTCAGTTCACTGGGGTAAGATTTCACAACCCTGTCAGACATAAGGCCAAAACTGCCAGATAGTTGCAGTGACCTTAAATTGTCACTTTCCCATCCATATTTCTAAGGACAGGGTCTTCAGGTATTAGAGGTGGGACTTTCACCATAATTCTCTAAAGGCACAACAGATGAAGCTTCATATTTAAGTTTGAAGGGCCTTTAATTAGGCTTATAAATTACTTATTTTCATCTAAAGGTTTTTTTGTATCTTTTGAGTGGTGTAAGGTGAGACTTAGTTCTTATACATTATTTTAATTTAAGCCAAGGAAACACTGCCCATGAGACACAACCACTGAAACACTAAGAAATCAAAGCAGAGAGACTTTAAGTCATTCTTCATTTATTTTTTAAAAAGTGAAACTCCACTAAACTACTCATTTTTATTCAGATAAATGAATTTACATTCAGAACATGAAGTACAAAGTGCACCCTCTGGGAGAATACAAAGCTATCATTTTATTTCAAGGTTTTCTGTGTGGTTTTGAGTTACCGGCTGGGCTTACACACCATGACACTGTAATATCATAAATGGAATTGTGAACAGAAATTGCAACCTCTCTAGTAATCCTGTAACTGGTGTCTTTTTAATAGTGTATGTTAATCCTGAACATACATGTTCACAATGTTTTCTTGAATATTATGGCAGTGTCTTTGGTGCGATGGTGTTTGATTACCTGCTGCCAACTTAAAATGGCAGCTGCAGAAAGCTGATTACTCACAATGATGAATGCTCCATTAAGAACTTTTAGATTACAGTTAACTGATGAACGATCACAGAACTGGATTCCACCTCTCAGTCCTGTAAAAGGATTTTAAGCTATTCAAAACTGACATACCAAAAGAATAACATCTACAAGAATGAAAGTATTAAAAAAAGTTTATTTCACAAAACACTGTTTCTTACCTGTCACTGAACACTTAAATCATTTTGAAGCCCTAAATGCATGTATGCCTTGACCTAGGGTGTATGCTGCTATAAGTAATGGGGATTCACTAGATGTTGATATATGGTGAGCTCACTTGAAGAAGTGCAAAATTTCATACTGATACAGATTTTGCCTACTAGTTAACTGTTAAATTTAAATTAGGATTGTATGAAATTTTAAAACGTACTTAGTCTGCAAGAATACAGTTTACAGATTCTTTCTCTGAGTATAAGCTGTCCACCTACTGTTTGGAATATGCCCAAATGGTGGCTCAGACTAGACATCTTTGGACACCTCATATAATGAAGCTTCTTTGAGCTTCCAGCTCAACGTCTCTTGAAGTATCTATGTCATCAACAATTTACCATGAGCTGGCTTTTCTGCTTGCTGTTCTATATTCAGATTTACCATTTATCTACATGAAGACATATATATATCCTTATATAGAGTAATGGTCCTACAACATATAGTACAAAGAGTCCATAAGCATGAAGTTGGAAAGCTGGTACCTCTCTAGACAGGTACAGGATCAAACTCCCATTGGAACAGCCTGTGCAAGAACAGCTAGCACAAGTTTTAAATGAGAGTAAGAAATAAATCTTTTAACTTACAGTCCCTGAGAATTCATGCAGTGAATATTTTTGAACTATTTGAACAAATGAGCTCTCATATCCAAAAAGAAGCAAAAAATAGAATCGGAAAAGCAAAGAGATAGCACATATTTGTGATAAAACTTTAATACTGCAACACAACTGACAGCTTTTTATAAGCAATTCAATGGAGGGAAAATGTAATAGAATTAGACAGAATTGCCAATAATTATTCACTAAAAGATTCTGTGCACTGGAAGTCGAACCTCCAATAGAAAAGCCAACTTAGAATGAGAAAAATAAAGTAAACTTCAGTCTGTGTATGAAGGTCTTTAACATACGCTTCAGAGGACTGAAGTGTTTAAAGCTGCACAGAGTGCAAATTTCAGCTGAAACACAAGTTCAGCACTAGCTGCTGCCTTCAGTAGTTATTAGGAATATCCTTTTACTGGAATACAGCAAACTGCCTCACAGATCTCAGCAGATTTCTCAGCTGTGATAAAATGTAGGACATAGGTTCAGTGACGAATCTGAGTCTGCATTTACTAGCAGATATGTGACATTTTTAACAGAGGGCACTGAACGGCATGTCTGGATGGCTGAGGTCTCTCTGGTATACGAAGTCGCTTTAAAGAAAATCTATGACAAATACTTCTAAAAATTAACAAGATATTGGTTATTTTTGAAAGCTCTAAATTTTATATTTTTACCTATTCATAGTAACAGAACACATAAACATATATCAACTATTGATGTCTCTCAAAATGTAAGATCATGTGACGGTAAAACAAATGTTCTGCTTAAATGCATGTACTTTGGGCAACAAGAAAGAGACCACAAATAGGAATACTAAAATTTTTAGCATATATATATACACAGAGTTTGCCTTTTCCTGCCACTTGAAGCTATATTTAGATTGGAAAGCTACATATGTGTACTTTCTGTATATATGTACTTCAGAAAGAAAACTGCTTTTTATTTTTTTTTTTCAAAACAGGCTCTTGTTTGTTCTTAGAATCACTTTTGGATACTGAAAAGACTGCCCTTAATTAAAACCACACTAAACTTTTTTTGTTGTTGTTTGTTTAATTGAAAACAAATCTCTTCCACTTAGTTACAAATACTATAAATCAGAAATTTTCACATAGGTTAGATCTGGAATTTTGGTCTCATTTTGCCATTTCTGGCAATCCAGGTCTAATAAGTACTTTTCACTTCATGTCAGCGTTTTATAAGGTGCTCCAGGCATTTTGTAGTGCTGTTTAGTCCTACCCTCTGTTGACAAATTAAGGAGTTTTGGGGGGAAAGTCAAATAAACCACAGTGTCTCCAGGAATATGGAAGTGGAATGACTGAGAGAGGGACCATCTGAAACTTAGCTTCAGAGAGACTGAGATGATGCTCAGAAATCGTAGCACATGCTCACATATAGCTGATAAATCATTTTTATTATACCATGACATCACTGCAGTGTAAGTTAAAAAAGCACTTATGTACCACCAGCTGCAGCACTGCTTCGCTTACATGCAGCCAGTGAAGAGTCGCGTGTAAACATGCAGATCAAAAGTATTTAACAGAAAGCAGGATGGGTACCCTGGCTGCGATTTCAAGAAGTATTTAAACGTAGCAGCATTCCCACTGACTTCATAAAAGAACTTCCAAGATGAAAGCTTTTTAAAAAGTGTAAAAACTTTCACTGAGGATACATTTCAAGGATGCAGGAACATTTCAGGGCTTACAGACCAGATGATAGTGATGTTTCACAAGCACACCAGAGATACTCTAATGAGGCCACTGGTGTAAGATCAGCATAATTATAGAAATAGGGATGGCAATATCCACTTCTGGAGAGGAAGTATCCTGGGAGAAAAACAGGGAGGAAGAAAAAGCACTTACACCATGTGCTGTTATCCCAACTAGGGCTCTGCATCCCACATTCCTAATTGTTTCCCGAACAGCTCCAGCGGTATCGGGCGCACATTCGGAGACCAGCCCTCAGGCTGGGGAGCAGCTTCCTCGGGAGCCCCCTCCCGCTCGCACCAGGGTCTCCGTGCTGTCGGTCCTGCCTTGCGGCTCCTGGCGGCGGGAACGGCGGCAAAGGTCCCCGCGGCTGACCTCAGCGCGGGCGGGTGCTGCCACCTAGCGAGCACAGGAGGCGGCACCAGCGCGTCCCCTGCCCCTCGGGACCCCGGTGTAAGCCGGGGCCGGGCCACACGCGGCGCACCGCCTCAGCGGGCTGGCCGGCTGCCAACAGCACCGCCCCGTCCAGGCTCCCATCCTGTTTGTTACAAACATGGCCGCCGCCACTGCGGCTGTGAAGGTAAGTTTGGATCTGTGTCGCAATGCGCTGTGGAAGGAGGCTGCGGGAGGCGGCGCCCGCTGCCGCCCTCAACCCCTCCCCGCCTGTCACCGTCCCCTCCTCACCACTCCCGGGCCGGTTGCAGGCTGGAAGGAAGGAGGGAGAGAGGAAGCGAGTGAGGAGAGAGGAAGGGAGCGAGCGGGAAGGCACCGGCCATACCGTTTGGGGCTGCGCTCTGGGAGCTGCCCCTGCCGGTGGATGGAGGTGCTGCCTCTCGCTCCTATGTTCTTATCCGCTCCCTTCCTTCCTCTCTTCTCCCCGTCCGCCAAAGGGAGCGGGCTTGGGAGCACTCTTGGACGCCGGGCGGGACAATGGCCGCCATGGCGGGTCGCGTGTTCCGGGTAGAGGGGCCTCTGCGCTGCTCCCCGCGCCTCAGGCTGCGCCGTGGCGCTTCTATAGTTACTCGTCCCGGCTTCTGTGGGAGTCCGGCCCCAGTGTGTCGCTTTGATCAGTGAGAGAGGCCAGGCCGGGTTTGTGACCAGCGCAGGGTGCGCACGGATTCTGGAGCTGCGGCTGAAGTTTGACGGAAGATGGCTCCAAAAGGTGACGGTCTGTGCGTCAGGCCAGTTAGGCGGAAACTCTGGGTTTTGTTTTGACAAAGTATGAATCAGTGTCCTGAGGTGAAGTAACTCTTGTTCCGGTGTGTAGAAATCGGTTATAAACAGTCTTTATTTTACAGAGACAGAAGGTTTATTTATTAACTGCATGCAGCTTGCTGTTTATCTCTGTAAAGTCTTTTAAATAAAATTCTCATTATCCCCAAAACAGGAGAGGAATACAGATGTATTCACTCGTTATCACAAAGGCTCATAGCTGTTCATGAGAATGCTTAGTATGTACTGCTGTTAAAGATCCTCAGATGGACAAGTGTAGACTCCTCTCTGGCACTTCATTGTCTTGTGCTTTAACCTATATGAGGAATTTCATCAAACAACAAGTGAAGAAAAGCATACTCTTAAGTGTGGTCATTACTCGGACTCCCACAGAGAAATGCTTTTGATTTTCTAGTTACTAGTATTATTATTTTTTTGTTAGATTTCACTTTTGTTGCTCTTCTTCTCAATGTTAGAGATGGACTATACCATAGTAAAATATTTCATACTTCATTCCACCTCAGTTCCCTTCACTTTAGATTTAATTCTAGATAACCTTAGCTACAGCTCTCATTAATTTTTTGCAGCTTATGTCCTTCATGTCCTTTCATAGAATGCAAGCTCTGGAATGGAGCAAACAGTCTTACTACCTCTTTCCATTCCTGAGATCACTCCTAGGTGTGACTGTCCCTGCCTTTTGAGGA
Organism: Pezoporus flaviventris; assembly: GCF_033815535.1. Lineage (NCBI taxonomy): Eukaryota > Metazoa > Chordata > Aves > Psittaciformes > Psittacidae > Pezoporus > Pezoporus flaviventris. The sequence goes on from NW_026892598.1 coordinate 4,628,223, forward strand.
AAGGTGAGACTTTTCTACCTGAGTCGGCTCCTCTCTGCCATTCCTTGCCTTCAGTGCCAAAGCTGTTAGGTGGAAGTAGACCTGAGTTCCCTTGGCAGGGTATCTCACCACTGAGCCTAGAGCAGCCACATTCCTTTTGATAATTCACTAGAAGGTCTGTAAAGCAGAATTTAATATAGAGTCAGTTTTTTTGGTCTCTAGTCCCAAAAGCAACTGATATTCCTGGGGAGAAATAATGTAAACTGGAGGAAAAATAATTCTCTTGCAAAGAAGTAAAAATTAATTTTAGAGTTGGAGCTGCCAGCTTTTCCCATTACGTGACTTGAGAAACAGCTGCCTCAACAAATCTCTGCTGGCCTAACTTTTCTTCTACAGTAGCTGCTCTCCTGTGAATTACAGTGAGCCCAGTATTCCTCTAGCCAGTGTTGCCTCACGTGGTGTGAAGCTTGACTGCTGCTGAAGTGTTTTGCAGGTAGGAAGAAGGCAAAAGCAATTCAAGGCAGTCTAGCACTTCTGTGCTGTGGGTTCTCCACTCTGGGAGCTGTGAATATTTTGCTACCTCATTGCACTGCTGCTCTTTCTGACAGCATGGTAAAAACCTACTCTGGTACTGAAATGTTCAGCAAAAGCACCTGTTGACCCCACTGCGGTCCAAGAACAAATCTGAAAGCAACCTCACCAGGGCTATGCTGCTGTGAACAGACTAAGCTCTGTGCTGCCCAGATCAGGATTGCTGCTTTCTGGTACAGCAACAGTCTGTTACAGTGCTGGATCTTTGTGTTCATAGGGACCTTAGAGCATTGCAGCTCCAAAATAACTTTACATCATGTAGCTATAACTAGTATCTCCAACAGTGCACTCTTCCTCAACATTGCACTTTTTTCCACTTCAGCAGATGTAAAAATACAGACAGATAAGCATTCCCTTTTTAGTGTTGTCAATCTTGAGTCACAGGGCACTAATAAAACAAACATTATACCAAACTGCACCAAATTAAGTTACTCAAGGAACCATTTTTCTTCTAGATCTGGAGAAAAAAAAAAAAAAGGCACCATTTTATCCGGGCTCCTATTGATACAGTAATCTTCCACGTTTACTAAATGCATGCATGGACAGTATTAAAGGTAGTATTTTCACAGAATCACACAAGAGGTTGGAACAGATCACCAGCAGTCATCTAGTCAGGATGTCTAGACAGCTCTTGAATATCTCCAGGAAAGGAGACTTCACAGCCTCTTTGGGCAGGCTATTCTAATGTCACCCTCACAGTAATGAAATTCTTTTACAGGCGAAATTCATGTACAGGTAGAACTTCCTGTGCTTTAGTTTATGCCTGTTGCATTTTGTCCTATTGCCTGGTATCTCTGACTGTTTGTTGATTGTGAATTTTATGATTGCTACCGTTGCACACTTATTACATGATTTTTAAGGCAAAAAAAATTATTTATCCTAAAAATTAAATAATTTTCATGAGCAATCTAAAAATCTGAACATAAATAAGCAACATGAGTAATGTGGGAACAGACCCGGTCTTCCCTAGTGCTTGAGTGTATTCGGGGTTGGAGTTTGGATTTTTAATGGTATTTTCGTTTGCACTACTCCTCGTTTTCCACGGGGGGGTAGCAAAAGGAAATAAGAGATCTGGATAAAATTATTACAGTGTTTACGTCATCTGGTGTGGAAAGCTTTCTCAGAGAAGTTTTTGATGAGTAATGAAGACACACAGAGCCTTTGCTTGTTGAAATGAAGTGTTTGATGAGGCAAGTTACATAGTGGTTGAACAAATGAGGTCTCTATGAATGTGGAAGTTAAGAAAAAGCTAGAGGAAAAGACAGTTGGGTGTGTGCTGTGGAAGGGTGGTGTTGTGTGTTGAAGTGTGGAGGTTTTACTTGAGAGTTTTTCTGTCTTTAAAAATAATAGTAAATGGTGGAACTATGTAGAAATGAGTCATGCCATGGTGGCTTCAGTTTCTTTTTTTCATGATAAGCAGCTCAGCCATGATATGAATTCTTCATCTTAAAAGTGAGACAAACTTTGAAACAACTGGTTGCATTGGAGCAGGAAAAAAAAATAAAGTGTAGTAGCATTTTCTCTGTATGTGTTAAATAGTGACATTATTTTTAAATATGATTTCTTTAAATGACATTTAGGCTTTAGCTTGTGAAGTGCCTGACAGTAGCCATTCTGTACAAAGAGTCAAGAGTCAAGAATACAAAGTCAAGAGAAAACTTCTCTTACTGAAAATGGAATTCCCACTAGAAAGACAAAACAAGATAGTTTTCGATAGTGAACTAGAAACAGGAAAATTCAGAGGAATTTTTCTTAAGGTGGAGAATGAAATGACAGGTCAATTTAATCTTCATAAAAATGCATGTGTAAAATTACCTTTTATTTCTTTCCCCTTTTGTACAAAAGAACTATAATAGATGAGCAAAAACAAGAAATCGGTGGTTACTGAAGCATGACAGATAAGTGGTAATTGAGTCACTTCATGCTTCTTCAGTACAAGCGGTAAAACACAACAGGACTTTTAGCCTATTTCCTAAGGAAATAAAATGTATTTTATTTATGTGGCCTTCTGCTTTGCCCTCTCTTCCATTTCCACTATGTTTGAAACTATTAGTCAATTTCATAAGAAATTGGGGAAGAAGTATTTGAAAAGACTTCATAAAAAGTGTAGGAGCAAGAGTCTGTTAAAGTTTCTACTTAGAGAAGGGTTGTGGGTTGAATAAAACCTGACATCAGTGTATTTTATTTACACAGGAGATAATTAGTGACTCAGCTGTAGGCAAAATTTGAATAAGTGTTTACACCATCTTAGGTACAAGATAGTCTAATTGCAAATATGTGAGAAACCCAGCAGTGCTCACAGCAGGTGAAATTGTTAGTAGCTTATTTTTGTTTCACTTGTCAAGATGATACTGAGCTGTCCCCTTTTTAAGAAGCCGTACAGAGACTATTTGCAGAAGCAGGGAAGTTCTTAGATCTTGGCAAGACAACACAAAAACCTGATTTTTAAAATAAAAACAAAAACATTTTGTATGTATAATACTATATATTAATGCCTGGTGTTCCCTATGGGGGTGTCCTGGTTTCAGCTGGGATCGAGTTAATTTTCTTCCTAGTAGCTGGTACAGTGCTGTCTTTTCGCTTTAGTCTGGGAATAATGTTATAACACACTGCTGTTCTGCTTGTTGCTGAGTATCAGCACTTAACCCTGATCAAGGACTTTTCAGTCTCTCATGCTCTGCCAGTGAGGAGGGGCACAAGAAGCCGGGAGGGAGCAGGGACAGGACACCTGGCCCAAACTAGCCAAAGGGATATTCCATACCACAGCACATCATGTCCAGTATATAAACTAGGGGTGGTGACGTGAAAGGCCCAGCTGCTTGGGTCAGGCTGGGCATCAGTTGGTGGGTGGTGAGCAATTCTATTGTGTGTCACACTGGTTTCTTCTGGGTTGTTTTTTTCCCTGTTTCCTTTTTAGTTTTATATTCTCTCCCGTTGTTACTTCCTTTATCATTATTATTACTATTAGTATTATATTGTACTTTAGTTACTAAACTGTTTGTATCTCAACCTGAGGTTTTTACTTTCTTTTGATTCTCCTCCCCATCCTACCAGGAGAGAGGGGGAAGGAGGAGGTGAGTGAGTGGCTGCATGGTGCTGAATTACCAGCTGGGCTTAAACCATGACACATGTATAGGGCTCTTTTCCCCATGCAAACAAAACCCCTTTTGTTATAATGTGCTTTATACAGGTATTTACCATTCATTAGAGGCATTCCCAAATAACATCTTTCATTTTTATATTGAGAATAAATGAATGGATACATCTTTGTGCATTTTCTGTAGTTTGTTATTTTGTTTGTTTAATTTTAAAGAAAAGAATTGTAATTTAAGAAATTGGCAATTTAAGTACAGCTTAAAAATATTTAAATTTAAATACAATTTTTTTTAATACAGTTAAATTTTTAAGTTTAAATACAGTTTTAAATACCATTTAAATACAGTTTTAAAGCCAGTCATTTGAAATTTTCTTTGTGTGAAACTGTGCTTGGCATACTATGTTTTGTTGATTAGTAAGTCTTACACCGTCATGTGTGTGACATTTGTAGCTGCTTAGTTAGTTTTTCAGACATGCTGTTAAATTGAGTGTAATCTTGAGAAAACTAATATGTATTTTTCTGTGTAAGATTGGAATTATTGGTGGAACTGGCCTGGATGATCCAGATATCTTAGAAGGCAGAACAGAAAAATATGTTGACACTCCTTATGGCAAGGTCTGTATAACCTATTATTATTAGTAGTAGTAGTAGTAGTAGTACATTGCTGAAACTCTTTCTGTTTTAAAAGATGTTTGTGTTCTTTAAGAATTTTCAGACTGTTAAATGAATGCATAAAGCAAGTATTGGCACAAGACTTTATTTGCTGTATATTGTGTGATTCTTGGCTTGTAAAACCAAGGTGTTACAGAGCTAATGTACAGAGGAGACTGTAACTCTTCTCATTTGTAGATTGGATGAATTCGCAGACTTTGTCCTGGATTCACAGTCAAGAGGGATAAACCCTCACTTTCAAATCCGTGCTGTTGTGTGACATATAGTATATGTCGGATTGCTTCAGGAACCTTTCTGAATTGCAGAAAACTGTCCTTTGAGGTATATGGGCCACCATTTTCCCTCTAACACTGAGTTATTCTTTAAATACCAATGCTCTCCTTACAGTCATGCTTATAACCACATCAGTTGAAACTGATTTGAAAATGAAACTGGTTTTGGGGCACAAGTGTTCTTGACCAGCTGTCCTTCACGTCTCTTCAGCCCGTTTCCTCAGCAAAAGAGTGAAGGCTAGGCATGTTGCTATATACACAATGCTGAGTGTGAAGAACAATTGCTGCCCCAAAGCATTTGGAGTAGGAACAGGCAAGACAAAGACTGAGAGTTACATAGGTAGGAAACCAATGGGGAGAGAAAGTTTCTAGTTGACACAGGAAGTTCAAAGAACTGGATCTTAGTTACTTTGTAATGTCATAAGATAGAGGGAATCTGGGTGCTTTATCTGAATCTGAATCACATCCTATGAAATCTACCAGTATATACATCTAATAAAACATCTGGCATGTGGTAACAAGAGACATTTTATGGGTAGAAGCTTGCCAGAAAGCTCAGCACTATGATATATGATTGAAAATCTGAATCCATGCCTCCATTCAAAATGGTTTATGGGGAAAATAAGAGTGTAAAGAGCAAGCAGAGTTTGTGTGTGTACCATTTAAGAAGGGGGAGGAGAAAAATATTAAGGGAGGAGGAAACATGATCAGAAAAATGCATTTGACTTTTCTAGCAACCTTCAAAACTGCAAGAGAGTGAAAGGATCTTGCCTCCTCCATTTTCTGTATCCTGCTCTTCAGATGGTACCTAACATTGGTTTGAAGTGGAATCCACTAGCTAAACAAAACAAGTTACCAGTGCCTTCCCTATTTTTTGTCATAATGATCGCAGCATGGCTGTGTCTGAAAACTGCTCAGAAATTAAAAATACCACTATGCTTGTAGCAGATATTAACTGAAGTCTTCATATCCAGGAAGGGTGAAACCTCTCATAGGGGTCTCTTCAGATCAGGGTTAGGGGCACAGTGGCAGCACAACACTGGGAGGGCTGTTCAGTCACAACAATGGGATAGAACAGGATTTGGGTAGCCCAAATAATGCAGTGTGGTACGTTGCCTACAGCAGGGTTTAGTATTACTGAGAGAAGTAGGAGTACCTGCAGGATGGCTCTTGCACAAGGGAGTGGAAAAAGCTTCCATGATCCAGCACTTTTAGTGTTAGTAGGTTAGTATGGAAGACTTTTTATTTTGGAAGCATCTTAGCTCAGTCTTTCTTCCATGTTCTACACAGAATGCAACAGAATAGGGGAAAATAAATCTTGGCTGGCTGTTGTGGTTTGTGAGAAACTTTGATCAACGGACTGTGTCTGAGCTTGTGCATTATACATTTAGCATAAACGTGAAGAAAACTGTTTCTTTACTTTCAGAATCAGAATAGTAGCTTACATTTTGTTCATAGAGAGTCCTTGAATTGTCTTCTGCTTTGGCTTTCTGAAATTATATGAATCATTTCATAACAGAATTTACATCAGTAAGGAACTTGATTTTTTTTCAGGTGAAATATGGAAAAGTTTAAAGGAAACTAGTATGAGAATTTTTGCAGTTCTCTATATTGGCATTGGTCCTCTCATGGTCTTTCAAGTTACATTAGTAATACTAGTGAAAATGTGGTACATTTGTTTTTTATTAAATAAATAAGCTTACACTTGTTAATATTCCAGCTGTCTTTTCTGCCTTGTCCACTTCCACCATTTTCATTGCATCCAAAATTTGATATTCTGTGGAAAATACCCTAAAACCTTTTAGCATTCCATTTCCAGATAAGGAAAATACTGTTCTTTTCTAGAATAAGAAGATTGTTGCAACAGCATTTATATTCATCATTAAATTTTGATGCAGATATACTTTCAATCACATTGTTTTACTTCCTGGACAACAGAACTTGGTTCTGAATTATCTTTCCCCAAGTCAGCAAAATATCTTCCTGTTCTAGAAAACTATTTTAGGTGCCCCCTCTCTTTTTTTGATCATAAGCATACCTGGCAAACAAACTGCGGGCAGGGGGGTTCACCTTGTGAATGAAAATCAGACCATGTGACATAACACTGAAGCTTTTCATCTGCCTCTCCCAAACAATGTACATTGCTTGGTTCCTAAACTAGATCACAGATTAAATGGCTTGAGGAACCTGTGAGATACTTCTCCATCTCAAGTTTTCCATATTTATTTTGCTTGTACATTCTTTTATTCGGTTCCAGCTTGCTTCTGAGGTAAGACAAAGGAAAAAAAAAGTTCTGTAAACATCATATGAACAATATATATGTTCATGTTGCATACAAAGGAGATTTATTTCAGTTGTTTGTTACTGTCGTCATTTAGGATTAATTGCTGTGCTTCTTTGCTTTCTTTTCTGTTTTGCAACACTGAGTAATATATATCTGACTTCGACTTTCTGGAAAGGGGAAGTAGTTAAATACATGTATGAATTATTAATGTTTGAGAACATTTTATTGGGCCTTTTATTAAATCTTGTTTTTAAAATACTGAGCTTTAAATTCAGATTGCTCCTTTGTAAGTTTTGTTATTTTATCAGCACTTCAAAGCTTCTGACTACAACTGAGATAATAGTAGAGAGGTACAGCATTGGAAAGAACTTCTGGGAGAAAGAGAACAGAACAGAAGCATGCACTAACTCTTACATACTTTGAAGTTTCTGTATCTTTCACTTCGTTATAACTTTTACACACACTGATTTGTCCTTATTTCCTCTCTTTTAATGACCCACAATACAGTATCTGCACATTATTCACTTAATTAAACTGTCAGTTCATCATTTTCAAGCACATTCTTTGCTCAAAATATTTCTTTTTTGCCACCATGTTTCTAGTAATCATGTGCAAGAAGGGTATGCAGGCAGTCACCTGGAAGATGCCCTCAAAGTGTTCTATGGAAATATGTGTGAAGATGACAACTAGATCACCCTGAAGCCTTTTGAAATTACTAGGGTGAATGTAGATACGGAAAGAAACCCTGGCTGCTGCAGCTAGATTCTGAAGCCTGCTGGATTTCAAAGGTGTTTCATTTTAGCTGCATCAGCTGTAAGCCAGAATTCAGTGGAGCTGTGTGGTGGGGATGAACATCAAATAGAAGTTAAACTACACCTTTCTACCCCAATTTGGACATTAATATAAACTTGAACCTATCACTTGCAATAAAATTTGAATCTGTCACTTGCAAAGAAAAGGGTCCAGTCTTCAACTTACTGATCTTTTAATTTTCATTATCTCATAAGGTTTAATAAGGCCAAGTGCAAGGTCCTCTAGCTGGGGTGGGGCAGTCCCCAGCGTCAACTCAGGCTGGGCAGAGGATGAGCTGAGAGCAGCCCAGAGGAGAAAGACTGGAGGTGTTGGTTGACAAGAAGATCAACGTGAGCCAGCATTGTCTGCTCACAGCCCAGAAACCCAGCTGTATCCTGAGCTACCTCAACAGGAGCATGACCAGCAGGTTGAAGGAAGTGATCCTGCCCCTCTACTCCACTCTCATGAGATTCCACCTGCAGTACTGTGTTCACCTTTAAGGACCCCCAGTGCAGGAGGAACATGGATCTGCCCAAGCAAGTCCAGAGGAAGCCATGAAAATACTCAGAGGGCTGAAGCACCTCTGCTATGGAGACAGACTGGGAGAGTTGGGCTTGTTCAGCCTCGAAAAGAGAAGGCTCCAGGGAGACCTTAGAGCAGCCTTCCAGTACCTAAAGGGGTCCTACAAGAAAGCTGGGGAGGAACTTCTTACGAGGGCATGTAGGCATAGGACAAGGAGGAATGGCTTTAAGTTGAAAGAGGGTAGATTTAGATATAAAGGCCTAAAGATCTTTAGATATAAGGAAGACATTCTTTACCATGAGGGTGGTGAGGTGCTGGCACAGGTTGCCCAGGGAAGCTGTGGCTGCCCCACCCCGGCTGTGTTCAAGGCCAGGTTGGATGGCTGTTGGAGCAACCTGGTCTAGTGCAAGGTGTCCCTGCCTGTGGCAGGGGGTTGGAACTGGATGAGTTTTAAGGTCCCTTCCGACCCAAACCATCCTATGATTCTATTCTATGAACTAGTTACTATAAAAAAATAAAATATTCTACATCAACTAAGCAACATGTACATGCTGCTTATTTTCAAGTTTGTGTAGCATTGTTTGAAATACTGTTTCAAAGTATTTGAAAGTATTACTGTTTCAAACCCTAAAGCACAGAGTTGCAATATTAATCTTGGCAGGAGCATATTAAAATTGTGATTTCGTGTTAGATCTGCCTGTTCTAACCCGCCATACCGTTACTAACCCATCATATCAAATTACAGAGCAGAGCTGAAGAAAATGTGAGTCTACAGTGGTAACCAGTATTTCCTTTCATAGCTGTCCTGCTTAAGTAGTAGTTAAGGTTTCTAATGTGATTGTGAGGCTGTAACTCATTGTTATTTGCTTGTTTTGCAGCCATCAGATGCTTTGATATTGGGAAAGATAAAAAATGTGGACTGTGTTCTGTTGGCAAGGTAAATGAACATTTTGAGAGAGTTTATATTATGTGTTCTAAAGTTTTCTCAGAAGTTTCTTTTTACATTAGGTGAGCTGAATTTTTACTCTGACTTCGCCTTGTTCTTTGTGGACTTTTTTTTTTTTTCTGAACAAATTTGGTGCTGCAGGGAGTAAAAGCATAAAAAGTACCGTCTAGGTTAGGAAAGGGAAATCCAGTGGGGGTGCTGCCTGCTTTTGTAATAGGTAGGTAGTGCCTGATAAGCCCAGTAATCCATCTCCTCTCTGTATTTGCAATTTTCTATTGTGAAACTTAGAAGTTGCCTGTTTCCAGATGAATTATATCTCTGGTATCCCTATAGACTCTTCCAAACCATTCCCTTTTATTACTGAGTCCTCTGGCTGTTACCTTTATTGCTTAGGAGGCTGCATGCCCTCTAGTTATCCTTCCTTGAGTCATTTTTATTCAGACATCTCTTAAAGAGACTCAGGAAGCAGGGACTGCACTTGGGTGTATGGAAATACCACAGTAGTGTAAACATGGATACCTAGGACGAGTGTGCTGCTAAATTAAATATAAGAATAGTAAAACATCTCACAGCATGACCAGAGCCAAGTGCTGATAGTGTCTGTCAGCAGTTCACAGGTGGTGAATTGAGTCCAGGATCCACCCAGAGTCCTGTCAGAAGCAGCAGAAAATGCAGGAGTAGTAGGGCCAAAGATAGGCTGGAGACAAGACTGCAGCATGTGTCCAAAGTCCATCCAGAAAACATATCTCAAGGCAAACTACAGCATAGGTCTAAAGGCCATCCTGGAGGCAGGGCTGGGGACAGGCACACCTGTGACATAGCTGAGGCCAGGAATGGAGGCTGAGGCCTGACCTTGGAGGCAGGAGGACCTAGGTTCATGGGTGTTTGGGTGAAGGGTGAGGCAGGCCAGGGCAACTACGACTCAGTGGTGCCCTTAGGGCCTCAATTCTTTTCGTTACAGTATTTTTCCATTAATCTACTCAGTGTTAAGTGTTTCTGCAACTCCTCTTTTGTGTGTGGTTTTACTTATCTTTCTTGCGCCGACTTTGCTCATGCATTTTATTCACCTGGACAACATTTTTCTGATTTTCTCAAATGAAATGCTAAGCCAAGATCTCATAGCTGTACTATATTAAAGTCAAACTTGGGTTACAGGTGGCTGAACTTACAAGCTGTGGTTTACATCCTCATTGGAACTTAGAACCATTCATATACAACCTTCATAAGTTTACTTCTGGGGCTGAGAAACTTGCAACTTCACTTTGTGTTTTGGGAAAAATAACACAATTGCTTGAGAATGTCAGATTTTTTTTTTAAGGCATACATATTCTTAAAGAGGATTATGACAACAAAAATTAAAAAATAAACCTACATGCCTAGCAGCTTACCAGAAATGCTAATGACAACATGAGAATCTTCTCTGACTGCTTGGTCATGTTGTGTGCAATGCCCAGTTCCCAACTGATTAAGTTCTTAAGACCTTCTGGTCTCTGTGAAAAAAATCAATTGGGAAATTAAGTTCCTCCTTTCCTCTTGTATGGTTGAAAATAACTTTCAAATTTGTTTGGTAACTGCATGAGTGATACACCTCTGTAGACATGACAGAGGTAACACGAAAGCTTGTGCTTACAAGACTAAGTATTTCCTGTCTTGGTAAAAAAATACACTGCAACAGTGTGAAGTGATTCTTCTAGTTTATGAAAGATCTCAGATCATTTTAAGAGCAAAGAGAAAAATGTGATGATTCTACAGTGTTCTTTGGGAAGGTGACTTTCTGTTCTTTCTGGTCTTAATTTCCTGTGATACGCTGTTCTTTTCTGGGTAGAAGAAAACAAACTGAACTTCTGAGCAGAAAATTTGTAGGCATATATAAATCTTAAAATTTGTTGTAGTATGTAGAAGATTAAATTTGTTACATTGGATTTTCAGAATCTATGGAACTGAAAAAATTCAGAGAAAAATGCTTTTTGTACTTTTGAAGCTGCTAAAGTATATTTGGATCATATTTTCAGGTTTCTTTCCCTTTCAGTCTTGAACTTAAAAATATTTCATTTAAAAAGAAGACTATACCAGTACTTCTTTAAATCAAATACTGAGAGAACATTAATACACTTAGGAAAACAAGCTACACTGAAAGTAGCTGAAATGATTCTACCTCCAATGTTCCACCTCCAGTGTTGTTAGAGAAATTACATTTTCTGGAATTCTCTTTAACTGGGAGAAAGAAGGCAATTTCAGTCTAGTTTATTTTACTCTCTTGCAATGTGTATCTTTGCAGACATGGAAGGCATCATACAGTTATGCCATCAAATGTCAATTACCGTGCCAATATCTGGGCATTGAAAGAAGAAAATTGTTCCCATGTATTAGTGACTACTGCCTGTGGTTCATTACAAGAGGAAATACAACCTGGTGATCTTGTCATAATTGACCAGTTCATTGACAGGTGAGTAACATTTGGGCTTAATTGTGTTCTTAGTTTTGAGGGAGAAAAATTGGACAAGTGAGGTTAAACTGTTTAATAACATGTAAATTTTTTTTTTTTTTTTTTTTGTGGAATGAGGTGGTAGCTTCAGTTCTTATGGCAAAAAGTAACATCGTACAAGAAGACATGATAGGAAACAGGAATGAGATTACAAGAAGTTCAGCTCTCAAGACACAAAAGAAAAATCAGGCTTTGAAGAATAGCCTCAAGCAAACTAACATATATCTCTTTTGGAAGAGCTTTCTGAAGAGAATATATCTTCTGCTCTCAGATGTGGGAGAGGAACATGAATAAGAGCATAGGCTGTTATAAATTTTAAGAATCTGAAAGGAGATGGAAAGGTGCAAGAAAACATAGTAGGAGCCAGGTAGGAAAATATGTACTGTAATAATGAAGCTCTGCAGAAGAGAGATCATATGCAACACAGTGCATAAAGATAGGAAGTTGTTTTAAAAACAGGATAGATGCTAGCATTTTTTATTTGCAAAGAATCAAAAAGAAGTAAATTTTTTCCAAAGTCTGTGTTTTCCAGTCAGTCCTCTCCTCTTTGATTATTTGACCTTTAGAAAAATTCAAGCACAGGGGAAAAAAAAAACAAACATATTTAAAGACCACCAACTACATCAAATACTTCAAAAATGTAGTTGCACTTTTTAAGAGGTAAATTTGTTATTTGTGCTTACAGGTGTTCTATATCTGGAATTATTTGGGTATTCCACCCAATTTTAAGTGTTTGGAATGGTTTGTGCAGCTTCTTTATGCTTTTGTGAGGCTGCTGGTAATACTTTGTTGCCAACTGAAGATGGATACCTACATTTGTTTTCTCCTGTGCTGGGGGCCCAGAGAGGTACTGGAGTCCCTGTTTTTTGGAGATATTCAAAAGTCACCTGAACGTGGTCCTGGGCAACCGGTTCTAGGTGGACTAGCCTGAGCAGGGGGTTGGACCAGATTACTCCAGAGGTTTTTTCTAACCACTTTTTCTAGCCACTCTGTAGCTCTGTGGTCTGTGGTCTTCATTTAGAGTTTATTCAGATGATCGCCAGTAGTAGCGCATAGCCCATATATGAGCAATGTTTTGTTCAGGCAAGTAAGTTTTCATTTCAGTGTAGAAGAGTGGGAACTTTTGGAGACTTGTTTCATGCTTCAGGAAACCAAGAAGCTACTCAGAAAAGTAGTTGAGAATGTTTCAGTATGGAAAACAATATGTAATAGGAATTTAAAGATCATTACTAGCCTGCCCTTTAATTCAGAAAACTGAATTAAAGACAAGTTTTAATAGTCTGTTTCTTTTGACAGTTTCATTTCTCTGATTAGTCTTTTTGCCTGAGGACCTCTGCCAGTGAGCGTCACACTGCTGGCTCTTTGGAGAGAGGGTCTGCATTTTTGCCTTTCACAAGGCTGTATCATTCCTAAGAGTTTTTCTTAAGTTTGTATATGTAGTGCTAAAATAGTGGGATTTCTTTATTAGACCATGTCATAATGTGGCCATTCTCTCCAAAAAACACGGGGTATCTGAAAGTCAGAGATGAATATCCTCAGAGCTTTTCTAAGCTCTTGTTGGCCTGTCCAACAACATCTGAAGTATTGTAGTGCACAAAATGGATTATGACTTTTCCCATTTGCTCCAATTCCAATTGCATATGTTTTTAATTTACTGATCTCTTTTCCTATTTTATTATCTCATCCTTAAGACTACACCATTGTTTCTTTTTATTTTTCCCCAAATCTACTCTGACATATAACTTGTATTTTATTTAAATATTTGCTGGTGACTTGGACGGGGAACTGTTTTGAGCAATAGTAACAGTAGAAATTTTGTGGTTTAGCTGTGGGTTGAATTTGACTGTTGCCTTACTTTTCTCCTGTAGAGTACAGTATTTACACACTGAGGGGAAGAAAAGAATGTCTCAAATAATTTTGTTCCAAATGGGGTTTGCCATACAATTAGCTGAATTAGCTTGAGGCAGTACATTTGAAGGTAAAGTGATGGTGGGCAACAGTCCTAGTAGTTGTCAGAATGGCATGCTGAATGGCAATTTTTGTAGCATTTGACCATTTCTGTGCAAGGAAACAGTTTCTCAATTGAAAAAAGGAAGAAGAAACATTCTTTTGCTTGCAGGCTACCAATACATGTATGTGATTTTTCTGAGAGAATGAAGACATCCTGTTCCAGGGTTTTTCTGATTAAATTCACACCTCTCTTGTTCAGGAAGCTGTTCCTATAAATTCTCATCTCTTAAATTTGGGAGTGAAATAATATGATCAAGCTCTATTTTGACTAGTTTGATTCAGACTTGATTCTTTTACTTCCTGGAAGCTTACCATGCTTTTATTTTCAGAGATTACTTGCCTGACTATTGAATTTAGCTGATTTCTTCTGGGTAGAATGGCAGCATATTGTGGCAGTTTGTGTAATTTAGGAATAAATTGGCTTTTCAGTATGTTAACAACAGATTTTCTCTAATTAATTGACAGTGTGCAACTGGAGTAACAGTTAATACTCCTGAGCTCAATTCTGAAAGGTTTGTACAGGTAGTCATTAATATCATACTGATACTTTTGTTCCATCCCAGGAATGCTGTTTTCAGATTTGTGTAAATATCTTGCTTTGTCTTCTGTTTTCTCCCTGTTCTTCTCATTGAGCATGTTTTCTGCTTTTCCAGGACAACTAAAAGGCATTGTACTTTCTATGATGGGCAGCATTCCAGTCTTTCAGGAGTATGTCATGTTCCAATGGCAGAGCCATTCTGCACCAAAACCAGAGAGGTTAGTGAATTTTGTAGTGATATTTAGAAATGTTACTTTTGTGGCACTTTCTTGTGATACAGTAGCCTAATTATGCATTCTTAGAATACAGTGGCAATGTGCATCTCTTTATTCCTGTTTCTCAAATATGTCATGGTGTGAAGGAAAAATGTGACATTTGGAAAGCATGGAAAATAACAAATCTTGTTTCTGTAGGAGCTGTCTTCCTGAGGGAGATATGCAGAAGACATCAGTTGGCAACGGAAATTTTTCCAGGATCTTAATAACAGAACAAAAGATCTTAATTTCATGTAACCAGAGAAGAAAGCAACAGACTGGACAAAGCATGAAATTAATTAGGGAATTAGTTCATTTTTGTTCTGAGTAAAACTTCACCTGTGGTAGATGCTCTCTGCACACTTAATACAAAGAATTAAATAAATAGTACTTTGGCATTCACAGAAATTTACAATATTGCATTTGTGCTTTTTTACATTGTAGCAATGGCTGACTGTGGAGAGGCAAAGCTTCGTTTAAAGGATGTTAAACATAGAAACAAGCCAAATTACAGTAGTCTTTTATTCTTAACTGTTGCTCTTAGTTTCACCATTTCAAGATCTTCAGGGTTCAAAAACACTTAAGACTAAGCAGTGTGAAGCTGTGCTCCCTTTTTCAACACCCTTAGAAGCTTCTGGGAGGAGTGCATCTGTGGTTAAATATGCCAGCTCAGTATATTCTTAGATTTGAGGACCTATTGGTCTACAGCATTGTTAGAGAAATGCTTCAGTCCACTTGGAATCAAGGTGTTTTGCAATGAAGTAAAAACATTTTACATCTCATGAAGAAACAAACCACTACATATTATACATGTACATGCTTTTGCCTTTCCTCCATTGAGCAGCAAATTATACAAAATACTTTGCATTTTCATGCAACAAGAGCCTAGACACATGCTCTTACCAGAGGTTAGTTGTTACATAGTTGCTTACTAACTTTGGACATGAAGTCATGTCTCAAGAGATGCAAGAAGTTTATTGAGAGCTAACTGTACACTTTCTGAAACTGGTTAAAACCAGTGTTATTACTGAAGTGATAGGCAGTATTTCATACTGTGTGCCTTTCTCACTTTTTTAACAAGGTAAGTAGATACGCATAAACCGTTTCCTGAGGTTGCAGGAAATACATGACAAGGCTAGTTTTCATTTGATTCTTGAGCAGCTAGAAAAGATGTTCATTTTTTGAAAAATAACAGAGAAACGCTTCTTTTTAAACAGAGAAAAAACATTTAGGTACTTCCCAGTCTCACATGTGATCATTACCTCATTAGCCTATGTGTTCTAATCAGCCTAACAGATGTTTTAAAGAACATGAGAACATGTGGTTTTGAGCTCTCAGTGAGGCTGAAAATGGATACTTTCACTTCATTTGAAAATGCCAGATAAAAGAGACTTTAACTTTTTTCCTGGAACTGTCCCTGAACATTCTTGGGATAATTTCAGCTCACTAACTTATCTTAGTTCAGGAGAATTTCTTAGATAAATGTAATAATAATGAAGTCAAAACTGTTACTGTAATAGACTATGTAAGGAATTTTGCATTAAAACATCTGAAAACTTTATATTAAATTGCATTTGTGTAAATACATGAAAGTAGTGTTTTATTTGGTTTATGCTCTGTAAATTAAATGATAATCTGAAAGGAATTTACCTTTTATCTGACTGTAAAATTTTTAATAATGTAGGGTGCCTTGGTTATTACTGCTTTCAGAAACAGAAACTAGCTGCAACAACTTATAGAGAGTAAAGTTGGAACTTTGTAAAGAGTTTCAGGGAAATACTGTTCAAGTGTGGTTTAAGTCAAATCACAATTGAAGTTCCCTTATTGATTTATTAATAACATATAATTAACTGGCAATAATTGAATAATATATTCAGAATGAATATCAGCAATAAACCACAACATTAAGTATGATTAATATTAGATTAACTTACAGCATGTGAATAAATACCTACAAGTTTTAAAATGTCATACTGTGGCTAATCCCCAGAAGCTGTGCTTTACCCCTATGCTCATTTTCACACAGTTGTATGAACAAATACCCTTTCGCAGCACATGTGGGTTACGTGCACCCATCCTCTTCTGCGGGTGCAGGTTCACCTGTAGTGGGAGATCTGGGTACTCCAGCTTTATGTGTTCTTGCTCTGCACCACACAATCCACTCATGTCAGTAAGTAGACACCTCAGAAGGTCTTATAGCACACTCAAAGTATCGCGGCTTGTTGCACCTGTGTATGTCGAGTGCAGGCTTCTAAAAGGCTTTTTCCAGGGAGGCTGCTCCACCTGGACTGTGGGAGAGTAATGATGCTGACAAGTCAGCTTCTGGTGGTGTCAGACTAGGTTTTCACTGCTGCTGTGTTACAGAGGTCTCTCCTGTCACAATTTTTCATACTGCTTTTATCCTTCTTTTCAAGCTTTTATTTTCTGTTGATAGTAATTTTAAACAGATATCATTGCAGTTACTTTCCCCTTCCTACTCAGGGCAGTTACAGGTGTGTCAGTCTCATTTATACTTGCTGGTACCCTCTTATTCCTACTGTATCAACTGGCGTTAGCCGGGCCATTTACCAAGAGAGAAGGTCATTGTGATTTTGTCATATACAAGGTCCTGGTTGGAACTGTAAAGGCTAATGTGAAGTACGTGGTATATGTAAAGTGTACAGTTCAGTTACTGGCATGGAAAAATGAAGTAATAATTTCTCTACAGATTCCCAGGGTACTCTTTGAAATATGTGCTTCATAGCTTGAGTTTTACAAGCATATAGTAATACAAAGTCTTACTTTTGAAAAAGTAAATTTCCTATTACTGTTTTCACCAGCTCAACTCCACCATGTGGTAATGTAGTGCTCAGTGGAGCATTTTAACCAATCTGTTCTCAGTATAAACCCAGCCTAAGTGTCATGCAAAAATTTTCTGTTTTCCAGTCTTCTCTGTCTGCATTTCCAAACAGTAATCCAACTGATACTTAACAAAATCAGAGGAATTCATGGAATCATAGAATAGTTAGGGTTGGAAAGGACCTTAAGATCATCTAGTTCCAACCCCCCTGCCATGGGCAGGGACACTTCCCGCTAAACCATGCCATCCAAGGCTCTTTCCAACCTTTCCAACACCACCAGGGATGGAGCATTCACAGCTTCCCTGGGCAACCCATTCCAGTGCCTCACCACCCTAACAGGAAAGAATTTCTTATATCCAATCTAAACCTCCCCTATTTAAGTTTGAACCCATTACTCCTTGTCCTAGCACTACAATCCCTAATGCATAGGCCATCCGTAGCATCCCTATAGTAGGACTATTAACATTTCTTACTGCATGAGGAAAGTGAAACTGATCCTTGGTTTTGGATGTCTCTAGCTGTATGAAGCTTGACATTTTTGTATAAAGCTAATTTTATTTGTATGCAAGTTTTTTGATGGGTTGCAAAAGTAGTGCATCAAGGGGAATTATTTATTTCCTTTTCCTGATATTGGCATGTTTTTCAGGTTCTCATTGAGACCGCCAAGAAGCTGGGGCTCCAGTGTCATTCTAAGGGGACAGTGATCACAATTGAAGGCCCACGTTTCAGTTCTCGAGCAGAAAGCCTTATGTTTCGCAGCTGGGGAGCTGATGTTATCAATATGACCACAGTGCCTGAAGTGATTCTTGCAAAAGAAGCTGGAATGAGTTATGCTAGTATTGCCATGGCAACAGATTATGACTGCTGGAAGGAGCATGAAGAAGCAGTGAGTAAAACTTTTTTTTTTCTCTGGGTCCTGTCCTGAGTAATCTGGATGAGAACCTGTAGGTTTTGTAAGAGATCATGTACTGAAATACATCTGTTTTTACATCAGTATTTCTGAGTTATTCTGGGTGAACAATTGTGAAAGTAAGAACAGAATCAGTTGTTGCTACCTCATTCATTTTCATAAACTGGCCTCACTACTAGCAAAATTGTCTATTCTTGCCTGAATCAGGGCATCTGTATATGAAGCTCATGAGCTCGTGTATGATTTGTCTTCCCATAATTTGTCTAGCGTTTTGGGGTTGGTTTTCATGTCTTTTGCAGCTCAGTGCAAAATGATGTATCTGCTTTAGTTCTCTTATTTGTGTAAAATACAATCAGACATGCGCCCACAGAGGAAAGAAGTTTTTACTGGCTAAAAAGATTTTAAGGCTTCACCTTTCCAGTTAGAGATGTATGAGTTAAATTAATTTATTTGGGTATTTAAATTGTGTGCCATCAGAAATAAGATACACCACTCAGTTTTATTGTATTTCTAGGTTTCAGTGGATAAAGTTTTAAAGACGCTGAAAGGGAATGCAAATAAGGCTACTAGCATACTCCTTACCGCTATACCTCAGATAGGTTCCATGGAATGGACTGACACCCTGCACAGCCTGAAAGTAAGTATACACGATGCTGATGAGTAGTAGGAACAATGTATGCATTTATACATGTAATATAGGTATACATTCCAAGATGTTTCTGCTTAAATCACAGCTTCTTAGAGTAGGTGCTTCAACAAGCTGAATCCATTTAAGATGAGTAAACAAATCCATACAAGATTCTCACAAGCTTTATTGCAAAGATCTAGCTTCAGTTTTAAAAAAGAGTTACAAAAGGTAAAAAAATTTAAGAACATCTGTATATTGTTGATGAAGTGTTATCCTTCATAGCACAGGTAAGATACAAGTCCGTGTGAGTATCCAAATGAAAAACGCGTACCTGTACTCAGTTTTAGCTTAGCTCTTCAAAACTATGAAAATCCAAGCAGAGAAAACTGAACCAAATTAAAAACATGGTGCTGTCTTAATATGTAGAAAGAAAGGAGTCTGTTATATATATATAGATAATAGACTGAAATTGTTGGAACTGTGTTCTCCCACAGGTTTCAGATCCACAAAGCATTAAAAAAATACAAGATAAAAACATTTGAAAATACATTGATGGGAAATTTGGGGGCAGATTTTTTCTTAGACAAGAGTTTACTTAAATATTTTAGATCACCTCCAGTAATGGCATGTTTGACGTTCATTTGTGATTATATCATAGAGGGAAAGAAAAATTTTAAAATAGTTTATATGTCTGTACAACTGTTTTTGAGATTTTGAGAGTTGCTGTTCTCTGGTAACTCCTCTCTTGGGTTCTTTCTTTCTTTTTTCTGAGAACCTACTTTTTATTAGAAGGTCTTTGGTTATGTTTGTGACTCTTCGTCGCCCAGTTATCTGAAATTTTAATGTTTCTTCTGTACATTTATGAGTTAACTGACTTTTTTCCCTTTCCCCTTTGCAGTCTTTAGGAAGTTATGTCATGGATGGGTAAGGGAGACAACAGAATCAGTATTCCTTCTCACCTCTACTCCACAGAAGATATTTTCAGAGGACAAGGGTTACACTTTTTGTTTTTGTTTACTAGGCATTTATATGCCTTGTATACAAAAAAAACTCTCAAGCGTTTGAACAAATAATCTAAAAAGAGGTGCTAGATATTCCTCAGCTACTTTGGCCGTGCTGTCATGCAAGGAAATTTTCCAAGCATATAATGCCGCCTAAGTACTGAGGAATCTGTCTCCAATTTTGGCAGGTGTACTGCAGTAGGCATTGTTCTGTTTCTTTCATTTGTATGATTGTCATGATTCTTCATCAGGAGTAAAAGAGCAGGTGACTGGCACTGAGTTTGCAAGGTTCCTCTTTAACAAATGCTAACCCTTCTTTCAGTTCATTGCAGCTGTTTAGAACACCAGTTCAAGTGCTTCATCCAGCTCAGCCCCTGAACTATTTGCTGCAAAGAAAATACGCATCAAAGGAAGGGTCATTCCATTCTCATATAGCTTCTTACACACTTAGGCATCTGCTACTGCCTGATCAGTGATGAGTATTGAGATAATTTTTCTTGGACTTGGCAATTCTTTTGTGTGTAGGCTATTTGCTGATAGTAACTTGGTTTGAGTGATAATATACTGAGCAAGAATGTTGATCTGAAGGCATTAGAAGAACTGAAAATAGGAACTATGTATGGGCAGTGAGGATTGAGATCTTATGTCAGAAGACCAGGAGTCATTGATTGGTTTCAATTTAAACAAGTACTCTGGAAAAGTGACAAGAAAGCCCAAGGCTTTGGAGGTTACCTCTGATTTTACTTAGTAAGGGCAGGAAAGGCTAAAAATCTTTGTTTGAGGCAGTAAATATTGCTAGTATAGATGAGAGATTGGTCCTAGGCTTCTGTGTTACTGAATAAGGAGAGAGACAGTTTTGCAATACAGCAAAGAGATGCATATATGTGTATGAGTGTGTAGTTGAACCATAAAGAGTTTTAAAAAAATATTCTCTTTGTAGATGTGTTCTTCTGTGTGTTTTACTCTGGGAATTTTAAAGGCCAGATGATGGAGGCACCTTTTCCTAGAGCTTGAAGGCAGTGCCTCTTGCATGCCCTGCAGTAACGTGGTAAGGAATGCAGACAAGGAGGCAGCTGAGCAAAACTGCAGCTGGTACTCTGCTATTATTGATGATGTAAAGCCATGCCAGCCTGTATCCAGGACACATCTGGGCATCTCATATGGGCATTTACCAGTGTCTGCTTCTAGTGTTTGGGAAAGCCTGTGAAACCATCTCTATATAGACACAATTTTTCCTCTGAGTTTTGTCATCTGGCTGTTGTGACTGGAGGAACTTCACCAGGCAGGAGTTCTTTGAAGTTTGTCTCTGCCTGGCTGCTGTCTCTTCCCATATGCGCCTTTAGAGAAAGGTTTCTGTTCTTGAGAGCTGTACTTCAATATTGATGGAAGAAACTTGTAGAAATCACTTTTTTTTAAGGAACTTCATTTTCAAAGCGTTCTGATTATATTTGTAAAGAGCTTTCTGGAATGTGATGTAGCCAGTATGCTAGCCTTAAAAATGAAAAGCAAGCTGCACAGTGTTTCATTTGTAGCCTGTGAGCCTAACATCTTTAATTTAGTGTTTCTTCAATATGATTGTTGTTCTCAGTACCAATAAGCCTGTTACTTAGGTTTATGGAGTTGTAATGTCAAGTCCTTGAACTGTTGGCAGGTATCCTGTCCCTGTAATTTTTGTGGTGTCAGAGGAAGTTGGAAATACTGTACACATGAAAAGAGTTATGCCTGTTTGTAATCCAAATAGAAGCTATGTAGTCTGGCTTTTATGTTGAAAAGTAATTCTGCTGTGCATTGGCAGAGGAAGCATTCATCTACTTTGTCTTTGTATTTCAGACAACAGTGCAGTGTTCGGTCATTCTGCCAAAACAGTAACAGCCTGGATGGATCTTGGAGTTCAGGTGCTCACAAGGAAGAGTGGATCACTCTTGAACTCCAGAGGTTATAATATCTTCAAAAACTATTACAAACATAAAAGATTACAGTAAACATTTACCAATGATAATGTGTAAGACAACTTTTATAACTTGTCGTGCTTGATAATGTATAAGATGTTGTCATGCTCTGTTCAGTGACACCTTTCTGGAAGAAAGGATGGGCTAGGTAATACTCTTACAGTTTCATAAAATAAGAACTAAGAAAGCAGATTCACAGGTATGCTATTTGCTTTGCTGTTTCTGCCTGCATCTTTTCCTTCAGCAAGGCAAATACTTACAGTTCACTTCAGAAACATACCAGAAAAAATGAACAATCCATTTCAAAACAGAATTATACTATTTTTGTACGTTATCAGTTTTTTTTTATTTCAGTGAATTTTTTTAAAGCAATGGTTTTTGTTTGTGTTATAAAAGACACATATTAATAATTGTGGTGGTTCTTTCACAGCAGCAGTTGTGAAATGAATGTTATCGCTTTAAATAATTAGGTAATGCCTAAGTCAATTTGTGCCTGGAAATGTACTTATGTCACTTGCAGAACTGTACTGCTGCCAGTGTCCCGAACACTGTGCTGGCCTTTTGCTGCTTCATTGATCTGAACAACTCCAAGATTAGTTTCTGGTTTAAGTGATGCATGTGCTTTGAATGTGTGCATTTCTTTTTTTACACAATTTGACCAGTAAAATACTGCGCTTCTTGCCTAGTAAATAAAACAAATGAAACCTATGCTTCTCCAAGCTGTGTGGAACTTTTTTAATTAATATTATTTACTTCTAGTCATTAGTGAGTGAATTTTGTTTGTCTGACAGTAACTTTTCCCATTCATGGGCAGGTTAGTGGTCATACCTTGTGAGCACCACTTGTAGAAAGACCACTTTCCGGAAGTACTGTGCTGCTGTTCTGAGTCCCTGAAATAGTAGAGATTGTTGAGACAGAAGTGGGTGAGAATCCAGTCCAAACCAAGCAAGGGAAAGATCAGAAACATGAAATGTATGGATTGTTACAGAAAAAAAAATAAAATCCAAAGGTAAACAAAAAAAGTAGGTACATAAAGATTTTTAGCTTACTAGTCCAGTCTCCTTCTGTGAAGCCTTTAGATTTGGTCACATTTTCCCAAGCAAAAACAGTGCAGATGCTTTTCAGGTGCTGGGAAAATAGTCTAACCAACTTTCTGTATTTCCTTTTTAAAGAAACTTAAATTGCAGGAGGCACACCTTGAAGCTTGACAGGAAGAAGGCTACCAATCTAACATAGCTTTTTCTTTTTGTGGTTTAAGCCCAGACGGTAGCTCAGAACCACGCAGCTACTAGCTCACTCTCCCTTTTCCTGCCCCCCAGCTCCCAGAGGGGTGGGGAGGAGAATCGAAAGAATGTAACTCCTATGGGTTGAGGTAAGAACAGTCCAGTAACTAAGGTATAGCACAAACCACTGCTGCTACCACCAATAACAATAATGATAAAGTAAATAACAGGGGGAGAGAATACAAAACTAAAAGGGGAAAAGGAAAAGCAGACGATAAATGCAAGTGAAGCACCATATGATTGCTCACCACCCACTAACCAATATTCAGATGAACCGAAGCAGCGATCTGACCTTCCAGGTAACTCCCCCCAGTTTATATACTGGGCATGATGCGCTGTGGTTTGGAATACCCCTTTGGGTCAGGTGTTCTGTCTCGGCTTCCTCCCAGCTTCCCGTGCCCCTCCTCACTGACAGAGCATGAGATTGAAAAGTCCTTGAACAGAGTAAGCATCACTAGCAAGAAGTAAAACATGGGTGTGTTATCCGCACTGTTCTCAGACTACAGTCAAAAAAAACAGCGCTGCAGCAGCTACTAAGAAGGAGAAAAATGGCTGCTACTGCTGAAACCAGGACAGATATCTGCCCAAATCAGATAGCTGCCCTTAGACAATGTTTTTCATTGTTGTTTTATGTTTGCCCCTGGACAATTTTAGTGAATTGGATTGGAACCATAAAACTTGGGGTTGGATGTTCTAAGAGAAAGCTGTTTCTGGGTGTCTGTTTTCAGTCCCCCTTGTTCTGTTTTTACATTCTGCAGTGACACAAGAAGATAACTTGTGTTAATTTTCTTGCTTTAGATACTGAGTACTTACAGTGTCATGGGACAGCATGTCACAGAGCAGATCCATTGGTAGTTTTGTTACACATTTCTGTTATAAATTCTTTATCTTTCTAAACAAGGCTAGATAAGGATAAGGAATTAGGTAGATGACCACATCTAAAGTTACTGTCAATAGCCCAGTGTCCAAGTAGAAACCATTAAGAAGTGGTGTCCCTCAAGGGTCTGTGCTGGGACCAACACCACATAGTATCTTCATCAATGACGTAAGATTGTGGGATTGAGTTTGTGCATGACATCAAGCTGAGTCAAGCTAGCTGATTTGCTGAAGGGTTGCCATCCAGAGGAACCTTGACAGGCTTAAGGAGTGAGCTTATGGGAATCTCATGAAGTTCAACAAGGCCAAGTGCAAGCTCCTACACCTGGGTCAGGTCAACCTATGGCATCATTACAGGCTGAAGGATGAAGAAATTGAGAGGGCAGCCCTGTGGAGAAGGGCTTGTGGATACGGGTGCATGAAAAATTGGATGTGAGATAGCAATGTGCTCTTACAGCCCAGAAAACCAGTTGTATTCTGGGCTGCAGCAAAAGAGAGATGACCTGAATGTTGAGGGAAGTGCTTCTCCCCAGCTCGTCTGCGTATGTGAGGCTGCGCCTACAGTACTGCATTCAGCTCGGGTCCCCTGCACAGGAAAGACATGGACCTGTTGGAACAGGTCCAGAGGAAGGCCACAGAGATGATCAAAGGGATGGAGCGCTCCTTCAATGAGGAGAAGCTGGGGCAGGGGGGTGGGGGGTGTCAACTTGCAGAAGTGAAGGCTGCAAGAGACCATATTGTGGCCTTTCAGATGGGGTTTATAGGAAAGATAGTAACATTTTTTAGCACGGCCTGTTGCAAAAAGGACAAGGGGGAATGGATTTTAACTATAAAAGGGTACATTCGGACTATATATAAGGAAGAAATTTTTTATGATAAGGATAGTGAAACATTGAATGAGGCTGCCCAGAGAGCTTGTGAATGCCTCATCATTGGAAGTGTTCAAAATCGAATTGGAGAGAACTTTGATCATCTTGATCTAGGGAAAGATGTCCCTGCCCATGGTGGGGAGCATTGGGCTAGATGGTCTTTGAAGGTCACTTCCAACCCAAACCATTTTATGTGTCTGTAATACCTATTTGCTCTGTCAACATAAGCATGGTATCTGAAGGTGTCTCATGCAGAATTAATACACAGTGGTAGTGTGCTTGTTCAAAGTTTAGCATAGATTTTATTCTCTTAGAAATGTATTGGGAGATACTTATCAATACTATATAATAAAGTTGGTAACTGGCAAGAAAAACATAGGTAACATGTAATTATATAAAGATAGGCCAAATAGCAGGTTTTACTTGTCTTTCTAAACAGTCCTAAGAAAAATACTGAATTTATTGTAGGAACTGCTGCAGGTATGCTAGAGAACAAGATGCAGATGTACTGCACCACTAAAACCAAGTAAACATTCTAGCAGAGAACAGTAGTTGTTCTTGGACTCAAAATGTCTCAATTGACAAGAGTGAGACAATAACACACAGAGGACTTCATTGATGGAAATTACTTCTCTTCTGTTTGACTGTCCCTCTGTGACAATTCTATTTTTTTACAACCATTACTCAGTCCATTCTCTGTGGTGGATTTGGAGTGCCACCTTCTAGTGCAGAGTATTGACACTGCTCCTATATTTTAACATCAGAATCAGTGCTAACACATACTAGCTGGAAGCTCTTGGAAAATCACATCTTGGCCTAATATACAGCTTAAGGGCATACAGGGTGCTATATTGTTGCTGTTGTTTAGTTTTCAAATACCTCAGGCTCCAAAACAAATGCCTCTCGAAGTTGACTGATGTCACTGCTCCTCTTAGAGAAAGTTTGGGTCTTCTGGTTTAAACATAATCTGTTGCACACTTACTGCTACAGTTTTACACTGATATCTTTTATACCAAATATTGTCTCTCACCAAAATTAACAAATCTTTCAGTAGGACCTTTCAGAACCTGACTGGTTTGTATGTGTGTTTCCCAAACCTTTATGTTTTAAAGCCTCATTTGAACACTGACTACTTCAATACAAGTAGCTAAACAGTGACCTCTGGAGAAAATTAAGCAGCTTCTCTGTATTTTGCATGCCTCATGCAGGATGGATTAGAAGTGTGGGAAGCCTGGCATAGTATTAATTAATGAGATTTAACCTTACATTCTTCAAGCCTAATTTTCATTTTCCAGTGGAATTGTTCTAAACTAACTCATTGATTTTTTTTATGACTTAAATGCTTTCAAGGTGCTTGAGGGAAAGCAATCACCCTTAGAGACAGCAGGAGCTGCTGAAAAACAGGTCAGTCTAACATGCTTCTATGCAGGATTTGCCTTGGGGGAACAGAAAAATGTAGCTGGGAAACAGTGAGGTTTTTTGGAAATAAATGCTGAAAACCTAATTTTCTTCCCTGTGTATACAGAGGGGAGACTAAATGGAAGTGAGTGATTGTAAATAGCACAGGTTCACAAAACAGGAGGCATGACAGTATTAGCAAGGACTGGGAAATACAGAATTGGTAGCCAACTGATTCCTTGTAAAATTTTCAACTGGGCTCCAAAGAAAATGCCAGAGCTTGGAACTACACGAAATCCACACAGACCACAAGCAGAAGTGCCACTGCAGGGTATGCTCAATACACAAATAATGAAAGCAAGAGGAAGACATACACCCACTTGCAGGAGCTTTTGTCCAGTTGTACCTCCGGTGGCATTCATTAGGAGTTCTGCTTCATCTTGGTGGATGAGTCACAGGCGACAGATCTCCTTCTGTGCTGACTATAGAGACTTCGGGATCTGGACTCTGTAGCAATTTAGACCCAAACAGCCCTTGTCTGTATTCCAAGCTGGCACCCCATGCTTGTACCATGAGTGTGTGATTTCTCTGTCTCTGGAGTTGCAGTTTCCTACCCTGCTTCTCGCTGACTGTTTGGGTGTTGTATTTTGCTTACCCCCGCTGTCCAAGGCTTTAAAAGTCTTTTTCTCTTGGAGATTTCTGTTTTGCTCAGAGCATCCTCCGGTGTGCATGTTAACAGCATAATGTACTAATGCCAATGCGATATTGCAGGTTCAGATACGGCGCAAGTTAGACCATGAGGCAAGCCACTAGGTTTACCTTTTTTTCTCCCTTTTCTGTTTCCTCTAAATGACTCTGTGCAGCCTAACACCGTGACATGAAAGTTCTCATCTATCTTGCTAACCTGAAATTGGCCACTCGTATCTCATTTTCACATAGTTAACACTTCACACGTACTAACATCTAACGCATCTCTCAGCATCAGCACAGGTGGCATGTGACATCAGAACTTACTCTTTACATCAGCATTCAAAACAGACCGGAGAGCAGTTGGGGTCCCCAGAACTGTAACCAGTAAGAGTATTTTATTTATTGAAACTAGCTGAGTATCAGCAACGGGAGAGATTACTTCAGGAGGTGCTCAGCTCTGGGCAGGACCAGCTCTCTAAAATGGAAACTCTGGCTTAACTGCTCTAACGACTACTTCCTCTCCACACTGCCGCTGCAATACTGACTGACGGGGCAAAAACACTGAAATTAGGATTTAATCACTCTTTTGGGAAACTTTGCAATTGTTTATTTAGATAATTGTCAAGTTCTCACCCCTTTTGCACTAAATTGCCTCAGACAATTTGTGGTGTAAAACCATGAGTCACTAAGCATACTTGGAAATGCATTTTCTATTTGAATACCAGAACGTAATAGAGGAAGCCCAGCTGCAGAATTTAGGAGACTACAGGAATTTCTGTGAAAAACAAAGTCTGCCAGCTGCCCTGAATTGATCCCAAAAGAAAAGCAATTTAGTTTTCTTCAGTCTTGATCTGATTATGGAATCTACCCTATTTCTATCACAAAGCCTTGATGCTAAAAAAAAAGAAATCAAACTTTGGATTGCCTACTTCTGCTAATTCTGTAAATAAACAATGAAGTATTTTTTCATCCCTAATTCCTGGCGTACAACTGGCTGTCTGTATCTCTTGATCTTTTTAAACTGTATGGGAGAAAATAACACTAACTTGGTGGTTTTATTGAAAGAGAGTAAAAATATTCTGTGTAGATAAAAAGGTCCACACTTAACTCTCTATCTGAATTTTCTCATGCCTTTCAATTCTATTTTCATCAAACTAAGCAGTAAGAAATAGCATAATTGCTTTGTTACTACCACTAAATATATAACATGATTCCAGAAAACTTAGGCAGGTGTGAATGACACTGTGAATCTCCTGACTCAGTCTTCTACTCAGGAGAGAGCAAGATAAATGCCTTATGGTCTCAGTAGCAATACCAGGACACAGAATATTTCAAATTCAAGTGGAATAAATCTGAGTGGGATCCAGAAATATCTGTTTGTTTGGTTTTTTTTTAATTGACATAATCTGTTTTTCCCATGGCTATGTAGACTGTGATTTTCTAGAAACTGTCGTTGGCTGACATGAAATGTGAAATGTGAAAATGTGGCATGAAAGTTCTGCATCTGATTTTTGTGAACCAGATCGCTGAACTAGTCTGCTTGCAGGATGTTATTTTTTTTTGATGCATACGCCACTAGGTACTTTCAAATGTCCTGCCTTAAGGCAGGCGTTCTTCTTGGAATCAGGTGTGGTTTTTTCTGCACGTTATTAAGCATGAAATTATTTATCTTGACGTGTGGTGAAGCAGTTTGCCTTACTACCAGCAAACAGAACTGCTTAAACATTCCCTGAAAACAACCAAAGAAGGAGCACTTATGCAAATGAAGTGCATTCGTAAATCGTAAAAGCTTTTGTGTTTTTATACAGCTGTAGAAAATATATGGATGATACAAATTTGTAGAGTATCTTGATGTCCACAGTGTTGAAGAGCATTGCTTCAGGGAATAATACGAGTTAAAACAGTGTTTTCTATGTACCCCTTGAAAAGGGGGGGGGGGAAGAAAAGAAAAAGATGTTTGGGCATGATGTTAGAGCCCCAGATTTAGCAACATATGGAATCAAGAATAAAGCCTGTTGTAAGTGAAATGTGTCTTACAGGACTCATGAAGTCTGTCCAAGTGTTTGTTTTCCTACAGTACGGTTTTCCTAACACAAGGAAGACCTTTGATCTCATGGAAATCTCTTAATTTGACCTTAGACTCTGTGGTTTATGAATTAGTGCTTTATGGGAAGTAGCTTTTGAATGAGAGAAACAGAAAAAGAAAGGGGGGGGGGGGGAAGAAATGGCGAATTATTTCACTGAGTGTCAGATTGGGATTGATTGACACCTGATTAAAAAAAAACCATTAAAATAATAATGACCTAGAGCCACTAGCTATAAGATCCCTCATCTCTACTGCTGGGAGTGGTTGCCCCACCAGATCTCTTGTAAGGTATGAATGCCTTCAGAGGTCCTGTGTCCAGCAGCAGGTCCTCTGGTTTACCTGTTCCATCTTCAAATTCCTCACTTTCTTCTACGAGGGCTCTCAGCACTTCCATTTTCCTCCTGAGGCTCACAGTTGCTTGAGGTTTATTTTATGTGGTAGTGAAGCAGTGAGGTTTATGTATTTCTACCCCTTTGGGTAAGGCAAGATCGGGTGATGACTTTCTTTTTTAAAATGCTTTCTGCTTTTCACTTCTGTGAAGCCTTCAGAGACTGTGAACACACTGTCTAAAGCCTATAGACCCTTTAACACAATAAATTTAGGGGAATTTAAAGGGGATTATGCCTGTTGTAAAACTTAAGAGTCATGTTCTCAAAGAGTATATTTCCAGAATGTGTCGTAGAAAAAAACTTTATTTTCCTGTCGTAGAAAACACGTTATTTTTCTAAGTGTCATTACACCTGAAGGTGTTTTCCTTAGATATAAAAACGTGTCAGAGGACACCACAGTGGAAAATTCCTAGCCAAATTATTTAGATGCTGGCGTTCACGCGCAAGTGTGCTTTGTAACACTTAGTGCTCCTGGCTCCTTGTCCAAAGAGCGAACACTTATGTCAGAACAGAAAGCCGCATAAAGCTGCTACGTCAGTGTGACGAACGCACCTTTTAACAGACATTTTTTTAGAGACAAAACCAAAAATCATGGGTATCTTTTCCCAGAGATTAGGTTGGACGCTTGGAGGGAAAACATTTTTCTGTACTTTCCTAAAGGAGCCTGAATTTTTCGTTTCCTTCCGTGCGCGCGGCAGCAGCGGTTAAAGGAGAGCTGCTCAGCCCGATGAGTGCCTTGTCCGTTCAGGCTCTTACTGCACTTACACCAACCCCAAAGTCACCATCCGTAACTCCCTCCCAAAACCTCTTCATTGTCTTCTCTTCAGGTGACCTCTCAAGGAAATTCGGGGCTTCGGCAGCTCCGAGGCAAAAGCTCCAGGGAAGGTCGCAACTTTCCGGCAGGGCTTCACCGTGAGAGGCAGGGAGGCTGCGTGGAAACCCCGCGGGCTCCCCTACCCTCCACCTCCTTTGAGCCACGAAGGGCACGAAGGGACTCCCCTAGGAACGAGCTCCTTCTGGCGGGCAGCCGGCGGGGCGCGAGGAGCAGGGAGCCGTGCCGGCAGCTTGGGCGCTTGGGACCGTCCACCCCTGCCCTCGGGCTCAAGTATTGCCAGGCTAAGCGGGGCTCCTCGGCCGAGGGAGGAGAGGGGAAGAAAAAGACAATCACCTTTGCCCCCCTCCCCAAACCGATTTGCTGACCCCTTTCCCGCCGTCTGGTGCAGGATCGTTCTCGACTTTGCCCCCAGAGAGCTAGGAAATAACCATTTTTTTGGGGGGGGGGGAAGAGAGTGATTTTCCCCCCCCCCATTAAGTAAAAGAGTAGCATAAAGCCGATCCTTGGTAAACTAGAGGCGAAACGACGGCTCATCGCTTCTTCCGTTTTTCGAATGTGTGCCCTGAGCAAAGCGCAGGCTCCTGAGAACGCACAACAAAAATACCAGTGTATCTGCTGGAATAGGGGGAAAAAAATACCCGCAGGGGAGACCCAATATGCGCCCGTCATGCCTCGTTCTACAACGTGGGTTTGCCATCGTTTTTATAAGCGGGAAAAATACATTTCGCTTTTAAAACATATGGTAAAGTCATGCAAAGGCGGTTGAGCTTTCCTGCTGATCCGTAAGAGCTGTTTTAAATAAGGAAATTGACGAGTTTCATA
This sequence comes from Pezoporus flaviventris, assembly GCF_033815535.1. Taxonomy (NCBI): domain Eukaryota; kingdom Metazoa; phylum Chordata; class Aves; order Psittaciformes; family Psittacidae; genus Pezoporus; species Pezoporus flaviventris. Next base: position 4,659,241 of record NW_026892598.1, read on the forward strand.
GGTGGTTTTAACTTGATTGTGTATGTGTGTAAATAATACACACCTGCGTACAAGCCCTGTGTATTCGTCCTCCGCAAAGCTGTTGTATGTGTATGTGTTTATGCACAGACACAAAAAATTTTGGAGACGTACAAAGTCGAAATAAGTAACACCGTCCCACACTGAGTAGCGCTGTGTACAGAACCGTTTAATAGTTAAACACAAAGATTCGGGATTTTTTAAGCAAGCCCTTTCCTATTTTCTGCTGAAGAGTAACAGGCATTTTACCACGCCAGAAGTGGTACAAACATTGAGTAGACGATTGAAATCGCTTAGGAAAAACAGAAGCAATGGGTGTGAAGAGAGTCAAACTTATAACTAAGCTCGGCCATTTGTTTCCAAATATCTGGTTTAGAGACCCGGAAAGCCTCCTTAAAAATACCGAGCTCGTTGCGCGTATCTTCTGAATCAATGGGGTGTCTCCAAATGTTAGAACTACACAGTAGCTGAAGGATAAACAATTGGTTTTCTTACATGGGTAGCCTTCCCTGAATACATCTATAACAAATATTTGTAGTAGTTCCCAAATTGTAATTTCAATCATTGTTAGATGTTTTAAGACTTTCTAAGTTAAGCGGGGTGACGAGAGGAGAAGATTCGAACATTAATTACATTTATAAACGGGATGGCTACGGTGTTCACTTTTTCGGAACGCTATGAGGAAGAATCCTCATGAGGAAGGATCGTGCGGCACTGAATAAGGTCAGTACCGACATGAATAAGACAAGTATCTAACGGAAATCAAACCAGGGGCTTGAAGGGCGCTTAGCGAGTCGCTGAGGAAAATGGAGCGTTCTCACTTCTCTAAACCGCATCAGTTTTGAGGAATCATCATTATGAGCAATCATTAAATGAGGAAGGAGGGGACGTAACTTTTTTACCCTTGGAGCACGGGGGAACAGCTCTCTATCTGTCCTCCTCCCGCCAGAGAGCAGGAGGGGACGGAGAAGACAACGCGCTCCCCGCAGAAGAGTTTTGATTCTTTAAGCTTTTTCTTAGAAAATGCATCAGTATGCGTAGCTCGCAGAAAAGGGACACGGAGTGCCCGGGGATCAGCGGGGAGAGCTCTGGGGCAGAGGGACAGTGAAACACCTTCCCCAGCGGCCGGGGTCCCGGGAGCACCGCCAGCCGTGGGCGCTCGCTGCGGGCCAGGTCGGCGGGACGAAGGGACCTGCCGCGGAGACGGGGAAGCGGAGAGGGTCTCGGCGATCGAAGGGAGAGAGGCAGGGAATGCTGCCAGCCGCTGCGGGGTGGGACGCGGGGGTCGGGTCAGCGCTTAGCCCCTTCCGCGGCCAGCTCGGCTACCTGGGCGGCTGCGGGAAGGGGTGGCGGGTGGCGGAGGAACCTGGCCACCGGTCCGTGCGGTCCCCCCGCCGCCACGTCGAGGGGGAGGCGGCCGCTGCCATCGGGCAGGTCGAGGCGCGCCCCGGCTCTGTGTAGCGCCGCCAGCGTCTCCAGGAAGCCGGCGCGGGCCGCGTCGTGCGCCGGGAAGCAGCCGGTGCGCGGGTCCGGGCGGTTGGGGTCGGCGCCGCGCTGCAGCAGCAGCTCCGCCACCCGCGGGCTGCCCAGCATCATCACCTGCGGGGAGAGACAGAGTTAGCGTCCCCCTCAGCCCCGCGGAGAGCCGCAGAGAGCGGGGCGGCGGCGGGAGGGGGCTGGGAGGGGGCTTCTGTGCGAGAAACTCCTGTGTGTGCTACCGGTAGCTGCGACCTGCATAAATTCACACGGCTGTACTCGGTGATCCCTGTGGGCTCCTTTCAACGTGAGATACTGTGTTATTGATAATAATAACGTGAGATACTGTGTTACTGATAATTAAAATTAGCTGCAAGGGCTGTGGTTTCCAGACTGGGTACTGCATATGTGTATGTTCTGTGCCACGCTTTAGACCGTTTATTATGCCATGGTATGTGCTCTTATACGTTTATTATGGCATGGTGTTTGTGGCGTGTATGTATATATACACACATATATGTATGTACGCACATATATACACAGGAATACTTGTGTACATACTAGTACACAATAGGTATATTGTGTGTATACATATATTGTGTGTATACATATATATTTACACAATATATACGCCATTTATACAAAGTACCGTTTATTATACCATAAATAGTGAGTGTGTACATGCTTTTATATATGTGTACACACACTACACATATATATGTATGCACACTATGTATCCTGTGGCAGTCCTGAGACGCCTTGTGTTAAACCTCCTGCTACCTGGGATGTGTCCCTGATTTTACCACTGAACTGCTCAGCCAGACTGGCAGGGCAAAGCACTGGCTGTACTGGCCCTTGGCTCTTTTCGGTGCTCGGTGTAGATTTGCTGCCTCCTGAGTTCTGGCTTGAGCCGTTTGTCCTTCGCTCAGCTCTGGCTAAATTTTGTTGTGGCTCGGAGGAGGGAGGAAAGCTTTTGAGAGGCCATGAGTAACATAGAACTTTCCTGCTGAACCCTGATACGACTCTGCAGCTGAACGAAAAGCAAGCTCTGATCATGCAAAATTGAACATAGGCAAAAAGGGCAAGCAAGCAAATAACAGCAACAACAACAACACCACCACCAACAAAGACAGTTGGAGTTTTACTTCCCGCATTCTCCTATTCATTTTTAACGGAATTTTAACCCCCATAAATTGGATCTTAATAGTGTAGAAATTATCTTGAGATAATAGGTTTTCTCTTTTTTTTTCGTCGAGAGAATTTGATTATGGACTACAAATATTTGTCCCTTTTTTTTTTTAATATCATAGAATAACAAAAATGCTTATAAATTTCATAATTTATAAATTCCTGTGGAAGTTAAGTTTTTTGGTTTTTTTTCAGAAAAAAAGAGCCCACAAGTCATAGTGGCAGCCATTTTGTGACGTGTTGCTAAGAAAAACAGAACTTAATCTCATTCTGAAATGAGGGGAGGAAATTAAAAATCTGCAAAAAGAAGAGTTTGGAAATAACAATTCCTTTTCATCTGGAACAATAGAAACAAAACGAGTAGCTTTCTCAGTACCTTTCTCAGTAACTCACTTCAGAAAAACAGTTCATTTCCCATGTAAAGTGCAAGGAGCAAAATGGCTGTTAGTGTAGCTGGTGAATCATTAAATACATCACTTCAAATGACAACTCGAGAAAGCCTTTTAATGAAATGCACAACTTCAGTTTAAATTAAAGTACACTGATCGTTCAATTAGCATTTGAAAAGTTTAATCTTAAACATGTCGATTAATACAACACACTTCCAGCTCTCAAAATGCCTGGAAAGCAACTCCTCTACACACTGGTACTTAGAATATCTATCTATCAGTGAATACAACCACTACTGATGAATAGTGAATATAAAAAATACTACTAATAATAGTGACTAGTAATATATACCTTTTTTATTTTCAAATTACTAAGTGACAATTTCTATGCCATCTTCTGTGCCATTCTTTCACATGAATATACTAGTAAAGAGAACCACTTCGATTTTCTCGGGAGGAAAAGATCTATTAAGGCCATATTTACAACAAACAAACAAGAAAAGTCGATAGAAGCACAGTCAGATCCCCGAACCCATCTGAAAACAGATTTTGCAGCCCCACTAATCATTTTGAGTACCCACTAGCATAATTCGTTTGCTGACAGAGGTGCCACTCTGAGCTCTATCCGGTACTTGCAGGAGGGCGAGGATTCAGGCAAGCGTCCTCATTATTCAGTCAGCTGCCGCTGAGTCCGATTCGATAATAACAATAAGAATTTATCCAAAACCCGAAACTGACACACACAAACAGTACCACCTCCCCTCCCCCAACGCGGCAGAGAACAGCCCCCAGCCAGGGGTGCTCCGTACCTGGAGCGGGGTCCTTCCAAAAGAGTTGGTCGCGTTGGGATCCGCGCCCGCGTCCAGGAGCTTCCGCACCTCCTCGCTGTCCCCGCGGGCGGCGGCGGTGCACAGCCGGTCGCCGGAGCAGTCGCCCCGGCGGGACGCCTCCATCTACCCGTCGGCCCGACTCGCACAGCCGCTTCTGCCTGCCCGTCTCCTCCGGCCGGGTCCTCGCCCTCCCGGCAAGATGCTCCTCCCCAGCAGCCGCCCCCAGAGGAGGCCCCTCGGCCCCCACGGCGCCTGCTCCGTAAGCTGCGAGCCGACAGCAGCTCGGGACCTCTTCGGGGAACTGCGGTGTCACACCCCCTCCCCCCCCCCCGACAGCGTGCAGCGGTTCTCTCGGGGGCTGCCCGCCCCAGGAGCTGCCTTCAGTGGGGAAGGAGGCGGGGGATGGGGGCTGCGCGCCAACCTCCCCCTCTTTGGGGGATACGGTGAGGGCAGGGGCGGGGGGCTCAGCCCCACAGGCAAACGGCTTCTCCGGGCTGGCCGCAGCTGCCCCGGCCCGGGCAGGTGGGACTCGCCTCTCGGTTGTCTTGCGTAGGGCGGACGAGAGGGGATGACACGGGATCAGAGCTTTCCTTGGGGCAAAGAGCCACACTTGTGTTATGGCTTCTTCCTCCCCCTGACCTGCCCCGAGCCCCTCAGAACGGTGGGCTTGAGGTCCGTCCCTCGGTCCCACCGCCGGCCGGGAGCCGGCGGCCCGGATAAGGAAGAGAGCCGTGCCCGCAGGAAGTCTGCTATCCACCTAACGGCACCCGGTAGAAGAGGATAGCCTCGTCCCGGCCCTGCGGGACCCTCTCGCGGGCAGAAAACCGCTGCGAGACCCAGCAGGGGTAAGATACAGCTCCAGCCCGGCAGCCAGAGGCTGGGCAGAGCCTCCCCTTGCCGCTGGGAAGGTCCGTCCCCCCCCCCGAAAAAAAGCACCTTACTCCTCCCCCTGCTTTCCGCCCTTCCACTCATACCTGCTGGACAAAGAGGCTCTGCTCTGCGAGCCCCAGGGGCGCCCCTCCGCCCCCTCCACAGCCTCCCCACCCCGTCGAAGGTAGCGGGGACATCCTCCCTCCCCACCGCCTCGGAGCAGTGGGGTGGGCAAATGCAGGAAATACATGAAGGAAGTTTTTCAGGTTTCGGGTTTGTTTTCTCTCTTTTTTTTTTTTCCTGTTCCCCCCTCCCTTTTTTTTTTTTTTCTTCTCAATGTCACTTCCCTAATCTCCCGTTTTAATTGCAGGAACCGGTGTCATTGCCACAGATGCAGTACCTGCCAGTCAAACGCAAATTCGTTCCCTTCGGGGTTAGCCTCGGGCTCAAGAACACCCCTGCCTACAGAAAAAAGGTAAACCGTCTATTTTGTACCTATATGTAGCATCTATATGTAGCAGCGGTCAAGAGGCAGAGGCATGAGGAGCAGATTTATCCCCGTGCAGGCAAGTCACAGCTCCACTGAAACTTCCTTGTTTTGGGGTTTTCTCAGCCTCCTTTGCGAAGTTTCTGAGCAGAGGAGCGTTGCAAGAGCAGAGCGAGACACTTGAAAGGGGCTGGGGCCTCTGCAGGGACCTGCGGTGGACTCCAGTGGGTCGTGGTTCTGCTGTAGCACTTGGTGCAGTGCTCACCTCAGTGCTGGTGGGCTGTTTGTATATATTTATAGTATATATACACACTATATATATGTATATGCGATCTTATATATATATATAATTCCATAAATAATGTTTAAAAGTGGATTTTGAAAAAGCCCGTAAAGTCTGAGAAACTGAGAGGATCCTCCCTCCAGGAGGCGAAATGTCCTTCTGTTTGTCATATGCTCTCTGCTATTGATGATAGCCATGTGGAGATAAAACCAAGGAGAAAGCCTCCTCGGTTATGTCTGTCAGGTGTCTTAAAATTTCAGATCGATACTGTGGTGCAGCAGGGTTGCATATTATTGCTGGCTGATCCTGCTTTCTGTTAAATGGTATTGATAGTGGATTTTATTCTTCTGTGCGTGTGTGTATAAAGATATGCATTCGTATTTTTCTGTGAGTATATTGATATAAAAAAAAGTATACACTCATAGGTATATATATTTGTAAGTGAAGACGTTTCTAACGAGGTGCCAGAAGGCCTGCCTATATCTCCGGCCCGGCTAAAGTCTATTAAAAGCTACGAAATTGTAGAATGGCATTTAAAACCACATACAGTCCTGTGCTAACGTTTACTGACCCCCCAAATCACTCGTCAAGCTCCTGAGCCATTAAAAAGACGCGATTTTAACTTATATTATTAAAGCCGTACCAATTTTCCTCCCTCCCCCCCCAAAAAAAGAAAAGCAAGTCCTGTTTTGCAGAATTCTAGTACCAAAAAACGTCCTCAAATTAATCGAAACACAAAAACACACGGTCATATCTGAAGTTAGGTAAATAATAACACAGCCTGTGCAAATGCATTCTGAAAATGACCCTTGTATTACACTTATATTTTAGGGGTAAGGAATAAAACCCACCTTCTCTCCACAACATATATTTCTCCCCCTCCCCACCCCACCAAAACAACAAAAAAAAAAAGAAAAAAAAAAAGAAAAAAGAAAATAAAAAATCTCGACCCTAGTTAAGCAGTCCCTATCCTAAATTTCTTCTCTTACTTACTTTTAAAGTCACTTTGACAGATACATTTTAATCTTGCAAATGTTCTGAGATGCTTTGATAATAGTATACAGGACGGAAAAGGTAATTTTCAGCTACCAGAAGCGTCCATTTTATGTCCTGTTTAAGATTTAGCAAGTACCAGCCTTAAAATGCCGGGGGGGGGTGGGGGGTGGGGGGGGACGGACGGGACGGGACGACGACAAAAAAAAAACCAAAACAACAAAACAGAAAAAGGTGTTTTAAAAATATACATTTATCTGAGTTATTTTATCACCTAACAAGTATTTTGGTAAGAAGTTTAGGGGTTCATTAAGTACTACAAAGAGACAAACTATAGAGAACATAAGATTGGCATTCTCTCGCCTGTAAATAAACAAAAAAGGCTCACGAGTGGCATGGGTGGGGGGTGCGACGGAGAGGTTCGATGCAAGTAACCTGATTTACAGTTAAGGAGAGGGACAGTTGATAGGAGTTACTCTAAAAATGAAGTAAAAAAGATTAGTAGAACTAGTTCAACGGTATCCTTCTACTCTTCAGTTTAAAATATCAGTATGTGTTGCAAAAATAATTATCTTGCTTCCACATATTGGGTAAGCACAGAAAAATCTAGCACCCTAATTTTAGACCTTTGAAAATTGTGTCATAAATGTTTCTTTTGAGCATAAAAATGGAGGGAGAAGGGAGGGGAGAGAGAGAAAAGGAAAAAAAATATATATAAAAAAGAAAAAGACAAGAAAGTAAAAGAAAAAATAAACACACCCCCATCGAAAAAAAAAAAAAATCAACGACTTACAACAATCAACAGTGAAGAAAAATTACATCGGTTTCTGTTTCCCAAGTCGTGTGATACAAACTTCAGCAGAGTGCTTTCCTGAATGTAATATGCTGCCCTAAAAACATCTGTGAATATAGCCCTCGATATTTTTCTATTTTTGGTACAAACCCTCTAGAAAATTTCAGATGTGTATTATTCCGGTCCCTCGTTTTGAACTATGGAGTTATCGGGAAGTAAAACGACATAATAGCTCCGGATAATAACATAAAAGTTCACAAAAGGTAGGCATTCGCCAGGCAAAATATTCCCTTCTTGAAAAAGAAAAACAGCAGAACAAACAACAAATCTAAACCAAATAGCAAAGCGAAGACAAGTAATAAACACACAAAAGGCAAAACAAATAAGCGTTCTCACATCACCCTAAGAACTAAACAGTTTTAGAGGTTGCAAGAGCAAGAAAACAATGTCACGACGTGGCCAGTGCTCTGCCAGGGTGAGCGGTTGTAGGATTGCCTCTATAAACCAGTTTTTGGCTGTCGGTGCCTGCCTCGGACCCTCTCGTGGTTCAGAAGCAGCTTCGTGGACCCTGAATTAAAGAATTTCTCTCTCACACACAGCTTGAGGAGTGTTAAAATGTTATTTGTTCCATCTATTTAATTAAACAATTTAATTTCGGACAAAGCTTGAGAATAGGACCCGTCTCCCTAAACAGACAATAAGGAAAAAAAGACCAGTTTTCTCTTTATTTTCAAAAGTATTTTTCTCCCCTCGGACTAGATTTACACCTAATTCGAATAAGAAGCCTTCCTCTTCCTGTAAACTGTGGCCCTAAATACTGTAAATTCGGGGTTCACTGTCTCCGAGCTGCGAAAACATTTATGAATCACTTTTGTGACCCTAATTGCTGTTACAGCCTATTAGTAGGAAGGAGTAGTTAGGCAAAAGGAAAAAACCTCGTATTTGTTTAGATTAAACACACACTCTTGTTTTACACCCCCCCCTCCCCCCACAGCCTCTTCAGCGTCAGATTTTCAGCACATTTCAGTGATTATTTTAGACCTAACTGGCATTTAGAAGAAATAGGTACACCTGATGAAAAGTTTGGGGAAAAAAGGAAAAACAAAAAGTGTGGAAAAAGAAAAAGGAAAAAAAAAAAGGCAGTATTTACAGCAAGTGGCAAGTTGGAAACAGAGAGCAGAAAAAAATTGCCACAATGCCTGATCCATGAGAGGGTTTTCTCCTTGCTACAGCGAATTTACTTGGAAATACTCAGCACCTTCATATTTATGTTTCATTTTCGAGATTCACGCATTTCAGGTCAGGCGGAGCTTATGGTTTCTTTTCCCCCCATTTAGTGTAACATGAAGAAATTAGGCCTACTAAAAAAAAAGAAGTGCAAGAAACGAGGGATTGAAGGCAACAAGGAAAACTCGATATTATTTCTGTTTTTATATATACATATACAGACACAGACATGTGTGTGTGCAAGTGTATCTCCCCACACTTGATATTCAAGAAGTGCTGAAAGTGATCTAACCAGAAACTGAAGCAGGCAAACTGTGAATTGCTTTATCTCCAGACCCCAAGTCCTATGGCTTGAAAGGTTTCAGTTTTACAGATACAAAATCATATATTCTAGTTTTGTAGTTATTTTTAGGCAAATATTTCTACATTCCTTCTCTTCTTTGTGTGCTCCTCTCCAGTCTGTGCTCTGGATTACGAGAGGGCTCCTCTAAAGACCCCCTCAGAGGATTTTGCAGAACAATCCTCAAATACTCATAAAAATTAATATTATATTTATATTTTCTTTATGCATCAAATTATATGTAATGAATGAGGCCTAAACTGCACCGTGCAGATCCTCAACCACTCCATTTTGCATTCTGCAGTTAGGAAAAAAGTCTCTAAAAAAATTCGGAGGCGTTTTAAAAACGGGTGTCTATGACTGTCCTTTATACGTGGGTATTTAAATTACTTTTTCTGACTCTGACCTTACTGTGCATATTTATGTAACAGCAGGCGACGGCAAAGAGGCCACTTTATTTCACTGTTATTTACAACAGTGTATAGGGTTACATACATAGAACACCGTGGCCATTTTCTGTCTTCAAAGAAATAGTTACGTTCCTTGGTCAGAAGGAACCTCCTGCAAATGTTGGTAAGGGGTGGTGGGTTTATTTTTTCTAAGTTAGCCACAGAGAAAACAAAAAGAAAAAAAAGAACTTCTCGGGGGGGGGGGGGGGGGGGTAGGGGCAGAAATAAGTTGGAGAAACTTTTCAAGAACCTTCCGGTTTCTATTGCGTTAAAAAAAAAAAAATAGAGACAGGAAAAATAAAGGAGGAAAAGAAAGAATAATCCCCATGCCTATGGAGCACCTCAATTGTTCCCTGTGCAGCGTGGGCATGTGGGGCGCAGGGGACTCCGGGCAGGCATCGCTCACCCCGGGGCGGCCTCCACGGCCTCCAGCTCCCACCGCCCCTTCGAGCCGCCCGCGACCATCGGGGCCCCCGCCCCCACCACCCCCCCCCCCCACCCCCCCGCTCTCTGCTTAGCTCCGCTCGTCGGGGCCCTACCTTGTCTGAGGCTCCCGCGGCACCGTCTCCACTGGGCCAGCAACCGGGCCAGCAACCGGGCCAGCCGCCGGGCCAGCCAGCGCCGCGCCGCAGCCCCTCCGCCACCACGAAGGATGCGGCAGCACAGAGCCTGGGCCCGGCAGGGGCTGCGGGCGAGCCGAAAGCGGACAGTGCACCTTATCCGGCGGGTCATGGTAGCCGGGGAGCCCCCGGCGGGCTGCGCTCTAAATACCTCGGCGGCGGGGCCCCGCCGGTGAATCGGAGATTCATTGGAGAAGATTTTCTTTCTTTTCTTTTTTTTTTCTTTCCCCCCCCTCTTTTCTGTTTGACTAATTCCGACTAGCAATATCGCCTTACCTCCCCCTTCCCCCCCCCCCCCCCCTCCGCCCCAGCTCCTCCTCCTATGAGCTTCAACGCCTTCCATGATGATGGCTCCCTCGAAAGCGGGCGAAGGCGGCAGGGGATGGGGAGGGGGGAGGCCGCTGGCTCCTCTTCCCTCCCCGAGGAGCATCAGCACCGAACACTCGTGGGGCACGGCCAATCGCAGGGCGCTCCCCCGCTTTCAAATAAAGCCTTGACTACATGTCCTTGCCCTCCCCCCCCCGTCAGTCCCCTCCAAACAGGCCGCCTCCCGCTCCGCTGAGGGAAGGGGTGGGGAGAGGGTGAGGAAATATTTTGGGTTTTTTTCGTGTTGTTTGGTTGTGTTTGGACTCCGCTGCCGGGCACTGCGGCTGCCCCGCTCACCCCGACCCTCGCCCGTTCCACCCCGGGGGCAGCGCTAGAGACCCGGAGGGGCGGCTAGCGGATTCCTGCCGCTTTAAAAGCGCAGGCCAGTATTGGCCCGGGAGAGCAGCTATTTCCTTGTCACATGGTCATTTGAACGCTACGCGGGGCCGTTGCGTAGAGAAAAAAAAAAAAAAAAAAAAAAAAGGAAAGCAAAAAAAGCAAAAAAAAAGCGGATCTCGTCTGCCCCCCGGCCGGTAACCGAAACGGGTATTAACTGTTTCCTCTCCCCTCACCTTCTCCCCGGCCCTGACCCGCGCTGCCGCACCGCTTTGTTTTCGATTTGGAGAGTTTAGAGCGGGCCAGGGGAAGCAGAGGAGAAGAGCTCAAAAGATCCGAGCAACCTGCAGGCGCTCCCCTCCTGGCCCGCTCCAGGCGCTGCCGCAGAAGGGGTGCTGAGCCCTCCCTCGCCCCGCAGCCGATGCTGACCCTCGCCGCAGCCCAGGAGCTGAGCGAGGCCCTCTACCCCAGTCTCGCCCTCCTCCCGGGCAGCCGCCTGCCTGCGCATCCACCTCCCAGGGTGCGGATACTTCCATGCGAGGAGAAGGTAAGGGTGATCGGCGGGCGGGGATCTGTCCTGCGGGGGCATCTTCCCTCTCCGCGAGTGAGGAAGGGCCTTGTGCGGCCCGGCATGGCCTGGCAAGCCTGGCACAACTGGATGCGTCTTGGCTCGAAGCCGGGGGTTTGGAGGGACTGCGAGGGACCGGCGGGGAAGGCTGCCGTGAGGGCAGGCACGGCGGCGGTCCCCGGGAGGGCTGGCGGGTATAGGGGTATGCAGCACAGCCTCCGCCCCTCCGTGTCCGTCCCCCCCATCCCCCCCCGGCCCAGCAAGCACCTACTCCTGTCTGGACAAACGACAACAGCACAGATGTCAACAGAAATTGCCTTCTTCTGGCCTGGGCGCGCAGTAACCCTAACAACAATGCTAATAAAAGAAGAGCCTGTAATAGTTGCTCCTGGACCGAGTAGTCCTGTTTCCAGCCTGGGAGATGTGTCAGTCTAAACAGGCGTTTCGAAATTAAAGCTGATCTACGAGAAGTTTGGTTTTTTTTCCCCTTTTCCCTTCCCGTAGCGACTCCTCCCCGACAGAGGGAGGCAAATGGAGATGAATTAATACCTGCTTGGCCGCATGATGCAGGTGCTGGAGTGGCTGTGGGAGGAAGAACTGACAGATTTGGTAATAGAAGTCAAAATACCTACCAAAGCTGAATGCATGGCCGACCCGGGCCCGAGGAACATCTCGTCGATCATAGGTCGACACGTTGCTGCAGAGGGTTGTGTGTTGCGTGTTTGCGCGCATATATGCTCAATTACACCTGCGATTTAAAATCAAAAGCGTCAGTTATCTGCCACTTTAAAAGTAGCTCTTTTAGGGCTTTTCCGAAATGTATGTTGCTGCTGTTTAACAATTACTAACAATTACTGTTACACTTTTCAGGGAGGACTCCAAGCCCTGAAGCAGATGCTGCTGACAGCAGAAAAGCTGCTCATAGAAGCAGGACAGCGTCGGGGCCCCCTGTCCTCCCATGGGGTGAGTAGCCCCCAGTGAGATCCTGTCCCTGGCAGGGCCTCTGGTACTATGGTGTGAACTGGATTTATAGCAATTAGTCATTTACTCCTGCTGGGTTTTGAGGGCATATTTTGCTCATTTGGTATAGTTATCCTAGGGAAGTCTGTTACTTCCCTTAAAAATATTATGCATTCTTAGTATGACTATTGTTGTTTCATAATTGTAATGGAAATAGTAAAAATTCTAAATAAATTCTGGTTCTTCGAGAAAGCGAGCCTTTAAAACAAGAATACTGGTCTAATTGAAGATGGAAACACAGTTCATTAGACCCTTACCTGTTCTGTAAAAAAGATGATCAGATGCTAGCTTTGCCCCATCTCCCAGCTCCATCGCGGTTCCCTCAGGCATGGGATGAAGGAGCTTGACTGCTGCATTCCTAGTGTTGTCCTTGTCTCAATTATAGCTATGCCATGTACTAAGAATACGGTACAATTTAATAAGGTGTTATCGTCTCAGAGTGTAATTTTATATATATTCTATTTAAATATATGTATGAAATACATATCCTAAGCATACCTACAATAAAAAGAAATTAATAGGGACTAAACATAATGTGATTTTTCGATATTTTACATGCATATAATTAAACATCAAAGTATTACATAGAAGAAAAATTTATAGGCAAATACTTAGGCTCGATACATAATAATAAAGTGTGTTGTATATGCGCATATTATGTGTATTTTTATATAGGTATAGACGTATTACATAGACAAATGGCATACGTATAAATAGTGCGTTAATTTATACGAAGTAATTATAAAACAATTCTAAAGCACTATATAAACTAAACATAAAACAAGTGTGAAGTTGCTGTAATAAATAACACGTTCTAATACATTATAAAAAGTGTATATATTACATTTAACTCCAGTCAACTTTCTGCAGATAGCTCTGCAAAGTGCCCGGGATTTGCCCTGGAGAACGAGACCGGAGCTGTCCCGCTGCCCCGCATTGCTTCCTCCGGCACTCAGTCCCTGAGGCGCAGGACAGGTAAGCGCAGCCCCGGGAGCGCCCGGTCAGGCTGGCAGGGTCTCCCAACCGCGCTCGCTGCTGCCGGGGTTCTTACTGCAGCACAGCAGTGGGGTTGGGACCTGCGTCAGCGAAGCGGGTGTCCGTATGGCCGTGGCTGGGCTGCGCAGCTGCTGTGGCGTGGGGTGCCCAATTCCAACTTCCTCGTGCCGGGACAGTCTGTAACATATGGGTCAATTTTTACCGCCGCACCCCTTCTTCCTCCAGCGCGACCACTTGTTGTTACAACGGGGTTTTTGTTTCGTTACCAAACGCGCCACCTTCGAGAAACTTGGGAAACCCTGAGGTGGAACTTGGACGTACGAGTTTTAGGTTTTTGTTCCACACTGCATTCGTTTTGCAACCTTTATGATTTCTTCAAAATACGGTGAAACTTATAGTATCTCTGGGAAAATCACCTGCAAGATGGTAAAACACCTATTTATTCGAGCGAGGGCGGCATCGAGCTTGCAGCGACACAATTCTATTTTCTCCTTCCATGTCAGATGTTTACAACCTTCATGGGAAAAGCCATGGATGCACCACGGGCCCATGTACAGACATGCAGAGCATCTTACGTGGTTTTAAGAAGGTATTTGCCAAAGCCTCAATCACGCCAGGAAGTTTTAACTCCCCACTGTCCCGGCCGGTTTTGCTAGGGAGAGGCAGGGATTGGCTTCAGCGCCCCTTGAGTCCGATATAACTGAAGACTGAAATCAAACGGGGAGCTGTTGGCTTGGGCCCGGAGCCTCTCCTGTCCCCTTCAAAAGGAGGGCTGGGTTGTGGAAGAGGGAAACCCCGGGGAAAGAGGGTAAACAGAAAGACCAGAAGCGGCCCTGTCAAAACAGGAAGAGTTGAAGGGTTTATTGTGACACCTTTGTGCGGTGGGGTTCCTTCATATTTACTTCTCTTCACAGTGTTGGGACTCCAGAGTGAGGAAAGAAGGGCGTGGAGGGCAGTGGAATTTCTCGTGCAGGATAACATTACAGACACGTGCAAAATGTAGTGTACAAAACAAGACATGTCCCGCCGGTCCTTCATGCGTGGGGAAGTGCGATGTGGGGGTTATTTACAGCAAGTGGGTGCTACAAGACTCTGTATCTCCCGAGGCGGACACGAGCAATAAATTAGGGCAGGGGGCGGCAAAGGAGGCGGTTAGGCGCGCGGCGGCGGGTGGCGGAGGAACCTGGCCACCGGTCCGTGCGGTCCCCCCGCCGCCACGTCGAGGGGGAGGCGGCCGCTGCCATCGGGCAGGTCGAGGCGCGCCCCGGCTCTGTGTAGCGCCGCCAGCGTCTCCAGGAAGCCGGCGCGGGCCGCGTCGTGCGCCGGGAAGCAGCCGGTGCGCGGGTCCGGGCGGTTGGGGTCGGCGCCGCGCTGCAGCAGCAGCTCCGCCACCCGCGGGCTGCCCAGCATCATCACCTGCGGGGAGAGACAGAGTTAGCGTCCCCCTCAGCCCTGCTCACTCTCTCTCCTTCAGCCTCCCAAGAGCCGGGATCGCCCACGGACAGGAGCGGGAAACCCGCAGATGAGGCCTACAGATCAGCTCCGGAGGAGACGTGAATGGCGGTGAGCACGGACCAGGAGGGAGCGTTGCGGAGTCGGGGGAAACACTCCTTCCCTAGCAGGGGGATAGGTGAGGCATAGCTACACGGAAGCCCCATCGAGGCCGGGGCGTGCGGACCTGTACCCCGGCTGCTCTGCGACAAGAGCCTGCGGGGGGAGTGGCAGGCGCGGGGCAGAGGGACAGTCCTGCCGGCGGCCACTGCGGGAACAGAAGGCGAGTCCCGAGCTGCTCTGCAAGGGCAGCCGCGGAACCGTCCTGGTGGAGCTGCTCCCAGGGGTTGCCGCAGTCCCACCCTCGCCCTGGAAGCTCTTCCAGGAGGTGTTCCGCCAGGGGACAAGCGTGTGGGGGGAACCTGCCCCCTTTGAGGGTCTGCCCCAGAGGGTACCCTTAGCCTGAGCCGCCTGCCCAGTGCTGCATCAAAATGTTCCGGAGCCCTGTCCCCCGGGCTCGCCGTTCTCTAAAACTGAGTCTCTCGCAGTGCACTTGGCAGAGAGTCCAGCGCAGGAGCTAAATCCCTGCTGCGCTAAGGCGTAGAAAAAAAACATGCCAGAGGACGGCATCAGGAACGTGTTTCGAGTGATATGCTGCACCGACATTTTGTAGCAGAGAGTTTCGCAAGCCCTGGCAGTAAAACTTAAATATAGCTGCGCAGGTTATACCAGTTTCGTTATATTTTGAAAATTTAAGAAGAAGCTGGGTAGAAGAACTAGCTCGGAAATCAACTCAGCTTCATGAATCTAGTGTGTACTTCGCCTCCGAGCACTACATCTATCTACATGTTGACTTGACTGTAAAATGCGGGCAGTCCCCTACAAGGAGGGAGTGCTGGTTGTTTACCTGTAGTGTCTGCGGGGCAAGACTATCGCACCCGGATAATTCTGTTTGTAAGGGTCAGTGAACATCTAGTGAGAGTTAGTTAATATACCTTTTTTTCATGAGAGATGAAATAAAATACTAATAGATGTTTAAAGCAGAAGACTAGGTATGACGAAAGGGTAACTCTTTCTGAAAAGCTGACTAGTTACTTCTTATTGCACTTGTATTGCGAGATGAGCATTGAAGTTCTCGGGTTTGAGTCATCCTATCTCAGTTGGTTAAAATAAAGTCGAGGATTGCTAAGATTAAAACCTCTCTGTTGCGGCCGTCACAGACTTTCGCCTTTCCACAAAGGCGAGGGGAACAGCTGCGACGCTTCGACAGCAGCCAAATACAGGTGTCGGGGGGCTGCCAAATCCGGAGGCTACTCAGGTCCGCCGTTCCTCGGGCACGTAGGGACCGCTGCCCCCGGCCCGCCTCCCGCAAGCCCCGTGTCCTCCGGCCTCCCTACCTGGATGGGGGTCCGGCCGTAGGAGTTGACGGCGTTGGGGTCTGCCGCGCCGTCCAGCAGCTCCCGTAGGCGCTGCAGGTCTCCGCGGGCGGCAGCGTTGGCCAACTCGTCCGCCGTCGTGCTGTCCGTTCGCCACTCCATGCTCCGGCCGCTCAGCGCGGGCAGCTCTCTGCTGTCCGAAGGTGGTCCCGGCCCGCGGAGGGCGCCCTGCCCATGAGAAGGCCCGGACCCACGCCCCCGCTCCGCCCCTCCGGCGGCCCGCGGCAGCCCGGGGAGCACGGCCCGGCCCCTGCCCGGAGATGTCTACTCAGTGCCGCCGCCGGAGTAGCCTCCACCTGCGAGGACTCGGCGAAGTCACCCGCAGCTTGTTTTCTGCGCACAGCTGGTGCCACTCCGCTCCGCTCCTCCCCGGTCCGGCCCTCCTCGCCCGAGCGCAGATGTCACCGTCGCCACGGCGGAGAGCAACGCAGTCGCTGGCCACAGCCTCGCCCCTGCGGGGCGGAGCACCCCGCGCTGCCCTCTGAGGGCCGGGCTCCGGTGGCGCGGCGGCCTCTCCATTTTCTTTGTTCTCTTTATTTTTTCTTTTTTTTTTTGTTTATTTATTTTTAATTTCCCCCGTCCTTCTCTTGAGGGCAGCAGCGTCTGATTCCGTGCCAGGCTGCCTCTAGAGGGAAAGAGGCCGGGGGAAAGGGTAGGAGAAAAAGAATCAAGGGAGCAAAAAGCTTTACTTAAGGAGAGTGGAGTTTAAGGCCGGGAGCGGCACGCGGGAGCGCTCGCCCTGGGGCTGTTTCTCCCTCCCGCCCTCTCCGGACACCTGCCAGTACCGAAGGGCAAGGGGCGGCCGTGACCCTCCTTCCCCCGTCTCCAAGGGTGACCTACGGACTCTTCTGGGGATTCTTAGTTGGTACAGATACTAGTAATGGGCAGCAGCGCAGAGAGTCAGCAAGGGGATACAAGCCACAACTGCGACGTCTCCATCCTCCAGCTGTTTAAATTTTATGACGATTATTATTATTATTACTATTATTATTACTATTACTATTAGCATTATTACAATGAAATACAACAGGTCGAGACTTTGAACCCTGCCTCCAAACAAACGCCACAGGGGACGGGTAAACGCTTCTTCGGCGGGGCTGGAAGCAGCGGGATGCGGCGGCGACCGGCGAAGCCGGATGGAGCGAGGAGGGTCAGAATGCGGCGGGGCGGGGCTAGGCGGTGTGCGGGGGGCGGTGGCAGCACCACGGACAGCTCCCGAGCAGCACAGCCTGCTTCGGGCTGACCAAAAAATACCCATTTCTTTGCGAATCTCACTGTTTACTATCAGTAAACTGCTTCTGTTGCGATGGGAGGTACAAAAACTTCCCCAGGTGTTAGTGTGCACGGTCTTGTGCAAAGACTCAGGGGAAGTAAGAGCTCCTCACTTCATTCAGATGCGTTTCACAATGTTTCTCACTGAGTTTTGCAAGTGCCCTTGAGTCTTCCACTGTGAAGTATCACAAAAGCGACCTATTTCCTCATCGTAGCGTGAGTACCTTGGCCAGAGACACGCGATCTCTAAGATCAGTCTCTTGGGAAGTTTGTAACCATAATTCCACGCCATATTGCCATTGTCTACTTTCCAATTCTTTGACAATCATGCTGCCCACTTGCCCACTTGTTTACCCGCATCTCATCTGAAACAATTAGCACATATTATCAAAACAATGAAATTACTTTATTGGTCTAACACTTCAGAACGACTCAGCCATACTACCAAGAAAGCTCTCTGTTTTCAGTACCAAACAGTGCAGGCAATTTCCGCCAGCAGCAAACAGAAGAAGGCTAACTGGCTTGGCCAGGGAAGGTTGTCTATGAAAAGGTTAAGCTTGTGATTTTATTTGCAACGCATGGCATATTCCTGTAATTGAATCAGCCACCCTACTGACAAATTATTCTTTTTCACTCACACTGGCTACTATTTCTATGCTCAGATAAATAGATATGAGTGCACTTTCAGTCATGGTGAAGAGCTCCTTGATTTAACCATTATTATGGTTAAATAACTGAGCATTTATATACAGTGAGGTAATTTCCTAGAGTTCTGGGATTTTTTATTTTATTTTATTTGTTTTCTCTTTCTTTATTAATACATTTGTTATTCAAGAACTGAGTGCTATAAAAATGAGAAAATAAAGATACTTCAGACCTCTATAATTAAAAAATAAACAAAAGGAAGAGTTAAATCTATATATGCTGGTATGTGCATTATACAGCAGAAATACCCAAGCAATGGATGCTATACTTAAGCCTTAAAAGGACTGCAAGATAATTTTGACAGCAGCTGGAGTAAATAATGATATTGCAGAATCAGTTCAGTATAGATACTAGATTGAGCCTTATTATCAACTACAGGACAGCCATACATTAGTGGTAGAAAAAGAATTCTGACAGGGCTTTGGTGCTAATGATACATCCATAAAGTAAAAACAAACAAACAAACAGTTCATGTCTACTGGAATTGTGTGAAAGTTTAAGGAGGGTGTGTTATTTTAACACACAAAAAGCATGAAAATCATGTCTAAAGGAAAACACACTCTCTACTAACTTGTTTAATTCTCTTATTACTACTGGGCTGTGAGGTAAAAAAGATAACCAAACACCAAAATATTCCTTCACATTGCTTTCAGAAGAGGCTGGCATTTCTTACAAACCTCAAGACGTAACACTGTCAAACACATGACTGACAAGGCAAGGAGTCCTTCCTGCAGCTCATAAACCCCACATTGTGAGGAGATAAAGAAGAGAAAAGAAGGCTGTCCTCAAAAAGGCTGGTTTTGCAAATTCATTGTTTTTTCTCCTCTCCATGAACTCAAAATGCACCCATAGGAGAAAATAAGGTTTTTAGTTGAAAACTGCATGTTTTAGAGCTGAAATCTCAGGCAGTGTTTTCCTTTTGCCCTGCATATGCAGTTTCTGGCGGAAGGACATTTTCACTGTCCAGTGATGGTGGCTGAAAGTGACTTCTTCCAGTTTCAAAGTTAATCATGGAAGGGTGAGTTGTACAATCATAAACTTAATAATTTAGGGCAGCATCATGCCTTTTGTAATTATATTAAAAAAGGTGTGCTGCAGGCATATTAAACATGGATATGGTCATTGACAAAATGCCAAATTAATAAACCCTCTCAGCAAGTAGGTAGACCTTGCAAGCACCGCAATGTTACTGATTTCTACAGTCAAAAGGAAGAAAGAGAAATGTTGAGAGATTCAGGAAGATAATTGTTAGTACTCATAATGTGTAATCAGCTCAGTAGTACTCAAAAGCTGCTTACCACAAAGGAAAACATTACTTTCAGCAGATTTTCTTAGTTTTCACTGATTTCACTCTAGAGAAACAGAAGTTCTTCCAAAACATTATTTTACAATTAGAGCAAATAACTCAGTATCACAATGAAATGTAATTTAGTGGACATTAATGAGCTTTGGATTTTGAAAAACCTGTCAATATTTCTTTCTTTCTGCAGAATAATCTTAATGTACCATGCTCTGATAAAGTAGGTGCAGGTGTTAGTAAAAATCCCCATCATTAGTTATGTTACCACTTTTACTGGGGAGAATAGATATAATTGACTCCTTTAGGAAATCCCCAAGGATGTCTGCCAAGAAGAATGGGGTATCATAGAATAACAGGAATATTTGGAGATACAGTGGTAAGGATCTGAAAACAAAACAAAATCACACAAAATAAACAAAACAGACAGAAAGGTTTTAAAAGCCTCAAGCTGGGTGATAATATGACTGCAAGAGCAGCAGGCTTCCAGTGTCCAGAAACACCAGCTCTTCACAGGCCATTCTTACTGACGGCACCTCATGGTATAGTTACATGCTGGCTCTTGCAGTCTGCTTATTGGTAAGATGACCATTTGGTGTTCTATCCCATTACTAATTGCCTTTATCAGGGAGACTTAACTGTAGCAGGGGAGAATCTGGCTTTGTGGAAAAGTCTGTTTCTTCCCTGATTTCTTCTGCTTGGTCTGCCAAGAAATTGGGCTAGTTATCAGTGGGCAGAAAAAAATGCTATTGGCAGGTTTGTCACAGGTACACTTTCTACCTAACACCTATCAAGGAGTTATGTCTGAAGTAAGAGGTTCTGTTGTAACCACAGCTAGGTCTTTTTCTTTGTGAGGGAGGAAGATAGCACTGTTGACTTAGCTTTCCTTGTCCAAATCAAAATAAATATGCAAATTAATCAGAACAGAAAAATATGATGATTTTTGATTTCTTTCAAGTAGAAGTATAAGCACTAGCTCCAATTTAGTTGTCTCTGTTTTTAACACCATTGAAACTATTTTCGAAGTCGATTTTATCTTATTTTACCTGGTTGCTCTTCATGTATTCTTTCAAACAGTGTAGATAAAGCACTACAAAACACTGCACAGACATGTATCTGGCAGTTTTATGGCTATTTGCATAGCTGTGTTTGCAATGAGCTGTCTATGTGCACTGTTACTCTTCTTGAAGGTGTAAGCATTACAGGTTCAGTGAGAGAGACCTTGAAACTTGGTTCCAGGTTTGGTTACTATGTTGAAGATTACATTTGCTTCACTGGGGCTCTTTGACAAAGCATTCTCCCAAAACAGCTGAATCAGTGGCAGAGAAATCAAACTAAAAAAAAACCAAAAAAACAAAAAAAACAAATTCGATTACTTTATCAGAGAATGCTATCAGAAACAGAAAGCTGTTTTGGCTGCAAGATACCAAAACACAAGCAGGTGCTAGCAGACTACCTCCTCTGGAAGCTACCCCTGATTTTGTTATTTGAGATTTAGTTTTGTTCCATTAGAAAGTAGTGAATATTTCTGAGTTTTTTTACTTGGCAGCTGTGCCTGCCCTACCTTTGAGTACCGAACACAGGGAGGAAGTCAAGTCAGTTTCAAAGCACAGATGTGTGCTTTGAAAAGTCATTGGAAAGTAACTTTGTTTCCAACTTTACCTGGCATCTTTTAAACATCAGAAATAAGTCTGCCCACTGTCTTTGTCTTTTGCTATTTATCATTCAAAGCCCTTTTGCAATGGCTGTATGGCGGAAACATGGAGATGCAGATGATATCTGAAGCTTTGGTCAAACCCCACTATTTAGGCAGGCAGAAGTATATTCTTCTTGTGCAGGGATGGGATGGTGCTTGGTGTTTGGATTCCTTTACTATCATGCAGTTTTTACATACAGTTAACACATCTGGCAAGACCTGTTATCGAGTTAACTGGTGTACAGTGTTTACACAATTAAAATAGGCTTCAGTAAAATATTGAGCATTCATTACATGTGCAGCACCTGTCCATGCAACATGTGCTTTGTAGAGTTCACACTTGCTGCTGAAATGCTTGTGCTGGGTGAATTAAGTATTGTTAAGTCTTCCCTACATCTCTAAGATGTCATTTAATCTCTTTCTGTGCTCCACCTTGGATTTACTGGTGTTTCTGGCTCATGTCTTGGGACCAGAAGTATACACTTTCTACAGTTTTGGACACAGTAAATGCCCTGGTTTATTGATCTTTTCTGTTTAGGTAGTTTCAGGGGATGCTGGTGTCATGATTAGCTGTGTAGTTGCAGGTGATAGTGAAAGTTAACATCTCCCACAGTAAAACAAGACTAATCAGGCAATCAAATCTGGTGTTGCATGTGCACAAATATTTTAATCCTCAGTGACAAAGTTTTCTGCGTTAAGAATCCCTAAATCCAAAAATCCAGTTATTAAACCACTTTCATTGTTCTTGGATGTCATAATTACCGATAATCAAGGAGACACCGTGAGGTCAGGAAAGGACTGCCTTAATACTCTGCTAGTTTCTAAAAGCCCATGACCTTGGACTTAAGATGTAGCAGGTTTATGCTTAACATGCAAGCACAGATGCTTCCTGTAAATAGAATAATGACAGAGATTTGCATTATAATTTATCAAAGCATCAGTCAAATGCGAGTAGATGGAACACTGTGTTTTAGTATCAAATAGTTTAAGGTAAGCTCAGTGAAATCACTGTCTTGACACAAAATGTTTTAAAATAACTTAAAATTTATAATTTGGCAATGCTGGTATTCTTGTGGTTTAAATAATGTGTATATGAGCTCATCAAATAGAATGGGATATTTTGTAATATATGTGTGCTATTAGGTAGTTTTAAGCAATAAAGAGAGCATGTTATGGTATGAAACTCTTTCTACCTGAAGAGATCTCTGCTATCTGATTTATCATTTCTTTTTTTTTCTTTTTTTTTTCTTTTCTCAGAATCACAGAATGGTTTGGGTTGAAAGGGACCTTAAGATCATTCAGTTCCAACCTCCCTGCCATGCGCAGGGACACCTTCCACTAGGCCAAGTTGCTCAAGGCCCTGTGTGGTAAAACTTCTGTCACATCACATTTTAAACTTCTTACATATGCAGTGTTTCCAAAAAAGCTTTGGTAAGGCTACTTGTCAAAGAATAATCATGGGTTGAGACATCTTCATCAACAAGTATAGTCTTGTCATGGTGGAAAAGGCACTGGGACTGGAGATCCTATCTTCAGGATGATAGCAGATTGCTCACTGATTGCCACCTTAAGATATTCTCTTAAAAATAGAGTTGTCTGACTAGCCTTGTTTCTCATGCTGCTATATTAAAATATGCTTCTTCATATTTCCATTTAGCTTGGTTAGGTACATTACTCTATAGAACTGCTGTCTTTTGTAAAGTTATTTCTGCCAAAGCAAAACCAGCCACAGAGGGTGCTTGAAGTGGGAAAAAAGACAATAGTTTTGGCGCTCCGCATGGGTGTGCATGGTTTCTTCTGTGAAGAAAGGCAGCTCAGGATCATCTGTGATGCTGAACAACTGATTAGTGGCTTCTTATTTCAGGGCAGGGGTAACTTCTGATTCTGTCATGGTTTTCCAGCAGGGGTTGAGTAGTCCACAGAAGCAGCTGCCAGGCATGGAGGGAGGATACAGCTAATGTCTGCTTTTGCTGTGCCTGCTGATGCTGCAGTGCACTCTGCCGTCTGTGCTGAAGAGCTTTATCACACACTGTTCTGTTTTGGTTTGTTTTTTCCTTTCTTGTGGGCAGTATATGATGGCTGCTATCAAGCACATTTGGACCTGTGTTTGTTTTCAAGTTACATATTCACAAAAGAGGCGATTTTCTAGGAAACACAGGTGTCCCGCTTTCTGTTGCCTCTGGAATGGCACTGTGCCCACCTGTCATAGCACACACGCACTAGGTAACATTCCTATAGTCTCAGGTAAGTGTAACCACTATGCAGTCCTCTATAAAGCTGTATGTATTTATATCCAGGTTTTATTTAGGAGTGGAATGTGATTGGAAATACTTGCTTTTACTGAAAAAAAACCCCCAAACTTTATTTACAATAAGAGAAACCTGAGTTGCTTCTTTTCTTTCATTTTCCATTTTTTTTTTAAACTTCAGTTATTGATTGCTGCTGTGCACAATACATCTCTCAGACTGTGAATAATCTTGCAATCAATCGTAGAATCATAGAATACTTAGGATTGGAAAAGACCTTAAGATCATTGAGTTTCAATCTCCCTGCCATGGGCAGGGATACCTCACACTAAACCATGTCACCCAAGACTCCACCCAGTCTGGCCTTGAACGCTGCCAGGGATGGAGCATTTACCACTTCTTTGGGAAACCTGTTGCAGTGCCTCACCACCCTCACAGTAAAGAACTTGTTCCCTATATCTAACCTGAGCTTTCCCTGTTTAAGTTTAAACCCATTATCCCTTGTCCTGTCACTGCAGTCCCTAATGAAGACTCCATTGTCCAGCACTCTTGTAGGCTTCTTCAGATACTGGAAGGCTGCTATGAGGTCTCCACGCTGCCTTCTCTTCTCCAGCCTGAACAGCCACAACTTTCTCAGCCTGTCTTCACACGGGAGGCGCTCCAGTCCCCTGATCATCCTCGTAGCCCTCCTCTGGACTTGTTCCAACAGTTCCATGTCCTTTTTATGTTGAGGACACCAGAACTGCACACAATACTCCAGGCGAGGTCTCAAGAGGGCAGAGTAAAGGGTCAGCATCACCTCCTTCGACCTGCTGGTCACGCTCCTTTTGATGCAGCCTAGGATACGGTTGGCTTTCTGGCCTGCGAGTGCACACTGAAGCTGGCTCATGTTCATTTTCTCATCAACCAACACCCCCAAGTCCTTCTCCGCAGGGCTGCTCTGAATCTCTTCTCTGCCCAACCTGTAGCTGTGCCTGGGATTGCTCTGACCCAGGTGCAGGACCTTGCACTAGGCATGGTTAAACTTCATGAGGCTGGCATTGGCCACCTCTCAAGCGTGTCAAGGTCCCTCTGAACCCCATCCCTTCCCCCCAGCATATCAACCAAACCATATAACTTATGGTCTTTAACATACTAATGCAGCCAATCCACTTGATGATACCTCACACGCTGTCTGCCCCCTTTAAAGTCTAACATTTTACAGCTCAGGGGCCTAGTTCTGTTATTCCCACAGTGACATTTTGTTATGGGAGGCGCAGATCCCTGTCTGAGTGTGGCAGGGTGACTGTGGCTCAGTGAGATACACTCAGAGAAGTGTCAGGCAGCACAGCCTGTTTTGCAGAAGGAGTCCATTAATATCACAGGCTATGCCTGCTTGTCATGTCTTCCTTTGTCAGGTTTGCAGTAGCCCTCCTGGCTGGACTCCAAAGCAGTGGTTGTCCCAAAGAGAGAGGCAGAAAACCCTGCATACAGTGATGTGCCAGCTGTTGCAGCTGGGGGAGTGCTGGCTTCCGAAGAGCAGGTTAGTGTTGGTTGGTGATATTTTCACGTATCTACAGTGTGTGCCAAGCATGTGATTTCATCCACATGTGCTGGATGTAGCTTCTCCCTCTATTCAGTTGAATGGCGAGGGCTTCTGCCTAACAAAATTTTATGTAGTTTTTGAAAGCAAATTTTAGAAGGTCAGAAAATGGTTGCTTAATGATCAGCACTTAGAAACTGAAGAATCTTGTAGAATTGCTCTTTATCATCTTAACTTTGTCCTTTTGCATTTTCTGCTTGTGTGCGTATCTGCATGGCATGTTGGGCCATGACCTGTGGCCATCCTAGTTTTTTATGTTATTAATGAAATCTGTGGTGTTGCTTACAGGTGACAGCAAAGCAGAACACCACTACTGTGACTGCTGCATGAATAAGGCCCTTAACAACAAATACGGCTTTTTTTCTTATTTGTTTTTCCCTTCCCACAAAAATTATAGTTTTTATCAGCTTGTATTCATGCGTCAGGAGTAAGAACCAGGACCTCCAAACACAGAAGAAGAGGTTAACAAGACTACTGCAAGACAGCAGCCCACTGTAGTGGAGAAATGGGATGGGTACCAAATACGATATTCATCTGTGACTAATGTCTGCAAGCAATGAGATGTCACTTTTAATATGAGTAGCAGATGGATTGAGGTCATACCTGTGACAGATGTAATCCCTGACTGCATGGGCTGCACGAAACAGGCCAGTCAGTGGCAGCACACATGAAGGTGTTTGGTACACTCCAGCCCAGCAGACACGACCTCTGCTTTCAGGGCTGATGATACGCCCCTCCATGTCTGTGGGAGACGGTAGGCTGCTCTGGAGCAGGGTTAGACTGTTCTGTACTCTCCACACAGTTGCTTATACTCTCAAATACCCACCTTTTGTAAGTATGACTTCATTTATTTAAGAGTTCCCACAGATTCCATGCGGTACCACAGGGTTCAAAGCCAACAGCATTTTTTCAAGGGCATTCTGCTTGATGATGACCTTTACTCTTTGTCCTCGTCTCTTTCATAGGGGATGGCAAACACAATGCCCCATCTCCCACCTGCCGCCTGCAGCCCCACTCCCGGCAGGGGCACAACTGGCCTTTTGGTATTTCTCTGTGTGTGTTTAAATTTGAATTGCGATAGCCCATAGAAGAGCTGCCAAATGCGGTGTCGGAGGTGAGTGTATGCCTCAGAGGGAATTTTAGGAGAGGTATGTGTGCCATCTAGAGGAAGCGCTGCCGTTTGGATCTACAGATGCAGACAAACACACAGAGAGCAACCTGAAATGTTGGCCTGAAGTCTGATGCTTATGGGGGATCTGCAAAAAACCCCCAACACCCAACAATGACTGAATTCCCTTAGGAAATACCAGTAAATGGTGTGCTGTCCCGCTAGTGTTTGCAAAGGTTTTGTATATCCCTGGAAAAGAGGCTAAGAGTGCTGTACTCTTTTCTATTCCAGTAAAAGAGATAATGCCATTGCATATTTTAGTGGTCCTGATATTTGTTACAGCTGTCAAGCTCCTAACAGGCAGAAAAAAACCACTCTGACCTGGCAAAACCAGAATTCAACCTTCCCTCTTGCTAGAACCTTCAGTTTTAATTTGTGTCTGCCTTTTGAACCTTGTATGATCTGATGTTTCTGGCTTGTATCAGCTTTAGATCAGCTGACAGAAAGTTCAGGAAACCGTCTATTCGGAATGAGGCCACACAGGGAGGAGCACATGGAAATGAGAGTAGTTGCTGTGAGGAATGGCATAGTGGATGAGAAGAGAAAACAGAACGAAAAGGGAATAATGGGAATTACACATACAAACCCGCAAATGCTAGAAAAAGGGCAGTGAAATCAAAGACATTCACAAGGCAGGTATGGTTGCCTTTTATTCCTGTGGCACCACTGGTCGTTTGCTGTACAGCAGTGTGATGGGTGTTGTTCATGTAGCTCCTTATGCTGTGTCTTATTTTATTGAGACAGAAAACAACTGCTGGAACAGGATCACAGCCATCCAGATGATCTCCTTTTACATAAATCCTGGCTTGCATAACAGAACCTGGTTCACAAACAACTGACCTCTGAACAGGACTGATTTCAGTGAGCACATTTAGTGTGCTCTCTCAAATACGGTTTGCAACGCTCATTTCTACCACGCCTGTCCCTTTGTGAAGTTGGGAATGCAGGAATACCTGCTAAAGCTAATTCGAAGTCATAGTTGGTTGTGAGAGTGTTAGCAGTTTGGGAGCAAGAGTTAGAGCCTCAAAACCTAATTCCCTGTTCCCCAGATCTTACAATGCAGCAGAAAATCCATGTCCCAGCCTTGGATCCTTTCCATTCACTGTAGTTCCAGTACTGAGATTTTGGCAGATGACTAAACTCTATTTTCCATAAATATAGAGCCCCAAGTGTGGCTGAACAACCCATGCCTTAAATACTTGTTCAAGTATGACCTATGCCTGCAAGGAGATGATTCTTTATGCAGTCGTGTGCACAAATTTCCTTGTGGGTAAGATACTCTCAACTCTTTGCAGGCATGAATCTTCAAGCACTGCTGGGACCTCAAAGCAGGCTTTCAATGCACCAGTCATTGCTTGACAAGGTCAGTTTCCTGGTTTCAGCTCATTTCATCTCATTTCAGCTGGATTTTCATGAGCTGACCTAGTTAAACAAAACTGTCTTATCCTTGGGCCACAGATTCAAGTTGAATGAATGGAGGGAAAGATAGGTCTTGTTAATTAGAGCTCAACTGAGTGCTTGTTCCTTGGAGACACATACAATCTGAAGAACAGTGAAATACCCCGTGACTGCTGCTGCAAAATGTACAGACAGTGATGTAAGACCAACTTGTCACATTTGCTAACTTTCCCCTGATTTCATTGCAGTAAAAGATGTTGAAGCCTCATTTGAAAATTTCTAAATAGAGGCCATAAATTGCGATGACAGATGACATGGACTCCTCTCATGAGGTGAAGAGAAGACCCTTTATTGTGATACAGCTCAAGTTTTATAACCCCTGCCCCAGCCCTGCAAAGTGCACAGCAATTTTCGTTTCCTTAATTTCTATATAAAATATTAATCACAAGCTGACGTTACCCTTTGTTCCTTGCACAAGCTTATCTCATGTTAGTCTTGTGATCACATTATTGCAAGCATGGCGTCTACATAATCCATTTTTGCTCAGAGCCATTTCCTTGTCTTTTCTCCTGGTTTCTTTTCTCTTCTTTATTTTTCTCTCTCCCAAGGCCTGTGTCCAACCATCTGTATGAAGTCCCAGCTGCTGCTCGTGATGGAGACTAAGCTGCATCCGTCTTCCACAATTCCCCCTTCTGTATTTGTCATGGTTTAAGTCCAGTCAGTAATTCAGAACCATGTAGTCTCTTGCTCACTCCCCCACTTCTTCTACCGCCCTGCTCCTGGAGGGATGGGGAGGAGAATTCAAAGAATGTAATTCCCACGGGTTGAGATAAGAACAGTCCAGTAACTGAGGCATAACACAAAACCACTCCTGCTACCACCAACAATAATAATGATAAGGGAAATAACAAGGAAAGAGAACACAACCACTCACCACCCGCCGACCAATACCCAGACCAACTGAGCAGTGATCTAGCCCTTCCGGGTAACTGCCCCCAGTTTATATACTGGGCATGACATGCTGTGGTATGGAATACCTCTTTGGTCAGTTTGGGTCAGGTGTCCTGCCTCTGATTCTTCCTGGCTTCCCCTCCTCCCTGGCAGAGCATGAGCCTCTGAAAGTCCTTGGTAAGTCTAAATATGACTTAGCAACAACTAAATACATTGGTGTCATCAGCTCTGCTCCCAGGCTGAAAGTAAAAAAACACAGCACTGCACCAGCTACTAAGAAGGAGAAAAATGACTGCTACTGCTGAACCCAGGACAGTATTAACAACCAAAACAGCTTTTATAGCAATCATTTGTTGTACACACTGTAAAATACAAGGTAAAAGCAACAAAAGGCACATAACACTTAAAATTGCAATAAATGCAGTCTTCAAAATTGAAACAATCCAACCTTCAATACCCCAGGATTGGAAAAAAACTCTTGAACCAATTCAATGCATCATCAATTCGGAGTCTGTTAGCACCTTCTTTTAACTTTGCAATACTGGCATGTACAGATTCCAAGTCATCTGACAGGTTCATGCAACACATGCCATCAAAATCCTCTCACCCATGTCCCTGAGCTAATAGCAAAAAATCTATAGCTGCTCTATTCTGAAGTGTAGTGTGCTTAACAGAATCTACATCTAACAATAAACTGCTCAATGCGGCTGATGTGGCATTTGAATGCTTTGCCAGCCAGCACCCTAAATTGTATAATTTTTTCAATGCTCCTGCAACAGCTACGTCTGGGGCAAAAAAGGCTGCTGAGATAATTTCTGCAGTATTCCAAAATTTAAAGTTATCATTGCAGTCTGCGTGGAAAGCATGCATAGAGTGACGAAGTCTCAACTTTCTATAACTCACGACCATAGAAGTGTTTGGTGTTAGTAACGTTAGTCTTCCAATGTTACATGGTCCCCCACATGCACGAGAGGAGATACCTGACCAGGCACAATCTCAGCAGATAAGAAAATATTCCTTCTGGAGTCTTCTGGAAAATCTGCTAGAAAGCACTACATTAGGTGCGGTAAAATTGCACAAAGCAGAAGCATTATGATATACTGGTAGGGTAGCGTTCACCCATTGAATTTAGTGAGGTGTAGGATCAATATACAACTGATCAAATTTGGCCAACATATCTTTATAATTAAAGATTATACAATAGCCTGTTTTTATTGATCCTAACAAATCCAGCTCTTGCGGTTCAAGGTTCAATTTGGGGAGCCAACCTACCCAGTTAATCCACAGGTTTACTATATTTAAGAGATCTCTATTCAAATCTAGGTAGGGTAACCTTTCTTTGGTAACAGGCCAGTTGTCAACAGGAAATCCCACCAGACATGTGGAGAAAGCGTTGTCTGGCGAAGCTGTTGAGAGGCACAAAGTGTCTTGTCCTGTCTCATTCTCCAGTGTAACCCGTACATTGGTCTTTGGCTGAGATGGAATCCATACTAACAAGGAGGTTGCAGCACACCAGATTACCAGATTATGACAATCAGACTACACATCAAACCAGTATTCATCATGGCTTTATATTCTGATATACCGATTGCCACCACAACACAAGTAATGTGTCCAGGGTTACAAGTGCAAGGGTGTATACTTCCCACAACGGATACACAGGGGTTCCAAACTTCTATATAAATACACTTTCAATTCCCGTTAAAAGAAATAATATACTTCCACAATAAGCACACTTAGCTATAATATATCCGCTGCATTTCTTACACAACGGACATATGCTTGTTCCTGCTTCACTTAGCCTTAACCCAAAACAGTTTACATCTGTTCCTCCTCCCATGCATCCACTTTGCCCAGTACTGGTTTGGTAGATTTATGGATGGATGTCATCCGTCTGACAGTCTCTTTGCTGCTGTTGACCAAGGAAGAGTTGGACACCGCGTGCAGGAACCCAGCGAGGTCTTTGATCTGTAGAGACACAAGCATAACCTCATCCCCAGGTTATTAGTTGATGAGGACCTTCCCATGTTCCTGTCTCTAAATTTCTAATCAACACTTCTGCTTTCTTTTTTATTTCCTGATTTTCATTAGATACAGATACAAAATGCCTAAGTACTGGCGGTCCCCCATTGTCCTGCCATCGATTTGAAAAGTTTAAAACATAAGTGGCCTTAGCTAATCTTTCTTGGGGGGTTTTGGGACTCATTCCCCCTTTTTGTCTAATGAGCATTACTTTTAAGGAGCTGTGTGCACGCTCCACAATTGCTTGTCCTGTGGGGGAATGGGGAATTCCTGTGACATGCTGACTGCCCCATTGCTGTAAAAAATTTTCTGTCTTCTGTGACACATAGGCAGGTCCGTTATCAGTTTTGATTTGCTTAGGAACTTCTAATGTTGCAAAGGCTAGTAAAAAAATGTTTACAGACATCTTTAGTTTTCTCTCCTGTATGTGCAGCAGCTATTATTGCACTAGAAAATGTATCTACTGAAACATGAACATACTTTAACTTCCCAAGTTCAGGAATATTAGTAACATCTGTTTGCCATATTTCTAGAGCTTGCAAACCTCTAGGATTGACTCCATATGATAGAGAAGGAATTGTCGGTTGGCAGTCTGGGCAGGCTGTTACAATTTGTTGTGCTTGGTCCGTGGTAAGGTGAAAGGTTTTCTGCAAAGCCTTAGCATTTTGATGATAAAACGCACGAGAAAGGTGTGCCTGTTCAAAGGTGCTTGGTACAACTGTAATTGCAGCTAAAATATCTGCATGTCTGTTACCTTCCACCAAAGGCCCAGGGAGTGTGGTATGGGAGCGTATATGCATAACATAAAAAAGAGCTCTGCGGCGGTTCAACAGTGTTAACAGGGTTTGGAACAGAACAAACAGAGTTTCATGTTCAATTTCTTTCAGATAAGATGCTTCAATTGATGAGACAACTCCGGCCACATGTGCCGAGTCGGTAACTATATTGATAGAACAGTTCCATTTCTGAAAAACGACTGCAGTTAATTCTGCTACTTGTGGTGATCCTTTTACAATGCTAACATCAGATTGCCATTGACCGTTACCATCTTGCCACACAATAACAGCACGTCCTGTTTTTCCTGAGCCTTCAGTAAAGACAGTCAAAGCATTTAAAGGAACAGGGCTACATTTTGGTAGCTGTTGGATATTAAACTGTAACTGTAATAGTTTATGACTTGGGGGGTGAATTGAAACTGTCCCAAGAAAGCCTTCCATGGCAGTTTGAAACAGCACAGAGGTTTGAAAAAGCCATTGTAACATCTGAATTGATATGGGCAGTATAATGACTGCCGGTTGTTTGCCACTTAGGGCTAGCAACCGCTTTAGACCTTTTATGATTAATGTTGCAAACATCTCAACTTTTGTAATTATGTTTTTTCCAAATTGATGTGACAAAAATATCCATTCAATAATTAACAGGGGGTCTCTGCTCTGGACATCCCATTGGAATATAAGCCCATAAGGCTGGAAGTCAGAATTTAATAATCAATTGAAAAGCACAATCAGGATGGTATCTGTGTGCTTGTCTCTCTGAAATGGCTGATGCCACCTCTTGTAATGTATCCTTGGCTTGAGGACTCAAAACTTGTTCAGAATGCAGAGCTGAATTTCCCTTAAGCATCTGAAACAAAGGGTGTTAAGTCCTCATTACTGATCCCTAATAATGTTCTTACCCAGTTAATGGTTCCCAAAACTTTCTGCAAATCATTCAAGGTGTGGATGTCAGGAGTCAGTTTTAAGGGCTAAGCAACAATGTGCTGGTTAGTGATTCTCCATCCTAAATATTTCCATGGAGAGGTTTGCTGTACCTTTTCAGGTGCTACCTCCAATATGGCTAATTTGATTTGTTCTAAAATTGTTGACATTGCTTGCTGCATTTCAGCATCTGTTTGGGTACCTATCAAAATATTATCCATATAGTGATAAATCAGGACATTATGTAATTGCTTCTGAGCGGGGGAAAGGGCCTTTGCCACATACCATTGACAAATGGTTGGGCTACTTTTCATACCCAGAGGTAGCATCGTCCAGTGGTACCTTTCACATGGCGCAGGGGCATTAATAGCCAGCACGGCACAAACAAATTTAGAGGCATCCTCAGGATGTAACGGTATGGTAAAGAAACAATCTTTCAGGTCAATTACTGTTAAATGGCAATCTCTTGGTATCATTGTGGGCAAAGGAAGCCCTGGTTGCAAAGGGCCCATGTCCTCAATTACTGCATTAAGACGTCTAAGGTCATGTAGCAAACGCCATTTTCCACTCTTTTTTGAAATAACAAATATAGAAGAATTCCATGGATAATTAGTAGGCACGATGTGCCCTGTGCAGAGCTGTTCTGCAACTAAATCTTTTAAATGTCGCAGTCTTTCCAAAGCAAGGGGCCACTGGTCCACCCAAACAGGAGTTTCAGTTTTCCAGGTTTATTTCAGGGTGTGCTGTGCTCCAGTGGCCCTCAGGACAGATTTGACTCAATGCTGACACCCCATTGTGACAGGCAATCCTACCCCCAAAGAGTGAGAGGGCTAGGAAGCACGAAATGTCAAACATTAGGCCTCCTTTCCTCTGGCCCCACATTTTGAATAAGCAATTGACTTTTCTCAGGGAGCGTGGGGCCTCCAATGCCCATAATGGCTGCGGAGATCTTGGAGGCTGGCCACTGCTCTGGCCAGGATAATTTTGAGATAACAGTCACATCAGCTCTGGTATCAATCAACCCTGACAACTCTATTGTCTGTTTAGAATCTCCCCATTCCAATTTACAAGTTAAAAGCATCTTGCATTGGAAACCTCTTGAGTCCAAAATATCTGGGGGCTTCCTGTCAAGCCAAAACCATGGGCCCCTCACTGTAAGGTAGAGGCCCGAAGGGGGCAAGCATCAAAATACACTAGTGCAATGCACGCTTTTGCTGGTAGAAAACTGGGCGGTGTAGGGGTGCACACCATGATTTTAACTTCTCCGCACTAGTCACCGTCAATCACACCAAGTAACACAAAAAGACCTTGCACAGTAGTAGACGATTGTCCTAACAATAAAGCACTTTTATTGCTGTCCACTGGCCCCCAGACTCCTGTTTGACACTGTTTTTACATCGGAATTAGTCAGAATCACTGATCTGGTGGTGGCCAGGTCCACTCCGGCACTGCCATGGGTTCTTGCATGCAGTTATCTGGTTGGGGTTCCAAAGGTTGGACAGGAGCCACTTGTATTATTGCGTGTCCCCTTTTCATGCTCCGTTTCCCTGCAAAGGCTTTCCATCTCAGTCAAATCTGGACCGGCACTGGTTTGTGTAGTGATGCCCCTTTTTACAGTGGGGACAAATTCCAGGGACAATCACTTTGTTAAATTTATTCAGGCACTGTTTATGAAATCGCCTTTCTGACCACAGCTGAAACACTGATGGGTGTTTAGGTCCATGGCTGCGAAAGAGGCAGCCATCTCTTTACACTTGTGTCTCAGAGAGCTCACTTTATTACAGGCTTCTATCACATCAGACAGAGAAGGATTTTTCAGTGGGATTAATACTTGTTTACTGTCATCGTTAACATTGTTAAGAGGCAGTTGCTTCAAAAGCAACTCACGAGTGGTGTTGTCATTTACCTGTTTGCTCAAACTATCTTGTAGTCTATCAATGAACTGCATATATGGCTCAGTTGTCCCTTGCTTAATGTCCGTATAAGCTTTTGAAGGATTACCTGCTGTGGGTACAGTTGTAAATGCCTGTAAAGATGCAGTGATGAGTGCCTGCAAAAACTCTTGTGGCAGGACAACTTGCTGATGGGGGTTGGTCCAATCCCCCTCCCCTAAAAGAATCTTCATGGTCACCTGGTGAAGCATGTGACCGTCACGCAGCTGTAAATAACGAACATGTAACTCTTCTAAATATTTTTTCCAAGTCCCATGCCAAAGTAGATACTGAAAGGGGGTCAACAGTGCATCAGCTAACGTCTTACAGTCATGTGGAGTAAGAGTCTAGGTACAGTGAACCGCCTTTAACAACTGTTGAGTATATGGTGCTTGCAGACCATAATTGTCAATAGCTCAGCACGTATCCTTAAAGACTTTATATTCTAGCGATCAGAATGCTGGTGGCTGTCCTGGCAGATACACAGCTGGGAAAGCGTATTTTGATACCATGTTAACATCCCCTGACTTTTGAGCCTCCTCACAAATGCGGTTCCAAGTTTACTGAGGGTCTGGGGGAAACAGATCAGGCTCCCTTTCTGCATCTATTGCACCCAGATCAACAGGATCATCTGGCTCATTCTTAGCAGTCAACGAAATTTCCTGGTGTCGTTTTGGAACTGAGAGTTTGGGCTCAGGAGTGTCCTGGGTTCAGCAGTAGCACTCATTTTTCTCCTTCTTAGTAGCTGGTGCAGCGTTGTGTTTTGACTTTTGGCCTGGGAACAGAGCTGATAACACTGATGTTTCAGTCTGACCAAGGGCTTTCTGAGCCTCATGCTCTGCCAGGGAGAAGGGGAAGCCAGAAGGAAGCAGAGACAGGACACCTGACCCAAACTGACCAAAGAGGTATTCCATACCAGAGCACGTTGTGCCCAGGATGTAACTGGGAGTTACCTGGAAGGACGCAGGGTCTTCTGGGTCAGACTCATTTCTTGGCCAGTGGTATTGTATTCTCTTCCCTTGTTATTTTCTCTTACCATTGTTGTCGTTGGTGGTAGCGGTGGTGATTTGTGTTGTACATTGTTTGCTGGACTGTTCTTGTCTCAACCTGTGGGAGTTGATTCTTTCGATTGTCCTTCCCATCCCCTTGGGAGTGGGGAAGGGGGAGGAAGGGGGGGGGGGGGAAGGAAAGAAAGCGAGGAAAAGTAGTGGGGGGGGAGGGAGTGAATAAGCTGTCTGGCTGGGTTTAAACCACAGCAAGGAGTCAAAGGGTTTGGACCCTTGAGTTCACTTGGAGAGTCTGGATGGTGGAGTGCCTTATCATTATTAGCATAGTCAGAAAGTTCTGATGTAGGTGCCTCCATATAAGGCATTCCAGACTCCTGTGAGGTGGTCTCATTGGAAGATTTGTTCTTTTTCAACATCTAAAAAATAGTGTGTCATGGGCTGAGGAATTGTGCTGCCTGTTTATCACCCCTTGTTGCTCTATTATATAATTTGATCTGTGCAGTATTCCACATATCATCATTGAAAATAGTCACTGCATCAACGTTTGGGACTGTAGTAGCTGCCCAATGTGAAAGCACATGCAGTTTATGAGAGTCCAAAAAGATGTTATGTTTTTTCATCAGACTTTCCATGAGTCATAAGACGGCTCTTTCATCTGTGCGTAATTTGTTCGCCATCCTCCCCATTGCTTACTTCACTCTCCCTCCACGCTGATTTGATAGCTGGCTTGTTTGCTTCCTTCCAGCGCCTTGTTCTTTTGCTAGGTGGGGGGTTTTGCCATCACCAGCACAGAGCCGCATTTTTCAAGGTCCCTGTTCCAGTGCCATTTATGATGACGGATGACACGGACTCCTCTCATGAGGTGAGGAGAAGACCCTTTATTGTGATACAGCTCAAGTTTTATAACCCCTGCCCCAGCCCCGCAAAGTGCAGCACAGCAATTTTCATTTCCCTTATTTCTATATAAATTAATCACAAGATTATGAATTATCCTTTTTTCCTTGCACAAACTTAAGTCACGTTAGTGTTGTGATCACATTATTGCAAGCACAATGTCTACACATTCCATTTTTGCTCAGAGCCATTTCCTTGTCTTTTCTCCTGGTTTCTTTTCTCTTCTTTATTTTCCTCTCTCCCAAGGCCTGTGTCCAACCATCTGTAGGAAGTCCCAACCTCTGCTCATGGTGGAGACTAAGCTGAATCCATGTTCCACACTAAATGACTCAGTGGGTTTAAAGAACAAGAATTTTTCCCCCAAGTTTATTGTCATATTGATTACAAAATAATTTGTAATAACAGTTGATAAACAGCACAGTCTGTCCACATTTTGGAACCTTTCTTGACTTCTCTGATAAGTGACTAATATTAGGGGATGATTAACTAGGGCCATTGTATATTTGACTTGGCTTTTTACAGTGACCTCATTTGATGACATCAGCCTTGCACACAAGGGCCTCACAAGGAGACTGTATAACGTCTATTAACTGTTAGACACCATGGGTTTTCCCAGTGTTTACTGCAAATGACAAACTAATGAACAAGCACAAGTGGAAGTACTTTACCCTTTAGGAACCGCTCACTGGCAAAAGCTGAGGAAGGTGCGAACACAGCTCAGGTAACAACTTGCGGCTTGTCTCCTCCATGATACTAACTAAAGCTTCCCTGTGTGTGGAAGAGGAACAGGCAGCCTCAGCTGCTCACTTACTCTGTACTATTGAGGCTGTTGTCCACTGAGGTTGGCCAGGTCCATGGCTGATCAGTACCACCTGTGCAAAGGGATCCTTATCTGGGATGTTGTAGAGCAGTAAGGAGCATTGCTGGGCAGTTGTGCTTGCAAAACCTCATGGTAGCACTATATGTTTCCTGACATCTCTGCACAGCATTGGCAGACAGATGCAGGCATACTTGCACTACCTCTGAGCTACCTGGCCTGGTTATTGAAGTTAGGGTAAAAGTACTTTCAGTTGTTAAGTACTCAGCGTTATGTTGCTGCAAATTCATTATTTCCTGTATCTACATTTGCTAAAAACCATTTAAACTAGGTCTGAGAGCATGTACAGACCCATGTGGTGCCTCCCTGTTGCCTCCCTCTATGCAGTGGAGAGTATGCTGTGTAATGAAACTCATTAGCTTTTTGTGTTGTGTGTAGAACAGAGGTAATGTTCAGATTCCCACTGACGAGAAGTAGAAAAATATAGCCCACCCCCGTGTGGCAAGGTGGTAAATTCACTTTTTAGAAGTGAACAGAAGATAAATTCACTTCTTAGAGGATGAGGGGTGAAGCATAAGTAAGAGTCATAAGCAGATGAGGAGGTGACTATAACCTTCTGTTTGTTTCCAGCATCTTTGGGTCCGATGCCTTTCGTGAGTCAGATCTAACATGAAAAATCAGATGGGTGCATGTGTGTGTCCTTTCTCTGTTTAGCACACAGAAGGCTTCCCAGACAAGGAAATGTGGTTGTTCTACTAACCCATCATGGGTCTCGCATCAGCAGGCAGAGTTTTGAACTGAGTCACTTTGATACTAGATCTTCCTAAAGACGACACAGTTTTGATAGGGGTCAGCCCATTTCATTAGTTCCAAGCAGACTCCTGGGGGAAGCGTGGAATTTTGCAGCCTAGAGGAGGTGCCCACTAAGAGCTCAGTTTGCAGTTCTTATTGTGATTTGTGGTAGCAAGAGAGACAAAGCTCAGTAGAGGTGTAAACTGACTTTACATTTGTTTTGAAGTCTAAGAGATAGTTGATTCCAGCAAGCCAGTCTTGCTTCTGCAGGATGAGCGGGACACTGCATGGCTTTGAAAAATTAAACACTCTGCAAGAAATATTTTTTACAAGATCAGTGCCATGATCAGCTATAGGTCTGTCCCCATGTCTAAAATACAAGAATATTTTAGTTGAGTATGTGTTAATGAAAAATGTTTATAAGAGCATGTCACAGTTTCCCTTTAGAGTACACAGTGATTGATCTCTAAAAACCTCACGGGAACCATCATAATGATACCAATGTTATAAAGCAGTTGTACCCATATAGATATTATCACCTGACTTTCTATTCTGAGAAAGAAACTTGCACGCTGAAATAAAGTTAAATATGGAAAAGAATGATATGGGCAAAAAAGTTTACTTACCTCTGGTTGGCCTTCTCTAACAACATGAAGTGGTTCAAAATGATTAGGCATTAAAAAAAAAAAAAGAGGAATGCATTGTGCATCAAATACCAAACTTAATACTGTGCACACTGAATCTGTAAACTGTGACTAAAGGCGAAAAATTTTTAAAATGCTTCTGATAATGTTATAAAATATGTCTTACATGGCTTGAACAAAATGGTCATTGTATGTCTGCACAAAATGGTTTTATTCAGCAGTCATTCTTGGATTTAGCCCTTAGTGGGATTCAGATGCAGAAGGAACAAAGGATTTGACAGCAGGGGAGCTGGAATCCGTAACAAACACCTTTTTAATTTACGGGAGTAACAGTGATGTGATTTGGCACAGAAGAGCTGAATGTGATATTTTTTTTTCTGAGTGCCTGGAGCTACCACCACATGTGCTGATATTCCCATAAAAAATGTCTTTAGTGTGCAAGATGTTGACGTCAAATACTATACACCACATAACTGTGTGGGAGGTTTCACCTCTAGATTTGGGAGCTTCCTCTTTGTCAAGTGATCGCACAGCATGGGGTGTTGTCTTCTCTCTGGTTGTACCCTACTGTGCTTCCTTGTTCTTTGCTCATCTGTATATATGCTCACGCCTCCTTCAAAATCAGGTTGTGTGAGTACTCAGGAGACTGGGACATTTGGTGATACAGCTTGAAGGACAGTAACTTTAAAAACTAGAAACCATATAATAATCCAATCAGCCCTAAAAGATGGTCTGGAATAAGAAGTTTTGGCTCTTCTTTCCAGAGAAACTGCTTTGGTTCACCACTGTGAAAATCTTCCAGTCCAGCTTAAACCCTATCTTTTCCACCCATTTTAGATACACCTATAGCGCATTCAAGATTGTCAGAACCTGCCTCAGTCATTGAGCAGATGACAACATTGCGCTAAAAACACTTTATTCTCCCTTTGGGTTGCTCTGGAGAGACAAGCATTACTTTCTTTTGTAGCTTTGTCTCCCTTACTGGCTCCTGTTCCCTTACTGGCTCCTGTACCCACATCAAAGAGATGGGAGTTAATACCTCTTCTTGTCTCTGTTGGCAGCTGGGCTTGCAATCACAGTTGAGTAAATACTGTGACAATCTTGTTCTGAATGATAATCTTTGCTGTATACACATGCCAAGAAATATTACTCATGATGGTGAGTTAATAATGTCAAGACTGTGCTCATGGACAAAGTAGAAGTGGCTGTGTCATGCAGAATAATGCATAGACCTCCAGTTGCTGTGAATTGTGGTGGAGACTAACACAGCCCTAAGATAACAGGCCCAGCTTACAGTTTCCCACTTAAAGATTTATCAACCACCTGCTAATGCATAATTTTCAGGGTGTCACAGGGCCTACACTTCAATTTCTGTGTCTATTTTATTTATTATGTTTTAAAAATACCATTGGCACATTTCTATGTGTCTGAAAAGGTAGCTTAAATAGAACAAAAAGAAATTCTCGAAAACAACGCAGAGTGTAGGGCTTGGTCATTGTTACTTACATCATTCTGCTTGATGTTGCCATAAAAGGAGATAGCAATTTAATAATAAAACAAAGTCCACCAGTTGCTGGTTGAAGTCCAGCTCTTGCAGGCTTGTCATTAGTCTTCTGTGACCTGGTGAAAACTGCAGTTCTGTGAATTTGGAAACACTATGAGACTTCCTTAAGAAAGAACACACATGCTGGAAGGAGATGTAGGTCGTTCTGACAGATCTCAGAGTGTTCCTGTTTCTGTGTTGCCCATCAGCTGGGTGTCATTTGGAAATGACCACAGTAAGATGGCATGGTTATTTAACTGCCAAATTTATGTTCTGGAGATCTTTCATTAGTGACTGTTTACAGGACCTTGGTCCTCTATTTTTCATTTCTGAAGCTCAAATTTTCATTTCTGAAGCTCTTCAGGTACTTTATCAGAACAATATGTATCTTAAAACACACAATAGAGCCAAATGTGCCAGCTGTGCCTGAACACTCCTGGAATAAGCTATGCATTCGTGTGCTGCTTGTCTGCGATTGTAATTATAACACCATTATTACTAAAGTTGTAACTGCACAGAAAAGCATGATGTGATGCAGTTGGAGATGTTATGCTCATCAACCTGCATCTCCCCCTTTTCTTCAGTGGGTTTGAGCACAGCTCTCATTTCCCAGATGAGTACTCTGACCATTGGGCAATGGCATATTCTCCAGTAGCTCTCTCTCAGTCCCCAGGTTCAATGACAGTAGAGCTAACACCTCTGGTTCTGAAAGGAAAGGTACCATTAGGAAAGGAGGCAGGGCTTAGGTTCCCACCCTGTCTTCACAAAGTGGAGCAGCTTCAGTGGGAGAGATTGAAATGTTTCAGTCTCTCCCACCAATAACTATAGCTCTGATTTGTGAAGAGAATGTTGCATTTTTTACATGTTTTAAGGGTATTATGTGCTTAAAGCTGTGCTTATGACTTGTAAGATGAAACAACGAGGCATTTGCTGCAAAGAAGACACTGATGTCCCATCGTAGGGATATAAATAGCATAAGGCTCAGCATATGGCAGCTTCTCATACACTCCTAGAACCTAAAAATTTCTCTTCCAGAAAAGAAAATTTAATGCAGGTTAGGACAATAGAAAGGAACATAAAATCAATAAAGTTAAACCTGGAACGGATATTAGCAGGAATTCCAAAGAATAAATGCTTAAAATTACAAGAAATGTTAATAAGGGTTTCTGATGCAGCAGAAACAGAGGGCCCAAAAGAGAATGACAAACTTTTTCAGCCTATTAAAAGCTTAAGAATCCATCAAAGAAGTACAGAGTCTGTAGACTTCCTGTTTTCATTTTGCAGCAGTTTTTGCTGGATTATGTTGCAGGCAGATACTCAATTCTCAGTATCTTCAAGTAATAGAGATATTTTGGTCAGCATTTCCTATGAAATAAACGCTGTCAGTTTAACTGTATGTATGTGTCAGGTAAGAAGATAAAAAGGCTAGCTAAAGGGATGGGATCGAGTTCTATTTTGGCTATTATTTATTCTGTGGCCTTGAACAATTTTCTCAATGTTTATTCTGTTGCATGTTCTTATTCTGATTTCAGAGGAGTTGTTGGAAGGATAAACCAGGAATTTATAGGTATCTTTGCTCTTTCTTCCTCTGTGTTGAAAGACATCTGGTCAGAGACAAAGGAGTCCTGTCTTAAGACATTGTTTCTGTAGACTTCCATTGGCCAGGAGGAAATCGCAGCCTTCCCTAGTTTTCTGGTCTTCTGCAGTCTTTAAATACCACTGGAGAAGTAACCAAAATAACATTGGAAGTTTCTGACCAGGTTCCTGCACTTCACCGATTTATGAAACTCTTGTTTGTTTTCATACCATAGCTGGTCACCATGCTGGGTCATCATTCCTCATGAAATTTCCTATAAAATTTTTACTACAAGATAAGAAATAGTCTGTTATGTTACAGGACTTCATGTGCTTCTGTGAGAAGATTTGGAAACGGTTATGGCAAACTCACCTGATGAGATCAGATACTCATACCTAATTGGTGCTCAGGGATGGATACATAACCACCTTTCCTGCAAACAGCAGCATTCAGTGGGGTATTAGGTGGTAATTTTACTGCAGCACTCCTAGGTACACTAGCTTGTCTTGGCAGTGGTGTCATGCTAAGCAAGACGTTTTAGGGCTGCTTAGTCCTTCTGTATCATCCTTTCAGGTACTAGGGTGATGCAAATCCAGGGACACGTATTCCAGGATCTCCCTCTATTTGGGCCATCAAATAAGAGAGAAAGGGATAAAGAGGAGAGCTTCTGTTTTACTTCATGTCTCCCAAACCACTGTGACTGATAGGAGGTATGAGAAGACCCTGAGATATGTTTACGTTTTCAGAAGTGGAGTTGAGTGCTTTGTCCCTGTAACCAATGGAGTTCAAAAGGACTGAGTCCATTGATATGGTGTATTCTCAAGCCTAGTTTTTTTAGAGCTTTTCCAAGAGTCTTGAGAGGACTTTAAAGTTGGGGTATTGAAAGCTCTTGCTACCCAGGGATTCAGCATGGGGAGAGTTTTTATTCTGTTCTTTTGTCAGAGAAGGTGATGTGGCAGATGAGCCGTGCCTTGGTATGCAGGATAAACCTGGAAAGTCAAAATACGTTGCTAGTGCTTCACTCATATCCTGCAGCAAACATGAAAGAAAGTGAGAGGGGTGCCTGTCAGATGGTGCTACTGTAGGGATGCAGGAACATAATATATTTCAGCAGAAGCTATCATTGATTAGGATGTACCAATGTGAAGAACAAATACCACTTTTCTACTGACGCAAAAATACACTTTTCACCATTTTTAACTCCAGAGAACTTCACTCTATCACACCTTCCCTTCTCCTTCTTACCTTAGAGCCCAGCTTCACTCACATCTGTCTTCATACCTGAAATAACTAGCATATCATGTGCTGAACTTCCCCTGCTCATATTGCTAGCAGATACAGCTGAGATCCAAAAATGTTGAGCTATATGTTGAGGAATAACCATACAAATCTGAGATGGATTAGGGTTTCATGTTTGGTTCCCTTACTTACACTCATTTAAAAATGTGATGAAGCAGTGACAGTGATAGATGCAGGACTTGAAACAGTTCTACGAGTTACAGAGGAATAGGCTCAAGTGCAAAAAAATTTTGCTTACATTTTAAGGTGAAAAATAGTGACAATAGTTGCATTTTACATGTATTCAAGACAGAAGCATTCCCTCTCAGGGTTTTTTTGCAATGTTATCTAGCTTCAGTCTGGGTTTCACACAAGCTGATATAGTCATAATTTGACTCAGGGTCAAAATGTCTAAGATTTGCACCTGAAAAAAATAAGAAGAGGACACAAGACTGATATGAAAATTAAAGAAACCAATACATCATTTCAACCATTGGTCAAACCATTTAGACAAAAACATATTTGAATTGCAAAACCCAGTGTTAATCAAAGACTTGCTTTCAGAGTGATGTAGGGGAGTTTTCTGTTTTTCCATCTCGTAAGCCTAATGGGCTTGCGAACAGTGTTCATTTATTAATTTTTGCTTTCAGTGCCTTTATTAAGCGTATTTATAAAAACTGTTTCATGTGGACACTTCTGGAAAGGAGAGGAGAGTATCTCTTCCTTCAAAAGTAACTGAATGTGCTTAAGGAGATAGGGTCCCAGACACCGAGAGATGCCCTGATACCTATTTAGACCCTGGATGAAAGAGCAGGAACCTTGCAGCATTGATGCTGAAGAGGGCAGAACATATCTAACAAGTCCAAAAGGGTGGTCTTACGGTGATGGGTAGAGAAACCCCTAAGGGACCAGGGAGTGTGGGTAGCCCTGAGAGTGGCTGAAGTCAGGCACAAAAACAGGGATAATGGTACCAGGAAACAATTCGTTATAAATATCTTTATATTTCTGCTGACCTTTATACTTTATTTATTTTCTTTTCCCAAATCTAAAATAAAACTGTCTTTGTGAGTTTAAAAGCTTTTTTTTTTCATTTCTCTAGGGAGCTCATTATGAGTAAAAAATCTCAGCAAGTCCATCTCAAAGGTCTGTTGAGCCTGAGGTCTCACCACAGAAAAAAAGGGCAACTGAGGCTGGGAGACTGCATCATTTCAGGTCTCCTCCACTGAGTCAGGCATGCTGTTGCTGGAGTCTGCCTTCCTATGATTATGAAAGCAAAATCAAAGTTGTTTCACAAAGTAAGCCTAATCACCATCTGTTATTGGTAGACCAGTACTGCTAAATTAGTGCTCAGTCATTGCTGGATCTCAGAGACACCTAACTCCCTGGTGAAAGCTTTGCGGAGCCAGGTGCCAGACAGAGGCAGTTCACAAAAGCCAGCAAGCTGGTAAGGCACCCTTAGGAAACTCTGGAGAAGAGGCTTCATGAAATAGAAGACCCTAAAAGGTGCCAACCAGCTGGAAAAGTGAGACTATTCAGGGTTCATGGGCACAGATTTTTCCTGGAGTTAGACAAAGAAGCAGGGGTGGGTTATACTTCCTTAACTCTATCTCTTTTCCCCCTTTGTCCAAAATCTCACCAGAAGTGTGAAGGATCATGATTCAACTCTCTCCCTTCCTTCACCTGATTTTGACTTAATTTTGAAACAGCCCCCTACCAGAAGGATGTCAGGTATTTGTCTTTCCTTAGTATCTTCTGCTGAATGCCCTCTGCTCTGTCCAAGATGTGGAGAATCTTGAGGCTGTTTTGACCAGACTTGTGCTCCTATTTCTGCTTCCAATACTGTGTCATATTTGTGCTTCTCCAGAAAAAAGTTGAAGAACTGGAAAACATTGCTTGGTTTCTCTGTTTTTCTCTTCCCTTAACACTGCTGTGAAATAATGTTTCAATAATAAATATTGTGTAACATCTTTATTT
Organism: Pezoporus flaviventris; assembly: GCF_033815535.1. Lineage (NCBI taxonomy): Eukaryota > Metazoa > Chordata > Aves > Psittaciformes > Psittacidae > Pezoporus > Pezoporus flaviventris. The sequence goes on from NW_026892598.1 coordinate 4,703,907, forward strand.
AACCTGTAGTTTTGTTTTCTTGTATAAATATGCACAGTTTGCATGTCTTCTGTGCAAGTTTAGCACTGGCTTGGGTATAAGATAAAACTTCTTTCCTTCTCCAATGCCACAGCAATAGTTGTCATATGACTGTCGGAGGGAATTCTTGGAATATTCCTGATTATGTGTGATAAAGTGTGACTACCACAAAAAAATTAACTTTCCCCTTTCATTGAATATGATGCTTCTGAGTCTTCTGGGAACTTCCAGAATATGAAGTACACAACTGTCAGAAAGGAGGAAATATTATGCACCTACTAATAACCATAATTCCAAAATCAGAAGCACTCCCTAGTCAGTGGCCTCCCTAAAATATGCTTGCCTAAATGACTTGAGTAGAGCAGCAGAGTTTAACAGCAACAGAAACAAGAACCCATGGATTCTGTAAGCCTGCAGCACTGGTCTGTGTTGCCTAATGAGAGGACTTCTCTGTTAGTTAGACTAACTAACAGAGTCTTTTTATTTGTCTTCTTTGTTCTGTAAGAAAAACAGATTAAACATTTCTCGTTTTTTTGCTTTCTGGGTATGTCTCCCACTGGATCAGTTTGCCTTTCTCTGTCATTTCCAAGACTTAAGAATAATATATTGCTTCTAGTGATCTTTGCAAAATTATGATTTCTGCCAGCTAAATGAATGCATTTAAAATTTCATAGAAGATGTATATATTTACCACCCCTCTTCTTGCAGAGCAAAGCATGTAAAGGGGAGTTGCAGAGGTGCATTTATTTGAAGTGATTTGCTCTTTAAAACATTAAATTGGAGAACTGTCTATTTACTCATCCAGATCTCAGTTAACCTATGCCCACTGCACAGACAGCAACCAGATGACCATTCTTTCTTACACTTCAGCCATTCCTTTCTCTTTCTGACCTGCGCCCATCACATAACGACATCAACCGGGAACAAACCTGCAGTGCTGTTACTCTTTCCTCAGCAAGCACTTTACGTGGATGCTTTTCCAAAGCAGAGCATACTGAGTACAATGTCCATGCTGCTCTTGGCAGACAACTGGAAAAATATCACTGCTTACCGCCATAACCACTTGCCTTCTATCTGTCAGTCCTGGTGATGTATTTGTAATTCAAGGGTTGCATGTGCCCAGCCTCCCAGTCAGGAGATCAGTTTAGGGAGGCACCGTGATTTTGCACCTTCTATTTGAGAAGCTGTGTAACCATTCACATCGCTTCAAGTAACTGGGCAGTTATGAGTAGAAAGGGAGGATGTGAGAAACAGAGGCTTGAAACCATGGTGAGAACACAGCGGGCACAGAGAGACTGCTCTTTCTGACGATCATATACAGTGTGAGAGCAAGCGTGCCAGTTAGCCCCAGATCTCTGCCAGTTTAGCAAAGCCCTTTAAACTCCCACCTGTTGTCTGTTCCTCGGGGTTGCAAAATGAAAGGCTGTCCCCACAACCTGTTTCCAGAAGCCAAATTTGCTCTATTCCCTCTATTTGGAAATCCCCAGCACACCCAAATTTACACCGGAGTGGTAGAATTAGAGCACTTCTGATCTGGTATCTAGTCTATCCTTTGCACTAGTTATTATTTATTCTGTTCTTGCAGAGAGGGTGCTGGTGAGCTTGCTGTTGTGGCAGACCTGAACTGGAACACATCCTTGAAAGACTGTAGGGTACTGCCTTGCTGCTCCATGTCACTGTTGATATTACTCATGTAAATAGGTGCAAAACCACATCAGAGTGATGTGCCGGTGTACAGACCTGACTTTTTATGGGGCAAAAAGATGAATCCCTTAAAATCTGGATAGTCTCCAAGGAAGAGCACATGACCTAGCTAGTGTCTCTTTAAGGAAACATGCAGAGAAATAGTTTACCAGCTTGTTTGAACTTGAGACATAGGGCTATTTCTGTCATCAGATAAGCCTGCCTTTTCACTCCTGAGGGAGGCAGCACATGAAACTAGAGGGTGGCTTTGTCTGTGCAAGGTGTGTCCCTTGAGGCAGTTAAAATATACCCAGAGCAATACATGTGTTCTGCCCACTGTTCTGCTGTAAACATATTTGAAAGTTGTCCATGTTTCCTCCTTTTGGTCAGTACACCCTGCTTCAGCTCTCAAAAAAGGCTTCTCATCTTGGGCCTTTGCAGTTGCCTTGATCTCTCAGTTTTGATTGAACTGGGGTTTTACAGGTATATTTTTTTTGCCTGGATAAGTTTATGTCCTTGGCAAGACTATCTTCATTTGGTAAATGTTGCAGCTTCTGCTAAACTTGGGAAATTCATGAGTTTGAGGCTTATCAGGGAAAACAGAAACAAAGATAGACACAGCATGCAACAATGACAATAATTTTCCTGTTTACACTGAACACACTGAAAGCAGCTTCTGAAAAAGGCTGAGGAACATAGTAAGAGATTCTGTGTCACAGAATTTAGGTCTGAACAGTATCCAAAACCTCATGAGGGAATTAATTAAACACAGTCAATTCCTTTGATTCTGTTCACTGTGCACCTACTGTTACAAAATGGGGTTCAGAGTTTGGAGCTCCTTCTCTGACCATCAGACTGCAATCATTCAGCGTATGGGTAAAACACTTTACTTTTTAGTACTCCTTTACCAGAATGCAAACATGAAGACTGAAATGATACATCAGAGAATTGTGGAGTTGGAAGGGACCTTGGAGGTCTCTAGTCCAATATATTGGCCCATCAGTCCTGCGCTGCACCATAAGACACCCAGCCCTGTTTCCTGCTGTTTGTGGCTGGGCTCCCTTGATGAATCCCAGGACTGACTTGTTACCTCACCTTGTTTAGGGCTGCAGCTGGTCACTGTCACCAACCTGCTGTGGTGGCAGCACTGTCTCTGCTGGGGGCACCTTGTTTGTGCCCACCATGGAGCGGCCTCATTCTTCCTATGCTCTCCTGTCAAACAGTATTTATGAGGAGGTTACTGAGAAGAGACACAACTGTTCCTAAAGCAGCAAACAGCAGGAGGATGAGAGGTAATGGTCATAGACTGAAACAGGAGATGATCAGCCTAATGATAGGAAAAGACAGCGCAGCAGTGGCCCAGGGAGGTTGTGCCATCTCCATCCTTGGAGTATTGCTAGCCCCTTACAACACAAGCCATTCTATGATTCTATGATTCTATGTTTCTATGATAATAAAGCCCTCAGTGACCTAGTCTGAACCCATGGCTGAGCCTGCTCTGGGGAGTTGGAGAAGTGTCCTCCCAAGGTCCCTGATAGGCTGTGTGGGTCTGTGATCCTCAGTCGTGTAGTCAGGGAGCCTTGGGTTGCTCTGCTGTGCTTCAGTCAGGAATGGGAGAGCCTGTGTGTTCCTGCTGAGGAAGACAGTTCCCTGCAGTAATGAAAGCCACACTGGGATCTCAGATGGTGGCCTTAGAAGTACCCCTTCTCACAGCAGCGAGGGGCTGCCTATCTAATGTGGACCAGCAGCTGCAAGTTGAAATGAACCTGAAATACTGGGCTTGAGTTATTTGGTAAGGGTGACATAGTTACTTGTCTGAAATCATGGGAGCATGATGCCTACTGCACTTTAATTCTGTGGGGCTTTTTTTGCCCGTGGTCTCATGGTGATTTTTTGCAAGCAGCTTGGTCATGAAGTCCTGCAACCTTGAATACTAGGTCAGTTCTTTTTGTAAAGCGATCTGGTAGAAGCAGGCATTTGCAAAACATACAAAGCTGTATTGTAGCTTTTCAAACTTTGGCACTTCAAACTAGTGACAGGAAACCTCAAGCACTATATTACTAAGCAATAAATACCAAGTGACTTTCAGTAATTCCTGGAACTCATTCACAGTATTAGTACATGATATTTCTCAGTAATTTTGTGAAGGTATTTCCATCTGGCTGGCTTAAATTCTTCGTACTGGTTAAATCTGAAAAAAAAACCTATCTACTGCAAGCAAATTTGATCATAGACAAAGGAAATGGAATAGAATGGTCCTGAGCCTCATAAAGTAGAATTTTTATATGCAAAACCTGTTGGGTTTTCTCAGGAAGCCTTCAGGTATGATCCAGCATAACCAAATTCATTTCCAAAATAATCACAGAATGGGATACTCACAGGCTAGCAATCTTCCTTCAAAGCAGGAAGATGGAGGTATGAAACGGTAAGTTTGACTGCAAGGCTGCCCTGCTCATTTTTGATTTTGTGGTGGAAAAAGAGCACTATGTGAAGTGCCTGCAATCTTGAATATGTGTCGTGGAGCTTAGTGAAGGAGATGAGCCTTGGAGCACTGACAGATTGCAGATATTATTTCTAGTTGTTAGCATGAAAAACTGGAAGACATCTGCCTGCCTGAGGACACAGGTAGATGCATGTGACATATCCAGGATTACAAGAACTCTCAGCTCTTTCCCAGCTGGTAGCCAGCAGCAGCATCTCTCCCAGCTTATTATGAAATGTTCCTCTCATGACAAGGAATTGGAAGGAATATAGCCCATTAGCCTAAAAGACCCAAATTCAGCTATATAAAACTGGTTCTTGGAGAGGTTTATACGAACCAGTAAAGGTATGGCTTAGTGGCAGAGCTTCCTCTTTGATTATAAGGATGAAAAGGAATCACTGGCATCACATTTGTTGGAGAACTTCCTCCTCCTTCTGAAATGGCCTGGTATCTGGCTCTCTTTGGTATGAGGCACTGGTCTTTTTTCTTAGATCAAGTGGTTGGAAATGCAAGCCACCAAGAGCTTCTATCTGTGTCCAAAGACTTTGTAGATGAATTATTTAACCTCTGTGGTTTGTTTTACCCATTTATAAAGTGGACATAATGAAAAAAATATGCGCATACTGGTCCTACATTATCACACAGCTCAGATGAGACAAAGAACTTTAATTTCATGGAAATCTGTTTCAAGAGGAAATGTGTAAATTACAGAAGAACCAACAAGGAGAGGTGCCATACTTGACCTCGTACTTAGCACAGGAAGGGTCTGGTGGTGAATGTGATGTTCCATGGCAGACTTGGCTGCAGCGACCATGAGATGGTCGAGTTTGAGATCCTCAGGACAGTGAGAATAGCGTGCAGCAAGCTCACTGCCCTGGACTTCAAGAGAGCAGATTTTGGCCTCTTCGGGGACCTGCCCAGTAAGGTTCCATGGGATAAAGCCCTGGAGGTGAGGGGGCCCAAGATTGCTGGTTGATATTCAAGGATCACCTGCTACAAGCTCAGGAATGTTAGATCCCAACTAGAAGGAAAGGGGGCAAGAAGGCTGGGAGGCCACCACAGATGGGTAAGGAACTGCTGAGAAAACTTTGAGGGAAAAAAAAAAGCTTATAAAATGTGGAAGCAAGGACAGGCAGCCTGGGAAGAATAAAGGGACACTGTCTGGACGGCTAGGGATCAGGGGAGGAAAGCTAAGGCCCAGTTAGATTTGGGTCTGGCAAGGGATGTGGAAGATAATAGGAGGGGCTTCTAGAGGTATGTCACTAACAGAAGACAGACTAGGGATAAAGTGGGCTCTCTCCAGAAGGAAACAGAAGAACTGGCTACCCTGGATTTGGAGAAGGCTGAGATTCTTAATGACTTCTTTGCCTCAGTCTCCACCAGCAAATGCTGTGACCACACTGCTCTAGTCTTGGAAAGCAGACGCAGGGACTGTAGGAATGAAGACCTTTAAACCCACTGTAGGAGAGGATCTGGGTCGAGACCATCTTAGGAACTTGAACGTGCACAAGTCCGTGGGACCTGATGAAATCCATCCGTGGGTCCGGAAGGAGCTGGCAAATGAAATTGCTAAGCTACTGTCCCTCATATTTGAAAAATTATAGCAGTCAGGTGAAGTTCCCAATGACTGGAAAAAGGGAAATATAACCCCCATTTTCAAGAAGGGGAAAATGGATGACCTGGGGAATTACAGACCAGTCAGTCTCACCTCTGTGCCTGGCAAAATCTTGGAGCAGATTCTCCTGGAAGGCATGCTGAGGCACATGAAAAACAACAAGGTGCTTGGTGACAGCCAGCATGGCTTCACTAAGGGGAAATCCTGCCTGACCAATCTGGTGGCCTTCTATGATGGGGCTACAGAACGGATGGACAGGGGTAGAACAGCTGACGTCATTGCAGTTGACATCATCTACCTGGACTTGTGCAAAGCTCGTTTCTAAACTGGAGATACATGGATTTGATGGATGGGCCACTCAGTGGGTAAGGAATTGGCTGGATGGCTGCACCCATTCAGTGACTGCAACAGAGTTGTGGTCAGCAGCTCAATTTCCAGCTGGAGACAGGCAAAAAGTGGTGTCCCTCAGGGGTCCGTGTTGGGACCAATCCTGTTCAGCATCTTTGTTGACGACATGGACACACATACTATATACCAATAGCGAAAGATGGCCTGGAAATGTTGGTGTCCATGGAGACCTTTGCCTAGACAAGGAGAAATCCAGGCAGAAGGGGACAGATGAAGAAAGCTGGCTTTAGCTGAAGACTTTTGGGACCAAAGTTTGCTTGTGAGATTAAGGCTCTGCTTTCATTCTTGCCACATCTTTTGCCACATCTGGTCTTCATTAGAGTGCAAACATTACAGATATTCACTTTTAATGCCAAAAAGTGAAAGGCCTGTGGGAAGAGAGTAGCTCTGTAGGCGCTGAGTGCCCCAAACCAGGGCCCTGTAAAACCCAGAAGGCGAGATGTATGCAAAAAAGTGCAGGGTCTGTTTATATCGGGGATGACATAGCAGAGTGCTTAATGTTCAAAAAATAAATAACTACAAATTCATAGCTGTTCTACAGCTGGTTGCTAAAATATTGGTTATTTTGTTGTAATATTGATTTGAGTTGTTGAGCTGAAGTCAGTTAACTTTCCTGTATTTCAGCAAACCTGTTCAAGAAAGGATTTGCAGTAGAGGTATCTGTCCTCTTACCAGCCACAGAACCTGCCTGTGCTGGGGACCCAGCTTTTTGTTAAAATAACTTTACCTTTCTAATGGTCTTCTCTGTCCAGTTTTTAACGTGGGGTGGGGGGGGTGGGGGGGTTGGGTGTGGATTGGGTGACATGGGGGGCAAGCAAAACCCAATGAAACACTACAATGTTATATATTACATGATTTATGTCTCAATGCATGAGCTAAAGTGGTATGGGTATTCTAAGACAAATGTAAAGCTCATGCTACTCAGAAACCTCCTTTTCAGAAAGCAAGTAAATGAACTGACTTACACCCACTCTCTCTTGGCTCCAAGGACAGGGTGGAGCTTGCATTCGTTTGTCTGTTAAAATAAACAAAGGATCTGTTAACGGTTTTGGTGGTCCACATAGTCTCAAAGCTTGTGGGATCTGAATCAATGTTATTGAAAATACATGTTTGCTCAAAAAAAAACCCAACAAAAAAAGGCAATTAAACCCTACAATTTCTGGAGTTAGGAGCAGTAAAGAACATTAAAGTTCCTTTCTATTTCACATGGTACATGGACTATTCTCCTAAAGCAGTTCTATTAGTAGAACTCTTTATTAGTCTGCTGCAGAGTTATGCAACTAAAAAATAAAATCCTGATAATTGTCACTTCCTTTTCCTTCTGGCACTTAGATACAATAATAACAAGCACTCAAAAAACCTGTGAATAAATGAAGCTGCTTTGCCTTATTAAAGCCCTGAGAAAATTACTGAAGTAAATATACTTGCCCTGGATTTGATATGGAAATCAAAATACTGGGGCTATGGAACTGATAGACAGGGGTAGAGCAGTTGATGTCATCTGCCTGGACTTATGCAAAGCGTTCGACACTGTCCCACATGACATCCTTGTCTCTGAATTGGAGAGACATCAATTTGACAGCTGGACCACTCGGTGGATAAAGAACTGGCTGGATGGCCACACACAAAGAGTTGTGGTCAATGGCTCAATGTCCGGCTGGAGACCAGTAACGAGTGGTGTCCCTCAGGGGTCAGTGTTGGGACCGGTCTTGTTCAACATCTCTGTCACTGACATGGACGGTGGGATTGAGTGAGCCCTCAGCAAGTCTGCCGATGACACCAAGCTGTGTGGTTCGGTTGATATGCTGGAGGGAAGGAATGCCATCCAGAGGGACCTTGACACCCTTGTGAGGTGGGCTGATGCCAACCTTATGAAGTTTAACCATGACAAGTGCAAGGTCCTACACCTGGGTTAGAGCAATCCCAGGCACAGCTACAGGTTGGGCAGAGAAGAGATTCAGAGCAGCCCTGCGGAGAAGGACTTGGGGGTGTTGGTCAATGAGAAACTGAACATGAGCCGGCTTCAGTGTGCGTTCACTGTCCACAGAGCCAACCGTATCCTGGGCTGCATCAAAAGGAGGGTGACCATCAGGTCAAAGGAGGTGATCTTGCCCCTCTACTCTGTGCTTGAAAGACCTCACCTGGAGTATTGTGTGCAGTTCTGGTGTCCTCAACATAAAAAGGACATGGAACTGTTGGAACAAGTCCAGAGGAGGGCCACGAGGATGATCAGGGGACTGGAGCACCTCCCATATGAAGATAGGCTGAGAAAGTTGTGGCTGTTCAGCCTGGAGAAGAGAAGGCTGCATGGAGACCTCATAGCAGCCTTCCAGTATCTGAAGGGGGCCTATAGGGATGCTGGGGAGGGACTCTTCATTAGGGACTGTAGTGCCAGGACAAGGGGTAACAGGTTAAAACTTAAACAGGGTAAGCTTATATTGGATATAAGGAAGAAATTCTTTCCAGTTAGGGTGGTGAGGCACTGGAATGGGTTGCCCAGGGAGGTTGTGAATGCTCCATCCCTGGCAGTGTTCAAGGCCAGGTTGGACGAAGACTCGGGTGAGATGGTTTAGTGTGAGGTGTTCCTGCCCATGGCAGGGGTTTTGGAACTAGATGATCTTAAGGTCCTTTCCAACCCTAACTATTCTATGATTCTATGATTCTATATAATTTTTGGTCAGGAAACTGATTTGTTGCTGAAAAACTGATGTCACACTATCTTAAGAGATAGCTTTGAGTACAGCAAAGGAGGAAGAATAATGTTTAAAACAGAAAAGCATACTCCCAAGCATAAAGGTTAGAGATGGTACAGCAATGTCAGTCTGTGTGAAATAAAAGAATCCAGGATTTTTTCTTAATAAAAGTGTAGGTATTACTTCAGGCTATTTGTATCATCAACACTGTTGTTTCTAATAGCATGCTTAGACCAACTTTTGCCTTATGCAAGGCATTATATTTTAACAAGGATGATAGTTGGATTGCTTTAGTGTGACACCAAGAAAGCTATAGAGATCAAAGATGGCATGCTGTCGGCTATGTTCAGCTTAAAAAAGTACCTGCCTCTCGTCCCAAACCCGTGAAAGAAAGGAAACGTGTCATTTTCAGGATGCTTGTCCTCAGATGTTACCTGCAGGAGCTCACATATTATTTTGGGTGAGATCTTGACTCCACTGAGATAAGTGGTAGTTCTAGCACTGGTTTTGAAACAGCTGAATTTAAATGTTATTGTGCTATGTTTGCTCAGAGGGAATTCAGTTTAGAGGGGGTGAGTAACTATAATACTGAAAATAAATATTTCACTTTCGTATTAGAATTTTCAATATATTTTTATTAAACGCTTCTCAGATACATGTATTTAAGTGGACAAATGAGTTATTTTTTAATTTTTAAGTAATGAAAAAAAGTACTCTCGAGACTCCTAAAAACCCCTCCCTTCTTACAGTATTTTCACAGGAGCTGGCAGTGGCTCAATGCACAGGTGCTCTGCTGTCAGCAAAGGTGACCAGAACAGTCTCCCTCTGCTATCAGCTGCACCCTGACTTATTTCATAGCCCTGGCAACAATTTAACATCCTTGGATATATCATTACCTGGTATAAATTGTCATAGTGCCATTTAAGCCATTAACACTGGCACTGAGGTTCTGCCTTGCTGTGCTTTGGTTTACTGTTGTGATGAAATGACCAGAACTGGCTGCACTTGCCAAGTGCATTGCACTGGGTAAATAATGAACAGATGTCAAACGCTCTGGGCTTCTCCGATGGGGGGAAAAAACAACTACCCACCAACAAAAAGAAGCTGTAGGAATGGCTAGTATTGGTGTTATATTCAGAGATCTTCATAGAGCTGGCAGGTGAATTATTAGGAAAGTGATCTGCAATAAATACTGATTACTCTTAATTTCTCTTTAAAATATTTGCTTACAGATTCCTCTGAGCAGTTGTTTTGAAGTCATGGTAATGGGTACATTTGACTCATGTAATGTTTAACTTGCAGTATTCTATTTGCTCAAGGTTTCAAAAGTATTATAAGATCAAATGTGTGTTGTGGGAGAGAAAAAGTCAAACAATATCTGAATTCCAGTCAGGCTCCAGGAAGACACAAGACTCTTGCTTATCTATTAGAAAGTAAACATTTGCTGCTGTATTTTGCTTGCTACCAGAACCTGCCAGCTCTTCGTACACTGCATGATCTAAATTATGTTTTTTTTTCCCTTAGGAAGCTATCAAGTCTCTGAAAATCAGAGACTTGTGTAGAAAAAATGTGTAGAAACCTAAGCCTATATAATGAGAGTTACTTCTGGAAAAGGGCTCCTTGAACCTTAGATTTTTTTCATTGTTGTTATTAAATAATTCTTTTTGTACTAACTTGATCGTGGAAACTATGATTTTACTGAGATGCAGAGGACAATGCTGTACAAGCTTTACCAAAGAGTGGTCATGCTAATGACAGAAAAAAAAGGGCAAAGTAGGTCCCCTTTGGTAGCTTCCATGGCTGCTTGCACACTTCACCTCCTATACTGCAGCAAAGTGAAAAGCAGAAGGAGCAGCGCTTCTAACTAGCCTGAGACAAGGGGGGTGAAGAGGCAACAAATCCACGGGGGAGTATGAGCTGTCCCCAGCTCACAGGGAGTTGGGGTGCTGTGGTGATGGGAAGGGGAGGGCGGCTGAGGATGGGGGCTTCTGGAGGTGTCCTGGGAGAAGGAGTGCAGTCTCAGAGGAAACCTGGGGTGTAACCACTGTGCCTGAACTCCTGGTGACTCTAGGGACTGAGGTTTTAAGCCTTGGTAACAAAAACACAGTTGCAGGCTTGCAAATGCTCAGTTTTAGTCATTGGTGATAAAATTATCATCCATTGAAGGAACTGTGGTTAAGGGAGGGTGGATATCTGAAAACTCTGCCTGTTTCTTAGAAGGCCACACTTGCTCAGCAGGCAGTTGCCTTCCTCTGAAGCCACACAGCAGCTATAGCAGAAAACAATGCCCACATCCGTGGGATGAGCCTGTGCAGCAGTGGGGCTGTTTTGTACTCTCCAAAGTGAACACCTGTGGTGCTGTTATGCCACCATGGAGGGGGACCTCATTCCAAAGCATGAGCTGGGGAAATTAACACACTCCTCTTCAAATGGGTGGCAGCAGCTCCCAGCTGCTCTTCTTCAAACCCATGTCCTCCTACATGTTACGTGATCACTTTTCTGGCTGCAGCCTGGCTCATGATGCAGGGTGCCTTTTGATTGCTGTAAAATCTGAAAGAGTGTCTTTCTTCTGCACTACTAATTCATTTGCAGCTTGTACAAATAATTCATGCAGCTTCTTCCTGACTGCTTACCCTTGTTCTTGTTCAGTCACAGAATCACAGAATGGTTTGGGTTGGAAAGGACCTTAAGATCATTGAGCTCCAATCCCCTGTCATGGGCAGGGACACCTCACACTAAACCACATCACTCAAGACTCCTTCCAACCTGGCCTTGAACACTGCCAGGGATGGAGCATTTACCACTTCTTTGGGAAACCTGTTCCAGTGTCTCACCAACCTTACAGTAAAGAACTTACTCCTGATATGTAACCTGAACTTCCCCTGTTTAAGTTTGAAACCATTACCCCTTGTCCTATCACTACAGTCCCTGATGAAGGGTCCCTCCCCATTATCCTTATAGGTCCCCTTTAGATACTGGAAGGCTATGAGGTCTCCACGCTGCCTTCTCTTCTCCAGGCTGAACAGCCACAACTTTCTCAGCCTACCTGCATAGGAGGTGCTCCAGTCCCTTGATCATCCTCGTGGCCCTCCTCTGGACTTGTTCCAACAGTTCCATGTCCTTTTTATGTTGAGGACACCAGAACTGCACATAATACTCCAAGTGAGGTCTCACAAGAGCAGAGTAGGGGGGCCAGGATCACCTCCTTCCACCTGCTGGTCATGCTCCTTTTGATGCAGCCCAGGATACGGTTGGCTTTCTGGGCTGTGAGCGCACACTGAAACTGGCTCATGTTCATTTTCTCATCAACCAACACCCCCAAGTCCTTCTCTGCAGGGCTGCTCTGAATCTCTTCTCTGCCCAACCTGTAGCTGTGCCTGGGATTGCTCTGACCCAGGTGTAGGACCTTGCACTTGTCATGGTTAAACTTCATAAGGTTGGCATCAGCCCACCTCACAAGGGTGTCAAGGTCCCTCTGGATGGCATTCCTTCCCTCCAGCGTATCAACCGAACCACACAGCTTGGTGTCATCGGCAAACTTGCTGAGGGCGCACTCAATCCCACTGTCCGTGTCACCAACAAAGATGTTGAGCAAGACCGGTCCCAACATGGACCCCTGAGGGACACCACTCGTCACTGGTCTCCAGCCGGACATTGAGCCATTGACCACAACTGTTTGCATGCGGCCATACATCCACCGAGTGGTCCACCTATCAAATTGATGTCTCTCCAATTTAGAGACAAGGATGTCGTGTGGGACAGTGTTGAATGCTTTGCACAAGTCCAGGCAGATGACATCAACTGCTCTACCCCTGTCCATCAGTTCTGTAGCCCCATCATAGAAGGCCACCAGATTGGTCAGGCAGGATTTCCCCTTAGTGAAGCCATGCTGGCTGTCACCAAGCACCTTGTTGTTTTTCATGTGCCTCAGCATGCCTTCCAGGAGAATCTGCTCCAAGATTTTGCCAGGCACAGAGGTGAGACTGACTGGTCTGTAATTCCCCAGGTCATCCATTTTCCCCTTCTTGAAAATGGGGGTTATATTTCCCTTTTTCCAGTCATTGGGAACTTCACCTGACTGCTATAATTTTTCAAATATGAGGGACAGTAGCTTAGCAATTTCATTTGCCAGCTCCTTCCGGACCCACGGATGGATTTCATCAGGTCCCACGGACTTGTGCACGTTCAAGTTCCTAAGATGGTCTCGACCCAGATCCTCTCCTACAGTGGGTTTAAAGGTCTTCATTCCTACAGTCCCTGCGTCTGCTTTCCAAGACTAGAGCAGTGTGGTCACAGCATTTGCTGGTGGAGACTGAGGCAAAGAAGTCATTAAGAATCTCAGCCTTCTCCAAATCCAGGGTAGCCAGTTCTTCTGTTTCCTTCTGGAGAGAGCCCACTTTATCCCTAGTCTGTCTTCTGTTAGTGACATACCTCTAGAAGCCCCTCCTATTATCTTCCACATCCCTTGCCAGACCCAAATCTAACTGGGCCTTAGCTTTCCTCCCCTGATCCCTAGCCGTCCAGACAGTGTCCCTTTATTCTTCCCAGGCTGCCTGTCCTTGCTTCCACATTTTATAAGCTTCTTTTTTTCCCTCAAAGTTTTCTCAGCAGTTCCTTACCCATCTGTGGTGGCCTCCCAGCCTTCTTGCCCCCTTTCCTTCTAGTTGGGATCTAACATTCCTGAGCTTGTAGCAGGTGATCCTTGAATATCAGCCAGCAGTGTTAGTCCCCCCTGGCCCTTAAATTCCATGTCTTCTGTGCCACCCTTCCTGCTCTGCTGCAGTAGGACCTTGGCTAAGCCCTTTCACCTCTCCATGTCCCTTTTTTCCCATCCTTTCTCCAGGCTATTTAGAGAGTGAATGGCTTAGGGCAGGGCCTGTCTTTTCTTGGCAGTGTGCATGTGTACAGTGACTAACCCACCAGACTCGTGATTTCATCTAGGTCGTCTACTTCAGTTCAAGTAGCACCCAAAAGACATGTTTAAGATCCAAGTAATTAATCTCTAAGTGGTATCTGCTGGTGCAAGGAGGAAGTCCCCTCTGTTATTGAGAAATCTTAATTTCTGTTCTGCGTTATTGCTTCCACATAAAGCCAAACACTTAAGGATCTTTGAGAAGTTTGGTCTCAAGTGCATAGGGTGTGTGGAAAGGGTTTATACTTTTTGAACATTTTGCTATGAACCTACTGTGCTCCAGCCTGCAGTCTCGCACATGTATGGCACGCTTCCCTAGTACTTGGCAAATTCTTATAGTCTCTCATTAGGGATTTTTTGATAAGACTTTGCATTCCCCTACTGTTTGTTCCAATCCTTCTCACCTCCCCAGGAGCACTCGACTAGCAGAGGTACTTGAAATAGTGGGTTTTGGTTTTCTCTAACTATGCTAGGACTGCATCTTGTACTTGTGCAGAACCTTGGTGGCTGCTCAGGGGATGTACATCCAATGTGCTCTCCCAGTGGGTTCCCTTTGGAATGAATGTTAGAGACATTCTCCACACTGCTCGTGGCAAATTACAGGCCTGCTGTGAACAGTGGCACTGCTCCCATTCAGCTGCAACATAAATGGACTTGGTTCAGTCTCTGCAGTTAATCTTCAGTTTAGTAAATGAAAGACATTCACCAAGCCTGTGCTGTAAGATTTGAGGCACTGGTTTTACACCAGGCCACGAGAAGCCAGGCAGTGAGAATAGAAATGCCACTGCTTCTTGAGCCTCCCAGAAACTCTCCCCACTTCTGCCACCAGGAGGGAAATATTGCCCTGATTTTGGCATGGGAAATGAGGGGATAGGAAAGGTAGAGGAGCTATTAACAAAGGATATCTGCAGACACATTCATCACTAGAGATACAGAGATGTCTGCCTTTCTCCCTGCCAGGGGATGTTCTTGGAAGACAGAGTATTCATCTGTCTTAATAGAGGATAAATGTAATTTTCTCCATCTTTGAGTTAAAAGTAGAAAACTGCTGTAAAGAAAAGGTGTCTTGCTGCCAGCACGTCTAGCCTCTAAAGTAAAGGTTCTTTTTCAATTTGCCATGGCAAGTGACAGAAAAACCTGTCTGTATGAGACAACAGATCATCTTAAATGGGTTACTCATTTCAGACTAATTGTGTGAGATTGTTCTGATACTGCAGACCCACTGAGATTGAGCTGTGAATTAACCATGTATCAGATACCTGACTTAACTTGCTGTTATTCTAAAACATTGCTATGTTTAGCTTGCCAGCCAAGCATGCAAAATGGGATTATTAAGATCATGGTACAGTAAGAAGAGGGATGGTCTGACCTGGAGAGCAACAGCGAGAGCAAGAGGGACTTGCGTTTTTACAGGCTGACATCACATCTGGAAAGCTGCTGCCCTCTGGTGAGTCAGCACACAAAAGCAATCATACGAGTCTGATCATCCAATCGCTTGGATGGAGGAAAACGTGCTGTTTCCGACAGCAGACTCGTTGTAACTAAACCTCTGCTTTTACCAGGGAATTTTGGGAACACTGCTAAAGTCCGTGGGTAAATCTCCACCTGTTTTCCTTGACTGTAACACTGTTCGACACTTGCAGGCTTTCTAGGCCGCTTAGGTAGGTGTATGTCTCCTGGTGAGGCTTTACCACCCGCGCTTTTACTGGATTGGCGCTGGAGTGTCCTTTTTTCTCGGCTCCTGACCCTGCGTGGTCTTGTTTACACCTGAAGCACCGGAGCCCTGCCCCAGTATGAAGCCTGATGGTAGGAACAATGCATCTGGCATTCTCCTTTTTTGGACAGTCCAAATACAGTTCTCCATTCCTTAGCTGGTAAGAAAACCCAGAAATTCAGAGAAAGGGGATAAAAAGTAATTTTTTGTATCTTCCCCATAGTTCGAAGTCTAGAATGGTTTCTTGCTTTTGTTTTACTGCTGGCTGGCATAGTTCTTGAGATGCCAAAAAAGCTCAATTTTTTTCAAGGTCTGATCTCTTATTCACTATGGATTTTACTAGTAGGAAAGAAAAAAGATATTGGAAAAAAAGATATTGCAGTGTCATAATGACTGCAAATATCTACCTTTTCTAGCCATTGTCACGTCAAACAGGTAGATCATCTTTTCTGGTTTGCATCAAGCACCCTGTTATTTTCTGCTGCAAATATTTTATCATAGAATCATAGAATAGTTAGGATTGAAAAAGACCTTAAAGATCATCTAGTTCCAACCGCCATTTGAGAATTACTCATTCATTGGTTTCCTATCAGTATCTCAAATATTCTATAATGCCTTCCCCATGTTCTTTTCCTTTTCATCTTCTGGGACCCCCAAACAACTCTTGAATAAAGCCTTAAAGATAGAGGCAAAGAGACTATCATACATTTGAGGAGAAAAGTGGGTAACTGCTACCATTTCCAAACAGCATGGACTATCAAGCTCACATAGCAATTTCTGTATCAACCCCACAGCCATGCTTCAGTATGCCTGTGGAAAGGTCAGTCTGTCTTAGTGCTTTCGTTGCCTACAAAATGCTTTCACTGGCAGGGAATCAATCACCACCTTAGTGGTCAATCATCCTCCTTTTAAAAAAATATACATCTTTATTATAGGCCTGATTCTGTTCAGTTTTGGCTTCCAGCTATTGAATGACGTCATGTCTTTTGATGAATTTGATGCTTGATTGAAAGAAGTATTGGAAATGTCCCCCAAATGTAGGTTTGTACTGGCAGGTTGTCACCAAATCACTGTTTAAGTTTTTGTTGCATTAATCAATTTAATTTCTCAAGTATCTCTTATACAAGGAAAATTTTCAAGACTGAGGATTGTTCTTGAGGCTTTTCTGCCAGAATATATTCTGAAGTGAAAACATCAGGACTGAGAAGAGATTTCCAGGGTCGATCTGTAACTGCTGTAATATTTGCAAAAGCGACATACAGCCCTAACCCTTGTTAACAAATCTGACCGACTTCTAGTGAGACTTAGGCTCTGTGGCGTTTCGGATATGCTTTTATTAGTAAGAGTTGGCACCACCATTTTATTGTGACTATAACTTTATGAGTTGTGTGTGTCAAGTACTTAGAAAGGTCTCAAATACCTGTTTTCAGTTGGATGGGACTCATATATGGGAAGCGCCAGTTACTGGGGAGCTTATTAATATGTTTTTAGGGAAAAAGAAGAATCACCCTAAAGTGAGTGTGTAAGACAGGGATCAGCTGCCTCCTGAAAGTGTCTCTGAGTGCAGAGGACCCCTAAGATGTTGTGGTAGCCTTACTTCCTGATTTTTAATTCCTGAAGGAGAGAAAAATTCCATATAACTTTACTGTGCTGTGTGATTTGAACAGGACCATAGCTTTACATCTAATGGTGGTGTTTCTCTATCACCAGTGAAAAAAGGATTATCACTAAGCATTCCACAGCTCTGGAATGTGGCAGGGAACTGGTGTGCAAGCAAGAGAAATTTAGACTCTTGTGGAAGCTGGTGAAGCATTCAGGTTCTAGAGCAGAGAGCACCCTGACGTTAGCACAGATATCAAAGCAGCAGTCTTTGCTTGAGGTGACAAGACTTGCAAAGGGCTTTAACAGATAATCCTTCTCCTCCCTTCCTGCTCCATTGCTCTTCCTGCACAAGAAAACCTGCCCATCTGAAGCCTGTCTAGAAAGTTGCAGTGAACAAGTTATTTTTATTTCAGCTGCATCCTAATAATGTGCAGGGACGACTGCTGCCGAATGAACAGGAAGGAAAGGAGGTTTGGCGCATGGCATTATCCCAAAGCATTTCTGGATTGTGCTGTTAACCTCTCGATAGCTGTTTTGTAACAACCATCTCCTCTTCCAGTCTGCACAGACCCTTCTTGCTCACTCAGATCTCTCATGGTTTCACACAGGCCTGCACTTTCCAGTGCCACAAGGTCTGAGTCTTCACTCAGTCATTCTGCAGATAAGTCTTAATGGGCTCTTGGCAGAGGTGCATCCCTGCAGCTCCTCAAAGGCAGTTATTGCTCCAGGGCAAGAACACATGCAGGTGTGCTACAGCCAGCTAGATGGGTATCTGGAAGAAAGCAGGAATGTTGAAATCTCTGGAAATGTGCCCCTGTGCTTTATGCTGGCATGTCAAGATACAGAGTTTCTTTCCCAAAAGGGTCTTAAGGTGAACTGTAATGAAAGCTGGGCTCAGTTTACACCCACTGGATTTTATGGAGCTACTACATTAAAACAATCAGAAATTAGAAGGTGGAGACAGATTTGTTAGGAAGCTCCCAGTAAAGATCAAAGAGGAATCCCTTTGAAAGCCTCTGGGAGCTCTCCCTGCAAGGCTGATGGACCTGAATGAAACAGGGAAGTGCATGTGCAAATTCTTGCCCAGAAGGTCTCTAAATCCCACCCGAAAGGTGAGAGATGTGGTCATCAGTAACTCATGTTGCAGAAGCCTGCGTGTTAGTTTTTTTTTTTACATTTAGTGGTGGTATTTGAGACATTTTTCACAAAGAAGGCAGCAAAGGGGAAAAAAAAATATACAGGCTAGTTTTGAAAGCAGATTTCAAGTCAGTGAAAGGAAACAATACCATTAGTGCTGTTTGGAACTTCCTGGTTACTTTGTGTTATCAGAGAATAGTGAGGAAGGTCACCTCTTCTGTAGGCAGGATATATGGGATAGAGCCACAGTTTACAACTGCAGGGTGATACACCTGACCACTTGGCTACAAAGCAGCAGTGCTGCTGGGTTGTGTTGCTTGCAGTAGCATCAAGTTTGGGATGTGTAGAGAGATAACTCATTAGCCATAGGAGCCCACCTCCTGCATACAACATACTCATTTCATTACAGAGACTGAAATACAGCTAGCAATGCTCTAAAAATACTATCAGATTTTGGGATGCATATATGGTCCCACTGCACAGAATAGAAGAAATCTTTCTCTTCAAAAAGTTTGTATTCATGATTTGAAGAATGACTATTATTTCATCCCAGTGAATAAACACTTTGTTTGCTGGCAGATCACAGATATTCCAAGGCAGATTTCTTTCTGTATTGTTTGAGAAATTGTGGTTATGGACCACCAGCATTCATTGGCCATTTACCAGGTAGACCTTTATGGCCATTTGGCAAAGATGCTGGGAAAAGTAAATGGAGTTTTCTACTACTGGCAAAATCTTACTTCATCCTATTAAGTGCAGATAGCATATGAAAGTAGATGGTAATAAATACAATATGTGGGTGCATTAAAGCTGATCTGAAAGGACCTGAGTGTTTAGAAAAGCAAAACAACAATAAAAAGAACTTGAGAATTTTATAGCTTTATCAGGCTTTAAATATTTGAGATTGGCAAAAAAAAAAAGGTAACTGTACACTTGGTGCTTTTCAGGAGTCATTGGAAATTTAAGCTAGAAATCTACTGGGGAAAAATTAAAAAAAAATACAAAACCACAGAAAACAGTTCATATCGTATAATTTTCTTACTATAGGATCATAAGTAGTTGTCATTCAGTCTAACCATTCTGGCTGAATGTAAATCACATGCCTCTTTCTGTGGTCTGGAAATAGTGTGTAGGGAAACCTGTTGCTCTTCTGTTTATGGAACAAAGAATCTCCCTCATTAAACACTGAATCTCAGTTGGGGATGGGAAGAACTGTAGTGTTCCCCCAAATGCAAGATGCCTAGGGCAATACTGTTGCAATGTTAACATGAGACACTGGAATGCCAGTTAAATTTCAACCTGATTTGTACCACAAAACCAATATTTTTGAGTGGTCAAGGCAGGAGACAAGGGACAAAAAACTCCTGTCAATTGGTGCTGGTAATGTATAGCTTTGGGAAATTTTGGTAATCTCTGAAGGCAGCTAAATCAGAACCTTGGTCATACGAACATGAGGGGTGAACACCTTAGTTAAAGTCTGCAGGTGATTAACTTGTGACAAATTCTTCTTGTGTCAGGGCTGGGAGAAATTCAGTACTGTACTACATTGTTGGCTCTTACTTAATATAGGAGATGAGTCATTATATCTGTTCTGGCAATGAATAGACTTAATCCTGAGAATTGCAGTTAACTAGTCAAGGAAAGATTTTCTTGTTGCTCTTAATGACATACCTGTACGAAACTTGAACTAGCCTGTTACCACTGTTTGCCTGTTTGAAAAAGCAGGTGACTATGGGTGGGGAGTGAAAAAGAAAGTCTAACAGGTTGCTGATACACCATTTTCAGATCATTTCCTCAAGCCTATTAACTCCTGGATTTTGCACTGCAGCCCACAGAAACCACACAATTTATCACCCTTGCCTCTTAATATTATTGCATATGAAAAAAAGTCCCATGAAAATTATCTGCAGTATGATACAATTCTTCCAAGCAGTGACCCAATGGCTGCAGAAGCAACCATACCCCGAACTGCCATTTGGACATGTTCACTCAGTGTTCTGGAAATAGACAGCATATGAAGGGATCAGCTTCTACAAAGCTAAGAATGATGTTCTCTGTATAAGCAAGTCATCATTTCAGGTCACCCCTCCCTGAGCTGTCCTCCCAGTGTATGTGAACAGCAGTGTTCCAGGACTCCAGTGTCTTTGCCTTGTTCGTCACAGATCTGGTTGAAGATGCCATCTTTGCCAGCTGATTTTGTTCAAAGAGAAGAAATAAAGCTCTTTACAGGCACAGAGAACCACAGACAGTGAAACAGCTATACAAAGCAGCTCATATCATGGCTGGAGGTGGGTGGGTAATGTTAAAACTAGACATTTGTCTTGGTTATTTGTTATGGGTCTGAAGAGGAAATGTTAAATCTTTTGAAATGGAAGCTTTTGGTGGGAATGTTTGGAAATTTCCCATCAAAATGAAAAAGAGACATTCTTGTCAGATGTTTCTGCTTTCTATAGGTCTCCTAGTTTTTCTGTGTGCTTTGTCAGGAGATACTGCAGGTGACCACCCAGTGGTTACAGCCTTCACTTGAGGCATGGAGAAGTTTGGACTGGGATGGCCAGAGACTGGGTCTAGAGCTAGAAATTCTCAATGAACAATGTCTCTGGAAACTAGCACTCAGTGACAGCAGATTCCTTCTCTGTTTCATTCTGAGTGAAACTGAAGGGAGAGGAATTATTCTTTGAAAATACCCTATTTGAATTTTGGGGAAATACAGTTGGACTATCAGGTTTACAGGTTCTATACAGGAGTATAGTCTTCCTTACAGTAATCACTCTAAAGACCTTTCCTCAGATACATATTTACAATTTATTGCAGTCAGTCAATATACCTGTTACAAAGATAGGCACTGGAATTAAAATTCCTATCTGGGTTATTATCTGATAAAACATTTCTTGGTTCAATAAATGGAATTACAATTACTTTCTCTTTGTCAGCTGATTGCAAGCTGAGGAGATAGTGAGCAGCAGGAAGGAGTTTGAACTGTGAATTTTTGCTCCATTGCATTGAATAAGCTTTTATTGACTAGTTTGAACCTTTCCCCTCCCCCTGAGTTACAAGCTGGGCGATGTTCATTTCTGCATATAAGCATAATGTTTAGGAGTACTCTTGCATTTGAGTGTCTTAACAGTGGACCTCCATCTGCCAAGCCACAGCGGATAATGCTGCTGGTACCTCTGCCAGGCCGTGTAGGAGCAGCCCTTTTGTTTGAGCTCCTCTCTAGAATCAGCTAAACATGGCCTGATCATTAATATCTAAATAGTAAGTTACAACTACCCCTGCAGCAAGGAGATGTTTGCATTTCAAAATGGCATTGAGAAATCCTTGGGTTTACACCTACAATGAGTGGTTTTATGAGTCATTGCTTTTTGTCTAAGGTGAGAAGCTTCTCTTAAGACTATCTGCACTGAGGAAAACCCTCCAACATCTTGTGGAGAACAAAATATTGTTGTCTTCATATGAACTTCGGGGTAGAACTGCTGTAGAAATATTTGTGGTGTGAATATTAGTCCTTATTTTAAATGCCTATTGTGAAACATGGCACTTGCTGTGAATTCAGGGATATGCCTCTCTCTTCAGAAGGCACCTACAAGATTGGGTGCCATACACAGGCACCTGAGGACAAATGGAGGTGTTAAAATGCTCAGACCTGGACCAGGTATCAGTTCATGGTAATGTCAAACTGTCAAACGACATTTGTTGTTTTCTAAAGTCCACTGACTCAGTTTCACATTGGTGAAGGTGATGAGGAAGATATGTCTCATTTGAATCTCAATTGCAGATTCAGTGTTTGAAGAAGTCATTTCAAGAGTGGTGGTGGGAGATGAACAGACTGTGTAGCATTGGGAAGGAGGTACAGGATCTCCACAGGGTCTTTTTGGACATCTTGTAGAGGCAAAAATTCAAGCCACACAGTGCAGACTAAAGAGAAAGTTTGAGGCCATGGGTCGACAAGGAGCATTTGAAGACACTTGTGATGGGAGCAACTGGAAGCTTGTGCCCTCTGTCAGCTGTGGGCAGGCTTTCTCTTCATCAGTAGGCCTGCAACAACCAAACAAAAATTTGGGACACAGGCAAGGAGGTAGCATCGGAGTACTGTTTAATGTGTCTATTGACAGCCCAGATGATGGGAGGAATGGCAGTCTTGAAAAGGTGGCAACAATACCAAACTGAGGGGAGCAATCAGTGTGCTACATGGCAGGACTGGTCCAGAGAATGGTCCCTGTGATGTTCTAGGTTGGAGTGTAGGGCAGCTGGGGGATGCTGGGCTGGTTCAGCTTATGGAAGAAGAGGGAAAGGAAGGATCTTCCTGCTCTCTGCAACTGCATGGTGGGAGGTAGCAGGGAAAATGGAGCCAAACTCTTTCCAGTGGTAAATAGCAACAGGATGAGCTGCAATGAGCATGACCTGAAGCACGGGAAATTCCCATTAGATATCAGGGAAAACTAGAACCAGTGGTCAGGCATTGGAACAGGGCCCAGAGAAGATGTGGAATCTCTGTCCTTGGAGAAATTAAAATTTGACTTGACAAATCTTGGTGCAGCCTCATCTAACTGGACCTACTTCAAACAGTGAATTAGATGAATTCCAGAGGTCCGCTTCCATTCTGAATGTTTCTAAGATTTCATTAAAATAATTTGAAAGAAAAATGGCTGCATTTTAGAACTAAATAATTAGCTACCTAGGTTTCTGTAAGCAAATTTAAATGTTCTTTATGTGCTTTTAAAAATACAGAAGTTAACATCCCATTTTGGCAAGTTTTCTAAATTATACATATATATGAAAAAAATTGGAAGGCCATTATTACTATTGTACTGTTGTACATGCATTATTATTATTATATGTTGTTATATACAGTGAAAAATTCTCACAAGTTAAAATATGATAGTAAACTGTGACATTTTCATTGTCTTAGTATTTAGGACCATTGTCCATGTATCAGAATAAGAGGGAGTGCTGATACAGAAGCACAAAAAAGAAAGATATACGAACTTTCTATATCAACACAAAATTAGTTTGAGAAACTTTGCTTATTGTACATCTCTAGACAGAAAAAAGTATCTTTTATTTTTTGTAAAGAACAAGTCATGCACTAAAATGTTTTGTTGTCCAGGAGGGAGTGACTTAAACATATGACATCTAGAAAAAACAATGCAAAAATATTTCCTGTATCACAAACTAAGCTACAAATCCAGAAGTCTAGGATTCCTCGAGGCAAGTCATAGCAAACTTGGTCTGACTTCTTGAGTAAGGTAGACCAGAAAGCAATTCTGAGAAATTTCAGATTTCATAGGTTTATTACACCATGAAGCACAACAATAGAGTGCAAAATAGTGGAAGAAGTACAACTACCATAATTCAAAAATAACTAAAATCAGACATTATCTAGTTAGGTAAGACTGACTTTTTCATGGACTGTGTCTTCAAGAGGTGTCTTGCCTTTTCTCAATGTACTTTCTTCCATACTTTCTCTGAAAGGAGGGAAGTCATGCTTCTCACCACTGCTGCCTGTCACCTACTTTAAAGCATCTCTCCCCTCTGCCTCTTTATTTCCATTCACCTAGAAGACACACCCAAGAACTCACAAGATTTATTTCTGCCCTGTTGTGTTCAGCCTGGGATTGCTCTGAAATATAGCTTGCACTCACCCTTTCAGGTGAAGTAATTCAGCTTTCCAAAAACCGGCTCCTCTTTCTGCAACTAGACTGTCCTATCACATAGCACCAAGGGATTGGATTGAGAGCAGCCTTGAGGAGAAGAACTTGGGGTTGTTGGCTGACAAGAAGCTCAGCATGAGGTGTTAGTGTGTGCTTGCAGCCCAGAAAGCCAACTGTATGCTGGGCTGCATCAAAAATAGTGTGACCAGCAGGTTAAGGGTGGTGATTCTGCTCCCCTACTCTGCTCTCATGACACCCCACCTGCAGTACTGCCTCCAGCTCTGGGGCCCCCAGCACAATAAGAACATGGACATGTTGAAGCACATCCAGATGAGGGCCATGAAGATGATCAGAGGGCTGGAGCAGTCTTCCGGTACCTAAAGAGGCCTGCAAGAAATCTGAAGATGGAATTTTTACAAGGGCATGTAGTGACCCGACAAGGGGGAATAGCTTTAAGTTGACAAGGAGAGATTTAGATTAGACATTAGGAAGTGCCTCTCTGTGAGGGTATTGAGACTCTGGCACAGGTTGCCCAGAGAAGCTGTGGCTGCCCCATTGAATGCTGCTGGCCATGTTCAAGACCAGGTTGGATGGGGCTTTGAGCAACCTGCTGTAGTGGAAGGTGTCCCTGCCCATGGCAGGGGGTTGGAACGGAATAAGCTTTAAGGTTCCTTCCAATGCAAACCATTTTATGATTCTGTGATTCTATGATGTCTGACTCATCTTTTTCTTACAGTTGCAGTTGGAAGGCTCTGATGAAAACCAGATGCAGACAACATGGCCAAATATTTAACAAAGTTGTTCTTCCCCAAGACCCTTCCTTCACTCCCCAGCAACAGCATGGTTGGTTGCAAATTGTGCTGCCTCCATGGGAGGAGTTCTGGATTACCAGTGGTGCAGCTGAATCGGTCCCCAGCTTCGGAAGCTCTATTTTATCTGTGTTGTTGCATTTGCATCTAACTTGGCCTCACGGTCCCCATCCCAAATTAGGACTTTCATATGGGACTTTTCTATATTACTACTTTAGCAAAGCCGCTTTGATCTGAAAGTCTTGGGGAAGGAGATGTGTAAGCAGAAAATAACCTTTAGGTCTGGCGCTCTTAACTGGGTGATTTTGTAACTAAGTAAGGACATTTTAAAGTTTCTTCCATTTTTCAAAACATTTCTTTAAAAATCAATGCCTGCATTTTGAAAGATAGTGGTTTGCTTTTCTCCAAAACTTGTGGCTCCTGTTGAAGTATTACATATGTAAAATTGTTTAAATATCCCAAAGAAATGGTGGTTGCTCTATGTGGACAAAAGGATATTTCCCACTGGTGACTAAACAGCTTTAGTTCTGTTAACCTGCTTGTCTATATTAGTAGTCACAATTCAAGGAAAAGGAGATAATAGCTAGGGGCCTAGGGTGTATTTGACAGTGTGGTTATGTGTGTGGCCACGGCAGACAATACTCAGAATTTTTACAAAGTTGCATGTTATTTATAGGATCTAAGCCAAGTAAATGCAACTTCATCTACCAACAAGAAAGCATACATGAAGAAAAATGCACTTCCACCTTCCTTGTCCTTGACAGGGCCAGATTCACGTCTTAGAGCAGCAGAAATAAATGACACAAACAGCTGCCATCACACTAACTTCTGTATTTGTACATGCAAACAGTTACTATGTGTGGAAGAAACAGTATTTGTCAATGGAGTTTGCTTTACAGGTATTTCTCGTGTCTTAGATGCCATCACTGTATTTGCAATGTAATTGAAATAATGACTGAAATAATGGTTAGAAAACTTCTTAGGCATGTGTGATTATGAATATTTGTGAGTTTGTGTCTTTGCTCGTTGAAAACTTACTCTGTGTTTTATCTCCAGGTTTGTGTTTTTTTGTTTGTTTTTAATTCCCATTTTATGTATGAAAATGTGGGTTTTGGGGTTTTTAAACATCTTCTCAGTAGTTTTATAACCAAAAATGTTTATTACTATTTATCTTAGAAGATGTTCTTAGAAACAAAAGTGCTCCAGACAAATTAGATGAAAACTCTGCAAACTGCTGAAGGATAAATAACAACTACAATATAGATTAAATGACAACTATTTATCTGATGTTTGTTTATATCCTTGAAGGAATGTGTGAGATTTCTGCTAAATTCAATTGTAGTTGTGCTGGGTACAGTTTTATGACTAGCTTTTCCGTGATAAGTTAGCTGAGCTAAAGAGGTGTTTTTGGCAGAAAGTGCAAGACCTCTGATGGAACAAAAAAACTTTTCCTCATTACAGAATAGGAAAGATCTTGGTTAGAAAATTCAGCTGTGAATTTTAGGTACCATAGGTCAGGTCTATCACTTGTCTGCAGCAACCCCTTCCAGCCCTCTGTGTTAGTGGGTATATAACCATAATGGGATGTTTGCTCAGCTAAAGCAGCAAATAAGAAGGAGATATTTTGCACGTTTGAATGGAGTCCACATTTCTGTCCCTCTGCATCTGAGGAGGGTGTTTGTGAATTGTATTTGTCCCAGACAAGCTGTTAGTTTTGTTACTAGGTGTTTTTTCTTCAATCAGGTACGATACTGATACTGTGAAACATCCATTAAAACATAGGTTTTAATTCCCTGCTCTCCACCCCTTGCTTGATAGCATTGTGTCCCTGTCTGGCTAGACAGTGTGAGTCAGATCATTACCTTCCAGGGCAGAACTGCCTTGGAGGGAAAACATTCCACAGAAAATAATAGGATGCTTTGACTGAGGCACCATTTCATCTTTTTCCTTAAAATATAAAGTATCTTCCTGAATGAATGACCCTTTATGGTAAAAGTGCAGACTGCTCTCTTGGCCCTGGGATGTTCAAAAGCATGTTTGGTATTAAGAGGTATCTGGAAAATCATATTTTGTCTTTAATTAATGTGAGTCTGAACACAATGTGTTTTTACTTCCTGCTCATTCCTGAAAAGGGCATAAAAAAAAAGGATTAACCAGACAGCCTGGTGCTGTCTATGATACTTCCTTTCCTTTTACAGATAGCTGATGGAAAATTCCTATTCCATGCAGTCAGAAAGGGCCTTTCAGTTGTTTTGTGTACCTGTTCCACCAAATTCAATAATCAGTTACAGTCCCATAAGTTGGTAGGGGTCTTCAAACTAAAAAATAATCTACCAAATTCCATGAAATTTGTAGTAAGTGTCTGTAATGTGGCTTTGTTCTGTTCTATTGCATAAGGTGATTCTCCAGAGCTGTTACTCGGAGAGGATTCCCATCCCACAAAGGGGAATTAATTAAACATGGATGACAGGAAGAAGGACGTGATTTCTGATTCAGACATTAAACAGTAGATGGAGGGGTAGGCTCTTCTCCTGCTCACTGTATCTGAAACTGCTTTCTGGATGGAGGCTGCTTCTCCAGTCTTTTTCTCAGTGCTACTACTTATGTAGTGCTACTACTTACAAAGTCTACATAAATAGTAGCACTGACTGTGATTTTTTCTGAAGAGACAATTCATTCTGCTCCAGGAGAAAGGCAAAGGTACCACTAGCTAATGGGACGTCAGCAGCAGCAGTGCTTTCTGGCCACTGGGGGTCTTTCATGGGAGTAACTTCAGAGGTTGCTTAGCTGGGCTTTGGTTGTGAAGCTGGAAGTCTGGTTTCATCCAGAGGTGTGCAGATGGCTTGCATGAGAAAAAACTCTTGTGGGTGTGAAGCAATAGAGAACATGCATTAAAGATGTGACTTTATGGTGTGAGAGAGCACTGGATCGATTGGGGGGTGATGCCCCACTTCTGTCATTAGTGTTGTATGAGAGTAAAGCTGCATGAATTAGGACTCCCCTGCATCTAGAACATGACGCAGTAATCAAATTCACCATATGAACTGATTCTGATGAAAGTGTAATTAACCCAAGGTGCTGCAAACTAGGTTTTAGTTTGTTGTGTTTAGTCATAACAGTATTTGTTGTCTGTTATTTAGATAAGTTGATATTTTTGAGTCTTTCAGGACAGGGAAGCCTAGGTAACTTGAATGTTGATGAAAATTGACTATACAGATACGGAACTTTTTGTGCAGGAGCACAAGCAGAAGCCTGACTCAGACCAGAAGGAGTGGCTCCTCTTAGAGGCGACATGAATTTCAGAATGAAGTTTCTGTGGCCTGGCTTTCTCCAGTTGCCTGAAAACTCCCAATCTACTCTTAACTAGATGACTAGTAGCAAAAGCATTTAAAAGTGTAAGATGGGACCAGAAGAAGAGGCTTTTCAAATGCATTTTAACATTACTCCTGTTGGCACAAGTGAAAAATACAGATAGGTATATCTACATTCTGCACAACTTTCTGTTTGTCTTACACAAGTCCATAATTAATTTGAAGTATAACTAAAAGAATTCTATGTGTTTACTATGACTGTCCAATTACAAATCTTATGCCAATAGTATCAAAGGTCTTTAGTGGTTTTAGTAATTGAACTTAGAATGTTCTCACCAGTATATTTAGAAATCTGCTTTAAAGTGAAAGTCTGCAACTGGGCACACAAAAAGATGGAAATCAGTTGCATATCTGTGCAAGTGGACTAACTGCACACATATACATAAGTGGAAAGCTGAAAGTAGATCTATCTCTGAGCAAAAATGTGAGGCAGCATGAACGCTACCTTAGTTTGTAAGCTCTTAACTGCACTTTGGTCTGCATCACACCCATCAGCCTTTGTATTCAAGCAGTCTCAACCTTTTACACTGCACAGATACTGCAGAACTAGCTAGAGTTTGATTCATCTTTGAAACAAGTCTTCCAAGGCAAATCTTTTCTCATAATATGAAATAGCCTAGTGATAAAGAGTGTTCTGCTTAGACTTGAGACTGTAGCAGTGTTCTGGTGATTAGCACAAGGTCTTAAAACATTATGATAGTGAGCACGCAGATTCCTTTCAGGCATTCAATGCCTGCTAAATTGGCACAGTTCCACCACCAGTCCTGCCGCTCCCCCTTCCCCAGCTCTGCCCTGCACACACAATTTTAATAGCACTGCTAGGGTTATTTTCCATTTTATTCAAAATAATGAGTACTAACAGAGAATGGACCTGAAATGAAAAAGCTTATGGGAGCAGCTTGCTCAGACCCACCATATGGAAAGCAGACCACTCGAACAGGCACCAACAAACACATTGGTCCTGCACAAAGTTCCAGTGTCAAATCCTCTGTTATCCTCGAGGGCCATTGTCTATTTGAAAGAGGAAGAAAATGCCTCCATGTCTTTTTCAAATTTACATAATGAAAAAAAGCAAAAAAAAAAAAAAGCAAGAAAAAAGAAAAAAGAAAAAAGAAAGAAAAAGCTGTAGTGAATTTTAACAGATTTTAATTTGCTGAGTTACTTTCTTAAACTTATGCTCCTGGATTTAATCATACAGAAAAATCAGCAAAAATAGATATCATTATTTATACACACAAGCATACAGTCTGGGTGGTAACTTCTCAGAAAGTGTTAAAAAATGCTCTCTCTCTCATCATCACAAAATGAAAAGCAGAAGAATATAGGGAAATTATTTGTCTCTAAATCACATATTTGGAAAATTAAGATGAAACTTTTTTTAAAAAAAAGATGAGTAGGAGACGACTTGTTGCAATCTGTCACGTTTTCCTTTTTTTATGAGTAATCTAATCGCTCTAAATTTATTCAGGACTCACATGCTCCTGATTTTATCCCATGACCTAATGAAAACTGTCAGTCTCTCACCCACGCATGGGCTGAATGCCTCCTTTCAGAATTTCCTAATATACCCTGGCTATGTCCTGCCAGAAAGGTAGTGGGGAACCTGCCCTTCTGTGTCATAACACGGTAAAAAGCTACTTCACTCTGTGCAGTAAAGCTGTAAGACTGCCTAATTTGTACAGCCCTAGAAAAGTCTATTTTATCTGCTAAATACTTGAAGTATATCCTCACAAAAGAAAGTTTATATGCAATAGACTTCAGTTTATATGTTCTAGACAGGTTCAGGCATATTTTCCGCTAATTTTGACAGGGACTACAAGACCCCTTTTTTACCTATCCTCTATTTTCAGAACACATCTAGTATCTGCCTACCACTGTCATTTTGCTCCGGTCAGGGCTAGTTAAGAGATCTTGGGTGAGCTCTGGCAAGTACACACCAAGCTGGCATTCAGTTTGAATGGTCCTCACACCTGTTTTTCACAGGGATAGGTGAAAGGCTGGGATCCTCCAGTCCTAGCACATGTCATGGGCCTGTTCTTTCTGAAGGAAGAGGCTTATGATTGTGCTTTGTTTCAAGAGCAAAGATGAGCTTGCCTTCATGGAGCTCATGGTCGCTGTTCACACAGGATTCACCAGGGGTTCACCAGTGCCTCAGAGGATTGAAAGACTTCAAGACAGGAGTCAAAACTTCAACATCTATTGGCAAAGACTAAATAATAAATAGCTTGACATAAAGCAGCTGAATCCAAGCAGCAATGATGGTCAGATGAAAAAAGGAAGTGCCTGAAAGGAGGGGTTAAGCTTTTGAAGTCAACCAGCTTTGACTTTTGCTGCGTTGAGACTTGCAAACAACTGAGGCTAGTATATGAGTGTAACATCTTTTTGCAAGGAAAGAGGAAGCCAGCAAAAACTTAGTAAGTAATTTCTAATAGGCAATCAAAAAGCTGGCCAATGGACAGGCCAAAAAGCAGAGATGAGCATGACTAATATCCACCACATGAGAGCTCTGGTAAAAATAGGTAACTTCTATCCAGCCCTTAGACAGTGAAGTGTCCATTTACTGTCAAGGACATTCTAGGAGACTACAGTAATGATTGGCAGCATATATTTAAGTATTTGCTGTCCTGTAATCTATGAAATATCAGGGAATACAAAACCACTGTCAAGAGCAACACAGCTCAGCTGTACAAAGCCCCTTCCCTGTCTGCTTGCATCAAAGAAATGTCTGTCCCATGACCTCCCAAGACCAGAGCTGCAGGCCTAGTGGGGTTCTCATATAAGGCTGGAAGGAGGAACAGCAGAGGCAGGACTGAGGCTCTTCTGAAGTATGTCTGTACAACAGTATATTGCTTCATTGTGTGAGGTTATTTTCCTTCCTGAGAAGCAGAGGGGCTCTGAGACGCAGTGTCAATTACCAGCTCCTCCAAAGCTGAGATAACTGACAGCTGAGTCAATGGAGAGCAGTATCACAGTCTAGTTTTTACTGGCACACTTGCTGCTTAGCCTGAACACCACTAAGCATGGCTGCAGTTATTAAGTGTGGGGCAGCAGTGCATGGCTGCAGACTGTGCTTGTTCCTCAGTTACATGCTCTCCTAATCTCACACAGGAGATTACTATATATTTGCTAGTAGGGAAGACAGAATTTCTGTTGCTGATCATCTGAAGATGGGTAGGTGTACTTCTGTTATCTAAAATACCTTGTGGTTTGATGCCCAAAAGAGAAGTCGCGGGCTTGCCAGAGATATTGTCAGTTAAGTGGTTAATATATCTTTTGCTCATGGGTAGCTCGAAATCGCTCAGGAGATGACAGTCCTGGTCGGACACTCCCTGATTGCCTAAGCACCCTTTTTTCAATTTGCATATTCCACTTGCCCTTGGTCATTGTGCTTGTAGCAAGCATGGTTAAAGCCCTTCCCAAATCTTCGCTTGCGAAGCCAAGCCATCAATATCTTTTGCCACCTATCTCCAGAGTCAAATGGAATAAAATATTAAAATAGTTTTTCTGCACTGGGACAGATAAAAGAATGGACCTTTCCCATGGTCAAGGAGGAACTATGGAGATGTATTAAGATGACAAGGAATACAGAAAAAACAAAGGGGTGGCAGCTAGAAACAGCAGTCTTATGTTCACAATGGATACATGCTTTTCTGACTGCAAGAAGACAGTAGTCTAATGATGTAGGAGAGAGAAGGCAATGGCCTTGTGCTTCATGTGTTGGCTGCTCAGTGACTGTTGCATGGGCAAGAGCTTGTTGGTTCTCAGTCTTAGACTCTGTTCTGCAATGTAATTATTACCTTCAGAAACACGAGATGTACTGCGCTTAAATGTATTAGTTATTCTCATAATACTTGATAATAAAACCTGTCAATTTTTTGAGACTACAGTTTTCAAGACTACATTTTACATTTAAAATTTACATTTACTGTTTTGACAATGACTTCACAAAATGAACTTTACTGCGTAGTATTTTTAAGGGTAAGTCTTGCAAAACTGAACCAGGAGATGGTTGAGTGAAGATGGATTCTTTCTTCTGTATGTAGAAACATGATAAACTCCAGCATTGATTAGAGCAATGAATCAATCTGTTTACAAGTTTGTTTTGCAATAAATGCACAGTAAACAGCCGAGTACAAGAAGGAAGGCAGTCCAGTTTATGTCAATGGATAAATTTACACCCTGATGTTTTAAGACGTTTTCCCTATGGTGCCATTCTAGCCCACTCTTATCAAAGGGAGATTATCATTGATTTCACAAGTCACGTAATGAAAATAGCTGTTAAACACCCTTGCTCTGCAGAACTGGATTTTGCCTGCTCTTGTATTACAAAGAGAAACCCATTTGTAGGTTTGATCTGTGAGGCATGTTAGTGGAGACAAATAAGACACGTCAGATGAGCTAAGGGAACAAGCCTTATATCTAAGTGTATGGTGAAAAAATTCAGTGTGATTTAAGCTTGATGACTTAAACGAGTTTTGCATAGGACCATAAAACTGTTTGATAAAAACCAAGTGGAAAGTTAGGGTAGAACAAGTCAGTAATTCAGGAGCTTTTGGCTACTGAATCTGCATTTAGTTTGCCAGTGATCTGTGCCTCAGCTCTGTGAGAAAAAAATATAATCAAATGTACAGGATGGTGTTATAAAAGTCAGATAAGCCTCACTTTCTCCTAGGCGTGCAATGTTCACATTCATTTTAAAGTCAACCTCCTTCCTGGATTGTGTCTCCTCTTGTTTGTTTGGGAAGGATCATTTAAGCACTGTTCTGGGAGCTACAAGACTTGGACTCAGTTCTGCACTTTGCTTTAGATATCCTTGTAAACTTCTTCTTTCTCATACCCAAAAGGTGGAGACCATACTATACTCTCATTTTGATGGATAGTCTGAGGATAAACAAAACAGGTTGCATTGGTCTTATGTGGTATGAAAACAGAAATGTACCCAAATCTGAGAAGAATTCAGTTCATTTCACAGCAATTTTTATGACAAAAAATCCCCTCTTCTCCAAATGAAGGCTGTATTATTATTATTGTTGTTGTTGTTGTTATTGTTTACATTTTATCTATTGAAATTATTCCTTTTTAGTGACTAAAGTTACTATAAAGTTTTCTGGCACTATTTGTACAGTTTTGTTCACCTCGTAAACTACTGGCAATATTTGATAGTCTTCTAGATGTACAATTTAGGGTACCTATTAAAAAAATTTAATTAGATACATTGACTTCCTGATTGATAAGCAATGGCTTTATAAGCATTCTTTTCATACTTCTTAGTTGCCAAATAAAACACTGTGGTTAGAAGAGGAAAACTTCAGGAATGTATGAAGCATTTGCAAAAAGAAATTAACTTCTTTTTCTATTTTGTTGACCGGAATAGGAAGTCATCAGTCCCATCCATAGCACATCTTATTCTAAAAATAAAATAAAGGTTTTAAAATCTCAGCTTGATAACACAAAAGAAATCAGAACACCACAGGAATTTTCAGTGTTCAGTTCAAGATGTCCTTTAGCTGAGTTAAAGAATAGACAATTATTTAGGTGTGACACATATGCTTGTTTTATTGACCTGTCCATCTGTCCTACTGCTAAAATGTAGGTAGACATGTGTGATCTTGGGACTCATGTGCTTCCAACACAAGTATTTAGGAACAACATGTGCCGAGGCACTAAGATTTTGCCTTTGCTAGTCTTTCA
The DNA here is from genome assembly GCF_033815535.1 of Pezoporus flaviventris. Lineage (NCBI taxonomy): Eukaryota > Metazoa > Chordata > Aves > Psittaciformes > Psittacidae > Pezoporus > Pezoporus flaviventris. The sequence goes on from NW_026892598.1 coordinate 4,737,696, forward strand.
AACTTCAGTACTGTAAAATAGAAGACATCTCAACAGATAAGGATCACATTATATTATGCATAATGTATTTTTCTTCTCCAGCCTCAATGAGATGCCTTCCTACCAACTTCAAAAAAAAAAGGAACTTCGCAAGTCAAGCTCATTATTTCTTTCATAGGAGCCTGCCAGGCGAAGTAGTAAATCCAATAGCGTATACATAGATCACATTGCTATCACCACATTAAGTGACTCCAAGAGGCCTTACCTCAGCCACATTCCTGCAAAATCTCTAGTTTGTGTAATCCTCAAAAGAAAAAAACATCTCTTGTGTACACTGACGCTTTAACCCTATTTTAGTCATTCAGCTCCATTAGAGGAGTTTGCTTACCGGTTACTTGACCAAATCATAACCATTTCAGGTTAAATATTCCATTATATGTTATTGCATCCAGAGGATTAGACTCACTTCTCTCTGGAAATATTTCTCATCAGGCCTCCCATTCCCATAAGCATAGTAGCACAGTGAAACATTAAGCCAGCTAGAAACACGCAGGTCCATGGGACCAGATATGATTCACTCAAGGGTGTGGAAAGAGCTGGACAATGTCATTGCAAGCCTTGCTCTTTAGCATCTTCAGCTCAACCAACTATATCACCTTTGATTACTTTGATTCCTGATGGTGATGGAAAGGTAAATGTTGCATGCACCCTCAAGAACGGCAAGAAAGAGGATTCAGGGCTCTGATGGCTGGTTAGCCTCAGCTAGGTCCCTGGAAAAGTGATGGCGAAAATCCTCCTCAAAGCCACTTCCAGCCATGAAAAGGACAAGAACACACCATAGGCAAATTCTGCTCAACCAACTTGATTGTTTTCTATTGTGACATGAGTGGCTGTGTGGAAAAAGGGAGGGCAGCACATGCTCTGCACTTTGACATTTGGAAGGTGCTTGCATGACTGCTATAATCTCCTGTAAACTCCTTAAAGCCAAGCCAGTGAGATATAGGCAGGCTATACAGACAAATAAATAAACAGAAAACTGTCTGGACTGCTAAGTTCAAAGGTTGGTGATGGCTGCACGAGGTCCAGCTCATGGCCAGTTAGTAGTGGTATGGCAGGGGAACTGCTACAGTTTAACGCGTTCATTAATGATGTGGATGATGGGTTGGACAGCACTCTCGCAGTGTTTGAAGATGACACCAACCTGGGGGTCATGTTCAATGTTGGAATGCAGGGCTACTGTTCAAACAGGACAGGCTGGAGAAATTGGTTGATGGGTACCCCACAGAATATGTTGATCAGAGCCCAGTACAATGCTGGGCCTCTTGGATGGACAAAGCCCTGTAGGAGAGGCTGGGGCCAGCCAGCTGGGAGCAGCTCTGATGATCCTAGCACAATATCGGAAGATCCTGGTGGACACAACATGATCAGAAGACAGGAGTGCATTCATGCAGCAAAGCAGTCCCCACACTCAGGGCTGCATCAGCAAGGGGAAGGAATCCTTCCCAGGTGCTCAGCACTGGTGAGACCACACTGGTGTGCTGTCCCCCGGTTTGGGCTCCCATCGGAGGACAAGTGCTGACATGTAGGAGTAAGCTCAGTGGAGAGTCCCTGTGATGGCTGGAATTGGAGCACAAGGAGGGCAAGGTGGAGGACAATCGGCTGAGGAAAGGAAGGGAAGAACTCACTGCTGTTACAACTGCCTGGTGGGAAGGTATAGAGAAGAGAAAGCCATTCTCTGCTCAGAGATGCACAGCAACAGGATGAGAGGTAATAGGCACATGCTGGAATACAGGAAATCCACATTAGGCACTAGGAAAAACTTCTGTCACATGAGGATGGTAACAATATTGAAACAAAGCCCAGGGTAGTCGCTGGAGATATTCAAACCTCAAATGGCCAAAGTCCTGGAGCAACCTGATCTAACTGGACCTTTTTCAAGCAGGGAGTTGGAGCAGACAACCTGGAGCAACCTGATCTAACTGGACCTTTTTCAAGCAGGGAGTTGGATCAGACAACCTAAATTATCCTGTAACTCCATTTTAATGGTGAATTGCTTCAGCTAAAGCTCAACTTCTTTGGAGAATAAATTCAGAGAAATATTAACTCTTTGATGTAAATTTCAACCAATAACAATAAATTTGACAAATGTTTTGTGAGAACTGCTTTAAATATATCAGACAAAATAAAAGTAATGATACTTTTAGGTACGGAAGCTTGCTCTGCAGTTGGGATGATGCTTTTTGCTAGAACAGTAGTTTTCCCTTCAGCTAACAGCAGTGCTACCCTGTAGGAAGACACCAGGATCTGTGCTGCATAAGGATGCCTAGAGAATCAAGACACCTTTTGAGAATGAAGCCAGGTGGGCAGAAGATGATGCTGGGTTTTTGCTTTTAATATAAATTATGCCTACTAAGAAAAGCAGGTTCACCTGCCCAGCTGAACAGAAAATCCCAGACTTCAGAATTCCATCCATGTCTCTGATAACTATTTCAAGCCATGAATATACACCAGCTACATAAGAAGGAACAATTAATAATTTCCTTATCAATGTTTAGAGATTGTCTGAAATTCACCTACATGACAAGAATGTACCACTCCCTTTGAGCGACCTGAAGTGAGGTCTCCAGAGTAGCAAAGTAATATAACTGAGGAAGATAGAACAGCTTCATAAAGCATATCACTCTGCTTTGCTTAGATTGAATGGGAAGGGCTGGCTAAGAGGAGAGGCTTTGGGAAAATGCCTACAGCTAGGTAAGGTTGGCACTCTCTCTGTTTATTTGTAAGGGAAAGGAAGGATTTTCCAAGTGGTTATGATGAAGAGAATAGCCTGGAGGAAAACTAAGTGAAAAGTTGCCATTGCAACAGCCCATACAGAGGAGATCTCTTCGGCAGCTCCCTCAAGCAAGGTTTCACTGGCAATGAAGCAGGGATCAGTTGGGCTTGCCCCTTCCCCAGCCTTTCAATAGCACTGGGACAGATGTCTGAACCTCTCCCGGAGACAAACCTGGAACTTGGTCTTCCTGTGTGATGGCTGTGACCACTGCTGTATATTAAAATTTATACTAGTGAGTGTATTCTTTCTTCCTTGTTTTTAAGTGATTAATGACTCATGCTGTCTTTCCTGCTGTATCTGTGCCCTGTGGATATGTGTTGAGCCTCCCAGCATGCTTATATCAAAGGGTCTGTAGTTTAAGGACTGGTGCTGTGCAATGGTCACTGAGGTACTCAGCACTGGCTCAGTGGCATTGCTGTGCACAGAACTACAGACATGAAAAGAAGAATGCTGGTAAACATGCAAGTCCAAGTCTTTCTTGCAGCAAAGCCTTTAGATGTGGATCAGGGTGTATGCTTTTTCTCGTTTCCTTTCACATGACATTACTCCATTATTCTTGTCTTTAAAAGTCATATATTGGCATAGTGCTGCATATTACTGTATAGTGCTAAAGGCACATCAGTCTCAAAATTATTTTAGTACAAATACTCTTCAGCAGCAAATACTCTTGAATGTCAGTGGTTCATACAAGGCACTGGGAGAACAAGTACGTATTTCCTGTCACATCCTAGCAACCCACCTTTATTACAATTTGGAAGAGAGGTTTCATTGTTAGATTTACAAGTGAAGATCTGCTTTTTCAGCTTAGTGCCTGTTCTCACCTTGATCTTATGCAGCAGTTTCAAGATGTGCTTTCATGGCCTTTGCTGAACCCTCCAGATGGATTTCACAATGATACAACATCTCCTTGGCCTATTTAATTTTTTTATCTTGCCACAGAAAGCTATCCTAATGTGAAGCAACTGAAAATAAACCCACCCCAAAACACAACCCTGCATTGAAGGAAACTGGTAACCCTAAGTGAAACATCTTTCTTTAAGACCAAGCTATGCCAAGGGGAGATGGTTGTCTATCCCATTTCTGCAAAGGGATGTACTTCACGCACAGCTGATTTGGGGTTTTGGAAGGACTTTGGATGGAAGCAAGCGGTGCTGTTGACTCACTGCCAGTTCCCTCCGGATGGGGCCTCTCTCCCCCGCCTCATGGGCTGGCTGGCTTCCCCATCCCTACAGTTTGATGCCAGGAAAGGCGAGGGGTTTCTGTGCCTCTGCAGGATTTACACCTGACCATGGCTGATGCAGTCCTGACACGACAAGAAAGTAAACTCCATCCCTGTTGCCTGGCCGCACCCTTTTAAAGGAATTTGCTGCATGCTCCTATATAGCCGCAGATTGTACAACCGCTGGCTTTGATGGTTGAATCACAGCGGCCTATGCAAAAACAAGGGTGGCAATCTCAGTGAAACTCCCAAGTCTTTCAGCTCCTGAGTGACTTCTAACCATTTGAAAACTCACGTGGTTTCCTGCAGCTTTCCTCCTTGCCGGGCCTTTTTTTCTGATGCCACTTGGACTGAGAGAGATTGGGAATTACGGCATGCATGCACCACTGCAGAGCAGCCAAGTGGGTCCAAGAGCAAAGTAAAACTTGTGTGGACAGCTGTAACAGCACTTGCATATATTTGCTCCTTAACATGCACTTTGCAAATCTAATGTGGAGGATGTATGTGCAGCCTAACAAATGTAAAGGCAGTGGATGGCAAGCCAGGTCACGCTGCACTTTAGAAGAGTTGTGGAGATAAAAGCAGAGCCTTGAAGCTCAAGCAGCATTCCACTTAAAAACTGCTGGAGAGGGCAATTCCATGTCCATTTTCCAACTCAAGCTCCCACTAATTTCGTCTTTCCATAAGAAAGGTTTTAGCTATATTTCACAAGTGGAAGATCACACACTGGTGTGTTTCTCCTCCTGCTGGCTTCCAGCTAAATTACTGCTAATACTGAGACATCACAGCACAGAATCAAAACAGTCTGAAGAAATTAGAGATCTGGTTGTCTGAAGTACAACTGAGAAATAATGAAATATACCTCCAGTGAATATTTGACAGCTTTTTCTTTGCAGAGAAGATTAAGGCAGAGACAAAATGATACAGCTGAGATTTTTCTTTTTGAACACTTACTGAACAGCTCTTGTAAAAAGGCATAATAACAGTAATAATAATGGTAAGGATGATAACAACAACAATAAAAATAATGTAATTTAAATTTCTGAAGGCAAAACACTCCTGTCAGAGAAATGAAAGACATTTTGCAGGGTAGCCTTTGTTATTGCAAAAAGGAAAGAGCTTGCTGGTCACAGTAGTCAGGAGACCCATGTTTTTTATTTCCAGCTGAGCTGCATGTTTCCTGTGTGACCTTGCAACTCCCCCGTACCTCCGTTTTCCGTTTGTAATGTTGGATAATAGATATCTTGGCGAAGCAAGGCTGATCCTCTAATTGCAGAAACATGACATGTAGTGTTCCCAAGGGGATCCTTTGATCCTCACTTATGCTGCTGGAGGAGGAATGTGCCACTCTCTTTTTCACTGAATTTGGGAGGCTGCTTTAGGAGAAGTGTGTTCTTTTTGCCTCTCTCAGGAGGAGCTAAGGAAACCCAGAAGGATGGAGAAGGTGTCACAAATTGTTTTCAAGGAGTGGGAGGTGACAGAAGGAAGCAGTCCCCAAGCACCTGAAACTGAAAATTACTGGGCCCTTCCCAGCTCAGGTTCCCTTTTTAGGCTCTTACTAAGACCCTTTTGCCTTTCCTTGGAGACAAGAACACTGCCTTTATGTCTTGTTTAGTTTGCTTCCTCTGAACTGCATTTTCAGGGATGACACCTTGTGAAAATCAATGCAAAATCCTACCCCAACAGTGCAACATGCTTTTTGCCTTCATTTTGCTCAGGCAAAATCAGCTCACTCCTATATGAAGGCAAGGGAAAGACACCCTTTCAACTTCTCTATCTCAACAGATGCTCTCCTGGTTTCTAACCAGGGTGTGTGCCTGGCTGTACTGGGGCAATGCAGCAAAACTGGTGGGATGCCATAGATTTCACAGAACAGAAAAGAGCTCAGAAAGTGTCTCCTGTAGCAAATTTGGCATTCTGTGACGTATATGCCAAGGACAATAGGGTGGCAGATTCCAAGTGACACTCAACAGAGGAAACACGTGTCCAGCACACAGCTGGAGGCATCTAGACATAGGAAAGCCAGTGTCTCTCAGACTCTCTGGGATTTTCTTCTAAAGCAGGCTGAGTGGAGGTTGGAGAGTACACCCAGCACCCCACTGGGATGTGGCTGGGGTCCTTCCCATGCTCAGCAGCATGGGGCTCCTTGTGGAGGTCCTGAGGCTAAGTGGTGGGCACAGTAGCTGCATGATTTAGGGAATGGCAGGCTCTCCTTGGAACCTTGGAAACCGGGGGTGGTTTGCACAACCTGGGCTGTCCCAGGAGAATAAAAGTTATTATGCATGCCCACCACCCCTCTACTAGTACTACAGTTTGCATTCATGACTTTTCAAGATGGGTAGGCAGAAAAACTGGGTGAAGATGTCCAGCTCCTTCACAGCTACTCTTAGTTGTTTAAATCAACCTGGCAAGGAAAGGATTTTCTGCATTAATTCAGGAGTACAGGAAACAGATTAAGGAAGATGCAACCTGTAAGTTTATGTGTTTCTTTCTGTTAAGTAAGGATCATGTTTAGAAAACAACGAAGCTAAACTTCTGCTTTGCCTATTTTAAACTGTGTTCCTGCCGAAGGGAACAGATTGCATCTCCTGACGGAGGGCTCATCTGTGAAACCTGGCATCCTTCCCTGTGCCACCTGTCCCAGTAGTTCACCATGTCTGCTCTCCACAGCTTAGACAGCGGCACATGTGGAGCCTAGATCTTGCTGGTAAAATATGTAGCAAAGCTGAAAGCTGCAGTCTCTGGTGAGACCTCTTCTGCTCCAGGAGACAGTCTCCAAAGTGTTCACACTGACTGTGGGGTAAATAGAGGGTAAAACTGGCCATAAGCAGTCTATGGTGTTTTCAGAATAGTGCTGGGGGACAGGACTCTTTCCTTGGTTCCGCATGTCCAACATGTAAGGAAATGCAAGGTGAAACCACACTGTAAATTAAGCGGTATTAAGTGGTAGCTGTGGTATAAATATACATTGCTGCCCAGCACCTCTGCAGCTATTCAAATTCAAATGGTGATTTCAAGGAGAGGCAGCCCTAAGCAGTGCTTGAGTGGAGGGATTTAAAACATTTTTGAAAGGTTTTATCCCAGGAGCAACATACAGAACTGAATAAGCAAATGCTTGCTTTGGGCTCCAGCTGCTACACTGTGAGAGATAGCAAGCCAGCAGAGGTAAAGGGCTGGACCCCCAGCAGACTTGGCCAGGTTTTTGGGTGCATGTGTTTTGGTCAGTCCTGGGGGTTAAAGGAGCCCGTGGCAGATAGCTCACAAAAGGCAGCAGAATAGCCCATGAAGGAGCACAATGGCAATACTGTTTCCCATAGACTAAAATAATGAATCATAGCTTCCCCTTGCTACTGTTGTTCACATAACCTTTACAATAATTTATAATTAAATTAGTTGCCCTTTGGATAGGTGCACATGTGGTTTTTTTAAGGGTTGCTAAGGTAACTGATGATTTCCTTATTTCATCCTGTGTAAGCGGAAATTTTACTTCCTAGTGAGCATGAACAAGAGACTCAGTGAAAACAGATACTTGTTTATCAGGAGTTTCAGTGGTTCTGCTGATATCAGGCAAAGGACTCTCAACCTATTTTATGGGGGATTGCTTATATTATTTAATTTTAATGGTAAAAGAAGAGCTAGAGTAACCCTTCTGACTTGTTTCATCTAAAAGATAAGGGAGTGGAATTTTTATTTCAATTTTTTAAAAGTCTTGCATTTCTCATAAATTTTTACTCAGCCTGTTTGTTTTGCTATTTTCTCTCCTCTAGCTAGAAGTTACTGCTACTCATGCAAAAGAAAGAAGGCAAGAAAAGTCTGTGTGTATGGTATTGTGCCTCTGCTTGACCTGACCAATTCTCTCTTCTGAAGAGCAGATGAGATTTTATAAATAAACAGCTGAAGAGAGAATTATTTCTTCTCTCCCTCTGTCCTCTCCCACGTACACAGGATGAAGGCCAGAGAACAGAGGGAAGCTACAACAGAAGCTAAGCTGCATGTCCCTCCACTGTGGGAAACCCTATACACACCTTCAAATTAAACAGCAAATTCTCCAATGTCCTTGCCCTCTTCTACTCCATAGCACATGACAAAAGGAAAGAAGCTCCAGCTTCTGAGAAAAAGAAATAAACATAAGCATACTATCAGCATACTCTAGTAGCCAGCTGATCCTGTAATCCCCAAGTCCCTGTATGCTGTTCAGCAGCAGTCCTCTGCCCACACAGCATGCATACTGCGAGCAGCTTGCTCCCCTGCTTGTGGTGCGAGCAAATGGACTAAGAGGGGCAGCAGTGCCTTGAGAGGAGGCCTGTGATGGGTAACGGCACAAAGAGCAAGATGGCCTTGTGCAGGGAATTCCCCTTGTCTCACTGAGACTCTCTTGTGCATCCTGCTCTACCGATTTTATCCCCAAGCGATCTGGCTTTCCCTCAGCAGTGGGATGGAGAGAGTCAGCCACAGACATTGCCCCACCTCCCAGAGCGTGCATCTGTGCAAGGCACTGATGCTGCTGGCAGCACAGCAAAGAGCTCTGGTAGCCATTGCTTTGCGGCCATACTCATGTGCAGATGTGTAAAAGAAATTCCTCCAGGAAATATTGGCTGGAGGTTTAAAAGTAGTCTGTAATTTGATGCAATAGAGGACAAAGGTGAGTACATTTTATTATTTAATCTGTCAGACAGTTCAATGCAATTCAAGGTTATTGTAATAAATAGAAATGTTTACCTAACCTTTCCCCATCTGATTCATCATGAATTGTGTGACATGTCCTCGGTGACACAGGGCTGTATAACTATAACCAAGAAACAATCAGATAAGAGCTTTACAGTGTATATCAAGATAGACATGTCCTAGGATGCAGTTCTGTATGTATATTCCACTGACTGTTGCTCACATGAAGTTTCATACAAAAACTAAACCCCACATGAATTCTTCAAACTGACATCCCAAGAGCTTTCAAAGTTAACATTTCAATCTCTGTTTCCTCCTGCTGTCTTGGTAAGGATTCTTGAGACTCTTGAGTAAGGATTCTTAAGACTCTTGAGTAAGTGACACCAATATTGAGAACAAAATGGTTCATACCATGCTTTCTCTATGACCATGGCAGGAACGTTACTCTGAGTCACTCTGACAGAATAAAAGCCCCAGTTATTCATCAGGAGTAAAGACTTCTGTCAGAAGGTGTCTCAGACTACTTAGGGAGCATGAAAGTTTACACTGTGTCTATTTTCAGTAAAGCAATCTGGTTGATGGTTTTTGATTTTCCATCAAAAAGATACCATACGTTCTAACCAAAGCTTTCCATAAAGGAAAGTTACTTATAAGAAAATTTTTCAAGTCAAAACAATTTAGTTTTCCTTTTAGTTGACAGTTTAAAAAAAATAATAAACAAATCTAAGCTTAATTCATGAAGGAATTTTCATTTAAAGATCATAGGGAATTAAGTCTATGGTTGATCATTTAGATGTTAAATATTATTGAGAGTAAGTCTATGGTCAAAATCAAGCCAAAACTCATCATGACATTGGAATTTCCAAAGTTTCACTTTTAATTTTTTTCTTGATTTTTGACCTTTTGTCCTGACCAGGTTTGGGACTTTGTATTCTATGTTGAAAACTTGGAGTCAGGAACTATTTCCCTCTTGAGATTTTAGGTTTTAAAAGGAGAAAAGACATACACAACCAGCAGAAGTAAGCAAACGGAAGAGTGATTCAAAACATGTTGCAGATACTGAGTTTCTTCCAAGGTCTCAATCCTTTTATTCTGGAGAGTTTCCTTTTGTTACATAAATCAATAGCTGGCCAGCAGAACCAAGCTAATTAATTCTTAGGATGACTGACTCTTGTTAAATGTGCAGGGCATTTAAAGCTGTCTGTCACTGCCTGTTGAAGCAAGCCGCACATTTGGTCTCATTCTGGCTTCCCCAAGAGTAGTGGCAGCAGCCTTTATTTGGCAGAAATCCCAGCTGTCACCTCGTGGAGGACGGTGCAATTGTAGAGTGCAGGGGTCTCACAAAAGCTGAGACCTTTGTTGGGCAAAGGTAGGACTTGAGTTGTGTGCAGAGTGCCTGGGAAGAGGAGGTTGCTCCTGGAAGAGGTGTGATATTCCCACACTGGCCCAGGTTGCTGGTTTGGTCTGTTGAAATGCAGTGTTGGAGCATGTTTGCAGAAGCTGTTTCCAAGCAAAAGTGGGGAAAGTCACAGGAGGTAACAGGATGAGTAACTGTGGTTAAGCTCACATGTGCCAGTGGGGAAGGAGAACTTTGCAAATGGAGTGTCATTTCTCTGCAGATGTATCTTTTAACGTTAAAGAAAGAAACCAGAAGAGCCTTTCAGAAGTAAACCAAAGAGCTCTTTTTCAGAAGGTTAGAATCCACCTGGAGTAGTCACAGAAATAAATTGTTCAAACAATATGAACATGTAACAAGTGGGAATAACCTGGGATTTGAAGCTGTCTGACTAGAAAAAGACTCACTAAATTTCAGAGTGCCAAAGCAAAAGTATAAATAACAAATCATAAAAGTGCAAATTAAAAGTAATACTGATTCTTGTATGGCAAAACACCCCCTTTTTGCTTTTTAAAGCATGCTGACCCTTTATCACCTCAGGTGTTTCAGATCTGGGCAATGGTACAAAACTAACGACATTTAAGCATTGATGTTTTGTGGGCTTGTACAACCACAGCCTTGCAACTGGCTATTCCGTTTCATTGTATATAAAAAAAAAGCAAAACAAAATAATGGAAGATAAGGGGACAGCCATTCACACAGAATTCTACTGGCAGGTCAATGCTGAGAAAGGAACTGAAGAAATTCAGAACAAACTCAGAAACTTCAGAAAACAACTGAAGCATGGCATTAACCTTGCCACTTGGCATGTGGGAAAATGTATAAATAGAATACCATGCATCTATTTAATTTCTGCTGCCTTCTCTGATTTCAGTGCTGGTATACTACATAGCAGCAGTTAATCACATCAAACATACAGAAAACTTACTGGTGTAAAGTTGGTGTAAAATTAAAACTTTGTTAATCATTTACATGCAAAGAATAGTTAGCAACTACACTATTTACAATACTTTGAAGTGTCCTAGGCACCTAAATGCATTCTAGTGGAATAAATGACACATAAAATGTAGATTGCAAGACACTGAAATTTGAATTTATACTGCATCCACAGTCCTGCCCTTTGACTGTGTGCTCTCACACAGAAAAAGGAGTCTCCTCCTCTGAGCATTTTTGAATAGCATCTTACAGATGTTAGGAATACCTCAAGAGTGAAATTATACAGTTTTATTTGAATAAATGCTTGTTGTATTCATTTTGTTGTTGACATGCTTTTGGAGAATTGCCTCTCATTCAGTAAGGCTATATTAACAGTACTATCATCTCCTCAAGGAAGGGACTGCTTCTTAACAAGAATATGTAATAGTACCCAGAGAATATGTAGTAACACCCAGAGCAAAGGTAAATTAAAGCTAACCAGAACTGCTGTGTGGTTTTATAACACAAATAATAATATTACCATGAAGACAAGTAATTATGCCTCTAGCCACGCACAATCTGAATTCTTGCCAGCTTTGTTTCATCTGTACCTTTATAAACAAGTGCCTGTTCAAATCCTCTTCTGCAAGCTTTTAAGGCCCTCCATGAACCAGACGTAAGCTGTTCCTCAGCTCTTCTCAACACTGAACTCACCATTCTCACTCTAGTGATGTCTGTTGCTCTAGAGCAGATAGTCTTTCCGGCATGCTGCTACTTCTGCAGAAGATGCCCCCATGCCCACCCCTGGCCTTCCCTCTGCCAGCTAGTTATCATACTGCCTTTGAGTAGGAGGGTAAGGATTTTCCAAATGACCTCAGCACACATTTCATCTTCTAGATTTGCAATGCCTCTGGTGTGAGCATGACAATGCCTCTGGGCACGGAATAGGGGGATTTCCGCAGTAGCTGCCTTTGTACATGCCATCAGTCATGAAGTCTGCGAGTGTCTGCGAGTGTCACAAAGCACCTGGTTTGTTCAGACCTTAGTGAACTGTGATGTGCAGGACAGTTGAGAGTCATCCTCTTTCTGCTGCATTTCACTCGGCAGAGGGTAGAGAGGCTGAAGTGGAGTCTGTTCAGAAGGAGTGGAAAACCTTGTATATTCACATACTGGAGGTGAACCCTGCATAATAAGAAACTTTCTGACTTGATGTTCTGGTTTTGCCTATGTGCACAAGGTTTTCAGCCTGAATCTCTGCACCCAGGACCTCCCTTATGTAGAGATTCAGGAATTTTCAGCATAAACCTCTGAAAGGGAGACAGAGGTGGACAGAGGTGGCATGAGTCTAGGGGAGAAGAGTGAGTGATGGTTGATGGTGAAGCAGCAAACAGCATGCTGCACACTCATCTCTGCTTTTTGAGATCTCATCCCAGAGCTGGCAGTGGCATTTGTGCATGTGCTACTGAAGTCTGCCCAGTCTTAGCCAAAGACTATTGGCTAAGTTGCGGTCTGGGAATGCAACCTTTGTGCATTTTCCCCAGGCATTTCTAGTATTTATTCTGTTTAATTAGTGAAATGAGTATAAAAGTAATCAGCACAGAATTAGTGGCCTCAGCTCATCTATCAAGCTTTATGGATTCATCAGTGTGAAGGGGATTGCCCTTTCTTTCAAAGGCACTAAGAACTTGCAACTCCCATGTGTGTTGATGGGACTGAGCATATTTTTGGCCACCATTAATGAGAAATCAGATATTCATTACTACTAGATGACCTAATGAAGCCTTCCCGTCAGGTCACACAGCCAAGCTGAGATATATAAGGCCAAAGAAGACAGATGTTTGCATACAGATAATCTGTAGGCAAAACATTTTTTCCCCTGTTAACATGGATTCTTCAGCTATCAACATTGCAACTTTTGACTTTCGGCATCAGCCGTTGTTTTTCTCCTGTTTGCATGTTTCATAATCTCTTCTTGGCTAATCTTAACAGTTCCCTTCTAATTGCAATTAATTAGTAAACAGGATAGGAAAGGTGTCCTAACAGGTAGGCATGCATAGAAGACAAGAATGACTTTGAAGTACTGACCACAAGGCTGTGGGTGGCTGAATGTTTGTATCATTATTGAGAGAGAAATATCCAGAGGCTTCAGTGGAAAAAAACCGTCAGGAGGGGAGAGGAAGTTTAAGGTATTTAAAAGATCTGCTACCTCCTCAAAAATCGTAAAGGAATGATCCTCCAAACAGGTCATAAATGGAGGAATGAGAATAATTTGGGGATTTAAGTGGTATTCTGTGATTTGTCTTATAAAACATTTATTTTAAAGTAGTTATTTCAGGATATAATTTTTTTAATTATTATTATTATATATAAAGAGGTTTTGTCTACTTCTGGCTTCAGAAATTTTGTCTTTCCAGGTCTGGATTTCCCTGGGTCTGCCGCTGGGTGCATGATCTTTTAGGAAGGACAGAGGATTTAAGATATTTTATGAGCAATCACACTTTACGCCAGGGTCCTGGTGTCTTGAATCTCAAGGAAACCCTTTACCCACATGTTTAAACAAGGCTTAGAGTTGTACAGCCAAAGCACCTGTGTTCAGCAGTTCAATTAAAAATGTTTTCCCATACCCAGTGAACAATGTTTTCCAGCTGGCTGTTGAATATCAGCAGGGAGAAAAATGGGTCGTGATCTCTATCTAGACTTACATGCTTTTGTAACGCATGAAAATGAAGAAGATAATACAAATCCATTTAATGACTGCATGGCATAATAAAAACTAGTTCTGGAGTTGCCTACAGTTTACATCACATGATTTTTTTTCTAAAATGAATAGGGTACAATGACAGCTAAGCAAAATGTGCACAGGTTGGAGTTGGAGAGTTGTTAAAGAGCCTGAACTATTTATATTTATTCTTCGTTATCTGGATGACAATAGCTCTGCACAGGTGTGGAACCTGTGCACTTGGCACTGCAGAACTGAGTGGCAACATGCACATAACCATTTTGGTGCACAAAGGGATGCTACCCGCCCCTTGTGGCTATACATGTGATTCACACTGCTGTGGGCTCTGGACAAGTGGTACCCCCGGAGGCTGATGAAAGCCATAGGCTGAGCCCTCGTAGCCCAAACAGCCAGAGAACAAATGAAAAATCAAGTTAAAAGATTCATCCAAAAATGATATTATATCTTAATGGTATGTCTGTGAGTCATGCTTTTACCTTCTCAGATCTCATCTTAATGAGGAAGCCACATGGGACAAAACTACACAAGGTTTTTGTGGATAAATGAGCAAGGCAGTTTTGCATCACAGACAGGCTAGGTACCTTGTGTGAGAAATGTCAGAATAAGAGAGAAAACCAGAGAAATAACAGTGTTGGGAAAACTCTCAGAACAGGAAGCTGTGAAAATTTTATAGTGGGGTTAGAACTAACAGAACAGACTTGCGGAAAATTTTAAGCCTGGAATATTACCTTGACTTAGCATTTTGAAAGGCCTTGGGAATCCAGAGAAAATCGTATAGAAGGGCACTTCAGTATTCAAATTAAGACTTAAAGCCCCAACAAGGAAGAGGATGCAGGGCAATGGATTACATGAAAACAGAAGAAAGGAAGCAATGTTTTTTATAATTAGAGTAGAATAAGCCAAAGATATGATCTATGATATGGGAAGGGGCAAAGATGCTAACAATGGTTGAGAAAAATGTAAGTAACAAGATCAAAAAGGGAAAAAAACCTCAATCTGTCTGGAACAGAGTCCAACTCAGAGGTGCTTATGAATCAACAGGATGAAAGAACTGATTATATTGCCCAAGGAGAAGGCAGAAACACAGGGACAAAATAGAAGTTCTGAAGGGCAAATACCAATAATTGTAGAAGTGAAAGGAAAGCTTGCCATGCAAGTTAGGAAGGAACAACCAGCTGTACACAAAGAAAGGACTGAGTCATGAAACCCAAAGTTAAACAAAACCCAAACCAAAAACCAAACCTAAAATATCCAGCAAGTAACATCTGATAATAAGAGGAAAAATGAAAAATAATTTGGAAAGCTTTCCACTCTGAACTACATAAACAGTATTTAATTATTGGGAGTAACAGGAAGAAAAATCCCATGACTCTCTTTAAACCCAGAATGGATTGCAAATCCAAAACATAGGAAGAGGAAGAAAGCATGTACAATATTGTTTCCTAAAGCAGTAAAAACAAGACCCATGAGATACACTGAGTTTGAATGAATTGAATTTGTATAGTGCATATTACGCTAGATACTCAGTCTGAGAGTTAGTTAGCATTTCCTTACTTTCCTCCCTTCTGTACCTGCTGTCTGATCACAGAAGTGTGCCATTCACAGAAATGCTGTATATTCCTGTCATGTCTGTACCTGCTCTTGACTGTGTTTGTTTGGGTGTATATTCAACTCTTTCACCTAAGGACAGCAAGTTAGTAGCAGACAGCTGAATTCAGATGAGTAGATGCCCTTTTCCCCCTCCCCAATGCAGATGTTTAAATGACACACCTTTTGTGTACTAATACCAATGAACAACTCTTCTGAGAACCCAGGAAGGGTGGTAGGAAGAGCACTGCATGTATTTTAGCAGCTAAAAATGGGCAGGTATTTGATAAATCAGCTTTCATGTGCGTGGTTAGTTGGGGAAGTGGTTACTGTTGTTAATACTTATGATGACTGTCATTTACTCCAGCCTCTTAGACAGAAGCTTGATTTCTGGGGGTTGATTATAGACATGATAACCTTGCAAATTCAACAAAGCTCATTTTACTAAAGCTCAGGTGCTGCAGAAAGTGTGTGCCAAGGGGAAGGGAGTGTCTGTGGCTCTTGGCAACGTGGAGCACACCCATCATCACACCAGCAACAGGAACTCCTGGGCATGGGAAACTACAACCAGAGGAACAGCTCCCACCACAATTCCTGTCCCTCTCCATACTGGGAAGAGACACTCCAGTTTCAAATCAGTGATGGACATTGATGACGGACTTGGTTATAAGCAGGTGTGGCAGCTTTTACTACAGGGTGCAAATATTGAGGGAGAAGGAGAAATCAAGTCTAGTCAAAAAGCTAGTTGTTGTGGAAAGCCTGGTGCAGACTACAGGGAGCCAAGGATCAGATCATGTAAATTTTTTCTGTGTCACTATGGTTGTTTTTATAAAAAAAATTAAGTCCCTTCCCAATGTGCCCGTTCACCCTCAGCAACCTGTAAGTCTTGATTTTGTAAAGAAAAGGCACAGTTTAAGATGAATCAGGCCAGCCACGCTGTGTCCTAGACATGGTCTTGTGTCTTGTTTAATGACGCTCCTTGAAGGCACTCACCTTTTCTAATCGTGAGTGAGATGGTGTAAAACATTGCATAGTCCAGAATTTGGTCTAATACAGACCAGCTGAGACCCTGATGCTGTTTTACTGGTTTTATGCCAATCTAAGCAAATGCTAAGCCTTGATATTTTTTATACATGCATTTCCTACAGGGCACACAGTGTTTCAGTGCAATTAGTGAAAGGCAGAAGTCTCAGCAGAAATTGCCAAGAAAGGCAGATGTTAGTTTTCTTCTGTGAGTCTCAAGGATAATGCTTTTTAATATATTTTTCTGACTTGTCAAAACATCCAACATATTCCCAGGTCTATTGCTCTGATCAAAAAAACCCCGTAAGAAGCAAGGCCCATCTCTAAGTTTGGACTATGTGAATTAACTGGGCTTTTTTGACATTGTCCTCACTTTCCTTTGTGTCTGATTTATTGAGGTAATTCTTTGAACCTTGCTATGGGAGACAAGGGTTAGATCTCCTAATTAATTTGTAATGCTTCTGAAACTACCTGTCTTCTGAAATGCAGGGACTATTTCCTGAGATCTTGAAAACGATCTCTTAAAATCACCCATGCCTCATCTATTTATGGAAAATGTAGATGCAAGACAACATTTATTTTGAAAACACCGATCACTAATTAAGAAGCTCTTCATATATATGCATAGATGTTCAGCCAAACCTTAAAGTGACTGAAACTCAATGTTTTTATGGATGTTCAGTTAATACTATTTTAGCACCTTTCTTGCATTATTTTCTGGCTCTACCAGAAGCAGATTTGGAAAGACAGTCATGCAAGTGATGTCTGACTTGACAGGCCAGGTTAGCTTGAGCTAACCTATTGCTGCAAAATTTATCTGAACCAATAATCTTGTCTACCTAGAGGAAAGCCACATCTGGAAGAGTTTCATTCTTTGCCAACATCCAAATATTTGCATGAATGCAAAAAACATATAATGAAAATGAAAAAAAAGACCTTCAAAAGGTGCTTGTAAGGGAATTATGTGAAGGATGGTGCTTTTATGGCTAGCAAAAGTTGTATTTAGCAATTATTTGCATGTGTAGAGAAATATATGGTCTGGTGACAGTGAACCTTACGTACTTCGATATATCCCTTCTTCCTTTGAGCTGAAGAAACATGCATCTGAAGCCAAACAATTTGCAGTGATACACAGGGGAAAGTCAAGTGGGTCTCTAGGCTTGTTGCTTGTATCTCACGTAATAGCTGTTGGAGCTGCTTATTATGTAATTTTTTGAAATTGCTTCAAGCACTTGACAATACTAATGGGGCTTATTCTTACAAATGTCCATGGATATAGGAACCTTGAAAGAAGGAGAATGAAGCACAGTCTACAGACAGTGGAAAATACCAGAAAACGTTTTGCCATTCACAAAAAAGATCCTCCTTAAAAGGCTTAAGGTTAAAATTTTTGGGTGGAGGAAGTGATTGAGGGCTGGTGAGAACAAGTAGGGCTTCTGTGGTATTAAATTAATGGGACAGTTCTGTCTTCATGAGGTCGGTGGGATTGGCCAACTGTGAAAAGAGGAACTTCTGCTCTCCCTTTCTACCCACACACTTCCTCACCAGCACTGAAACTGATAACATGGTCTGTAAAAGACTGCTGGCTGTCTTCCCTGTACCCTTGCTGATAACAGCATATACACTGTACCCAGCACTGAGCTCAGCAAACCCCATGAAGATGTTCTTCGCTCCTGGAGTTGTCTTGGCAAACCCCCTCTGCCTCACCCATCCTTGGCAATGATATTTTCTTGCTGTGGAGAGCAGATGCCTGTCCTGTACACAGAAACTAGACACAAACCTTACCTAAAAAAGCAGTTGAAGTTGGAAAAAATACTCCAACCCTCTGGTGGTTGATGTCTCTTTGTGCTGTCAGGGGTGTTGGGAAAGGAAAAGGGTCTCCTGAGACTTGGGGGAACAGTGGGCTGAGCATGTGGTGGTATGAGCTATCACATTGGTCATATAAGTAGCCTCTACCTCCAACACTATCTATAAGTTTGGGAGATATTGACCATGTAAATCTCCACCGTGCTGGCATATCACACCTGCACTTTCTGCCTGTAGGGCTACACACAAGCTGCAGAAAAAATTTTGGCAGGAGGAAACTCTTGCTCTGCAAGTTTTGCATGACTTGCATGCACAAACTGAGGTGACCTCAGTTTACAAACCTCTGTCTTTGATGGGTGTGACCAAGATACTGTCAGTCAGGAAGACACAAGCAGGCATGTGGAAGGAGCAGGAGGAAGAGGAAGGAGATCAGGTCTCCTTTTTTGATGAAGGGGGAATCCATAGGAAGACTTAGAGATGACTGTGTTACTCTGAGTATGCTGTGGGGAAGAAAAGGGACCTCTGAAATAAGAAAGGTGGAAAACAAACAAAAAGCACTATTGGCTATACAGAAAGTACACACACTGTTGGGAGCTGTTAAGACTTTTCCATCTAGACTGTGCCCCTTGGCTTTCTCACTCACCCATGCAAAATGCTGGCTGGGGCAAGGCTGCTGGTCCTCTGGGGGGTGAAAAAAGTAGCTGTTGGGTTTTGCTTTGGTTTCTACAAGCCAGTCACGGACTCTCCAGGCAGACCCCAGGTAAGGAAGAGGATCTGGTAGTGTCTTCACAATGCTCTGGCAGCGCTTGGTGTTGAGAAAGCTGCACAGTTCTGCTGGGTGGTGTCTCTGTAAGACGATGGAAAAGCTCCAGAGGGAGACTTAGGCAGAGTGAGAATTACTGCAGGTTACTCAGGGCTGTGCAAAGTACGTTCAATGGTGCTTTTCTTCTGTGTTATTTGCAATTGCTATCAATAGATACGTCCTCTTTGCAACTGGAAGCAGGCAGCTGAGTTTCTCTGTGAGTTTCTGAGTGAGTTTCTCTGTCCTCATGAAATAGTGGTGTTCTGCAAGCAGGCATGATAAGG
Source organism: Pezoporus flaviventris (assembly GCF_033815535.1). NCBI lineage: Eukaryota > Metazoa > Chordata > Aves > Psittaciformes > Psittacidae > Pezoporus > Pezoporus flaviventris. Next base: position 4,756,945 of record NW_026892598.1, read on the forward strand.
CGTGTGAATCTTACCATCCCAAGCATTTGGCATCTGCATGAGTCACTGTTCTGCTTCCACGTTTTACAATTCCTTCCTGTTTTGCAGTATCTGGGGGTTTGTTATCCTTGTGACCTACCCACAGCACTTTGAAACCTGACTGAAGTGTGAATGTTAAGGCTTGGCTTGGTACAATATTTTTTGCTGTTTAAAGATTTCTAAACATCTCCTACATAAACACTAACGCTTGAGCTGTGAAAAAACAGAGTTTCCTTTATTAAGATGTCAATAGCAAGTTTTAACACTACCAAGACGCAACACTTAAAAAGTTCTACCAATAGGGCCCTGTTTTGAAACCACTATTTCTGTCAAAATGCATTCTAAAAAAAACCTGGGCCTAATTCTCTGTATACAAATGCACACACACAGAGATATGAAAACGCAAAAAACTTATCAGAAACAAAAGATGAAAATTCAGAAACATAATCATGCAGACTGAGGATTGTCACAGTTTTATTGATTTTGGAGCAGGTATTGAAATGCTATTCCCATTTCCACTCCATTAAGCTTAAGCTCTACACATTTGACAATTTTGTCGATTACTTGAAAGAAAGATAAGTAAAATGACTAGTATTTAGAATTTGCATAAGGCAAATTTCAGAGAATTGCTGATCTGTGAAGTGACTGCAGTATGGATTTAGCAATATGATTTAGATATACAGATATATGCCACAGCATATATTAGGTCAGGGTGAAAATGTAGGTAACATTGCCTAAAGGGGAACCAGTGACAAGATATTTTTTGGTGGTATGCAAGTTCCCTGTAACATCAATGCCAAAATAGCTTAAGAAATCTACTGGGGAGTGTTAAATGGAAATGAAGCTTTGGCTTTTGTTTTTTTTGTTGTTTTTTTTTCTCCTTACTTTCTGTATGTGTGCTACTGATGTATGTATTTCTGCAATACTATTAAAGATCTTGATAAAGTGCAGAAGGTTCATGTAGGAGCCACAGGGATGAATAATGGCCTGAAAAATATACCCCATATGAGGAGGCTCAAGATAGTTGGTTTACCAGACAGGAAGTTAAGAGATACTTTGATCAGTCTGTCAGCACTCACATTGTGAGTAAGCCCTTGACTTCTATGTCTTAAACCTGACAGAAGAAAATATCACAGGAACCAGTGAATGAACTGAAGACAAATAAAGATTTGAATTTAAACGCAAATTTTAAGAAGTGAGGCTAACTAATCAGTGAAACAATGCATTAAGAAATGTGTCAGATAGATAAAAAATAATGCAGAGAATGTTACTTAAGAGGTTAGCCCAGATGACAGGAGTGATTCCCTTTGGCTTTATGCTTTAGAAATGCTTGGTCCCTGTCATCTGTTATCTTAATTAAGCATGATTTTCACCATGAAGGTGTGAAGGGCGGTGTTTGTGTTGCTTGTGTGTTTTCAGTGACATATTACATTCCATTAGGATGGCTTCAACAGTGTGGAAAGAAAAGGAGTGTAGCTCGCTGTGGGACCAGATATCCAAGTGGCAGAGGGTTGGAAAATGGAATTTCCTAGAAAGCAGTGTGAAGAATCTACTGCTACTCAAAAAGTCAGCAAGTTGGCTGCAACCAGCCATGGACATGAGGATCTGCTTGTAGAGACACAGTGGGCAGTGGAAGAAATTCATATAAACTTTTCAGTTTCTAGACTGTCTCACCTAGTTGCTTATTTTTCCCAATTAATAACATGTTTTAACTTTCGTTATATTAAAACTAAGCTTTTCTCACTTTAATTGATTTTTTTTGGTCTCGTTTGAGGATCATCTTCTGGATGTCCAGTTGTGATGTATGTAATTGTAGGTATAATTCACCTTTCTTAAGAGATGATGCCTAAAATTGAGCACAAAAATAATTTGAAGATACATCAGTGGGGCACAAGCAATTTCTCCCTGGGTCTCTCAAGTTAGACACCTGATCATATGTTTCTGTGTGAGCTCTTTGCCTTACTTGCCATCATATAAGACTTTGGCATGTTAGATTTAGTAACCACTTTCCCCCAGAAGCCCTTCTTGCAGGGCTACATGCTCCTATAATTTCTCACCCTACATTTGATTGCATTTGTTTGTCATTATTTGTCTAGAATTTCACATTTGTCATTACTGAAAATTGAACCCAGTGTTTCCACACCTTTTCTTTAATGTTTTAAAATTACCTGAACTCTGTCCTTGTTCTCCATCACATCTAACCTAGGCAAGAATGGCATCAGGAAAAGCCCACTGAATCTTTTATGTATGATTTTTCTGTATTCCTTGAATTTTACACTGATATCACAGTATCACAGTATGCTAGAGATTGGAAGGGACCTCAAAAGATCATCTAGTCCAACCCCTGCCGGAGCACCTAGATAATGTTACACAGGAATGTCTCCAGGGAAGGAGACTCCACAACCTCCCTGGGCAGCCTGTTCCAGTGTTCCATCACCCTCACTGAGAAGAAGTTTCTTCTCAAGTTTAAGTGGAACCTCTTGTGTTCCAGTTTGTACCCATTACCCCTTGTCCTATCATTGTTTGCCACTGAGTAGAGCCTGGCTCCATCCTCGTGACACTCCCCCTTTATATATTTATAGACACTTATAAGGTCACCCCTCAGTCTCCTCTTCTCTAAACTATAGAGACCCAGCTCCCTCAGTCTTTCCTCATAAGGGAGATGCTCCACTCCCTTAATCATCTTCGTTGCCCTGCGCTGGACTCTCTCCAGCAGGTCCCTGTCCTTCTTGAACTGAGGGGCCCAGAACTGGACACAATATTCCAGATGCGGTCTCACCAGGGCAGAGTAGAGGGGAAGGAGGACCTCTCTCGACCTACTAACCACCCCCCTTCTAATACAGCCCAGGATGCCATTGGCCTTCTTGGCCACAAGGGCACAGTGTTGGCTCATGGTCATCCTGTCAGGACCCCCAGGTCCCTCTCCCCTACACTGCTCTCTAACAGGTCGTTCCCCAACGTATACTGGAACCTGGGGTTGTTCCTGCCCAGATGCAGGACTCTACCCTTTCCCTTGTTATATTTCATCAAGTTATTCCCTGCCCAACTCTCCAGCCTGTCCAGGTCTCGCTGGATGGCAGCACAGCCTTCTGGCGTGTCAGCCACTCCTCCCAGCTTAGTGTCATCAGCAAACTTGCTGATAGTACACTCAATTCCCTCATCTAAATCGTTGGTGAATATATTAAATAATACCGGTTCCAGTACTGACCCTTGAGGCACTCCACTAGTTACAGGCCTCCAACTAGACTCTGCCCCATAGACTACAACTCTCTGGCTTCTCTCCTTCAGCCAGTTCACAGTCCACCTCACTACCTGATCATCCAGACCACACTTCCTCAATTTAGCCGTGAGGATGCTGTGGGAGACTGTGTCAAATGCTTTGCTGAAGTCAAGGTAGACCACATCCACCGCTCTGCCATCATCCATCCACCGTGTTATTTCCTCATAAAAGGCTAAGAGATTGATCAAGCATGATTTCCTCTTGGTGAAGCCATGTTGACTGTCCCCCATAACCCTCTTATCCTTGATATGCCTTAAGATGGCACCAAGGATAAGGTGTTCCATCACTTTCCCAGGGATGGAGGTGAGGCTGACCGGTCTATAGCTACCCAGGTCCTCCTTCTTGCCCTTTTTGAAGACTGGAGTGACATTTGCTTTCCTCCAGTCCTCAGGCACCTCTTCCGTTTCCCAAGACTTGGTAAAGATGATGGAGAGTGGTCTAGCAATGACTTCCGCCAGTTCCCTCAGCACCCATGGGTGCATCCCATCTGGACCCATGGATTTATGGATGTCCAGATTGCTCAACTGGTCTCTAACCCATTCCTCATCGACTAAGGCAAACCGCTCCGTTGATCTGACTTCATCTAAGGTCTCAGGGGTACAGGGCTCTTCAGAACTGCCTGCAGCAGAGTAGACAGAGACAAAGAAGGCATTCAGTAACTCAGCCATCTCTGTATTGTCTGTCACCAGGGCACCCATCCCGTTCATCAGTGGGCCTACATTGCCTCTGGTGTTAGTTTTATCTGCCATGTATTTGAAAAAACTCTTTTTGCTGTCCTTGACCCTTCTCGCCAGGTTTAATTCTAAAGAGGCCTTAGTCATCCTAGCTGCCTTCCTACATCCTCTAGCAGCAGCCTTATATTCCTCCCAAGTGGCCAGCCCCTCCTTCCATGACCTGTAAACTCTCCTCTTCCACTTGAGCATACCCAGCAATTCCCTATTTAGCCATGCAGGTCTCCTGGCCCTCTTCCTTGACTTCCTATGTGTTGGGATGCTCTGATCTTGAGCTCAGAAAAAGCACTCCTTGAATGCCAACCAACTATCTTGGGCCCCTTTACCTTCAAGCAGCCTTGCCCATGGGATTTCCCCTAGCAATTGCTTGAAAAGGCCAAAGTTTGCCCTGCTAAAGTCCAGGGTTGCAATTCTACTTGCTACTCTACTAGTCCTACCACACAAGATCCTGAACTCCACCATCTCGTGGTCACTGCAACCAAGGCAGCCCTCAACCCTTACTGCTTCAACCAGATCCTCCTTGTTAGTGAGGATGAGATCCAGCAGCACTCCTCTCCTGGTCGGCTCATCCACCATTTGCATGAGGAAGTTATCATCCATACACTGGAGGAACCTCCTGGACTGTGGCTGGGTTGCCGAGTGGTCCTTCCAGCAAACATCAGGGAAGTTAAAATCCCCCACGACGACCACGGCCTGTGACTGTGAGGCCGCTCTCAGCTGCCTGTAGAAGGCCTCGTCAACTTCCTCACCCTGATCTGGTGGTCTGTAACAGACACCCACAACAGCATCGCCCCTGCCAGCCTGCCCCTTAATTCTCACCCACAGACTCTCAACTCGCTCGTCATCTGTCCCTGGACAGAACTCGGTGCACTGTAGTTGCTCCCGCACATAAAGAGCAACCCCACCACCCCGCCTGGCTGGCCTGTCTTTCCTGAAAAGGACATAGCCCTCCATGACTATATTCCAGTCATGTGAGCTGTCCCACCACGTCTCTGTAATTGCCACCAGATCATAGTCTCCTGACTTAACACAGGTTTCCAACTCCTCCTGCTTATTTCCCATGCTGCGCGCATTGGTGTACAGACATTCCAGGGAGCGAGCTGAGCACACCGATTTCACCCTAGGATTATAGGAGGCCTCCCAGTCTTCATCAATTCTGGAGCGCTGCCCCACTGGGGCAAGCCCAGCTACAACCCCATCCCCCTTCGAATCTAGTTTAAAGCTCTCCCAATGAGCCCTGCTAATTCGTGCCCCAGCATCCTTTTGCCTCTGTGAGACAAACCTTTCCCACTTGTCATTGTCCGGACTGGTGCCCTATAAAACCAGCCGTTATCAAAGAATCCAAAGCCCTGCCTGTAGCACCAGTCTCGAAGCCAATTGTTTATGGACTGAATCTTCCCATTCCGTCCCACATCAGTGGAAGATGGAAGGAGTGAGGAGAAGATCACTTGAGCCCCAGACTCTTTCACCATCCGCCCCAAGGCCCTGTAGTCTTTCTTCATCCCCCTCAGACTGCGGGAAGCAGCTTCCTCCCCACCTGTCTGGAAGATCAGCAGCGGGTAGTAGTCTGTCGGGTGCACCAGGTTGGGGAGTGCCCTCGTGATATCCCTGATCCAGGCTCCAGGCAGACTACACACTTCCCTATGATGAGGGTCAACTCTGCATATCGGGCCCTCTGTTCCTCTCAGAAGGGAATCGCCTACTACAATGACCCTTCTTTCTTTCTTAACAGAGGCAGTCTTGAGGTGCAAAGTCGACCGCCTTTTCCTATGTGGCCTTGTGGGGCTGGCCTTGCCGCACATCCTCACCTACCTCTCCTTCAAGATCCAGGGCCTCGAACCTATTACGGAGGGACACCTGGGGAAGCAGGGCAGGAAGGGGGGAGGGTTTCCCACGACGCCGAACTGGAACTCGCTTCCAACCCTCGTCGTCTTTTTGGTCCCCTACCTCTGCGCAACAGCTACAGGGCAGGGGCTGCCTCGGGCCATCCCCCTCTGTCTGAGAGGGCAGGGGGTCCTTCCCCTTTTGGGGGGTATCTCCCTGGAACCGTTCCGACTGGCACGCCAGGGAGTTACTCCACCAGTCGATCTCCCTTTCACACTCCCTCATGGTCCTCAGCGTCTCAACCTCCTCCTTAAGTCTTGCTACCAGGCTAAGCAGATCTTATACCTGCTCACACCTCACGCAGGTGGAATGCTGTCCTCCCTCCCCCGGCAGCAGCAGGCTCTGACACTCCCTGCATCCAGAGACCTGAACAGCCACGGTCTGGGACGGGGTCTCTGTCTGAGTTGCTGCAGCCTTCTTACTGCAAGCTCTCTTTCTGGAGGCGACCATATTGGTCCACAGTCGGACACCAGCAACAGGGTCAGCAACACGACCTGCTTGCTCCTCCCTGCGCCTGGTGGGCAGTGACACTCTCAGAGGCTCTTTCAAGGCAAGGGGAACGCCCCCCGCCACGTCAGCCGCTCTCTCGCAAGGGCTGCTAGGGTTGGGGATGGGGAGATGTCGGGAGTCGCAATGCCTTTGTGCTATCCCCTCTGTTTTTCCTCATCTCCGTTGACCCTCGCGGTCGCTGAAGCGTGCCGGCTGCGGCTCTAGCTAGGCTAGCTCCGATCAGCTGACTGAATGACTGATATCTCAGAATAATAAAAACCTGTACCATTTGCAGTTCCATCAGTTGCAAATACAACTGATAGAAAGAGGGGAATGAGCACAGCAATCCTCTGTGTGAGTGACAAAAGCGTAAGTTGCTGGAGGTACTCATCCCCCCAGACAAATTGCTGTCATCTGTTTTGCACACACTGATAGTAAGGGGTCTGTGAATTGGGTGGAAAAACATGGTTATAATCCTCCTAAAGTGTAAGGCACTTTAAGTGTAAGTTTTTCTGTCAGTCTCCCAGAGGTTCCCAACAATATGTATCATCCTACCGCACAAATCACCAGTTTCCCTTGCTTGGGATCCCTACTGCTCTGTCCCTGTTAGGAAATCTTGCCTATATGAATAGTGGAATCTGAGTTCTATAGCACCTACCTCTGTCCTCATCAATGGAGCTGCAGTTAGTAACGGGTGGGCACCTGGAATTTGGGGACTGCAGCATATGCTTCAAATTATGAAAGCAGTGCACTTGCAGCTGCAGAGAATGTCATTCTGGTTGCAAAAATTGAGAGCCTCTATAAGCCTGTTGATGTCTCACTCCATAGTTCTAGAATTAGCTCAGTCAAGCTTTGCATGATTTTCATTCACACCTTTCTCTCACTCTTGCATACATACATACTCTAGATTAAGAATCTGAGAAGTCAGGTCTTTTGCTGGCCCCTGGTGTCTGTTTGAATGTGAAATTTACTGTTTTGCAGACCATTGACACTTATTTTGCTTGATCTTCCTCTGACTCATTTCCATCAAAGTCAAAGCCATGACCCGAGAAATCACCTGAGTTCAGTGAAACAGATACTACAGGAGTATTCAGTCTTTGCTTTGAGAAAATGTGGCTGGACTGACTTGATTATTTCCCCTGCTGTTAAACAGCAGCTGAGTCTAAAGGCATGTCTCCAGAGAAGCACCTTGGAAAAGGCAAAATGGTTTTACTTCCAGCAAGAGCATCAGTCTGTACTTCCACTCCATGTACATGTTCTCACCAGACCTTTTTTCTTTAGTTTCTCCATTAGGATTAGTATACGGTACAGAGCACTGAGCTCTGTACTTCTACTTTGGAGAGGAGATGCTGCCACAGCTGTGGGATTTGTCTTCACAGTTCCAGAAAGAGAACACTTGACTTCACTTTACTTTTTGAAATATTTTTGATGTTAGACTACAAGCTTGACCAATTAGGAACTTATTGTAGTAAGGGTCACATAGAGATACAATAAATACCAGGTCCTGTTCAAAGAACACTTAAAATTTCATCCCAGTCATCTTTTCTGCTCAGCCAAAAGTGGCATTACATCCTTGCATCAAAAAGTCAATATTGTACCTTTGTGTGCAAACAACAGTTTCACAAGTATTTTGCTTTCAGCTGATTTTCAAAAAGGAGGTGTATGACAAACAGGATGCAATCGGCCAGTTCATAAGATGGGCAAGACTGTCTCACCGGAAGGGTTGCAGTGAGGTGAATTTCTTGTTGTTGCTAAAGCCTTGTCCAAATATATTTATGTATGATTAGTTTTGGGCTTTGGCAGGAAGCTTTAATGCAAAAAAAGCATGCCCTTCCGTCCTCTTGTGTGTTTGAAAGCTCTTTCGGTGTGACTCATCAGAATCCTGTGGTTTGTGTATCCTGAGAGGAGAAGGGCTCTCTGTGATTGTCAGACACCATGAAAAAGTAGCAGTTTGAAAATAAGATAAGGAAGTTCATTATTTCATAGGAAATGATTGCTGATGGCTTTTTATTTCTTCTCCCATAGGTTTGCTGTTTTACGTGAAGGTCTTGTGAGTGTACATGGTTCTCTGTAGTTTTGCTTGTCAGGCATGTATTCTTCTTTGGAAGTGACAGTGCCTGCTGGGAGGGGGCTTTCCTTACGAGCTGATTTAGAAAATCAGACTCCTTGAAACAAGGGAGTCATCCTGAATGTTTGGTTGTCTATGTGCTGATGTGCAGAGTTGTGCCGCTGAGGGAGACTGTTCTGTAGCTGCAAGGTGCATCTTACCTCACAAGACATGATGGGAAGATGTGCATTGTTAAAGACTTTCTACTAACGTCCCAGTGACACGTAAGTGGACTAAAGATATACGTTTCCCCAAAATGACAGCGATTTCCCCTGATGCTTTCTCAAGATGATTCTCAGCAATTGCTTTTGATCTTTTTGTCTTTATACCCTGCTGTTATCAGGGGGCATTAATGGTCCTGCCATTGTGTCAGAGTGTTGTGACAGAAAACAGTAACAAAACAGGCAAATGGAATGCAGAATTAAACCTATTTTTTAAAAATCTCCTGTTATGTCCAGACTGAAGCTCTCACTATGTGGGATCTTCAACATTTTACAAAACTATTTCACAAAAGAGCATTAGGAGAATGCTCTCACTGACATGTTTGGGTGTATTTGCATAAGGGGCTGCTCATTGAGGGAATAGAAATGCCATTTGAAAAAACTCTCTTCTTCCTGGCAGTGAAAAAAAACCCCGACAGAAAATATCTCCATGGAGTTAATTATTGCTGACTAGTTGAGCAAGCCCGCAAAACTGGACAACATGTTGGAGAATCATGGTATGTGAGTTCATTTAGAAAAATTAAACAGTCCTCCAACCTTCTCAATTCTCTTGCATCCCACAGAAGCAGACCTTCTAAAAATTTAGAAATTCCAGATTCTAGGAAGTGCATGGAACACCAGGACTTATGTAACAGTTGAAGGATGAGTTACAGTCTGAAGCTGATGTTTTTATGATACTTTTCCTGTGTTTAAAAGGAGTCTTTATAGGTAGCAAGCAAGTTGCTGTTTCGCTAGAGAATGTGTGCATGTACCCTCTTCTCCCCTACCCAAGCACATAGGCACATTGGTATTGATAAAAACTTCGTGAAGGAGCTGACAAATGAAACAGTGTTGCATGGTATGGACCACACCACCACCCTATTGTGTCTTGTAAGAAACACCTATAGAGGAATTCAGAGCAACATAACTAAGTCCATGACATTTAAGTTTGCGTCAAAACTACAGTGTGCTGTGTTATTTAAGTAGTAGTCTCTTAACATATGAATAAGACCAATAGTCTACCCAGTGTAGTAAAGTTTGTTGTAGTTTGAAATAATAACTGTGGGGTTTTGTGTACTGCGTAAGAAGATGCTTATTCTCCACATTACCTTTATCTTGACAGCCACTTTATCAATAACAGTAAGAATGCACATCACTTCTAGAAAGTACGATTAGAGATTCTACTGATCTTAGAAAGAAGAAAGGATTACAAAAGACTGTGAAGTCTTTTCATGGCCATAGAACGTAAATGAGGTCAGTCTCAAATAAAGCAGAATATAATTTATGTGTACATCTGGGTGATATCCAAGCTCTTTGGTTACACAGAATTACAGTGAAGAAGAGACTTGCAGCCAAAATACTAGTAATAACATAGTTAAGTACACTTTGTGAAATTCTTCCCTGCTGAGGTAAAAATGGCAGATTACCCTTTGATTTTCATTTGGACAGTGTTTAATGCTGAATCCAGCAATTTAGGGAAGAGAAACTTAAAAGATAGTTAATTTGGCAAAAGACAAAAAATTGTATGACGCGTTACCCACGAGGACGAAGTTGAACTCTGTTTAACCCAGGATCTTGTATAATTGGGATCCCATTACAGAGGACTGTACAGATTTCTACTTCCCGTAAACCTCCTTAGGCTTGCACAGAAAAGTGTTCGCGTGCTGTGTTAGGGTCTTCTTCAGTAACATTTGCAGTGGTTTAGTTGTTCATTGTTCTTCTAAAAATACAAGTCTCCTTTAGCAATCTTATAAACAATTTGGAAATACTGTGCCATTGCTAATCACGTGTGCATTGGCCACATGCTAATCACATGCATTGGTCAGGAATTTGACATGAGATGGCTTACAATTTGGAGAAAATTGAACTTACAAGCAATATGACAGCCCTAGAAAAAGGCCTTTGTTATGGGTGTAAAGGACTTGTCATATTTTATTGCCATGTAATTCATTCTGAATCACAAAACACAGAGTTCCTTCCTGTTTTGCACAAAGTATTTTCCTACATTCTCTTTCTAGTATTGAGTGAAGTCAGGAGAAAAGCATAACTGATGTTTTCTTCACTACACGGAGCTTGTTTCATTGCAGAAAATGAAATAACAGAATGTCTCAGAAGAATTAAAAAAACCTGTTTGTGGCCTGGTCAAAGTGAACAGACATTTGGTTCAGATTCAGGAAGTACCAGATCAGGTCATGATGCTTTATCAAAACTGGTCTCCTGCTGACAGTCTCAAAGATTAGTGAGAACTACTCCTCATCCGGTCCCTCCCAGACAGCTGACGTATGTTGGTGGGTTTTTTTTTGTACCCACTTCTACCAGACTGATATTTTTATGACTTCTCATTTCACTTGGAAATATCTGTGGAGGATGTACTTCTGTAAACTTTTTCCTAGTGACAAAGCCCACAAGACAAGTTACAGACATCAAGCTTCTTGCTGAAACTGGGAAAATGAGATTTGACTTCAAACTCTCTCCTTTGTTATAAGCAAGATGACATAAGGTACAAAAGGTGCCTGTAGTGAAGGGCATGATCGTGCAGGCCTTCTCTTGGTTGAAAAGATTATGCAACCCAGCATATTGAGGTTTATTGTTAGCACTGGTACCAATTGCCAGCAGATGCAGAGCTTCTGGAGAAGTCTTTAAAGGTGTTTAGAAGGACAGTACATTTTTGGATAGTTGTGTTATGCTCACTTTTATGTATTCCGTTTTGTGAATGGATGTCTCCTGTAACTTACTGAGTCCCATTTCTTTTGGAGTATTTCCATCACAATGAGATTCCTGTTACCGGTAAAGGTGCTTTCCACAACACAGATTGGAAGTGTTTCTTAAAAGCCAAATTTCATATGTTTTTAAAATTTAACAGTACGTAGGAATAAGTAAATCCCACTAATTTTGAAAGACTCTCACCCAGTGCAAAAATATGTGGGTTGTTGTTGTTTTTTTTTGTTGTTGTTATTGTTTTGTTTGTTTGTTTGTTTTTTTGTTTTTTTTGTTTTTTTTGATGGGGTTTGTTTTTCTTTTTCTGGTTGTTCAGATAATAAATTATCTGTGCTGGTAGCTCAGACTTCTGATGGAATGCAGCTACGGCTACCTTAGCTTCAGCCTTTGCAAAGGACCAGCCTTTCTCTGTAGAAAGCCATCTCCAACCTGTTAATTTATGTGCTGGGCAGGGCTTACTGTTCAATGATGCATGCAACATGCAGTGTGCAGGAAGATGATCAGAGCCAGCACCATGTTCACTCTATAAGATCATGGAAAGGCAGCAAACTGCAAACTGAATGTGAAATGAGAAACCGAGGCAACACGGTACGAATTAAAATGAACAGTTAAGTTGCTACTTTTACACTGGGTGTCTAAGTGAAAATCATTTTGCTTTATGACTAAGAATGTTCCTTTCAGGTGTTTGAGAGAGGAATTTGAAATTCAGCAGTTGAAAGATGAATCAGAGTCTGCTGCGGTTAGTTTGTAAATTCCCACTGCATAGTGTAAGGTAACAATACACCAAACCTGGATTCCTCCACATTGAGGAGGCCCAGCAACAACACCAAGGCAAGCTTATTTCTTCACATGCCTTGAAATTATGGATCAATTTCCTTGTAAAGAAAGAGATAAAAGGTTATGGGAGAGTAAATGAATCACAGAGAAACAAATATTAATCTGGTGACTATGAAAGTGGATTATTGTGGCTGCTTGCTAAATGGCAGTAGATTTTTGTGGAAAATAGTTCTTGTGAATAAAAACATGAAAGGTATTTAAGAGAAGGATTTGAAGTGTATAAAGATGATACTAATTAGATCAGCCACTTGGCTTAAAAATGCAGGGCATGTGTCCTTTAAATGTATGAACTTCTAACATTCACAATGGAAGTATTTCTGTTAATGCTGTGTTAGTTGGTGCAACAGATGACTAAATAAATTTTAGCAGGCTTAAAATCTAACCACTAATTCAGGTGTTAGTGACCACAATCCCTGGAAGCTTGGAAAATACAGATGACTTTCATGTAGATAAGTACAGCACAGAGACACTCAAGTGAAAAGAATGTAAAAGAAATACTTCATTAAAGAAAATTTCAGGAGGGTAGTACAAAAAAGAGGGTTTCCAAATACCGGAAAACTACCCTCAGTGTGTTAGATTAATAACTATTGATTGTCTTCTTTTATGTCAATCTAAACCTGTGTAACTTTATCTTTTTTGTTGTGTCATGAAGCACTAAGTTTTGAAGTATAACAAGAGAGCCTTGCTTCAATAAACATTAAACCTTTAATGTTTTTGAGCCTCTTTGTCCTCAAATTTTACTGTTGATTCTGCCTCAGTCTCGTCATTTTTGGTTATCTCAAGCCTTCCCCAAGAAAAGATGGAGGACTTGACAGTTGGAGGTTGGTGCTAGGTCCAGAAGAATTATTTTGCTAGCTAAAATGAGAACCAGATGTCACTTACATACTGTGTCCTGTCCTCTAGCACTGAGGATGCAAGATGCTTGTATATTTTTACCTGAAAGTTATTAGAAACCAGGGGTTGCATCTCTGAGCAGCCCAAGTGTAAAGGGAGAAGTTTTCCACATTTTTCACACCTCACTCCAGTCCAGAAATGAGACATGTCTACTTTGCTGGGGGATCCTGATTCAGAAGCTGTTCTCAAACCACACTTGAACATGTGCAATTGCGCGAAAGGGCATGTACGAGGACAGAGAGGGAAAGGGACACGATGAGTTGTAGCCTTCAGACAGAATAAGAAGGCATATCCTTCTTCTATAAATTACTCTACATTTTATTCCTAATCTGTTTACTGTAGGATGAGAAAATGGTCATTGCGTCAGGGCTGAGACCCAGTTATAACTAGCCAGGAATGTACTCTTTGTTTTCCACTAGAGCTGCTTTGTGGAATCATTTTTGCTAAAATGGTGGAGGCACCAGAAAAACAAGGTACTGCAATACTCCACTGCTCATGACTGAAACGTTGCGTCATCTGCCTTTGACCTGTGTTTGGTGTGGGTTTTGCTGGGCAAAACACACAAAATTCTTTCTTGCCCATTACATGTGTTTTGCTATTGGCAGTATTTACTGTCCCAAGTCCTCAAATAGCTATATAACAGTCTTTTGTACAATGCCATACTTTGCTTTCTCATCCGTTCTTGTTTTCATGCCAGCTTGTCTGAAACATATAGGGGTTTTTATTGCTCTTATCAGATATGCCTGGCAGGAGTATGAGGCAACAACATCCCTTCCTCTTACATAGCAATATTTTAACCTGCTCAGTGAGGGAAAAGACAATGTTTGCTTGAAATGCAGATGCATGTGGCGTGGCTGAGTCTGTGTGACAGCTCTGTAGGATTTCAGTGGGAGCTTGAAGTGCATTCAGAACTCATGGCACTGGAAGTCAGGGAGATGCAGCAAAATCATTTATCACCTCTTCAGGGCATGGATTCCTGAACTTGGGTGTGAAAAACAAATAAAAAGTAAAATTCAGTGACTAGATAGGTTATTCCAGGCTAGGGCTGGGTGACTGATTCACCTTTGTAATCCTGACTGAATGGGAGGAACTGCTGATTAAACAAGGTCTAGAAACTTAAGTCTGACTGAAACAGAAATACTTCCTGCGAACCAAACCAAAAACTGCCCTCAGATTGATTTCGTTCTCCCTCAAGCCAAACAGTTTACATATCACTCACTAACACCTCTTGTTATTGCTACATTAATTAACCCAATTCCTTTTTCTTTTTAACTTCTTAAATCAGATTCCATTAAGAAAAAAAAAAAAAGCATTTTCAAAACTGAAATTGTTCTGTTTTGACAAAGGGGAACAAATGTGGGTCTTTTCCAAGCTGGGGAATACAAGCTGAAAAGGAATTTGTTGTGGTTTTAAAAATCCTCCTTTGCTTTTTTTTTAAAGGTACATTTTGCTAAATCTGACCATGACTTGTAAAAAGCTTTTCTCCGTGTGTTACTTCTTTCTCCAGTTTATTTGAATGTTTTGCCTAGCTCTGTTCCAGCCACTTGCTTGCCACATGCAGAGTTGAAATCCACTTAAGTATTATCTGTGGTTCCTTGTTGCTTGTATGTCATGAAGAACAAGAAACGAGAAATCATCTTAGTTATTATTAATTTCCTGCAAAAGCTTAGTCTAAAGATACCCACTGAACCACTCCTACTTGTATGTACTGTCCTGAGCTGGATTGTTACTGCTCCTGCTGCACAGTACTTAAGAAGATGCTCAGGCAGTCTGTTGATCACTAGGGAAACCCCTAGAATTCCTTTCCTATTATTCATGGGAATTTCCCAGTCTGCTGCAGAAAAACAAGGATCAAAGTGTTTTACATGCTATTGGATGTCTCCTGCTCCTTCATCATACTTGAAAGTTTAAGGGAGTGACCATAAATAGAATTATTGAAACAACAGAAGTGGGAGGAACACAAGCGTATTTTACAAACTGTTTTATTAGAATAACATTCATTAGACAGCTTAAGGCTTTAGTTTTTACCATGCAACAGGGAGTACCTGAAAACAAACAAACAAAAAAGTGAATCTATAGTTTTATAACTGTACTTCTTCTAGCAAGATAATTGGGAGGCAGAGAATAACATTAACAAGATGTCTTAAACCAAAATCAATTAGAGATAAGCCTGAGTGTGCTGTTTGAAATCTATCAGTCATCTGTGTGACCAGCCTGTTTAAGCACAAAGTATTCAACAACATACTCCATACCTGGAAGTGTTCAAGGCCAAGCTGCATGGGGCTTTGAGCAACCTGATCTAGTGGAAAATTCCCTAAAATGTAGCAGAAAAGAATGCCATACTCAGAAAAGATATTTTCACATGCAGTGGGTAATTGCTGGGTTGCTTTCCAACAGCAAGAATGCTGGAAATGCTGAGTTCCAATCATTGCTGTAAAGGAAAGTGTATCTGTCTTAGAAATACTACGGTGGAAAAGAAAGTAGGCATAAACTTTGCCAAAACATATCTTGCATACATTAACCAATCCGTGGTATTTCTGGATTTCAATTTGATTACCTATTCAACCTTGTATTTGAGACAGGAATTAGTTACAGTAAGAGTAAATTAATATTTAAATTTATGAATGTACCAGTGTTTTTACAATCCAGTAGGGATGGGAACACTTTCAGGCAAAATGCAGGTGTACAACTTATTTGCTTATGCATTTAGAACAAAAATGGAATAATGATGAAAGAAGTCCATTTCTAATTAAAGTGTGATGTGAATGGGACTGACCACATCTCCAAAAATAAGCATGTATATAGTACTATGCTGTACTCCCTTCTTCAAACGTGGCCTTTTCTCAATGACTCCCATAGTATTTTGGTATCAAGTTAAAAACCAATAAATCCTGCATGCATACATACATAATTGATCATAACCATTATCTTTCAGTTTTTCAGCAGTGTAAGGATGATGTCTATCTGAGAATTGTACAAAAACTCACTCGATTGACCTTAAATAACACATACATGTCAGTAATCATACATAACTTTTAAAACATGAGGGATTTGAAAATGAAAGAAAAATAGCAACTTTGAATCTAGATGAAAATCTGTCATCACAAGGGCTGGAATCTACTGCAGTCTGCTTGAAATATACATAGTTTAATGTTAGAAAACAAATGCTTGCTTACATATTTAGGATTAAAAGTAGCAACTATTAAATGACCATTTTTGGGCACATTTTTACAATAATGAGCAGATTTAACCTTAGCTTCCAGGTTGAATGGAGTTAATAATAGGATGAGCTTTTTTCTCTTATATTTGACTCCCAAGTTCTTTATGTTTAAATAAGAAAAGATTAAAGTTCTGTGCTCAAGTATTAGTGGAATTACAGAGGAGCTGCCTCTATGTATCTAGGGAATGCAACAAGTTTAAAATAATGCAAATTCATTATTGAATTATTTAATCTAACTGCAAAGAATTCTTGTTTGTACATTCGTCATGGACTTTCCTGTTTGGGTTGATGCTCTCTTATGTGCAACAGTGCTGTCTGCTGGTGCACCTCTACCAACAAAGGAAATAAACCCAGAGGGTATGAATTACGGTGTGATTTTGAGCCTTCCTGTGCTTTGTTCAAGACTGCTTGGGACAGAGATGTCTAAGAAAACAAACTACATAGCATATTTCCAGGCTGTGGAGAGATACTGGAATGAGTCACCTCAACAGCCTCTATCCAGAAGTGCCACAGAAACAAGGGTCTCCCTGCTTTGACTCATTTCCCTTCCTAACAGAGTCGTTTAGAACCTAAGCCACCTGTGCTAATACAGTAATGATGCTGTAGGTCTGCTTTTCATGGTGGCACCCTCTGAGGTCAGTGTAGTGAACAGCAGTAATATTGCCAGGCTTTTTATCTGCTGTGAGGGGGACTACAGCTGAGAAAAGGCCTCAGTCATGCTGTAATGATGGTTGCTGTAACAAATGCACATATGACATATGTGGCTTGTGTGAGACTTAGCTGTGAAATATGCATGTGTTCATATTTTATTGTAATGCATAGTCTTCAGAAGTTATGGAAACAAACCTCCTTGTTTTTTTTTCCCCAAGTAATACAAACAAAGGGGAGAAAAAAGTCTTATCCTTAAAGCAAAAGCGTCATCGAGACCAGTCTGGACAGTAAGCACAAAGCTTAGCAAGGCAAAGCCTGGCAGCCGCCTGATTCACTAAAAGGTAAGCACTAAAACTATCATAGCATTGTACCTAATTTCCCAGAAAGATGGATTCCAGGATGTGTCATTTATCATCATTCAGGTTGTTAAACTTTGTCCTGATGAACAACGTAGTAAAGGAGTCGGTAGCTCCTCCTGCCACCTTTCTACCTGACCCACAGTGGTGGGGCAGTGGTTTACGGGGCTGAGTTACTCCGTGTGTTTTCCAAATGCCAACACTAGTTGTTTCCGCTAAACCTTCAAAAAAAATTCAGCCTGGTCTTGGCTTGGAAATCCCAGAAATGGTTAAAAGAGTGATGTGATGTGATGTGATAATGTGTGTGTGTCTGCATCTGTGTGTTTTAATCCCCACACATTATTTATGTGCTTAGCTAATGACTATTTTCTCTGTTAGTCCCTGGTAATAATTATGCAGGCGCATGCCTTTCCGTTCCTGTTTTCCCCAAACACCCACACGGAACTGAAGGACAGCTTATCTGAGGGCACGTTAATGATATTTACAGAAGACAGGACAAATGTTAGTTGTGCTGGTTCTAATCAAGAGAGCTCTCTCTACACAAGAGGTTCTCCTAATGCAAGTTGCCTCCTTGAATTACATGACAGGGTTTGTGTCCACGTATGTTTGCCAGACTGGGACCTGCATTTCCAGAAATGTCTCTCCAGTATAATGTTTTCTGCACACAATGCTGAATGTAATGGCAATACACACTCAAGGCTTGATTCTGCTCATACCTGAGAAAAATATATGTAACTTCATTTGTGAGAGAAAAATCTGCAGGCATGTCTGAAAACTAGATATGGAGGATTTTTCACTCTGGTTTTATAGTGCTGAGGGTGTTACGGCTTTTGTGATTGGGTTTTTTTTGGCTTTCAGCAAGCAGCATAGAAATTGCAGGAAGACATGCAGGTTGCAGTGTAGATTAATGAGAAATAGACACTTAGCTTGCACTCTTGTTGCATCTTTCCTTAGGGTGCAGTTTTTCTTAAAGAGGAGCTGGTACAGTCCTAAGTGCTTGTAAAAATCCATTCCCTGTAACTCAAGGCACCCATTTGGACTAGTAAAATCAACTGGCTGATTTCCTTGCGTAGATAATGAGTTGGGGTAGACAGGCATTTCCAGCAAGTGATCTCAAGCTGAAGCTTGATGCCTCTGAGTACGAGGGGAGCTCCAGGGAGACAAGTTTCTTAGCTGTCTTAGTATAAGTACTTAGCTTGCATGAAGTAACTCAGTGGGTGTGTAAACCAAGGTGAGATGACTGCCACTCACCCAATTACTCATCACAGGACATATTTGTACTGTCTTACAGTAGGACTGTAACTGGCACTGCCTTGTGGCCAAACCTCTCAGGTTTTCTTGGAAGACATGCTGTACTTAGAGGTTTTCCTCAAGCCTTACTTTCTGCAAAAGGGACAGTGTGACATAATTCTTTTTTTTTTTCTGTTTAGTTAATTTCTAGAAAGAAAAGGATAATTTCAGTTTTTCATGATTGATTTGGAAGGCCTCTTAATAGTTGAAAGATAGGAGTTACCAGCTAATGTACTGTGAACACCGCATAGCTTCACATCGCCTTGCAGCCTGATATGCTGCCAACACCTCATCCCACCTCTGCCAAATGTCCCTGAGCACCTCCTGCAACACTCTGCAAACTCTCATCCCAAGTCTGGATCAGCCCAGGACCACATTGAGAGTCTGGCTGGTTCATCCAGGAGCATTCTCTGCTGCCCACAGGCCCCTGAAGAAAGTGATGGAGAGAGATGGACAGAGGTTAAAGCACAGGCAAGTCCTGAGCAGTGGCTCACTATTGCTAGCACTGTAGGTGGCACATCTGTACTTTCTTCAGCATCTTCACACACTTTTGTGTAGTTGTCTTGTAAACTGCAGGGCATCACCTTCTGATTGTGCAGTGGTGGGGCTAGATGACAGCTCCAGATGAGAGACCAGGGCATTGCCTCTAGTGCCCACAAAACACAGTGGTCAGCAGTTGGGTCAGATGTGAT
The DNA here is from genome assembly GCF_033815535.1 of Pezoporus flaviventris. Lineage (NCBI taxonomy): Eukaryota > Metazoa > Chordata > Aves > Psittaciformes > Psittacidae > Pezoporus > Pezoporus flaviventris. The sequence continues at coordinate 4,776,312 of NW_026892598.1, forward strand.
TTGGTTTGGTTTTGCCCCTGTGTATATCTTCCACTAGCTGGCATGCTGAGGGCTCCCTCCCCTGTTCCCACACACTGTGGCCTTCCACATGCCTCTGCCAGGAGCTTCAAAGGGTGGTTAATTCCCCACCTGCTTGTGGTCAAAAGGTGAGCTGTGCTGAGGCCAGGGCCTGTGCCAGCTGATTTCAACCCTCATGCTGTTTGTACAGCCTCTCTCTTGGTACTCCAGGGTTAAACTCCATCCATGAGTGCTACTTGAATGAGATAATTGTTCTGGACCTCAAGGGGAGGTGAAGTAAACTACTATAAGGAGAGGAGGCTAAGGGCTGTGCAACTGGTTCTCCTGATGTGTTTGCAAAGCTGGACCCAGGTGTTTTTAGGGGATGCACCACAGAAAGTCTTCATGGTATCCTCTGAGGTGGGCCAACTGAGCAGGCTCTCGGTGTTTTTGCCAAAGCTGACTTTAAGTAATCACTGGACATTGATATGGATATTGACCAGACATTGAGCAGCTCTCTTTAACACCTGCTCCCTAAAAAAAAAAACAGTTTTCTGGCTGCTGTTTCTTTGTGCAGTTGCTGGTTACAGCTAGGCCAAACTCAGGCTGTAAATCATAGCAGCATCATTTGCTTTCTTTGCCGAAGAGACTGGAGGCAGTATATCTTTCCTGTCTGACACCTCATAGTAACGGGGTTCAAGGAAGTGCTTTAGGTATATTTGCAAAATGGGTCTCTTCTGCTGTGCTGGAAATTTCCCCTTACATTCCCTTCACACTCTGGGAAAATGCAGTTCCAAACCTAAGTTACTGGAACTAAATTACTTCTTGTCTTTTGAACTCAGGTTGTTCTTGGTGAAGATCCGCAAAGACAAGCTTAACAGCTATGGACAAACTGAAATAATGAGTGAAATGTTCCTAGTTACACATTCCTCCAGAGTCAGAGGTGGTCTCTTTTTGTTGAGTAAGAAGAATGTAGATAGGATTTACACTAATTTTCTGCCTCTTCAGTCCACATGTTTGCCAATCTGGCTTGTCAGCATGTAGCTTAACAACAGTGGATAGATGTATGTTTTAAAAAAATCATCAAAGACTGATCAGAAATTGCATGTGCGTTTCCCTAAATACAACCATGCAAAAGGCACTGACTCGTTTAAAGGCTTGAAAGTCTTTACCATCTGGATTTCCAAGAGTTAGATGAACAAGTAAGAAAGAGAAATATTAAGCACTCTGAGATCATTGCAATGGATTCCCAAATGGAAGAAAAGCCAACTGGAAAGCATGGAATCATAGAATGTTTTGGATTGGAAAGGATTTGAAGATCATCAGCAGTGTCAGTATGAGTAACACTGTACCTCTAACGCAAAAATTTTAGAAGTATTTTGTTGTTTCATTCCTGTTCCCAGTAGAGGGATGTTTTTCACCTGCAAGCAGGCATGTCCTCAGGCAGTGCCTTTGATGGTGCAGGTGTGGTCCTGGCCCTCACCCAGGTGAGACGTGGGCAGGCAGTACTTGCTCTGTGGGAACAGGACAGCATTCAAACTACTGCCTCTTCTTCCCTCCCAAGTCATTCAGATCTTCTATCCTCACAACCAGTTTACTGTTTTCTGGGGGAAGGACCTTGCCTAGCAGATACCTTAAAATTAGTTGTGTGCAAGCCACTAAACCCAGCAGATATCATTGGTTTCCTAGTTTCCAAGCCCATAATTCATGACACATCACAGATTTCTGTCCAGCAGACCACTGTGAAAATGAATTAAATTATTAGCTATTTCTAAAATGCATCAGCAAGCAGAATTGGATTAGTAAGTACAATTCCATGTTGGCAAAACTGAAATTCCACATTTTAGTAGACTGGCATTCTGCTTTTCACAGGGAAGTTGGCATTCATTCTGTGACATTTCTGTAAGCCACCTTTTAGTGAATGGGCTTTAGGAAATGTGAGGAGTTGCTGGGTATGCTCACTTAATGAGAATCACACATTTGTGCTTACAAGGAGAAATTCTATTGTAGGGTGACAACATATGCTCTCAGGGTAGTAAGTGTTGGTCATTGCTGAGGGACCCCAGAACTGCTTCTCATCTTGCTGCTTGGGTCACAGGTCAGGGGTATATCCTCGGAGGTCAGTGGTACATCCACGGAAGTCAGTGGTATCACATCAGTGAAAGGTAGCCTGAGAGGATAGGCAGAGGTTAAAGGAATTGTCAGACCCGCATGAGTCATCCTGTGCTTAGTCCACTGACTCATTCCTGCTTTAAACACAGATGCTGAGACAACAGTTCCCACTTCCGCAGAAATTCTTGACACTGAACAAATAACAAAGCTTGACGACACCTCTGGACATACTGAGGGTTTTTTCCTTTGCACTTTGGAAACAAAGTTACTGTCCTGTGATAAATATTGAAGGAAAAAGCTAGGTACTCACCATAATGGCTGAAGGAATAATCAGCCACATTTGAATAGCACAGCATGCAGTTTTTTGGTTTCTGATTCAGGTCACTAGCCAATGACCTGAATCAGAAGCCACTAGCTCAGTTAATAAATGAGTATCTGCTTAACTGCATTAAATGGCTACTGTTGTCATTTTAAGTAATATGATTAATTTTCATTTTCCATAAATCTGTTAATGGTTTCTGGCAAGAACAGGATTATATAGTCCCTTCCCAATATAGCTCCCTTCAATACCTGATTTTGGATGCACCCTGGAGTGAAACGTATCATACAGTTTTATTGAACTGGTTTCAGCTAAGGCATAAACCAGAGAATGGAAAAGGTAAGTGGGAAATTCTATGTGGATTAAAGGAAAAGCAATTAAGAAGACTTATGAGGACTTATGTGGTTATTTGGCTTGTGGTTACTTATGAGGACTTACGGGGTTATTTGGCTTGTCAGAAGGCTCTCATTCAGCTTGGAGAAAAGGCGGCTCAGGAGTGACCCCATCACAGTCAACAACTTCCTCACGGGGGCAGCAGAGGGAGAAGTGCTGATCTCTGGTGACCACCGATTGGGCGTGGGGAAATGGAACAAGCTCAGGGGAAGTTCAGATGGGACACTAGGAAAAGGTTCTTCTTTGCTGAGAGCGGGTTGGTCACTGAAGAGGTTCCCCAGGGAAGTGGCAGCAAGACTGTCGCAGTTCAAGGAGTGCCGGGATGATGCTCTTAGCCGCACGGTTTAGTTTCTGGTAGTCCTGTGAGAAGCAGGGGGTTGGACTCAGTGACCCTTATGCGTCACTTTCAACTCTAGGGTTCTAAGAAAAATAACTTATTGCCATAATCTGTGATTGGAATTAAGAGTTTCCTGTAAAAATTGGCAATATGATATGATTTATTTTTTTCATACCACTATAAGAGGAAAACGGTATTCTGAGACTAAAATATGTGTGTGCATACATCACTGAGTTGAACAAAATGTAGTGAATTCACAGTTTAGGGTGCAATACTAAAATTGAAGGTCCAACATAATATTGACATATGACCAGCTTTCCCTGAACTTTAAATATTTTGCAGTAGACTGAGGATACTTGATCATCAAAAAATTGTCTTTTGACCTTCACGTGGAAGTGAAAAACACTCTTCTATTTGCATAATGAAAGAAGCTGATTGCAGTGACCGCTGCAATTTTATGCTTCCAGCTCCTCATAAACAGAAGCTGTACAAGCTGTTCTTGCTGTATGTCAAAGCTGTGTCCCTCCTGAAAGCCTCTGCATTCTAATTATCCAATTACTCCCTTACAGGATACAAGTCAGGAAATGGATTAAAAATAGTGGGGTTTATGAACTCTGCAATCAAATCAGTCATTATTGATTTTAAAGTATTCACAAATGAAACATTCAGTGAATGAGATTTGGGTGCATTTTTTTTTTAAGTAGGGCTATATAATAAAGCAATTATGTAGTTAATGATACAGTTTTGAATATTTCTTTCTTTTTTGATTCAGTAGCAATAGAAAACATCTTGACTTTTCTGGAACCACTGTGTTTGAGTAAGCATATACTATGCTTGCTGAAATGAAGCATTTTTCATTCATTCACTCAAAAATGAGCTCAGAGGAGGTTCAACCAGGCAGTTATGTTTATACACAAACAAATTTACCGACACAAACGGTCATATCATGTGAAGTGTTGCTGCTCTTGAGAACAGTGGTAGAGCTCCCACTGACTTCTATATCAGCAACTTTTACTCACTGAATTCAGACAATTATTGTGTGAACAACAGTTTGGTGCAAACAAAACAGTGGCTATGCATGACAGCAACGGTTGTGGCACTGCAGTACACCTGAAGTCTGTTTGCTGGCTGAGCATTTGCCCTACCTGTGGTGTCTGTAGGAACCAAGTATTTGCAAGGTGCGCTTCAGTACTGTGAAAATACTCGATCTGGAAGAAACTTAGCCTAACTGCACCTATGTGGTAAGCAAGACTGTGCAGAAGGGACACCAGACTGAAAGCTGAAAGTATGACAGCCTGTATGCTAGGACTTTTTTAACAAATTGAGCACCCATCAAGCCACAGGATCCAGGCTGCTTCTTTTGTTGCATTTCTCTGTGAGTCTATGCTGTCTGAGGAGATATTTAACTTTCTAAATGCGCTCATCTCCTTAGATCAAAAATGTCTCACAATTTTTACAGTAATTAAAATTCTTACCAAAAAGGAAAGAAGGTCATAACATGGACATATTACAGGCAGTTCTGTGTGCTTTTTCTAAGTGGAAGCTGATAGAAATAGTAATAATTTCTTTTCTCAGAAGATGCTTACCCCAAAAACCACTGACTGGGATGTAGGTCCCACTCTGTGAACATACACATATTTGAAAAATCATTGAACAGGGCATTCTGTTACTGTTACAGCTAACAATGAGGTTAGCAGCAAATCCTGTCTAGTGTGTTGTTTGCAGCTTGTCCTTGTTGCTCATCTCATAATGCAACGTCAGGCATTTTACTTATTGTTACATTCTTGTTCAGGCTACAGCTGAAGTCCATGAAGTCTGACTTGGCTGATAATTTTGACTATTTCCTACTCATTACGTTGTGCAGGAGGGAGCCTTTTTGGACAATCAAGCCTGTAAACCCTTCAATGTATATTAATCAGTTGAAGAGCTTCTTGCTACCTATGGGACCTGTGTGCATTGAATAATGTGGAGAATGCACATGATTATATCAGAGATTTGCTTTCCAGTATGAGCCTTCCAATAAAAAAGTGGACAATAAAATAATTGAGATAGAGAAGATCCTGGGTCCTCTAGTCACTGACACTCATAAATGTTTGTTATTCTATTGCCCTGCTTTTCAGGATTTAAAAAAAAATTACATTAGACCAGTGGCTGCTGCAGCATTTTGGAGAAGAGGATAGTGGAGTACAAAACAGCTGTAGAATAACAGGACTAAAGCATCACACAGGCTGGTTAACACGGAAGCTTTACAAGTCGTGTGAAAAGTAAATTTAGCTCCCAGGTGGGCTGTTTTTTTCAGTGAGCAGTAATGGACAGCACTGCTGGCAGCACTGTCCAGGTATGCTCCTTAGGCCATAAACACTGATGGCGGGGGTCAGCCCCTCTGCACTTTTGTCATTTTTTTGTCTATTGAACTCCCAGATTTAGGTTTGGGTTTTGTCTCACTGTATCAGTCCCAAAGGGCTTCAGATGAAATGTACTGGAATGAAAAACCATGTTAATTTCACAGGGGAATGCTGGAAGCATTAGAGGGATTTGGTTCTTCAAATGATGGTACCTTGAAGAGTTTCCTGTACCCAAGGATAAAAGAGTGCAACAAGGATCACTTCTCCTATTACAAAGATACTTAGAACTGTGCTGAGTTTCTGACATAGCACAGGCAAAGGTAATTTAAATAATCTTTTCTTCCATTTCTCTTACAAGGGTAAAAATATGCTCTAGTATAATTTTATTGCCTTCTAAGATCTTCAAAGGGTACCTTCCTATGCCTTTGTGAATGATGGGACATAGAAATCTCCAGAAAACAAAAACACTGTTCTAAGGTGGAGAAAAAAATTTTAAACCACAGTGAGCATGTTTTTACCATAAAACATAAAATGTCATGACAAACATCACTTTCAAAGGTCATTGGATACTTTCACAGGTTAACCCAAGGAGATGATGATGGGATCAGAGGAGGAGTCACCAAGGAAGGAGGATGATGGTGTTTGTCCAAATGCTGTTCTGGAGCCTTGTCTTAGAGCCAGAGACCTGCGAGGATCCTGCAAGTGGAGACTGCCAGCCACTAGGTACTGCAAAAATGCACCTAGCCTAGGTGCTGCATCTTATTCTGAAGCACACCCAAGCCTTCTGCTGTAATGAAAGGATTAGGGCTTGCAGTCTTCCTCGTGTGTTATCCTCCATCAAAAACTTCATGCTTTTCTCATGCCACAATGGAATCTAGCATCTGGTCTCACATGGCATTGATTACTGTTTAATGATTGATTGCATTCAATTTTTTTGCTAATTAGCTATTCTTTGTATAGTGAGCAGTTGTGAACTTGTGAAAATAGGCAGTTTAAAAGATCACCTTAAATTCATTTTGTAGAACTAAAACTATGGTCAGAAAGCAGCTATTGACTTCTAGGTCTGTTACAGATCTTGATCACAAGAGGGAGATATAACATAGCTGCTTATTAAAATATTTCTCAGGGGTGTATACAGTCAATTTGAGGCTTCCACACAAAACACGATCTCATTAATTTTGTATTGATATTCATAGTTAATGTTTCTTAACAACTCATCATACATACCATATTATGCACTCAGGACTATCAAAGAACTCGTTTGGGTCCCACTGCAAAAGAAACACTTGCTCCTGTGTACTTTACTTTAAATTAGGCGTGGAAAGCCTTAGCAGGATTTTGTGCATGTTGAAAATGGCCATGAGCAGTGTGAGGAATGGGGGATCCCTGAGGAGCGAGATGGGGATGCACATGAAGAGCCAGGCTGTGAAAAGAGCACTCTGGCACCCGCAGGGACCTTACCTGCTGCCAGATGCCCTTGCCTCTCAGCAGTCCGCTCCTGTGTCTAGTCATTAAACAAAACCATCAGCCTGAAAGCAGCCTTTTTGCAAAAGACTACTATGATGGAAAGAGGATTCATTTTACAAGTAAGCATTAAAGCCAGTTTTAGTATTTGTAATCCCAACTTAATTTCCACAGTTTCACTGATTACCTTCAGAGATGGCAGATGGAACTTGATGGTTCAGCTTATGATCAGAGATCCATGCCACAAACCAGGAAAAAACTCAATTTGTCTTTGGAGGGAGACTAAAGAGTCAGCTGTTTCCCCCTTTCTGATAACCCAAACAAAGAGCTCTAGCTTGAAACAAAGCACTAGGAGCTTTACAAAGACATTTGTCACGGCCAATTCCAGACAGTATAAGCCAAAGCAGCATGTGGATTGCAGTAACAGCATGAACAAGGGGCAGCAGGTAAGCCATGGGGAATTGCATTTCTCTTCTGTAAGTCAAGAGGATATTAATAAGAAAACACAGGAATTTCAGAGTCCATGTTGTGCCTTCGTCTTGAATGTTTTAAACTCAGATTTGTGGGATTGGTCCCTTGGCAAAAGCAGACTATGGTCAAAAATGCAAACAATAAGGAATGAATATAGAGGAATCTAGAAGTCATGAGCAAGATGGAAAGAAAAATTAAAAAAATAAAATAAAGTAAAATAAAATGTTCCTATGTACAGGAACAAGGGAAGAGTAGGTGCAACCTAAAGGTGTCTGGTTCAAAAAAGAATGAAACTGTTTTTCCCACAACATGTTAATCTGTGGAAGTGATTGTTAGAATACATTGTGGATAACAAAACTGTATAAGGATTCCAAGAGCCTTAGATGAGTCCATGAAAATAAAAAGCCCCACTTAGGACTACAAAGCATAAAGATACCACCTCTGGAGAAGAAGTCCAAGGTGTAGGTGCCTAGAAACCAGAGGACTAATAGCTAAGAGGTAGCACTGTTTGGTTGCCTTTATTTTACATTTTCATTTGACGTCTGCCATTGGTTGCTAAGTGCGAAAGGCCTTGTGGTCCAAGCAAATTCTCCTGTAAAAGATTACAAAAGACAGAGGACAACTGAAAATCAGACCATCAGCATGCATTTTGGGCACTGGTGTTCCGACAGTGTGTTCCGACAGTGGTGGCTTTATAAACCACCATGACACTGAGCCAGCAGCAGAACTGCGTGGACTACTTACACCATCTGAAGGAAGGAAAGGATTTGGATACGGAGGCAGAGCAACTGGGCATGGACTTCCAGGGCAATCCCATAACTTAGAAGCACTTACATCTTACCTAAATGAATTATATCCAAAATAGATCATCTGTTTTCCTTCTGTTGCTTTTACCTGCCTTACAAGAACATGGATAGGATGTTCTCCAAGAGTATGGCTTTGCTCTACAGGCTGTTTTATTACCTGATCCAAAGATTCACCAGTGTTAAATACATAAAAGAGTCTCCTGAGCCTTCCAAAAATATGCCATGCATGGGAAATCCTCAGTTCTTAATCAACTCATTAGTGCTGCCAGGCTTCCAGTATTTAGTCAATGCCTCTTCTCATACATCAGCAAAGTCTAAGCTCACAGAAATGTGATTTATAGGAAAATGCATAGGAGGATTCCAGGCACTGTTGCCATACAGTGGCTGCTTCCTAGTTAAAATCATAGAATCATAGTTATAGAAGTTTAAAATGTGAGGAGCCTTTAAAAGAAGCATATTTCTCTGTGTATGAGTGTATTTGTATTCCAGTATAGAAAAGAGGTTTCTACTTCACTGTTCAGTAGGAAAACCATTTTCTTATTCTGCAAGACCTCGTAGCAGCCTTCCAGTATCTGAAGGGGGGCTATAGGGATTCTGCGGATGGACTCTTCATTAGGGACTGTAGTGACAGGACAAAGGGTAACGGGTTAAAACTTAAACAGGGGAAGTTTAGATTGGGTATAAGGAAGAAGTTCTTTCCAGTTAGGGTGGCGAGGCACTGGAATGGGTTGCCCAGGGAGGTTGTGAATGCTCCAGTGTTCAAGGCCAGGTTGGACGAAGCCTTGGGTGGTATGGTTTAGTGTGAGGTGTCCCTGCCCATGCAGGGGGGTTGGAACTTGATGATCTTAAGGTCCTTTCCAACCCTAACGATTCTATGATAAGCCTTAGAAGAATTACTTTCCTCAAACTGCCGCATGCTTTGCTCATAGGAATGATCTGCTGGAAGAACACAGAGCTGGAGGAGGATTTTTTTCCTACCAATACAATACGCCCATTGCGGAACAGGTGCTCTCTTCCCTTGAATTTACAAAACCAGAAGAATGACTGTCCCTCTCACCTGAGGATGGACAAGTAGTCTGGGCACTCTGCAGGGACTGCTGTCATCACCAACTCTGAAGTGAACAGGGACTTTGCTGGAGCCTTCCTAAGCAGTTATTACTGCTCGATGCAAAAAGCTGGAATCCAAATGATGATGGCATATTCTTGGTGTGATGATTAAACAAATGATAAGCATCTGCAGGCAAGTGCTGGGCTGCAGAACTTGTGAAACTCCTACTTCCCACTTCAAAGCTTAAACATTTCAGATGTATAGTCTTTCTATAAACAGTAACATGTTTAATAAATAGTGACATTTTTAAATGCCTAGATATTAGAAGGTAAGAAAGCAGTTTATTTTCCCACAATAAATCAGCAAGTTTTAGTATGTTGTTTTGGTCTTGTTTTGTTTTTTGTTGTTTTGTTTTGTTTAACAGATTTTGTCTCAGATCTAATCTGTTTCTGTATTGTGTTTTTTTTTGTTTGTTTGTTTGTTTTGTTATTGTTTTCCTGGCCTTTTTTCCCCTGGGTGTGTTCCATATGTGCATACTGGAATATTTTTATCATCATCTTCACTACTGATCGAGATTTCAAGTACTAGTTCAAGCCAGTGTCATTCTAAAAAGCTGAAGAGTTCACCTATTAAAATGCAGTTCTCTTCAAATGATTTGGGCAGATCAGGATTAATTTTCAGGCTACTTTTCAGAGACTCTTGTCAACATTTTTTTCAGTTTTATTGAAACACATTTGTTCACAAACTGAGTTGAATTGTTAACCTCATTCACGCCAGTTTCTCAAATCCTTGCTTTCATTCAGTTTTAATGGTAACCTGGAAAAGAACCCATTTATTTCTTCAAAGTTGTGTTTCCAGTTCTAAGTGCTGTCTTTTAAAAATCGTAGACTTGTAGACTCATAGTCTCACATAATGGTTTGGGTTGGAAGGGACCTTAAAGCTCATCCAGTTCCAGCCCCCTGCCACATGCAGGGGCACCTTCCACTAGACCAGGTTGCCCAAAGCCCCATGGATTCCTGTCCACAGGAATACCAGAGGGGCTGAGAAGGGGAAACACAACTAACCTCAAGGCTGAGGAACAGGAGTGTAGACTAGAGTAGAAGAAGGTGTTAGGAAGGTTGATTGCCATGATTTGGGTGTTCACTACAAGAGATTTCACAAAGCTCTGAAGGTGTATTGTCTTGAACATGAGGATACAGATTCTGTTTAGGTTGTTAAATTTGAAGCACCAGAATGACACCTGAAAGTTTCTGATTCAAAAGATGGCATTTTAGTTCTCATTTCTTCCATGTGCTCCTAGAATTGCCTCTCTATTGAGATTTTAACTTTTCCAAATGTATATAATTATCTAAGTTATATTTCCAAGTAATGAATTCCTTTATACCACTTTAAATACTTTCTCCTCAGAGAATACATCAATTCCTTTGTATTCCTTTGTATATACCATTTCTGGACAGAACCATGTCCTTCATTATTCGAAATCATCTGATTTAGAAATTAATAAATCAAGATTTATTTCTCCCCCCATTTTAAGCAGTGTGGGAGACTTGCAGAACTTACTTAACCCCTGCTAGTACTGAACTGACTGAACTGTGTCCTGTGTTGCAAGTTTCCTTGTCTGTAACCACCAACTTGTCATATTTTATCTACAAAGAGAAAACATTACAAATATATCTTTCTGATTCAATGCTTAATTCTTACTTCCATCCTCTATTAAAGTTTGTATTGGCCATAATAAAGATGTATTAGTGAGTTTCATCAGGTTTTTTTCTGTCTGAGATCTCATTGGCAAAAAAAAAACCCAACAAACAATAAAATTCCTAACTACTGTCATTTCAGAGCTGATTCTGACCTCAATTCCAATGAGAAAAGGCAATGTACTAAAATATCATTGGGCATGTCCTCACTTCTGATAAATCAATGGAACTTTACCAAGGTATCTGGAGGGTAAAAAAAGGTGTTAGGAAGAGGTTAACTACAAAACTGGCTGCTTAGGAAGAGGTGAACTACAAAACTGGCTGCTTCAGACAAGTCCTGGGGAGGGGTGCCTGGAGTTCTGAGCGAGAATATCCTGTATTTGAGACCTAAGAGATGTGTAGCAGATATTAACCAGAGTTTCTGAAGATCAGCCATGATATTTGGTTTGGTTAGGAGTCATACACTGAGGTCTGTTCTGGGCTTTTCTCTTGCCTATTAAATAACATTACCCAATACAATATTTTGAAGCATTTCTCTTCATAGGCTTCATGTTGTGTACTAGATGCTAATCAAACCTTGGAAGGAACTACAGGAAGTGAGCGCTATCTCCAGTTCACCCCAGTTAGGTGTGTTGGTTTATAAGGATTGTTCTACCTGCAGAATGGAAGGTGTTTCTTCTACGTGGGTACTAGAAATTTTTCTTCCATGATTAAGTTATGAAGATCCCTACTGCAACTGGTTGTGTTACCTACAAAACCATGTGTCAAGGAGCATAGTTATCAGCAAACAAGGCTGACACAATGGACTTGTGTCTCCTGCCTTTTCCTTTTTCTCCGAAATATACCATTGAACTGATGTTCTTGGGTGAGACCCCTGTAACTAGTGGAAACGCCTCTTAGGCAGGGTGCTTTGACATGTGTCCTGTCAATACTTTACTTTGGGCATGCTAAGTCATTCTCTTTTGTGGAAGCATTTGTGTGGCCAAAGTAGTGCTCATTAGTTGTTACAAGACTAGAGACAGAAAGCTATGTCCTCCTCAGGGCTGTTAAGCATTCAGCAGTCACTGTACTTCCAAGCTGCATTCCAAGGAGAGGAAAAATTGTGAGTGTATATGCATGAGTATTTAAAAAGCTTCCACAAACACCAGCACTTACTTTGTTTGTTTCTTTCAACAGTTGGCTAGTTAGTGTCTCCAACAGGGGTTGGGAATTTTGCAAGTGCTTAGAGGATTCAGTCAAGCAAAAGGAAAGCATTAATGGTTTATGAAAAATAGTATATTTAACAGCACTCATTAAACTGCATTCAAAAAATATTTCTTTTTTACTTAAGTATGGAGCAATTTATTTGCAGTGAAAGGCTTGAGTATGCTTTAGGGGTGAGGGGTGATCTTCTGGTGAAAAACTTCTAAGATGATTCAGTAGATGTTTTTACCTAATTTTCTGACATTTTAGGAACCACCAGGATTCAGAAATGCAGTTAAACATGTGTATACATGGGTGTCTGTGGCTAGGGTAAAGATCATTGTGTATACACACACACTCTGTAGGTCCCTACGATAACTGGCCTTACATGCTCAGTCTAACCAGTAAATGACATTGGCCTGGTAATTCCCTTTCTCCCACCTTTCCCCCTCTGAAATAAACAACCTGCCCTGTTCACATTTTCCTCGTTTGTCCCCATCCTGCTGCCTCAGCACCCTTATCTGCTGACTCTTAACGCCCATTCTCAGGGACACCAGTAAATCAGCGCTTCCCATCTTCCAGCATCTGCTCTCTTTTGTCAGCCTTGGACTTCCTGATAGGCTCCTTCCACATCTTCTCTCTGGCAGTTTCTTTCATTACTGCTTTACTACTCCAGGGGCAGGTTGGGGTTGGCAAACACTTTTTCACCTGTTTCCCATGCCTGATATTTTCTTTCCTAGTCCTCCCATCAGTTTACCTTTAGGCTCTGTTGGTCTCAAGACCACCTCTGATGCTTCACTCTCTGCCATGTAGACAATTCCTTGGCACTCACAAGTGGTGATCCTGGGGAAAAAGTTGGACCTGCAAAAAGCTGGACCTGCAAAATCTGAAGCTGAGGACCACTGAAGCTGAAAGTGGCAGAAAAACATGACTCACAGACCACAGCAGCAGCATTCCCTGCATCATCTGCTGGACTGCACTCTAAGGCAGGATTTGAAGGCTCACCTGGGGATCCTTCCAAATTCCACAAGAGTTTCAGAGAGAAAAACTAACATTTTCCCCCTCATCCTGGCTTTGGATTATCTCCAATGAACTATTCAACACCATGACTTGCAGCAGCATGAGGAGGTTAAGGCATCCCCAGCACCGTGGCTTGTTCATATGCAACACGATGAATCACCCTCCCAGCCATCTGAAACCACCACTTGCACTGCAGCACCCAGACACCCAGTGCAAGAGCAGCATGAAACAGCTACCATGGACGTAAGCATGAGAGGTTCAACAGGCCACAGCCCGTCTCTCTGAACTGCTGCCCTACAGGCACAACCCTGGGAGAGATGCCAGTTCACATCAGGAGCATCTCCAGCCTGGTGGGACCGGTCCCCACACCCTGCTCAGTAGGTGCCATCCCACCTCCTGGGTGATTTTCCTATGCCATCATTGCTTAGCAGCAGTGTGTCAATCTGCTGGGCTGGAGAAGTGACAGGCAAGGAGCTTATTTCCCTCTTGCTCTCAAAGCGCAGGACTGGGTTTCTGCACAGCAGGAGGTTTCCTACCCAGCTGCAACACTGATTTTTGAGTCCCTGAACACACTCCCTCTGTGCCAGAAGGAGCTGGAGTGCTAAAATCACTTGTCACCGGTAGAATGAAAGCTGTAACAGGCACTTGTGAGGTCAGCTGCTGTGCAGGAAATGCTCTCTGCTGTGTCTGTTACTGGCTGCCCATCTGACAGCAGCACTCTGCAGGGTGAGTGGGGTGACTAGCCTGAAGGCTGGCACACTGTTACACACAAATTAAGCCCTTAGCAATCTTCTCAGTGAAGCAGACTGGAGAAACAAAACCAAAAGTGATCCCTGGGAAATCAAATCAAGCTGTTTGTTTGTCATATCGTTAGGCTGCAAATTAACCAACTTCATGTATTTTATAGAGGTGAATAGAAACAGTCAGTGTTCTTCCTTTCCATGCCAAACAAGGAGCTGGAAGGTACAATGTCAGACTTCCAGACTCATTACCAGACCAGTTCTTTAATTGAGTATATGAGGTGTGGATGTGGTGCTCTAGAGTATGCACAGAGCTAAGGAGCAGGGTGGCCTGGGTCTCTGCCTGAAATACTGGTGCTTGAGGGGAAGAGCATAATTGTGGGGATTTTGGAGAAGGAGGCTTTAGTTCTCAGTTCTAGGGAATCCAGACTCCTCTGTGAGGGGACAAGGCATGATCAAGAGCAAAAGTTTAACCCACCTGTTTGCTCATTTTAATACTAAACTCACCAGCTGTTAATTCTGTAATTTAGGGCTGAAGTGCCTTTCTGTAGAAGCTGAGCCCAGGCACAACGAGATTCAGGAGCTGCTGCTTTGTTCACAGCATAGAAGGATGCACAAAGAATGGAGACGTGACTGGTGATGATATTTAGGGCTTATTCACCTGTCTTCTTCTGGCTGTAGAAGCTGACCTCTCTGTTTTTTGACATTTTCCCAGCTAGGGGTGGATAACCTTCAGCTGAGTGTGAAATTTCCCTGGTCCACTTCCATGCACAGTGTTAATACTAATGCAAATCTTTCCTATACTAGGGCTCTTTGAGAGGACAATGGCTAATAGTACTACATCATGGTGGTACAATACCCCTATGATATTTCCCATAGTCCCTTTAAAACTGTGTGGAATAGTAAAAAGAAAGGAAAGCATATACTTGAGAGTAAAGGTGAACTAGAACAGAGTAGAAAATACGATGCCAGTAGTAGCACTTCCTTCTGCCTCCCTCCACTCCCCTCCATCCTTCCTTAGTGCAAGCCTGTCACTCAGTGATCTTGTGCTGCCATCGCTTTAGAAAGTAGGTATCTTGTGCTGGGCCAGTATCTGTTGGTCCTCTACTTGCACATGAGATTAGGAAGCTGCACAAAGCTGCATACGTCCACTCTACACACTAATAGTTCAAGGGATGTTTGCATATGGAGTTGTCACGTTTAGCAGCACTTCTGAACTGCGGGTGCTTTCAGCTCTGCAGCCTGCTGGTCCGCTTTGTGAGCCTTGTCCTTTGATATTCACTTCCCAGCTGCAGAGCAGTCAGACCTTCTCATTTTGATGTTCCCAAACTATAAGCTTAGCAGGCGCTTGCTCAGAGCACGTAGGGGTCTTGCCTTGCTGTAGAAAATTATTTTTCAGTCCTCTAAAAGCCAGGATACAGACAAAACCCTCAACCAAACAGTACAGCGTTTTCTGGGGCAAAGGGGAAGAGAGGGTAGAGAGATGCCTTTATTCCTATTACCTCGCTGGGCTCTCCCTCTCTCTGGCAGCAGCAAACTGCTGGTCACAGGCTTTCCAAACGGGTACACGCGTCAATGCTAGCTTTTGTTCCCCCCCTTTTCCCCTATTCTTTCGCTAAGGGCAGGCTCCAGCTTAGCGCAGCGCTGTGCCAGCCGCCGGCCCATCCGTCCCCGCCGCCGGTCCGCCCCACCCCGCTGCTTTCGGTTTCCATTTCCTCTCTGGTCCCAGGTTTCTATTTCTCTCCCTCTCCGTGCTCCCGGGGACTTCCTCTCGCTGCGCTCCGGCTCTCCCGTGCAGGGCAGGAGCGGTCTCCGAGACCCCGCCACCCCTCACGCAGCCGGTGCTGGTGCCAGTGCGAAGCCGGCCCTGCCATGACGGCGGAGGAGAAAAGGAACCTGCAATGCTACAGGCGGTACATCGAGAAGAGCCTGAACCCCGTGTACATCCTGGGCAACATGACGGCCTGGCTGTCGGACGGTGAGGGGCCGGCAGCACCTGCTTCTCTCCGCATCCTTCCTGCTCGGGCCGCCGCTCCTGGTCCCTCCTCACTTCTTTAACAGCTTCGCTTTGTGTTTTTTTTTCAGAGGAGAAGGAGCGGGTCCGTAAGGAGGAGGAGAAGGGTGTGACGGCGGCCGCCGCACTGTTCTTGGATACCATCCTGCTGCTGGAGGCGGAGGGCTGGCTCCGGGGCTTCCTGGATGCCCTGGTTGCAGCAGGTCGGTTCCCCCTCGCAAGCGAGGGTTTCCTGCGCTTCTCCTTTTACCTGCCAGAGGCACAGCCGCCGCTCAGCCGGGCAGCCCTGTGCAACCGCTACCCGTTATCCTCGGGCTTCTGCTGCCGAGTCTTGTCCATCAGATGATACGGGGTGGAAAAATGTAGGTTGTCAGAGACTGGAAATAAAACTCTTCGAAGGGAGGGGGAAACACCCGCGTGAGAAGCAGCTGGATCAATTTCAGTAGCGGAGAAAGTCAGTGAGAGAGGAAGTGATGCAGGATAAAGCCTCATTGCCAGGAGATTTGTCTGTCTCAGAGCCTTTAGAGAAAAATGAAGACAGCCATTGTCTCCGCCACGGACAATTGAATGAGGCTAAATCCTCTGAAAGAGAAAACTAATCCGGGTTTCAGGATGCGTGTGAGTTAACTGATAGCATGGGATAACTTCACTCAAGGACAGAATCTTAAATTAGGAACTGATTTAAAATAAGTATTTATAGGTCTGAAAAAATCTTATGTTTCAAGAAGTAAGTAACCATTAATAGTTTCTAAATGAGATGGTTGTTCCTCAGTAGCTATGACTGCTTAGTGTGTCAGGTCCAAATATGATTTGCTTTTGAAAATGTGACAGTAGAGATTGTGAAGGTGTAAAACCACCAGGATTTGTCTGCTTTCCTGTACATGTTCTACTATAGATTCTTGTTGGCGATTTGTTAGATACCTTGAACCCCAAAATCTCATGTCATAAGCCAGTTTTGTTTTCATTTACTATTAGCTACAGATAGTTACAGTATCTCTGTGAGCATTTATTACAAAAATTCTTATCATTTGGATGTAGCCCACTCTCCCCTTAAAGCATAAATACTAGGTCCAGAACAGCTTCTGACCATCCTGTGATAGTCCTGATTTCTGAACCGCAAAAATACCTTCTCAGAACATGTTGTTAGAGTTCAGTTTGGTGTATCTTCAGCAGAAAACTGAAAAAGTTAACCTCCTGACTCCAAGCACTGTCCAAAGTACTTACTAATTTAGCATTAGTGTTATATTTGGCAGATACAGAGATAGGTGATAATTAAAGACATTGTGGTGGTAAATATCCTCACCACTCTCCTGCTCCTACGGAAGAAAAAAAAAGTTAGGCAAATTCCTTCTGTTTGCCCACAATTCCTCTGGGATCCTGACCTGCTTTATTCCACCCCTGGAGCCTACACAGCAAATCATACATCTTCTAAACCTTATTCTGTTATACAAGTGCTGTAAAGGAAAAGAGTCACTTCATCTATAGAAATTATTTGTGGTTCACCAAGATTTTTGGCAGTTACAGACCAAGATAATTTTAATTTCTCCAACGTGGCTGAGGAAGTTCATTTTCAGCTTCTTCCCACCTATTATAGCTAGAGATTGAGTTCATAGTAACAATCTGCCTCTTCTTCTGAAAGGTTACACTGGGCTGGCAGAAGCAATTGAAAACTGGGACTTCAGCAAGCTGGAAAAACTGGAGTTGCACAGACAGATGTTGAAGCGGATAGAAGCAACTATGCTAGAAGTTGATCCAGTAGCACTCATGCCTTACATAAACACGTGCCTGATAGAAAGGGAGTGTGATGAGATCCTGCAGGTACAGTTAATGATAAAATCCTGTATTTGCCTCGTTTTGCTGTGGAAAAGTGCTGGCTGCCTCACTTGTGGGGTGAATTGGTGCTGATCTGCCAGGCTGCAGAGTAAGGAGGATGGCCAGCAACAGTCCCCTGAAAACGGACTTGACTTTACTTTCTTCTGCTTAGAAGAGACTTTGCTATGCAGCTGCAGCTCCCCACAGCAGCACTGCCTGCGATACCTGCATGTTTCATTCCTTACCCCTCCAGCTTGCTGGATAGGGTAGTGTGTGAAAGGATTGCAGGCAGGGAAGCAGGATAGGGTGGCTTTGGTGTTTACAGTGTTCAACTCTGTGTCTCTGTGGAGTCCAGCATCCCATGAAGAGACCTCAGTGGTTCTGGAAGGTACCACACTACAGTGAAATGACTGCCTTGTTATGCTTGGAATAGACCACTTTCTGGAGCAATCCTGCATTAATGCTCCTGAAAATAGAGATGGAAGTAGGCAAAGAAGCATTTAGATGCTTCCTGAAGTGACTCCTGCTTATTATGGGGTTTGGCATAGTCTATTACCTCTTACTTTCTATAGCCCCTAGAAACTTCATGTGGCTCTTGAGTTTGGCACTATTATATTATGAGTACAGAAATCTGGCAGAAAATGCCCCCACTGCATTCCAGCCAGTGCTCAGAAATCGGAGAGGCTGGGGATATCTGGGATTAATTCTGAGTATCACTAATTCAATACTCAAACTCCTGTTGTGTTCAGTAAGAACTTTCATAGTTACAGATCCACAAATAGTGCAGTTTATTGAAGCAACATTAATACGGATTCTGAATTGCCATTGATAAATTCACTTACTTCATTAGCACTGTAATCCAAAGCTAGCCAATGATTAATTGAGCTCCTATAGAAAAAATAACCAATTGGTAGTTCATTGAGCTCAGTTTCACCCAGGCATCATCTGACATAGTTGGAAGCAGCCACGATCTCTCTTTGGTATATTTTTTATGTGTAAGTGAGGGATAATGAGAGTATTACCTTTGGTCAGGCTGCTCAAGGGCTGTGGGTCTTGTGCAAGGGCAGAGCAGAACCATGACATGTTCCATCACTCCCTCCGCATCTGGCCTCCTGGTAAGACCCTCTGGCCTTACCAGGGTCTTGTGACACATTACTCCCTTCACAATGTATCTCAAGGCCTCTGGCCTCATGCCAACAGTCAGCACCCAAAGGCACAGTTCTAGGGTGAAATGAAACTTCTAGTCTGAACTCATTAGTGAAATGCTGTGTCGCAGAAATCGACAACATTTTCATTGCCTTTAGGTGTGAAGTTCCTGTTACTTGGCTATAGCTCAGTGTTGTTATTGATGACTGCTAACAAGTGATACTACCAGTCACTCATCATTTACAACTCCTTAATAATAAGTTATTGATGATGTGTGGAGGAGTCTGTTAAGTGTTCTTACACCATGTGACTCCCAAGAAGGACTTTTTTCAGCTATTTTATTTTTAAAGCAGTAGTTTATGGAGATACATAACATTTGGAAACTTGTTACAAGGGCCTCACCAGATAGATAGAAATTCACAGAACAGCTCTGCAGTGTTTCAGACCCTGTGAATATTTAAGCAAATGGTCCACCTGTTGTTGCAGTCCAGCTAAGTTTAGGGTACAGAACGGCGGTAGTAGTAAGTAAATGACTGAATTTTATTTGAAACTTCTATTCTGTGTAAGGAAATGCAGTTTTCAGCTGAACATCAAAAAATTCAAAAATGTCAGTCAAAACACTGTGGTTTTGATCTCTTGAAGCTACAGCAACTTTTGTTTGTTGTGTGTGCAGATTAGCGAATACAGAAGCAAAGCAGCTGGGATAACTAAACTCATTGAATGTCTCTGTCGATCAGATAAGGAAAACTGGCCAAAAAGCCTTCAGCTGGCACTGGATAACACAGGATATTACAATGCAAGTGAACTGTGGGATATGAGAGAAGGTAAACTGTGATTGTTTTTGTGATGCTGTTTTCCTATTTTTGTGCCAGACAGTAATATTCTTTTTTATTCTTTTTTTTTTTCATAGAATCAGGGAACAGTTAGGGTTCAAACTAACTTCTTCACCTTGTCATCACAGCAAATACATTTTAAAATCAGAAGGATCAATAACATGCTTTTTTTGGTGATTGTACAGATAATGGCAAAGACGTTGATGGTGAAATGACAGATGCCTTTAAGAACAGATTTGAAACCACAGTGACATTTTCTGAAGAGGCAGAATGTGATAATAATCTCAGTGAAAATCTCTGTTCAGGTTCAGGTAAGACTTAGGACAGTGTGTGGCTGGAATTCTCCATTTCCTTAGACACTACATGTGGTGTGCCAGAAAGTAAGGTACTGAGGAACTAGTACAAATCTGTGATTTGATTTACCTGTCTTCTGGTTTAATATTTAAAGGATCTCATGCTAGGCATTGCATATGTTAAGGGTTGCCCGACATTTGCAACATCTCTGGTGCAAAGTTGTTCTGCCAGCACATTACCCAAAATGTCTCTGAACACTAGATGGTTGTTGATGCATCTCTTATCTGATATAATTAATTCACACATGACCTGATGTTAGCCATTTTAGAGAGCTGAATGTGGCTGCAAGGGATCTGTGCAGTGGTTGTCTCATATGGCAAATCTTGCTCCATCAGTGATTTGTAGTTCTTTTCTGTAAGTGCAAATCCCCTGAGAAGAGCACAGCTTCAAAAATCTGTAGAGCAGAAAGCTGGAAGGAACACTGTGCACGTATGTGGGAGAAAAGAAGCCCTTGTGTTTTCTTTCCGAGTTGAAAAAGGATCAGTTGAGGTGAGAGCTGTCAGCCAAGACCTTGAAATTAGTTCATATTAGGAAGCACAGCTGAGTGGTAACAAAAGTATGCCACCAAACCTACACAAGATTCTTGTCTGGTGTGTATGTCCTGTTAAACGGCTTCTCTATCAGTGAATTGTCTGTGTAGACTGCAGGGACTCTATCATTTCAGATAGCAACTGTATTTTACACATTCATGTTGAAACACTTCACAAAACCATGATTCTCTTCTAGAAGAGGTCTGTCAGTCTTCACCTGTTTATGAACCAATGAAGGCTCGGAGCTACCAGACTGAACTTGCACAGCCTGCTATAAATGGGTATAACACATTGATATGTGCCCCCACAGGTAAGGAAACACATGTTTCTTAAAAAAATTCTTTTGCTGGAGAGGGCTGTGAAGGATAGGGAAGGCTAAATATTGAGTAAGATTTTTCCAGCTGTTCATTTAAAAGCAGTCTTCCTTGCAGAAGCAGATCCAGATCTAAGCTAGAATTAATGACCAAGGGCAGTGCAAAGACAGACGCGTCTCTTGGCAGTTTAGTGCTTGTATTCAGATTTCCATGTGGTGACTTCTGCTTTCTCGCTCCATGGCGCAAATTTTTGAGTTAAAATCTTTGCAGGTCTGTAAGAAATTTGTCTTGCAAGATTAAATAAACCCAGGATGCATTGCCCTGAAAATCCCATGTCTTCTGTACTGCAATGTCAACAACATTAGAGCAGCATAGGGAACCTTTGCAGTAGCTCAGGACAGAATTAAGACGACTGAAGTTCAGCAGCAGAGAGATCAATCAGCTCTTTCTCTCCACCTGTTTTCCATGTTGTTAGCCTGATTCTCCCCTGGGTCCTGGAGAAGCAGGAGAAATAGCAGAGGAAGGGCCGATGAAGAGCTCTGGGAGACCTGCCCAGTGAGCCTGAGTGCTAAAGGAAAAGTGAGAGGAGCAAGGGTGCATGGGGAGGGATGGAAGCTGAAAGTGCTTTGTGCCTGGACCTTAGTCCGATTTGATATGGGAGCAGATGCTAAGAGCAGAAATAGAATTTCAAAGAACTCAAAACTGCAAATGGACTTTCACTCCCAGTGACTGCTACATGGTCTTTACAGACTGAGATTGTGAGAGAGAAAGGGATGATTACCGAACTGGGTAAGCAGCATGCACATATTCCAGTCTGTCCTCAGAGAGTCTGAAAGTTTGACAGACCCCTTGTCAGCTTGCCATTGCTACAGGACATCCAGATGAGACAGGCTCCTGCTCACAAACACATGTTTTCATGTTAGTGCTTTACCTTTCATGTTCTTCCTTTAAAGGATCTGGGAAAACTTTTGTGGCACTGATGATTTGTGAACACCATTTCCAAAACATGCCCTCAGGACGAAAGCCAAAAGTTGTCTTTCTTGCAATCAAACTGCCAGTGTATGAACAACAGAAAAATGTTTTCAAGCAGCACTTTGAAAGAAGTGGGTAAGTGTAATTCTTCTTCCATAGAAAATAAACTACCCCCTAGGTCAGCTGCGGCTAGGGCAAAAGGTAATGGTTTTACTGGTGGCAAAAGTGTTTGGCTTTAACAGAAGGATGATACCTAATGGTAAGAATGGCAAGTTACCATGATGGACTTTGTTCAGAGAGTCTGAAATCTGGTTTTGGGGAGTTTAAGCACTCCTTGAGCAGCATCTGTAGAAATGGCTGAGGTATACCTGTGTTTACCTCTGTAAAAGAGTGAGGTGTGTTCTCTCTTGAAACTCTTCTCAACCTGCTTTCAAAGATGAGGCAGTTCAGGCAGCAGCAGTGGGATTCCTCTTGCCATTCTCACATGACAGTCTCTTTTTATTTTCCAAATGGAAGGACCCAAGCTTCTTTGATTTTTTTTTCAAGCTCTAGTCATAAAATGACAATCTTACTCTCCAATGGAACTGAAAACTGCTTAGGGAGCTATTGACAGTGTATAGCTTCTGATTTTGATTGCTGAACATCCACATATGAATCTTTATAGCAATGGGAAAATGAAGCTGCTGGACAGAAAACAGCCCTGCGCTGCCAGACATGCACAGAAAAGGGATAAAGGACAGGATCTCCAAATACAGCTTACATGTGAACTGACAGATACAGCTTAAATGTACAAATTCATCACCCCCCAAATCAAATATATTAGACAATGGGAGTTGAAAATCCAGTTGTTTGACCTCAGATTTTTTTTCTCAGAGTGTGTGGGTAAAACTGGCAGCCCCAACAATTGGGTATTTGGAACTTAGTCACTACCCTTCAGGCTTGCTGAAAATTCCATTCTTCTAGTTAATTTTTTCCCCTGCAAGACATTCATTTTCATACCATATCTTTTGCCTCTTCTTCCTAGATATTCTGTTCAAGGAATTAGTGGTGAAACAGTTGCAAATGTCTCTGTAGAAAAGGTTATACAGGACAGCGACATCATTGTGCTAACACCCCAGATTCTTGTGAATAGCATTGAGGAAGGGATCCTTAGCTCCCTCTCCATCTTCACTCTGATGATATTTGATGAGTGCCACAACACTATGGGCAACCACCCTTACAATGTGTTAATGACCAGATACCTGGAACAAAAATTTGACTCCCCTGCAAGTCAACTACCTCAGGTAAGGTCCAGCCAAGCATGACAGAGACTGGAGTACTTGAAATCAAACAGGATTGCTGGTCTTGGAAGTAAGCATGTGCCCCAGAAGTTAGTAATCTCCTTGTCGCCTCTCTGTTGCTGTCTTCTGCAACAATAAAATGGGACCACTGCCTCAGCTGGCAGGAAGTTTTGGTCCAGCTGAGGAGACATCTCTTCTGAATGAATGCAGAGGACAGTTCTGGGGACAGATTTGCTGTTTCTGTGCATGATGGGCACTGACAAATACAGCTGGTTATGGATTTAAGTGGGTGGATAATTTATTTTCAGTTTGGATACTTTAAGCTTGGGTGCCTGGGAGAGGGAAAAGGTTTGTCTCTCAAGGTTTAGTGTTTGCACTCATGTTTACTTCAGCTTCCTGATTCCTTGTTTTTGAAGATGGTAGCCTCTTGACAATTGGTGACAGTGTCTCCTGGTTATTTATTTATGACAAGGGAGCAACCACTGCTATTCATGTGTGTGCTCAGATTGTAGGTTTAACTGCTTCTGTTGGAGTTGGTAATGCCAAGACCATCAAGGAAACAATAGAGTATGTCTGTACTGTCTGCGCCAACCTTGATGTACAGGCCATATCTACTGTCAGAGAGAACAAACAGGATCTGCAGAGATTTGGAAACAGGCCAGAAATACGTAAGCACACTTCCTTTTTTTTTTTCATGAGAGATGCAAAGCACATAATTAAGGCAGCTATCCAACTCCCCTTTGGTCAGGTCAAGTTAAAACCTTAAAACTAAGTGGGATCTTTGCTTCCTGCTAGCTTGAAAGGAGTTTAAGCAAGCACTTCATTGTTGCCCCACAGTAAGGCAGTGCCCTTTTGGGTAAAGTTTTTCTTTGCTGAGATCCACAATCTCTGTTTTTTATTCAGTTCTGCTAATGAAGACTGGGGGCTGTTTCTTTCTGTGCAACTGTAATGCCCATTAAAAGAAAACATCATTATGATTGCATACAGCAGCACATGAAGCATTCTTTTAGACAAGAATTTGTTCTGTGCTGCCCAGTGAAATACTTTACTTAATCAAGCCACTGACTTCCATTTCTTGTCTCTAGATGTCAGATGGGTGAAAATGAGAGCTAAAAATCACTTTGCAGAGATTATCTCAGGCCTGATGTCTGAGACAGAGGAGTTGATGAGAAAGAATTACTCAGTAGGTAAGATACTGTAATAACTTTCCTGTAACTGGGATTCAGTCTTTGCATCCGTGAATCCTCATGACTCCTAGAACAATTATTCTTTTTCTGCTTTCTTTCTCATTCTTCCTTTTTATTTGCTTTTAACCAGTATTTCCTAAATAAGAGATTACACGTAGAAGAGTCAGCAATTTTCCTGTTTTATATAATTATTTTGATAATCATAAGTATTTTTGCTTGGATTTCAACCTGTGTTTTGTGCAGCTAAAGATGGTGTGCTTTTAACACTGTCAAATCATGTTGAATGTTTAAACAATCTGGAACAAAAGGACCAAAGGTCTTGCTTTCAAAATGCAATGAGATAGATTTCATTGATGAGAGATACCTGCTCTTATTTAAGCATTTCTCCAAATTCTTCATACCTCAATCTGTCATTGTTAAGGAAAACAAGAAGGGTCTCAGTTATGGTGTTACTCTGAATGTTGTAATTTCTTCCTTTCAGCAAAAGTTTACTTTCACTTGCTGCTTCGTAACTTATATTTTCTCTGGCCTCTCTGCACTCAGAGTTATTGCTAAGGATGCTAGGTACCACCTTTCTGGTCAGGATTTTTTCCTCTTTATATCTCTGGCTACCCCTGTTTCCCAGGCGTCCACTATTTCCTATTGAAAAATATTTACGGCAGTTTTACAGAGGAAGATATGTGGAACATGAACACCACCAGAGAGAGGGTATGGCTGCCTAAGAAAGTAAATACTTGTCAGTAGGGTTCCAGCCTTAGGAGCTGCAGTAGTGTGGTTTGCAGAGAGGGAGATGCATGGCTGTGGAAAGAGAATGAGTCTCATGGTCATGAGACCTAGTTCTGCAGCCCTTCAGAATTCAATTGATTTTTCTGCTTTTGCAGTTCATAACCGGTGTTCAGTAAGTGGCCGTTGTCAACAAATTAGAGAGCTACAGAGAGTACAGAACAGAGACACATGGATGGCTATGCTCAGTATCAGCCTTGGTCTGTCCCACTCTGAGTTAAAGGATTTTGTCTGTGCTTAGACCAGCTTCTGCAAACTGCCCAGGGTGTCTTAAGCCTGTATACTTCAGTTCTATACTTTCTAATTTTTCTCCTGCTCCGCTTTCTTGAGACTGGACTGCATTTTGGGTTCACTCTCCAGAATACAATGGAGAATTCCAGAATTCCAAATCTTCAGAATTCTCCCTTCAGTCAAAGAAGGGAGAATTAAAAACAACCCACCAAAACAACAACAACTAAACCAAACATCCCACACAACCAAAAATAAACCAACCCAAATCCCAAGAAACCCCAGCTTTCAACAGATACAGTGAGATTTTCAAAATGCGTGCTAAACTAAGCAAAAGCTTTTGAAGCTCTTGCATGAATGCCATTGCTTTCCCTTCTGTGGACTCTGATTACTCAGAAGTTTGTGAAGCACTCAGGGTACTGACTTGTTCTGCCTCAAGGAAGGGCCCTTAAGTGCTTATATATGCCTTAAGTACTATGGACCATTTTGCAAACGAATACCTAACAATTGAGTAGATGGTAATTCAAGAAGCAATGCACATGCAGTTTCTTGAGTACTGTAGGCTTCTTATAGGATAAGTGAGCTCTAATTTTACTATTAAAGACTGCAGATATGTGTATGTACACGGATCCCCCATTGAATTGTACTGGCTGATTTTATCCGAACATCTGGGTATATTTCGAAACACAGCTAGTGAAGAAGACAGAGCCAGACTCTTCTCAGATGCTTCCCAGAGGCTGGACAAGAGTCAGTGGGCACAAACTGGATACTTGAATAACAGAAAGAACTCCTTTGGTATAAGGATGGTCAAACACTGGAGCAGGTTGCCCAGAGTAGTGGAATTTCCATCCTTGGAAGTACTGAGAATCCATTTGGACACAAGCCTAAGCAACTGGATCCAGGTGATGCTGCTTTGAGCAGAGGGTTGGACTAAAGACCTGCACAGATGCCTCAATGGTTCTGTGACTGTATCATACAGTGTTCTTCTACATACACTTTTTAGACATAACATTAATGGAAAATGTGTTGTCTTCAAGCTAACTGTTCTGGTTATTTGTTAGTCAAGATGAATAAATGTTTATTTCCTCCTTCTTTAGCAGATGCTATCTCCCAGATCAACAAGAATGATTTTGGAACACAGAGATATGAACAGTGGATAGTTACCACTCAGAAGAAATGCAGACTACTGCAACTGGCAGATAAGGAGAAGGAGAGCAACATTTGTAGAGACCTTTTCATTTTCACTGAACACCTGCGTGTAAGTGAATCTATCCACTTCCTTCTGATACTAGTGTGTTCATCTAGGAGCAAGGAGCAGGTTTGAACCTAATAATTTTATTTGATTGACACAGGCTAAAGCATAGCTTATAAGAGTTTATCTTAAGATATTCACTAAGAACAGTATAGTGCAGAGGAGATTTTGTAAAGCTTGTGTTGTCATGCAGATGGAAGAACAACACAAGTTTGTCATACTTAATCTAGCTGAATAAAATTTGCATTCATGCCCTGTCACACAGAAAATGAGTCTCAAGTGTACATGTCTGTCTTTCTGTGCAGAAATTCAATGATGCTCTCATCATCAGTGAAGATACCCGCATTGAAGATGCTTTAGTCTACCTAACTGATTTTTTCAGAAATGTCAGAAATGGACCATATACAGAGTTAGAGAAGCAGCTTACAGCCAGATTTCAAGGTATTTCACATAATCATAGAATCATAGAATCACAGAATGGTTAGGGTTGGGACGGACCAAATTGATGTCTCTCCAATTTAGAGACAAGGATGTCGTGTGGGACAGTGTCAAATGCTTTGCACAAGTCCAGGTAGATGACATCAACTGCTCTACCCCTGTCCATCAGTTCTGTAGCCCCATCATAGAAGGCCACCAGATTGGTCAGGCAGGATTTCCCCTTAGTGAAGCCATGCTGGCTGTTACCAAGCACCTTGATGTTTTTCGTGTGCCTTAGCATGCCTTCCAGGAGAATCTGCTCCAAGATTTTGCCAGGCGCAGAGGTGAGACTTGACTGGTCCGTAGTTCCCTGGGTCATCCATTTTCCCCTTCTTGAAAATGGGGGTTATATTTCCCTTTTTCCAGTCACTGGGAACTTCACCTGACAACCATGATTTTTCAAATATGATGGCCAGTGGCTGAGCAACTTCATTTGCCAGCTCTTTCAGGACCCATGGATGGATTTCATCAGGTCCCATGGACTTGTGCAAGTTCAGGTTTTTAAGATGGTCTCGAACCAGATCTTCTCCTACAGTGGGCCCAAGGTCTTCATTCTCACAGTCCCTGCATCTGCCTTCCAAGACTTGGGTGGTGTGGTCAGAGCCTTTGCCAGTGAAGACCGAGGCAAAGAAGTCATTCAGAACCTCAGCCTTCTCCAAATCCTGTGTAGCCAGTTCTCCCTAGAGCTTCCTGAGGTGGCCTATGTTGTCCCTAGTCTGTTTTTTATTTGCTATGTACCTGTAGAATCCCTTCCTGTTATCCTTAACATCCCTAGCCAAGTTTAATTCTAACTGGGCCTTGGTTTTCTTAACCTGGTCGCTAGCTTCCCGGACAACATCACTGTATTATTCCCAAGCCGCCTGTCCTTGCTTCCACCTTTTATAAGCCTCTTTTTTTCCTCGAATTTTCCTCAGCAGCTCCTTATCCATCCAAGGAGTTCTCCTGTCCCTCCTGCTGCACTTCCTTCTAGTTGGGATGCAACACTCCTGAGCTTGTAGCAGGTGATCCTTGAACATCAATTGGCAGTCTTGGGCCCCCCTGCCCTCTAGGGCTATACCCCATGGAACCTTACTAAGCAGGTTCCTGAAGAGGCCAAAGTCTGCTCTTTTGAAGTCCAGGGCAGTGAGCTTGCTGCACGCTCTTCTCACTGTCCTGAGGATCTCCAATTGGACCACCTCATGTTCACTGCATCCAAGGCTGCCCTGGAGCGTCACATTTCCAATGAGCCCTTCCCTGTTGGTGAGCACGAGGTCAAGCATGGCACCTCTCCTTGTCGGCTCCCCTGTTACTTGCAGAAGGAATTTGTCTTCCACACAATCGAGGAACCTCCTGGATTGCTTGTGCCGGGCCGTACCGTCCCTCCAACAGATGTCAGGGTGGTTGAAGTCACCCAAGGGCCTGTGAGCGTGAGGCTTTTCCTATCTGTCTATGGAGTGCTTCATCCCCAGGTTCTCCTTGATCAGGCGGTCTGTAACAGATCCCCACAATAATGTCTCCCATAGCTATATTCCCTTTAACCCTGATCCACAAACTCTCTGTTAACTGATCACCTGTCCCCAGACAGAGTTCCATACTCTCCAGCCTATCCCTAACATAAAGAGCAACTCCCCCTCTGTGTCTGCAGGGCCTGTCCTTCCTAAAGAGCCTGTAACCTTCCATTCCAACACTCTATTCATAGGAGCCATCCCACCATGTTTCTGTGATGCCTATTATATCATACCCCCATAGACGTGCACACATCTCTAATTCCTCTTGTTTGTTCCCCATGCTACGGGCATTTGTATTGAGGCATCTGAGCCGAGCTCCAACTGAAGCTGGCTCATTGGCTGGAGCGGCTGGGATATCCCTACATTGCTCTGAGCATTTCTTATAGGTTCTGGCAACTGACTGGGTGTGTTGGGATGGAATGATGCCCCCCTCCCTCAACACATCTAGTTTAAAGCCTCCTTGACCAGTCTGGCAAGCCTCCTACTAAAACTGCTCTTCAGACCAGCTCCACCAGCCCCCACTAGACCTGGCCTACAAACCTGGGTCCTGTGTTCAAGACACCCAAACCCCTGACTATGACACCACCCTTTTAACCAGTTATTAACCTGGCTAATCCTCCTAGCTTTTTTTAGGTCCTCCCCTGTATCCTGGAGAATTGATGAAAAGACCACCTGAGCTCCAGAGCCCCTAACCACCTCCCCCAGGGCTCTGTAGTCCTTCTTTATGTTCCCCAGGCTACTGCTATCTATATCCCTAGCACCCACATGTATCACCAGAAGCGGGTAATAGTCAGAGGGACTTACTGGAGCAGGCAGCCTCTCTGCCACATCCCTGATCCAAGCCCCTGGTAGGCAACACACCTCCCTTGAGACGGGGTTTGGCCGGCAGACGAGTGCTTCTGTCCCTTTCAAAGTAGAGTCCCCTACTACTACAACCTGACGCTTTTTCCTGGCAGCACCAGTAGAGATCTTTAGCAGTGCATCAGCCGGTTGTTTCTGGCTAGAGTGCGCTTCCTCATTAGCCCCCTGCAGGACAGCAAAGCGGTTCTGCATGGGAACAAGAGATTTAGGAGGAAGCCCCTTGTTTTTGATTGTCCTTTTCTTCCTTTTTTTGTTGGTTTTGTCACTAATTCCCAGCTTCCTGGGATAACGACCTCCTTCTTTCCTTCATGAGCTAGAGGGGAAGCTTGAGGCCCATGCACAGTTTGGGCTGGGAGTAAGCATTCCTGCTTCCTCTCAGCTACCCTGACATCTTGCAGCCTAATAATACCTGTGACAGTTGCAAGGGAGAAGAGAGCTTGTGTTAGAAGTGTTTTCTTCAGATTAAGTGTCACTGTTTTTCCAGAAACTTCTCACTTTTAAGAAGATCTAGTGTCTGTGTGGGTGCAAATGCAGTGTTAGGGGAGACAGAAGGATGAGGACTTTCTGGGACTGCAAGCTCCTAGTGCAGGAGCTAAGGAAGTAACAGTAATTGTAGGTAGACAGTATAGTAGGTTCTTACATGCCTGACTTGGGGATAAGGCAGTGGTGTCCTTAAGGGTATGCCTCAGAAGTCTACATGCATACTGGCATAGTCTACAAACATTGTGGCAGCGTTAGATAAGGCATTATGCACAGTTCAGTGCATTCTAACCTCTTCCTGCCCAATGCTCCTGGATGAATCCTAACCTTCTGGGAAGACGCTGGTGGTCTTTGTACACTTCTGATTACAAGTTAGAGGTTGCACTGTTCTCCAATTTCTAATTTAGAAGCAATGTGGCATAAACCAGCCTGTGGTCTGATGGGTTGCAGTGTTGACTACAATTTTAAATCACTGCGCTGTCTGTCTTGTGGTGTCAGTTGTTTCCTACAAAGAAATAGCAGCTCTCTGTAAGAACTGAGTTTGTTTTGTTGCTGTCTTTTGCTGCACAGTATGTCACAGAGATTCTCCTGTCAGTTTGCTGCAAGATGTGAGAGATTTAGAACTCTCTTTTCCTGGGCATTTTGCTGCATTTAACCAATAGCTTTCTTTGCTTGCATCTGAAATAATGGTATAGAAAATAAAAATAGATGTTAAAGAGAATGTAAGTGGCATTACAGGTTTGAGTAAGAATTCTGTTTTCTGCATGAAAGAACGTAAATTCTTAAAGACACTGCTTTTGTTTTGTGTTTTGTTTTGTGTGTTTTTTTTTTTCTTGTTTTTCTTGTTTTTTTCCAGAGAAAGAACCAAAACTGTCTGCCCTTTCAAAAGATGAATCAAATGAGAATCCCAAACTGGAAGAGCTTGCTTGTATCCTGGATGAAGCATACCACTATAACCCACAGACTCGCACTATTCTCTTTGCTAAGACAAGAGCCTTAGTAGCTGTAAGACACTTAGTTTTAAAGCTCCTAAAGTTCGAAGTGAGAAAATACAATGCCTCATCTACTATCCTTCCTATTATGGTCTTCCCAAGAAAATATTTATCTTTCTATATCTTCCTGAGCATTGATGCTCTGAGACAGGATGAGGGTTTGTTTTTTGTTTGGTTTGGGGTTTTTTCTTCCCTTTTCTAAAAACTACAGTACAGGGTTGGTGTATTTCGTTAGTTCTCCTTGCTACATGTCACAGTTGATCATTAAGCTGTCGCATTTTTACTGTAGTTCTGAAGTCAGTTTTAACAGGGTGCATTACAAGGTTTTAAGCTTTAATGTAGCAGAGTTATTAATCAGCAGCTCTGCTCTGTTACTGACTGCACATCAGGAGGTATTTATAGGTTTCCCAGAGGATTCCTATGGGCCCAAATGAGGCCTGTGCCCTAGCATGTGTTCTTGATCAAGAAAAAGGAAAGACAGATGTTCTGTGAACCCTCTGATTCACTGGTCTATTTCATACTTCTCAAGGATCAAGGATCTAGGTTGGATGATGTTTTTTTACACCCTTCCAATACCTTATTCCCAGAAAAAGTGAAGCAAGTGTGCTGCTAATCATTAGCTTTGATAGCTCTTAAACATTTACTGCTAGGTATCCTAGTCTCTGACTACTGTAAACAAATTTAGCAGCTGAGACTTCCAACCCTCATTTTATCCTTGGGTGTATAGACATGCTGGATGAATTGCAAACCAGAAAAAAAAATAAAGGCAGACTAAGGTCCAAACTACAAAAACCAAGCATCTGTTGGCTACTTTCCGTTATAAATGCAAAAGTCTCCTGTAGCTTGGCTGAATCTTGTTCTTAAGTAAGAGCAGTTTGAAGGTGCTGCTTTCACTGTGCAGTGAGAAAGTGCAGTTTGTGAATACCTCATTGCTTTTGGATTCCAGAGGTGTTAGTATCAGTGGTCTGCTGGTTTATAAGAGCAAAAGGCATACTTTTTAGCAGTGAAAGGCTGATTGCTCTCTAGCCAGCCTCTGAGTTGCAGGGATGGGAAAAGTGGGAATCAGCTGTGGCAGAGTTCAATCTGGCATCGTGGCTGTGACTTTTGCTTTCTTACCTATCAATAGGTCTTCCCACTGCCGAGCAACACCCACCTTTTCTGCTTGTGGTTCTTGGAAGCATTAATTGTCTAGGCAAGCATGGGCAGGATCTAACTGTGTATCTCAAACTAGCATTTCATCTGGACAGGGATCTAAATTCCTGATTTGTTTTCCAGGCTTTGAAGAAGTGGATAGATGCAAACCCTCTATTTAGCCACATAAAGCCAGGTATATTGATGGGTCATGGAAGAAGAGATCAAAAAACAGGTATGTAGGTTTGAACTGTGGAATACTAGACCTGTGGTGGCCACAGTGCTAAAATTGTTCTACTCTTCCTGTGTTCATCTTCTCTGCTCTTAAACAGAGAAAGTTAATGCAAGTTTGCACTATGCTTTCTTATATAGCTGTAAGACCTGTTATCAGTCCTAAGGAGATGCTTGCTTTTTCTGACCAGAATCTTTGGTTAAAGTAGCAGTGACCCTTTGCTGCAGGTTTCTTCTGCTAGTTCAAAAGAAGTTTAGAAACTGTTCACTATCATGGCTTCTTGTGATTACTTCTGGTAGTATTTTTCGTGTTCCTTTCACAGATACCTCTCTTATTTTGTGTTCAGTGGCACAAAGATATTTTAATGTAGAATGGAATAAATAATGAATGGCTTGAATCGAGAGTTAGCTTGGGCTTAAAATAACTAAGCTGCATGGGTCTCTTAGAAAGATCAGGTAGGTGTTTTGTCTGAAATGGTGTTTCCCAGGATGACAGTTCCTGTGGCACATTAGCAGGAATGTGGGTAGAGTATGCAGCCAGCTAAGTACTTTTCCAGATCAAGATGATGTGCTTATTTCTAATCAGTCAAGAGCAAATGTAGGTGTTTTGCTCAAGGAACTCTTCAGTGTCTTTTTCCTGACACAGTTTCTTGGTATTGTAGGTATGACCCTCCCAATGCAGAAGGGTGTGCTGGATGCATTCAGAACCAACAAAGAAACCAGACTGCTAATTGCTACTTCTGTTGCTGATGAAGGCATTGATATTTCCGAGTGTAACCTTGTTGTGCTCTATGAATACTTTGGTAATGTCACCAAAATGATCCAAGTCAGAGGTATGGAATTTCAGAACTATTACCTTACAAACCTATTTTGGAAACTTTGGAAATACAATAGTAATTTGTGCATGTCTTGCTGTTGTTCCTCTGTGCCCCTGAGTGAAGTCAGATGAATTATGGAACCAGACACAACAAATTTGTTCACAGAACTGAGTCCTTCATGTTGTGTTACTTTTCTTTTGCCATGCAAATTACTCATGCTGCTCAAGGTTACTTAACTGTTGAGGACTGATCCTTGAGGTGGATAATTATACATATAAACAGAAGTATGGCTAGAAGAGCTATAGTCAGAAATAGTGCCAATCGTTCTGCCTACTTGCAAAGGACTGCTGCATTGGAGTTTTATGTATTGTCTTGGCTTCCGAAGACCTTGTCCTGCCCATTGGCTTTTTACCAACCCAGCTAGTTACAGGTACCTGATGTCTAAAGAAGTCTAAGTTACTTCGGTCTTGAATCTTGGTGATTTTAGAAGACGGCCAGTAGAGGGGAATGAAGAGCCACATCAAGTACTGGTTTCCGTTAACATTCGTAAATGAGGAAATGTCTTGAGGCAGCATAGTAGGTGGAAGAGATAGTGGTGCTCTTGTCTCTTTTCTTGCCAGAACTGTATTTCCAGTTCCTCACCATTTTTTGTGATAGACTATTCTGGATTGTTTTTTTTAGTAGACCCCAATTAGCATGACAGAACACTAGTAAGCGAGACGACGTTTTCTGCTCTAGCTTTTTTTTTCTTTTCCACAAGAAGACAGTGAGGTGCTACACAATAACGAAAGTTTCAAGCATGCCTGAGCTTAACCAAGGCAGGCCACAGCAGCTGGAGATACCCATGATGATACCTGGAAGGGTACACTTCGTTCTGGTTTGTGATTGAAGAAGAGTGAGGGGAAAGAATGCTCTTTAGAAGCACCATATCTCAGTCTGAACATAGAAAACAAAAGCAGCCACACAGAAGGTCTTTAATGCTGTTTTATGGCTTAACAGCTGCTTTTGCACATCTTGTTAAGAGTAACTAAAGAGGTTAAATGTGCTGCTGTGTAGGTCGTGGAAGGGCTAAAGACAGCAAGTGCATCCTCGTGACAAACAAAACAGAAGTGGTTGAGAAAGAGAAACACAACCGTTACAAGGAAGAAATGATGAATGAAGCTGTTGAAAAGCTACAGAATTGGGATAAAAGAACATTTGCAAGAAAGGTTTGTACTTCTGTGAAATTTTCATACTCAAATCTACAGGCATAATCTGTATTGGCCTTCATCTACTAGGGCTCTGTCTAAGACCAAGCGATAACCTGAGGAAAGTGTTCACTGTATTTGGTTTTAGACCAAGGCTAAATAAGTAAATAAAGGATAGTGTGTAGTGCTAGTTTGAAGAATGTCATCTGTACCGTAAATGTAAAAAACTTAGAAGTTGAGGTATAATTTATATAAACTTCTTAGAAATAAAATATATTCAGTCCACTGGAGGAAAAATACTGCTATGTCTACTTGGGATAATGAACAGGGAGCTGAGAAACTGCAAATGGTGGTAGTATGTCTATCCATATTCATAGAAACATAAAATGGTTTTGGGTTGGAAGGAACCTTAAAGAACATCCAGGTCTAAACCCCTGCCATGGGCAGAGACACCTTCCACTAAGCCAGGTTGCTCTAAGCCCCGTCCAAACCTGGCGTTGAACAGTGCCAGGGATGGGACAACCACAGCTTCTGTGGGCAACCTGCACACTCACAGGGTAGAAGTTTTTCCTAATGTTTAATGTAAATCTCACCTCTGTCAGTTTAAAGTCATTCCTCCTTGTTCAGTCACTACAGGTCCTTCTCAGTAGACCCTTTCCAGATTTCTTGTCAGCCCCTTTAGGCACTGGGAGCTGCTCTAAGGTCTCCCTGGAGCCTTCTCTTCTCCAGGCTGAACAAGCCCAACTCTCTCAGCCTGTCTCCATAGCAGAGGTGCTCCAACTCTCTGATCATATTTTTGGCCTCTTCCGGAGTAGCTCCAACAGGTCCATGTCCCTCTTGTGTTTGGGGACCCAGAGCTGAATGCAGTACTCCATGTTTGGAAGCACTTTATCTTTGATGCAGGCCAGTACAAGTGCTTTTGTTTGTTGTCATGCCAAGTGCTTGTTGATTTCAGAGCAGTGGTTTTTGAGAGATTCCAAGAAACCACTGCCAGGGACATTAACACAATGACATTTGGGTTTGTACATGCTCTTCTGTTGGTGACTTATTTTGTACTGCCTATGGTAGTGTTCGTCTTTGCTCCAAGCAGTGTCTGGCAGATTAACAGGTCTAGTTAACTCAGCATACATTCATTACGTTGCATTAGCCCTGCTGTGTGCTGTGCACTTACCAGATCAGAAAATTTCATGAGGGTAGAAATTAGTGTCAAGCATATGTGGTGCTGGGGTGTCTCAGGCTAAGCCAGTGATGGACTTTTGGTCAGGCAAGTGCAGCAGGCATGTCCCTTCCATGACCAGCCCATGGTGGTCTGGCAGAATAGGTACAAGGTTAACTTGGCAACACCTCCATCTAGCTTGGAGCTGTTGCAAAGGATAAGTTGACCTACACTCCACATAAAAGTCACCTCCATAAATAGCTCGGTCACTGTTATAGGAAACTCTCCCGAGCGGAAGAGCTGTGGCCTCAAATGGCCTTGAGATGATTGGTTTAGGTATCAGGAGCATAGTTAGTGTTCTTCTCTACCCTTCCAGTTGCAGGGAGTGATGAGGGAAGAACTAGGAAGAGCCAGCAGATCAATACCTGGTCTGAAAGTAGTATCATGGCATGATTTATGGTTTTTGATCATGCATCTAGGTCTACGCAACAGCAGCCTGTCGGCAACAGATGGGGTACAACTGTCTCAAAGGGGAAAAAGGACCTTCGTACAGGAGCTGGCAGGGCTCATTGAAAGACCTTTAAACTGGATTTGAAGGGAAAGAGTGATAAAACCGGGGTCACTGGAGATAAGCTTGAAGGCAGCACAACAGTGTTGAGGGACAGGTGGGTCAGCGAGGTCTTTCGGTCTGCCATCGCAGTGGAGGTAGGGGATGCAGATCCATGTGGCAGCAAAGACACAAGGGTTATGATGGGTCAGAAAACAAAGGAACTCCTAAGAATGATCACCTGTGAATGAAGGTTTGTCCCCCCTCCCCCGAAAGGTGGCAGGATCACTAAGCCAGCTGAAGTGCACCTACACCAATGCACACAGCATGCACAAGAAACAGGCGGAGCTAAAACCTATTGTGCAGCTGGAAAACTATGATATAGTTGCCATCACAGAAAAAACAAGGTGGGATGACTCACAAAACTGGAATGCTGCCATTTCTGTGGTCTCTGGAGCCTTCTTTCCAAACTGCGCTTTCCAGAGCCTGAGTGCTACTTATGCAGTAGAATGTCTCACATGCCTTCACAAGCACTTAATATTGTTATGACCAAAAGGGCTACAGGAGAGCAGAGGGAAGAAAGGGACAACATAAATGCTGTCCATGATGTAATATTCTTCCTTATTGTTCAATTCAACTGGTGTAATTCTAGTCTTAAATACTTGACAAATATACCATGTTATTTTTTTGGTATGAGTTGCTAGAACAGGACATGTTTTCTTTGTTTGCTTTGAGGAAGTAATAGGTTCCTAGATGTTACATATCCTCAGTCATGTTTAGGCTGACCCTGAGGCTTCTCTTAAATTCATAATGATCTTGATTTTTATTTATTTATTAAAGATACATGATTTGCAAATGAAGGAAAAGGTATTACGGGATTCCAGGAAGAAAGAAACGCGATACAAGGTAGTGGAAGGAAAGAAAAATCTTCTGTGTGGAAAATGCAAAGTATTTGCCTGCAGTACAGATGACATCAGAATTATAAAGGTATGTCTCTGGATGGAAACTGACAACCTTGAACACCAGGGAAGTCAGCATTATTGAACTAACAGCATTGTTTATCAGTGTGGAAAGTAGGCTGTTTTGTGCAAACTGAAGCAGAAAAAAAATCTGAGTAAATTTGTAAGCCACAGGACCAGTCATAACTACTTCTATAGCATATTATGATGGTGGTAGGCGATGATGTCCAAAGAGTATAAATACGTGATATGACACAAATCATTTCAATTTTCCTGAATCTCCTTCTGTTAGAAATGTATTAATTTTGTGGAAAACCATGTGATCTTCGATGACATATAACCTAATAGTGGAACTGCTGGATATTTACCTTCCCAATTAGCGTAAGGTTGGAAATATTCCTGCAGTTGACAGACTTCTACCGCCATTTCTGTTGACTGGAAATTAGCCATATAAAGTACTGAGATTAGCTCACTGTTCAGCTTCTTGTCTTATGGGCCAGTTTTCAGTTTTGAAAGGCAAACCATGGTTTTAAAAGAGGAGGCCTTTATTTCTTCAATGTTACTTTGGTTTTCATTTTTTAGTAGGTGACATTGCTCCTATGTGTATCTCATGGGGACATTTTTACTGTACTTTTTCTGAAGAATTTCTCTGTAGCCCAAGAAGTCAACAGTCTACACATGGAAAGTAGTGATCATGAAAAAAGACTTTTCTGGGCACTTCAAGCCTTTCTAGTTCTGAAATTTGTTCTTCTGAAGCTTCTTCTATTTGTGCAGCTCTGAAAAGCACAGCTGTGATGACAAGGAGCTTCAGGCCACAGCTGGGAACTGCAGAGTGCTTGCCTCCAGGCATTTCCCTTTTTAATCAAGAAAATCTCTGTTTTGTTTGTTTTTACTAGCTGTTTTTGTAACATAGACGGAGTTCACTACTGCTGTGCACAGGAAAGGTCCACAGGCAAGGAGCAAAGGCAAATAGCTCAGCCTTGTGAAAACCCATGACAAATAACGTATCTGACAACTCCGAATGTTACTCCATTTAGCACTTCTGTTTGATCACCTATACCTATGCAAATAGATCTGAGAGTTCAAAAACTCTTCAAAAAGAGATTTTGCTTAGTAACCTCCAAATAACCACTCACAATATTTTAAATAAACCCTACAGATTCAGTTCTTAGTTCAGCCTATGTATTTAATGCAAATTGCTCTTCCAGGATGAACAAGCATTTTCTGACTTGCTCAAATTGTACATTTTTTTCAAATTGTTTTTTATATCTTTGATTATATGCATTATAAACAAGTGTAACTCCCTTACCTTGCTAGGGTTACTTTTTTTACCACTTCAAAGGAATTGCACTTCCCTTCATGGAAAGCTGAAGTTTTTTGAGTGGGAAGCAGTAGTCTCTCAAGATGTCTGTTGTCTGGATGTCTCTGTTAGTTCTATGCATAAGGCTGAAATACTGCAGGCATGTTTTTTAGAGAAGCTAAATCCAAATATGCATAAGCTGGTGATGATATTCAGCAGGTCTGGTTTTGATAAGCCCAATCCCGGGCCTTTCTATTACCTGGTATTTAATGAATGGAGAAAAAAGAGCAATGAGCCACGGGGGCTGGAACGTGGGCCTCCTGAATGACAGGAACCACTTTACCAAGGAAATGGTATTTGTGAGGGGAAGAGGAATGTCAGGAAAAAAATAAGGAATGGTGTTTCTACTACTAATCACTTCTGGCATGTGTTGTTTCAGGAATCTCATCACACTGTCCTAGGAGACGCATTCAAGGAGCGGTATATAACAAAGCCTCACCATAAACCAGTCCAGTTTGATTGTTTTGAGAAAAAAAGCAAGATGCATTGCCAAAATACTAACTGCCAGCATGACTGGGGAATCATAGTGAAGTACAGGACATTTGATAATCTACCAGTGATCAAAATCAAAAGCTTTGTAGTAGAGAACATTGAAACCAAGACACAAATGGATTTTCAGAAATGGAAAGATATTAATTTTTCTCTGAAGAATTTTGATGCTGAAGAACTGTCCAGCTGAACTCAGCATTTTAATGCATTTATCAACCTACTGCACTAAGCTGAAGTATGAGTAAAAAAGTTTTGTTCTTTATGCCACCTTATATGCTCTGCCCCATATCAGCATCTGGCTAAAATAAAAAAAAATGCTAGTATGGTCACTAGAAAAAACTGCTATCTAATTAGATGTTTCACTAGAAGGTTTAATATAAGTAGAGCCAGACTTGTGCCTAAGCCTCTAGATCTTAATCCTGCCGCTATGAAGAGGTTAGTCTGAGAAAAACAAAATCAATTTGAATGACTAACTAAACTTCTAATGTCAGGTGACAGACTACAACTTCAAGCACTTCTATGTGAATCAGAATTTGTTACCAGTGACTTCTGGTTGGATCTAACCTCCATGTAGACAACATGGCTTATGCATGCTAATATTCCGGCTACTTTTAATGCTTTAAGCATCTTGGTATATAGAAAATTGAGAGAAAATGTCCAATAACTTTTCTGTAAGGCTTATACTGCATCTTTCAAATCCACCTTTAATAGAGAATTCTTCTGCAACACTGAGAAATGCAGCAGGGCTTCATGAAGCCCTCCTGGAGGACGCATCTTCTGGATTGAAATGGTAGCAGTTTCCTTCCATCACTGCATGTTCATCAGTTGCCACTGCACATTTCATGTATGTAAATTATGTGTCTGAAATATATGAATCCTGAAGAAAACCACCTTGAAATAGGAAACTAAGTAGGAGTCCAAAATGTATTTAACTGCCTAAACCCTAGTGAGACTTGTGGTGTTCTTTCAAAGTGTTACGTGGCATTAAAGAGTAAACCAACTTTTTAAGCACTGTTTCATGTTTCGAGTCAGTGCTTTTTATTGTGAAAGGTGTATGCACTGTACAGGAAGCCTGAATCTCAGGCTTATAGAAACCTACTCTGTGTTTAGTTTTTACCTAGTTCTTCGCTGTTCTTATATCTACTTCCAAAAAGGAAACACAGAACAATGCATAAAGATAACATACGGTTGGAAAATGCCTTTCCTCTAAAAACACCAGGAACAAAGATTCTGCAAAATGCTGGCTAGCACATTCAAGTTAAAAATACATGGAAAAATCACAGTCCTTGAGTATCAGCTTGTTGTGTGAAAGGCCTATCTACTTTAGGACTCTTGACATTAAAAAAAATAAAGAAAATCAGTCTTAATTTTCACAGCTTATAGTAGTAACTACTGGGAAGTTAGGGAATTTGAGGAGTCCTAGTCTTTTCCTCTTGTTTGACCACAAGGACTGCAGACTACAACAACTCTTCAGTTCAGCTTAAATGAGTGTAATAAAGGTTGATGAGGTAACACATTAATAAGAATTCAACTTGATACAAAACTACCTCCAGTACACAGTGCAGATGGGAAGTTGGGGAAGAACATCAGCACTCTACTTGGAATTTGAGAATATCTGATTTTTTTTTGTCATCAACCCAAAGTTGCATTACCAAATAATGCTCAAGACGACGAGCATGTTAACAGCTCTCAGGCAAGCTGAGGATAGGAGGGACCTCTATAGGCCATCTTGTAAGCTACAGCAGTTTGTCCAGGATCATATGTCCTGACAGCCTCCGAACATCTTCAAAGTTGAAGACATCATAACCTCACTGGGCAATTTCTTTAAGCCAGTGCTTGGTTACCTTCACAGTAAAAAAGTACTTCCTGATGTTCAGAGGGAACCTCCTGCGTTTCAGTTTGTGCCCAGAGCCTCCTGCCCTGTCATTAGGCATCACTGAAAAGAAGATAGTTGCATCTTCTTTGTGGCCTTCATTCAGATATTTGTACACAAACAGCAGAACTGTCCCTGAGCCTTCTCTTCACCAGGCTAAACAGTCCTAGTTCTCTCCCCTTGTTCTGAGAGATGCTCTGTGCAATAAGTCAGTGGGCCTCTGCTGAATTTGCTAATTTGCTGTTTGTTGTAATCAAGCACAAACAGCCAGTTGCAGGTACAGTGCAATCCGTAGCACCTTTATAAGACTCTTGAATTATTTCAGAGCTATCCTCATTGTGTTTGGTGTTTTTTTTCAAGATACAGCTGGAGCTAACAGCAATAAAAATACATTAGGAGATTACTTTGAAAGAATTTCTTCATTGTTAATTGTTGTGAAAGTTGCTCTAAATACTACATACTGAAGAGAAGAATTAGTACTATAACTTTGTTTATCTCTGAGTAAGAGGATATTTGTTATTGCTGTAACTTGATTCATGTGATATTGTGGATTGGACAGTCACTTCAATGAACACAGTGTTACCACTGGTAGCAAAGTGCCATGAAAAAGGATCTTGAAATTATGGTAGGTTGTCTGCCTGAGGACACAGAACAGAAGAAAGTACATCACAACAGTATTCTGTTGGGTTATAGAAGACTGCCAGTATCTGACAGTATTTGTATTCATCTGGTCTCATGCAGATTATTTAATGAAAGAAGAATTAAAACATAAGAAGTCAAGACTTGTACAGCTCTGCTCCAGCAGGGACAATGAGAAGAGCTTAAAATCAAAGCTTCGTTCTGCATCTTGGTACTGAGGATAACATGACAAAAAACACCAAAGTTTTTGAAAATAAATTTAATTTCATCTATTAGAAATATTATCCCCAATAGGTTCACCTTTCCACAAAGGCTTAGATTTTAAACAACAAAGTTCACATTTTTAAAAATTAATAAAAGGCTAAATAATTCATTTCAGTATTAGACTCAGATTCTGGTAAACTGAGTGAGAAAGCAAGTCAGTATCAGGTAATCAGAAAGGAGTAACAACTTTTTTATACTGTCAGTTAATTTTTGGACCATTGATGTAAGAATAGTACTTAAATTCAGAGACATACTAAATTGACCAAATATATGAAATCAGCACATTATTTTCAACAGTTCCACAGAATTTTAATGACTTTTGCACTGTACTCTAATGTAAGTCAAGCCAACCACCATACAAAACAAATAATAAATGCTGTTTAATTGGGCAAGCATTTCCAGTTTCCTGATACATAGAATAACTAAGCATTGTAAACAAGCCTTCTAGTACAATCCACAAAAAACTTGTTCACTTTATGGTTCACACTTTCAAATTTATGATTACCATCATTTTACTTTGCTCACCAGAAGCAGGCTTGTACCTGGACGTTTTTGGTTAAAATTTTAGATTAGGATGCCATTTTACGGATCATGTAGTTCAGAATGCCGCCATTGTGGAAGTAAGTAAGCTCCACATCAGTGTCAAACCTCATGATGGCACGAAAGGTTTTCCCAGTATCCAGCTGTTGGGATCAAAGAAAGTCATTCAAGCAGGAGAACATTACACATGTTATATGACATCACAGTAAAAGGACTATTACAATAGTTTTGCCTTCTTAAGAAGTTGTGATAGGAAGCTAAACTAAACAGGCACTGTTTACTTTTTTTACTACAGATACAAGTATTTCTTTCTACAGACTATAGCCAGCTGCTTAAGAGGAAAGTGGTTTAGAACAAACCATAATTAACACGGTATGGACTCTCCTTGCATTGCATTTGCTGGCTTATTTAGATTTATTGTTGATATATGCCTAGAGACATGAAAGCTGAGCATTCTTTCAAGTGGTCATACCAATTCCTGTTGTTCTTCTAAGTGGTCATTCTTCTAGTTTATGTACAACAGCAATATTAATTTCATTAACTTCCCTGTGGCCTAGCGTTTGGGACTCAGATTAGCACAGAGACAAATGTATGAAGTGAATAAAGCCACTGTGTTTTACTGAAGAGTCCCTAGTCAGGTACTTCCAGATGAATGCACATTGCGCATTCATCTGCCACTCTTCTGTAGCTGGTAAGCTGACCAGCAATTTGTGATCTGTATTTTATCCATTTCAGGACAGTTAATGAGGCACATGTAAAAAATTACCATTAGAAACTAAATGAGGGAGATCACCTGCATTAAATAATGCAATAAGTAGATTGTTTTGCTAACTGCAGTAAAAGAGCAGACTCGCAGCAGCATGCTATTAGGTTAAGTCAGCTAGACAAAAAGTAGTCTTTCAAGTACAGGGCCTGAACTACCTTTTATGCCGGGTATTCTTTAGACTTCACTTTGAATGCTACAATGTGTACTACATTTTGTCAGTTAAATTATCAATTAATTGTTTTGAATTTGTTTCAATAGATCAGTTTAATTTATTTAATACTTACAGTTCACTTTTCGTTTTGCTTCAAACATTTAACAGACAGAAAAAAAATATAGTGGACTTGAATGACTGCTCCAAAATACAGGACTGTTTTGCGCTAAATAAAACAGCTTGGGTATGCTGCTTTTATATCCCATCATAGCAAATCCCTCTTAGAATAACTGTTTTCATCTTTTTCACCTTCTTAATTCCCCCTCCCTCAAGCAAGAGAAACTTACTGCCATATGAAAGCACATTGTTTGAAGAGACAGTTAATTCTGAGGTAAATTACAGCCCTTAGGTGTCTCATACCTTAACCTGGACATTCATCTGCGGTTTTAGTTTTTCGGGAATTACAATTGTGTAACGCTCCCGTCCACTGAGTCCTAAAGTTCCTGCATCCTCTCCAGGCAAATACTGCAGAGGAATCACTCCCATCCCTACTAGGTTGCTCCGATGAATTCTCTCATAGCTTTCAGCAAGCACGGCCTTGACACCCTGGGAAATATACAACAGCTGTAGTTACCTTCATTGTTCAGGGTAGCCTTTCTGTGCTCATAGGAAGGAAATTGGTACATTTGTGGTCCCCCTCCATTTCATTTATCAGCTACTGTTAGAGTTAGTAGGTTGGTCTGACAGTGGACTGTCTTGATTATATGTTAACATTCAAGCGTCTCTGAAAGAAGTGTGATTGTCAAAAAATTCCGTATGCTTTCTCAGGAATCCTGCATACTTCTATGACACGTCTTACGTAGAACACCACTAGTCATTTCCATAACTCTTCCTAATTCAGGGCTGCCCTCCTACATTACAAGCTCCAGAGTGCAGTTTAATTAATTTCTAAATTTTTATATGTTAATACGGGTAAGACAAAAAAAATTATCACTGGATAAAACCCCCAAAAACTTACAGACAAATGTAATCTTAAACATCAACTCATCCAAATCTTTAATAATACAGTATTTCCTTTACAAATCCCATGCCAAGCAAGCTTGAATCAGAGTTCAGGCTGGTAAATAAGGGCGGGACAAGACAAAGAAAGAAACAGGTATTTCACTGTAGGTGGATTTCTATTAGGCTCCTATAACAATACTGCTAAGCATCCCTGCAATCTGCATGATGAAGCCATGCCAGATTTCATTTTTACTAGTACTACTTATACATGTTCTATCTTCCCTGCTAAGTGAGTTGAAGGAGGCAGCTGGAAGCAGACCCAAGGTTTCCTGGCTTATGGCAAGCAGAAGAAAGAAAATGGCCTTTCTGGTGTAGCTTTTTGGATTTCTAGCTGAAGATTACACAAGGCTTCCAGTCTAATAAGTA
Source organism: Pezoporus flaviventris (assembly GCF_033815535.1). NCBI lineage: Eukaryota > Metazoa > Chordata > Aves > Psittaciformes > Psittacidae > Pezoporus > Pezoporus flaviventris. Next base: position 4,820,784 of record NW_026892598.1, read on the forward strand.
TATTAATATTTAACTAGCTTTTTCACTGTACTGTGGCATTTGGAGACTGTTGAGATTTCACAACAGCTCTTGCTACCAAAAGTGAGAATGAGCTACCTAGGATGTTGGTCATAAGCCAGTCTTCCCGACAAATTAATGCACTTTTAAAAACTGTCCTCCTCCAAGTTTACTGTATTCACTCACCAAGAGGAATGGTCCTTTAGCTGCCCAGTCTCTGGAACTTCCTGCACCGTATTCTTTTCCAGCCAGCACAATCAGAGGATGGCCAGCCTGCTTGTATCTTTCTGCAGCATCAAATACGTCCAGCTGGAATGAAAATGCCAAACACTTACACACTTTATGGGGGTAGAAGCACAGTTCCAGGGAAACAAGGAAAAAAAACCTGCCCTATATAAACAGCTCAAGCCCACACTTTCCACAAAGCAGCACTTTCAAGGTACTGACCATACAGTGCTTTGTGGCTTCTAGCCTGATCTCACTCCTAACACAAACCTGTGCTTTCCACTACCCCTTCTACAGTGGTTATACCCTCCACTGATATGCCCGATAGCACCACATGTGTGACCTGCTTCCCTTGGTCAATGAAGCTCCTCTCCTCTCACTGGCTTTACTTTAAAGGTACTTAAGTAAATGACCCCAGTTGTAAGAAGGAAAGCCAGTACTAATCCACTCTATGGTCAATAAACCTCAGTTTAGATCAGTATGTGTACTTACAGTCTCCCCAGAAGGGAAATGGACAGTCTGAGGTCCTTGTTTATCAATAAATTTGTTCACCAAGCGAATGTTCGCAAATGTTCCTCTGGCCATGACAGCATCATTCCCTCTGCGGGAGCCATAAGAATTGAACTCTCGAGGAGTCAAACTATTTAGGAAAAAGCAAACCAAGAAAAAAAGGAAACTATGTTGGTTTTAGACTGAAGCACTCTCTGTGCTTTAAAAAAAGAAATGATCTGGTGTTTCTGAGGCAGGTGTATCTACATAGTTCCCATCATGGCAGTAGCATCCAGTTAGCTGATTTTGAAGTGAATAAGAAAACCCCAAACAACAAAAAATAAACTAATCAGAGGCACACCTACAGCTTGGTCACAGAAAGCAGGTTGCATAGTATTCTTACCTCTTGCCTTAGAAAGCAGTATCTGATAATGTTTCAAAGATATTGTTCACATTTAGTCAGAAGATGCAACAGAATTCCTAATAGCTGGCTCCTGTAAATACTCCTTGTTATTTGTATTACTGTAGCATACAGAACAAAGGTAGAGACACCACTGCACTAAAACATCTACAAGGCAGAGAGAGACCCTGCTGCAAGTTAGAACTCCAGAAGAAAAAGTTCATTTGTAAACAGAGATACAGGAAGGAGGCGACACTCCAGCCTAACCAGTAGACAAAAAATGTACTGGAATGTGATGAAAAATTGGACTGTTTGCACTGGGCTACATCCAAACAGCAGCTATGACATTCAACACCTGGTTTGTAATGTCTGTAGGCCTCTTTACATTTCAAAGTGACTGATAGCCAAGGGCCAAAGAGTCAAAAGCAGTTAAATTTCAGTAGATCATATTGTTCTAATAAATTTCCTCTCCAGAATTATTAGGCCTAGTGAATTATTTTTGTCTTTTAATAATGTCGGTGCTGTTCCTCAAAACAGTGCTGAAATTTTAAGAAGTGCTAAACCAGAGAATAGAAGTACTATATTACCTGTGAAGACCGAATACGGAAACTCAGCAAGTCCCAGTCTGGCCTTAAGCTGAGCCCCTTGTTAAACTGACAGACTGGCCATATGAAAAGACAGCAGTTTGGACTCCAACCATAATAGCTTTGCCAGTCTTTGCAGCTGCGCTGAAACCTAAACTTCTGGATATTCTGTTGCTCCTGATAGCCTAGATCTATAAAACAGTTGCACATGCTAGAAGAAACTAGCATAAAACACATTTTTGGCATTAAGCACCATGATCATTTTGCTTCTATCAGGGAGACAAATCTTGATTCCTGTATTCATGAATAGACTTACTGCAAAATATAACCTGAAAATTATCTTTTTGCCTTCCCTCTCTCCAAAGGTCTTCAGCTCTCCAGTGTTACAGTATATCCCAGTTCTTACACTTGGTGAGAGCTGCTGAAAGCAGCAGAGAAAAAAATGCTTTTCTTTATTCTTTTACATGTTCTCCAGGCATTTATCAAGGTATACAAGTATATGTGAACAGACAGCAGATACGTGAGCCTGTAACATGGTACAGTAGTTGTGGCTTGTTTCCCTTTCCCAATTTATAACAAGATCAAGAAGTAAAGCTTACCCTCTGCTGGTCAAATAACGAGCTGCAGGACTATTTCTTGCTATATTCCCAGCTGGAGAGATGTGGTCTGTTGTCACAGAATCCCCAAAATTCAACAGGACATAAGCATCTTCAATTGTTTTCGGGGTCTGAAGAGCCAAAGTCTAAACCGTCATAAATACAAACAAGATCATTAAAGTATGACACAGAACTCCTTTTTCTTTCTCAAAAGTGCAAACTGCAAAATAAAGTCTGCCTTTTTATGTAAGTTGAAAGAAAGAGAAGACCCCAAAACTATTAAAAATTATTACATTCTTGAACAAAATACAATGTCCTGGCTGTCTGCCAGCAAGTTAATGGGTGAAGAAAACAGTTGAAGCAAAGAAAACCCACAACATTAACTGAGGCTTCCTGTGGCATATGCATGAAAGTAGATGAAAACACAGGATTCCTAGACATCTGCATACATTGAAATCTGCATTTTCTTGTAAATGGCATTGAAATAGCAGTATGAACACTGAACTACCTGATGCAAAAGGCAGGCAGGCAGAACTGTGAGGTTTGTTTCCCGTCCTTTTCCCTAACTTCCATTGTGACTCTTTTGAAGAGAGTCACATTAATTAAATATAAATTTAAAAGGAAAATGAAACTTTTCGAAAGCCCTGAAGTGACTGAGAATCTTTACAATCTTCATATTCACTCATGACTTTGTATTAAAATGAATGGAATAGCCTAATTCTAACATTTGAGAAGCAAGGCCTCAACAGGCTATGATGGATGCTCCCAGGCTCCTTGAAGTGGCTTTGCCTCACCTGGAACATTAATCAAGGTAACACACTTTGGCTCAATTCAAAGGGAAAGTGTGCACGTACCAGACCATCAAAGAAAGGTGGAGACTTGATGTATGTTGATTTGGGATTCCAAGTATATAGTTTATCTGAAGGAGCTTCTAAGGCATTCCAAGATTCATTTACTGTCTGAAAAACAAACAAAAATATCCCTCTGATTTCTAAGTTTTCAGAAGCAACAGAATTACTTCAGAATCCAGGTAAAATTGCAAATCTTATTTGTGAAGCTGGAATATCTCACTTTCTAATATCAGCCTACTGTTTATAATACATCACCTGTATGTTACGTTAAAAAAAAAAAAAAAAAGGCACGAAGGAGCAATTTTCAGGACACAACTGTCTGAAGACAGTTGGGAACAGCCAATTTAATTAACCAGAAGCCATTAAAAAAAAAAACCCACAACAGACCAAAACTCATTTGAATACTTGTCAGAACAGGAGCAACAGCAACAGAAGGAAAAGGCTCATTTCATTATCAAGACCAGCTTATTTAACACATTCAGAATAGCATAGCACATCGATCAACCTACTGCACCTAATTCACCTCTATTTTTTGGTAGACCTCCTTGAACATTCCAGGAATAACAAACTGACGCTCAACAGCCTGAATCTCATTTCTTGTTGGCCAGATATCTTTCAGGAAAATCTTCTTCCCCGAAGCATTTGTTCCTATGGAAAATGGCATTGTTATGTTTTTTTCATAACTTTTTCATTTAAAAAAAGAAGAAAAGTTTACCATGGTGTCCTTTAGTTGTGTGTTTCTTCTGATCTTGTTGTGAGCCACACTTTTTCACCTACAAGGGTCTGACAGAAGAGGGCCTTATAAACTTCATGATGCCTGTACATATACACCTTCTTTTGTAATTTCTGAATGACCTTCCAGAAAAATTTTTGGAATAATTGAGGCTGGAAAGGTTCATTGAGGGTTGTCTAGCTGCGCTACCTGGTCAAACAAAGTGCTAGGTCAGTTTGCTCATGAGAGACTGTCACACCCAGATATAACCCAAAAGATGCCCCTGTGGAATTCAAATACTGGTCAGGCTTGGCTTCCCCCTTTCTCCATCATGCAGACTCCCTGTTGCTCAGTTTCTTAACAATTCAACGCTTTCTATCCCAGACGTACTCAGATATTTGAAGCATCTTTCTGGGACAAATATTTCTAAGGAGCTTAATTCCAACCAGTTTAGTTTATAAGCTGTGGAAAGAAGCATCCTGACACTCTTACCCAAACACTCTTTCTCAAAGTCGATCCGGATAGTCCCTGCAATTGCATAGGCTATCACCAGTGGTGGGGAAGCCAGGTAGTTAGCACGGGTATTGGGATGGACACGCCCTTCGAAATTCCTATTGCCGGACAACACACCCACCGCTACGAGGTCTCCCTGTAAGACACAATTCAAGACAACAGTATCTGAGGTGCTTGGCAGACACTGTACACTAGCAGGTCTGTACAGCTGCGAAATGGTGCCGCATCAATGACTGGACAGTCATAGAACTGTCTCCTTCCAAAAAATTCCAAAGCACTTCCCAAAAAAAAAAAGAGAATATAGACTTCACACACATGTATATTACTTTGCATAGTATAACACAGCTCAGAACTGCACACAACAGAGAACAGCTTATCTAAATGAGCTACACAGGAAAAACTGCATACCTGTGTAATGGCCTGGACAACAGGCTCTGGCAGGGGTCCACTATTGCCAATACATGTCATACAGCCATAACCCACTACATCAAACCTAGACAGAGCACAAAAACCATCAGTGAACAAAAAGCTATTTTGGAGCAACCCCTTAGCAGTTGGCTAGGGTTACTTTTAGAAGATGTACTGCTTCAACAAGTGAATTGCTGATGAAAACACCAATGCTCAATTTTTATCATTGCAGTGACTGTCCATGCATGCAGAATAAATAGCTAGGAAATGTGTCATCTAGCAAGACGAACAACAGTATAGGGTCATTTATGTTATTTTAAAACCATTAATCTTGAGAAATAACCCATTTTTCCTGCTTAGGAACATGAGCCTTCAGAAGCTACAGCAGGCATCAGGCCCTCTCCTTTGCTGGTGCAGTCAGCCAGCACAACAGCAGTGCACT